>NC_049902.1:16959704-18267204 GCF_001411555.2 Juglans regia | reverse complement strand
AAGAAAATATTAAAAATAAAATAAAGTCCTAATATAACTAGGAAAGTGGTGTTTTCAGCTGTAACTTTCATGCACCAGATCTGAAAACTTCCACAGATAAGCCACGTCAGATCCGTGTATTAGAATTGCATGCTAAGGAACGTTCCAAAATGTCAACAGTGTAGGTACAGCAACTTCAAGCACGATTTAGACCTTGATGAAGCCAGTATCTATCAAAACTCAAAACATAAACGTTGTAGAAATTTTTCTTACAGTTCCATAGCATCTTGAATCATATCAATCGAAGCTCGGATGAGAGAGTTATGCCCAGATTACGAAGCAATGTTGAAACTGTCCAAAATCGCCCAATTAGCTTTGTTTTGCCTTTAACGCCTTCATTTGCATCCTAAATCAAAATAAAAGAATAATAAGTACATTTAGGCACCAAATAAGTATAAAATACTAAATATTAAGGGAGAAAAATATGACATTTTGCATTCTCATTGTGTTCAAATTACATGGTATGCCTCAAACCATAGTTTCTTATAGGGGCTCTACTTTTACAAGTTGGTTTTGAAGGAACTCTTTAAGTTGCAAGGGGTTACTCTCTCTTATTTATCTGCTTATCACCCTCAAAGTGATAGTTAGATTGTGGCTGTTAATAAGTGTGTGGAGCATTTTTTTTTATGAATTTTACAGGTGATAAACCGAGGCAATGGTTTGAATGGTTGACATTGGCTGAGTAGTGGCATAATACTTACATTTCATACCTCAACCAAGTTGACTCCATATGAGGCAGTGTATGGCAAGCCTCCAACAAAATTGCAGCATTATATACCAGGTTTGACTGCTAATCAGGCAGTGCATGACTTGTTAAAGTCAAGGGATTAGATTTTGACTATTCTCAAACAGAATTTGGTAGTTGCCCGGGAGAGAATGAAACTTCAGTTTGATAAAGGCAGAACTAAGATGGAATTTGTAATAAGTGATTGGGTATATCTAAGGCGTCAGCCTTACAAGCAGCATTCGTTGATTGCTAGGCGTAATCTCAAGCTCTCTCCCAAGTTTTTTGGGCCAACCTAGATTACTCATAGAATTGGACATGTTGCTTATAGACTTGCTTTACCACAACACACTGCAATTCATCTTGTGTTTCATGTGTCCAGTACAGAGAGGAAGTTGGGGCAAAATATTTCACCTTCTCTATATTACCTCCAGTTAATCTTCAGGGAGAGTTGTCACTTAAACCAGTAGCCATTTTACATCGCAGGAGTAAGAAGGTCAATAATATAGCAGTGGTGGAAGTTCTAGTGCAGTGGCAAGGAGCTGAAGTGGAGGATGCTACATGAGAATTGTATTGGCAGTTAAGGCATAAATTCCCTCACCTTGTGGGCAATGTACTTTGAAGGGGACGTGTATGTCATGAACTGCGATGGAGCTGAAGTGGAGCTGTATAGAGTTGTGGTGGAAAGAAGAAGGAAGAGGCAGCAGTTTTGTTCGTTAGCAATAGTACAATACGAAGTCATTTTGAGTGTTCTTTGTAACAACTAGTAGAATGTATACGGGATAAATTGTCGTATACATTGTAAGGAACAATGTCATTCTGGAGCTAAAGTGTTATGTTGTTGTAAACATTGATACGTTGTGTCATAGCACTAGAGGGTCCATTACATATTGTTATGAGGTTTGGATAAGTTGGCCCGATTAGGGCTACTACCCACTTATGGCTTTTACCTGCCCTAGTTTGGCGGGTAGTTTTTTTCACTACCCTTATCCTCTCTCCACTTGCACCCACGGCTTGCACTCCCAGACAGGTAGGTGGATTTTCAAGCCCATCATCTGTACACCCTGCCCATTCAAACTCAATCCAAAATCATTAACAATTAGACCAAATGCCATACAAAATCTGTGCACATCCTGACCCACAATCCCTATGGTGGGGTGGATTTGAGTGCAGCTAGATCCACGACCATGGATCTTTGTGCTTTGAGAGCTGTGGATCTCTACAATGACATAGTGAGATATAAAGAAGAGCAATAAGGAGGAAGAAGAGAAAGAAGAGGAGGGAGAAAAAGAAAGTAGAGGAAGAAGATAAAGAAAAAAGAAAAGAAAAAATGAACGGATAAATATTAAGCTGGTTTTTGTCTGATTATTGTTACTCTAATTTGAGCTTTTCTAATCCCTATGCTTTCAACTTTGATTAATTAGTACTTCTCTATTCCACGGCTATTAATTAGTTAAGAAGCCATAGTGGCACCAATAACAAGATTAGGGGAGACAATATATGATATCACTCATGAATCCGACTTAGACAGGATACGAAATAAACGTGTCTGGCTTTTATATAAATGGATTTGAGTCAAAATGGGTTAACTCAATAAGACATGATTAATAAATAAGTTAATTGTGAGTCAACCCATGAAACTTGCAATTAACCTGTATATGACGAATAAATTTAATTTTCAAAGTTCTACAAATGTTTAGTTTTATATGCCTTTATTGTTGTTGAGATGTAATATTAGTATTAGTATTTTAGTACTTAATATCTCAGATTATTAAAATTTTTTTTGTTATTGTGTAATTTTATTTTATGAAAATATTGATTTTCTTATATATTATTGATTTGAATATTACTCATAAAATATTTATCAAGATCCACTTGTAATTGTGAATAATTTATATAGTAATTCTAGTATTATATATAAAATTATATTAATCGAGTTAAAAAAAAGGTCTATGGGTTAGCTTAATCCATTTATATGAAACGGTTTAAACGAGACTTGTTCAGGTTAACCTAGTAAAAGTTAATTATTAAACGAGTTATACGAGCCTTGTTGTGTCACCCGTAATTTATATTAGCTGTGTTAGGAAGGGTATGACCCTTTTAATTAAATGGGTCATGTTTGGACTGACCCACGTAGTCTAATACTCATAAATTAACATGACACAAATATGACTTGCAAACATGAATTGCCACCTCTAAACAGGATAGCATGTCATTAAAAAAATTAAACAAAAAATAACTAAACTGCCTAACGCCTTGGTATCTGATGCAAGGGGGATTCGAGTTAGATGATATTGAGCTATTAGATTGCACCTTGATGATGTTGAACTACCTCGAAACAGCAGGTCAGCACAAGTACAATAGGAAAGAGTGACTTTTCCTTGATTTAGGATAGTTTTGAGTACCTATGGGTATTTTGGCCATAACTTTGGTTATGGGTATCGAATACGCATATATGACCCCAATTAGAAAAGCTCTTTTAGGTGCGCACGACTTGGTCATAAGTGAATGCTAAGTTGGCATTGTTTTCAAGCCTAAAATCAGCTATTTCCCCTTCAAAACTCTAGTTTTAGATATTTGTTTCATTTTATGGTAATATTTTGTTTCTAGGTTACGATGTGATTTTTATCCTTATTTTGGCCAGATTTTAGGCAAATTGCTTCTTTATTTTTGTATTTATTTTTTATGAGTTTATTAAGATTTTGCTATTTTGGGTAAAATCCTAATATTTTCAGATTTACAGCTATTTTAGCCCGGCTTGTGGTTTGGTTGGACATTCGGGAGTTTGATAATTTTGAATTGAAAACAAATTTGTTTTCTCTATGTTTTGGGCTAATCGTTTGTCTTCTCTAATTCAATTATCTGATGAAACTAGTTGGCAGAATTAATCTAAATTTTGTCCAACGTAAGTATCACCTGAGACAACCCAAGCAGCTGCATGACCTAGGTCCTGTAAACCAAGCTCCACCTAGGTTGTGCCTAGCATGGCTTGAGTTGCACCAAGAACTGTCTATGAAGACTTTGGCTATGCCTAGAATTTCCCCGAACATGGTTGGTTCAGACCCAAGAAGATGGCTTAGCCGAAAGGTCAATTGACAGAAACTATTTTAATATTTAACCATAAAATAAATGTTCTAAGTGATATTATATATAGTTATTCATTGTAATACTCGCCATATTAATTACTAAATTAAAATCTAGTTTTGAAATTAGGGTATATAATAATTACTCTATTAATTTTAATTTCTGGAAATTACTATTATTTTACATGAATACACCACGTCTAAAGTCGAAACCCGGACTCGGAATAAGTTCAGAAATTTTCGAGCATGATGGCTCAAAAAACCAAGCATGAAGACTCAAGGGGGATTTGAGTCATCTTGCTCAGAATGACCGAGCATGTTGCTGATTCAATACACTTTCTTGGAAAGTTTGAGCATGTTAGCTGAAATGTTTGGTCGGTATGTTGCTCGGTGTGTTGCGGTATACCTGCTATGAATAACTGAGCATACTTCCTCGTAATCTTTGCTCGGCACACGTACATGGAAGTGACAAGCATCCGAGAAACTTGCTCGGATAAGTGAAGATAGTTATCAACAAGGATTGCAGCTGACGATAATGGATCATTTGATGTCTTGAGGAAAAAACTGAAATTGCCAGCGCCGAGATTGCACCTAAACCTAGGGTGTCATAATAGCAGTACTACTAGAGTAACATGGATTTTAACCCTTAACCGACTTTAACTTACTTTAGCTTAATTAAGAATTCGATCATTATAAATAGGAAGGCCAGACTAGTGTTGGCGATAACAGAGCATTATCCTCTGGAGATAATCAAGGCAGCAATCAAACAGAAAATCAATCCAAGCATTAAGGAGCAATACATGACAATACAGACGTTGTACAAATGTATAGGAATTGATTAGTTGTAAATATAGAAAGTTTAGATACATTTCCTTTTATAACTTGTACTGCTATTATTAGTTTTTTAATACTTGTAACAGTTTCCTATATAATGAAGAATCCTACGCCATAAGCAATTGCTGTGATTTCACTATTGTCTCTAAAATCCTTTCATGGTATCAGAGACCACTATCGGATTAACCTCCACTCGATTCTATGGCCTCAGAAAATTCTTCTACACTCTCCTTTAATACTATGGTTCACATGGTAACAATCAAGCTATCCTCAACCAATTTTCTCCTTTGGCGCAGCCAAGTTGTTCCCCTGCTGCAATGTCAAAAATACTATGGATATGTTGATGGCTCAACCCCTATGCCTTCCGCTACCACTGATTCCACAGCCCACAACATTTGGAGGCAAAATGACCAACTAGTCATGAGTCTTCTTCTTTCCTCTCTCACGGAGGAAGCACTCTCTATTGTCATTGGTCTCACAACATCAAGAAAAGTCTGGAATGCTCTTGAGACTGCCTTTAGTCACAAATCTAAGGTTCGTGAACTTCAAATAAAAGATGAACTTCATCTCATGAAGCGTGGCTCTCGCAGTATTTCTGAATACTCTTGAGTATTCAAGGCCCATTGTGATCAATTGGCAGCAATGGGACGTTCAGTCGAAGACACTGACAAAGTGCACTGGTTTTTATGTGGTCTAGGCCACGAGTTCTCGACTTTCTGTACCACTCAACTATCTTTAACTCCTATTCCAAGTTTCAAAGATATTGTTCCTAAAGCAGAAAGCTTTGATCTTTTTTCCAAGTCTATTGATCATAATGTAGGTGGTACCTCTGCCTATGTGGCTCATTCATCCTCTGCATCTTCCAACCGAAATGCAAGGCCAAATAATAATCAAAACCGATATAAAGGAGGCCAATCAAAGGCAGGAAATCGTGGCAAACAGCAGTATAGGAGACCCTCTCGATGTCAAATATGTCGTGAAGAAGGCCATTATGCCACGGACTGCAAGATCAGATACACAAAATCTGATGCAAACATTGCTGAAGCACTTGCCAATTGCACCATCAGCAACGACACAGCAGATTGGTACACTGATACAGGAGCATCTGCACACATGACTTCCGATATGTCTCAACTTGATAAGGTGGAACCTTACAGTGGTAAGGACAGAGTTATTGTTGGTAATGGATCATCCCTACCCATTACACACATGGGTTCCTGCTCTCCCACTCCAACTCTTAAATTAAATGTTGTTCTTGTGTTGCCAAACTTAACCAAAAATCTGCTTTCTGTCAGTAAATTAACCAATGATTTTCCTTTCTCTGTTTCCTTTACTGACAATGATTTTATCATACAGAATCTTCAAACTCGAAAGGTGGTGGCAAGCGGTAATCGTGTAGATGGACTCTATGTACTGAAGCGTGGAAACCATGTTTTTTCTACTGTCATTAGCAAGCACAATTTATGTAATTCCTTTGACACTTGGCATGCCCGTTTAGGCCATGTATCATCCCCAATAATTTCCATGCTTAATAAGAAAGGTCTTCTATCTGTCACCTCTATATTGCCAAATCCATCTTTGTGTGTTAGTTGTCAAAAGGCTAAAAGCCATAAACTACCTTTTCCAACAACTGATAGTCGATCCAAAACAATTTTAGGTCTCATACATTGTGACTTATGGGGTCCGGCACCGATACATTCCATCTCTGGATATCGATATTATGTTGTTTTTATCGATGATAACTCTCGTTTCACTTGGTTCTATCCATTAAAACACAAAACTGATTTTTATCAAACCTTTATCAAATTTCAAGCACTTGTTGAAAATCAATTCTCGGCAAAGATAAAAAAATTTCAAAGTGATGGGGGAGGTGAATTCACAAGTAGCATTTTTCAGTCTCACTTAGTCAAATGTGGTATTCACCATCAGCTCTCTTGCCCTTATACACCCTCTCAAAATGGTAGAGCCGAGAGAAAACATAGACACATCATCGAGACCGGCTTGACAATGCTTTTTCATGCCAATGTTCCTCTTCATTTTTGGGTTGAAGCCTTCAGTACAGCAGTTTTTACCATTAATCGCTTGCCCACATCTATCTTGAATGGAGCTTCTCCATTTGAAATTCTGCATGGTAAGTCTCCCACCTATGCCATATTTCGAATTTTTGGCTGCTTATGTTTCCCATACTTGCGAGATTATACTAAACACAAGTTTAAACCAAGAAGTCTCCCATGTATTTTTCTCGGTTACCACTCCTCATACAAAGGATTTCGATGTCTAGATCCTAAATCACATCGAGTATTTGTCACTCGACATGCTCGGTTTGATGAGACAGTTTTTCCATCATCTTCATCCAATATGGAACCTTCTCATGCACTCTCAGATTATATTTCTTTTCATGATCCCAGTCCATCCAATTATCCTTTGTCCAGCATTAATTCTTCTGCAGGTTCTCAGACATTACCATCAATCACACTGTCCAAGCCATGTAAATCATGTGCCTTGGAGTTGAACACATCTCGGAGTTCACCAATATCACTGCCTCATGTGCCTACTCCAATAGCTGAGCAAGTTCCAGAATTGCCGCTTGTGCCTACTTCACAAATTGAGCCTTCCTCAGATATGCCGACTGCACCAGCTCAAAATTCTTCAACAAATCAGAATTCTCATTCCATGTTAACACGTGGAAAAGCTGGTATCTCAAAGCCTAAACATTACAATTATGTTTGTCAACTTCCTTCTTCTCCTTTATTATCATCACTATTAGTAATGAAGGAACCAAAAGGATTCAAAAGTGCTGCCAAATCACCCGAATGGCTAGCTGCAATGGAAGATGAACTTCGTGCTCTCACTCACAACCAAACATGGGAACTAGTTCCTAGACCATCTGCTACTAATGTGGTTGGATCCAAATGGGTTTTTTGGATCAAATATCATTCGGATGGCTCCATTGATAGGTTCAAAGAACTCCTTGTTGCCAAAGGCTATACTCAACTCTATGGACTTGATTTTAATGACACATTTAGTCCAGTTGTTAGAGCTTCTACAGTTCGCATTGTACTCTCTATTGCAATATCTCGTGGCTAGAACATACATCAACTTGACGTTAAAAATGCATTCTTGCATGGTCTTCTACAAGAAGAGGTTTATATGGAACAACCACCGGGATATATTGATGCTTCCCATCCAAACCATGTTTGTCGTCTCAAGAAGGCAATCTATGGTTTGAAACAAGCACCGAGAGCATGGTTCCATCGCTTTAACCATTTTTTAATCAAAATTGGTTTCAATGGCAGCAAAGCCAATTCTAGTTTATTTGTTCATTCATCAGACAATGGCATCATTTACTTGCTCTTATACGTGGATGATATTGTCATCACAGGCAGCAATGTGTCACTCATTGACACTTTCATTAACAAGCTATGGCAAGAATTTTCTATGAAGGATCTTGGCAATCTAAATTATTTTTTGGGCCTAGAAGTAACTCATTCTAAAAAGGGAATGTTCCTCAACGAAGTGAAGTATGCAAGAGATATTCTTATCCGAGCTGATCTCCATGATTCAAAGCCAATTGCAACACCAATGATTGTCTCCAATCATTTGACTACTGATGGTCCTCTCTTTCATTCACCAACAACTTATCGATCCCTTGTTGGTGCACTGCAGTATCTCACCATTACTCGGCCAGATATCACACATGCAGTAAATTCATGCATTCACCAAGAGAACAACATTTTCAAGCCGTAAAAAGAATTCTCAGATATGTTAAAGGAACTCTTCATTTCGGACTCAACAGCAGTCCATCAAGCAATCTCAACATCTCGGCTTTTTCAGATGCCGATTGGGCTGGTTGTCCAGAAACTAGTCGATCAACATCAGGATATGCCATTTTTCTGGGTAACAATTTAATCTCATGGACCTCCAAAAAGCAGTCCACAGTATCTCGATCTTCGGCGGAATCTAAATATAGAGCATTAGCACTCACTGCAGCTGAAGTTAAATGGTTGTTAAACATTCTTCATGATTTACAAATTCAACCACCAGAACAGCCAACTTTACTTTGTGACAACACAAGTGCCATTTTCATGACTCGAAACCCAGTAGCTCAACGAAGGTCTAGGCATATTGATATTGACATTCACTTTGTTAGGGAATTAGTCTGCAATGGTATATTGAAGATTAAACATGTGCCATCCACCTTACAAATAGCAGACATATTCACCAAAAGTCCATCAAAACCTATGTTTCTACTATTCCAATCCAAGCTTCGCGTGTTGCCAACCACGCTTGACTTGAGGGGGGATGTTGGCGATAACAGAGCATTATCCTCTGGAGATAATCAAGGCAGCAATCAAACAGAAAATCAATCCAAGCATCAAAGAGCAATACATGGCAATATAGACGTTGTACAAATGTATAGGAATTGATTAGTTGTAAATATAGAAAGTTTAGATACCTTTCCTTTTATAACTTGTACTGCTATTATTAGCTTTTTAATACTTGTAACAGTTTCCTATATAATGAAGAATCCTACGCCATAAGCAATTGCTGTGGTTTCACTATTGTCTCTAAAATCCTTTCAACTAGTAGTAACTTACAGTGAAAAAGAAAGAGAGCTTACGAAAAGGGACAGTGTGGGAGTGAAAGAGAGTGCACCAGCAAGGAAGAAAAAGAGAGAGCATGCAAATAAAGGTTATAAAAGTTAAAAGGCGAGATTTGGAGACGAACGGGGATCATAAAGAGGAAAAAAAATGAAAGAAACCCACCCCAAATGATTATTAATGTTTACTAAACAATGGAATAGTGGGAATTATGCCAGTCCTATGAACAACCCCGTGGATTATTTATTTCTTATCTGATATATTATTATAGTTATGACTAAACATTTGTTGTTGCCTTTTTGTTTTGGATGCAAGATTGAATGTTGAAATATTAATTGTGGCAAGATGCCTACCCTGTGGCAAGATGCCACTGAGTTATGCGTATGAAATGAAGGGGTGTGGAGGGCGCACAACCCACTTGGGTGTAAAGCCATACGTGCAGTTGTAGGATACCATGAACAGCATACACTAGACAACCATAAACGTGTGAATTTGGGATAAGACAAAATAAAAATAAGAGAATGAGCCCGTTGATAAATGTTGGGATTGTTTGATGTCTTCTTTTCATAGTATGGCTCACTTGTTTTCAATCTTGGGTGAGCAATTGCTGCAATCTTTAATAATACTTCATTTTTTATATAATATTTTGTTTGGATTAAATTATATATTTGTTTAGTAATTGCTCACTATAATCTCATGATAATTTGCTTATTTGTTCATATCAACAGCACTGACTCCACTTATAGAGTTGTTGACCTCACAGTTAGAATGGTGACATGATTTTCTTTTGAAAAATGATATTCTAGAAATCTAACTCCATTATGGCTGAACCCTGGCTCGAGCCAATTTTGGCTTGACTGTAGCTCAATCTGCCTCAAGAGATTTTCATATAGATGTGCCCCTAACACTCCGCTCAAGCGAACTTACGGAAATTAGGTCTTCTCATGCCGCTCACTATATATATGTAATGTTTTTTTAGATTTGAAAAAGAAAAGAGACGTGAGAGCTGTAGCCAAAACAAAGAGAAAAGAGAAAGAGTGAGATTTGAGAGCTCATTCAATGTATTAGGGCTTTGGGGATTGAGTGATTTGTGATTTCTCTCTTGTACTCCATCTTTGAGATAGTGAATTCTCTGAGATCGACTCCGCTTGTGAATGTAGGCTATTGTTCAACCCAAACCACTTAAGTCTTGGCATTATTTGTGTGATTGTCAAATTGTTTGTTATTTGCTTCCGCTAATCTACTTCTAGATCATCCCAAGATCTTCATCCGTCATAACAAACTGGTATCAGAGCTGTTTGAGGAAGATCTTTAATCTAGAGGGATAGATACTGTGAAATTTGAAATTGAGAAGTTCGATGGCCAAAATAGTTTCAATTTATGGTGCATCAAGATGAGAGCTTTGTTACGACCGCAAGGCTTGGCGAAATTTTTGGAAGAGAAGGTGTCGGATGAGCCTTCTACATCAACAAAGGAAGATGAAGAGAAAGCACATAGTGCTATTTTGTTGTCTCTCTCCAATGGAGTCTTATAAAAGGTCGTTGACAAAGAGACCATCGCCGATCTTTGGAAGGAGCTTGGAAGTTTGTATATCAAGAAGTCACTCACCAGGCGTTTGTATTTGAAGCAATGGTTATACACTCTCAAAATGAGGGAAGGTACTCCTATTTTCAATCATCTAGATGAATTTAATAAAATGATTATGGATCTGAGGAACATTGATATTAATCTTGATTATGAAGATCAAGTCTTAATTGTGTTGTGTTCGTTACCAGTTTCATTTGATAATTTTGTAAACTCAATATTATATGGTAGAGGTACCATCTCCTTGACAGTCGTAAAATCTATTTTGAATTCTAAGAAATTGAGAACAAAATAGAGTGTGAAAGGCACGAATGATCAAGTGGGGGCTTGTTTGTTAAAAGTTCCTTTTGTGGTAGATCCGAGGAAAAGAGTTTAGAAA
Source organism: Juglans regia (assembly GCF_001411555.2). Classification (NCBI taxonomy): domain Eukaryota; kingdom Viridiplantae; phylum Streptophyta; class Magnoliopsida; order Fagales; family Juglandaceae; genus Juglans; species Juglans regia. Next base: position 18,255,960 of record NC_049902.1, on the reverse strand, counting down.
ATAGTAGGTGTAATTCCAGTGGCAGCTCAAAATTTAACAAAAAAAATGTCAAATATCACTACTGTAATATACTTGGTCATTACAAGAACTAGTCTCTCAAATTGAAGAACAAGGAGGAAGGTACAAGTTCATCCAATGTTGTTAGCATAGAACAGTCTAACAACTCTGATGTTGTCCTAGCAGTCAGCGGCTTTAGCAGTCGTTTTGGTGACAAGTAGGTTATGGACTCAGCTTGGACATTCCAAATGTGTCCCAAAAGAGATTGGTTCACTACCTATGAATCAATCAAAGGTGGTTTTGTTTTGATTGGGGACGATATAGCTTTGAAGTTTGTTGGGATTGGTTCAATCAAGATTAAGATGTATGATGGGATTTTTCAAAATTTGTCCAACATTTGGCACATTCCATATTTGAAGAAAAGTCTTATATCTTTAGGCACTTTAGACGCCTTTGGTTTCCAGTATACGGGTGAAGGTGGAGTAGTTAGAGTCAGCAAAGACTATGGATGAGGGGAAATAAGGCTGATGGTCTGTATTTTCCTTAGGTCAATATAGTGATTGGTACAGTTGCAATATCGACTTCAGACGATCCAGATTCTAACATCACTCGAATGTGAGTGAGAGGGGGGTATGGTTATCTTCAATAAGCATGTTCACTGACTTTGGGATCCATCTTTTGTTATCCATCCAGAGGTGACGTTTAGAATTTACTCATGTTCGTTTATGACCAATTTGATAAAAGTTGGGGTGTATTTTTTTTTTTTTTTTTGAAGTTTTGGAGTGATAGGTTTGATAATTTTCAAACATTGAAGGCTTTGATTGAGAATCCAACAAGCAAGAAGGTAAAGCTACTTTTTGTAATAGCCTGCTAGAAATTTTCTAATGACTTTAGGAATCTCATAAAAACTCCTAAGCTTTTACGAATCGACCAATCGCGCAGGTTTTAGTCTGTCAATATAGTCAGTGTTATAACTCGCTATGATGCTAGAAATATGAGTTTAGTTATTTGAGGTTGTTAGAAGTGTCAGAATGTGTTTTGGTCTACATCATTAGACTCAGTTGATTATTTAGGATTTTACGGTACAATAATCTATTTTCATAATTCCGAACAAAATGTATGTTTGAAATTGTGAAATTATTTTCAGGGGCACTTCGGTATTGAATTTTAGTAAACAATTTTCACTATAGGTTAATATGAATATTTAGAATTTTTCAGTACTAAGTTTATTATGCATTTTTCTGGAGTGAATACTAATCTCGATAAGCGCACCAAGTACAGTATTTTTAAAATCACAATGTGGAACGTCTAAATTAGGCTAGAGAAGCTTTATTTGAACATTTGGTAAGATCTTAGTCACACATAGTGAATAGTATTAGACACTTGGTACCTTGAGGAACCATTAGATAGATTTGTGAAAGAAATCAAGGTGTGAGATCATGCCACCTAAGCAAAGCTTCATTTCATCTGATCAACCAAATTGTGCCAGACCAAAGAGGGTTTCAATCCTAGAGAAATCCTAAATGGTTGGAATCCATTGAAATCTCAAAAGCTTGACTGAAACCAAAACGCTAAACGGTTTCTCCAAACCCTAAAGTTGGCCTCCAAACCCATTCTAACCCAATTTCTAGCATTGTATTTAATCACTTGATTAAATCACTTCCACATACTATTAATTAATCAAATCCTTGTTATGACATCATTATCCAGCCTTTTAAACCTTGGAAATTTGGTTGGGCCAAGACAAATTGGATTTGGACTTGATAGCATGTCAAACCCTAACCAAACCCCCTTCAAACCCCAAATTGAAGCCACTTGGTTAAGGCCCACCAAGGTCTACGAATTTGGCCACCTTGGCAAAGCTTCTTGAAGGAGTTTCCTCGCCCACAACAGACCATCCACTTCCATTGGCTGCACCCAATAGTGCCTTGCTGTGAAGAAGAAATCCACCCCATCAACCACCATATCTCACAACTGCTGCAAGCAGTCCTTGCCGCTCCCTATTCTCCACTTTATGTCACATAGCCACCTCCAATCAAGGGTCATTCAAGCCCATAACTTCCCCCTCCATAAGTCTAAAGTCATGCAAGCCACATTTCATTCCATTTTATCACTTCTTCACCTCGTTCTTAGAGAGAAACTCAAAAGAGCTCTCTCGGGCAAATTCCTGGGTCTTTTTGCACAGCGATTTTTGACCCATTTTAGGTATTTTATCACAATGACTCCTTCATAAAAATTGTTTTTCTTTGAGTGTAGTTTTCTTGGATATCTTATTTTTCTCATTACATGCCCATTTGATTGGTACAAATTATTTTTAACCATAGAAAGGTCATTCTGGGCGTGAAACTGGAGAGTATGTTATGTTTGAAATTTTTGACCAAGCTAATGGACATATCTTGGTCCGCAAATTTTATAGAGTGTTTGTAGCATATGTTTATGAATGTTAATTAAGGTTTTGTTGCATGGATAAAACTTTTGATGATAGATTTCCTTAGATTTAGAAACTTACAAACTGGAAGTGGAAACACAGTTTTTGTTTTGGGAAAGTTTGAATATTTCATGGTTTGATCTTATTTCAAAGGCTTTGATATTTTTTTATGATAATCCTAAACCTCTTATATACATGTTATGATATTATTTTGAAGATATTTAGTATTAGTTTGAAAGATATGATTTTTCTATGCAAGAGGATTTCGGTTAGGCCTAAGATTTGATGTGTTTGGGTTAAATCCATGTTTTATTGAGTTTTAGCTATGTGATTTTAAGTTTTATGGTTGGATATTCTTTGGGACACATTTTTAAACTATGAGATATTTTAGTTTGAAGATCACATGTCTTTAAGCCATGGATCAAAAGATTGATCAAAATTAGTGGAGAAAAAAGTTTTTTTTTTGGACTAAGTGTAAAACCAAAACCTCCAAGTGTTGTTTTGTGATTTTGGTGACTCTTGTTTGATGATTTAAAACATAATTGATCTTAGAATGATGTTATGAATTTTTTAGAAGTAAGATTTTATTTTTTGGAATTCTTGGAGATTTTTTATTAAGGTCAAAACTTGTGATCCGAGGGTTTACTTTTTATTAAAAAGTTTGGGTCTTTTTACAAAAACGTTTAGTGTTGATGATTAGCTTTTTCTTAATGGATATTTTAAGTGTGTTCTTAAACTTAGTTTAGGAAGATCTTTGTTACAAAATTTTGGTTTAATCATGGGTTTCGAAAATGGAAGAAATTGCAACCAAAAATCAAGGGAAAAATCCTATGGATGTTTCGGCCATAGTGAGTTTTTCATAGTTGTGAATGTTTTTAAATTTTTATGATTTGATATTTGAGTTTAGAACAAAATTTACGTGAGGAATGTAAATTTTGGTAATTTTTAGATTTAGGATGTGAAATCATTAAGTTATGGGTAAAATTGTCATTTTTCCACATGTAGAGGGTAAAATAGTAATTTTATTCTAAGCTATATCTTTTCACATTTCTAATTATTAGTAAATTAATTTCTAATATTTAGAATACCCTTTTACAGTTCCTCGTGTTTCGCATTTTATTCTCATAGAACGCGACTATCGAGGTAAGTTAACTCTTAACTTACTATCAGTTTACTGCGTATGTGTGATGGGTAAGGAAACTACAGTTTATGTTCGTATGTTGTTATATATGTCATGTTATGCCATGTCATCACATGTTTATCTATTACAAGAATTATTCTGTCATGAAAATCTTATCTGTTATACTATATATTCTGTCACATGTTACTATCTGTTGTAAGTATATCACATTACGTATGCCATCTATTACATGTATATAACGTCACATAATATTCATTGTTACATGTTATGTCATGTTACGAAATATTGTCTGTTACATGTTATGTCATGTCACGACATATTATTTATTACATGTATGTCATGTTATGAAATGTTTTATATTACATTTATGTCTCAAAGTATGTCATGTCTATCATCTTACGTTTATGTCACGTTACACTACGTTAGGACTTCTGTCTTTTATGTCACGTTTATGTCACGTCACGTTATGAGATATCATATATGTCAGTTAAGTTATTTATATCAATCACGACCCTAAGCATTAGGATAGGATAATATCCTAGTGGAACTTATTTGTTCACGCTGAAGTGTCTAAATAAGTGTGAAATTTCCTGGGTTGACAAAGTACAGTCAACAGGTTGCAAATGGGGCCTAACTAGCTGGTCACCGGAGCGCGCCAGGCACTAACGACGATGAAGCCACACTTTATGATACGTGTGTCCACAACAAGTGTAGCACAAACAATTCATGGGGCCACAACAACTATGGAGCATACATTACGTAAGACACGGCAATTGTGACACGTAGAATATGTGGGGCCACAACAACTGTGAAGTATGTATTAACGCACTCACAGCTGGTATAGCCACCTATGTTGTGATGCGGTAATCAGTAGAGATATACGGCTCAAGGGGATCCGTGTAGCACCCGTATGGTCATTTTTATTAATTAAGTCTATTGAATAAAATTCCAAGTATATATATTTCACGTTTAAGTCATGTTTCACGTTATGTTATGTTCAAATTTACGTTAATGTCAAGTTTCAAATTCATGTCAATCATGGTAACCCCATGAGATAAGAATACGCAATCATGGTAATTTCATGAGATAAGATTACTCAATCATGGTGATCCCATGAGACAAGAATATATTTCAAGTTCATGTTTATGTCATGTTATGTTCATGTTCATGTTAAGTTTAAGTTCACGTTCATGTTATGTCATGTTCACGTTCACGTTCACGTTATGTTTCAAGTTCACGTTTATGTTATGTTGTGCTCATATTCATGTTATGTTCAAGTTCATGTTCAAATTATGTATGTTCACTTTCATACTATGTTTCAAGTCCATGTTATGTTTCAGTTCACATTCATGTTATGTTGCTAGTCCTGTTATGTTTTAAGTTCACGTACATGCCATGTCATGTCAAGCTAAGTTTCAGTTTCAGTTCAAGTTATGTCATTTATGCCATGTTATATGTCAAGCTATGCTATACTTACTTATAACTTTGATTATGCATTCATGCTTTTATTGTCATGCATGCATCATTAACCTGTGTGGAAGTTTCTTGTTAACTTGCTTATATTTGTAATCAAATCTCATCGTGGTAGTCCCAACTAACATTTCCCCTAAATGGTAGGTGATGTATCAGGATCAAAGCAAGAACCAGACACTGGCAGACTGGAGGAGGTTGACTAGATACCGTAGACGCAACATGGAGCTTGTAGCCTCCATAGTTAGGTCTTTGGATAGTATTCCGGCATCGTTAGTCAAGTTACGCGAGTTACTCAACGATTTAGCCCAATAGTGTACTTTGGCATTGTAATTATGGAGCCAGGTCTCCATTGTTTTGAGATTAAGTCTTCTGAGACCCATGTTGTAATCGTGGATGTTTATTTTGTTAAGTATGCATGGATTATGTTTTAACTATTTGGGATATTATAAGTTTGGTGCATAGTATTGCTCAAGAGAAAAATTATCCGCTGCGAATATTGCATAATGTTAGATGCATGTTAGGAACATTGCATCTTATATGTCATGAACAGGGGCAGGTAACCTTGTATTTCATATCCCGACGCTTCGGATGTCCATTGAATCCCAAGCAGAATCTGGGGGCGTCACACTTTGTATTAACATTTTGGATGGAATTTTAGTATTGTCAGGTACCATAAAGTTGGGTCACTCCATGGAAAAATGGAGTAACTAGGTGGATGTATTCTTTTGGAATGTCAGCTTGTCTAAAAAAAGTTTTGGTTGAAGCGTGCAACACAACTTGCTATTTGGTGAATCGTTCTCTTTCATTTTCTACAGGAGAAGGGAAGGGTAATGATGACAAGAAGGTGGAGTTGTCGTTGAAGCTTCACAAGGAGTGCAATGTGGCACTCAATATCATGCTATTGGTGATGCATGATTTTGATGATGGCACACAAGATGCAGATTTTGTGGCATATGTACTTACAATGGCTGAGAATATGGATGATTAGGTCTTCCACATATTCAGAAGCCATCAAGAGTAAGTAGTCTGCACAATCGTGGGTTGCCATGAGTGAAGAGATTGGATTTCTTCATAAGGACCAAACTTGGGATTTTGTTAAAATGCCTAAGAATCTGATGCAATGGTAGAAGCACTTCGGCACACTTGGGTTGATTGATAAGTGTGATTCTTATATAATTTTTATTACTTTTTCATTTATGAAAAGTGTCAGTTTTCCTTTAATTCTATATATTTTTCTTTATTTTCTTAGATTTGAAGGAATAATAATATTTAGTGCGAAATGAGAGCATTTTGGTACAAAATAAGAGACTACAGATCCAGATCGACGAGAGTCCACGAGATCTAAAGAAAGTCGAGGAGATTTCGGTAAGAAGACTTAGTGATAAGGCTCTGGGCTGTTAGATTGAACGACCAGTCTAAATGACCAACTTAAAAGAACAATCTAAACAAAATCATGGGCAAAAAATAGCAAAGGATTTTAGAGTAATTTTGATCAAGAAAAAGAGAAAGAAATCACAGATGGGATCCATAAGAAGTCCAAGTTCGAAATGCACTAGGAGACAGCCTGGACATTCGTGAGTGTTTCGATCATAACATTCTACTCACATATCTGATTGATATGATTCTAGATGGGTTGAACAGCTATCTTAAAAGGCTACAACGTTGTTTCTAATAAAAATTTCTAAATTTTGAGTCTTGAAGTACGTACGAGACTACCAATATAAGTCCTAAAAGTTAAGCGGTTGTTTAGTCGAAAATCATGAAAACGTTACGGTTTCTCTTCTACCCTAGATAAACATATCATTAGCATGAAATTAAGAGGAGGGTCTGAGTTTTAGAGTCCAATAGTCCATAGAGTATTCTTTAAGTTTCTTTCGAGGAGGCGGATCTGGAGGGCCACATGCTTTTTATCAATCGACTCCAACGAAAAACACTAGTTTTATTCTTTTTCTTTTCAGTTTCATTATGAACTAGCTTTATTTTCTAGAGCTTTGATATAGTCTAGCATTGAACACACAATTTATATTCTGAGTTATTTTATTTTTAATATTTTCGTGATTGAGTGTTTATTTCTTGTTCTTAATGCTTGCAATTTTCTAGCTAATTATTGTTCAATCTTTTGAATAGTATTGAGACCGGGAGGTGATTTGTGTTAGAGGTCTAGGATTAAACACCATTAGTTGAGCGAAAGTATAGATACTTTACCGCAATTAGTGTGATTTTTAAGAAAAATCCAAAAAACATAATGAATCTCCAATTAATTAAATTCTCATAGAGATATGGAGTTATTAATTAGAGATATTTTTAGTATTGTTCGAGAGAAAATATTGAATAGTTGAAGGATTTTTATCATCAATTTGGGATAATTGTAATTCTATAATAAGGAATAATAAATTGTGTGGGATTCTTTAGGTGAATTCAAACTCTCTAGATCTATTCTTATTATTTTTAAAATCTTAATTTTAATGCTATTTTCTCTAATTTAATTTAGATAATCTATTCTTTAAATTTCAGTTTTTCAAATAGTAGTTAATTTAGTAAATCTCAATACTCAATAGCATAATTAATCTATGTGGGTTCGACGTCCGTTTTCTTTAAAACACTTTACTACTTGTTCCGATTTTATGCACTTGCAGATATTTTCAGTATAACAAGTTTTTGGTGCCGTTGTTGGGGATCAATTATTTGTTATTGATATTGATAATGGCTAGATTTTTACTACTTGAATTTTATTTATTTTTAAAAATTGGTTTAAATTAAATTTCAGTTTGGTTTTTCTTTTCAGGAATCGAAAGTACATTCCCCGATCTGAATCATTAGAGCATACACTTTTCGATCCCAAAATTGAACGAACTTTAATCGGATTAATAAAGAGAAGAAGAAAGAGGCCACCGCATCTATATTTAATATGGCTAACCAGGAGCACAAGGCGTTGAGAGACTATGGTATGCCCTCTGTCAATGAAACAATTTCTAGTATAAGGCGGCCAACTGTACAAGCCAATAACTTTGAGATCAAGTCGGCCATCACTCAAATGATTCAACAAACCGTCCCATTTGGGGGGCTGTCACAAGAGGATCCTAATGTCCATAATGCAAATTTCTTAAAAATTTGTGATACTTTTAAATACAATGAAGTATAGATGACGCAATTCGATTGAAATTTTTTCCTTTCTCACTTAAGGATAAAGCAAAAGCTTGGTTAAACTTTTTGCCATCCGGCATGATCACCAGTTGGGAGGAGTTGGCACAAAAATTCTTAGCAAAATATTTTCCTCCAGCCAAAACAATGAAATTAAGGAATGATGTTACTACCTTCACCCAACTTGAAGGTGAATCATTATATGAGGCATGGAAGAGATACAAGGACTTATTGCGCAAGTGTTCGCATCACGACCTCCCAGCCTGGTTTCAAGTACAAACATTTTATAATGGTTTGGGACCCACAAATCGATCTATGGTTGATGCAGCTGCGAGAGGAGTATTAATGAGTAAGACCCATGAAGCCGCATATGAACTTTTGGAAGAGTTGGCGTCTAACAACTATCAGTGGGCTGTAGAGAGCAATGCCAAGGAAAGTGGCCAGTGTTGTTGAGCTTGAATCTATGTCCACAATTGTGGCCTAATTGGCAAATCTATCCAAACAACTAGGTAAGATGGACATTAATATTATTCAAACTAATGTATTTTATCATTATACATTGCTAACATCAGGAAATGGAATAATCGGGAATCTCGAGTAACTAGTCGAACTGTTGAAGTAGCTAAAGTGGTGATAAATCCTGTCAGCAAAATAGGTCCTATAGAAAGTCCATCTATTCCCAATCTCCCGTAAAAATAAAAAAAATTTATCCATTTATAATCCTCCGTCAGTTGCATTAATGGATCGTCCAATTGGAAATGATAATAGAATGCATAAGTTATTAGAAGGAGTTCTACAGTACATATAAATATAGTGTACCACCTATGACCATTATGCAGGAAATCATTCAAGTGTAGATTGCCAAGTGAGGAATCCTTTTGCCCACAGAGTTATGAACAAGCCCAATACATGTCCAATTTCTAACGTCAAAACAATCCTTATTCAAACAAATTCGATCCCATATGAAAAAATCACCCCAACTTTTCATGGAGCAATAATCAAGGGCCGGCTAGACTACCTCAACAGTTTCTACAGCAAGTGAATAAACTAACACTTGAGGATATGTTTATGCAATACATGCAAAAGACTGATATGGTGATCCAAAACAACTTGCCTTTAATCCGTAATCTTGAGGCCAAATCAGTCAGCTCTCAAACATGCTCACCGAGAGGACAATAGAGAATTTGCCGAGCAACATTGTGACCAACCCGAATGAACATGTCAAAGCCATAACATTGAGAAGTGGGCAGACATATGACCAGCCACAAACAAAAAGTACCGAGCAAGATGCAGAAGTTGCCAAAAATGCCGAGTTCGAGGTGAAAGAAGCAGAGCGGATGCGGTTGACCAGCAAGCTAAGAAGACTAAGGAGAATAAAGGGGCGTCAAACCCCAAGAAATCCAGGGAGTTTATATCTGAAACTTATTCTCCTTCAATATGATCCACCAATTTTCCACAAAGATTAAAAGAAAATAAGATTGATAATCAGTTTTCTAAAATTTTGAGTATATTTATGCAACTGCATATTAATATTCCTCTCATTGAAACTTTAGAGCAAATGCCTAAATATGCAAATTTTTTTAAGGATATATTATCAAACAAGCGGAAGTTGGAGGATTATGAGACTATAATGCTGACTGAGAAGAGCAGTGAAATTTTACAAAATAAGTTTCCGCCTAAGTTGAAAGATTCGAGGAGTTTCACAATCCCTTGCACTATAGGAAATTCCTATTTTGATAAAGTTTTATGCGACTTAGGAGTAAATATTAATCTAATGTCTCTCTCTGTTTTTAGGAAACTAGATCTTGGAGAAGTAAAGTCAACCACCATCTCTCTACAGTTGGATGACAAATCTATTAAATACCCGAGAGGACTCATTGAGGACGTATTGGTGAAAGTTGATAAGTTCATCTTTCCGGCCGACTTCATTGTGCTCAATATGGAGGAGCACAAGGAGATCCCTTTGATACTAGTCTGACCTTTCTTAGCAATGGGGAGAATCTTAATTGATGTCTAGCAAGGGAAACTTATTTTGGGGGTCGGCGAGGAGCAGGTCACTTTTAACGTATTCAAATCTATGGAATTCCCTTCCAAGGTACATTCTTGTTTTCAAATAAGCAACCGAGATGTGGTCATGGCAAACGAGACTTATGGAGCTAAATTTCCAAAGCTACCACTTGAGGTATGTCTTACTCACTCTACGTCTATTGAATCTGAAGATGAAGAGGTTAGGGACTGTGAGAGATATTTGGAAGCTACACCATCCATTCCTCCTTCAATAAAATCCAAAGTGGAAGAGCTACTTTTCCAGTTATTATTAACAATTCTTTGAGTGATGTAGAGGAGGAGATGTTGTTGAGGGTCTTGCGGAAACAAAAGATGGCCTTGAGTTGGACCATCTTGGACATCAAAGGAATGACTCCTTCAATTTGCATGTACAAGATTTTAATGAAAGATAATTTTAAGCCAACCATCCAACTCTAGAGGAGACTGAACACATCAATGCAAGAAGTGGTCCATAAAGAAGTATTGAAACTTTTAGATGCCGGGATCATTTATCTAATCTCAGATAGTGCATGGGTAAGTCCAGCACAAGTAGTTCCAAAGAAATGAGGGATAACCATGATAGAAAATGACAACAATGAACTCATCCCGACGATGACAGTCACGGGATGGCGAGTATGCATAGACTATCGAAGGCTTAATGATGCAACTCGGAAAGACGATTTTCCCTTGCCTTTTGTCGATCAAATGTTGGAAAGACTTGCTGACCACGCTTATTATTGTTTTCTAGATGGATATTCTGGTTACAACCAAATAGCCATTGCACCCGAGGATCAAGAGAATACCACTTTCACCTATCCTTATGGCACTTTTGCATAGAGGCGCATGCCTTTTTGTCTTTGCAATGCGCTAGCCACTTTCCAAAGAGATGCATGTGTCCATCTTCTCGAACATGGTGGAAAAAGTTTTAGAAATCTTCATGGATGACTTCTCGATTTTTGGTCACTCTTTTGATAATTGTTTACCTAATTTTTCTTTAGTTTTGCAGAGATGATAGGAGACAAATCTTGCTTTAAATTGGAAAAACTGCCACTTCATGGTCAAGGAGGGAGGTCGATCAAGAAAAGATAGAAGTTATTGATAAACCCTACCATCGACCAATGTGAAGGGCATGAGAAGCTTCTTGGGTCACAATAGATTCTATCGTCGGTTTATCAAGGATTTTTCCCAAATCACTAAACCTCTTTGCAAGTTGTTGATTAAAGATACTCAGTTTGAGTTTTCTGATGAATGCTTGCATGCTTTTGAAATATTGAAAAAGAAATTAATTTCAGCACCTATCATTGTATCACCAGATTGGAATTTATCTTTAGAATTAATGTGTGATGCTAGCAATTATGCTATAGGGACTGTTTTGGGGCAGAGAAAAGATAAAAATTTTCATGTTATTTATTATGCAAGTCGAACCTTAACAAAAGTTCAATTTAATTATGCTACTGCTAAAAAAGAATTGATAGCAGTTATGTTTGCCTTTAAAAAGATTTGTTCTTATTTGATAGATTCAAAGGTGGTCATCTACACCAATCACTCTGCTCTTAAATATTTGTTGTCGAAAAGGGATGCCAAACCGAGACTGTTAAGATGGATTTTGCTCTTACAAGAATTCAATTTGGAAATAAAAGATAAGAAAAGTATCAAGAATTTAGTGGGCAACCACTTATCTCGTCTTGAGCTTAAAGAGGCAGCTGGCGAGGAGAAATTCCCAATTAATGAGACATTCCCGGATGAGAAATTAATGGCTATACAAGTCATTCCATGGTATGCCAATATGATAAATTATTTGGTGTCTAGAATTCTACTGATCGAGATGACATATCAACAAAAGAAGAAGTTCTTCTCCGACCTGAAATATTATTTTTAGGAGGAACCTTTTCTATACCGGCATTACGCAGACCAGATAATCAGGAGATGTGTGCTCTAGGAAGAGATGAAGAGCATACTCAGACACTGCCACTCATTGGAAGTAGGTAGCCACTTTAGCGGAGCAAAAACGACAATGAAAGTTTTACATTGCGGCTTTTATTGGCCAACTACTTTTAAAGACACATTTAATTTTGTTAATTTATGTGATCATTGTCAAATGGTTGGCAACATTTCTAGGAAACATGAGATATCTTTAAACAATATTTTAGTGATTGAATTGTATGATGTTTGGGGTATAGAGTTCATGGGTCCTTTTCCATCCTCATATTCTAAAAACTTTATTTTGGTGACTATAGATTATGTCTCCAAATGGGTGGAAGCGGTCACCTTGCCAACCAATGATGCGAGGGTCGTAGTGAGTTTCCTGCGGAAGAACATCTTTTCCCAATTAGGCACTCCGAGGGCCATAATTAGTGATGGCGGGAAGCATTTTTGCAATTGCAAATTTGAAGCGCTACAGACTAAGTATGGAGTTACCTATCACATGGCGAAACCATACCATCCTCAAACGAGCGGCCAATTTGAAGTGTCTAATAGGGAGCTGAAGTGCATACTGGAGAAGACCGTGAGTATCTCTCAAACAGACTGGGTGAGAAGGTTAGATGATGCGCTATGGGCCTATCGAACAGTATTGAAAAACACTAATTGGGATGTCGCCTTATCGGCTCATTTAAGGAAAAGCATGTCGTCTACCTGTGGAGCTAGAACACAAAGCCTATTGGGCTATAAAGACACTGAACTTTGATTTACAAGCAGTTGGCGAAAAGAGAATATTGCAAATCAACGAGATGGATGAGTTCTGCAATGATGCTTATGAGAATGCTCGGATCTACAAAGATAAAACTAAAAGATGGCTTGATAAGCATATTCTAATAAGTTAATTCAAAGTCGAGCAGAAAGTTTTATTATTTAACTCAAGATTTTGACTCTTCTCGGAAAAGCTGTGCTCTCGGTGGTCGGGACCGTTTGTGGTGACCTGTGTCTTTCCCTATGGGGTGGATGAAGTCCATCACAAGACAAAATGGATATTTAAAGTAGATGGACAGAGATTAAAACCCTATGTGGAAGGAGACTTTAACTCAGAAAAGTGCTCTATCGATCTCGCCAGTGATAACTCATGAGAGGATAATGTCTAGCTATAGACTTTAAATAAAGCGCTTTCGGGAGGCAACCCAAGTTTTTGTTTTTTTTAAGTTTTATTTTTGCTTAATCTTATTTTTTTGCTTTCATCTTGCAGGAACGAAGAGACCGGGTAGATCTCCAAGGAGTACACAAGTGCACCTTAAAGGAAAATGTTCAATTGGAAGAAAAGGAAAAAAAATCAGAAGAGCATCTTTTACGTTCTCTCATTCTCTTATTTAATTTTTCTTCCTTTTTCCCATTGAGGACAATATGATATTTAAGTTTGGAGACAAGGAAATTATTTTATTTATTTCAAAAGAAAAACAATATGATTTGATGAATAAAAAACCTATGATTGAAATTGATTATAAATTTTAGAAAAAATTCTCATTGTTTAAGTCTAGTTGTTAATTCTTTACTTGATCTTGCTTAATTTAACATTTTCTATGTTCAATGAATTCTTATAATGATCATTAATTGTTTTGCATACCTAGAGAGATTTTATGTGAATTTTGTGAATTTGTATGGTCTCCACTTACTCTAGAACTTGTCTGATTACAGTCAAGGCGAAATCCGAGTCATAATATTACTGGAAAATGATTAAAGCATTATTTGGACCGATTGAACCTTTCAAGTTTACCTATTTATTATCTTTATCCCTAGTCACCCCTTTGGGTTTTATTGAATTATATTTTGGCCTTATATTTTTTCTTTCTTGTAAACCTCATACTCCCTACCCTATTTGAGCTTAAACACTGAGAATTAAGTTTATACAAAGTCACAGACTCACAAATGCATGAAAGGCAAGAGAGGTAGAAGTTCTACAAGTAAAGTTAATTATAGTCATATTATCAAAATCATAAGTTTGGAAATGTGAAAAGTCAACTCATCTACTATGTGGCCGACAAGAAAAGGCCGACGAGAGTCATCTACAAAGGCAGGTGAAAAGGTATGATTTATTTCAAAAAAAAAAAAAGTCAAACCTGCCGAATAAAGGGATAAAGAGAGAAATACTTGAAAGTACAATAAAAAGAGATATGTTGAGAGATTCACAATGATTGAGAACAGATATTTGTGTTAAAAGTGAGAATGCTCTATTTGTTCTGCTGGTATTCAAATTTAAGTTCTCTTGCTTTGTTTGAATCCTACATTTTCTTTGTAGCCCTCATCCTAGCTTTACATTACAAGTTTAATAAATACCTATTGATCCTTGGTGATAGTTTATGTTCCACATTAATGGAGAGTGATTTGAAAAGTAAGCCTATGGAGTTTTTAGAGATCCATTGTTTATTTACTTGTTTGCATAAAACTATCCGATGAGCTAATGATGAAGTGAGAATGGTAGGCATGCATGAATGTGAGGATGGATGATGTAGTAGAATTGAGTTTTAAATTAACTTTTAGACTTGATTGATCTTGAATGATTCCTTTGAATTATAGACTTTAGGAAATCCTTAAGGCAATAAATTTTATAAATCAAACCAATGCTTGTTTTAATTGTTTTTCTCTTTTTCTTTACTCGAATGAGAGAAAAGTTTAAGTTTGGAGGTATTTGATAAGTGAGATTTTTCTTACTCTTTTATTTATGGAAAGTGTTAGTTTGCCTTCAATTTTATTGATTTTTATATATTTTTATTTATTTTTTTAGATTTGAAGAAATGAGAAGATCTAGTGTGAAATGAGATAACTTTGGTACAAAATAAGAGACTATGGATCCCAGAGCGACGAAAGGCGATGAGATCTAAAGAGGGTCGAGGAGATTTAGGCGAGAAGACTTGGCAATAAGGCTCCAGGTAGTTAGATTGGGTGACCAGTCTAAACGACCCACTTAAAAGATCAATCTAAACAAAATCATGGGCAAAAAATAGCAAAGGGTTTGAGAGTAATTTAATCAAAAAAAAAAAAAGGAGAAAGAAATCACAGAAGGAATCCACAAGAAGTCCATGTTCGAAATGCGCTAGGAGACAGCCTAGACATACTTGAGTGTTTCAATCATAATTTTCTACTCACATATCTGATTGATACAATTTTGGATGGGTGGAATAGCTATCTTAAGAGGCTACAACTTTGTCTCTAATAGGGGTGTAACTGGTCCGGTTCGGTCCGGTTTTGGACAAAATCTAGGACCGAACTGGTATGTACCGGTTTTGTATTTTTCAAAACCGATTACGCACCGATTACCCTCTTAAACCAGTACTTCCGGCTTTACCGATTTCCGGTTCGGTCCGGTCCGGTCCAGTCCAGTTTTCCAATTTTTTTAAAATGTAAGTTTCACAATTTGTCATTAAAAATTTGTTGATAAAAAAAAAAAATTGATTTAAAAAAAACTGTTTTATACTTTTATTAATATATTAGACTATATAATAGAATTAATATTAGACTATTGCTATAGTTATAAGTTATACATTAGTATTAGTTATGAACTATATATTTAATATTAATATTAGTTATAAACGTTTAGTAAAAACTTGTAGTATTAATTATAAGTATAACTATAGTCATTAGTCTATATTAGACTATTAATATTAGTTATAAACTTTTAGTCATTTAGTATTAACATTTTATGTAATAATTTATAAATTATAATAAGAAATTATTTCATATATGAATATATATAATTATATATATTATATATAAAAATTTCACATAAAAATTTATAATTATACATAATATATAAAACTTATATATATTAATATATATATATATATATATATAATATTTTGTATAAAAGTTATATATACAATAATACAAATATTATTTTTTATATATATTTTTTATCAACCGGTCTGGTCCGAAAAATCCTAAAATCGGAACCTGATCGGTACCGGCCGGTTTTCACATTCTAATAACTGGTTCCGGACCGGACCGATTCAAAACCGGTAAAACCGGTCCAGTCCGGACCGGTTTTTCGGTTTTGAATTTACACCCCTAGTCTCTAATACGGATTTATAAATCTAACTTATGAAGCACGTACGAGGCTATCAGTATAAGTCCAAAAAGTTAGGCCATTTTTTAGGCAAAAATCATGAAAACGTTAGGGTTTTTTTTCTACCCTATATAAGCATATCATCAGCATGAAATTAAGATGGGGTCTGAGTCTTAGATTCCAATATTCTAGAGATTATTTTTTTAGTTTCTTTTGAGGAGGCAGATCTAGAGGGCCGCATGCTTCGTCAATCAATTCTAACGAATAATACTAGTTTTATTCTTTTTCTTTTCAGTTTCATTTAGAACTAATTTTATTTTCTAGAGATTTGATGTAGTCTAGCATTGAACATACAATTTATATTCTAAATTATTTTATCGTCAATATTTCCATAGTTTAGTGTTTATTCCTTATTCTTAATACCTGCAATTTTCTAGCTAATTATTATTCGATCTATTTTTTTTTATAAGTATTATTCGATCTATTGAATCGCAATGAGATGGATAGGTGATTTGTGGTTAGAGGTCTAGGATTAAGCATCATTAGAAGAGCGAAAATACAAATACTTTACCGCAATTAGTGTGAATTTTTAAGAAAAATCCAAAAAACTTAGTGAATCTCCAATTAATTAAATTCACATAGAAATATGGAGTTATTAATTGGAGATATTTTTAGTATTGTTGGAGAGAAAATATTGAATCGTTGAGGAATTTTTATCATCAATTTGGGGCAATTGGAAGTCTATAACAAGGAAGAATAAATTGTGTGGGATTCGCTAGGTAAAATCAAACGCTCTAGATCTATTTTTATTATATTTAAAATCTTAATTCTAATGCTCATTTCTGTAGTTTAATTTAGATAATCTATTCTTTAAATTTCATTTTTCCAAATAGTAATTAATTTAGTAAATTTTAGTACTTAATTGAATAATTAATATATCTGGGTTCGACATCTATTTCTACTTGTTACGATTATGTGTACTTGCAAATATTTTCATTACAACATTGATCATCGTTATTCAATAAGCAACTATGATAGTTGTGTCCCGATGGTTCTTTCATTGATTTGTTGCTTTATGTTGAGGACACACTCATTGCTACCAAAAGCATGTCGCACATTAGCAAGTTGAAGAATTAGTTCAGTCATGAGTTCAAGATGAAAATTTTCAGTTCTTTTAAGAAGGATTTTGGGAATGTATATCCACAAAGATAGAAAAGCTATAAAGTTGTACTTATCCCATAAGTACTTTGAGAATGTGCTTGAGAGATTTGGAATGACAAATCCCAAACCAGTGAGTACACTACTCACCACACACTTTCAACCTTTAGTATCTCTTTATCTGCAAAATGACAGGGAGGAGCATTTGACGTCCCATGTTCCGTATTCCAGTGCTTTAGGCAATATTATATTTGAAATGGTTTTTTATTCATCATGACATTTCATAAGCAATGAGTTTTGTTAGCAGTATGGCTAATACGGATAAAATTCATCGTGAGGCTGTGAAATGGTTACTTTGGTATTTTGAAGGTCATTTCGAATGAGTCCCCTAAAAATTTGATGGAGGATTTCATTTTGTTGAAGCTTGACAAAAGCCAAGGTAAAGATTTGTTGGAATGGTAATTTGATTTCTTGTTGAAAAACGTCATTCCAGAAATTTGACTCAACTGTGGCTCGACCCTGGCTCAAGCGAGATTTGACTTGACTGTGGCTTGACCCTGCTCGAGCAAACTTCAAACATTTGAAAAGAAGAGAGGCGTGAGAGCTAAGGCCAAAATAGAGAGAAAAGAGAGAGAACTTCATTTGTGAGATTTGAGAGCTCATTAGGTATTATTACAAGTGTGGGTCAGTGGCTTGGAATTAAATGAAGCTAGTATATTTTGCTTGAATTGGTACAATTAGATGAAATAATTTAATTATAATTTGATTATTAATTAAGATATGATCTGTAGAATTATAAAATATGATAAAAATAAATTAGGTAAAAAAAAATAAAAAATATTAAATTAATAATATTTTATTATTATTTTAACTAATAGATGGATAATTCAATGTAAAAATTAGCTTTGAGTGGAATAGTTAAATGTAGAATCATGTCATATTATATAAATTTTATATTTGTATTTGTATAATCCAAAGCTAATGCTATAATCGTAATGTAGCTTAGAACAAATTCCCGGCAGATGAATTGAAACGATAACAAATTACTCCTTATTTCTCCCGACTCCAACATAACTCTTTTGTGTTGGACTCTGTAATGTAGCTCAGAACATCTCTTTGCCTCACGCTCTTTCTGTTTCCGTGCTGATAATCGTATACACCACACTCCTATAGTGTCAAGGTGAATTCATCTGCCTCTCTCCGCATTTCTTTCCTTGTTTTACATTCGTCTATAACTGATGATTATAATTCTTATCCATCGCTCAAATTTTTAGAAATATTTTACAATATCTCAATTGCCTCGTAACTCAATCTCAAACCAGAAATATTTTAGAGTATTACAATCACAAAAAACATTTCATAAGTATAAACTAATAAATTAATATAATTTTATATGATACGTTATATCTATTTTATAATTAAAATAGTTTTACAATCTAATGTATCACATCAAACTATATTAATTTATAAATTTATTTTTATAAGATCTTTTTATAACTTAATATTTCTTATTTTAGAATATTTTAACTACAATTGTTTCGAGTGGACTGAATGAATACTCAACTAGACAACTATTTACACTGAATGCTAAAAACCAAATTTTAGACACCCAATATTAAACACCAAAAGGGTCGATTTTGATTCTTAAAATGTCTCAATATATCTGTTAATAATAGTGAAATAGTTTGAATTAAAATATTTTATTTAATTTTAGAAAAAAAAATTGAATAAAAATATTATAAAGTTAAAAATTTATTAAAATGTGATTTTTTAATATTATTTTTATTTTAGAATTTAAAAATTAGTATTATTTTTTATATTTTGTTTCGGAGTTTGAAAAAATTGTAATAATTAAATAAAAAAGTTAAAATTTAAAAATAAAAATGTTTTATTTTTTAGTAATATTTGAAAAGAAAATATCTTAAATTATTTTAGAATAATTGAAAACAGTTGTGTTGTCAAATTAACGCTTATGGCTGGTTTGGATAGTGAGATGAGATGAGATAGTTTTAGATAAAAATTGAAAATTGAATAAAATATTGTTAGAATATTATTTTTTTAATATTATTATTTTTTTGAAATTTTAAAAAATTAAATTATTTATTATATTTTATATAAAAATTTAAAAAATTTGTAATAAAAATATAAGATGAGATAATTTCTATAACCAAACAGGATAATCTTTCTAAACTATCAGGGCAATAGTCTCGTAAAAAAAAAAAAAATTATTTGAAAGAAAATTGCAATAGTATTCAAACCTTTTAAACGTACCAAATTCCATCTTCAGACAGGGTAGTGATATGGTTTCTACTATCTTATTATCCATTTATTATTTTTAGTGTATTTAAAATTTTTATTTTTTTATCATTTTTTTAAGTATTTTTTTAACATCTTTAATTATTAATAAAAATAATTTTAAAAATAGATACATAATTTTATTAATAGTTATTTTTTTAATTATTAAATTAAATATAAAAAATAATAAATAAATAATAAGAGGTAGAAACCTATCGTACAAAACTTTATCAATCTAACAAAAAATGCTGATACGACAGTTAATCACCGCCTCACATCCATAGAGAGTAGACGGTATCATTATGTACAATAATCATTTAAAGTTCTAAAAAATACACAATCAGCATACCACGTTTCGATAAAGAGTAAAAAAACTGAAAAAATTAATAATAGACAGAAAACAAAAATAAAATAATAACAATTGAAATAGCATTTGTTGTGTTTTGAAAATACTAAACTTTGTTTTTGTGATTTTATGTTTCTTAATTTTTATTTAATTAATTTCTACTATTATAAATTTATTTTTGTTTTTATATTCTTTTTCTATCACTATCATCAATCAATACAACGTGTATAAAGGACTATTGTTGGTAGCCAAATTCATAATTATTAATCATAAATGTTCAATTGGTACCACGTGCATTCTGTACCATCAGTGGAACCCAAAAGATGCCCAGAGGGTAAAAAAATATGAGTAATGATAAGAAAAAGCTTCTACGCCCACTAAATTTGACAGCTTTACTTTACTGGTGAGAAAAAATATATATATTTAATTACTAAAAAATGATTTTTAAGTGTATTATTATATTTTTTTTATTTTTTAAAAATTTTAAATATATAAAAAATGTAAATAAAAAAATAAAATAAAAAAGTTGCATAAGCAACTAGCAGTATGAATGAGCAGTGAGTAGCACTACTCGTAATAATATTCACATAATATATTTTCATAACATATTTCACAATAATATTATAGGATGAGAGTATTTTTATAAAATGATGTTATTTTTAAAAGATATTTTACTAAAATACTCTTTATTTAAAATATAATTATATAAAGTGTTGTGAAAGATATGTGTAAATCATTTTCCAAAAATCATTAAGGAAGATGCAAGTTCTTTTGGCTATAGTCCAAGAATAAAAAAATACAAGATGTTATTCGAAAGGATAATAAAAGGGCTCTCTTACTATCAATTTAATACTTTTTTTGTATTTGAATTTTTTTTTTAATTTTTTATTTTACTTAATAGTTAAGGAAGTGACTATTAGTAAAATTATATATTTTTTAATTTTTTCTTAATAATTAAGAATGTTAAGAAAATACTTAAAATAAAATGATAAAAAAATAAAATAAAAAATAAAAAACTTCAAATACACTATATATAAGTATTAAATGGATAGTAAAAAAGTAATAACCTTATCACTATTCAAAAAATTATTAAAAAAATCTCATATTTACTTATTTTTAAATAATCGATTTTTTAAAGAGGAGGAACCCAGGCTTCCCTATATAAAAACAAACTTGGCTTGAACTTAAATTTAATAGAGATATTACTCATCATCCAACACTATGCACACACTTTACATTTTTTAAAATTATTTTTTATTTTATTTTATTCATATTAAATTAATTGAATTATTCTACTTATTATCATACACTATATACTTGTTATAAAAAAAAATTAAAATAAATAAAATGTGTGATGTGTTGTAACGTTAAATAGAATTATTCTAAATTTAATCACCTCAAACTCAACTCAATTATTTGAATAAACTCGAATCGATAACGTACAAAATCAACTCGATTTGGGTTGATTACAACTCTCGACATGACGAACCGGTGAGGAAATGGGTGTGGGACGCACAAGATGCCTTGAGTTAGGAACCAAGGTACTAAAATTTAAGGCACATATAAAAAGACCCTAATCTCTCTCTCTCTCTCTCTCTCTAAAGTCCAAGCCTGATTTTTTTGGCAGAGAGAATCTCTCTCCTCTTCTCTCGTCAACCTATTTTATCTATAAAATTATTTCCACTTCATTACTTATTTTGTCTATGCAGTTTTTTGACAATACCTGAGAGACATGCACAGTACAAGAAGTCTCTCAGGCTAAAATACCTAGAGAAAAGCAACAGTTT
The DNA here is from genome assembly GCF_001411555.2 of Juglans regia. Taxonomy (NCBI): domain Eukaryota; kingdom Viridiplantae; phylum Streptophyta; class Magnoliopsida; order Fagales; family Juglandaceae; genus Juglans; species Juglans regia. Next base: position 18,234,159 of record NC_049902.1, on the reverse strand, counting down.
TAGGATAATATTCACTCTTGACGCAAACGCACCGCCCACAACCATGTGCGGGCCTCACGCGCCTCCTCTTTAGGAAGCTTTTCACGGCGCACGCATCAGACTAGCAGATTCACCAACATAAGATCCTCTAGATCTGATCGTTGTGACTAAATGAAGACAAGTGCACGGGTCCCAACACCGTCACAAATTCTGGTGTCTATTGAAGTTGGTCCAAACTATAATCTGTCAATCTCCACCTTTATCTTACTACTCTTCCTAAATTTTGCTGGGATACTGATGGGAATCAAGGTGGATCTAGTCTTTAAGATCATTTATAAGTTCCAGATGAGTCAATTACAAGATCAAGAGTCAAGAAAATCAAGGAAGCAATGCAAGGATTGGTGCAATCCACTTGGGATGAAGCTAGCAAGAGCCCAACACTTAAGATGGGCTTGAAAGAAGAAGAACCAGTTTTGACCCACTTAATACAAACTGTGGAAGACATGACTTAGAGTTATTGTTTGGGCCTATTCTTATTGAAGGTTTTCAATTTGTTTAAATCACTTAAAGGATTTATTTTATTAGTTATAGGAATTAGTCTAGAATAATCAGGCATGAGGATACTTAGCTCACATATGTTTTATTTTGTTAAACTAGGGTTTCAAGAGTTACTATAGCTGTGACACTATTCATCCAGTGACATTTTGGGTAAAAGAGACATTGTTTTGGCCTAAGGTTAATTGGGGTTTAGATATTTAAATACCTTGTAGCTGTCCAACGCAAGTTCTCTTTAGACAATATTGAATTTTTATTGTGAGTTGAGTTTACTCATCTTGTTCTTGATTGAACTTTTGAACTTATCAAAAGTAAATCACAACTTTTGTAGCGTTCCTCCTTATAATTTAGATTCTTGAGACAGGTTATTTAACGAGTCTAAATTTTAATATAATGTAGGTTCTTGAAATGAGTTCTCAACGGGTCTAGATTCTTCATCCCTTGACTTGATTTTTGACTCTATTGGTTGAGTTTTTAAATTGATTGTGGGTTCAAGGGATTCCATTCCCACAGGTTCATATCATTTGGTATTCAGAACTCGATTTCCAATCAGGTCTGATTCTATCTTTTAATTCTTGCATTACTTATAAAAAAAAATAATAAGTGTAAAAATTTCCCTCATCCTAGGGCTGCTGAATTTCTCATTGTTTTCTAGGATTTCCTTATACTTTTATTAGAGTTGCAAAAACAAACAAACAAAAAAAATGTGTGCTCGAGGAAGAGATGAAGAGCATATTCAGACACTACCACTCAGTGGGAGTGGGCGGCCACTTTGGTGGAGCAAAAAAGGCAATGAAAGTTTTATAATGCGGCTTTTATTGGCCAACTATTTTTAAAGACACTTTTAATTTTGTTAATTTATGTGATCATTGTCAAATGGTTTTCAACATTTCTAGGAAACATGAGATGTCTTTAAACAATATTTTAGTGATTGAATTATATGATGTTTGGGGTATAGAGTTCATGGGCCCTTTTCCATCCTCATATTCTATTAAATTTATTTTGGTGATTGTAGATTATGTCTCCAAATGTGTGGAAGCAGTCACCTAGCCGACCAATGATGCGAGGGTCATAGTGAGTTTCCTGCGGAACAACATCTTTTCCCAATTAGGCACTCCGAGGGCCATAATTAGTGATGGCAGGAGACATTTTTGCAATTGCAAATTTGAAGCGCTACAGACTAAGTATGGAGTTACCTATCACGTGGCGACACCATACCATCCTCAAACGAGCGACCAATTTGAAGTGTTTAATAGGGAGTTGAAGTGCATACTAGAGAAGACCGTGAGTATCTCTCAAATAGATTGTGTGAGAAGGTTAGATGATGCGCTATGGGCCTATCGAACAGTATTCAAAACACCAATCGGGACGTCGCCTTATCGGCTCGTTTATGGAAAAGCATGTAATCTACCTGTGGAGCTACAACATAAAGCCTATTGGCATATAAAGACACTGAACTTTGATTTACAAGCAGTTGGTGAAAAGAAAATATTGCGAATCAACGAGATGGATGAGTTCTGCAATGATGCTTATGAGAATGCTCGGATCTACAAAGATAAAACTAAAAGATGGCATGATAAGCATCTTCTGATAAGTTAATTCGAAGTCAGGCAGAAAGTTTTATTATTTAACTCAAGATTTCGACTCTTCTCGGGAAAGCTGCGCTCTCGGTGGTCGGGACCATTTGTGGTGACCTGTGTCTTTCCCTATGAGGTGGATGAAGTCCATTACAAGACAAAAAGGATATTTAAAGTAGATGGATAGAGATTAAAACCCTATGTGGATGGAGACTTTAACTCAGAAAAGTGCTCTATCAATCTCGCCAGTGATAGCTGATGAGAGGATAATGTCTAGCTATAGACTTTAAATAAAGCGCTTTCGGGAGGCAACCCAAGTTTTTTTTTTAAGTTTTATTTTTGCTTAATCTTATTTTTTTACTTTCATCTTGCAGGAACGAAGAGGCCGGGTAGATCTCCAAGGAGTACACGAGTGCACCTTAAAGGAAAATATTCAATTGGAAGAAAAGGAAAAAAAAAATCAGAAGAGCATCTTTTACGTTCTCTCATTCTCTTATTTAATTTTTCTTCCTCTTTCCCATTGAGGACAATATGATATTTTAAGTTTGGAGACAAGCAAATTATTTTATCTATTTCAAAAAAAAAAACAATAAGGTTTGATGAATAAAAAAAAATGATTGAAATAGATTATAATTTTTGGGAAGAATTCCCATTGTTTAAGTCTAGTTGTTAATTCTTTACTTGATCTTGCTTAATTTAACATTTTCTATGTTCAATGAATTCTTATAATGATCATTAATCGTTTTGCATACCTATAGAGATTTTATGTTAATTTTTTGAATTTGTATGGTCTCAACTTACTCTAGAACTTGTTTGATTACACTCGAGGCGAAATTCTAGACAGAATATTACTAGGAAATGATTAAGGCATTATTTAGACCGATTGAACCTTTCAAGTTTACCTATTTATTATCTTTATCCCTGGTGACCCCTTTGAGTTTTATTGAATTATATTTTGGCCTTATATTTTTTCTTTCTTGTAAACCTCATACTCCGTACCCTATTTGAGCTTAAACACTGATTTCTTTATATTTCAAGAGAATTAAGTTTATACAAAGTCACAGACTCACAAATGCATGAAAGGCAAGAGAGATAGAAGTTCTGCAAGTAAAGTTAATTATAGTCATATTATCAAAATCATAAGTTTGGGAATGTGAAAAGTCAACTCGTCTACTATGTGGCCGACAAGAAAAGGCCGACGAGAGTCATCCACAAAGGCAGGCGAAAAGGTATGATTTATTTCAAAAAAAAAAAAATTCAAACCTGCCGAATAAAGGGATAAAGAGAGAAATACTTGAAAGTACAATAAAGATAGATATGTTGAGAGATTCACAATGATTGAGAAGAGATATTTGTGTTAAAAGTGAGAATGCTCTATTTGTTCTGCTGGTGTTCAAATTTAAGTTCTCTTACTTTGTTTGAATCCTACATTTTCTTTGTAGCCCTCATTCTAGCTTTACATTACAAGCTTAATAAATACCTATTGATCCCTGGTGATAGTTTATGTTCAACATTAATGGAGAGTGATTTGAAAAGTAAGCCTATGGAGTTTTTAGAGATCTATTATTTATTTACTTGTTTGCATAAAACTATCCGATGAGCTAATGATGAAGTGAGAATGATAGGCATTTATGAATGTGAGGATGGATGATGCAGTGGAATTGAGTTTTAAATTAACTTTTGGACTTGATTGATCTTGAATGATTCCTTTGAATTATAGACTTTAGGAAATCTTTGAGGCAATAAATTTTATAAATCAAACCAATGCTTGTTTTAATTGTTTTTCTCTTTTTCTTTACTCGAATGAGAGCAAAGTTTAAGTTTGGAGGTATTTGATAAGTGTGATTTTTCTTACTCTTTTATTTATGGAAAGTGTTAGTTTGCCTTCAATTTTATTGATTTTATTTACTTTTATATATTTTTCTTTATTTTTTTGGATTTGAAGAAATGAGAAGATCTAGTGTGAAATGAGATAACTTTGGTAAAAAATAAGAGACTATGGATCCCGAGCGACAAAAGGCGACGAGATCTAAAGAGAGCCGAGGTGATTTAGGCGAGAACACTTGGCGATAAGGCTCCAGGTAGTTAGATTGAGTGATCAGTCTAAACAACCAACTTAAAAGACTAATCTAAACGACATCATGGGCAAAAAATAGCAAAGGGTTTGAGAGTAATTTTGATAAAAAAAAAAAAGAAAAAAAAAAGAAAGAAATCACGGAAGCAATCCACAAGAAGTCCATGTTCGAAATGCGCTAGGAGACAGCCTAGACATACTTGAGTGTTTCAATCATAACTTTCTACTCACATATCTAATTGATACGATTTTGGATGGGTGGAATAGCTATCTTAAAAGGTTACAACTTTGTCTCTAATACGGATTTGTAGATTCTAACTTATGAAGAATAGCTATCTTAAAAGGCTGCCAAAAGCATTTCACACATTAGCAAGTTGAAGAATTAGTTCAGTCATGAGTTCAAGATGAAAGATTTGAGTTTTTTTAAGAAGAATTTTGGGAATGTATATCCACAAAGATAGAAAAGTTAGAAAGTTGTACTTATCCCATAAGTACTTTGAGAAGGTGCTTGAGAGATTTGGAATGACAAATCCCAAACCAATGAGTACACCACTCACCACACACTTTCAACCTTTGGTATCTCTTTATCTGCATAATGACAAGGAGGAGCATTTGATGTCCCATGTTCCATATTCCAATGCTTTAGGCAATATTATATTTGAAATGGTTTTGTATTCATCATGACATTTCATAAGCAATGAGTTTTGTTAGCAGTATGGCTAATACAGATAAAATTCATCGTGAGGTTGTGAAATGAATACTTTGGTATTTTGAAGGTCATTTCGAATGAGTCCCCTAAAAATTTGTTGGAGGAATTCATTCTGTTGAAGTTGGACGAAAGCCAAGGTGAAGATTTGTTGGAATGGTAAGTTGATTTCCTGTTGAAAAACGTCATTCTAGAAATTTGACTTGATTGTGGCTCAACCCTGCTCGAGCGAACTTCAAACATTTGAAAAGAAGAGAGGAGTGAGAGCTAAGGCCAAAACAAAGAGAAAAGAGAGAGAACTCCATTTGTGAGATTTGAGAGCTCATTAGGTATTATTACAAGTGTGGAGTTGATATAGGTCAGTGGCCTAGAATTAAATGAAGCTAGTATATTTTGCTTGAATTGGTACAAGTGGATGAAATAATTTAATTATTAATTAAGATATGATCTGTAGAATTGCAAAATATGATAAAAATAAATTAGGTACAAAAATAATAAAAATATTAAATTAATAATATTTTATTATTATTTTAACTAATAGATAGATAATCCAACGTAGAAATTAATTTTGAGTGGAATAGCTAAATATAAAATCATGTCATATTATATAAATTCTATATTTACATTTATATAATCCAATGCTAATGTTATCAATGCTAATGTTATAAGCACCAAATTCAAGATCTAACCAACATTCCCGGCATATGAATTGAAACGATAACAAATTGCTCCTTATTTCTCCTGGCTCCAACATAACTCTTTTGTGTTGGACTCTGTAATGTAGCTCAGAGCATCTCTCTGCCTCACGCTCTTTCTGTTTCCGTGCTGATAATCGTATACACCACACTCCTATAGTTTCAAGGTGAATTCATCTGCCTCTCTCTGCATTTCTTTCCTTGTTTTACATTCGTCTATAACTGATGATTATAATTCTTACCCACCGGTCAAATTTTTAGAAATATTTTACAATATCTCAATTGCCTCGTAACTCAATCTCAAACCAGAAATATTTTAGATCTACTTAATAATATTCTCCTCTAACCGTTTTCTCTCTCATTGTCTCCTAGAAGCGATTAGAGGGCGAATGGTCTAGGTGGTGTTGGGTCAGGTCCTCTTCGCTCTGGTGGGGAGACTGTGATAGTATCTGTTTACTGAGGTATACAGAGGGTCGAGTATGGAAGGACTGGAGGACATTTGGGAGAGGTTGAAACTAGCTGAAGAGGAATGCGAGCCTATTGAGATTCCCCCTAATGATAATGAGGAAGTGAAGGATTTGGGAGAAAGGAGCCTGCTGGGGAAGATTTTTGTAGAATGCAAAATAGGAAAGGAGGTCATTAGGAGCACCATGGAGAAGATATGGAAGGTATGTATAACTCTGTTTTTTCGAGAGTTAGGCAATAATTATTTTGTGATCACTTTTGAGAATCGTAGAGATAGAGCGAAAGTGTTGAAGGGTTGTCCATGGTTGTTTGACAACCATCTGTTTGCCTTAATCCCGTACGAGGGGAAATCTCAAATCCACTCGATGGATGTCTTTAAACAGGGGTTTTGGATTCAAATGTTCAATCTCCCTTTGGACTGTATGAACCGTAGAATGGGGGAGAAGCTAGGGGCGTCCATGGGGAGAGTAACAGAGGTGGAAGTTCATGAGGGTGAGGTAGCATGGGGGACGTGTCTGAGGGTGAAGGTAGTGTTGGATATTAGGAAGAGGTTAGGAAAAGGGAGAACTATTGATCTACTAGGGAAGAAAATGTGGATCCCTTTCCAATATGAGAAATTACCTAGGATATGTCTGAAATGTGGTTGTATAGTGCACGGGATAGAGGGGTGCTTAGATGAAAAATGGGGGCCAGGCCAATTTGGACCTTGGTTAAGAGCAAAAATGATGGGAAGGGGACGAATAGAGGAGGTAAGAAGAGAGGTGGAGGTGGAGGAAGAGGAGAGTGTCATACCTGAAAACAATGAGGAGAGTGGGGGAACCCAAAGAGCTGGGATTGAAAAAATTTAGAGTGAGGAGGAAAGGGGGTCAGGAAAGGATAGAGAGGGGAGTCATAACATGGGACTTGAGGAAGGTACAAAGGAGGGAGAGTTGTGTAACCAAGTGGCTGCTATGTATACCCCAATAGTTAGTGATAACTTGAATAACCATGAGGGAACCAAGGGGGAGATACTGATGGTGAAAGAAACAAAAGGAAATGATGAGGGGATGGTGGTGAGGGGGAGAGGAGGGGAAGGGTTTGGAAAAGGAGAGCAAGAGGGGAGGGAATAAGGGGAGGGAGAGGTCAATCAGTTTTGTCCAAAAGAATGCATGAAGAAAGGATGGAGTGTGAGCATACTGAGGGGAGGAAAAAAATAAAGGGTGTGGGAAGATTGGAATTAGTTGATATTGAAGTTATGGCGGAGGTTGCCAGTCAACCCCGCCAATCATTATGAATTGCCTAAGCTAGAATTGCCGAGGGTTGGGCAACCCTCGAACAGTTCAAGACCTTTGCAGTCTTGTAAAGGTTAATAAGCCCAGTGTAGTGTTTCTAAAGGAGATTATGATTAAGGTAGGAAGGGTGGAGTGTTTGAAAAGAAGATTGGAGATGGAGGGTTGTCTAGTAGTGGAGCCTATTGGAAAAAAATGAGGTTTAGCATTGTTTTGGGGTAGAGGTATTGATCTGGAAATTTTACATTACTCTCAATAGCATATAAGCAGTATTATTAGAGGAGAGGGAAGCAAAAATAATTGGAACTTTACGGGGTTCTATGGGCATCCTGATGCATCGAAAAGGAAGCTGTCATGGGAGTTATTAGATTCATTGGGTCCTAAAATAGAGGAGGCATGGTGCATTGAAGAGGATTTTAACGAGATATTAAGGCAAGAAGAGAAAAATGGGGGAAAACTGAAAGATGAGAAAGGAATGGGTATGTTCAGAGAGGTGTTAGATGAAAAAAACATTTCTGACTTAGGGTATGTAGGATGCCCTTTTACATGGAGTAATAAGCATGGGGACCATACTTTTACCAAGGAGAGATTGGATAGATTTGTTGCCAATCATAGATGGAGGGACATGTTTAAAAGGGTGAAGGTTAAAAGCTTGAGTGTTGTTTGCTCTGATCACAGACCTATTGTACTAGAGGCCAGGGAAACACCATTGGTGGCTGGGAGGAGGGAAAGAAGGTTCTTTTTTGAAGCTTCATGGATAAGAGATGAGGAATGTGAGGAGGTGGTGAGGGGGGGTTGGTGGTCACAGGGTCCCAGCTATGATCCATTGAGTAAGGTGCAGGGCCTCTTAAAAAATTGTTGTGGGAGATTAAAGGAGTGGGCTAAAGATAAGGAAAAAAATAGAGGAAAAGAGTTAGGGAAATTGTTTGAGGAAATAAAGCTATTACAGGACAATGAAGGGCAAGACAATGTTGAGGGGATTAAGGGGCTCCAAAAATAGATGGGGATCTTATTAGCTGAAGAGGACCTGAAATGGAGACAAAGGGCAAAAAAAAATTGGTATAAACTTGGTGATAAAAACACCAAGTTTTTTCATGCGTGTGCCTCACAAAGAAGGAAACGAAATTTGATTAAACATGTGGTAGATTCTGATGGTAGGCTATGGGAAGAACAAGAGGAAATTGAAGGGGCCTTCTACAATCATTACCAACGGGTATACCAGTCAACTTCCCCATCGAGTGAGGCCATTGAAACCTGTTTGGGTGCAATGAAACAGTGTATTACAGCTGAAATGAATGAAGGTCTGCAAAGAGCGTTTACTAGAGAATAAGTGGAAGTAGCTATGAAGCAGATTGGTCCTTTGAAATCCCCAGGTCCAGATGGATTTGGGGCAGCTTTTTATCAAAATTATTGGAAGGTTGTAGGAGAGGAAGTGATAGAGGCTGTACTTAGTTTTCTGAATGGGGATGGGAATTAGCTATCTATGAATCACACTCATGTGGTTTTGATCCCAAAGATTAAGGAGCCTATTAATGTTGGGGACTTTAGACCTATTAGTCTTTGCAATGTTTTATATAAAATCATTGCAAAGACACTTGCCAACAGACTCAAGGGAGTGCTGAATCAAGTCATTTCTTTAAGTCAAAGTGCCTTTATACCTGGGAGGCTAATCACAGACAAAATAATTGCAGCTTATGAGATTCTACACACCATGAAGCTTAAGAAGAAGGGAAAGAAGGGGAGTATGACATTGAAACTCGATATCTCAAAAGCATATGATAGAGTTGAGTGGAATTTCTTAAAAGCTGTTATGGTGAAGATGGGTTTTGGTGGGAAATGGGTGGCCCTTATAATGCAATGTGTGCAATCAGTTTCTTATGCTATTTTGGTGAATGGAAAACCTGGTAACACTTTTGTTCCAACTCGAGGCTTAAGGCAGGGAGATCCTCTATCTCTCTACCTATTTATTTTGTGTGCAGAGGGGTTGAGTACCCTTATAAACCATGCTGAAAGTAAGGGAGAATTAAGGGGTGTCGTAGTTGCTAGAGGTGGGATAAGGGTAACACATCTGCTCTTTGCAGATGATTGTTTGGTGTTTGGGCAAGCCTCTTGGCAGGAATGGATGAAGATGAAAGAGTTGCTGGACATCTATGAGAGAGCTTATGGGCAATGTTTAAATAGGCAGAAAACTTCATTATTCTTCAGTTCAAACACTAAGGATGAAATAAGGAGATTGATTAGGATGGATGTGGGGGTAGGGATCCAAAACAGCTACAAGAAATATTTGGGTTTACCTGTGATGGTGGGGAAATCCCAATACAATACTTTTAGTGGTGTAAAGGACAGAGTTTGGAACAAGATCAGCAACTGGAAAAATCACTTCCTCTCACCTTCTGGAAAAGAAATTTTGTTAAAGGCAGTGGTGCAATCAGTCCCAACTTATCACATGAATGTGTTTAAACTACCTATGAAATTATGTAAATAAATAGCTGCTCTAATGGCCAGGTTCTGGTGAGGCTCTCAGCAAAATGAGAGAAGGATTCAATGGAAGAGTTGGGCTAAGATGGGGACTGCAAAATCAAAGGGAGGGATGGGGTTTAGAGAACTACAAAGTTTTAATACTGCCCTACTTGCAAAACAATGCTGGAGAGTGTTGAACATGCCATACTCAGTTGCTGCTAGAGTGCTAAAGGACAAGTATTTCAAGCATACTGACCTGTTGAATGCTAAACTAGGATATGGGCCTTCAAAGATTTGGAGGAGTATGTGGGGTTCCTTGGGGTTACTAAAGGAGGGGTTGGTTTGGAGGGTGGGAAATGGTGAGCAGGTAAATATTTGGGAGGATAAGTGGTTACCTAGACCTATTTTGTTCTCTACTCAATCTCCTCGAAATATTTTGGGTCAAGAGGCAAAAGTAAAGGAGCTCTTACTGAATGGAAGGTGGAACTTCAGACTTGTATATGAAACTTTTTAACAAAAGGAAGCTGATATCATTTGTGGTATACCTGTCAGTCAAGCTAATGCACCAGACAAAAGAATATGGGCTTTTACAAAGGATGGGTCATATAGTGTAAAGAGTGGGTACCACCTGGAGAGAACCAGAAGAGGTAGAGGGGAAAGGGTGCTCCTCAGAATCAAAAGTGGAAAAAGGGGTTTGGAACAGAATTTGGAAGCTCAATACTCCTGAAGTAGTGAAAATGTTCATATGGAAAGCTAATGTGAACAGCCTACCTACTAAACTGAGCCTGCATAGACGAAAAGTAATTGAAAACCCTTTATGTCCTGTCTGTGGAAGGGAAAATGAGTCAATTTGCCATGTTTTGTGGAGCTGTAATGCAGCAGCTGATGTGTGGGCAGACAAAGAGAGCCCAGTTCAGAAATGGCATGGAGTGGAGGAGGATTTTATGGATCTATGGCTGAAGCTGACAGAAAAATTACCAAGACAAGATTTAAACTTAGTGGCAACTGTGATGAGGAATATGTGGTGGCGGAGAAATGCGTTTATCTTTGAAAATATTTTTAAGGGGCCATCTGAGCTATTTCTACAAGCCCAAGGAACTCTAAAGGGATTTATAGAAGCTAATTCAGAGGGGGATGGAGCTATCAAGGGAGGGGAAAGGCAGGAAGAAGAAGTGAGGTGGAAGGGACCTAGGAGTGGTTTTGTGAAGGTGAATTGGGATGCTAGTTTAGATGTTGAGAAGAAAATGAAGGGGGTAGGGATTATTGTGAGGGATGAAGTGGGGGAGGTTATGTTGTCTCTATGTGGTTCTGATCCTGGTCTCTGTAATCCAGTTGTTGCAGAGTTACAAGCCCTATGGAGAGCTTTAAAGTTGTGTGCTGAGCTGCAGTGGAACAAAGTCATCTTCAAAGGTGATGCATTGGGTATCATTCAAGCTGTAAATAGGAAGGAATGCTGCTGGGAGTGGCATGGACAAGTAGTTGATGATATTAAGCTGATTTTACAAAATAGACCAAATTGATCAATTCAATATACAAACAGAAAGTGCAATAGAGTAGCTCATTCGTTTGCAAAAATGGGGTTGAATGTAATAGATGAAACTGTGTGGGTGGAAGGGGGGCCTACGAGCATCTACCCCTTTGTTTTACAGGATAGGATTTGTAATGATCCAATTATGAGGTAATACAGGAAGAGGTTTTCTTGTTTAAAAAAAAAACCAGAAATATTTTAGAGTATTACAATCAACAATGAGATTTCATAAATATAAACCAACATAATAAGTAGTTTTATATGATATATTAGATCTACTTTATAATTAAAATAGTTTTATAATCTAATATATAAATTTATTTTTATAAGATCATTTTGTGACTTAAATATTTCTTATTTTAGAATATTTTAACTATAGTTTGTTTCGAGTGGACTGAATGAATACTCAACTTGACAACTATTTACACTCAATGCAAAAAACCAATTTTTAGACACCCACTATGAAACAAAGGATCCGTTTAGATACTTAAAATATCTTAAAATATCTATTAATAATAGCGAAATAATTTGAATTAATACGTTTTATTTAATTTTAAAAGAAGAAAAAAATTGAACAAAATATTATAAAGTTAAAAAATTATTTAAATGTGATTTTTTAATATTATTTTTATTTTAGAATTTGAAAAAGTAGTATTATTTTTTGTATTTTGTTTCGGAGTTTAAAAAAGTTGTAATGATTAGATAAAATTTAAAAATTTGAAAATAAAAATATTTTATTTTTTAGTGATGTTTGGAAAGAAAATATCTTAAATTATTTTAGAATAATTGAAAACAGTTGTGTTGTCAAACTAACGCTTAGGGCTGGTTTGAATAGTAAGATGAAATGAGATGATTTTAGATGAAAATTAAAAATTAAATAAAATATTATTAGAATATTATTTTTTTAATATTATTATTATTTTAAGATTTTAAAAAATTAAATTACTTATTATATTTTGTATAGAAATTTAAAAAATTTATAATGATAAGATGAGATGAGATCATTTCTATATCTAAACAGGATACTCTTTCTAAACTATCAAGGCACTAATCCCATAAATAAAGTTATTTAAAAGAAAATTGCAATGCTATTCAGACTTTTTAAACGTACCAAACCCCATTTTCAGACAAGGTAGTAATATGGTTACTATCTTTTTACTATTTATTTATTATTTATAATATATTTAAAAAATTTATTTTTTATCATTTTTTTAAGTATTTTTTTAATATTTTTAATTATTAATAAAAAATCAAAAAATATATATAATTTTATTAATAATTACTTTTTTAATTATTAAGTAAAATAAAAAATTAAATATAAAAATTAATAAATAAATAGTAAGAGACAGTAACATATCATACAAAACTTTATCGACAAAAAATGCTGATACGACAGTATCACCGCCTCACATCCATAGAGAGAAGACGGTATCATTATGTACAATGATCATTTAAAGTTATAAAAAATACACAATCAGCATACCACGTTTGGATAAAGAGTAAAAAAACTGAAAAACTGAAAAAATTAATAATAAACAGAAAACAAAAATAAAATAATAACAATTGAAATAGAATTTGTTGTGTTTTGAAAATGCTAAATTTTATTTTTGTGATTTTATGTTTCTTAATTTTTATTTAATTAATTTTTACTATTATAAGTTCATTTTTGTTTTTATATTCTTTTTCTATCACTATCATCAATCAATACAACGTGTATAAAGGACTATTGTTGGTAGCCAAATTCATAATTATTAATCATAAATGTTCAATTGGTACCACGTGCATTTTGTACCATCAGTGGAACCCAAAAGATGCCCAGAGGGTAAAAAAATATGAGTAATGATAAGAAAAAGCTGCTATACCCACTATATTTGACAGCTTTACTTTACTGGTGAGAAAAAAAAATTATTTAATTATTAAAAAGTGATTTTAAGTGTATTATTATATTTTTTTTATTTTTTAAAAATTTTAAATATATTAAAAAATGTGAAAAAAAAATAAAATAAAAAAATTACATAAGCAACTAACGGTATGAATGAGCAGTGAGTAACACTACTCGTAATAATATTCACACAATATATTTTCATAACATATTTCATAATAATATAATAAGATGAGAGTATTTTTATAAAATGATGTTATTTTTATAAGATATTTTGTAAAAATACTCTTTATTTAAAATATAGTTATAAAAAATGTTGTGAAAGATACGTGTAAATCATTTTTCCGAAAAACATTAAGGAAGATGCAAGTTCTTTGGCTATAGTCCAAGAAAAAAAAAAATTTAAGATATTGTTTGAAAGGATAATAATAGGGTTACTATTCGTATTATCTATTTAGTATTTTTTTTTTGTATTTGATTTTTTTAATTTTTAATTTTACTTAATAGTTAAGGAAGTGATTATTAATAAAATTATATTTTTTTTTAATTTTTTTAATAATTAAGGATGTTAAGAAAATATTTAAAAGAAAATGATAAAAAAATAACAAAAACTTCAAATACACTATATATAAGTATTGAATGGATAGTAAAAAGTAGTAACTCTATCACTATCTAAAAAAATTATTAAAAAAATCTCATATTTACTTATTTTTAAATAATTGATTTTTTAAAGAGGAGGAACCCAGGCTTCCCTATATAAAAACTAACCTGGCTTGAACTTCAATTTAATAGAGATATTACTCATCATCTCACACCATGCACACACTTTATATTTTTTAAAATTATTTTTTATTTTATTTTATTCTTATTAAATTAATTGAATTGTTTTACTTATTATACATACACTACATATTTGTTATAAAAAAAATTAAAAAAAATAAACATAAATAAAGTGTGTGGTGTGTTGGAACCTTAAATAGAATTATTCTAAATTTAATCACCTCAAACTCGACTCGACGTAGCTAACTTAAACTTCAACTCAATTATTTGAATAAACTCGATTCGATAACGTACAAAATCAACTCGATTTGGGTTGATTACAACTCTCGACATGACGAACCGGTGAGTAAATGGGTATGGGACGCACAAGATGCCTTGAGTTAGGATACAAGGTACTAAAATTTAAGGCACATATGAAAACACCCTAATCTCTCTCTCTCTCTCTCTCTCTCTCTAAAGTCCAAACCAGATTTTTTTGCCAGAGAGAATTCTCCTCTTCTCTTGTCAACCTATTTTATCTATAAAATTATTTCCACTTCATTAATTATTTTGTCTATTCTATAGTTTTTTCACAATACCTGAGAGACATGCGCAGTACAAGAAGGCTCTCAGGCTAAAATACTTCAGAGAGAAGCAGCAGTTTTCATGATAATATTCACTCTTGACGCTCACGCATCGCCCACAACCACGTGTGGGTCTCATGCACCTCCTCTTTCAGAAGTTTTTCTCGCCGCACGCATCGTACTAGCAGATTCACCACCACAAGATCCTCTAGATCTGATCGTTGTGACTAAACGAAGACAATGCATGGGTCTCACACACCGTCACAAATTCTTCTGTCTACCGAAATTAGTCTAAACTATAATCCGTCAATCTCCACCTTTATCTTACTACTTTTCCTAAATTTTACTGGGATACTGATGGGAACCAAGATGAATCTAGTCTTAAAGATCATTTGTAAGTTTCAAATAGGTCAATTACAAGATCAAGAGCCAATAAGATCAAGGAAGTAATGCAAGGATTGGTGCAATCCACCTGGAATGAATCTAGCAAGAGCTCAATACTTAAGATGGACTTAAAAGAAGGATAACTAGTTTTGACCCACTTGATACAAACTGTAGAAGACATGACTTAGAGTTATTGTTTGGGCTTATTCTTATTGAAGGCTTTCAATTTGTTTAAATCACTTAAAGGATTTATTTTATTAGTTATAGGAATTAATCTACAATAATCGGGCTTGAGGATACTTAGTCCACATATGTTTTATTTTGTTAAACTAGGGTTTCAAGAGTTACTATTGCAGCGATACTATTCATCCAAGGACATTTTGGGTAAAATGGATCTTGTTTTAACCTAGGGTTAATTGGGTTTAGGTATTTAAATATTTTGTAGCCATCCAACATAAGTTCTCTTTAGATAATATTGAATTTTCATTATGAGTTGAGTTTACTCATCTTGTTCTTGATTGAATTTTTGAACTTATCAAAAGTAAATCACAACTTTTGTGGCGTTTCTCCTTATAATATGGATTTTTGAGGCAGGTTATTTAACGGATATAGATTTTAATATACTGTAGGTTCTTGAAATGAGTTCTCAACTGGTCTAGATTCTTCATCCCTTGACTTGATTTTTGACTTTCTTGGTTAAGTTTTTAAATTGATTGTGGGTTCAAGGGATTACATTCTCATAGGTTTATATTATTTGGTATTCAGAGCTCGATTTCCAATCACGTCTGATTCTATCTTTTAATTATTGCATTACTTACAAAAAAAAAAAAAATGTGTAGAAATTTCCCTCATCCTAGGACTGCCAAATTTCTCATTCTTTTCTAGGATTTCCTTATTCTTTTATTAGAGTTGCAAAAAAAACCAAAAATAAAAATAAAAATAAAAAAAAGTTTCCTTCATCTTAGGACTGCTAAATTTTTCATTGTTTTCTAGGGTTTCCTTATTCTTTTATTAGGATTACCTTGCTCTTTGATTAGGGTTGCAAAAATAAAAACAAAAACAAAACAAAACAAAAAAAGAAATAAAAGAGAGAGAGAGAGGGGCTGTCATATATCACTTACTCTAGGGTTTTGAGTTATTGTTAGGGTTTTGTCAATTGTTTATTCTTTTGATTGTGATCAAATTAGTTAGTGAAAAGAAAAAAAAAATCGCCAAAAAAAAAATAGAAATCCTAATTTTTTTTTTCTTGAGCCTTATCATCAAATGAGCTGCATACGTCATTATAGTTGGTATCTTGTTTCATTCGTATAATTTCCTTAATTCTCGTATCATTGTACTCATTCTGTGTTTCTCTTGTTCTTTTTTCTAGGACCAAATTACTAGTTGGAATCAAACAAGGTTGCATTGTCTTGATTGAGTTCAATTAGTTCTTAAGGAATTTGAGCTGGAAAATCTTGAGGTAAAAGGCAAGAGAGTGTGAGACTATTATCGAGAAAAAAATCAATTAAGAGTGTAAACACGTAAAGGAGTGTGTGAAGTTTTTCACTAACATTCTTTTTGTGCAGCACATTACGATGTCTCATTAAAGTGACTCATCACCAAAGGGGATGGCAGATAACTCATCATTTGTGTTGCAAGCCATGCAACAACAATTTGAGCGGTTGAACTTTGTGTTGGGTGAAGTGAGGGATATGATAGATCATTAAGAAGCAGCGATTAGAAATCTACAAGGTGAGAGGGATAGAAGGTAACGTGAGCCTAGGGTTGAAATTGAGTATGAGAATGAAGGACGTGGTGAGGATGAGGAAGACCTAATACCTGAAGTTAGGTCAGGTAAACATAGAAGAGTTAGGCGTGAAATAGGACTTAAAGGAAACCTAGGGGTCGGGATGGTGTAGATAGAGATCTTGGGAGCATCAAAATGAAAATACCATCTTTCCAATTTAGAACTGACCCTGAGGTTTATCTAGAGTGGGAGAAAAAAATAGAGTTGGTATTTTATTGTCATAATTACTCTTATGAGAATAAAGTGAAGTTGGTGGTGATTGAGTTCTCTGATTATGCTACTATTTGGTGAGATCAATTAGTGACCAATAGGAGGAGGAATTATAAGAGCCCTGTAGAGACATAGGGAGAGTTGAAAGCTCTCATGAGGCGGAGATTTGTACATAGCCACTACTATAGGGACCTTTATCAAAACCTGCAAAATTTTATGTAGGGGTCTAGGAGTGTGAAGGATTACCATAAGGAGATGGAGGTGGCGATGATTTGGGCTAATGTAGAGGAGGACCGGGAGGCCACCATGGCTAGAGTTTTTAGTGGTTTGGATAGGGAAATAACCAATGTAGTTGAATTACAATATTATGTGGAAATAAAGGGCATGGTGCACATGGCTATGAAGGTGGAGAGGTAGCTAAAGAACAAAAGGGCAGCAAGGTACACTTTGGTTTCTAGCACTACTTGAAAATCAAAATGAAATAGAAATGATTCAACTGAAGCAAAGAGAAAGACCGAACCACCTAAGGGAAAAGATAAGTGAACTAGCAACAAAGTCAAGGTAGAATCTCGACCTTCAAGGAATAGAGATATTAAATGATTTAAGTGTTTAGATTCAGGGTACATCGCTTCTCAATGTCCAAACAAACGGGTGATGATTATGCATGACAACATGGAGGTGATGACTGAGAGTGAGGATGATAGTGATGAGATGCACAAGTTGGTTGATACTAGTGATGATGATGGAGTGGAATATCCCGTGACAGGTGAGTCTCTTGTTGCCAAGTGTGCTCTCAATATACACATTAATGTGGATGATGTAGAGCAACAGAGAAAGAGCATTTTTCATACTAGATGCCACATCAACAGCAAGGTATGTAGTATGATCATTGATGGGTGGAGTTGTACTAATGTGCATAGCACTACTTTGGTTGAGAAATTGAATTTACCAACCTTAAAACACGCTAGACCATACAAATCGCAGTGGTTGAATGATTGTGGGGAGATTAGGGTGGATAGACAAGTGTTAGTTATTTTTTCAATTGGGAAGTATCAGGATAAGGTGTTTTGTGATGTTGTGCCTATGCATACTAGCCATATTTTGTTGGGGAGGCCGTGGCAATATGATAGGATGGTGACACATGATGGGTTCAACAACATGTACAGTTTTGAAAAATGAGGGCAAAACAATCAAGCTTGCTCTTTTAACTCCAAGACATGTCCATGAGGACCAACTGAAACTGAAAAGTGAGGTTGCTTAAAAAAAAAAAAGTAAAAATGAGAGTAACCAAAAAAGAAATAGTAAAAATGAGTGTGATAAAAAAAGAAAGTGAAAAAGAAAAAAAAAAGTGAGAGTGAAAATGAGCAAAAAAAAAAAGTGAAAAAGAAGAAGAGTCTGCAAAGAGAAAATGAAAGACAAAAGTGAGTGTCTATGTAAGAGAGAGTGAGGTTAAGAGAGCTTTCTTAAGAGATCGTCCTATGATTTTTTTTGTCTATAAAGAATCTTATCTTAATCTTTATGAAACTAACCAATCTCTTTCTAGTTTGCTTGCTTCGTTATTGCAGGAGTTTGAGGATGTATTCCCAAAGGAGATATCAAATGAGTTGCCACCCATTAGAGGTATTGAGCATCAGATTGATTTTGTGCCCAGAGTTGCTATTCCAAACTGACCAGCCTATAGGAGTATTCCAGAGGAGACAAATGAGCTTCAAAGGCAAATTAAGGATTTGATGAGTAAGGGGTACATGAGGGAGAGCATGAGCTCATATACAGTACCAGTGCTACTACTACCAAAGAAGGATGAGACGTGGAGGATGTGCGTTAATTGCAAGGCAATCAACAATATCACGGTAAAGTATCGTCATCCCATTCCAAAATTAGATTATATGCTTGATGAGTTGCATGGCTCATGTATTTTCAGTAAAATTGATCTTAAAAGTGGATACCATCAAATTAGAATGAAAATGGGTGATAAATGGAAAACTATTTTTAAGACTAAGTATGGACTTTATGAATGGTTGGTTATGTCATTTAGACTTACAAATGCGCCTAATACTTTCATGAGATTAATGAACCATATCCTACGTGCGTTCATAGGCAAGTTTATGGTTGTGTACTTTGATGATATCCTAGTATACAATAAGGACTTAAATGAACATATTGAACATTTGAGCTATGTGTTTGATGTGTTGAGATGTTGAGATGTAAAAAGTTATATGCTAATTTTAAGAAATATACCTTTTGCATGAACAAAATTGTTTTTCTTGGTTATGTTGTTAGTACAAAAGGTATTGAGGCGAATGAAGAGAAAATCAAGGCCATTAAGGAGTGGCCAACTTCAAAGAGCATCACTGAGGTAAGAAGCTTTCATGGCTTAGCTAGCTTTTATCGAACGTTTTGTTAGAGATTTTGGCACCATTGCTGCACCACTCATTGAGGTAATTAAAAAGAATGTTGGGTTTCATTGTGGGGCTAATTAAGAGAATTTTTTTGCCACTATTAAAGAGTTCTGCACCTGTGTTAGCATTACCTGATTTTCACAAATTTTTTTAGATTGAATGTGATGTCTCATGACTAGAGATTGGAGCTGTTTTGATGCAAGATAGGCGGCCTATAGCTTTCTTTAGTGAGAAGCTAAGTGGGGCGTCCCTGAAGTACCCTACTTATGACAAAGAGCTTTATGCTCTTATTCGTGCATTCAAGACTTGGCAGCACTACCTGTGGCCTAGGGGATTTGTGATCCACACCAATCATGAATCATTGAAGCATCTCAAGGGTCAATGTAAGTTGAATATAGAAATGCTAGATGGATGGAATACATTAAGACCTTTCCATATGTCATCCATTACAAGCAAGGTAAGGAGAACCTTGTTGTTGATGCTCTATCCCAGAAGTATGTACTTCTTATTTCTATGAGTGCTAAAATGTTTGGATTTGAATATGTGAAAGACATGTATGCCGATGACGCTGACTTTTCTGATGTGTATATGGCATGTGATAAGGTAGCATTTAGTAAATTTTACAAGCATGATGGTTATTTGTTTAAAGAAAGCAAACTTTGTGTGCCAAGTTGTTCTATACATGAGTTATTGGTGAGTGAGGCACAAGGTGGGGGATTAATGGGACACTTTGGTGTCAAGAAAACTTTGGACGTCTTACATAAACATTTCTTTTGGTTTAAGATGAAGAGAGATTTCAATCGCATTTGTGGCAAGTGCATTACATGTAGAAAAGTCAAATCTAAGATTTTGCCACATGGTTGTATACACCATTACCCGTTCTTAGTGAGCCATGGATACACATATCTATGGACTTCGTTTTGGAGCTGCCTAGGACAAAAAGGGGTAGAGATTCTATTTTTGTGGTTGTGGATAGATTTAGTAAGATGACACATTTCATTCTATGGCATAAAATAGATGATGCCACAAACATAGCTAACTTGTTTTTCAGGGACATAGTGCAACTCCATAGTGTACCTAGGAGTATTGTTTCTGATAGGAATGTTAAATTCCTTAGCTACTTTTGGAAGATGTTGTGGGAGAAATTGGATACTAAGCTCTTATTTTCCACTACTTGTCATCCACAGACTGATGGTCAGACTGAAGTAGTTAATAGGACTTTAATTTAGTTTTTACGCACTGTTGTACATAAGAATTTAAAAACTTGGGATGATTGTTTGTCATTTATAGAGTTTGCATATAATAAGGCCATGCATACTACTACTTCATATTCTCCTTTAGAAATTGTTTATAGTTTTAATCCACTTACTCTTTTAGATTTGATGCATTTACCTATTGATGACAGTAGTAGCTTGGATGGACAAAAGAATGCGGAATTGGTGAAGTCACTTCATGAGAGGGTAAGGCTTCAAATTGCCCAAAAGAATAAAAGGGTTGTTTCCCAAGCCAATAAAGGGCAAAGGCATGTCGTCTTTGAACTAGGAGATTGGGTTTGAGTTCACATGCGCAAAAAAAAATTCACAGCCCATAGAAGGACTAAGTTGTATCCTCAAGGAGATGGACCTTTTCAAATTCTTGAGAAAATTAATAACAATGCATATAAAGTGGACCTTCCAGGTGAGTATAATGTTTCTGCTACTTTCAATATTTATGATCTTTCTCCTTTTATTGTATGTGAAGATTCGAGATAGAATCCTTTTGAGGAGAGAGGAAATTATGGGAACCAAGGTGGGCCTATTCTTAAATATCATTTGCAAGTTCCAGATGGGTCAATTATAAGATCAAGAGCCAAGAAGATCAAGCAAGCAATGCAAGGATTGGTGTAATCCACTTGGGATGAAGGTAGTAAGAGCCCAACACTCAAAATTGGCTTGAAAGAATGAGAACCAATTTAGATCCACTTGATAGAAGTTGTGGAAGACATAACTTAGAATTATTGTTTGGACCTATTGTTATTGAAGGCTTTCAATTTGTTTAAATCATTTAAAAGATTTATTTTATTAGTTATACGAATTAGTCTAGAATAATCGGGCTTGAGGATGCTTGGCCCACATATGTTTTATTTTGTTGAACTAGGGTTTCAAGAGTTACTGTAGCCATGGCACTATTCATCCAAGAACATTTCAGGTAAAATGGGCCTTGTTTTGGCCTAGGGTTAATTGGGATTTAGGTATTTAAATACCTTGTAGCCGTCCAACAGAAGTTCTCTTTAGACCATATTGAATTTTTATTGTGAGTTGAGTTTACTCATTTTGTTCTTGATTGAACTTTTGAACTTATCAAATGTAAATCCCAACCTTTGTGGTGTTCCTCCTTGTAATCTGGGTTATTGAGGCAGGTTATTCAACGGGACTAGATTTTAATATAATTTAGGTTCTTGAAACGAGTTCTCAACGGGTCTAGAGTCTCCATCCATTGACTTGATTTTTTACTTTCTTGGGTGAGTTTTCAAATTGATTGTGGGTTCAAGGGATTCCATTCCCATGGGTTCATATCAGATACTCTTATATCCAAAGAGTTTAGTAAAAAAAATCGAACCGTCTGCACCCAATGATCACCACCCCCTCTTTAGTCCATTGTCGGTTTCTTTGCCCCACTTTTTTTACTTTTGCCCTCAATCACATGTTGTATTTTGGGAGAGTAGAGTTTTAAAACAAAGTATAACACGATGGAGTTCGGTTTTTTTATTTGAATTTTTATTATAAGAGTTGTCATTTTTTTCCATATATAAGATTGTAAAGACCCTCTGGTGGACTACCCTAACAACCACTTTAATACAAAATGTAATCACTATAATCACCATGGCCTTCTGTCATGGGACTACAATCTCACTCTCGTTGTATATAATTTTGTGTGGCTCCCCCTTAGTAGGGAAGGATAGGAAACATTTACCTATTTCTAGTGCCTATTTCTTTTTTTCTATAATGTTTCACTAGTTGAAAAATAGTGTTTATCAAGATTTTTTTATTCTTTATTCATGCATTTCTGATGAAATGCAAAAAAGATAAATGAACACAAGATATTTGTGAAAAGTTCTTAGAGAACTTTCTTACAGAATATCCTTTCTCATTTCATAAATGTTTCCTTTTTCACACCATACATCATACATGAGATCAGCATATATAGACCTTTTACATAACAGAATTGTAGCCTATGGCCATACATCTTTTGACACCTAGCTAGCCTAGTCACCTTTTCAGTTACAAAGAGATTCTCCAGAATTATTCTCCACACTTCTAGAAGGTTCCTTGGTGTCATGCAATTCTACTGTCTTAACATCACCCTGCGATTCAAGCGACACTGAAGTGAGAGTAATGCTTGATCGAAGATGTAAAAATCGATTAGTAGAGAGGGGTTTAGTGAGTATATCTGCAATTTGATCTTTACTGGACATGAACAAGACTTGTAGTGATTTTGCTGCCACTCTTTCACGCACAAAATGGTAGTCCAACTCCATGTGTTTGGTTCAAGAATGCAAAACTGGGTTCATGGATAGATATGTGGCACCTACATTGTCACACCACAAGGCAGGAGGAGTAGAGAGAAAAATTCCAAGTTCACCCAAGAGAGACTACAACCAAATAAGCTCACAAGCAGTGTTAGCAACGAATTTATACTCGATTTCAGTAGAAGACTGAGCAATTGGGGTTGTTTCTTAGATCCCCAAGAAATCAAATGGTTCCCAAAATACACACAAAAGCCACATGTAGATCGTCGGTCATTAGGACATCTAACCCAGTTGGCATCAGTAAAGGCAAATAATTGATAAGAAGAATTAGGAGAAAAACAAAGACCAAGATATCGAGTATTATTGAGATAAAACAGAATACCTTCTATGGTTGTCCAATGCGGAAGCCAAGGATAGTGCATGTATTGACATACATGATTTAGAGCAAATGAGATATCAAGTCTTGTAAAGCAAGGTATTGTAAACTACCAACGATACTATGATACCATTGGGGATCCTCAAAAGTACAACCATTAAGAGCAGTAAGTTCTTCAGAAGAGGATATGGGAGTGGAAACACATTTGGAATTATGCATGTTGATTCAGTGTAACAAATTAGTTATATATTTGAATTGAGTTAAAAATAGACTAGAGGTTGTTCTATGTGCTTCAATACTCAAGAAATAATGTAGCAATCCAAGATCTTTAATAGGAAAAGAAACACACAAGACATTGATAAAATCTTATATAAGAGAAGAATGAGACGTAGTCACTAAGATATCATCGACACAGATGAGGATATACAGACAACCCAAATCAGTACGAAGGATAAATAAACATGAATCAGAAGATGAACAACGAAAACTTAAAGATACCAATCTATCACGAAGCATAGCAATTCTGGCTCGAGGAGCCTGTTTTAAACCATATATAAACTTTTCAACTTACAGACATGGTGCGGAAAGTCAGGATGCACAAATCCGAGAGGTTGTTTCATGTAAACGGCTTCTTCAAGGTCTCCGTGCAAGAATGCATCTTGTATGTCCAACTGGTGAAGTGCCCTATTAGAAGAAACTGCCAGAGAGAGAAGAAGATGAATAGTATTGGATTTTACAACAGGACTAAACATCTCAGTATAATCAAGACTCGATTGCTCATGGAACCCCTGAGCTACAAGTCGAGCCTTACGATGCTTAAGTGTTCCATTAGCACGTCGTTCAGTCTTCAAAACCCACTTAGAACCAAGAAGATTATAGGATGGAAAGGGAGGAACGAGGTCCCAAGTTTGATTGTGAAGGAGGGCATCTATTTTAGTGGCCATGGCAGTGCGCCATTCAAAGTGTTTGGAGGCTTCTGTGAAGGAAGAGGCTTCTTATGGAACAAAGATGGAGGATGATGGAACAAAGGAAGAGAGATTAGTGAGAGATGCTGTAGATTTTGATGGAGGCTAGGGAATGGTCCCATCTGCTCGGCGAAGAGGACAGAGACTTTATGTTTGAGAGGAGGGGCTTGATTGGTAGAAGAAGAACCTGAAGGCAAACCTGAAGGATTGATGAGAGGAGAGAAGAGAGAAGATGATAGAGTGTTTGTGCGGCTAGGGTTTTCTCGAGAAGATGCAATGGAAAGACAAGGAGAATGTGATGAGGCTGGGCTCAGAACAAAAATTTGTGATGTAAACTGAGATGTGTCTATTGCAGAAGATGGGCCAATGGACTGAGTGGGAGTAGTGGGTTGAGACAATATGGGCCAAGAAGGTGAGGGTGAAGTCGAAGTAGGAGGAAGTGTCAGTAAAGGAGATGAACTGGGTTCAGAAATGAGTGGGCCGACGGGTTGGGAGGTATCAATGGGCTGAGAAAAGGGAAACCGATTCTCATAAAAAATAACATCCCTAGAAATATAACTACGGCCCGTTGGAATATGAAAGCAGACATAGCCCTTGTGATCTGGGTTGTAGACCATGAACATACATTGCTAGGAACGGTAGTCCAATTTGTGATGATTGTAGGGCCTAAGATTAGGCCAACACGCAAACCCAAACATACGGAGGAAAGAATAATCAAGAGGTGAACCTATCAATATTTTGAAAGGAGACTGATTATTAAGGACGGGAGTATGCATGCGATTTATGAGGTATGTTGTTGTTTGGAAAGCGTCACCCCAATAAATTTGAGAAACCAAGGCATGGGAGAGGATGGACAAGCCTGTTTCAACAATGTGGCGGTGACGCCGTTCGACACTACCGTTTTGTTGGTGAGAATATAGACAACTAAGTCGATGATTTATACCCAAATTACGAAAAACAGATTGAAGGCACCTCCCCCATCTGTTTGAACCGAGAGTATTTGAGATGAGAATTGAGTATTGACATATTTCAAAAAAGCTAAAACAATAAAAGTACTATTGGATTTTAATTGCATAGGAAAACACCAGATGAACTTAGAATAATCATCTACAATGGATAAACAATAACGGGATCCTTTATTAGATATAACTAAAGCAGGTCCCCATACATCAAAAAACATTAATTGGAAAGGATGAGTGGATCGGGTGGAAGAGGCAGGGTGAGGTAGAGCGTGAGCTTTAGTTGTGGAACATGCCAGACATGAGGGAAGAGCAGTACCGATGTTGAGATGAAGGCGAAACCTACAAATGATCAAAGATGTTGTGTGAGAGGGGGGGTGACCCAACCAGGAGTGCCATAGCAGAGTAGAGGTTCGAATTCCAAAAAACGCTTGTGGTGAGATAGGTGAAGGCACTTCAACCGAGCGGAGCACATATAGACCATCCTCGACAGGCCCTTGAAGAAGAACTTCCCGGGAACTTACATTCTTCACAAAAAATAGAGAGTAATGAAACTCAAAAAATACACCATTATCATGACAAAACTGACGAACAGAAAGAAGGTTGCAAGAGATGGAGGGAACATGAAGAAGATTTTTTAGAAGAAATTTGCTAGTGTTTGAGTTGAATTGTGTCGAGCCAACATGCTGGATTGGAAGACTGGGTTCATCACCAATGCATACTTGGTCAGATCCTTGATAAGAACTTGAATCCATATTAAGGTTAGTAACATCAGAAGTAAAGTGATGGGTTACGGTAGTATCGGGGAATCAGGTATTTGGGAAAGGTGGAGGTGTGCTAAAAGCTGAGTAATTAGCAGTGAAAGCAGCAAGGGATGGGGATTGGTAGAAGTGATCAAATCGAAAATAACATGCAACAGCCAGGTGACCAAGTTTGTTGCATACCTGACACATAGGCCGTGAGTTAGGGCAAGGAGAAAAGGAATTAGAGTTCTGCTGGGGTGGTTGTGGGCCAGGAAGAATACCCCTACCAATGCCACGACGTCCCCTAAAAAAAAAAGTTAGCGCAACCACGATATGGATTACCAGGAGGTATGAACTTGGTGGTAGGGGTGTGCAAAATTTCAAAAATTCTGTCTCCGTCTGACTTCCGCTCCGACGCCGACTCCGACGGAGTCGGAGTTGTCGGAATTCGGAGTAGCTCCGAATAACTATTCGGAGTCAGAGTCAGAATCGGAGCTACAAGGAGCTCCGACTTCGAATCCGAAATTTTTTTTTATAAAACCCAGCTGTAAAACGACGTCGCTTTACAGCTGGGTTTTTAAAAAAAAAAAAATTGAACGACACCATTCCACTTAATATGGAACGGCGTCGTTTCATATTAAAAAGGGGGAAGAAGAACAGCGTCACCCCCCTTCTTCTTCCTTCTTCAGTTCTTCTTCCTTCTTCTGCTTCCTTCTTCCTTCTCCCTTCTTTCTCGCGTCTCACTGAACCAGTGAAGCCGTCTCGCGCCTCACGTCTCATGTCTTTCTTGCCAGCGTGCCGCCGTTCGTCGTTGCTCCTCCGTGCCGTCGTTCCTCGTTGCTCCTCTATTCAGCTTCCACTTATGGTGAAAGTAAGGTTATGAGCCCTAAATTTAATTCAGGCAATTTAATTCAAGCACGTCTCTTATGAATTGGAGCCAGCAGTTGTGATTCTTGTGAATTGGTTGTATTGAATATAGTCCCAACAAATCACGGCACTCAAAACCCTGAATTTTACATTGTATTGAACACTTGCGCTCGAGCGAGGTGTCAAGCGCAAGTCGAGTGCACGTTGTATTGAATATTTGCTCGAGCGATATGTCGAGCGAAAGTCGAGCGAACCTCTCTTGAAGAGTTCTACTCGAGCGCTACGTCGAGCTCACATCAAGCGAACCTCTCTGTATGAGTTCTGCTCGAGCGCTACGTCGAGCGAACCTCTCTGGATGGGTTCTGCTCGAGCGCTACGTCTAGCGCACGTCGAGCGAACCTCTTTGGATGGGTTCCGCTCAAGCGCCACTTCGAGTGCATGTCGAGCGAACCTCTCTGGATGGGTTCCGCTGAGTCAAGCGCACGTCAACCGAACTTCAATGTAATAATACATCGATACAATAATACATTATGATACAATAATACATGTCTTATATAATAATACAATAGCTTAGTTTATTTTTAAACTAATTTTTTGCTTCTAATTTAATTTTTTTAGCTTCATTGATTGTGATATGGATCCTAGACATAGTGGAGATGATCATCCACAAGGGGATGTGGCGGATGCCAATGCTACAACTCGTACACCGGTGGGTAGTTCCACGCCTAGAGCCACATCTAGGGCAGCTACATCTAGAGCAGCTACATCTTGTGCGAGTAATAGACTCCCACTCCCAGTTAATATAGAGGATGAGGATATGTTCAACGAAGAGGAGGAGATGCCCATTGAGCAAGATCAACCACCACGGCCTTCTAAAAAAAGGTCATGGATATGGGAGCATTTCACCAAAATTTCTGGTGATATTGCGAACCCGGTAGCAAGATGCCATTACTGTGGATCACTTTGTGGATGCCATTCAAAGAAGCAAGGTACTAGTGTGTTAATAGCACATCTAAATGGTTGCCAACGATATAAGATAGCGAAGGGATTGTAAGCCACTGATCAGACCAAACTCAGTTACCAAACTTCTACAGCCACTGATGGTACACAGACTAAGAAATTGGTCATCCCTCAAAACAGTGAGAAGATGTTGAGGGACATGCTTGCAGAGATGATAATTATTGATGAGATGTCATTTACCACAGTCGAGAAAATAGGCTTTCGAAAGTTTCTAAATTTTGTTAAGCCATGATTTCCCATTCCATCATGGTATATAGTGATGCGAGATTGTATGAAGAGGCATGCGAAGGACAAGGAGGAGATGAGGAAGATGTTTATTACCACTGGCCAGAGAGTGTCGTTTACGACTGATACATGAACTTCCATACAGAACATCTGCTACATGTGTATCGCAGCACACTACATTGACAGTGAGTAGATTTTGCATAAAAAAATTATTGGTTTTAAAGAAATTGTGGATCATAAAGGTGCATCCATTGGGGCGGAGATGAATGATTGTTTAAAAGGACTGGGAAATTCGAAAAGTGCTGTGTATTACAGTTGAAAATGCCAGTGCGAATGAAACAGCATTTGATTGGTTTAAGTGGAACACGACGGTGAGAGATGAAGTCATTCGGGCCCACGAGTTTATTCACGTTCGATGCTGTGCTCATATCATTAACCTCATAGTTGTTGAGGGATTAAAAGAGGTTGATGATTCCATAACCCGAGTCCGCAACATTGTACGACATGTGAGGGGTTCCCCTCAAATGCTTGCCAAGTTTAAGGCAATAGCAGAAAATCTGAAAATTGAATGTTCTAGTATGTTGTGCTTGGACGTTCCAACTCGTTGGAATTCTACATACATGATATTGGATGTGGCACAGAAGTACCAAAAAGCATTTGAGCGGATGGAGGTCGAGGATGGGGGCCTGAGGTATGCTTTGTTGGAGCTAGCCAAACAGGGACTCGGTGTGCCTAACGCACATGATTGGACTAGTGTGAGTTATTTTGTTGAATTTTTAAGAACTTTTTATGAGATAACCATGCGGCTATCTGGATCCAAATATACGACTGCGAACTCATTTTTCAGTGAGCTCTCGGAGCTTCACGTCCAGTTGGAAAATAGTTGTACTGACTCTGTTGGATTGTTATCTGCTATGGCTACGAGGATGAAGATCAAATATGATAAATATTGAGAAAATATTGAGAAGATAAATAGATTGCTATTTGTGGCTGTGATCCTTGACCCCCCCGAGTTAAGTTGGCCGTTCTAGAATTTTGGATAAATTCCGTCATCGGGGCAATGAAGGCTGTAGAGTTTATTAGATTGCTAAGAAGTGGTGTTGATGACTTATATAATCACTACAGTACAAGTGCTCAGTCTTCATCCGCAGCTGGTAGCTCCTCACATTCGAGGCCGATAGAATCGACAGTTTCCTCAGGTGATACTAACCCATCTGTAGGGGTTAGAGGCCATCGTATTATACAGTAGTATCATCAACTCATGTCAACAAGGAATATTATGCATTGTATATCTGAGGTTGAACAATATTTTATGGAAGTTGTCAAGGCACCAAGTGATGTATTTCAGTTATTAACTTGGTGGAAAGTTAATTCCACCAAGTATCCAGTCATTTCCCGTGTGGCCCGAGATGTGCTGCCATTCCTGTCACTACGGTTGCCTCAGAGTCGACATTTAGCACTGGAGGTCGCGTGTTGGATGCTTATCGAAGTTCATTGTCACTGTCAACCGTGGAGGCCCTTGTTTGCACACAGAATTGGATAAGTGAAATGCCCATTGGACTAGATACCGTTGGCGTTGATGTCGAGAGCTATAAGCTTGAATCGGGTAAGTTTATATGCTTTTAAATGATGATTTAATTATTTTTAATGTTTCTAACTTTTACTTTTTATGATTTTATAGATCTAATTGTGAATCCTAACATAATTACTGATGATTGAGAGTCTGGAACGGACGCCACTTGAGAGTTGGGATGGAGTTGAGAGAACCCCCCTCTCTTGGTAAGAATCAAATTATTCTTTTACCGTGTTCAATTTTTTATTATCAATTTTTTTTCATCTATTGATTGCAACTTTCTATCTTCATTTTAGGCATGACCAATGGAACAAAAAATATTTGAGTGAAATTCGTGTTTAATTTCTATGTAGTTATATTTCAAGGCTGAGTCATATTGTTATTACGTTATAAATGGGACTGTTATAACTTATGGCTACATCATACATGTTATTTATTTTTTAAACTATTTATATAGTTATATTTATGTAGTTATATTCCGAGCAAAGGCGTGGGATAAGTACTCTTTATTCTATAATTTCTATTAGTACTTATCCATCATCTCTCAAACGTTTATAATTTATTATCCAATTGAAATTAATCGAATTATACAAATTCGTACCATCATTCTTCTCTATAAAATTTTAAATTTGTGTAATTTTCGACTCATGAGTCATGAGCACTTTTAATGCTAAATTCCAGGCGGACATAAAACAAATTAAAGATATAATCAAAATTCAGTAACAAAATCAAAAGGAATATTTAAATTATTGAAAACTCTTGAATAAACGAAATATTTGTAGATGGTTCACTTTTAAAAAATATATATATGTTGCTCACTATCTAAAACGAAATTAAACAACAAAATTTAAATAATAATAAAAAAAGAACAGAAAATAATAACTAGAAATTTATTTATGAATGGAGTTCGGAAATTTAATTCGGAGTCGGAGCTCGAAACACCCTCCGACCACCGTTCGGAGTTCCGATCGGATGTCGGAGGTCGGAGCTCCGAACTCCGATCAGAATTGGACTCCGACTCAGTTCGGAGTTGGAGTCGGAGGGGCAATTCGGCTCCGACTTTTGTCGGAGTCGGAGGTCGGAAACGACAACTCCGACTCCGTCGAAGTCGGAGCCCACCCCTACTTGGTGGTGTTATGAGCTGTTAGAGGAGTACCCGACAAAAGGGACTGGGTTTGATGAGCAAGCAAAGATTCATGATTTAGGAGGTAGCTAAAGATCTAATGGGGAGAGAGGGAGTCAGGTCGAGTAGTAAGGGAAGTAACTAAGGATTCATATTCTGTACCAAGACCTGCGAGAAGATAAATGGAGAGTTCAGAGTCATCAAAAGGATGACGAACAGCACCTAAAGTAGAGGCAAGAGACTTCACTTTGTTGAAATAGTTAGACACAGATTCGGGTCCTTTTTTTAGGGTGGCTAGCTTAAATTTGGTGTGTATGAGATGAGCAGAGGATTTGGCAGCAAACAAATTCTGTAATGTAAGGTTGTCCATACCTCACAGGAGGTAGAACAATCCAAAACTTATGCCAAGATTGAGTCAGACAGGGAAGCATTTATGGTTGAAATTATCAACTGGTCTTGTAAAAGCCACCAAGTATGAGCAAGATTAGGTTGGTCATCAAACATGGCATAATGCATGGGAAAAGAACCATCAACATACCGAAAAAGTTGATGCCCTTTCAGGAAGGAAAAGATTGGGCCTTCCATAAAAGAAAATTGTCAATGGTGAGTTTGATAATGATAACATGAGAGGCTGAATTGAGAAGGGTTGGATTAACGGGAGTTGAGAGGGATTTTTTTGGAGAAGCCATGAGGAAGAAAAGGGAGAGGATCAGGACGTTGGTCCATTATGCTATGTTACCATGATGAAACACAGAAAATATAAATGAACACAAGATGTTTGTGAAAAATTCTTAGAGGACTTTCTTATGTAATATCATTTATCATTTCAGAAATGTTTCCTTTTTCACACCATATCATACACGAGATCAACATATATAGACCTTTTACGTAATAGAATTGTAGCCTATGGCACATCTTTTGACACCTAACTAGCCTAGTCACCTTTTCGGCTACAAAGAGATTCTTCAGAATTATTTTTCACGCTTCTAGAAGGTTACTTGGTGTCATGCAATTCTCTCCTCTCTTTTTTTCTTTTTTTATTTCTTTTTTTTTTTATAGCAAACATAGCACTTTGCTCTGCATTCATTAACAGTTGCAAATTACATCATAGATTCAGACCAAACAATTTGAGAGATACATTCAGGGAATGAGTCCCATCAAACTATCAATTTTGGTATTCTTTTCATCAACTCTTGCACTTCATGAACCAGATTTCCTCCAAGCTGATATAGATTCTGAAGCATTATTCAATTCATGTACCAACAATAATGAATCACTCTCAATGACTAGCTCTGAAATGCCCATTGGAATGCAAAATTGTAGTCCTCTCAGTATTGCTAGTAACCCCACCTCCATTGGATCAGTGACACCATTTTCCTTTTTACTTGCAGAAAACAAAACCCCACCTCTATCATTCCTCAACATCATTCCCACCTGTTTTATTATGTTCTTCAAAAATTGCATCATCCACATTTAGCTTCAATACACCTTGGGATGAAGGTTGCCAACATGAACTTTGAATCTTCCTCTGATGCCTAACATCTCTGACCTCTTTATATATTCAGCTGCAGTGGACAAGGCTTTGTCAATTCTTACAAGCTCTCTATGCAAAAATTTTAATTTTATTTGGTAGTTTCATTTTCTACAAATTTCTCCACAGCTTGCGCTGAGGGACCCTCAGCATTAGAGCACTTCCCTTCTTGTTTAGCTGGCTTTTGAAAATAGTTATAAACACTCTTTACGCTTAATACCCCATTTTTTTCATGATCCCATATAATACAATGGGGTTTGCTATGCATCTGCCTACACCCGGCACACACTTCACATATTTTTTTTTTTTTTTTTTTTTACACTCAATGCATTGTAGGCAGAGGCAAAAATTTTTCCTAATACAATTAGGCGTCATCTCAGAACCAATCAAGATTTTTAATGCCTTTACAATTTCTATATTCTTTAATTATTATAGGAAATTGGTTAAAAAAAATAGAAAAAAGACCTCATTTAATAAACGTAGGGTACAATTAATGCGACATGATCGAGGTGGCACAACCGCAAACTCCCACGCACAGGATATTAAATGCATTTTGCGAACTCACCAAATTAGATATACAGACTTTTATAACCTGAAGGAAACTTTCTCGCTCAAAGGACCTCTCTATAAATACTCCACATGCCCACTAGAATTATTATTTTTTTTCACTTTTATACCTAATTTAGATAGTGAGTTAAAGATAAAAATTAAATAAAATATTTTAAAATATTATTTTTTAATATTATTATTATTTTAAAATTTTAAAAATAAAATTTTTTATTATATTTTATATAAAAATTTAAAAAAATTATAATAATAAAATATAATGAGATAAAATATTTTTACTACTTAAACGGAACTTAATTTTGCTTGGGAATATATTGAAAGCACATCTATTTGTCTTTCTTTTATATGTTTTTCGTTGATTAAAGGCACAATTATGTTATAGACCAAAATCTTTAATCCTCTCAATACTTAAATAAATTTGCTAGACCATCATAAAACTTAGAATCCGTTTAGATAGTGAAATAATATGAGATGATTTTAGATAAAAATTAAAAATTAAATAAATTATTATTTTTTTAATATTATGATTATTTTAAAATTTGAAAAAATTAAATTGTGATTTGAAAAAATTGAATTGTTTACTGTATTTTATGTGAGAATTAGATAAAATTTTATAATAATGATATGAGATGAATTGAGATGATTTCTCAATCTAAACTTCTATTTTTTTTTTTTTTTTCTGTAAACTTTAACTTCTATTGTAAGATAATTAAAATACTATTTCTATTTCGAGGTCCCAAGCCTATAATGCTACCGAGCAAATACATGGTCCTTATGGCTCGATAAATCCAGGGGCAAGCAATGTAATTGACAACTAATATTGTTGTAAGCATTCTCCTATATAAGACGTTTTACAACGACAGATATGGCAGATTTGTTGAAAAGGCAGATATCAAAACTGGACAACTTCCTCCAGTACTTATTTCGTTAAATTATTATATCAAGCGATAGAATCGTTGGAGGCCTATCAAACAAATACTCAACTAAGGCTGTTTTTTATTTTTAAATTCAGCTAATTACAGTCGAGTTCAATATAAGTTTAAGTTAAATTTAATATTTAAATATTTAATTATCAAATTATTAAACTTATCTTAACTTAAAACTTTCTTATACGTGGAACTCATAATTTTTTTTAATTTAAAATATCTTTATATATGAGATTCACAACATTTTTTAATTTCTATAAAAAGTATTAAACTTATCTTAATATTTAAACATACTTTAAACTTAGTTTAGATGGGTGTCACATAATTCCTTACACTACTCAACTCATTACTATTCATAAAGAACTCAACTCAGCCGAGTTAAGTTCAACATCTAAATGCAGTTTAAATGTAAAAGTAAATTATTTAATTATTTTCTTTAATCCAACAATTTTTTTTTTTCTTGTTTTAGAATTTGATTTGTTAAGTTTTGAACATTCAATGCCTTTTAAAAAAACCGTTGATATTATAGGTTTTAAATTATATATCATGTGGATAATGTGTGATGTAAAGATTTTTATATATACAATCACTTTCACTTGCCATTTATCAAATTTGAAAAGAAGGAAAAAAAAGTTGGATTCTCATGTTTTGATTTCTCGACCGGTTAATACATACATATATATATATATATATATATATATATATATATATAACACAAATGGTCTAAAAGAAATAATAATTTTGTAAAATAATTAAAATATCTAATTTCTAAGCAAAATATATTTATTTTTGCGATCAATTCACGTATTAATCTGTAATGGATGATTTAGTTTAAGAGAAATAATACTTACAATCGTAAGTGTGCAATCGTCGTACAATCATTTTAAAAAAAATAAATAAATATAGAACCTACATAAAAATAAATTAATTTTTTAATAACAGATCTCATTCTTTTTCAAAACGACTGTACGATATTTGCGCATTCTACGACTGTATGTAACATTACTTTTTTTAAAATTTTTACATAAAATATAATAAATAATTTAATTCTTTTTAAATTTTAAAATAATAATAATATTTTATTTAATTTTTAATTTTTATTTAAAATTATTTCATATTCAAACCGACTCCCCGAGTAAAACTTTTTTGCAGAAGAAGTCAATGCAAGCTGGACCATTCAATTTATTAACACAAATAAATATAAAACGACAAAGTGGGACTCATGACCTAGCAGGTAAACGACGTAAAGATATATATATTGGTCCTAACTCCTAATTATTAAGATGCCAGAAGCACCAGTACTGTACTGTCGATAGATATAAAAAAAAATAAAAAATCACCTTGTTGTTCTCTCGGCCTTGCTCCTTTTCTTACGTACGTCCTCATCTGTTCTCCTATCTTTGAGGCCAAAATAAACAAATAAAATATAAAATTAACCATGCATATGGGACAGGTGATAAGAGTAGATTTACACCCTTTCAATGATATCATGCCACGTATATGATATTTTACAGTAAAGCATAAATCAGTTACATATGGACACCATATATATAAATTTTACAGTATTTATTATTTTTAGTATATATATTTTATCCAAATTTAAATGTTTAATAAATATTATACGTTACGCATTATATATTCATCTATATAATTATTTAAGATCCGAATATATAAAAAAAAAAAATGGAAGATTCTAAAGGGATATATCATCCTTGGGAGCTGGGATATATGTCTACCATACAATCTGTGGTCCATTTGCAGATGAGAGAGACAGACAGAGCATGCAATGTCGTCCTTATATATGTTTACATACATAGGACCACATGTCGTCCGATGAATTGAATACATCGGACCATTAATTTGTGGCTTTACAATAGTGACATTATGTTTGGTCACTTTACATGTATATGGTCATCATTCATTTTCTTATTTTTTATGCTCCTGATCTATGCTACTGCAATTATATCCTGATCTTGTAACAATCGCGCTTATCATGGCGAAATCTTGATGTAATTTGGTCACAATCAAAGGGCTGGGATTAGAGGCGATCCATTACTCTTTGCAATACCCATTTCATTGAATTCACTTCGCAGCTGATCGATGAGGGTCCGGACGCGATGGATATCTACGTATTATTAATGGTAGATGCAGGGTTAGGGGCAAAGAAAAGAAAGAGAGTGGAAGAGAAAAAGTAGCTGTCGAGTCTCGAGTTAAATGACAATAATAATTATTGTCCTTTTTAACTTTGAACGACGTGTTAGGATTCTCAGTGATTCATTTTAAATAAAAAAGTTGTCATACACGTATTTATAACTTTATTTATAATTTTTTTTTAATTTTTTTTAAAAATTTAAATTTTTAATTTTATAATTTTTAACTTATCAATAATTAACATATAAAAAAATAAATTTTGTTTATAAATTTTTCTTAAATATATTTAACATTCTTCTCTAAAAGAAAAGGTGACTATGCCATTACTAGTAACTCGTGCGAGAGCTTCCACTAGTGTATTTTATATATTTTTTTTCTATTTGTTACATATATTTTTTAATATTTTTAAATATTTTTTTAAAAAATAAAAAATTTATAATATTATTAAAAAATAATTTTTTAATCACTAAAAAAAAATTAAAAAAAAACCCCTAATAAGAGCCACCAACAAGAAGAATAGCATTTTCTTTTAAAAATTGTAAACAAGAAATAGATTAACATTTCTCCGAGTTGAATTATCTATTATTGGTTTTGTTAGGCCATTTGGAGACAAAAAATATTTTATCTTTTTTTATATTATAATTATAATTTTTTTTAAATTATCACATAAAATATATTAAATAATTTAATTTTTTAAATATTAAAATAATAATATTTTATTTAACTCATTTTCCGAGAGCGATTAAAACAACTATAAGCGACTTGAGAGTCGTTGATACGTACAGTATTAAAGACTGTGGACCTTCCAATTTTGAAAAGAATAATAATGACATGGATAGAACTATTTTCATAATTCTATATATAATTCTATTTTAAATTAAATATATTTTTATAAAAATAATGTATGAAATTAATATTATTTTATAAAAATATTTTTATTTTAAAATATGATTATAGAAACTACAAAGAGTTGTAAAAATATTTATATAAAAATTTCTACGTGTATCATTACTTTTAAGTTTTATGACTGATATATATATATATAATTCTTCTCATCAGTTAGTATTTACTACTCTACATCTTATAAAAAACACCTTCACACTTTATGAAAAAAAAAAAAAACTATAAGTGTTAAATGTGAGAGTGATTAATAGCTGATACATAACATTATTTTATACATATATACAAACAAAAACACACATAAATAGGAATTTTGGTTTTCACTCTATCTAAATGTGAGATTCGATGGTGTGTAATGTGTTGATGATAAAGAAAGAGCATTCTTTATTTTAGATTTAGGTTTTGTAACTTAAATGTGTGACAAGAGATAATAAAATTAAGATGAAAAATAATATTACTTTAATAGTAATTTTAACAACTTTAGCTTTAACAACACTTGAGAGCTAGAGATATGTACAATATTATATGTAGTGGATAATATATTACAATGGATTCGTAGCTTTAATTCAAAGCCTCATTTTGGGCTTTCAGTACCTGTAGGCTGCAGCAATAATGTAGGATTCTGGCTTGTGTTCCAAGTCTAGGCTTGTTTGTGGGGGCCGGCACCTCGTTCTAATTTCTATTCTTTATGGTTTCTTTTGCCTTTTTTTTTTTTTTCTAAAATAAAAATATCCCTTCTTTTTAATCTTTCTTTGCCCTTTATTAATGTAATGTCTTGCTTTTGCTATAGATCATGAAGAACAGTCTAGATTTCTTCTCTTTTTCAGATAAAAGTGACAATATTCCAAGTTTCACGTGGTATTGTTAATGGATCATACATATATTATATATATATATATATATGAGTTTTATTATACAATTTTCACAACACTGCACACTTCTTATTTTTTTAAATTTTTAAATTTTTTAATATTTTAAAAAAATTATTATTTTTAAATTATTTCAAAATTTCTAGTCATTATTTATATAATAAATATTTGATAAAAGAAAAAAATAATAAAAATTAAAAATAATATTGAATGTGGAGTGCAAGGAAGTTGTGAACATTTATTATATATATATATATATATAGAGAGAGAGAGAGAGCACCGGCCTAGTTTTAACACACTGTTTTTAAGCACGCGAGCGACGACTTATAATAACGCTGACAAAGGAATCGTAATCCTTCTAAACATCATCTATTCATCATTTTCTAACGTGTCACCAACTAGAAATAATAGTAGATTTTATGAATTTATATGTATCATCTACTTAATATATATATATAAATATATATGTATCATATATCATATATGTGTGTGTGACGTGGGAGTACTGCTTGTCTCTATGGAATGTTGCTTTATTCCAACTAAGCTTTAGTATTAATCTAGCACCTTTGGCCAACGATCAACCAGTACATTATGAAGATAAATTAAAGCCTCGTTTGTTTTGGAAAAACATCTCATTTCATCTCATTTAATCATTACAACTTTCCCAACTTCCAATACAAAATAAAATAAACAATTCAACTTTTTTAAATCTCAAAATAAAAATAATATTAACAAATATACTCTAACAATATTTTATTCAATTTTTTAACTTTAATTTCATCTCATCTTATTTCCGAAAACAAACAAAGCCGTTGCATGCCCTCTCTCTCTCTCTTTTCAGTGATTACATAGTAACGAGAATTGTCTCGTTCGATTATACAGATAAGATAAGATGAAAATTAAATAAAATATTATTTTTATTTTTATTTTTATTTATTTTTTATATTTTTTATAAATATTTAATAAATTTATAATAATTAAATAAGATGAAATAAAATAATTTACGTAATTAACGAAAACTTATACTAGAGCATGCATCACGTGTAGTACTATAATATATATTTGTTGTTAATTTGTGAAACACATAAATGTTTTATGCGTGCATCATGGCCCATGTGGCTCCCCCTCCACTTCTCTAATAATTTTAAAAAATAATAAAATATTTTATTATTAAAAAATTAATTTTTTAATAATATTTTATTTCAACTCTATCTAAAATTATTTTATCTTATTTTATAATTATTAATTAGCTTATATAATATTATAATCGTGCTGATTGTGCCAGCTAGCTAAACCCACGTTAAAGCGTCTCTGTCTCTGTCAATAGCTTAAGCGTTTCAAAAAAAGAAAGAAAAGGAGAGAAAAGGGTGAAAAGAAAGAGAAAAAGCGAAGAAGAAGAACA
Source organism: Juglans regia (assembly GCF_001411555.2). NCBI lineage: Eukaryota > Viridiplantae > Streptophyta > Magnoliopsida > Fagales > Juglandaceae > Juglans > Juglans regia. The sequence continues at coordinate 18,195,143 of NC_049902.1, read as the reverse complement.
AAAAAGAGAAGATAAGAAAAGAGTGATTATTATTTGAGATGACATCTTGACGAAGAAAACATCAAGCAAATTACTCTCCTCCACTTGTGATTGCAATTGCTTTAACTTATGCACAAATATTTGTTTTGTCTTTACACTTTGGCTCAGCAACTGCTGCTGCTGAGTACTATTTCATGTGGGCATGTAATTTGGAAGCTGTACGCAGTAAACTACTGCCGTATAAGAATCAGATCAGTGAAGGATGAAATGCACCTTTTCTCGTGGCTAGGAATATAAAATAGGGGCAGACAATATGCCACGAGACATATGCTCAGTGAGAGCTAGTTTTTTAGTACACAATGACAGTGACGACACTGCCAATATATATAAAAGAGTTTTTTTTTTTTTCATCCCACACACTTCCACACTAAATTTATTTTTATTATTTTTATTAAATTAATTAATTTTTTTATTCATCATCCATATACTATATATTTGATAAGGTAAAAAAAAAAAAAAAAATCATGTGTAATACGTGTAGTGAAAAAAAATTATTATTATTATTTTTTAAAATAATATTATATATATATATATATATAAATGTCGGTCAAGGTCTTTTTGTAATGAATATAATTAGATGTTTCATCAAGGCATCTAGCTCATCTCTTTGAGAGGAGATGGAATATATACAAAAGATCAGAGAAGATATGCATGAAAAGCATACATACATACATATATATATATATATATATATGAGTATCTTAATCATTTGGATAAAAAGCTAGCTAGCTAGCTACCATTACAACGCAATATATATATATATATATATTAATTGTGTCCAACACAAAAGAAGACACATGGCTCTCCATTGTCTCTTCTACGTCACTCCTTTTTTAATCTTTATGCGGGCCATTATTTGTCTCTACATCATCTCATGTGAGCATAAATATCAAACCAAAAAATCCCTTCAAAACCTTTCACTATTATTTATTTTATGTACGTGTTTTCCTCATTAGGCCACACTCATGTACGTGTTCATCAGTAGTTGCATAAATTAAATATATATAGTTGCATAATAATAAAAGAAAAAATAAAAAAATGTCGACAAAATAACAAAAATAAAATAAAAAGGAAAAAAACTATAGGACCAAAGCAGAGCATGCAACGTGCAGCAAGTCATGTATGGAACAAAGCAATAATGCGAGTGCTTATTAGTCATCATTGCCTTTTGTCGGAGTAGTGCATGATCAGTGAGTGAGTGAGCGAGTGACTTTCTACTGTGCATGCAAATTTCAACTAAATCAATCATTCTTGGTTACCAATCCTTATCATACTTGACCACATCTTATCTATGAATTATTATTGTTAGATATTATTAAATATTATTTTTTTAATATAATATTATTAAATATATTTTTTAATATTATTTTTATTTTAAAATTTTAAAAAATTAAATTATTTATTTTAAAAAATTATAATGATTGAATAAAATGATATAAGATGAGTTCATAAAGTTATAAGCTTTTTGGTGAGGATGGAACCATATCTGCTTGCATTCATTCTTTAATGCACAGTAATGATCCGATCCACTAATTAGTAAAACTCAAAGATGATCAATATTAAGGTTTGCTTGGTATATGAAATGAGATTAGATGAGATGAGATGGTAAATTATTTTAAAATTTTTTACATTCCTTTCCAAATATTACTCAAATATAAAATATATTTTAATTTCGAATTTTTAACTTTGTTATCTAATCATTATAAGTTTTATAAACTTCAAAATGAAAATACAAAAATCAAAATAATTTTTTCAAACTTAGGAAAATATATATTATAAAATTATATTCAAACAATGTTTTAATTTTATAATTAATATTTTTATTCAATTTTTTATCTTTCATTCTCCAAAATCTAATAAAACATTCTAATTCAAATTTCAAACTATTTAATTATTATTCACGTATCATTTAACTATTATATATTCACATAATTCATTATTCAAGTGTAACGTCGAGCCCTAATTCTCCAGAAACCCTAATCAATAACTAGGGGTGTAAAAAAATCCAATGAACTGGTAAACCGGACCGAATATGTGGGTTTGGTCCTTTACTAATTTTGGTTCGATACAGTACCATAATTTTATTTTTTTAAAACTGGTCAAAATCGGTCCGATTTCAAATTTTCTTTTTTTAAAATCGGATTGGACCGAACCGGACAGGACCAGTTCATATATATATTATATAATTTTTTATATTGTATATAATTTATATATATAATATATAATTATATATAAAATAATTTTGTATTATACGATAAATTACTAATTAATATAATATTAAATTTTAAAATATTATATCACTATAGTCTATTGTATTAATAGTTATACTAATACTATATCACTATATATTATAATATAGTATAATATATTATCACTATAGTATTATATATTATAATAAATTATTATATATATTATATAATATAATATATAGTATATTAAAATTGAAAGTATCAGTTTAAGAGGATATCTGGTGCGGAATCGGTTATTGAAAATATAAAACCGGTGGATACTAGTTTAGTCCCAAATTTTATCCAAAATCGAATTAAACCGGATAGATTTCACTCCTATCAATAACCATTAAACGCTCTATATACATAGTGAGTTTAGCGTTATATCTTGTAAACTCTCAAATGTAATAATATTATCACGGTTTTGCTATGCCACAGATGAGGATTTTTAATAAACTTGAGATGAAACTATTATATGTGTAGCTACCTGCTATTCTTAAAAAAAAAAATAAATAAATACATAGTGAGTATGAACATTGGATGCTCCGTCACGTCCCTGTTATATGTAGTCCCCGGCCAAATCACACGTGTTAATTGCATGCACAGTTAATAGTTTAGTGGACTCGCGGACTACTTTTTACATGGTCGGACAGCGAAAAGCTCCAGTTAGCTAAAATACTGTTTATTTGTTACGGGTTTTTTCTGATCAAAATGACTTATTTTTTTCAAAATAAATATATTCTTATTATAAATAATTTGTCATAAATTCATTTTTATGACAAAAATAGATTAACAGTCATTGAAATTTTTTTTGAATATTTAATTAGTTAGTCTCTTAATTTATTAACGAATTAAGATAAATTCAATAATCAGGGAGAATTATAGAGTGACTAAGTTACCTATTTTATAGATAAAGTACCTCGATCGCTATTTTAATCTAATGAGATTCTTATATATGGAAGCTGGGGTGTACAAATATTTGCAAGTCATGTCAAATTTGGAGTAGTTAAATTGATGTCTCTTAAAAAGATAGCAGGCTAGGAGTGATTGAATATATAGTAGTACTTGTTGCTTACATATATATATATATATATATATATATATATTATTTATTCTATTATAATAAGTGGTTATCTAACTGTAAATAGTAATTTTTTTTTTTAATTTTTCCATTAAATCCGTTAAAGTCATGTTTTATCAAAAGACCCTTAAAACCCTTGATCGTTTGAGCATTTAATGAATGATCATATTTTACTAAAAGGTCCTTAAGACCATTGACCATTTGATGTGTAGCTTCCTTGTAGAATTTAATGAATGATCATGTTTTACCAAAAGGCCCTTAATAGTCCCGCGACGTACATGAATTCACGTCTATTTTTCATATTTTTTTTTGTTCTAACAGTGTACTAATTTTCTTTTCTTTTTGTTTTAATTTTTTTAAATAAAAAAATAATTCAATATGGATGCAGATCAATACTCATACTTTACTGAAATTTAATTTTTTTTTTAATCTTAATTTTTTATTTTTCTTTAACCTTATATATTTTTTTTTGCAGATAAATAAATTACTGACTTATTTATTTATTTAAATCATTATGTCAAATACATTTCAAGATTAACGCATTCGGAGTTGTTCTCTAGTGTGTGAATATATATATATATATATATATATATATATATATTACTTGTTCTTACCTTTAAGCTGAGTTTTGTGAGTCATGAATGACATAGATTGAATAATTTTATCCGACACATGATGACATACATGATATGCACAAGCTAATTAGCTCGGTCTAAGCAACGCCATCATGCCATATATGTTAGACCAATATATATATATATATATATATATATATATATATAATCGAATGATTAGGAGTTGGAAAATTAAAAAAAAAAAAAAAAAACGAGTGATCATTATTATTAAAATAATAATAATAATATAAATTTACAGGGCATTAAAGGTAATAATTATAATAATATCGTCTTCGATAGGCTTCTGATTAAATGCATGTGTCACTCTCACATTCCCAAACAACGTCTTTTTGTAGTCAACAGCATATGCCCCACAAACTTTGATATCTAGCGCTGTCAAATTTATTGCACATATACATATTGCATGTGATCATGATTGTATCTACCCATCTCGTCTTTCAATTTTATTTTACATATATACATATATATATATATATATATTTGTTCGATCGATTAAAATAATGTCGACTCAGACCAATGCAGTGCAGATATTATTGCATGAGTCGGGCCGCCAGAATGGGCGGCTCAACCTAACCGCTCTTTCACTTTTTTGTTCTGTTGTGTTTTTATTTTTTCATATTTTTTAATATATTTACATATTTAAAAAAAAAATACTCTAATATATTTAAAATCACTTCTTTAATTACTAAGTAAAAAAAAATTTATAAATGCTGAAGTGCTTCTTTGTTAAATTCCCCCTGAGAAAAAGAGAAAGAAAAATAAAAGAAAAGGCAAAAGCAAATATATATATACTCGTACCCATGCTTCTTTATATGCAGCACTATCGGCTTTAAAAACTAAAATTTTATTAAAATGGGCAGGAAAGAGAGCTATCATGCTGTTATCCCCCCAAATGAAGCATTTTTGTACAGTTCCATAAGATTTTGGTTTCTAAATTTAACAAAATGGCTAGATTTAGAGACGAATGGCATTGGAACCAATAATATATACGCACACATACACATGACGCGGGAGTTTTGACCCATACGGCCATACCATTATTGCTGAACGTGAACTTTCATTTACATCGCATATTTACAGCGGCCATTAATTGAGATGAAAGGGAGATGGAGGCTAAGATTCTTTGTCAGTTGAAAGATGCAACTGATCAACAGAGAAGTGCAACCCCATCTTTCAAATTTGTAAACTCAAATCCATGGCTTTAGGTAGCAATATATCGAAAAAACCTGAAGATTCATATATACTTGAAACTTCGAAGCATCAGCAACATCAACATTGACAGAAATTCTCAAAGGTTGGACATTTTCAAGCATTGATAGGCGTGTCTGCTGACTACTCTCTAATAGCAACCCCAAAAGAATGGCTCCTCGATCCGGTGACAGGTGTCCACAGGTTCGGTTCCAGTCAGCTGCCATGTTGATGGGTAACAAAACGCATTGATTTGATTACGCACATCGAGCAAGAGATCGGGAAGGTCCAAAAAGGCGTCGTCTTTAATATCGTTTGAGGGTGAAGTTGAGGAGTCTCGGGTGTCCTGGGAAGCCATGGTTGAACATGGAGAGTAGGGATCAGTCAACAACATGGATTGGCTCAACACAGCTTTAGCAGCTTCATGGCTTTTGGGGAAGTTCATGGCTGCTGCTTTGGCTGCAGCAGCTTGGATATCCTTGGGAGATGAGCTAGCCGGTCGGGGTAGTTCTTGAGCCAGCTCAGGGAAATTGAGAAAAGCTGACTGGCCTTTGATTGTAAGAGCAGCTACATCATGAGCTCGAGCCGCCATTTCTGGTGTAGAAAATGTCCCTAGCCAAATCCTTGATTTCTTCCTTGGTTCCCTGATTTCTGATACCCATTTTCCCCATTGACGTATTCTCACTCCCCTGTATGTTGGGTGCTTCCCATCATCCCTACTCTTTACCCTTTTCTTATTTTCATCACCATCTTTTGCTTCTTGAACTCTCTTGGAACTGTTTTGAACAGTGAATTCTGCTGCAATATTTGTTTGAGAAGGGAATGAATTAGAGGAATGGGAAGAAGTGTTTGAGGAGGAAGATGTAGAGGTTGTTTGAGACTTGGAATCTGAAGCTCCTCTAGTCTCTTCCATGAGGAAAAAAGGGAGGTTTGGGGAGTAGCAGGAGAAAATGTAATAGACACAGCTTATAACAGAGGTATGGGAGAATCTCATATTCTTTCACACACAACAGTAATATAGGACTAACATTTAAAGACATGGGACCTATGCATAAAAAAAAAGGGGTGAAGTCTTGGGGTTATTTTTTCCTAAGCCCCTAGATATGACCCTTTGGTTTTGTCAGTATCTTTACAGTTCCCTTGTTTGTTGGTCTCTTCCCATCTCCCAGCATAATAAAAAGAGACTATAAAAACAATAAAAGGTACAAGAAAACTCATATATATAAAAATGACAATTTTTAACTTGAACCTATATATAAAAATTGGGTTTGAGAAACATCCTTCAACCTATATATAAAAATGACAATTTTTAACTTGAATTTTTAGAAACTTTGTGATTGTGATATGTCCGGTTTGGAAGAAAACTCATCATGTGTCTTAAAAAACAAGAGCAACATGGTATATTTTGTATTTCTTCTGAATTTCATGTCTCCATTTGGTATTCTCTGAAAGAATATATGGTCAAGGAAAGACAAGCAAATCATATCGTATCGTTCATGTACCACCATAAATAATAATGCCCATTATCTTTCAGCAAATTTAATATTGTTTCACCAACCTTAATGTGAGAGAAAAGGAAAAAACAAAAGTCATGAAATAGACATTACGGGGGCCATCGTGAGGTAGCTGCATGTAATACATACATATTATATGCACAACCAGATCCATCCTTCATCTCCTTGCTCTAAAGATCAGCCATCGCATTTCATGCTTTCTTTATCTTTTCTTCCCACTGTTTACTTCCTATTGGTTTAAGTGCTATGAGCATTTCATGCTTTCTTACTTTCTTTTCTTTTCTTTAATTTCCTTTTTATCGGGACCAGAAGAGCGGAGGTTTCCTACCCTTTTAGCATCCATAATATTTTATCACTACGAAATATAATCCATTTTGATTAAGATGTGTACGAAATTGACCATATATTAGGGACCAAGTCATCATGAATATGCACCCAAATACATATGACAAATGATTTGTACAAGTTTCAAATAGACAAACTATATACAAGCCCTTGTAAGAAAGTGGACTCCATTTTAAAAAAGTGTAAAAAAAACTATTCTTTAATAGTAAAACCCATTATTTTACAAAAAATTTGTTTGAGATTTGTCTATTTGGGACTTGTATCATATTACTAGTAGCACCAAAAATTTCAATATGTAACTAAGCTATTATATATGGTTATTTTGAGCATTTATTCAATAAATAGAACTTTTAAAAGAGTGTCTTATGAAATTGAGCACATCGATCTTTTTTTCTCCTTTATTTAATTATAATGTTGAGAAACCTCACAAGTTCTTATGAATAAAGAGAGGGTCAAATACGTGAATAAACCAATATAGTCTTAAATTATATGATTTTTATATTATTCAAATTAACCCATCAGTAGAATGAAGCGGAGTGGCCGCATACAAAAATCAAATCCTACATAAATAATCAACTCATCAAGGGTCATAAATTATAGGTGTTTTAATTCATTTCCCCTAAAATTTAGTAACTTTTATGAATCTATTGGTAAAAAAAAAAAAAAAACTAAAACACGAATTGGGGAAAGTCACGTTAGGAAAAAGTAATAGACATTATTTTTAATGAAAATAAGTATAATTCCGTCATATTTTTTCTATTTTGAAAATCTAAGCTAAATTATTTATATATTGTAATGTGTCTCTTCAGCTCTTAATACCTAGTGTCCTAGGACCTCAGGACAAGACAATGGAGCAAATTGAAACGTCAAAATCCAAGGAATATGATTCGTGCAATGTATATTTGGAATTTAGCATGAACTACAAGGCTTATAAATTGTAGGGTTCGGTATAGATGTAGAGGCCTTGTCATGTGGGTGTCAGCCAGTAGTATAGTTGTACCAATACATTAATGGGACTATTACTTCCTACTTGTTTAGGCAGTACGAAGATCCGAGGAAAAGTAAATAATATTGCTACCATATTGTTTTAATAATTGCATGTTTTCTAATTAAATTTAGTAATTCTTTGACTGGAATGATTTTTTTTCGAGGCTAATACAATATATTCATTTGTTATATATGATTAAGTGCATTTAGTGCAGGAAGCCAATGTCGCCTGGTGTCGGTGCGTAAGGGTTTGGGTGAAGTGTGGCCTGATGAAAGCTGTGGCAAGGGGGAGAACGATGATGCTTAATGGAATAGGTATGTGGATACCTTTCAAAAATGAAAAGCTTCCTAAAATGTGCTTTCAATGTGGTTGTATTATGCATAGTAAACAAGGTTGTGTAGGGGGATGATGGGAGTGATGACCAATTTGGATGACCAATTTGGATCATGATTGAGAGCTCTGCTAGTGAATAAAAAAAGAATTGAGAGAGGAGGAAAAAAGAGTGGTGAAAATACCAAGGGTAGTGGAAAGCCAAGGGAGGAGGGGGTAGTAGAAGTGAGTGGTGGGGAAGGGACAGGTGAAGATGGATGGGGAAGTTGTGAGGAATTATCTAGTTTCAATGGGTGAAGGGTAGGTGAATACTGAACATGTTGAAAGAGGGAGCAAAGAGGGAGGGGATGAGGCAGAATCTACTCTTACAGTGAGCCAAACAATGAGTAAAACAATGAGTAGGAAGGCTAAGGAGGGAAGTGGTGGTAGCTAGAAGAGGACAGCTTGAGGGAGGCCTCCTGTAGGTGAGTCCCTTGTTCCTGTTACTATGCATAAGAGAGATGTTGTTATGATGGTGACTGATGAGATGTGTTCTGCGAGTGAGAAAAAGAAAAAGAGAGTGGATGATGATTTTGTGGTGGAGGCTATTATGCAGCCCCACCAAGTATTATGAATATCTTAAGTTGGAACTACCGAAGGCTTAAGAACCATCGGACAATTCAAAATCTTTACCTTCTAGTGAAGAATAAGAGACCCAAAGTAGTGTTCCTTATTGAAATACTAATTAAGGCAGCTGTAGTAGAAAAATTAAAAAGAAAGTTAAGGATGGAGAGGGTGTTTGGCAGTTAATCCACTGGGGAGAAAAGGAGGACTAGCTTTGTTTTGGGAACAACAGGATGATGTTGGTATACAAAGCTATTCACAGTGGCATATTAGTGCTTCTGTCAAGAGTGAGAGTAAAGGAAGTTGGTGGTCCACAAGGTTTTATGGGCATCCTGATGCAAGCAAGAGGTGGCAATCATGGGAGTTGGGGATTTTAATGAGCTGTTATCACAGGATGAGAAAAGTGGTGGGGGGGGGGGGGGTAATAGAAGAGATGAAAAGTTTATATCTAGCTTTCGTGAAGCTCTGGAGGTCAACAGGTTGGTGGATGTGAGATTTGTTGAGAACCCTTTCGCTTGGAGCAATAGACACTCAGACCACACCTTTACAAAAGAAAGGTTGTACAGATTTGTGGTTAATAATGAGTGGTTTAATTTGTTTAGGAAGGTTAAAGTGGAATGACTGACAGCTAGTAGCTCAGACCACAACCTAGTTATGGTTTTTATGAGGAAGAACAGTAGGCATGTCTCTATAAGGCATAATTCTTTTAAGTTTGAGGCAAGTTGGATAATGGAGGATGAATGTGAAGAATTGATAAGGACAACCTAGTTTGATACCCCTCAACCTGATTGAAACTCCTAGTGAATGTGCAAAATATGCTGAGATTATGTAGTGGAAAGCTGAGTAAAAATTTCAGAAAAAAGGATGGTGAGAGATGCCATGACATGGAGCAACTTAATAAGAGAATAAAAGAGTTACAAGATAATGAAGGACCTCACAATTATGAAGAATTAAAGAAGTTGCAATAGGAAGTGAGTTTGTTACTAGAGAAGGAAGATATAAGGTGAAGACAAAGGGCAAAAAGGAAGTGGTATTCATTGGGGGATAAAAATACAAAGTTTTCCCATGCTTGTGTTAATTAGAGAAGGCAAAAGAACCAGATTCTCTCAGTAATCGATGGTAACTCAGAGTTGAAAGTGGGAAATGAGGAAGTTGCAGATGCTTTTAGGCAGTTTTACATTGAGGTGTACTGAACAACAACTCCTACAATCAGTTAGGTTATGGAAGGGGTGCAGTCTATTGGGTCTCAAGTTACAGAGCGGATGAATGGAGAATTAGAGAAGCTTTTTACAAAGGAAGAAGTATTGGCAGCTCTTAAGCAAATGAGCCCTTTGAAAGCACTTGGCCCTGATGGGTTTAGGGCTTGCTTTTTCAAACTTATTGGAGTACTGTGGGGGATAAGGTGTGTGAAGTAGTGCTGAGTTTCCTGAATGGAGGTGAATTAGAGTAGTCCATCAACTTCACATATGTAGCTTTGATCCCAAAGGTCCCAGAACCTAAGTCAGTAGGTGATTACAGACCAATTAGCTTGTGCAATGTCTTGTACAAGCTAATTTCCAAGACTCTTCAAAACAGACTTAAGGTAGTACTTGATGAGATCATTTCAAAAATCCAAAGTGCTTTTGTACTAGGGAGACTAATTTTGGAAAATGTGATAGCAGCCTATGAAGCTTTACATTCATTGAAAACAAGATCTAAGGGGAGAATGGGGAGCATGGCTTTGAAATTGGATATCTCAAAAGCATACGATACGGTTGAATGGACCTATTTGAAAGGTTTCATGCAGAGGATGAGATTTGGTGAGAGGTGGATTAGGTTGATCATGGACTGCATAACATTAGTTTCCTACACAGTTTTGATAAATGGGAAGCCTGGTGAAGTCATATATCCTCAAGAGGCATTAGGCAGGGGGATCCATTATCCCCCTACCTGTTTTTGTTATGTGTTGGAGGTCTAAGTAGCCTTATCAATGAGACTGAAATAAAAGGTGAAATAAGAGGAGTGGTTGTTGCAAGTGGAGGAATAAGGGTCACACATATTCTATTTGTTGATGAATGTATCATATTTCTAAGAGCTAATTGGCTAGAATGGCAGAAAGTTAGGGAAATCCTAAGGGTGTATGAAGTGGCCTCTGGCCAGTGCATGAATCTACAGAAAACTATTGTGATGTTTAACTCTCGAGCTAGACCTGAAGAGAAGGGAAGAGAAGAGAAAGATTGTGCAAGACTTAGGGGTAAGGGTGCAAAGCAACTGTGAGAAGTATTTGGGGTTATCTACTATGGTTGGAAGGGCATGCTATAATACATTTAGGGGGATTAAAGACAGGATCTGGCACAAAATAAACAACTAGAAAAACTAGTTCTTATCCCCAGCTGGAAAAGAAGTATTACTTAAAACAGTTATCCAGTCAATACCAACTTACCACATGAGTGTCTTTAGGTTGCCTAAAAGGTTGTGCAAGGAGATATCTGGTATCATGGCTAGATTTTGGTGGGGGTACAAAAATAATGAAAAAAAGATACAATGGGCTAGTTGGAAGAGAATGAGCTGTGCAAAAATGGTTGGGGGTCTTGGTTTTAGAGAGCTGGAAAGTTCAACACTACTCTCTTAGCAAAGCAATGTTGGAGACTTGTAACTAAATCAGATTCCATTACTGCTATGGTGCTCAAAGTTAAGTATTATAAGAACTGTGATGTGATTGAATCAAAACAGGGTCATGGTCCATCCATGCTTTGGAGGAGTATTTGGGGATCCTTGAAGCTACTTAAGGAAGGACTCATCTGGAGAGGGAGAAATGGGTTGAGCATAAAACTGTGGGAGGATAAATGGCTGCCTAGCAAACATTCTCATCAAGTGAAGTCCCAATTAGACATCTGAATACTGAAGCAAGAGTGGTGGAGTTGCTGGGGAGTGGGGGTAAATGGAATGTCGAGGTAGTGAGGGCTACACTCAATGAAAAGGATGCTGAAGTGGTATGCAATATTCTTTTGAGTCAAACTAGCTTGGAGGATAAGAGAATTTGGGCCTATTCTAAGAATGGGTGCTTTAGTGTTAGGAGTGCCTACCACCTCGATTTGAGTAGAAAGTAAGAGCAAAAAAGGGAGTCATCAGATGGTAGGAAGCTAAAGGAAGGAGGGATAGAGCTTTGATAGTTGAATGCCCTAGGAGTGGTTAACACCTTTTTATGGAAGACCCTAAATAATTGTCTTCCTACTAAGAGGAACCTTTATAAGAGAAAAGTTGTGGAAAAACCAAGTTGTGGAAGAGATAGTGTGTCTTTGGGAAAGTGTGGAATTGGTGGTGGTGGTTATGAGGCATATTTGGCTTAGAAGGAATGGTTTTTTTTTTGAAGGAAAGTTCAGTAGCCCTAGGGTGGTATTTCTACAAGCAAAAGCTAGTCTCACAGAATTCAGACATGCTCAACAGAGGCGTGTGCAGAGACTAGAACCTGCAGCAGTAGAAAAGATGCTTGTTAAATGGAAAGCTCCAAGAGATGGTCTTGTGAAGATAAACTGGGATGCTGCTTTCAAGCTAAAACAGAAAAGAATGGGGCCTGGAGTGGTGATTAGAGATGAAGATGGAGATGTGCAAGTGTCTTGTGTATGCCAAAAGATAGCGTTCAAACTACTGAGATTGTTGAGGCTACTGCTCTTTGAAGGGCCTTTGCTTAGGTGCAGAACTTAATATACAAGAGGCAATTTTTGAATGTGATGCTTTGTGAGTGATCAAAGTTGTGAATAATAAGGAAGAATGCTGGGAATGGCATGGACCACTTATTGAAGATATTAAAGGTATTCTTTGTAAACATCAAAATTGGATAGTTCAACATACATATAGAGAAGGAAATAGAGTAGCTCATTGTCTAGCACAGTTTGCTGTCACGACGAACTAGTGTGCATAGAGTATGGCCCGGAAGAGTTCTTTAATGTTGTCTTACAAGATAAGTGTTGTAATGACTAGTTTTTACTGATATATGAAAGGTGATATTTTTTATTCAAAAAAAAAAAAAGTACATTTAGTGAGGTTAGTGTAACACCCCGCTCCCCACAGTTAAGAAATACGTCATTTTTTTAGAAAATTATGGGAGCCAGAGTGCTACTACTGAACCTGACTTAAAAATATACATTTTTTATCTTAAAGGAAGCGCCAAGTACAAAGATTTCTCATAATAAATAGAGTATTTTGTATTAAAATATAGAAATCATAAATGAGAGTGCGTGTAAGCATTTATTAAAATTTTTCGAAGTATGTGCTATAAAAATCATAACTTAAAATCTATGTACATGATCTAAGTCACTGCCACACCTCCCTAAACTAAGGCTATGTTTGGCTATCAAAGTATTCTCAACACTTTCAAAGTATTATCGTACTTTTAAAAATACTTCACATGCCAAACAACTTAAAATATTCTCAATAGGACCCACAAACCCACTTCAATATCTACTCATAACTATTCACAAATATTCTATAATACTTATCACTATTATATATAAATAAAAAATAAAATCACTATAATATATAAATAAAAAATATTTATCACTATTATATATAAATAAAAAATAAAATCGCTAACATATATAAATAAAAAATAAAATCACTATAACATTTATCAATATTAAATATAAATAAAAAATAAAATCATTATAATATATAAATAAAAAATAAAATCACTATAATATATAAATAAAAAATGAAATCACTATAATATTTATCACTATTAAATATAAATAAAAAATAAAATCATTATAATATTTATCACTATTAAATATAAATAAAAAATAAAATCACTATAATATATAAGTAAAAAATAAAATCATTATAATATATAAATAAAAAATAAAATCACTAAAATATATAAATAAAAAATAAAATCACTATTATATATAAATAAAAAATAAAATACTATAATATATAAATAAAAAATAAAATCACTATAATATATAAATAAAAAATAAAATCACTATAATATATAAATAAAAAATATTTATCACTATAATATATAAATAAAAAATAAAATCACTATAATATTTATCACTATTAAATATAAATAAAAAATAAAATCACTATAATATTTATCACTATTATATATAAATTAAAAATAAAATCACTATAATATATAAATAAAAAATAACATTACTATAATATTTATCACTATTATATTTATATATATATAAATAAAATCATTATAATATTTATCACTATTATATATAAATTAAAAATAAAATCATTATAATATTTACCATTATTATATATAAAAATAAAATAACATCACTACAATATTTTTTAATATTAAAAAATCATTATAATATTTATTATTAAAAATAAAATCACTATAATATTTATGGGACCCATACATTTTTCAACTACCTACCCAAAAGTCAACAACTCAACATACTTCACACATTCAAACAACTCAAAATACTCTCAATGAGACCCACAAACTCACTCCAATCTTTATTCATAACTATTCACAAACATTCTCAACACTTCTCAAGTATTCTCATTACCCAGACGTACCCTAAGTCCCGTCCTGCAGCTCTACATTTATAAATATTTTGACCTAGGGTGGTTTAAAAACATAAAACAAACTAAAATGAGTTGATGACTCAATAATAAATCCATTATAACATAAACATACTTAACATAAGATTTTTCATAAAATATTTCATGATGAGAATTAAAACCATAACTGTTCATAAATATGCTGATGACATGCATGACTTGAAAATATTTCTAGTATATTAACTGATCTGAATTATCTACACTAATTGACTGATCTGAATTATTTGAGTATTCTGACTGGTCAACACACTTAACCTTGTGTGCAAGATTGTGCACTGGTAGGGACAATCCTGTGGCCACAAGGGGAACCACTGATTGATCTTATAAAATGCTATGGTGGACCACACTTGAGTCCGCGGCTTGCACATCCACCCTGTTTGCATTGGTACCATGCATCTGAATAACTATGTAATTAATCTGATCTTTATCTTACATTTGATCTTATAAAAACTTACGTGTCTTTTACAACGTGAGATGCATAATACATATATAACTATAATATGCGGAATAAAACATGATCATAAATTATAATGAATGAAGAGCTTGCAGATATCATGATATGCGTGGTATATAAACATTAACTTTCAAAGAACTGGCTTTGATAATAATAAATATAACTAGCTAACGATGCTAATTCTAATTTATGATCAAACTACTTATTTTGTAATGTTGCTTCCTAAATCTTCTTTCACCGTTCATTAACATAAAAGTAAGCCCAGCCCACGTCCATAGTATACATTCAACCAAGAATTGAAATCAAGGGTAGAAGTGTGAAAATATCCTTGAAAGTATTCTAGATGCTGAACAAAGAACAAATTGTAACACCCCTTTCCCGTAGGCTAGGAGTGTCACGTATTTTTCATAAAAATAAACCCGACAAAAGATCTCAAATTTCATAAATGAAATTAGAAATTTATTTTGTAGGAAAATGTCTAATAAAATGTTTTCCAAAAACATTAAGTGAATAAACTGAATAAATTCATGTCATAAAAGCATGTTTTATTTTAGAAAGTCTGAAACTAAAATTAACTGCTCCTTCTATTCCTGGCCTGCCTGCTCGTATTCATCATCCTTATATGGGTGGTTAAAAATATGAAAACAAACAAAAATGAGTCGAAAACTCAGCAAGAAATCCATCACAATGTAAACATAATAAATATAAAGTTTTTATAAAAATTTTCATGCTGAGAGTTTAAAATTCATGATTGTTCATACTGATGCTTATGCTATGTATGACTGATTTATCTGAATTAACTGACTAATTTGACTGATTTATCTGATTTATTTGACTGGCCAACACACTTAACCCTTTGTGCGAGGTTGTGCACCGGCCCCACATCCCGCGGCTGCAAGGGGTGCCGCTGATAGTATTCTAGCATACTATGGTGGACCACGCTTGAGCCCGTGGCTTGCACATCCACCCTGAAACTGAACTGCATTGGTACCACGCATCTAAATGACCATCTGATTAACTGATCTGATCTTATCTTACACTTGAACTTAAGATAGCTTACGTGTGTTATACACATGAGATGCATGACATAATACATACATAATTATAATTTCTGAATTTGAACATGATGAGGAATGACATGATCGTATGCTATGTTGGATGACATGTTTGCATATGACATTATCACTAAATTTGTTTGGGAACAAATTTGTACCAATATCCTACTTAATTTAAATTCACATCGTAGAACATAATCAAATAAATATTCTGTTTATCACTAAAATAAGTGAATACTGATATCTTAAATTATTTATACTACTGGTAGCATATTCTTACTTTCAAAATATAACTTAGTATAATACCTGAGATATAATCAATTCTAAAAAAAATAAGTCATAAAAACTTCAATTCTTAAAATAGGTTTCCTTTCTTATAATTATATAATTGAACAAGAAATAATAATATTATTTAAATATTCTTAACATGTTTCTTTATTAAAAATTCTACTAAATCAACAAAGGAATATTAACAAAATATTAGTCTCAATAATATACTTTGAAATATAACTCAAATTCTTTAAACACTTCCTTAAAAAATAACATTTGACTAATATATTTATTTAAGAAAAATTGACTTTTTTAAAAATTTTAAACCCAATAAAATTTGTAAAACTGTTGTTGAAATAAAATAAGATCAAACCATATTTAAAATACAAGTTCATTTAAAGATCATTAAAATTTGTAAGAGTTGCAATTTGGCCCATAATAATATTACTACATGAGTCCAACAAAAATAAGCCCATCACACGCACATAAGGGCCTAGGGCCCAAGGGCCCATCAAGAACTAGGATTCTTCTAGAAAACAAGATACAAGGCCAAACAAAAATAGAGAGTTTGAGAGAGAGGGAGAGGTTCTACGATGGACTCACCGAGAGGGGAGCTGATGTGCGGCGGCTCAGGGTGGCTGGCAGGAGGTGACAGCGGCGCAACAGGGTGGTCCTCTGGGCAAGGAGGTGCGACACCGAGAGAGAAAGCGAGAGTTAGAGAGAGAGACTGCTAAACCAAAAGCAAGAGAGAGAGGTGGTGGACTGTCGTGGCTTACCAGAAGGGAGTGGTTGCGATGGGGTTGGGCTGGTCGGTACTTTCTGTCACCATGGGTGGTGCTCCGATGTCCCTTGAGGTGGTTGGTGACACGACTGTTTGTTTGGCAGGGAGGTGGGACGTCGAGAGAGAGAGAGAGAGAGAGAAGGGTGGCGACGCTACTGGATTTCGGGATGGAGTGGTGCAACGGGTTGGTGGAGGTCGGCGTGTTCTGGGCAGTGGTGGTTGCGATTTCTCTATTTCCGGTGGCTGCTCGACTATGCTCTGTTGAGGAATGTAAAACAGGGTTGAGACGTGGGTGAAGGTTTGTTGAGTGAGTTTTCCTTCTCTGTCGTTACTGTGTAACTCTGGCTTGAAGTGTGGGTTTGATGATGGAAAAATATTGTGAGGAGGAAGAGAGGATTTGTAAGGGCTTTGATGTGAGAGTTGGTCTTCCACTAGAACACTAACAACTAACACTGAGAGACGTACGGGTTTGGAGGTTTCTTGTTTATTTCAGAGGCTAAAAATCAAGAGATGAGGTTCGGTGGAGATAGGAAGAACTAATAATAATAATAATAATAGAATATTTATAGTTATAAGAGAAATACATAAAACTTATCTTATGACCTAATCTTAGGATCGGGTTGCTATACAAATGCTACGGACAATGGTTAAGATGAGATTTTTTGTAATACTATAGATATGAAAAGTAGGAATTATTTTCAATCGGAAGGAACATGTGACAATGCAATAATGATTGCTTTAATACATAAGTTGCATGTCTAGACTTTTTGGGAAAATAAAGTAGACTTGAGACAACCTTGGTTTTGTAAGGGAGAAAAATAATGGATGGTAATGGGTTGGAAAAACATATATATAGATATGTATAGAGGGTAGTCGGGTGTACAAAATTAGGGTGACAAAGATTGTAGAATTATAACCCCGTTGGGAGAGGGTACTGCCGACGAGTTTGAGTTGGACTCGGTTAATACATGTAGTGACACTAATCTGCTGAAAACTCGGTTGTGATCATCTAAGAAAAGAGTTTGAATTTAAAAACATGATCTAGAAGTTCATTCAATATAGGATTGGCAATGACTTAGACTCCTTGGACTTCAATCAGTGATGATTTTAAATTGAAATAAATTTATAGTGGCCAATTTTTAAATTCTATAAGGAGTTTAACTCGTTTAATAAATAATAAATGAGATTTAACTTAAGTATTAAATCTAATTAAAATTTCTAATCAGTCTCAATAATTTATTGCTAGTGGGCTTATCCAATATGACACATTAAATATAATTTAAGTCCAATAAAAATTATCACTATTCTGACTTTAAAATTATTGGGCCAGATCGTTACAGTTTGTCAGTTAGTGTACAAAATACATAGGGCAAAATATGAGTTGGATCTTGGGCATATATGCATTTAAGGGCAAGATACGAACGGCCTTGACATGATATTTTGGGAAAAAATAATGTTAGACACAGTCATGGATGTGCAAGCAATATGCACTTCTTTTGAAAAAGAGTATGGTCCATCGTTAAAAAATTAATTTTTTCATGTGGATCTTACATTTACTCATTTTTTTCAAAATGAGTGGATGGTGTTTGACACACTTTATGACTGCAAATAACATTTCTTTTTTTTCTTATAGAGCAATACTAGATACAATTATAGATTGCGCAAATGCCGTGCATTTTTTTTTTTTGAAAAAGAGCCAAGTCCATTATTAAAAAATTATTTTTTTATATAGTTCTCATATTTATTCTCTTGTTAAAATAAATTCAAATATTATTTCTCTTTCTTACATGAAAAGTAGGGGTGATACCCACATGGTGCGGGGCAGGGGGTACCCTCCCCCGCACCCCGCCCTACTCCCTGCCTAGGCCTACATATTGTGTTTAAAAAAAAATTTGGTCTAAAAATATTTTTTTGGTATAAAAGTATTTTTTTAGATCAATATTATAATATAATTTAAATAAAAATAAAAATTTATAAATATAAAAGAACTTAAACTCATTAGGGTTAGATTTTGGATTGTATTGGACGCTTAGGCCAACCTTTATATAGGAGGTCAAGGCAATACAATAGTCATCCTTAAGGTAGGTTTTTACACAGGTTTAATAGAATCCAAAACTAAACTCATATATGGAATTCTAATATTCCGGTTTTGCCCTTTTTCTCTCTAAGCGAGGATTAGGGTTACTGCTCATTTTTCTGCAAAGCCTTCAACGGCTGGCTGCATGGCAGCCGTAGATGGAGCCACTGGTCGGACCTCTTTCGCCGAACTGGTGGCTACCGTCCCCCAGCCCATTCCAGAGATGATGCTGCTGCCCCGCCTTCTGAAAGTCCTTGATGGGGAGGTTTACTTCTAGTTCTCGCGTGAAGAGATTATCAAGTCTGTCGAGCCCTTCCGCTTCTCGGTGGTCCTCAAGTTCCTGAAGCAACGACCCTCGTTGGATGCTGTCCGCTATTTCATTCACAATCGCTGGGGTCTCTCAACCACCCCGATTGTCTCTTCCATGCGCAAGCCGCGTAACGTATTTGTACGCATGGCTAACGAAGCTGACTTCACGAAAGCACTGTCGAGGGACGTTTGTGGGATCAACGGAAGCTTTTATCGCGTATTTCGTTGGACACCAGAATTCATAGAGGATGATGAGCCCTCTCGTGTTTCGGTATGGCTTTCCCTCCCGGGCCTTCCCCCAAACATTTATAGTGAAGCGTTTCTGACCATTCTCATGGCCCCTATTGGAACCTTTATTTGGCGGGATAATTCGACTCGGTGTGCCACGAGAATGGATGGTGCAAGATGGTGCAAGACTGTGTGTGGAGGTTGACGCGGCTAAAGAGCCTTTATCGCACTTCTGGATTGGTGCTCCAGGTCTGCCTTCGAGTAGGAAACAACAAGTGGTCTATGAGATGCTCCCTGCCTACTGCTGCAAGTGTCGGATGCAAGGACACAATAAATCCACATGCCGTGCTAAGAAGGGTGGAAAGATGGGCAAGGTTCATGTCGACAGGAAAGAAGGGTCTGATATGGGTGTGTCTGGGGCATCGACTGAAGGGCAGGTCACAGTTCCGTTGGTAGAGAATGATCTGATATTTGACTGTGGGGACCAGAAGTGCACTGAGATAGTGAATGGGGAGATTAGTGGTGGTGAGCCTGAGGGGGAGATTTCGGGTGCAGTCGTGATTGGGAAGACTGTCGACGTGGTGCCAAGTGCAGTAGAGCTGGACCCAAGTGCAGCTGGGTCTGATCCGTTGATCATGGAGCAGGTATTGATTGAAACTGAGGTTGAGAAGGTGTTGATTGAGAATGAGGTTGAGAAGGTGAATGACAATGTAATAGTTGTTATGGAAAATATGGTGCTACAATCTACGGGACATGAAGAACAAGGTACATCAGGACAAATAGGCCCCCAAAAAGAATCAGTTTCTGTTGCTATGGAGGGATGCAATGAAAACTAGGAGGAGGATGCGGAGGTTCTGGTAGAAGACTGTGCGGAAGATAGTCTGAGTTTGGAGGATGTTGCTTCTGAGCCAGAGTTAGAATTACAACCTCAAGTATTTTCGCAGGAGAAAGATTATATGACGGAGTCTGAGGCCATTGGAGGTAAAAGAAAATACAAGAAAAAAAACTTTGTTAAGATGAGAAGTTCTTCTCAGGTTCTTGCCCGAGTTCCTAACCTTCCTCAATGATTGAATCAAGTTTTGTATGGAACATTAGGGGAGTTGGGACTTCAAAGGCTAGACTAAAAAAATTGATTGGAAAGTTGAAACCGAAAATAGTAGCTCTTTTGGAACCTTTTCAAAATCTGGAAGTTGCTAGGAGATTAGCTCAATCTTTACATTTTGATAATTTTGTTTCTAATGAGGTTGAAGGGGGAAAAATATGGATTTTTTGGGATGGCTCAATGTCGGTAAATTTGTTTCGTATGGGTGAACAATATATTTCTCTTAGAGTGGGTGATGGTGTTGAGCAATTTTTATTAAATGTGATATATGCTAAGTGTACAAGAGCTGATAGATGCAGATTGTGGGATGAACTTTGTGCTCAGTCTATGGGCTTACAACCGTGCATGTATGTGGGGGACTTCAACATCATTCGGAATGATTCCGAGAGATGTAGGGGTAGGCCAAGACTTCTTGGAGCCATGGAGGATTTTAATAATTGGATTCAACAGGGGGGTTTGATTGAAATGGCTTCAAAGGGAAGTGCCTTCTCTTGGTGTAATGGGCAGCATGGTCTTGCTCGCTCTTGGGCACGGCTGGATCGTGTTTTGATTGATGTATCTTTTCTTTCAGTTTTTCCTAATGCTATTTGTTCTTATTTGTCAAGATCTACTTCGGATCATGCTCCTATGTGTATTGAGTTCAAGCAAGATCTATTTTCCTATGGCCCTGCCCTTTTTAGGTTCCAATAGATGCGGGTGGAACATCAAAATTTTCTGAATTGTGTTCGGCAAGCTTGGGAATCTCGATCGGGTGGTTCAACCATTCAAAATCTTATTATGAAGCTTAAACATACTAAAGTTGCTTTGCGTGCTTGGAACAAAAGGGTTTTTGGGCATACGGTGTGTCATATTGTTACCCTTGAGGAAAGGGTCGAAGAGCTTGAATTAAAGCTTCAATTACATTGGGAAGAAGATATTGATCGAGAGCTTCAGGGGGCTATTTCGGATTTAGCAATTTGGAGGCATTGGGAAGAAATTAGATTGTCTCAAATGGCCAAGCTAAAATGGAAAGTGGATGGGGATCGGAATTCAAAATTTTTTCATGCTTGTTTAGCTAATAAAAGGCGAAAGAGGGTTCTTGAGATGCGTTCAAATGAGGTGGTTTATACGTCTCCCGAGTCTATACATCAAGGGGCGGTTGATTATTTGTCAAACTTCCTTCAGGGGGTGTCGCCAGTTGAGAATCCAAACCTTGAGGGGCTTATTAATCCGGTTATCTCTGGGGAGGAGAATGCCTTTTTGGTTCGTGCGCCTTCCTTGGATGAGGTATTTGATGCTTTATCTTCTATTTCTGTTAATAGTACTCCTGGTCCTGATGGTTTTGGCTCTGAGTTCTATAAATGTTGTTGGGAGGTGGTTAAAAATGATGTGGGGAATGCTGTGTCAGAGTTCTTTGTTTCCATGTATTTTCCAAAATTTTTCACGGCTTCTTATTTGGTTCTTATTCCAAAGGTGGATGCTCCAACAGGTTTTGATAAGTTCCGGCCCATTAGTCTTTGCTCTGTTTTTTATAAAATTTGCTCTAAAATAATTGTGAATCGTTTGACTAGTCTGTTGCCAAAATTGGTTTCCTTGGAACAAGGCGCTTTTATCCCGGGTCAAAGTATCTATGAGAACATTAGTCTTACGTAGGAAATGGTTCACTCCATCAACAAAAGTAATCATGGTGGCAATATTATGTTGAAAGTAGACATGACAAAAGCACATGATCGTGTTGATTGGAATTTCTTGATAAGGGTTATGAAGAGTTTTGGATTCTCGGCCCAATTTTGTGATCTGATTTTTTTCTATATATCTAGCCCATGGTATTCGGTTATGATGAATGGGACAACAAAAGGCTTTTTTCCTGGTGGCCGTGGTCTTCGACAAGGTGATCCTTTATCTCTCTATTTGTTTATTATTCAGCAGGAGATTCTTTCCAGGTTGATCCACCGTAGTGTGGTTGAGAATAGATTTGGGCATTTTCATCAGGCCCAAGGTACGCCTATTATTTCTCATTTAATGTATGCTGATGATGTGGTTATTTTTTCTAATGGAAGTCAAAGATCGGTCCGGGTGCTCCAAAGTATCTTGAATCAATACGAAAGATGGTCGGGTCAGGCCATTAATAAACAAAAGTCCGCCCTATATTGTTCGAATAAAATATCTTCTACTCGCAAGCGTCGTCTTCTTCGGAGTACAGGTTTTGTGGAGGGGCATTTCCCTTTTCGATACCTTGGAGTTCCCATTATTTTGGGGCGTCTAAAAATTTTAGACCTTGAATGCATGATCGATAAAGTGAGACAAAAATTAAGTGGTTGGAAAATGCGGCTTCTATCTTCTGGAGGGAAATTGATTTTATTACGTCATGTCATTTCTAGTATGGCCCTTCACCTTTTTGCTGTTTTACAGGTCCCTCAAGCAGTAATTAATAAGATCCATCAGCTGATGAGTTCTTTCTTTTGGGGTGAATCTAATGGGAAAGATAAAAAAAAATGGGTGGCTTGGAAAACTATTTGTAGTCCTGTGACAGAAGGCGGGCTGGGGTTGAGGCATTTCATGGACAATCAGACATCTCTGCATATGAGGTTAGCTTGGAATCTTTTGCAAGGTAATTCTCTCTGGGCAAATTTTTTTAAGGCTAAATATGTGGGTTCGAAACCATGGTTACTTATTGATGTTGATAAAGGCTCCAGATTTTGGAGAATGGTTGCTCGTTGTGTTCTTTTGATTTTGAATAATACTAAATAGAGAGTTAAAGATGGTGACATTTTTTTCTGGTATGATAAATGGAGGGACAATGGTCCTTTGTGCAATGAAAGGCGATTGTGGGTCACCCTTTGCTAAAAATTAAAGAGTGTTGGTTGTCTGATAATTGGGATGTTAATCTCCTAGAGATTTTGGTCGGATTAGAGATTATGGATGATATTGTTGCCTCTTTATCTGGGCAAAATTCAGGAAAAGATGTTCTAGTTTGGACTCCATCTGAGACAGGTATGTTTTCTACCAAATCTGCTTGGCATTGTATTCGAGTCAGAGGTTCAAGATTGGACTGGCATTCTTGGATTTGGCATAAAAATGTTCCTCTAAAAATGTCTATTCATTTTTGGAAGGTTTGGCATAGGGCTTTGAGTGTTGATGACAGACTGCGTCATGTTGGCATTCCTATTGTTTCCAAATGTGATTGTTGAATTGCAGGGCATTATGAAGACATTAATCATGTTCTCATTGAGGGAGATTTTCCAAAACAGATATGGTCCTTTTTCGTTAAACTTTTTGGACTTCTGGTTGGTAGTAACTGGAAGTTGCATGTCTCCTCTTGGTTCAGGCGTGCTCAGACTAATTCTCAGGTAGGTATTATAATTGGTTTATTACCTGTTATCATTACTTGGAGAATTTGGAGACGGCGTTGTCTAGCTTGAATGGAGGGCAAAGTGGAAGCTCAAGATGCGGTCATTAAATCCATTTGTATTTGGATTGGTACTCTTTGTCAGAAAGTTGAAAATCCTCATAGTTTATCCCGATATGATGCCATGATTCTTGAGGCCTTACAGATTCAACCGGTACCGTTAAAGGTAAGGTGATGCAAATTAGTCAAGTGGCATAAACCATCTTTAGGGTGGGTTAAATTGAATACAGATGGTAGTAGTCTTGGGAACCCGGGTGCTAGTGGTATTGGTGGAGTTATTCGAAATGAGCAGGGTCGGCTTATGTAGGCTTTCGCATCTCCTATTGGCCATGGCACAAATAATAAAGCGGAGTTATTAGAGATCCTAACTGGTTTGCGACTTTGCAGATCTCTTCATATTCTGAATGTGATTGTAGAGGTTGATTCTTTGGTGATTATCTCTTGGTGGAATAGGGGGAGATGTGGGATTTGGTACCTGGAGGATTATTGGGAGGAAATTGTTAGCTTGGCTCAAGTCATTACTTGTCGGTTTCAACACGTGTTACGAGAAGGAAATAAAATGGCAGATTGGTTGGCAAAGGAGGGTGCAAATGGCTTCGATTTGACCTTCACTAATAATTCTATTTTGCCTCGGGTCCTTAGAGGTTTATTGCGTTTGGATTTGCCTGGTATTCCATCATTAAGATGTCGGTCAGTTTCTTTGATATTGGTAGTTTTTTTTTTTTTTGTGGTCTCTTTTAAAGTCTTTTTTTGTTGTGACTCCTTTATAGGATTATTTTTGGTTGTTCATTGCGTTACGTTTGTTGGTTGGGTTTAGTCTTTGATTGTAACTACGGTATTCCTCCGCCATAAGTAAGGGCTTATTAATAAAATTGGGACGGGGTCACTATTGGACATGTGACTTCCGGCTCTTCTATATATAAAAAAAAAAATAGTCATCCTTAAGGATGACTATTGTATTGCCTTGACCTCCTATATAAAGGTTGGCGTAGGAGGCCAATGCAATCCAATGATTTGAATAGAATTTTAAGTTTTTAATAAATTGTATATATCTATATATAATATATTTATTTATATATATAAATAAAAATAATTATATATGTGAAGCCGGGGCGGGGGGCGGGGTGGGGCCCCGCTAAGGTCATTCGGCCCCCCGCCCCCGCTAGGCCCTCTCCATGCGGGGCGGGGCGGGGGAGTGGGGGCAGGGCCCCTCTACCCACCCCTAGTGAAAAGAGCCACGTTACTTTAAAATGTTTCAGAATTTTAATGACGATCGTACCTTGATGAAATATAGTTAATTACAATTCTCTTATCGATTCTACGAAGGGTGTTAATTATTACAATTTCTCGTTTGGTCCTGTGATTTGTAAAGTCATGTAACGTCAAAACGTTCGTCACAAATGTGGACTACAATTACGCAATTGGTTAGGAATGTAGCGTCTAGCCACTAATTATAATTATTTTATAATTATTTATGTAATTTCAATAAAAATAAATTTAATTTATAAAAAGACAATGATATGCTTATAACTATTTTATAACTTATTTTAAATCAACCAATATAATTGTGATAAATTATTAAAAAAAAGAGTAATGCTACTCATCATCCCAATTTATATCATCTTCTCATCATCCTATGATGTGTCATTAGATGATTGTAGATTATTTATTATATTTCACTTATAAACCAATCATCTAATACCACATCGTGGGATGATAGGAGGATGATGGAAGTTAGAATGATGAATAGATTTTTTCTAAAAAATAACACCCATTTTCACTACAACATATAAGGTTTTTTACAACAATTTTTGTCCCAAAGAATTGGGATTTCATCCCAAAATATTTCTTGAAACGAAAAAAAAAGCGTCCTAAGGTCGTTCCTATAACAGTGTCCCAAAAAAGCTTTTTGGGACGAAATTGAGTAGAACTGTTCGATCAGGTTCGAACGGAATATTTTTTCGAGATGCTTGAATTTCGTCCTAGAATCATGTTCGAATGTTACAAAATTTAAGTTCAAACGTATTTTATGTTTGAATGCGTCCTTCATGAGTGATCAATTGATGCCAGTCTGTTCAACCAAATAGGCATGGAGCAACGTTCAAACAAACAATTTGATAGTCCAACAGTAAGACGTTCGATCAAACCATGATAGGATCGAATGATTTCATATCAACAGATGTTCGAACATTTAGTTCAAGTTCGATGATCATTCAAACGGTTTCACGTACTGTTTGAATGTTTAATTTTAATTACATTCGAATGTTCTGTATCCAATGTTTAAATGGTTTTACCCATCTTGTTTGAACGGTTTTTTCTCATTCGAATGGTAACTATTTTATTTTACTCAATAATTAAAAACCAAATAGACATACATAATATTTAAAAAAATACATTACAATTTGTTCAATACCCATAAAACTAATCTAATAAGTGTGAACTAAATAAATAAAACAGTAGCAGTATTAGCATTCTTCGTACAAAAATAGATCCCAAAATCTCTACATATAATGTAAATCAGTTGCTTGAAGGCTTGAACTGTTGCATAAGAATGTGCTTTTGGAGTTGCACATCTCTCGTAAACTTTTCTTGTTGTTGTTTTTGCTGTTTCATGCACATCTCCATGTCTACTTGTTTCGCCGATTGAGCCTCTAACTCATGCTACCTTACAGTCAATTCTTCGATCTTGAAATTCGCTTTGTTTAACACTATAGAGGTATTATAGGCAAACCCGGACAATGAGGAAGAGCTAGAAGGCTTTACACAGCAACCCAAACCTCTCAGATACCCTAAACGTTGACCCATAAGTTTTGATCTGACGCAAATTCAACACATAAGGCAACCGTTTTATCTTACGCACAAGAGAAATAATTAATATCATCACAAATATTCAAATATGTTTAATTAAAATAGATTATCATACTCACATAATTTTCACGAGCATCAGGATGAGTCCACTCTCCATTACAATCAGTATGTGATGCAACATATAATTTTGTCTGATCATAATTGGTATCTGACTCTTGCTACGAGAGACATCTGTTGAGATATAAAGTCATTAGAATATCTCCAAATAACAAACTATATACAATAAAAAAATAATATATCAATTTCTTAGAGAGGTGATGAAAAAATCTTGAGTTTGCATGATGATGAATCTTCAACTTCGATTATTTGTTTTGTTTATAGAACTTCTCACCTGCATAGAAATTGTAAATATTAGGAAGCAAAAATTATAAGTAGAACACATAAAAAAATTCATTTAATTTACCTTATATGATGAATCCTCAAACATGACACAAAACTTTTCCCAATCGGAAGGTCAGACATCCTGAAAAGGATGCTGGCGTGCATCTTCCTTATTCTCTAACTTATTGTAATGCTCACGACACCTCGCCTTATATTTGCATAATGTATTACATATAAACTCATTGACAGTCTTATGCTCCTCTCTCCGACCATAATTTAGTTCGAAATAATCATTCAAACAATATATACATAAAGATATTATCACCCAGAGTAGTCTAAATTTTGCATATATATATATATGAAATAATATTAATATAAATTAATTATTTAAACATTACCAAATAACGCTTCTTGATAACCTCTTTCACATCTTTGGGGACTTTCTACCATGAACTCATAATTAAAGGTGCATAAGTTCGTGTAAGAGCTCCCACAAGCGATGCAAGCCAAGCTACTTGTTGTCATTCGCCTCCGCTACGTTCGTCAGGAATGTTAACCTTAATCTTACCCACTTTACGATATTTTTCCAATGTCATACCTCTAGTAGTGCCTCGACCTTGACGAGATTGTACTGTTAACTCTATACAATATTTAGTTCGATGTAGAAACAAAGTAAATAATGGTTAGAAATTATGTAATATGTATGAATGACCTTAATTGAAACAAATTACTATTAGATTTTTATCTTATTCTGTAGAGTCAGTGGTGAGTCAGAATGAGAGGTAGGAACAGGTGGAGATGGGATGCAAAATTTATTCCTCTTCAGTAGCATAACTTTGAAATACTGATACATTCATTACACAAACAGTCACATGGGCATCAACAAGCAAGCATGTATATAACACATATTACGCAATTTTTTACTTTCACCGAGTAGTTGGTTATATCCCATTCGGAATTGAAAGATTATAGTCACCAACCTATCAATTATTATCTGTTACGTCCAACGAAATTTCAACATCATCTCTCCATAGTTATTCAAATATGCTCGTTTGGTTGTGTGCACCAACGAATGACACGTTGAGGCACATCACCGAAACTGCATATCCAGAGAACAATAAGGGATGAATCTACCAAAATCTTAATGTCAGACACTAACAGATATAGTTGGATAATTTGCGAGAATGATCTTGTAATCCCAAATTATCCACTTTGGACAATTCAAGAGTTATCAATCAACTTCTCATCCAGATTGATAACTCTCGAATGAGTCTAAGGTTTATTTTAATGAAACATACAAGATACGAGATTAATACACAACAACAATGCAAAATACAAGAATATATCAAACAACAGCTAACAAAATTATCAATCTTTACGTTAAATTTAATAATTAATTAAAGATTTTAACTTTTAATTATTATTATGTTAACTATTATTTGTTAACTATTAGTTATTATTATGTTAACTATTATTATGTTAACTATTAATTATTTTTTAATAATTTTTAATATTTTAAGTATCAAGTATTTTTTAATATTTTGTTAAGTATATAACCTTTTTTTTAAGTATTATGTTAACTATTATTTTTTAACTATTAGTTACTATTATGTTAGCTATTATTATGTTAACTATTAATTGTTTTTTAATTATTTATACTATTATTTTTTAACTATTAATTATTATTATGTTAACTATTATTATGTTAACTATTAATTATTTTTTAACTATTTTTTAATTAGCATCTTTTTATAGTATCGATTTTCTTGTAAATACATTTTTGTAAAAAGTATATTTGCTATATATGTGTAATCTGTATTCAATGCAAGTTAACGTTCGAATGTATAAAACGTATGTTCGAATGAAATAGTACCATTCAAATTGTAACATATATATGTTCGAAAGGATTCAACACAGATTCCAGACGCAAACCCAGAACAATGTCAACAAATGCACAAATACATCAATTATAACGAGTAAACTATAAACTATAAAACACGAAATTGACCTTCAATGCAATTCCAAACAATTCAACCCACAGTAAAACATCTACACAACATGTAAACAAATAATAAAATTAGTGAACATAAACTAACTCACTCTATTTCAGTGAACAAATTCAATGAACAAAGAACATACCTTCAAAAAATTCGTGTGCAACCAACCCTCTTTGCAATGTGAGTTCAATCTAACTCACTCTATTAGTATCTCTATGTCACTTTTTGTCTCTCTCTAATCGAAATAGGAGAAGAATGAAGTAGTGTGGGGAGAAGAATGAAGAAATGTGGGGGAGAAAATGAGAGAGTGGCATTGGATTGAAGGAGAATAGGGGATGAATGAGAATAAGGGGGTGTTGTGGGGTATTTAAGTTTGTGCAGAATATTATATATACATATGATATACTATGGTATATATTATATAATATGATAATACTATATCATATAATATAGAAAAATTCTATATATAAGCTTCACACTTTTGCACACCATTTAAAAATATGTGAATTTATTCTTTTACCCTTATGTTTCATGAAATATGAAATATGAAACATGAGGATAAAAGATTAAAATCATATATTTTTTAAGTAGTGTACAGAGTGTGAGGTTTATGTGTAGCACAACTCTATAATATATTATCATATAGTATATTAGTATATACTATATGATAATATACTATATTATAATAAGCAAATACTAATACTATATATTATAGTATTTATATATGAAATCACTATATCATATATATAATATCATATAGTATATAATATATTAAATATAAAAAATCAGTTAATTTACAAAATTTGAAATGAACACAGTTCGAACGGTCCATAATACTGCTCAAATAGTAAGTCAAAACCGTTCAAACATATAACTTATTGTTCGAACGTTTATGTACATATAAGGTATCGGGGGAGGCTTTCAATGCAACCGCCGCCCATAAACAACCATTCAAACTCGCTCGAACGGACCCAGTGGACAGTCGTACGCCATCGCCACTGCTGTTGTCACCGCCACCATCAAAGAGTCCTTCCTTTCAAGTGGTACAATTCTTATATACCTCGTTTTGGTTATTCTAAGTAAGTTTTGTTAGATTGTTTGTTAAAAATAGGAAAAACACCATTTTTGGTTGATAGTCACCATAGGTGGCCAGAAATCCATCGCAGGTTGTTTACCCATCATTGTGTAGTTGATATTTGGGGAAGAAATGAAAGGAATCTACTAAAGGAATCGGTAGATTTCTTTCGTTTCCATGGCCACTCGGTTGATTCAGCCATGGCTGAGTTTGATCTAGAAACTGTTCGAACGAATGTTGTATTTGTTTGAACGGTAGGAACTAAAACGTTGAACGTTTGGTCGGTTCACCATACGTTCAAACATAATTTAATATCATCGTTCGAACGTATATAAGACACATTCGAATGGGGATGTAAAAATTTATACGTTTGAACGGTTATGGATTCAATCGAACGGTATAACAGAAAATAGCTTCTAATTATTTTAATTAGTATATAATTTTGTGAATATTTATGTATTATATTTTATAACTAATGTTGCATATATATTTTATTTTTTAAATGTTAGGTTAATAATGTCTTGTAGGGACGTAAGCGTGGCAGACCAAGACAATCTTCCATTGAAACAGTGCGAGATAGGACTATCCTATTAGAGCGTCAGGTGAAGATTCCTAACTTTCTGACTTTTACCTGGGAGGGTCATTCTTTAATGATCGTGGTTGGACACCAATCCTTGATCAAAAGGACAAAGCATGAGACCTCGTGTCTTATATTGACATTGTCTCCAAGTTCTATAAAGAGCTCGGTGGTACCAGTCCAGATGACAGAGAGGCATACATATTTCTATCTGAGGAGCTTCAATACTGTTTTTAGTGGACATACTCGTTGATTTTATTGGTATTCCCAGACTACGCACTGCATATCTAAACGTGATGCCTAGAGAGTCTCCAACTTCAGGTGATGGGGAGACGACAGAGAATAAGTGATCAACTTATATAGATGAGCTCAATACTCTCGTTGATCATGAGGTGAGGGAGTTGGTTGTTGGTCCAGATGCTCCTCTGTATGATGGGACGAAGAGCATCAAGTAGGCAGATCTATCTGCTTTCTTCAAGATCATGAACTTGATCATCGCCAACAATATTGATCCTTGACAGCACAAAAAAGAAGTTGGCATGGATCAGACGAAGTTTATGATATTCATCGCTCGTGGCGTTCCTATCGACTTAGTGGGTTATATATTCGATAAGATTCAATCAGAGAGCCGATACATTATGATGGATAGATTGCCATTCGGGATCCTGATCACCCAAACTCTACTAAATGTTGGGGTCCTGCCAGATTTTGCAGAGCGTATCCAAGAGCCGATGGGAACAATAAACAACTCCACCTTGTCACGAAGCATGGGGACACTCGAGACTTCATCTTCATGGTCCTATTCTAGACATGGTCGATACTCAGAGAGATGGACACCCGAGAGATTGTGGAGTATTGGCCGGTGAGACATCCACGCAGGCCAAGGCATCATGCACAACTACTCGTGAGGAGATGGCTGAGCGCATGCAGAGATTAGCGAACAAACATCAGTGATGATCGATGCAGTCTGTACGAAGATCCGTACTGCCATGTTTGACTTACATATAGAGATTAATCCTAGCATCTCTGACCTACGAACAGAGATTAACGTTAGCATCTCTGAGTTAAGTACAGAAATTGTCTACGACTCAGGTCACGATCAGTACTTGACTGACACAGCTAGAGTCACGCCTAGCTGCAATCAAGGATATGTGCAAAGAGTTGGGATATTAGTATTTTTTATTTACATTTCTTTTTTTGTTTTTGGTATGAACAATATTTGGTGTTTTGTAAATTTAATTTAATTATGAATTAAATATTTTTTATCTTTTCTAAATTAATTATTGATTTTTATAATTTCTATTATTTAATTGCTAATTTTTATATTAATTAAATATTTATCCATAATTAAGTAAGATATTTTGTTGCCATCAATAATCGTAGAAATTTTGTAAACATTCAAACTGTATATGTCATGTTCAAATGTTTCTAGTCTCCATTTGAACACATTATTCTACGTTCAACTAATGATAACTTATTAGTTCGAACGGTAAGTCAATGTCCCACTAAGTTTATTGACTTAAACTGCCAATTTACCGTTCAATCATGTTTAATGTGTTCAAACATTAATTATCATTAACGTTCGAATGTTTTGTATGTTGTTCGAACAATAAGTCAATATCCCGCTAAATTTATTGACTTAACCTGCCAATTACCTGTTCAATCATATATAATATATGTTCAAACATTGATTAACTTTTGCTTTCGAACGTTGTTTTATGTTGTTCGAATGGTAAGTCAATGTCCCGCTAAATTTTTGCGCTAAATTGTCGTTCGACCATATATAATTTTCGTTCGTCTATTTATTTTATTTTGTTCGAATATTTTTTTCTAGATGTTAGAATGTTTATTTTATTAGGGATGCAATTTTTCATCCCACGTTCGAACGGTAAACACATTCTGTCATTTTTTAGCAACGAAATTTGAATTTTGTCTCAAGATCTCATTTTTTGGGATGACTTTTGTTTCGTCCCAAACAAAAATCGTCCCAAAAATGAATTTTTGTTGAAGTGTTTATATAATTAGTACCCATCATTTTAAATAAAGTGGTAAAATTGTTGTAGATTGAATATAAGTTTATCATTTATCATTATAGAATTATCCTCTATTTAAGGGACCTTGGATTTGACACTTGCCTTTGGTCGAGTTTGCTTATAATAACAGTTACTAGGCTAGTATTGAGATGACACCTTATAAAGCACTTTACGGTAGGAAGTGTAGATCTCCTTTATATTGGGACGAAGTGGGTGAAAGACAAATTTTGGGTCCAGAAATCATACAGAAGACAACAGAAAAGATTGAGACCATTCGGGCTAGAATGAGAGCAGCTCAGAGTCGACAGAAAAGCTATGCAGATAATCGTCGTCGCCAATTAGAGTTTGAAGTTGGGGATAAGGTATTCTTGAGGATTGCACCCATGAGAGGGGTTATGAGGTTTGGAAAGAAGGGTAAGTTGAGCCCTAGGTACATCGGACCATTTGAGATTCTTGATCAGATTGGACCAGTGGCTTACAGAGTAGCCCTACCACTCGCACTCTCAGGTGTACACAATGTATTTCATGTATCTATGCTGGGGAAGTATGTACCCTACCCCACCCACGTTATTGATTACGAGCCTCTTCAAATTCAGGAAAATCTGACTTATAAAGAAGAGCTGGTGCGGATTGTAGAGAGAAAAGAATAAGTGTTACGGAATCGAACTATTCCATTGGTTAAAGTGGTATGGAATAATCATGCTATCAGTGATGCCTTTTGGGAGTTAGAAGAGGAAATGCAAGTCAAGTACCCACAGTTGTTCGATGACGATCCTTTTAGCTTGTGACAAATTCCGAGGACAGAATTTTTATAAGGGAGGAAGAATGTAACACCCGGGCTCTAGGCCCGGCCCGTTTGGAGTCAGCCCGGATGCTTGGAGTCCAGCCCTCAAGCGCATGATGTGAGACCCGAGCGGCGTCGTTTGGGTGAAGGATATTTTCCCTTTCACGCCGCACTGTTCTTCGTCTTCGCGGTTACAACCTCTGCATTTCATTTTCGTATCTCACTCACCCGTGCGCACCAACCCACAACTCCAGCAGTTGTTTTTCATCTCCTTTCACACTCAAGGTTCGGTTTCACTCACTTTTACAGATTTCTCAATCAGGTTCTCATTGTTTTTCTTCTTCTTCATCTCTTCATCGTGCACTCAACTCAAGGTTTTGAAACTTCAAATTGTTTTTCCACTGCAGATTTGTTCGGCTTCTTGAACAGAGATTGGTAACTCCTCTCTTTTGTTTTATTTTGTTTTACTTCTTCTCCTTCCTTCTTCTTCCGGTTTTACTCGTACGGGTCTCCTTACTATTTTCGGTTTTGCTCTGTTTTAACCGCACACACGCACGCTGCTTGTTTGGCCGTGCATCACACTTAGTCTTAATTTTTTTCCGTTGCGCAAACCACTAGTTCTTTTCAGTAGAAGGTTTTGTGAAGTTTATTTTTGGGTTGATGTATTATTCATTGGAGCAGTGTAGTGTGCTGGAATTATGGATATTGAGGAGTATAGTTTCGGGATGATTCGTGAGACTGTTTTTGATTTATTATTTCAGACTCTTTGGTGTAAAATAATGGATGTTTTGGAACTGGTTGTATTGAATTTTCGTGCAAGTTTTGAATTATTGAATGATTAGAGTATTGATGCGTGCACTGAAATTGTTTTATTCGAAGGTTGGAAGTGAAGTTTGGGTTGGGTTATGTTTTAATTATTGGAGTTACTGTTGTTGGTTTTGGAAATAATTATAGTTGGTTTGGTGTTAATAGAAGGTGATGGCTGTTTTGGGTTTTAAATGCGAATGGTTTGAAGAGAGAGTTGTTCGGGTTTAATTGTTAGGATAGTTATTGAGCTGTGAATGGACTGTTTTGATTTATTACTCAATAAATAGCAGCCTACTAGATTGGTTATTAAATGTTGGATATATGTTCTTTTGTTTAGGTGGTGTTACTATTAGAGTTCCAGCTCAAGGTGTTTATAATAGGAAGAAGTCAGGTAAACGGGATTCATATACTAGTTTTGCATAAAACAAATAAAATGAGCTTGACTTTGAGAATAAATGTGTTTTTTTTTTTTTGAAAAGAGATGATCTGAAAACAATCTCAGATGTTTATTCTACATATGCATAAATTCTATATAAGAGAAAGTATTTTTTTGTTATGACTGGTGTAGACATGAGCTAGTTTTGTGCACTTTATTTCTGAACTATGTAAAAGAGCAAATATGAAAATCTAGAAGATTTGTTATGAACAAATGAGAATATTTTGTTTATGTTTATCTCGAACATGTGAAATGATCTGAAGCTTTTTAGTGTTTTGTTTTGGAATGATGTGTCATCTGAAAACCTTGGCATGAAGTTCTGATTCTATATATGATTGTAATCGGATTTTCAATGAAATCTGTTCTGTTTCTGTTAAGGCCCAGCCACGGGTATAATGATGGTTTATAACCCTACCATGGGGGTGAAACATGGAATATGGCCCAACCACTGATATAATGGCGGTTTATAACCCTACCACGGGGGTTAAACATGGTATTGTCCCGATGTGATACTAAACGATGGTATGATTATAATGTTTCAGTTTAGAAATGCCAACGGATTTTCTTTTTGGAATAAGTTTATTTTTCTGGAAACTTCGCTCTAATGCTTTTGTACAAAGTTTCGTTTCTGCATTCTGAAAGTAAATGTTTTGTTCTGCTTATCAAATGTTATAAATGCTCATGTTTACATGCTAGTATATGCTCTCTGCTTGCTGAGTTGTTGATAACTCACCCCGTTAATCTTCATAATATTTCAGATAACATCGATGGTTTAGCTGAGGATCAGTATTAGAGTCTATGGAGAAGATTAGCAGTGAGTTGTTGTTGGGTATCTCATGATATTAGTGTTGGTGTTGGAGGTTAATTATTTTTCTTAAGTTTGCTTCAATGGATTTAAACGGTTTATGGAGACTTATGTTAATGTTATATTATTTCTAGTTGTCATTTGAGACATGAAGAAGAGTTGATTTTATTTGGGTTGTTGGATTGAATATTGGATAAATGAATTTATATGGTTTATTTAATTGAAGTATTTACGTTTGATTTGAGATTTGGAAAAATATATATTCTTGAATTTGGAAGTACTCTAGCCTTGTTAGAGTTGATTATCAGGTTATATGAGTTAATTCTCTGGACCCTCGGGGACGGGGCGTTACAGTTAGTATCAGAGACAGGTTTGAATTCTGCATATTGTAGACCTTGGAGGTTTAGATATCTGTGGGTTCATAAGATGTGGAAATTTCAATATAGGAATTGGAGGATTATAAGGATAGTCATGTGGATATTTAAGTTTGAGTTCCAAGAACATTAAGATTGATTTTGATGGGATTTGAGGTTTTAGATTTGGCTGATGTTAGGAATTGAATTTGGAACTTTGAGGTTATAGATTCTAGTGATATACGTGTGTATTAAGTGATGTCGGATTTACATAGTTATCTGATATATATATATATATGTATATGTGTTTATATGTATATTTTATTTATCTTCTTATTTTATTCTATTTATCCGGTATTTTCATTTTCTATTATTTTAGAACGTTTCACCGAGTTTAAACTTTCAGGATGGCTGCTCGTCGTAGAGTTCGAACTCTTGAAGATTTGAACGAAGACGACAATGGTGGGGGTTGCACGTTCGAACAATTTAATCGAACGCATCCTCCCATATTTGATGGAAGAGGCGATGCGAACGCTGCGGAAGATTGGATACAAGACATTGAAGAAATATTTGGTGTTTTGGAGTGCAACGATCAGCAAAAAGTCAGGTTCGCAGCTTTCAAACTATCTGGAGAAGCAAAGAGATAGTAGAATTCTGAGAAAGTTATCAGGGAAACTGAGGGGACTGGGTTAATTGTTTGGGCTCAATTCAAGCAGAATTTCTTTGATCGATTTTTCCCTAAGACTGATAGGGAAGCAAGAGCTCGTGAGTTCACTAACTTGGTGCAAGGGACCATGACTGTGCGCCAGTATGCTGCAAGGTTTGCGGAATTATCACGTTTCGCCGCATACTTGATTCCCGATGAGGAGAAAAAGACTAGGAAGTTTGAGGAAGGTTTGAACTACAGGATTTATGAATGTGTGATGATATTTCAGATTCAGAATTTTTCAGAATTAGTACACAAGGCGATGCTAGTTGAGCAGAATCTCAAGAGGGGTGCTGAATTGCAAGAACAGAGGAAGAGAGCTGCTCCACAAGGATTCCCTAGTTCGGATTAAGGGCAATGGAAAAGGAGAAATGAGGGGAGCAGTTCAAGTTAGAGACAGATACAAGGAAATCATACTTCTAACCCCTGTAAGTTTTGTGACCGCATACATCATGGAGAGTGCAGAAAGGAAGTGGGATCATGTTTCAAATGCGGTAAGGATGGGCATTTCATTAGAGAATATCCATTGTTTGCGGTGAACAACAGAAGGCCCAATCCAGCTCAAAACTTTAGGCCGAATAACCAAGGCAACAATCAGCGAAGGACTGTACTAGCAAGGGTGTTTGCTTTGACACAGGGAGAAGCTGAGGACAAGGATGATGTCATCACAGGTATAATTTTCTGACCGTCCCTTAACTTTTATTTTTTTATGTTGAGAATTAAGGATTATTTATCTTATTATCTCTTTCGATTATATGACGTAACTAGGAACTGTTCCTTTATTCCTCAATAAGGCTATTGTTTTATTTGACTCGGGGGCTACCCACTCCTTTATTTCAATGGATTATGTTAAGTTGTGCCCCATTGTTGCTAATGAGATGGACTACAATTTGAGGGTCTCTACCCCACCTGGTGATATGGTGACTTGTAACAAGATTTTACTCAAGTGTCCAACAACTATTAGC
The DNA here is from genome assembly GCF_001411555.2 of Juglans regia. Taxonomy (NCBI): domain Eukaryota; kingdom Viridiplantae; phylum Streptophyta; class Magnoliopsida; order Fagales; family Juglandaceae; genus Juglans; species Juglans regia. The sequence continues at coordinate 18,157,239 of NC_049902.1, read as the reverse complement.
GGGAAGGAATGCCAGCTAACCTGATAGTCTTTCCTATGACTGGGTTTGATGTGATTTTGGGGATGGATTGGTTAGCTTCCAGTTATGCTAGTATTGATTGTTTTAAAAGGGAAGTGGTGTTCAAGTTTCCGGAAGAAGAGGAACTTCGGTTTATGAGTTCCAGGGTGCGTACCTCTCCATCAGTTATTTCTGCTTTTCAGGTTGACAAGTTATTACGTGATGGGTGTCAAGGGTATTTGGCATTTGTGGTGGATGAACCAAAGGAAGAATTGAAACTTGAAGAAATTCCTATTGTGAGGGAATATCCGGAAGTTTTTCCTGAAGACTTGTCTGGATTACCGCCTGAGCGGGAGGTAGAATTTGCTATTGATTTAACCCCAGGCACGGCGCCTCTTTCCAAAGCCCCTTATTGAATGGCACCATCAAAGTTAGCCAAGCTCAAAGAACAGTTGCAAGACTTATTAGACAAAGGTTTCATCAGACCTAGTGTGTCACCTTGGGGAGCTCCAGTTTTGTTTGTGAAGAAGAAGGATGGGACAATGAGGATGTGTATAGACTACAGGGAACTGAATCGAGTGACTATAAAGAATAAATATCCGTTGCCTTGCATCGATGATTTATTTGATCAGTTGCAAGGTGCGTAGGTGTTCTCAAAAATTGATCTTAGATCGGGTTATCATCAATTAAAGATCAAGGCAGAGGATGTGCCTAAGACAGCTTTCAGGACCAGGTACGGTCATTATGAATTTTTAGTCATGCCTTTTGGTTTAACCAATGCCCCAGCAGTATTTATGGACTTGATGAATCGAGTGTTTCATGAATTCTTAGATAAATTTGTGGTAGTGTTTATTGATGATAAATTAATCTACTCCAAGAGCAAAGCTGAACACGAAGACCATCTGAGACAAGTACTAGGGACACTCAGTGATAAGAAATTATTTGCCAAGTTGAAGAAGTGTGAATTTTGGCTTGAGTCTATTGCATTTTTGGGACATGTAGTCTCAAGGGATGGTATTTCAGTAGACCCCGGGAAGATTGAAGCAATAGTTAACTGGACTCAACCAACCAATGTGCATGAGGTTAGGAGTTTCTTGGGTTTGGCTGGTTATTACTGTCGATTTATAGAAAATTTCTCAAAAATAGCGGTCCCCCTTACCGCCCTTACTAGGAAGAATAACAAGTATGTATGGACTGAAAAATGTGAGGAAAACTTCCAGGAATTGAAGAAGAGATTGGTGACAGCTCCAGTTCTGACAGTCCCTAGCGAAAGAGGAGGATTTGTGGTTTATAGTGACGCTTCACGATTGGGTTTGGGGTGTGTTTTGATGCAGCATGGAAAGGTAATAGCTTATGCTTCTCGGCAATTGAAGACATATGAGCAAAATTACCCCACACATGATTTGGAGTTGGCCGCTGTTGTCTTTGCACTTAAAATCTGGAGGCATTATTTATATGGTGAAAGGTACGAAATCTACACGGATCACAAGAGTTTGAAGTACTTCACCCAGAAAGAACTGAATATGAGACAGAGAAGATGGCTCGAACTAGTCGAGGATTATGACTGCAACATTAACTACCATCCAGGCAAAGCTAATGTTGTAGCTGATGCACTTAGCAGGAAGCCAGTGGGACCAGTAATTGCAACTCATACCACTCAGCCCCACTTATTAATGGACTTGGAAAGAGCCACTATTGAAGTAGTTGTGGGTGACCAGCAGGCATTGATAGCTAGTTTAATATTTCAACCAGCTTTGATAGACATAATTAAGCTCACCCAAAAAGAAGATTTTAAGTTGGCGAGATTAATCGAAGAAGTAGATAAATGGGACAAACCTGAGTTTAATGTTTCTGAAGATAGAGTGTTAAGGTTTGGAAATAGATGTTGTGTGCCGGACAATGTTGAAATAAAAAGACTTATCCTTGAAGAAGCGCACTGCTCCCCTTACATAGTTCACCCAGGTAGTACAAAAATGTATTGAGATTTGAAAGAATCTTTTTGGTGGGAGGGCATGAAGAGAGAGATTGCTCAATTTGTGGCACAGTGCCTAACTTGCCAACAGGTAAAGGTAGAACACCAAAGACCAGCAGGGTTATTGCAACCACTTCAGATTCGAGAATGGAAATGGGAGCATATTTCTATGGACTTTGTTACAGGGCTTCCACGGACACCGACATGACAAGATACAATTTGGGTGATAGTTGACCGTTTAACGAAGACAGCTCATTTTGTACCTATCAAAGTTTCTTATAAGTTGGAGAAACTAGCCGAGCTATATATATAAGAAATAGTGAGGTTGCATGGGGTACCTGTGTCCATTGTGTCGGATAGAGATCTGCGTTTTACTTCGAAATTTTGGCGAAGCTTACAAGAGGCCAGGCACTAAGTTAAATTTCAGCACGGCGTTTCACCCACAGACAGATGGTCAGTCGGAAAGGACCATTCAAATTTTGGAAGACATGTTGAGAGCTTGTATGCTAAATTTTAAGGGATCTTGGATTCGACACTTGCCTTTGGTCGAGTTTGCTTATAATAACAGTTACCAGGCTAGTATTGAGATGGCACCTTATGAAGCACTTTACGGTAGGAAGTGTAGATCTCCTTTATATTGGGACGAAGTGGGTGAAAGACAAATTTTGGGTCCAGAAATCATACAGAAGACAACAGAGAAGATTGAGACCATTCGGGCCAGAATGAGAACAGCTCAGAGTCGACAGAAAAGCTATGCAGATAATCGTCGTCGCCAATTAGAGTTTGAAGTTGGGGATAAAGTATTCTTGAGGATTGCACCCATGAGAGGGGTTATGAGGTTTGGAAAGAAGGGTAAGTTGAGCCCTAGGTACATCGGACCATTTGAGATTCTTGATCGGATTGGACCAGTGGCTTACAGAGTAGCCCTACCACCCGCACTCTCAGGTGTACACAATGTATTTCATGTATCTATGCTAAGGAAGTATGTACCCGACCCCACCCACGTTATTAATTACGAGCCTCTTCAAATTCAAGAAAATCTGACTTATAAAGAAGAGTCGGTGCGGATTGTAGAGAGAAAAGAACAAGTGTTACGGAATCGAACTATTCCATTGCTTAAAGTGGTATGGAATAATCATGCTATCAGTGAAGCCTCTTGGGAGTTAGAAGAGGAAATGCAAGTCAAGTACCCATAGTTGTTCGACGACGATCCTTTTAGCTTGTGACAAATTCTGAGGACGAAATTTTTATAAGGGAGGAAGAATGTAACACCCGGGCTCAAGGCCTGGCCTGTTTGGAGTCAGCAAGGATGCTTGGAGTCCAGCCCTCAAGCGCATGATGTGAGACCCGAGCGGCGTCGTTTGGGTGAAGGTTATTTTCCCTTTCACGCCGCACTGTTCTTCGTCTTCGCGGTTACTGCCTCTGCATTTCATTTCCGTATCTCACTCACCTGTGCGCACCAACCCACGACTCCAGCAGTTGTTTTTCATCTCCTTTCACACTCAAGGTTCGGTTTCACTCACTTTTACAGATTTCTCAATCGGGTTCTCATTGTTTTTCTTCTTCTTCATCTCTTCACCGTGCACTCAACTCAAGGTTTTGAAACTTCAAATTGTTTTTCCACTGCAGATTTGTCCGGCTTCTTGAACAGAGATTGGTAACTCCTCTCTTTTGTTTTATTTTATTTTACTTCTTCTCCTTCCTTCTTCTTCCGGTTTTACTCGTACGGGTCTCCTTACTATTTTCGGTTTTACTCTGTTTTGACCGCACACACACACGCTGCTTGTTTGGCCATGCATCACACTTAGTCTTAATTTTTTTCCTTTGCGCAGACCACTAGTTCTTTTTAGTAGAAGGTTTTGTGAAGTTTATTTTTGGGTTGATGTATTATTCATTGGAGCAGTGGAGTGTGTTGGAATTATGGATGTTGAGGAGTATAGTTTCAGGATGATTCGTGAGACTGTTTTTGATTTGTTATTTCAGACTCTTTGGTGTAAAATAATGGATGTTTTGGAACTGGTTGTATTGAATTTTCGTGCAAGTTTTGAATTATTGAATGATTAGAGTATTGATGCGTGCACTGAAATTGTTTTATTCGAAGGTTGGAAGTGAAGTTTGGGTTTGATTATGTTTTAATTATTGGAGTTACTGTTGTTGGTTTTGGAAATAATTATAGTTGGTTTGGTGTTAATAGAAGGTGATGGCTGTTTTGGGTTTTAAATGCAAATGGTTTGAAGAGAGAGTTGTTCGGGTTTAATTGTTAGGATAGTTATTGAGCTGTGAATGGACTGTTTTGATTTATTACTCAATAAATAGCAGCCTACTAGATTGGTTATTAAATGTTGGATATATGTTCTTTTGTTTAGGTGGTGTTACTATTAGAGTTCCAGCTCAAGGTGTTTATAATAGGAAGAAGTCAGGTAAACGGGGTTCATATACTAGTTTTGCATAAAACAAATAAAATGAGGTTGACTTTGAGAATAAATGTGTTTTTTTTTTTTTGAAAAGAGATGATCTGAAAACAACCTCATATGTTTATTCTGCATATGCATAAATTCTATATAAGAGAAAGTATTTTTCTGTCATGACTGGTGTAGACATGAGTTAGTTTTGTGCACTTTATTTCTGAACTATGTAAAAGAGCGAATATGAAAATCTAGAAGATTTGTTATGAACAAATGAGAATATTTTGTTTATGTTTATCTCGAACATGTGAAATGATCTGAAGCTTTTTAGTGTTTTGTTTTGGAATGATGTGTCATCTGAAAACCTTGGCATGAAGTTCTGATTCTGTATATGATTGTAATCGGATTTTCGATGAAATCTGTTCTGTTTCTGTTAAGGCCCAGCCACGGGTATAATGGTGGTTTATAACCCTACCACGAGGGTTAAACATGGTATTGTCCCGATGTGATACTAAACGATGATATGATTATAATGTTTCAGTTTAGAAATGCCAACAGATTTTCTTTTTGGAACAAGTTTATTTTTCTGGAAACTTCGTTTCTGCATTCTGAAAGTAAATGTTTTGTTCTGCTTATCAAATATTATAAATGCTCATATTTACATGCTAGTATATGCTCTCTGCTTGCTGAGTTGTTGATAACTCACCCCGTTAATATTCATAATATTTCAGATGACATCGATGGTTCAACTGAGGATCAGTATTAGAGTCTATGGAGAAGATTAGCAGTGATTTGTTGTTGGGTATCTCATGATATTAGTGTTGGTGTTGGAGGTTAATTATTTTTCTTAAGTTTGCTTCAATGGATTTAGACGGTTTATGGAGACTTATGTTAATGTTATATTATTTCTAGTTGTTATTTGAGACATGAAGAAGAGTTGATTTTATTTGGGTTGTTGGATTGAATATTGGATAAATGAGTTTATATGGTTTATTTAATTGAAGTATTTACGTTTGATTTGAGATTTGGGAAAATATATATTCTTGAATTTGGAAGTACTCTAACCTTGTTAGAGTTTATTATCAGGTTATATGAGTTAATTCTTCGGACCCTCGGGGACGGAGCGTTACAAGTTATTTTATATTAAAAAAATGACGCAGTCAATTATATTAGTAGAGTATGTAAAAGTAACTGCACATAAAATTTTTGTATAATGAATGCTCATTTTTAATAAAATGACATGTTTGTATAGGATAATTACAAGTATAATAATTATAAAAAATATATATATGTATAGTTACTTGCCATACTGTTTTGCATAGGTGTATTATAGGTAAGCAGAAGATTTAGTTTACAATTTATTTATTTATTTTGTGAGGAGTGTATCACATAAAAGTGAGTGAAGAAATTTCTTGCAAACCGGCAGTTGGATATCCCCGTTGAATCGTGATATGTATAGCTTCATTTGGCAATGCCATGCACAGTTATATTTCAGTTTTCCCCGTGGCCTTACCACGCGGAGTTTTCAGAATTTCATGCATATCTACCTCCTGATTTAAGTTGTGCTACTTGCATGGCTAGGAAACGAGCGACGACTACAACTACGGCTTGAACCTATTTACAAAATATTATTCCTCAACATGCAGGATGTTGCTTCTGATGCATTAACGTGTTTACCTGTTGCAGCGGGAACTATTTAGATTAACCTTAGCCAGGTACTGCGCGCTGGCTATGTAAGGCCCAGTTTCTTCATCAGTGGCCCGGTCCGTGCGTGAAAATGGCCCAGCCATTTTCGTGTTTAGTCTGAACGGCATCGTTTAGGTAAGTTTTGGTTTTCCTTTCTGTTTTCCCTCCCGTTTCTTTCTCCCTCTTTCTCTCTTTCAGTTTCTGATTTTATTTTTCTTTCTCACGTCCAGACCTCTCCTTCTCTCCCACGTTTCCTTCTTTTTTTTTTCTCTCGGTTTCTTCTTCATTTCCATTTGTTGGCATTGATTGGAGGTTCCGAATATTTCCTCATTGTTGCGGTTTCTGTTTCGTTTCTTTTCCTTCTGGTTTTTCTGGGTTTCTCTCGTGCAGTCAGACTCTCCAACAGGTAAATCATTTTCGCCGATCATCTCTCCTTGTTTGCTTTGGGTTGATTTCGTGATTTTGAATCACATGGCTTAGACTTTCTCTCATGCGCTGCATCTGTTTCAGTGGGTTACCGATTACTGCACTTCCTCTTCCTCTCCCTCGCGCCCCACTGTTGTTGCAGTCGGCATCCCTCACTTCAAACTCGCTCTTCTCTTCCACTCGCGCTGCGCTTTCATCTTCAGGTATCTTCTTTTCCTCTCTAGTCGACGCCTTTCAGTGTTTTTGCAGTTTATTTAGTTATTTATTTTTTTGCTGGTTTTCTTCTTCCTTCGGCCCCTGTTTCTTTGTGCTGCCGTGTGGGATGTTTGTAGGTGGTGTTGCTGCGTCTTCTCCTTACCGCAGTGTTGGCACCGATTCTCTGTCCAACGGTTAAGAGGTAAGGAAACCGAGTGATTTGTGGCTTGTGATGTTATGATTCTTGGAAAATTTTTCTACGTCTTATAATCTATGGTTGGGCTTGGTTTGCTGTTGGTGATTTTGGGTGTTGGCGAGGTGGTGCGGAAGGAGCTTGGAAATGGTGTAATGTTGTTGTAGTTAAATTGTGTTGGTTGTTGGGAGTTATAGCTGCGGAATTGAGTGTGATTTGTGGTTTATTTTGAAGTATTTGGTTTGGATGTGCAGTAAACCAAATGGATAGTCGGAGTTGAATGGGTGTTGCTTTTGTACTGTTCGGGTTTTTATACGACTGTTGGAGTGGAGGATTAAATTATTTTGTAAGTGATTGCTTGGAGTTAAGGGCCTTTGAAGTGGGATTGATATTTTATTTTTGTGTTTGATGTTGACTTTGGTGAGCGTTTAGGAATATATCAAAGATTAGTATATGGTTCTTTGGGTTGAAATGGGGGCTGTCCAATTTACTATATGGTTGTCTTAGTGTGTTGTTTTTGCTATAATATGGTTTGGGATTATATGTTTTAATTATTAGATGGAAGTTATGCCAGTGGTCGTTTAATAATCAGTGTATCTATATTATTTTCATGATTAGGTGACGAGATTGATAGAGATCATTTTCAAGGTTTAGATAATACGCTGCAGGAGTCAGGTAAGCGGGGTTCCTATGCTGGGTTTTTGTACAAGTTAATAAGACTGTGGTTGATTTTATGAAAACTTGCATAATTTGTGTTGTGTTGGAAACTTGTGAAAACAAAGATCAACCTCGGTCTCTTATCTGCATTATTCATGAAATCTGTGTGAAAAAGAAAATATATTCTGACATGCATTGTGTAGACATGAGCTAAATTCTGTCATGTGATTTCTGAAATCTGGAAAAGAGCGATATTGAGAATATGAAAAGTTGTGCATTTATTTGTTCTGACTTTTGTGTTCAGCGTGTGCAAACTGTTCTGATTCTATTTTGGTACTCTGTATTATTTTGATATAACATCTGAAAACCTTTGGCATGGTGTACTGGTTTTCGTATCTGACTCTGTCTCTGCTTTGCTCTGCTCTGCTCTGTTATGCTCTGCTCTGTTTGGGTTGGTACCAACTTCTCTGTCTCTGAGTGCACCCACTTTGGAAACAAAGTGGTTTTATTGTGGTCTTTCCTGTGTGCACACTCGGGGCTCCGAGAAGAATAAAGGAAAGATTTCACCTCTGTCTCTGCCTGGTTTGGCCACCGGGGTTAGCACAACCCTACCACGGGGGTGAAACATGGTCTCTGCTCTGTTTGATGCTCTGTTTTGATCTGATGATGATACTCAGTTTATGTTATGCCAAAGTACCATGGGTTTTACTTGTTTTAAAACCATCGCTCTGTTATTTTGAAAATATGTTCTGTTCTGCATGATAACTCTGGAAAATATTTTATTCTGCATATTCTATTTTATAAATGCTCATGTTTGCACGCTAGCATATGATTTCTGCTTACTGAGTTGTGATAACTCACCCCCTATCATGATAATATTTTTCAGATGATGTGGAGAGTCCAAATGAGGACCTGGATTAGATTGGTGAACATGGTTAAGCTGAGGAGATGTAGTTGGAATAAGGACTCTTGATGTTCTTAGTTTTTATTGCCTTTAAGTTTTAATTATTTGTTTGGGTTTAGTAGGACCTATGGTGTTTTCAGTTTGGTATGTTACTACCGGGAGGTTATGGACCCCTTTGATCTATTATTATTGCATTAAAGTTTGTGTGGAGTTTGTAATGAGATTATTGAGAAGATTTGAGATTGATTTCATTTATAAAGTTTTTGGAGAATTTTTCTTTGGATGTGTTGGGAGACATGTTTATGAGTGTAAAGTAGTAAATCTCCAAGCCACCCGGGTTTGGGGCGTTACAGGCTAGAAACAGCCAGTGGAAACAGAGGACGAATTAGCACAATATTTACCCACCGATCTCAACAAACCCTAGCATTCGCCCACCATTCTTAGCCAACACTGACCAATTTCTATTACGTTCCAAAGGAATGAAAAAGTGGAAGCACGGAGATGGATAAGTGTATAAGCGATGCACTCGTCTGTTCGCTGATCTTAATCAACACTGCTCATGCACCTCGAGTCCCTGAACCCCAAGGCAAGCAGATAGAACATGGAGGACGTACAAGTGAATCACTATATACGGCCGCTACTCAGCTCATTCAATGGGAAACAATTTCCGCCAGAAAAAAACCTTGAAAACCAAGCCACTTGGTTGAGGTTCACATCTATTTTGCTTGTGATTTAAATTATTTACTTTGACAAGTTATGTTTTTGGTGGATAAGGACACATTTGGACCTTCAAAAAGCACCAGCTGCGAGATCATCCGCAACCGCAAGATCATGCCTAAGATCCCATTTGGATACAAGGTGAGATGACCTCATCTCATCTAACTTCAACAAAGAATCTCGTTATTATTCACAAACCATCTCAACTCATCTTACTATTCAAACGAGCCCTAAATCTTCACGTGTCTGTTATTTCAAAAGACACCCGCTACGGGATCTACATAAAACTTGCACACCTAAAGCACAAAACAAATTCCTTTCGAAAATGTTAAACAAGCTTCTTTGAAGTAATTTATTTCAAATAGCCAGAACCACAAGCGAAAGGGTCAACAAGTAATCTAATTAAGAAGTTGAGCATCGAAGGTACTTTTACCCTGCACCCCGTATCATATTATGCATAATACTTATTATTGTTTATTATTAGTTTAACATTCTGTTGAAATTTAAGAGTATTGCTACACATGTTGTTTTTTCTCGAAGTCATATATAAATAACTTCTTATTGACTACAAACCATCCCCTCATCGTGGTGATTATCCCAGCTTAGCTTTACTAAAAAATAATAAAACCAATTATACAACTATAAAAGTATAAATGTTCCAACTGTATATTCTTCAGAGTCTTGCATTGCGGAGCTGCTGCTTCAGCATAGGCTGGATATATTCATGGTAGCCATCGGGCACAGCTGAGTCATTCAAAGGATCCTTCCATGCCTCCTCGTAGAGTTTTGGATACACATTACCATCATATCGCCCAAGAACTGAGCCAAGATAGTGGTCAGTGTAGTTAAATGCATCAACAAGGGCGATTGCATTAGGTCGGACCTAAGAATGCATGAATCGAATCGGTAATTAGAAGACAGCAGATTTTAAGCATGAGTGAACCAATAGAGAGGGAAAATATTTTGTGACAAACCTGGGAATATAGAGATCTTAGCTGAACATTTGCAAGTGAAGCTTGCTTGGGAGTGATGCAGCCACTCGAGAGGAAATCACCAAGATGTTTGTGAAGGATAAACAAAGCATATATGTTGTAGAGGATCTCTAACTGCCCTTTCACCCCCTTTCCGGGTATGTCTTGTTGCAGTTTCTCAATGAACCTTAAGTGGAAGATGCAAAAGAATTAAATGTAACATCTACCATGAGATTAGCAGAAAATAAAGATTTCTTTTTATAGCTTTTGAGAAGGTTCGTGCATCATGGTATAGAGTGCTGCTGCATTTCACTGAAAAAGCTGGGGGCATAAAAAATTCATTCCTTCTGCTTTCTCAATAAAATAAAATGGAGCAAATCCTGTCATGTTATGGCGCAGCTGCATATTTACAATGTGGTAGACACAAGGTTGCTGAGGGGTAAACGTTATTAGCTGAAGGTCAGTTGTGTTGAGATTTTGTGATTGCATCATATAGGATGTTCAATGTGAGAGGCATCACAAAGTGCCAATCCAAAAGATTTTTAATTGCCACGATAAGGTGGAAGAAACTCACTTAGAAACAACAATTAATTGGCAATGAGCAACTGCTGCCTGGACTAAGTCAGCTGAGAGTTCCAAGAAGCCTGAAGTGAAGAAAAAAAGTAGAAACATATTAGTTTATGAACATGTTAGAATATGACATAAAATACATGCAAGAAGTTCAGACCACCAAGGATGATGTTTAAAGCAATAAGATTATGTTGGCCACAAATGTATATGTAGTCAAACAACAAAGTGAAGAGAGAGAGAGAGAGAGAGATGTCTAGCATATAGCTTTTTTATACAAGGAAAAAATGTTTATGCTAGATGCTAGTATCTACATCTAGCATATACTTTAATCAAGGCAAAACTAGGCATACCCTCTTCCGGATCATCAAACTTGGCTAGGTTTTGAGCACTCGCAACAGACATTCTCATGGACCTAGCTTCAAACGCCTCTAGTATTACACTGGGCTTTAACCAATCCTCAGCTGCAGGCCATCAAAAGCGACACAAATTACCAATCTATGCAGAGTAAACACACTAGCATGAGAAATAGGCTGAGAGTTCAAATTATAGAGTTGATCATATATCATAAACAAATCCAGTAGATTTTGGTCACAATCAAATGACAAACTTAATTCTCAGTGCACCAATAAGAAGTGCCCAAGTATATTAAATGCATTTCATCAAGATTCCGAATGACACTTAAAAATCCATATCTAAACTTACAATTATAGAAAGTTTGCTAAAGCACCACGTTCAGTGGCATTAAAAGAGTATTACCTTTTTGTACAGCACAGTGGCATTGCATCAGTTGTTCCACTCTACCCATATAAACTGTGGTCCCAACAGGCTCCTTCCCAGACCCCAGCTGGGAAACAGTCTTCATAAGAAATCTTGCAACCTACAATAGGAATTTTTTAGCAGAATGTCCCCAGTTAAGTTGAACTTTAAACAACATAATGCTAGCGACTGAATATGTAGGCTGACAATGACCACCCAAGGTGGCATCAACTATTCCACCTCATAAATGATGTGCATTACACTTATAATAAGGTGCCCCAAGAATATACATGGCATTGTTTTTTCTGAACTTAAGCCGATCCAAACTCAAATCAATTAAACATGATCAATTCAGGTTTGAGCGCATACTGACCTAAAGTATAGCTCCAAAGCTCTTCTGGCACAGGGTGAATATTGCACTAGACAGTGCAGGATAAGCCAAGGGTTTAATTCTAACAAAGAATAAGGGGAAAATTTATCATGTGGATGGGTTAGTTCTTTTTGGTGCAAAATCACTATCAAAAAGGGGATGAACAAAGAACATGGCAGCCATCACCACAGCTGCAATATGAAATTGAGTTGAAAATTGATCCTAAAACCAATACACTCTACCAGCAGTTATGGCAAGTGGCGGAAACTCCCATGCTCTTTATATTTACATCCACTTCTTACATAGATTTGTAGGTTCAAAGGAATATGGAAAAAAAAAAAAAAAAACAATAGAACCACTCAATTCCATGAGACACACTTGCATTGCCTTGTTAAAGTCACTGAGTTCATATTCACATTTGCAGCCAATGTCTTTCAGAAAACAGACCAGATCATATCTATCAATCGATTTGAAAATAGCACGTTCAAATCACTTCTCGTTCATTTCCACCAGCCAACATAGCCACATAATAAAAAGCAGCCAAAGCAGCTAGAAGCGCTTGCTTTTAGCCCTTGAATTCTTCTTATTCACGAATGAATTTTGGGAAAGCCAACAAAAAGATTCGATTCAACAGGGTAAACCACCGCCTCTCAGGCCCTCTATTCTCTTTTCATCCAGAGCAGCTGTAACTTAGGTTCATCATGCTATTCTCATGGGTTCATAGAATAGTCTAAGAGCCATCTTGTTATGAAGTTATAGTTTTATTCATTTCTGAAAGACATTGGCTGCAAATGTGAATATGAATTTACAAACTATACACCTGACAGAGACAAAATTTGAGTTTACAAACTAAAACTCAAAGAAAGTGCAAACTAACAGTCAAGAACTTGATATCCCTAACGCGGTCCAAAACCGAAGTTTTGTAAGGCCAACAAAATTTCTTCAGCTGGGGTTGGTTATGCTTGTATAAAAGAGAGACCAATGCACATTTAAAAGACTAAATTGAGCCAGACAAATTAGAAAACATCAATTACATCCAGAAGATCTTCCTAAACAAGCACTCATCATCAACAATCTTCACTAATGAAATTTGTAAGCCTATCTTTGAATGTACAACCTAATATTGTTAAATGCGAATCTTCTTCACTGCCAAAGCAAACCAAAGTTCAGAATAAGTGGGCCCATGAAGCCATACATATTTATCACAATGACCCCAAAAAATGAGAAACAAATATTTCAAATTGACATACCTGTAAAAGCAGAACGACGTTGTCTCCTTCATATGTACAGGCAGGGATATAAACTGCAAATAACTCAGGCAGCCCACTGCTACATAGGTAGCCATGGCCACCACATAATTTCCTGCATTCTTCAATTCCATCCTGAAACCAAGGGCAATATGAATAATCACAATTAAGAAGTGAGACCTTAAAATGAATCTGGAGAAAAAAATTATGAAATAGAATGCAGTTGCATCTTGATGAAATGCATGTGTGAACTGTGAATATAGCACATGACGGAAATCCCACAAGGTGCATATGCGGAACACTTCAAGCCATACGAAAGTTCAGATTTACACCACTGATGGATATCCAGCCTACAACTAGATGAAAATGAATAAGAACTACAAGAACACTCTGCATTCGACAAATAATTGAATAAGGATTCTCATCCGCTTGAATTAGACTGAGCTGGCAAAAAGACTATCCATTCACATGCATGCCACACCATGCATATTCTTATGTCATCCAGAATTTGACTTTAAAATTTCAATTTGAAGCACTAAGTGAAGATTTACATGCACTACAAATCATGGTCGTCGATATATAGAAACGTGATTTGGCTCGGGACTTACAGTCTAGAATCATTACAAATTTTCGAGTACTTGGCTCATCCCAGGAGCTCAGTATGACAGCGTATGCATGTGTTACTGTGTTTTGTTATTGTGTGCGCGTGCGTGTGCGTGTGCGTGTGCACACAGGTGATGTGCAAGAGAGAGAGAGAATTATATATTTAAGATAAGGTGCTGGGATCAGTAGTAATCACGTACAGCAGTTGCAGAAGTAGTCAAAGACTTCAAACCCGCTGTGCATGCATGAGCCTCAGGTAATGTAGAGAAATCACTGGCTTGCAATCTTTGGTTGACATCCAAATACAGCCATTTTAACCACTCACCAACAAATCTGAAAGCATAAGCAGAAGCCAGCAAAGGAAAGAGTCTGCTTTGCTGTGTTTTGTAATCGATCACCTAAATGCAAAAGAGGCAAAATCATAATAAACGTCCTTTCGAGAAAAGCATGAAAAAATGTATAATAACTCACCAACAGAAAAGAAACAAAGTACAGTTTTACCAAGACTCTAACCTTGAATTCTAAATAAAAAACAAGTTTGCGCTATGACCTCTAAATCATCAAAATTCTTAGTCCTCAATTTGAAACAAAAGTTCCAACGTGCACCCAAATTAATATTTGATCTAATATAAACGAACAAATAGGTGACATGACACAATCTTAAAGGCCGTGTCTTTAAAACAGTAGGAAATTTGTAGCTTATGTTTCAAATGAGGAGTACTAAGTACAACTTTAATGATTTGGCGGTCACATTACATAAGGGACATAGTTTAGGCCGGTTTGGATACAAGAAGTGTTTCATCTCATCTTATCTCATTATTACAACTTTTTCAAATTTTCACATAAAATATAATAAACAATTCAATTTTTTCAAATCCAAAACAAATAATAATGTTAAAAAATAATATTCTAACAATATTTTATTCAACTTTCATCTCAACTCAATATCCAAACGGCACCTTAAAGGATTGTGTGGGATTTTTCAAATAAGTATATCGTGGTCACTCATCATCCGCCATGGTCACTAATCATAAATGGTAGCTATATATAATTAATTCAACAAGCATAAATATACAGGATCAGCATATAGAGAACATCAGATGTCTCCAATGTTGCACAGTCTAGATTGAGTATATTGTTTAGAAAAACCCAAACCAGAATTAAAAATCTACTATGTGGCCATATAAATTACTAAATTCACATAAACAGGGGTCATTCCGCTAGGAGATTATCGATAGCATATCCCATACAGCAAGACGGATCATTTTAAAACAAAAAAGGTTAAATGTACCTGGGTCTCAATGCCACTACTTTGCAAACCAAATTGTCTACGAACAGCACTATACCTAGTAGCAATACAAACTGCCCGTGATAAAGCACAGGAAGCATCAGATACAATTTTTTGTCGCACATATACCATGGTACCATACACAAGTTGCCATGGAACATTGGATTGCACAAGTTTTCCTTCCCTTGTAACCTGTGAAACCCTAGAACATTATAACAAGCTTCAGAACAGCCATCTTATCTGTCCACTTAAATTAAAATGACAAGTAATCTGGAGAGTATAAAATTTTTTTTCATTGGACAAATCGGGATGAGTGTTAGGTAGCTCGTTAGTTTGGTCTACACAAAGAAAATAGTGGTACTTCAGTTTCCAAAGAGGGGGAATGAGAAATATTCATGTTTAGTGTATTACTTGCAACTCCCCGAGTTTGTGAAGGAAGAAACAAAAACACAAATATGACTCCTTTACAGGAATTTTGGCTGTTTTTCTAGTACTAAAAATATCCCAATAAGATAATAATCTAGTCGAGCCAATTATTGAAAGTTCAAGCTTGATTCGAGCATGAGTCAGTTCGACCCATCATTGAACTAGAGTACATGTTCAAGTTTGATTTTCAAGCTTGTTAGCAGGCGGCTTAATTAGCTTACTTGTTAGGAAAAAAAAAAAAAAAAAACAAATAGCATCACTAAAATTCTATACATTTTTGTATGTTTGTGTTAATCACTAATTAGAAGTTATAATTACAATTATACCAATCTTGTTCGTTAGACAAGCTAGTTTCTTTATGAAATTAGAAAAATCAAACTCAAAAATTTGTATTTGTAACAAGTCAACTATTTTCACAAATTAGATTTTTTATTTATATTTTATGGCCATCCAATCTCAAACCTATACTAATATATTTTTAGAGTAATGTTATATGCTTCACTACTATTTCACTTTAATCCCACTTTTTAAATGGTATACTTCCAATCACCCGTGGATCGTTTCTTAAAGTCAAAAGTTGATAGGTAACACCACCTTATCATGGTGGGATAAGAGTAGAATGATTTTGTAGTATGTAGAATTTTCCTATATTTGAAGTTATAAAATGCATTCATATGTAGATGCAAACACAAACTCATACCTAAATATATATAATAATCAACATTTTGTTGGAACTCCCTCTAACATTATTGAATCAATATATATTATATATATCAACACTCATGATCAAGTTGTCTATTGCATTAGAAAGATGATTTCCTCTCATCTGTCTGAATACTAAGAAAGATGGTAACTTCATTGTCATCATCTTTCTAATGCAATGTATAACCTAAGGTCGACTTATTTGTTCAAGCCTAAATTTTTTTTCAAGTTTGATTCATTATTAAACAAACAAAACCCAAGTCAAGTTTACTCAATCAAGCTCGAGTTGTTCATGAACTGACCTTCCCAATGTTAATTTGGTGCCTGTAAAACATGCACTCCATTTTGTAGTACTAAAATTAAAATGGATGCTGAATGTGGCTTCTAAAGATTTTGAAATCTTTATCTTATAATATCGTAATGAATGTTAGAATATAAATTAAATAACTAAATTTACCACATCCCATAAACTTAAAATTTTTGGACAAGTGGTGATTTAACATAGTATTAGAACAAAAGTCCTAATTTTGAGCCCCAATTCCACACTCCACTCCCATTTAATTAAATATTACACGTGTTTGACTCACTTATTAAGGGAAATCTGGTCTGCATGTAAGTGGGAGCGTTAGAATATAAATTAAATTATTAAATTTATTTCTTCCTATTAACTTAAACTTTTGAAACAAGTAATGAAAGCCCAACAGGAGGGCCCTTTAGCGTATCTACTCAAGAAAAGAACAATGCTAAAAAGCAATTGTGGAATTTAGGATCATTTCAAATTTAACAGGTTTGAGCATCTAGAAGCAGGGGAAGAAGGGACAGGCGGAAAATATAAAAGAGGTCTATGTAAGATATCAAACCTCATCAACATTTGATCCCTTGGGATGCGAACATGATCAAATCTTAAGACACCATTGTCCATTGTGTTGTAGGCTCCACTTCCAAATTTCATTCCAATATCACCAATGGTTATTCCCGGAAGAGGTAAGTGATCATCCAAACTACGGAGCTGGACAATAAAACCTAAAAATGGGAATTTACCGTACTTAATACAGAATAACTTTCCGTGTTATCAATTATTAACAGGTTTGGTAGTTACCATTCACTCCATAGTCCTGGCTATCAATGATAAGACGTGCATAAACAACAGCATGTGTAGAAACTTTACCCAATCCACCAGGCCACCACTATTCAGAAAAAGGCTGAATAATAAGAACTTTGTCGACCATGTTCAGACAGGGTGACAAAAAAAATAAAATCACCTGTTTCTAAGTACCCTCTCAAAGCACTATTCACACAGCAGATGCATTAATAAAGAGATAAATTCCTCACTAGATTGTGCCATGTAGTATATTGTTACAGAATGAAATCAGTGGGAATCCTTTAGTAGTTCTCTGCCATGTACTTTTGTTGTCAATGATTTACTTAAAAAATAATAATAAGGTTGCTCCTTTTACATCCTACTTACTTTGCTTGAAGTCAATGTAGGACTATGGATAATGAACTCATCTGTTTGGGGATCAAATGTTGCTGTTGTTTCAAGCCCTTGAACGTTAGACCCATGACCAAGTTCAGTTTGCGCATAGCAACCAATTATTTTCATCTTGTATGCCAAAGGCAACCACTTTTGTCGCTGCTCCTCAGTGCCTTGACCTTTGATAGTTGGTATAAACATGCCCTGTGGATGAAAAACATAAATTAAGCTTGTATTTCAAGCAAGGAAGCCAAAGTTTTGTACAATATGAATCCTAGAAGCAAACATGAATAGACTTTGGTACACAAAAAATTCTAAGAACTAAAATCTCAACCAACTTAACCGTGTCAGGGAACCATGTTTCCGCATATAATTCAATGGCCCTTATAGATTAAAACAGCTAATGAACTTACAATCTACCAACACCAGACAATGAATAGAACATACCCAGTGAAGATCCATAAAAGCAGGTTCATCCACATAAAACCTTAACTCGGCTGCCTCTTCCTCTGCGAGGATAAAACTTCCACATGTGAATTACACAAGTGAATGGATATTGGAAGGATATTCAATCATGGTCAAAGATATAAATAATTTCTTATAAAAATAAAACAAGGAACAGAAGGCAAGTAACGTGATACAAAACAATCAAGTGGAGACATACCAGAAAGACGAAGCTCAATGATCCGTTTCCATGCATAAGCCGCTTTTCTCAAAGTGTTTCTAAACAAATCCTTTCTACTTAGCATAGTCCTGGTATCCTTTCGAAAGGCCTAAAATTGAAAAAACATAATACAGATTATATGCATATATATGTGTGTGTATATATATATGTGTGTATATGTATATGTATATGTATATATATATGTATATGTTTGCCTCCAGAACACGTAGCTCTGTCCCCCAACCACTCCAACGATAACTTTTTTTTATCTATCCGTGTTTGGTTAAAGAAAACTTATAGAAAATACAAATTAAAGGATTTCAAACATCCTGGAGTTTCTAACAGCTGACCAATTAATCACTTTTCATCAACCTGATGAAATTCATGGGCCTAACTCATCTCATAAAACCGGTTGTATAAGAGAGGATTGCTCATTGCTTATAAACATGCCCAAGACCTTGTCCACAGCCAATGTAGGATTATTCCTCAACACCCTCCCTCACGTGCAGGCCAGTATTTTTTCTGGTCCTTGTCACGGGGTAAGTAGTGTGGGCCCACATTCGTCCTGTGGCTGGCTCTGATACCATGATGAAATTCATGGGCCTAACTCATCTCATAAAACCGGTTGTATAAGAGAGGATTGCTCATTACTTATAAACATGCCCAAGACCTTGCTTAGAGTATTAGAAGCACAGGACTTCTTAAATCAATCCAACCCAGAGGAACAATACAAGTAGAGAAAAATCACCGGATCGCTGGCGACGAGGCGAGAAATGCGATCGGAGACCTCCAAGGTGTGGCGAGAGCCGGCCCAGACGACCTTCATCTCCTCCACATTGAACTGAGCCTTGCTTCTCTCGCTCGCCAGATGGTCAACGCCCGCCATTCTGGAATAGTCAGAAGTGAAAAACCAAAGCCCACGCACGTTCAACCCAAATTTAAGCTCAAAAGTAGTTTAGCTATGAGAGTCGAAGAGCGTCTTCGACTGAATGTGAGAAAAAAAAACAGAGAGAGATTGGTGAAAAGAAGTCGGTATATGCCATTTTTATACAATTCAAGTTTGAATATGGAAATTGTTGCTGGCGGCTGATTTATTGAAAACTGAGTTTATGAAAAGGACGTTGCCACGTCCACAACGAAATTTTCTACCGAACAGTTCAACTCTTTTTTTTATTTTGTTAACTTTTTCTTTCACCATTTTTTTAAAGTATTTAGATATTTTTTAAAAATAAAAAAAATCACATATTCATTTAAAACTATTTACTTAATCATTAAGTAAAAAAATATAAAAAATAAATAAAAAAAATCGGTACAAGATTTCGGTAGAAATCTTTTGTGAGAATAGTATTTTTCTAAAAAAGCTATACGCAGTCGGTTGATGCAAGTGCGGGACAAATGCATCAGATGTGGTAAAACTAAAAACGAACCGTTTCAGTATTTGACCCTCATTTTCCCATATCTTCAACTCTCCCTCCTTCATTTCCCTCCCTCTGTGTGTTTCTCTCCCTCGAAGACGAAGACGTTTCCCGCCGAGTTCTCACCTCCCTAGAAGACCTTCTTGAGTTCTCTGTGTTGGTCCAAAGAAGAGGGTTGTTACGCTTCGCCAATCTCTGCTCAAGCAAACATCGCGTCTTGCTCTTGAGGAGATCAAGCTCAAGTTCATCGACACCTCCTCAAAGTTGGGCATGGCCGATTCCAGACAACTCAAGAGAAATAGAAGTTTTATGGACGGGTCAAGGCATAATTATGCAAGCATGTCAGATGTTTGTGGCCATCAAGTTAGGGTACGTTTGGTTACCAAACTCACCTCAACTCATTTCAACTCATCATTACAACTTTTTCAAATCTCAACATAAAAAATAATAAACAATTCAACTTTTTTAAATCTCAAAATAATAATAATCTTAAAAAATAATATTCTAACAATATTTTATCATCTCAACTCAACTCAGTCTAACATCCAAATGCAACCTTAATGTCGTTTTTATGCAATGCAATTTTTTGTTCAGGAAAATTGCCTCGTCGAAATTTATGTTGTTTGACATGTTTGAAGATTTTGGACGGTATTTTGTCAAGTTCTATTCTGACGAGGATATCTTTTTCATCTTAAATAATTAGTATTGCTTCAAAATTTTTGCTAGCGCTTAAAATCTGCTATTTCATGAGTTGGGCGCCATCATGGTTTTGGTTTTATGTTCCCCATTTTCTTCTTTTTTTGTATTCCATTATTTTGGGATCAAAATCTCTTAGCTTTTCTACTCCAAAGTAGAAATTGTGAGGAGTTTATTGTTTACATATCTTTGTTAAAGGTCGAATGTCTATATATTTGTCTATTATTATCTTGAATAAAATCTTGTTTATATAAAGAAATATCTTAGCTCAAGGGTATGTAAAGGGCCCAGAAATATTTTGGGTTTAGAAAAGATGATAGTAGCTTTCTTTTATGAGAGGAGGTATGAGACCGACGGAGAAGACCCACACGAAAGTGGAGACCCATAGACCCAAATGAATAAGACGACTCAGAAGCAATGTGGGTAGCAATTCCCTAGATCAAATGAGTAGGAAGACGAAGAACTAACACGAACACGCAACCAAAAATCTAGACGAACACGAGCTCTATTTTAGTGTCCTTTCTTCTTTCTTATTTTGGTTTCAGGCGGGCATTTTGTTTTTTAAATTTAAAATCTAACATGGCATCAGCAACTCCCCACTGACTATATGTAACGACTGTAAGTAGAGAATCGTTTTTTTATAATGATTTATTGAATAGTTGATTTCAAATGTGTACAAATAAATTTAAAATACGATTTTGTTGACTAATTTTTAAATAAGGATATACAATAATATTAAAGAGAAATATTAGATATACTTCATTACTTCTAGCATAATCAAATATCGCGCACTCTTTTTTTTTTTAAAAAAATCTACAATAAAAAAGTTAGTTGTTCATGTGTGTTCTAGATTTTTTCTATTTTTTTAAATAGAATACAAATTTTAAAAAGTATAAGTGATTTTCCATTCTTAAAATAGAAGATGCAACTCAAATAAATATGAGAAATAAAAGTAACCTGAAATTCTAAAGATAAACTTCATTATTCTAGTTTTGTTCAGTTTAAAAGGATTTAGAACTCTCTGGCATAAATAAGTAGAGGGCAATGTCTCAGTTGAAATACAGAATTATCAAAACTTTTCCAGAAAGCTTTTCCCTCTAAAATGCTTGAGCTTTCAAGATTGTTTCATACTTAACTCATCATTACAATTTTTTCAAATCACAATACAAAATATAATAAACAATTCAACTAAGACTGCATTTAGAAGTTGAACTGAGTTGAGTTGAGATAGTAAAATATTATTAGAATATTATTTTTCAATATTATTATTATTTTGAGATTTGAAAATTTTGAATTATTTATTATATTTTATATTGAAATTTGAGAAAATTATAACGATGAATTAAGATGGATTTAAGAACCAAACGAAGCCTAATTTATTAGTCATCATATCACCAAAGAGAAAGTACAAGCGCCCCTTTGGATAGGAGCAACTAGGCCTGTGCAACAAATATAATGGGCTCGACCCACCCGAAAAATCGATCCGACCCACCCGACAAAGTTGGATTGAAATTAGATGCAGGTTGGACATCATCCAACCTGCTGTTTAGTGGATGAAATTGCAGCCCAATCTTTTCTCCAACAAAAAGACCCTAGCGGATAAAACCCCTCTCCCTTTGAAAGGCTTTTCTTGTGGTTCTCTCATACTCTATCGTGCGCTTCTCACACATTCTCATCCTCGCGTTTTCATTCCTCTTATTGATCCCTCAACTTTGTAAGTCCTTCAACTTGAATCTTATAAGGTTTGACATATATTAATAATTGTACGATCCATTCAAAAGATTTGGAAAGGTGTTCAATTAATCCAATCCTATAGTTGGAGCCAGAAGATCAGAATTGGTCATCCCTAGTAAGGTGTGAATTGCGTGTTTCAAATTTGTACGCATGGTCGTCCAAATCTAACATAGGTTTAACTCAAATGGGTATCTATATTTCATATCTGCCCATACCAAAATGCGGATACAGTTATATAATACTCATTGATGAAACAAATCGTTTTGGGTTTGTGACCTCCTCTTCAGTTTGATCTTCTCTCTCTCTCTCTCTCTCTCTCTCTCTCTCTCGCCAAAACCCTAGCTAGCCTTTCTCTCGAGCGTCCTTCGCTACTTGTCCCAAAGACTACCAAACCCTTCGATCTTTGGTAAGTTCCTCTCTCTCTCTCTCTCTCTCTCTCTCTCTCTCTCTCTCTCCCCACTATTTTTGTGGTTTGTTGTTTCACTATTTTTTATGGTTTTACCCTCTCTGTCCCAACTCCATTTTTATGGTTTTAACTGTGAGAATTTAGGAAGCTCTATGCTAGATTATATGTGAAATTATGATGGACATGTTTTGGACAGATTAGGAAATGTTTTATACAGGTTTTGAAAATTTTTTGGATAGGTTTTGGAAATGTGTTAGGCAATTTTTGGACATGTTTTGGACAGATTAGGAAATGTTTTATACAGGTTTTGAAAAATTTTTGGATAGGTTTTGGAAATGTGTTAGGCAGTTTTTGGACATGTTTTGGACACAACCTAAAATAAATACACAAAGCTAAAAGCTCTCAACAAATATGTGAGATTCATGTTGCAGTATCACATAAAGAAATAACATCAGGAATTCATAATCACATAAAGAAATAACATCCGGAATTAAGAAACACATAAAGAAATAACATCCTAAATTCATAATTACATGAGTTCATCCTTGCTTTCAGTTACATCCACAATTCAAGACATATGAATACAATGACATAAAGGCTTCAAAAGCTTCAATACACTCAAAGAAAGTTTCAATACACTCTTCACAAGCTTCAATCCACTCTTCAAAAGTCTCACAATCTACTGCGTAGTTTCCTGTCACATATTAAATTAAAAAATATTGTCCATAATATAAGAAAAATCAAATACAACGTAGAAGAAAACTTTCACAAAGAATCTAAGTTTTAAGATATGTTCTCAGTTGTATGCCCAATATCCCTACATAAACCACAACAAAACACAAAGAAATTAAGTTCTTCGATTAAAAACCAATAAAACACAAAAAAATTATAAGCTACTATACCTCACTGAAGGACAGTTGTTCCTAGCATGTCTCTCATTTTTGCAAATGCTACAACGTCTTTCCTTCATTGTTTGCATCTCTTTTGGGTTCTTTGATCTCAAGAATTTTGGTCGTATTTTTGTTGGCACCCGTGGAGGATCATGTACCATTTGTGAGAAATTTGATACAATTTGACTTCTTAACATATGTGAGTCATTGGTTGACTCCCCTCCACTGGGTAATTTGTTTCCTAAATAACTACATAATCTTCCATCAAAAGTAGCTCTTTGTGGACCTTGTCTAAGGCAAGAGATGGGTGGTTGAGTTTTTTTGTTGATTGTGACCCAAGTTCTGCAATGCGTAAAATTGCATCATCAACTTGTTTTTTTCATGGTAGGATCATCCCATGGCATTACATGCCCTTCAGGTCATGAAATGTCGAGAATAGCTTAACTCTTAGCATTAATTGTCTATCTTTCTAGAACATAGTGTTGTAGCAACCTATCTAAATTCGATTTCTTGCCAAGGACACATGGGATATGCTTACAAATAATTCTCATAAGCTCAAACATATGGCATGTACATGTTGTCTTTTCTTCTCCACTCTCCAAGGTCACATAATAAAGATGTGTTTTTTTTGCCATGAGGTGTCACTCCATATATCTTGCTTTCACCCTCTTTGAAAAATTTGGTTGATTTGTACCGTTGACTATTAAAAAGCTCATCTCTGAAGATCATGAAAGACTTTCCTGTGGAGACTATGGCCGCCTCTTCTTTAATTGTGTGACATGTTTTCAATATCGCCCGTGTAGATTTGGTTCGCATGTCCTTTCCTTTATCTTTAAAATAACGTGCATCTAAGACTTTCTCATATTGATGCACAAACCATTAACTATAGTGCTTGAACGAACATAATCTTTGAAAATCTTATTTATACTTTCACTCATTTGAGTTGTTGACATATTGGCACAAAATGTTGAACGCAAGTAAGCCGGAACCCACTTATTCCGACGGATGTAAAGATTTTGTGGCCAAGTATTATCTCCTACCTCATACTTCACTAATATTAAACACTCCATTCCTACTCAATTTCGTCAATTGTAATTGTCCCATGGACACAATGACAAAAATGTTTTTGAAGGTCCAGAAATTTGTTATATACATATGATAAATGTTCAGAATTTTTTTGTAAAATGTGCTACAAGCACAACCTATGAATCATATTTGAGAGTACCTCTACAATGGCCCTCGCCATAACCTTGTCATCATCGGTAATTATAGTTGAAGAGCAATGCCCAATCATTACCTCTTGCCATTTCTCAAGAACCATGTATATAATTATGTTCTTTCATTAACTAACAAAGAATAACCAAACATTATAGTTTGGTGATGATAGTTAACTCCAAAAAATGGCACAAATGGCAAATGTTATAAATATTTGTTAGGTACATGGCATCAAATATGACAACATTTCCAAAAGATTGGTATGCAACCTTTGATCTTGGATCTACCCAAAAATAACTTTTCATACACTCATTCTAATCAACTTGCATGGTGTACACAAATCCAGATTATTTGCATTGCTGGTAAAGAAAATAGACATATAACTTTTTTGCATCTCCCTCTTCAAATAATTTTCTCTTTTTGTTTCCTAAGTAATTTTTCACATTCTTGACAATATAACTAATGTTAAAGTCACCGCCTAATTCTTTACTCAACATTAACATTATCTTCCTTGTCGATACACTGGACTCATTCAAAATCACAATAAGTTTTTTTTGGACACGTGTGACTTCCCTATGCCCACGGGGCAAACTAGTAGTTCTTGGTGTAAGTAGCACATAGTTATGTCAAGCACAAACTTGCATACTGTCCAATTTTCACCATCTTTCTTTATTCCGACCAATGCTTTATATCCAATTTTTGTCTCGGCAAGTTCAGGAATTATTTATTCTTCTTGTTTGTGACTTTCCCACCGAAATCCTTCCCTTGAGCAAACATAGTCTACTGCAATTAGTTTTCTCTCATCTTTTGACAATTGAGTATGATTGGTCCGAATGACAAAACCTTAACTTCTTGCATACCAACAAGTGGATCCAAAGGACCACTACTCAAAGAAGAAATCACATTCAGTCCATCATCCACACTGACTACACTTTCAACCTCAAGCCCTACATCTTCAACTTTTGGACATGTGTGACTCATCGTTATCTCAACTCCATCACTATTAGAATTTGAAATTTGATCATTCGTTACAAAATAATCACATTGCAAAATCAGTCAAGAAATTCAAAATAAGATCTTTCAACAATCTAAAGCTGATTTCAAAAAAATTAATCTGAAGCTAAGCATACAATCTGAAATTCATGCAATCATTTTAGTCGGGAAATTTTTCAGATTTTTAAAAACGTACTTGAGAATAGAGCATATGATGCTTCATGTGCAGATACATAGCATCTACTAACTAGTAAAAGATATATGTGCATCAATTGGCCCCATGTGCAGATGATGCTCCAAAAAAATTATTTGCCCATCTACTAACTAGCAAATTTTAATTTGCCAAGAAAATCTATTCCATATTCTATCATTTTAGCTGGGAAAATTTTCAGATTTATATAGATATTCTTGAAGACATTAAAATGTATACATCAGAAATACCCACAAACAATTTTCAAGTTTCTTCCTAAATGACCAACCCATATGAGTGAAAAAATCATACATAAGTGCAAAAGTCATTACAAAAATCAAACCATGAAGTGGCGAAGGAGACGGTGGTGACCTCTTTTGACGACGATGGCCTACTCGAACTTGAATGTTGTAGTGGGTGAAGGTTGTGATGGGCGAATGTAAGTGGTAGTTGTTGTGGTCTCTTGCGCTGACAGAACTTGGTGGGGGTGACAGAGCTTTGTGGGCGATAACGTTGTCTAGTTGTGGTGGGGATGAACCTAGTGTCGTGCAGCAGTCCGGGTTCCTAAAGTTCACGGTAATTCACAGATGTTCCAAAGAGGCATCGAGGACAAAGAATAAATCTTCAGTTCTTCACTTCTGTTGGTTTTATTAGATGAGACTGGATTCATTACATGCAATGTTGAATTGTTGAATTTTACACGTGGCTAATTTTTATTGGGGGCTATTAAAGGCCTAGGAATAGACCGACTGTTCCAAAGAGGAACCGTTTTGGGATACATGTGGTTTTGCATTTTTGTTATGATTTGGTTAGATGAACCAACTATAATTTTTTAATTAACTATGCAGTTGTGAAATACTATAGATATAACATTTTGTGAATTGCTATAGTCCTATTTTGGGAAAAATTTAGGCTACCATAGCCTTGGCCACTTTGTTTCAATGATCAAGGCTATCATGATATTGGCAACTGTGTTTTGGCGATCAAGGCTATCACAATATTGCCGACTATGTTTCAGCGACCAAGGCTATCACAACCTTGACGACCAGGGCTACCTCTTTTGTTGTAACTGCAGCCAGGGGCTCACCCCGGAGAATGAGCCTTTGAGCTCCATAACAGCCTCGTGCAGGTTGCCTTTAGGAATGAGTCGACAGGCTTGGCAACTGCCTGAGATGGAGTTAGGGGTCAACGAGCTTCCTGATCACTTAGTGCGGGTTACAACCAACAAACTCAAACTTCAATACCAAAAAGACAACACCAAGGTGAAGTCACCTCAAGGGGCAGAAATTTGCTAGCACCAATGAAACATAAATGATTAGCAAGAAATAAATACATGCTCTTTGCTAATGATAAATAGCAAACACACGAGCATCAACACACTTGGTAATCATATATACGCCCAGGTCCTAGAGGTCCTTACAAACAAAGACCCTTGTCAAAAACAGTTGAGGAGTAGTCAAGCTCCTCCCTCCCATTTGGAAAAAAGGTTTACCAACAAGATCTCTCCTCTTTAGACACATGGTATAGAGAGTAATGCATGATATTAATTGAAATCCCATTTTAGGAAGAGTGTTTTAACTAGATTTAAAACATTTGGATTGGGTTTTCAAATCCAACAAATTTTAGATGATCGATCCTCTTATATTTTTTCTTCTAAAAGTTATTTTATCGTGTAATATCGTGAAATGTTTGTTCTGACTCTTACGCTTTTATTATGAAATGAACATTACGTAATGTTTAGAACAAAATAGACATTGGATTAAAACAATCTTGTCTTAAAGAGAGAGGCATGTCGAAGAAGTTGGTGTGTTTTCACAGCATATATATTAGGTTGTAAAAGCTTTGAAATGTATTAACGTTGTGTTTCGTACGCATTTGAGCCAGGTTCCAGTAACTCAGGTCTTCCAAACTAGGCATGTGAAAATGAAATAAAAAGTGGCCAGTAGAGGGTAGCCTTAGGCCGGAGAGTCTCCAATGCCAAAATCAGTAAAGTCTATTGGAAGTTTGTAAATAAGTGAGATAGTCTAGAGATCAAAGAGTGTTTCTTGTATTTGAGAATTGTTATTTATACTAGTAGTCTGGAGAGGGGGGAACAGATCATGTCTACCCCCTGTGGAGCCCATGTCTTTTGCACTATTCATGTTGTCAAAGTCCTTTAACACAGTGTGCCCTTGTGACGACTTCATTAATATGGCGTGTGGCTTGGGTAGTAGTACCATTAATGCGGTGTAGTTTCCTGATTTATTTTATCTTTAGTGATTCGTTGATGTCCCATGTCAAAGATTAAGGGTTCTCTATCTTTTCCATTCTACCATGTACAAGTCCCCATGATTGGTGTGTGGCTGAGTGACGTTAGGCCTGTTCGTTCCATTAGCTATCATTGTTTACATTTTTTTGTAGGCGCCTTGCTTCATGGGTAAGTTTGGGCTTTAGGACCAGGTACCGGGTTGAAACCCAATAGACTTGTGAAGTAGGAAAAATCTCCTTACACAATGTTTGTTTTATTGAGATCTATCATTGATGTTATCAGTCATTTTTTTTTATTGTCTAGTTTCAATTGCAAGACAAGTATAAAAAGATTGTTTTTCGTTTATGAACAAATGCTTTCGGATTTAGAAAAACTCCAAAGTTGGAGCATCCAAATAAAATATGACGTATCTTATGAACTTATGTTAGTTTTGTTTTATAACATCTTCTGTATAAAAAACAATAATTCAAAATAAAAATTTATTTTATCTTTCACAATTACTAAATTGATGAGGCGAGGAAGACTGATCTCGTCAAAGAACCTCATTTTCATATCCAGCTTTTGCTGGATATGAGATGGCCCACGCTGGTTTGTACCCACGCAAAAGCACATGCAAATGTAGACTTCTCATCAATATATACCTTATTTTAAAGGGTTGCCATTGAGTGAAAAATTGGGACACTTTCTGGCTAAGAACATGGTTTTAGGTGGCACTAATAAATTAATAAATAAATAATAAACACCAAATGCTCATTGGATCATCCCCTCAATGCAACATCACACAACCCCCCAATTGCCCATAAAATAAAGGTACATTTATTTTATATCTTTTTTTTTTCTTGTTTTTTAATGGTTCTTCCCATGTGCATTTAAGCCCAAAAATCATTAATTTTAATATTCCCATATCTTAGCCACTTGCTGGTATTTTTAATGCTTTTTTTTTTAAATTATTTTTTTCTCAGCAAGTGATGTACGTATATAACTTCATTAAAAAAAAATACATCTTGATTGAATTAGTTTAACACAACATCATATTACTCTGTGTACTCCATTTAAAAAAAAAATAGATAAATCCATAACTTCCCGTTCGAGATCCCGTATATTACGATCTGAAGGGCACGTATACTTTATGTAGCCATTACTTCGGTAGGAGAAAATAAAATCACATGTTACAATATTATGTTACTATCCACTATATTCAGCCCATGATGCAATGTAGTAGCCATTTATTAGATTGGCCCATGATAGGGAGTTGGAGTTCTTTTCGTTGTTCTTCAACAAGTTGTATTCCTTTAGGTGGAGAAGAGGTGGTAACGATCATGTATGTTTGATTCTGTATAAAAGACAGATCTTCAAGGTTTTTTTTTTTTTTTTTACTGATCCAAACAAAAAAAAAAAACTTCTTCAATGCACTTATCCCTTAAGTTGGGTTTTTATTTCCTTGGTAGTCTACTTGAGGTCTGCCCTTGGAGATCTTCATTGCATCACCCCACAACAAAAAACTAGGTACAAATCTCTTAAAATTTATTTTTCTATATCTTTCATAGACTATCTCTATCATGGTTGACTTGAAGATTCTCAATTGCACTGTGTGCAAAATTGGTTAGGAAACAAACCAATTAATATTTGGGAGTTAAAGGAGTATGTAGAAGGCTTAAGGTAAATACATTTAGAAGCTAACTTTGCTTTTTTATTGCTAATTTATTCATTCAACTTAATCTCTTCATCTTTGTTTTTTCGTTTTAAGGTAACGCTCCTACTTCAAGTTTAGCAACTTATTGTGTTACTAGTGGTGGTTCATCCCATATGTACAAGTTGTTCTCAAATGTATATAGTTCCTTATATGTGTTATTTTTATTTAATTTTTGGCTTCATGGGTTATTTGTTTTGTATACATTGCAAAAAATCAGGTTTTGCTGTAAGGCCCTCCATCCCACAACCCATTCCTATGTTAGTAGTCCATTCTAAGGGCCATATCGATATCAACTTGCATGTTTATGAATGTAACAATACTACGTTCTCATCATGTTAGATGTTATAGATTACAGTACATTGGAAGCAAAGTTACTTCTGGCAGAAAATCTTAGATCGAGTGTAGTTGTTCCACGGACTCTTTTACTGTTGTTATTTTTCTCAGTAATGGAGTATGCCACGTGGTTTAAACTAAAGCACCACTCACGTACTCTATAGTCTAAATGTCGAGACTAAAGAGATCTTTTGAGAGAGAGATTTCCATTTTTCTAGGAGAAGTAACCCACTCTAAGAGAGAGGGGCTATATATATATATATATATATATATATATATATATATAAAGCAGCATGATTTCCGTTTTTACCCTTTTTTCTCTCTAGGGGTGAATAGGGTTTCACGTTCAGCCGCACGGTTTGGTCTTTATGAGAGGCTGCAGATGGTGGCACAGGTCGGCCTTCCTTTGCCAACCTGGTGGCTGCTGTTCCGCAGCCCATCCCTGAGATGGTGCTGGCACCCCGACCTCCAAAGATGGTTGACGGTGAGGTATACTTTCAATTCTCCAAGGAAGAGATTACTTGTTCTGCAGAACCATTTTGATATTCCAACTTCTTAAAGCAACGTCCTTCGCTGGATGCCGTGCGTGCTTTCATTCATAGCCAATGGGGTCTCTCAGCCATATTGGTGGTCTCTTCCATGCAGCATCCTCGTAATGTTTTTGTGCGTATGGCTAATGAAGCCGATTTTGCTAAAGCCTTATCGCGATATGTTTGTGAGATCGATGGAGTTTTCTATTGTGTCTTTTGTTGGACTCCAGAATTCAATGAGGATAAAGAGCCCTCGAGGGTACCGATATGGTTTTCTCTACCGGGTCTTCCTCCTAATTTTTATCGTGAAGCTTTTCTGAACATTCTTATGGAATCTATTGGGACGTTCATTCGTCGTGATAATCCGACTCATTGCGCTACGAGAACGAATAGAGTAAGATTATGCGTGGAAGTGGATGGTGCGAAAACTCCTCTGACTCATTTCTAGATTGGGGCGCCAAGCTTAACTTCTAGCCGGAAACAAGAGATAGTCTATGAAACACTTCCTGCATTTTGCCTTACGTTCAAAATGTAGGGTCATAATGTGCGGACTTGTAGAACAGGAAAATATGAGAAGAATGCACATGCTCGGGTAGGGAAGAAAGGTCATCAAGAAACTGTGAAACCATTAGCAGAACCTGTGGCAGAACCAGTTGAAGAACTGACAGTAGAACCCATGGTAGAATCTGTGCCAAGTGCCTCTGATATTGCGGATACTCTTCCGTTTGATACTGTTGTAGAAGAAAATATGGTGACTGGTATGGAAACAGAGGGTGCTATTGTAGAAGTGGTTCCGAGTCCATTTGACGTTGTTCCTCCGTCTGAGAAAGCAGATCATTTGGTGTTGTTGTTGGTGGTGTCTTATGTTCCTCATGGTGACAGCCTGTTATCTATAGAAACAGAGGGTGTGAAGGCATCTGAGATAGAAAAATATTTCCCAATTTGTGTTGAGAATGCTATGGGTGTTATAATGAGGGAAACTTCAATGGTGAATCCTGAAGTCTCGGTGGTTATGGCCAGTGAGTGGGTGGATCCGTTTGTGGTGCGAGATTTGTTTGTGATGCAGGTTGAGTCACTCGGGGAAGAGGAATCTGCGGATGCACCTGGTGAGGAAACGCACGTGCTGGAGAGTATTGTTTCGAAACAGGAACTAGATGTTCAGTCAAAGGTCTTTTCGCAGGATAAAGTTCTTCTCGGAACCAGATGTTCAGTTTGAGGCCAATGAAGGTAAGAAAAAGTATAAGAAAAAGCTGTTTGTTAAAATGCGAAGTTCTTCTTGGGTTCATGCACGAATTTCAAATCCTGCTCAATGATTGATTCCATTTTCGTATGGAATATTAGAGGGAATTGGACCTCCAAGAGTAGATTAAAGAAGTTGATTGGTAAGTTGAAGCTGAAAGTTGTTGCTCTTTTAGAACATTTTCAAAATTTAGAGGGTGCTCATAAATTGGCACGGTATTTGAATTTTGATAATTTATGTTCTAATGAGGATGATGGGGGTAAAATCTGGATTTTCTGGAATAGTACTTGTGAGGTACTAGTGGTTCGGATGGGACTGTAATTTATTTCTATTTTAGTAGGTGAAGGAGCCATGAAGTTCTTACTCACAGTGATTTATGCCAAATGTACCATGGCGGAGAGGCGATACCTTTGGGATGATTTCAGCTCTAACAATTTGGGATCACACCCTTGTGTTTTTGTTGGTGATTTTAATATTATCCGTAATGACTCAGAAAGGAGGCGAGGTAGGCCTCGTCCTAGTATGGCTATGGAGGACTTCAATAATTGGATTCATTAAGGGGGTCTGATGGAAATGGCTACGAAAGGAAGTGTTTTTACTTGGTGTAATGGGCAGTCGGGTCTTGCCCACTCCTGGGCACGTCTTGATTGTGCTCTCATGGATAGCCCCTCTCTTACTTTGTTCCCAAATGCTATTTGTTCTTATTTGCCGCATTCTACTTCAGATCATGCTTTCATGTTTATTGAATTCAAGAAAGATCCTTTCTTGTATGGCTTGGCCCCATTTCGATTTCAACAGATGTGGGTGGATCACCATAGTTTCTTGGACTGTGTTCAGGCAGCTTGGGCTACTTGGGTGGGGGGTTTGGCTATTCAGATTTTGTTTAGAAAATTAAAGCAGACTAAGGTGGCATTAAGGGAGTGGAATGAAAGGGTCTTTGGTCATACCTTGAATCGTATTGATGCTCTTGAAAAACAGGTTGAGGAGATTGAGCAACAACTTCAATTAAACTGGGGGAAAATTTGGAGAGGGAGTTATATATGGCTGTCTCAGATCTGGCAAGTTGGAGGTGATGGGAAGAGTTGAGATTGACACAAATGGCAAAATTAAAATGGCGGGTAGATGGCGATCGGAATTCAAGGTTTTTCAT
Source organism: Juglans regia (assembly GCF_001411555.2). Lineage (NCBI taxonomy): Eukaryota > Viridiplantae > Streptophyta > Magnoliopsida > Fagales > Juglandaceae > Juglans > Juglans regia. Next base: position 18,124,283 of record NC_049902.1, on the reverse strand, counting down.
GCTTGCCTAGCAAATAGGAGGAGAAAGAGAGTGCTAGAAATGCATTCGAATGGGGCGTTCTATGAGATGCTGGAAAGCATTCATCAAGGGGCAGTGGAATATTTTTCTTCTTTCCTTCAAGGGGAACCATCGATTGAGCAGCCTAGACTTGTGCAGTTCATTGATACCGTCATTTCAGAGGAGGAGAATGTCTCACTTCTTCGTGCGCATACAATAGAGGAAGTTTTCGAGGCTTTGTCTTCCATTCCGTCTTAGAGTGCTCCGAGTCCTGACGGGTTTGGTTTGGGTTTCTATAAAAGTGGTTGGGAAGTGATTAAAGTTGATGTGTTGAATGCAGTTTTGGATTTCTTTACGTCCAAGCACCTTCCCAAGTTTTTCACGGCCTCATATTTGGTTCTACTACCAAAGGTGGATTCGCCTACAAGTTTTGATAAATTTTGCCCCATTAGCCTTTGTTCTATTTGTTATAAAATTTGCTCCAAGATTATTGTGAATCGATTAATAGGTCTCCTGCTTCGCCTGATATCTTCGGAGCAAGGAGCCTTTATTCCTGGGAGATGTATCTTTGAGAATATTAGTCTCACCCAAGAAATGGTTTCTATTAATAAAAGAATTCATGGGAGAAATATTATGTTGAAAGTGGATATGGCGAAAGCTTATGTTCATGTGGATTGGGTTTTTCTAATTACAGTCTTGCGAAGGTTTGGTTTTTCTTCTCAATTATGTGACTTGGTGCATACTTGTATTTCAAGCCCTTGGTATTCGGTTATGATGAACGACACGGTCAAGGGTTTCTTCCCGGGAGTCCGTGGTCTTCATCAAGGGGATCCTTTGGCAACCTATATGTTTATCATTCAACAAGAGGTCTTATCCCGGATGATTCATGGCAGCGTGAGAGAGAATAAATTTGGCCATTTCTATCAGGCTCGAGGTATGCCTATTATTTCTCATTTGATGTATGCTGACGATATAATGATTTTGTCTAATGGGAGTCAGAGATTGGTTCAAGTACTTCAGCACATTCTGAGTCAATATGAGAGGTGGTCGGGACAGACTATCAGTATTAAGAAATCAGTGTTATATTGTTAAGACAAAATTTCCCTTATGCGCAAGCGGAGTCTATTACGTCGTACTGGGTTCATGGGGACTTTCCTTTTAAATATTTAGGAGTACCGATTATTCTGGGGCTCGCCTTAAGCAGTCTATCTAGAAGGCATGATGAATAAAATGAGGCAAAAAATTAGTGGTTGGAAGATGAGGCTATTATCTTCTGGTGGAAAACTTGTTCTGTTAAGGCATGTTATATCTAGCATGGCAATTCACCTCTTTGCTGTTTTATAGGTCCCTCAAGCTACTATCACCAAGCTCCATAGGTTGATGAGCTCTTTCTTTTGGGGAGAATCCGATGGGCGAGATAGAAAGAAATTGGTGGCTTGGAAACATACTTGAAACCCTGTGGAAGAATGTGGTCTTGGGTTACGGCATCTCCAAGACACTCAGAGAGCCTTACATATGCATTTTTCTTGGAATCTTTTACAAGGTAATTCTCTATGGGCTAACTTTTTGAAAGCAAAATATGTGGGTTCGAAGCCTTGGTTTTTAATAGAGCCCACTAAAGGGTCTAGATTTTGGAGAATGGTTGCTAATTGTATCCCGTTGTTGTTGAATAATTCTAAGTGGAAGCTTAGAGAATGAGATATTTTTTTCCTGGTATGACAAATGGAGGGATAATGGTCCCTTAATTAATGAGCTGCCATTATTAGTGGGTTCACCCCTGGTAAAAGTTAAAGAGTGTAGGTTGTCGGATAGTTGGGATGTGGATCTTCTGGAGAACTTAGTATGGCTGGAGAAGGTGGATGAGATCTTAGTCTCTTTATCTGGGCCTACTTCCGAAAAGGATGTTCTTGTTTGGACTCCTATAGAGATAGGTATGTTTTCTACTAAATCTGCTTGGCATTGTATTTGTATAAGAGGTTCTACTCTTGGTTGGGACGATTGGATTTGGCATAAAAGTCTTCTTTTAAAAATGTTTATACATTTTTGGAGGGCTTGGCACATGGCCTTGAGCGTGGATGAGAGATTGCGTTGTATTGGTATTCCCCTTATTTCCAAATGTGATTGTTGTAATGTAGGTCATCTTGAAGATATTAACCATATGCTTTTTAAGGGTGATCTTCCTCAAAACATATGGTCATTTTTTGGCACTCTATTTGGTATTCCTCTTGGCAGATCTTGGAAGCAGAATTCTAGGACATGGTTTAGGTGTGCTAGCTCTTCTTCTCAGCTGGGTTTTATAATTGGCATCATTCCTATCATTGTTACTTGGCGCCTATGGAGGAGAAGATGCCTCGCTCGTATGGAAGGTATTCTGGAAACTTATGAAGCTGTTGTTCATTCTATTTGTGTGGCTAGGTTCCCTTTGTCAGGTAGTAAAGAATCTCATAAAATTGTCTCGCTGGGATGGCATGATCATAGAGGCCTCGCGGATTAAGCCGGTTGTGCCTAAAGCTCCTTGTTGCAAAGTGGTTAAGTGGTTGAAACCGTCGTCGGGTTGGTACAAATTGAATACGGATGGTAGTAGTCTAGGAAACCAGGGCACGTGTGGCATTGGTGGGGTTATTCGAAATAACTCAGGTTGACTTGTCCAGACTTATGCCTCTCATATTGGTTTCGATTCTAATAACAAAGCGGAACTTCTGGCGCTCCTTTAAGGTTTGAGAATTTGTAAATCTTTACATATTTCTAATGTGATAGTAGTAGAAATGGATTCGATGGTGGTTATTTCTTGGTGGAATAGAGGGTGATGTGGTGTGTGGTACTTAGAGGATTTTTGGGAGGAACTTGTTGGATTGTCTGGCACTATGCATTGCCATGTTCAACATGTGTTTCGTGAAGGTAATATGGTGGCGGATTGGTTAGCCAAGGAAGGGGCCTCAGGCGCCAAGTTGGGTTTTTCTAATAATTGCGATATGCCTCGGATTCTCTCTGAGGATTTCTCTGTTTGGATTTCTTAGCCCTCCCATCTTTAAGATGCTAGTCTGTCTGGTTTTTGTAGTTATGTTTGCTTTTTCATTCCATAGGATTGTCATAGAATGTTTTTCTTGGTTGCGGTCTTGTTGGGTTTTCCCATGGGCCTTGATTGTTACCACGGTATTCCTCCTCTATAAGTGATAGCTTTATTAATAAATTTGAGAGGAGGTCACTATTAGACATGTGACTTCCCGCTCTTCTTTAAAATATATATTTATATATATAGAATCCCTCCAATTGTAACCTCGGTTGGCCTTAAATGCTAGTCATCAAAGTTCTTGAAGTGGCTTTAAGCCACTTTATAACCCTGGGCAAATGAAAGGGAATGAGTGCCTATTATGGGCGTTCCTTAATTACACATTAGGTACATGAGCAGAGAGTGGTATGCTCCTTGCTTAATTAGTTGGCTGGTTTGGCGATTTAGGTTGCTACAAAACTTTTAGCTGCAAAAGTTTCTTGCTTCATTACTGGATGGTTCTTTGTGTTGGTAAATATTTGCTGCTTTTGTTTGAATGGTTCATGTTAGAGCTAGATGAGGCAAAGCTACAGCCTAATATTCACAAGTTTATTTTGAAATTATTTATTTGTGTTTTGAAAGTGTTTTCAAGTAGGTTAGAATAGGGGTGATATCTACATATGCGGGGGGTGGGTCAACCTTTCCTTGCACCCTACCCCTGCCCCCGCATACCGGTAGTATTTCCACCCCCGCACCCTGTCCCAGGGAGGCGGGGGCGAACATCTCATCCACCCCGCCCCCTCCCACTTCAGTGGTACCATGGCCCATTGGGCCTAAAAATTATTTCTAGGTCCAAAATTATTTTTTTGAACCCAACTATTATATAATTAAAATTATAAATTAAAATTTGTAAATAGAACCATAATTTAAAAACTAATAACATAGTTTTTAAATTTGTTAGACTTGTATTCACAAGATTGAATTACCTTGGCCTCCTGGACCAACCTTTATATAGGAGGCCAATGCAATACAAGAGTCTTACTTGGGCAATACAATCTTTTGAATACAAGTTTAACAAATTGTATTTATTACAGTTTGTATAAATATATATGTATAAGCGGGGGCGGGCTGAGGCTGGGCCCAACCCGCCCCCGCCTTCGCTGGGGTGCCAGATGCGGGGTGGGTAGTCTCGCCACCTGCATTTGGTGAACAGGGGGGGCATTGGGGTGCAAGTATTTTTGCATGGCTATGGTTTACATCCCTTGTCATGGGATATGTTAAGGACGTGTTTCATTGCTACGAACTTCTGATCCTTGTAAGGTGGGTTTGGGGGTTTGATGGGGCGTCTTAGATGCCTAAGTCAATAATGATAGGAATTTTCTTAGAACCAAATTATTTGAGAGCTTTCATTAGCGTACTTGGATTCTTTAAATAGAGCTCTTGACTTCTCAGGATCACCTGGACTAACTGTTTCGCCCACTATTTGAAATTTGAACCCCGAAACATTCAAGCTATTTACTCACTTTGAATGAGTGAATATCCCAACTGTCCCAGGATAAGCGTGCAGGCATTCATGTCCTTAACAAACTGGCATGAGCCCTATCAGGCCAGAAGGGTTTGAGCCTTGAGTGGAGTGATTCGTCAGGCCATCATGACCCTGGCCCATTGGTAGCACCCCACAAGCCCTTATGGGGTATTAAAGCCCTTCCAGTTACCCAACGAAGTCTCATCATGTATTGTGTGATGAGACTTTTACACTAGATGCTGTTGGGCCCTTTCAGTAGAATTAAAGACCCTCAAATTATCCCGCGAAGCCTCATCGTTCGTTGTGCGATGGGGATTTTATGCAAAGTGATGTTGGGTCTTTTGGATTGGGCCAGAGCCCTCCCAGTTACCCCATGAGTCCTCATCCACACGGTGCGATGAGACTCGTACTTGGGGCAACGTTCGGGGTTCTACTCGTTATTCCTCCAACATTTGTCAAAGTCGTTTCACCCTCACCTTGATACGCATGCCCCTTTATCAAACGCCACAAGTATTTATTGCTCCCTGATATTTTATTTCTCCCCCTCACTTCTTATCTTCTTGTGCAAGTTTCATTTTCACTTCCTTCTCTTGCTTCGCGTCCGAAACCTTTCTTGCCTTGTGCGCTGCAAACCTCTCATCCTTCTTCCTACATTGCTTTCCTCTACTTTCTGCATACCCATGGCTACTGGAAGAAACAAAGGTTCGAGCCCCTCTTGTGGCGGTGGTTCTTCACTACCCCGTGATTCCCCTGTCAATCGCGGAGACATTGCGACTAACCCTAGCGTCAAAAGAGATGCTCCCCGTTCAATCTTTGAAGGTCACCGTTGGGTTTCCACCCTCTCACATCGAGAACTTGACGTGGGGCCGTTGATGTCAGAGGTATGGCAATTTTTGTTGCTCTCTATTTAGCCATGTTCACAATGGTGCTTCGTCTACCCTTCTTGAGGCATGTTTGTGACGTCTTGGATGTCATAGATCTTGCGCCAGCCCAATTGAAGCCTAATGCTTGGCATATTTTAATAATGGCTTGCTACGTTCTGTGGCAGCGAGTCTTGGAGCCCACTAGTGATGACTATCTTGACCTTATAGTTTAAGAGTTCCTTTCTCTTCATGGGTTTAGGCATTTAGATGGGAACCTCTGTAGCTTTAGGTCCCACAGTAAATTGGTCCAACTAGAGTGTAAATATTCCCATGCTAAGGATTGGTCGAACAATTTTTCTTTGTTTCGGGTAGGAGGTGGGAATTTTGGGCGGATGAGGCCTCATATCGGGAATTCCCCGTCAGAGCTTCTTGGTCACCCGTTCCCGATGAGCATGACCTTGAGGTTATGTTGTCTTCTCGCGAGGAAGCTCATATTCGCCTAGTTCAATCTTGGACAATAGCTAACATTAAATCCACTTGGTCTGATGCCCTTTTGACACCCACCAACATCGATAGGTTCCTGATGGTACTTAACCAAGCCCATGTGCTCGGTCGTGAAATCCAGGGCGCCCCATCGCTGGTGAGAAGCCTAAAAAGAGGACCACTCCCAGAGGCAGGGGTAAAAAGAAGAAAGCTCATCTTAGGGCCAAGTCCTCGAACATCTCCAACTCTTCTAGGGTGTCCCCTCGCCCCCTCTGACGATTGGTGGAGAGGGCTCAAGCAACCCTTAAGTGCCCAGGACCATTAGATGACATCATGGACCAGGCATACGCCGAATTGAATTTCATACTAGAGGTTGAGGTGGGCACGAGGTCAGAGTCTCCCTCTGGAAAGGAGGCCCATACTTCTGGGCATGTAGTCAACCTCGAAGGTGACCCTCATCTAAAGGGGTTTGATTTTGTCTCTGTTCTGAACCCAGGCTTCTTTAATGCACCTCCCATGAGCGACTTTCCTTCCTAACTGGACGGCTTTGGTGACTCGTTTCATATTGAAAATGTTGGCGAGCCATCTCCTACTGCCTCGATGACCTCGGGTGGAGATACTCCTAAGTTGCCCTTTATTTTCCCAAACCTATCTTCTGCCAGCGAAAGTAGGGTGTCAATCCCTTCCTCACCCTTCAGTACTTCCCTTGGGGTGTGAGGAACCTTCTCCAAATTTTCCTACAAGTGATCTTCAAACTGGCTTTCCTAGAATGGAGATCCTCTGGGAGGACGTAGACGTGCATCAATTCGATCAAACAACCAGGACATCAATTCAGACGACTGGTGGCATGTCGCCTCAGACAATTCAAGAGCCGTTTACCCCAGAGGGTGCAGATGGGGTCTCCTTCCAGATTTTGAGTGCTCACCACGATGCTTCCTCTTCTCGCCCTGGCAACTCCTCTCAGCCCACCAAGTCACGTCACGATGAGACTTTCCATTCCACTATCCTCAACCTTCGTAGTATCCATTCGCTGGTTAGCTTTATTTTTCTTTAGTTTAACTTTTTGTTGGGCTGTTACCCTTTTGTCTTGACTAGGTTTTTGCAGGGAGGAGGAAAATGACTCCATGCGCACGTTCATTAGCAAAGTAGACGGGGATATTGTCGCTGCCCGAGCAGTGAAAGAAGAAACTGTGCTGCACAAGGCTAAAGTGGTTGATAGGGAGGTTGAACGAGGTAATTTGGCCGCCCGCCTAAGTCAAGTGGAAAAAGAGGTGGAGGGACTACAGAAGGAGAAGGCTAACTATATTAACCGCCTGACTGCTGGTGTGCTGTCATAGGCAACCAAAAATAAAACCTATACTCCTAAAAATACATGTAGTAGTGCAAGTAAGGATCGTTCCCACGGAAAATATTTAGCCTAGTTTTATGCTACGTGAACAAGGATTGGTTTGAGTATGACAAAAATAATTTTAAGAAGAACAACTAAGAAATAATTCAAATTAAAGTATTGAAATTAATCAAAAGAACAAACCTTGGTCTAAGTCAACATCCACTATCGAAAGTTTACAACTGATCATCGATGCAAATATATATTAATTCATACTTTGAATATTCACCGTTGGAATTATTTTCCTATCTCTCCAGTCGTAGTTAATTAGAAAACAAGTGATCTAATAACTTTAACCACTAAACAACTCAATACAAGCGCTAAAGGTTTAATCTAGTAGCAACCTTAAGAATTAAAGAGATTGATGAAGCTAAACAACACAAGCACAAGCAGTTGCTTTTAATTTCGTCAAGCGTTCTTCCTAAGATCTAATAATTTCTGACGCAGCAAATCATCAAATCTTAGTTGCTTCACAAATTAGATGGATCAAACAACTACAGATTTGATGTCTAATCTAGCAATAGATTGCAACGAATTATAAACTAGTAGGCATCCTAGTAATTAAATGAGACAATCATGAAAATAGGCATAGAAAAATATTTGATACTCAAAGCATAAATTGAACACTAAAAACAAATAAGATCTCACAGTGTTATTGATTCCAAGGCTTCTGTTTCCTTCGACCAATTATGAAAGTTTAGCCACACAACCATCATGAAAACTGGAAGGAGGAGTTAGAAAAGAGGGGAGAGAGATGCCCTAGTATGATGATTTTTTCCCTCTTTTACACGTCCATGCCCCTTATTAGAATCCTACCAAATCTCCTAAAATATTCTAAACATTTTATCCTCAAATAACCATATCCAAATCTAACTTAATTAAGGAAATATTAAAAACAAAATAGAATCCTAATATAACTAGGAAAGTGGTGTTTTCCAGCTGTAACTTTTATACACCAGATCTCCAAAACATCTACAATTAAATCGCATATTTGAATTGCATGATAAGGTCGAACGTTCTGAAACATCAGCAGTGCAGGTGCATCAACTTCAAGCCTGATTTCGACCTTTATGCAGCCAGTATCTTTCAAAACTTAAAAACAAAAGCTGTATATCTTTCTTTTGGTGTTCCACAGCATCTTGAATTATCTCAATCAGAGCTCGGATGAGAGAGTTATGCTCAGATTACGAAGCAGTGTTGAAACTGTCCAGAACTGCCCAATTAACTTCGTTTTGCATTAAACGACTCCATTTGCTTTCTAAATAAAAATATAAGAATAATGAGTACATTTAGACACCAAATAAGTATAAAAGACTAAAATTTAAGGGAGAAAAATATAACACTTTACATTCTCATCAACTGCCTCAGAGGAAGAATGTCGGGAATCCATTGTCCGACTAAGCATAGCTCAAGGCAGAGTAGGATTTGGCCGAGGCTAAGAGTGCTCTTAGGGAGTACGATCACCATTATTTGGCATTAAATCAGAGCTTGGAGACCTGCAAGAAGAACTTGGCTACTTTGGAATCAAAGATATCCGAGCTGAATGGAGAGCTGGGCCACCCACAAGAACAGATCAATCGCCTCCTTCCTCAAGTTAATTCCGCCTGTGTAGTCCGAGACCATGATTTTGGCCTTGGCTTCAAGGTCGGGATTAAGCAGCTACGGGAGCTTCTGGTTGCACATCCCGAGGCAAATCTTTGCAACTTGAAGTGGAGAGAGATAAGGACCAGTCCTTCCACCTACCATTACTTTGAATCTATCGGGCGAGACATCATGCCTGATGCCTTCCCTTCTTCTTGCCGCCATTGATGTTTTCTTCTTGTACTTTTGTTTTGTTAAACCTTGGACAATTGATCCTTGGTAGTTGTATATTTTGAACTATGGCTTTTATATTAAGTGAACTGGAAATTTTCCAATGTGGGATTGCTACCTTTGTTTTGTTCCAACTATGGAGAATGAAAAGAGGGATTTTTGTTGATTTAGGAGTATGAATGTAGTTAGTTTTGGTCTCGGTTATGTAGAATCAATTTTAAGAAAAAAAAACTAAGGACATAGTTAACTTAACCGAAATTGAATCATGTGGCCTTGGCAAGAAGGTGGAGTGGGAAAGTCCCTTGACTGCGTAGCCTTGGCAAGTGGAGTGTAGCGGGAGAGTTGCTCGATTGCGTAACTCTGGCGAGTGGAGTAAATGGAGGGTTTCTCGATCGTGTAGTCTCGGCGAGAAGTTGTAGCAAGAGAGTCACTTGACCGTGTAACCGTGGTGAGTGGAGTGTAGCGGGAGAGTTGCTTGAGCACGTAACTCTGGTGAGTGGCATAACGGGAGGGTTCCTCGATCGTGTAGCCTTGGTGAGAAGGTCTAGCGGGAGAGTCCCTAGACCACGTAACCTAGGCAAGTGGACTGTAATGGGAAAGGTGCTCGATCGCGTAACTGTGGCGAGTGGCATACTGGGAGGGTTCCTTGACCACGTAACCTTGGTGAGTATAGTGTAGCAGGAGAGCTACTCGACCTCGTAACTCTAGCCAGTAGAGTGTAGCGGGAGAGCTGCTCGATCACGTAACTCTATCGAGTGGCATAACGGGAGGGTTCCTCGACCATGTAGCCTTTGCAAGAAGCTCTAGCAGGAGAGTCCCTCGACCACGTAACCTAGGCGAGTGGAGTGTAGTGGGAGAGGTGCTCGATCGTGTAACCTTGGCGAGTGACGTACTGGGTGGGTTCCTTGACCGTGTAGCTTTGGAGAGAAGGTGTAATGGGAGAGTCACTCAATTGCGTAACCGTTATGAGTGAAGTGTAGCGGGAGAGGTGCTCGACCGAGTAACTCTAGCGAGTAGCGTAACGGGAGGTTCCTCGACCACATAGCCTTGGCGAGAAGGTGTAGGAGGAGAGTCCCTTGACCGCGTAACCTTGGTGAGTAGAGTGTAGCGGGAGAGCTACTCGACCGCGTCAATCTGGCGAGTAGAGTGTAGCGGGAGAGCTGCTGGACCGCATAACTCTAGAGAGTGGCATAACGGTAGGGTTCCTCGACCATGTAGCCTTGGCGAGAAGGTCTAGCAGAAGAGTCCCTCGATAGTGTAACCTTAGTGAGTGGAGTGTAGCGGGAGAGGTGCTTGGCCGCATAACTCTGGAGAGTAGCATAACGGGAGGTTCCTCGACCGCGTAGCCTTGGCGAGAAGGTGTAGGGGGAGAGTCCCTTGACAGCGTAACCTTGGCGAGTTGAGTGTAAAGGGAGAGATGCTCGACCATGTAACACTGGCGAGCGGCGTAACAGGAGGGTTCCTTGACTGTTTGGCAAGAAAGTGTAGCGAGAGAGTCCCTTGACCATGTAACCTTGTAGCAAGAGAGTTGCTCAACCGCATAACTCTAGCTAGTGGTGTAATGGGAGGGTTCCTCGACCATGTAGCCATGGCGAGGAGACTTTTCTGAATATGATCATAAAGTGGCAAGATAACATATAAAGAAAGAATATGACATGAATAACTGAGTTTACTAAAGGGAACTTCGGTAAGAATATTTCATCAAATATGTCTTAATAAAAATTTCTTGAAAATTTCATCAAAAATAACTTAAACATAAAATTTCCTCAAATGTTCAGCATTTTAAGGGTGAGGCAGTTCACATCCTGCTGCGTCTTTTAGGCAATAGGCTGCCTGGCGACTACTGCCTATGACTACGTATGGCCCCTCCCATCTTGGGCCTAGCTTTCCTTCTTCTGCAGTGGTCACTCTAGCTTCTTTTAACACCAGGTCACCAACCTTAAACGACCTCGGCCTTACTCTCTTGTTGAAGTACTGATCCATCTTCCTCTTACAGGCAGCCACCCTTGTCTCGGCGCTCACTATTCTTTCTTCCAGTAGGTCCAGATGCTCTTCCAGCTTCCTTCCATTTTCATTGGGGTCGAAGCTCTGCCTCCTGTGGCTTGGAATCCCCACTTCCACTGGTATCATGGCTTTAGTTCTGTATGCTAGGGTGAAAGGAATCTTGCCCGTTGACGTCTTTGATGTTGTCTTGTACGCCCATAAGATCTCGGGGAGCTCATCCGCCCACGCCCCTTTTTTCTCGTCTACCTTCTTCTTCAATATCCCCACAATGGTCTTGTTTGTTGCTTCAACTTGTCCGTTTGCCTGTGGGTGTCTGGGAGATGAATACTTGACTTTGATCCTAAGTTCTTAAACACCACATGCGATAGTTTTTTGAATCAAAATGCTTGTCGTTGTCAGAAATGATGCTTTGCGGTATCCCAAATCTGCATACGATTGTCTTCCATATAAACTTCATCACACTTTGAACAGTCACCGTCGCCATTACCTTAGCTTCTACCCACTTGGTGAAGTAGTCGATAACGACAATGATGAATTTGGTTCCTCCTTTGCTTGAGGGCATAGGGTCGACCAAATCTATCCCCTATTGAGCAAACGACCATGGGGAAGTTATCGACTTTAGTTCTTTAGGAGGCATGCTCGGAACTAGCAAGTGTAGCTGGCACTCGACACATTGTTTTATGAACTCCTTTGAGTCCTGCAGTGCGTTGGGCCAAAAGTAGCTTGCTCTCATGACTTTCGCCGCCAATGACCTTTCTCCTGAATGATTCCCACAAATGCCTTTATGTATCTCCCTCATCACATACTCGGCCTCTTCCTTTGATATGCATCTCAATAATGGGCTCAAAAAACCCACTTGTATAGTGTTCCGTCTATCAAGGTGAACCGAGCTTGTTCCTGATTTTCCTCTCCTCCTCCCGGGAAGTGGGTAGCTCCCCAGCTTTCAAGTACCTGATGATGTTGTCTGCCCATCCTGGCAAGTTCCCTTCGATCTCAAAAACTTCCTCCCCTATGGTTGTCGTTACATAACACTCCCGGGCAAGCACCTGCTTGTCGTATACCTCACCAATTCCCGCTTTCGTGGAAAACTTCATCTTCAGATGATAAGTGGACGTGATCGCTCTCAAGACAGTCAACATTGGTCGGCCTATAATGGCATTATATGCTAATTGCATCCTTACCACTAAGAACTCAGTCAGGTTGGTGGTGAGGTGGGTTCAGTTCCCACCGACACAGGTAGGGTAATGGACTCCATGGGTTGAACTACATCTCCCGTGAACCCCTTCAACGTGGTTGGTGCTGGGCGAAGCTAACCCATACTTAACCCCATTCTTGTGAAAGCGTCCAAGAACAAGATGTCTGATGAACTTCCATTATCTATTAATATCCTCCGCATCATGTAATTTGCTACCAGCATTGTTTCCACCAACGCATCATCGTGTGGGTACACTACTCCTCGAGAGTCATCATCGTCAACAAAGATTGGGGGATAGGTTTAGGGGTGGGCTTCGACTCCGACTCCGATGGAGTCGGAGTTGTCATTTCCGACCTCCGACTCCGACAAAAGTCAGAGCCGAATTGCCCCTCCGACTCCGACTCCGACTCCGAACTTAGTCGGAGTCCGATTCCAATCGGAGGTCGGAGCTCCGACCTCCGTTCGGAAGCTCCGACCTCCGATCGGAACTCCGACTGGAGTTCGGAGGGAGTTCCAAACGGAGGTCGGAGCTCCGACTCCGAATTAAATTTTCGAACTCAATAAATAAATAAATTTCTAATTGTTGTTTTATGTTCTTTTTTTTATTATTATTTAAATTTTGTTGTTCAATTTCGTTTCAGATAGTGAGCAACATATATATTTTTTTTAAAAGTGAACCATCTACAAATATTTGGTTTATTCAAGAGTTTTCAATAATTTAAATATTCGTTGACCGTTCTGATTTTGTTACTGAATTTTGATTATTTCTTTAATTTGTTTTATGTCCGCCTGAAATTTAGCATTAAAAGTGCTCATGACTCATGAGTTGAAAATTACACAAATTTAAAATTTTATAGAAAAGAATGATGGTACGAATTTCTATAATTCGATTAATTTCAGTTGGATAATAAATTATAAACGTTTGAGAGAGGATGGATAAGTACTAATAGAAATTATAGAATAAAGAGTACTTATCCCACGTCTTTGCTCGGGATATAACTATATAAATATAACTATATAAATAGTTTAAAAAGTAAATAACATGTATGATGTAGCCATAAGTTATAACAGTCTCATTTATAACGTAATAACAATATGACTCAACCTTGAAATATAACTACATAAAATTTAAACACGGATTTCACTCAAATACTTTTTGTTCCATTGGTCATGCCTGAAATGAAGATAGAAAGTAGCAATCAATAGATGAAAAAAAATTGATAATAAAAAATTGAATACGGTAAAAGAATAATTTGATTCTTACTAAGAAAGGAGGTTCTCTCAACTCCATCACAACTCTCAAGTAGCGTCCGTTCCAGACTCTCAATCATCGGTAATTATGTTATGGTTCACAATTAGATCTATAAAATCATAAAAAGTAGAAGTTAGAAACATTAAAAATAATTAAATCATCATTTAAAAGCATATAAACTTACCCGATTCAAGCCTATAGCTCTCGGCATCAACGCCAACGGTATCTAGTCCAATGGGCGTTTCACTTATCCAATTCTGTGTGCAAACGAGGGCCTCCACGATTGATGGTGACAATGAACTCCGATAAGCATCCAACATGCGACCTCCAGTGCTAAATGCCGACTCTGAGGCAACCGTAGTGACAGGAATGGCTAGCACATCTCGGGCCACAAGGGAAAGGACTAGATACTTGGTGGAATTAACTTTCCACCAAGTTAATAACTGAAATACATCACTAGATGCCTCGATAGCTTCCATAAAATATCGTTCAACCTCAGATGTACAATGCATAATATTCCTTGTTGACATGAGTTGATGATACTGCCGTATAATATGATTGCCTCTAACCCCTACAGATGGGTCAGTATCACCTGAGGAAACTGTCGATCCTGTCTGCCTCGAATGTGAGGAGCTACCAACTGGAGATGAAGGCTGAGCACTAGTACTGTAGTGATTATATAAGTCATCAACATCACTTTTTAGCAATCTAATAAACTCTGCAGCCTTCACTACCCCGAGGACGGAATTTACCCAAAATTCTAGAACAACCAACTTAACTCGGGGGTCAAGGATGACAGCCACAAATAGCAATCTATTTAACTTCTCAATATTCCCCCAATATTTATCATATTTGATCTTCATCCTCATAGCCATAGTAGATAACAATCCAGCAGAGTCAGTACAATTATTTTTCAACTGGAAGTGAAGCTCCGAGAGCTCGCTGAAAAATGAGTTCGCAGTCGTATATTTGGATCCAGATAGCTGCATGGTTATCTCATAAAAAGTTCTTAAAAATTCAACAACATAACTCACACTGGTCCAAACATGTGCGTCCGGTGCACCAAGCCCCTGTCCTGCTGGCTCCAACAAAGCATACCTCAGGCCCCCATCCTCGACCTCCATCCGCTCGAATGCTTTTTGGTACTTTTGTGCCACATCCAACATCATGTATGTAGAATTCTATCGAGTCGGAACGTCCAAGCACAGCATACTAGAACATTCAATCTTCAGATCTTCTACTATTGCCTTAAACTTGGCAAGCCTTTGAGGGGAACCCCCTCACATATCGTACAATGTTGTGGACTCGGGTTATGGAATCATGAACCTCTTTTAATCCCTCAACAACTATGAGGTTAATGATATAATCACAGCATCGAACATGAATAAACTCGTGGGCTCGAATGACATCATCTCTCACCATCGTGTTCCGCTTAAACCAATCAATTGCTGTTTCATTCACACTGGCATTGTCAACTGTAATACACAGCACTTTTTGAATTCTCCAGTCCTTTAAACAATCATCCATCTTCGCCACAATGGATGCACCTTTATGATCCACAATTTTTTTAAAACCAATAATTTTTTTATGCAAAATCCACTCACTATCAATGTAGTGTGCTGTGATACACATGTAGCAGACGTTCTGAATGGAAGTCCATGTATCAGTCGTAAAAGACACTCTCTAGCCAGTGGTAATAAACATCTTCCTCATCTCCTCCTTGTCCTTCGCATGCCTCTTCATACAATCTCGCATCACTGTATACCGTGATGGAATGGGAAATCGTGGCTCAACAAAATTTAGAAACTTTCGAAAGCCTCTTTTCTCGACTGTGGTAAATGGCATCTCATCAGTAATTATCATCTCTGCAAGCATGTCCCTCAACATCTTCTCACTGTATTGAGGGATGACCAATTTCTTAGTCTGTGTACCATCAGTGGCTGTAGAAGTTTGGTAACTGAGGTTGGTCTGATCAGTGGCTTGCAATCCCTTCGCTATCTTATATCGTTGGCAACCATTTAGATGTGCTATTAACACACTGGTACCTTGCTTCTTCGAATGGCATCCACAAAGTGATCCACAGTAATGGCATCTTGCTACTGGGTTCGCAATTTCACCAGGAATTTTGGTCAAATGCTCCCATGTTCACGACCTCTTTTTAGAAGGTCGTGGTGGACCTGGTGGTTGATCTTGCTCAATGGGCATCTCCTCCTCTTCGTTGAACATATCCTCGTCCTCTATATCAACTGGGAGTGGGAGTCGACTACTCGCAGAAGATGTAGCTGCTCTAGATGTAGCTGCCCTAGATGTGTGGCTCTATGGGTGGAAGTACCCACCGGTGTAGGAGTTGTAGCATTGGCATCCGCCACATCCCCTTGTGGACGATCATCTCCACTATGTCTAGGATCCATATCACAATCAATAAAACTGAAAAAATTAAATTAGAAGTAAAAAATTAGTTTAAAAATAAACTAGGCTATTGTATTATACAATAGGACATGTATTATTATATCATAATATATTAGTGTATCGATGTATTATTACATCGAGGTTCGGTTGACGTGTGCGCGACTCAGCGGAACCCATCCAGAGAGGTTCACTCGACGTGCGCTCGACGTGTGCTCGAGCAGAAGCCATACAGAGAGGTTCGCTCGACGTGTGCTCGACGTAGCGCTCGAGCAGAACCCATCCAGAAAGGTTCGCTCGACGTGCGCTCGAAGTGGCGCTCGACATGCGCTGGATGTGGCGATCGAGCAGAACCCATCCAGAGAGGTTCGCTCGACGTGCGCTCGACGTGGTGCTCGAGCAGAACTCATACAGAGAGGTTCGCTCGACTTCCGCTCGACATATCGCTCGAGCCAATGTTCAATACAACGTGCGCTCGACTTGCGCTCGACACCTCGCTCGAGCGCAAGTCTTCAATACAATGTAAAATTCAGGATTTTGAGCGCCGTGTTGGGACTATATTGAATATTCAATACAACCAATTCACAAGAATCACAACTGCTGGCTCCAATTCATAAGAGACGTGCTTGAATTAAATTTAGGGCTCATAACCTTACTCTCACCGTAGGTGGAAGCTAAACAGAGGAGCAACGAGGAACGGCGGCACGGAGGAGCAACGACGAACGGCGGCACGCTGGCAAGAAAGACACAAGACGTGAGGACGGCTTCACAGTTCACTGGTTCGTTGACGTGCGCGAGAGAGAAGGGAGAAGGAAGAAGAACTGAAGAAGGAAGAAGAAGCGGGGACGGGGGACCTGGGGCTGAGTTTTGGAGGTTATTTAAATATGAAACGACACCGTTCCATATTAGGTGGAACGGTGTCGTTCAATAATTTTTTTTTAAACCCAGCTGTAAAACGACGTCGTTTTACAGCTGGGTTTAAAAAAAAAATTCGGAGTCGGAGTCGGAGTCGGAGCTCCTTGTAGCTCCGACTCCGACTCCGACTCTGAATAGTTATTCGGAGCTACTCCGAATTCCGACAACTCCGACTTCGTCAGAGTCGGCGTAGGAGCAGAAGTCGGACGGAGTCGGAATTCTCGAAATTTTGCACACCCCTAGATAGGTTTGTACCTGTGCTTGCTTGATAGGCCTTTCCACGCTGTATATCTCATCATATCTCACCCATCTTGCGTAGGCCTTCCTTCTCGATGGGGTTGGCCCATCTCCTACATAACACCCAACTATGGTATGGATCTCCCCCAAAGGTGAGTTTCTTTGATCCGTATCTTGTTTGGGTCAGTGATTTTTTGGTTCCTGCGACCTCCTCTCCCTTTTAGGTGATTCTCTTCTCCTCGGGCTCTCGCTCCATCTAGGCTTACGCTCCCACCTTTAGTCGTCTAAACACTGTGGTGGAGAGGCATTTTCGACGACAATGCGTTCCAGCTCCCCGTTACCCTTCATCTCCTCGATTTTTTGTTTGAGCATGTGACAATCATCAGTTCGATGACCATTTGCCCAATGGTACATACAGTACCTTAGCTAGAAGTCCCCAAGCCAACCTTTTATTGAACCAAAATGAGATAGCTCCCTCACGCACCCTTATAGACATATTCTCCATAACTTCAAGCATCATTCCAAATACAGGAATCTGAACTTCTAACTTTGGCTTCCAAAAAATGCTTATCTCTCAAATATTTGGCTTTAAAAAACCGAGTCCACAAGTTATCAATAGATAGAAGCCTCCAAGCAAACTTCATGTGTAACACCTGTTGCATCTCAGAAAAATCTCTAACACCAATTCCCCCCCCTCCAACGTTGGTTTACATAACTTCGACCACGCCCTCCTCCATTTCCGCTTAGCCCTTCCATGCTCCTCCTTTCCCCCCCCCCCCCCAAAAAAAAAAAAAAGGAAGACGAAATGGAATTCAATTTTTCCATAACAAGTTTCAGGATATTTAAAACCGCTAGCAAATGAGTTGCCATGCTTGGGAAGAATCAACCTCCCACCTTGAGATAACAAATTAAATTTCCAACCAGCGACTTTGTTCTGAAATTTATTAACCAACAGCTCCAACACCTTAGCAGTCAACCTCCTAGTAATAAGTGGTGCACCCAAATACCAAGTTGGAAGTTTTCCTTCTACAAAACTTGTGAGCCGAAGCAAAGTTGCCCTTCTTACCAAAGTAATTTTCTCAGAAAAAAATAAAGCTGATTTCTCTCTGTTGATAAGTTGCCCCGACCATAAAGCATATTTCTCTAACATTTTCAAGAGCACCTTCAAAGACTTCCTCTCCCCATTAGTAAAAATTAATAAATCATCCGCATATAAAAAATGTGAAATTAAAGGAGCCCCACATGGATGAACAAATCTCCCAATTCTATCTTGTTCAAACTCCTTCTTCAATAATCTAGAAAGAGCCTCCTCCATAATAATAAACAAATAAGGTGATAAACAGTCTCCTTGTCGCAACCCTCTCAAAGGTTGAAAAGAAACATTTATAAGTCTCATTCATCACGATAGAAAACCACGGAGACTTAATGCACACTTCAATCAAGCCACAAAATTTTTCTAAAATTTTGAAACCTGCCAAAACGGTTACTAAAAAAATCTCAATCCACCCTATCATAAGTTTTGGCCATATCAATCTCCATCATCACATTTCCGCCATTAGTCTTCTTATTAATATACTTCACCATCTTCTGAGCAAGGGAGATATTCTGGAAAATGTTCCTACCCGGAACAAAGGCACCTTGCATGAGAAACAATCCAGGAGAGAAATGACGTCATCCGCCTCACTAAGATTTTAGAAAAAATCTTATAGGCCACTGAACAGAAACTTATTGGGCGGAACTTATCAAAACTTCTAGGCGCTGGCACTTTCAAAATAAGAACAATAAAAGAAGATGAATAAAATCTCGGCAAAGCATTACCAGAAAAGAAATCCTTAGCAGCCTCCACCATATCATCATTCACAATGTTCCAAAAACAAATGTAGATAGCCAAACCAAAGCCATCTAGAATGTCATATTTCATATGTTGTCAATTCCAATCACATACTTAATGTGGTACAATTTAAATAAATAATCATTATTTATTAAATCTATATAATTATTTAAAACATACCATATGAATAAATATATTTGGTGATAAAAAAATCTAAAACTTAGAGTAGGATTATTTTTAAAAAGAAATAAAACATCACTGTCTTCCATATAAAAATCAAATAAAAATTACCTTTGCAAAGTGGTTTTGTTACTACTATGGGCCAATCCCCCAATGGCCTCATGTTTTTTATTTTTGAATTTCTTTGAGTTTGAATTGCGTATTATGCATGGCGTTTTATTCCGGATTAGGACCTACCTGTGTTTGAATATTAAAAGTTGAATACTTTTTTTGCAATTACATACATCTTGGGTGTCTTTTTACATTAACTTGATCTTCAAGTCCTCGTTTATTTTCACAATCATTCTCATCTCATCTAATTATTATAATTTTCTCAAATTTCTACACAAAATAAAATAAATAATTCAACTTTTTCAAATCTCAAAACAAAAATAATATTAAAAATATATATATTCTAACAATATTTTATTCAACTTTCAACTTTTATCTTAACTCATCTTATCTGCAAAAACAAAACAAGGCTTAACTCCTACATTCCCTTGGCTTTGGGTTTTTCCATGAACTGATTTTTTTTTATTGACACTTAGTGTTTGACAACAAAATCCTGGCCAACTCTAGAGTGCAAAGGCTATCGACAAGAAATTTCCTACAAGTGCACCTAAAGTAATTCTAGGAGAAAAATCTCTCAATCCCATAATCCTTAAAAATTATGTGCACTTAAAGAAGATTTGAAGACCTACCACCAAGATTGAACCCTTATCACTTGAGCCAAACCCTTATGAGGTTTTACTGATTTTGCCCAGAACATCGTGCCAGTCCAAGGAAGCTCGCTCTCTCTTTCCAAGATCCAAATCACGAGAACTTAGAAATTTGGACAAATGGCATAAGATTGCAAGGGGATTGGCATATATATATATATACACACTAGATCAGAGCAACGTGCTTTGCACGTTTGCCTAGTTAGGTGAGGCAAGGTTTATAATAAATAAAAAATCATTTCGGACTATTATATCGAGTTCAAAGCATAACACATGAAAACATGTGGCACCATTCGACAAATGATTTTCAATATCAACACTCTAGAATATTTATTTTCTTGGTCTTGAATAGAGATAGCTTCTATTTTCTTCATTAAAAATTTACAAAATTATGCTTTTCTACGCTTTAAGATCACTCAAAAGTGCGTTTTAAGCAAATATTTGTAAATTCGCTTTGCTTTGTCCTTGGGTTTTGCGCTTTAAACAACACTATAGATCAACCCAACACCATTGAGGCAAACAATCTTTGACACGAGTGTAATTAAAAATTAGACAAATAAAAGGAATGGAAACGTAATAGTTAATTAAATGACAATGCATCATTAGCAAAAAGGACACCTTCCTTGATAAATGAACTTAGGAAAATATCATAAAGCCTTTTGCAGGATCACTGATTAATACTGTAAACACAAGATAGCCTGGTTCACCTTGAAATGTTGGTATTGTTAAGCAATTCAAGAAGCATGTCAGATTTGCTGAAATAAACTAACTTGTTGATAACAGAAAGGCAG
Organism: Juglans regia; assembly: GCF_001411555.2. Taxonomy (NCBI): domain Eukaryota; kingdom Viridiplantae; phylum Streptophyta; class Magnoliopsida; order Fagales; family Juglandaceae; genus Juglans; species Juglans regia. Next base: position 18,103,658 of record NC_049902.1, on the reverse strand, counting down.
CCATAGCAAACATATAAATTTGCACCAGAATTAACTACATGTGCAAGGGGTGAAGGCAACATTACAAAGCCATAAAAGGAAAACTTAACAGCTTATGCATGCAACTTATATATAGGGCGAGATATAGTGGTTCAGCAATTCAAGTCTATAAGATGTATGACTTGATCAATCAATTTGTGCTTACAAAGTTCATCCAGCAACTTAGAAGACTAACTTACTCACTCCACTATTTTAATCAAGCAGCTACCAACATATTCAACAAGCTGCAGATTTGAAATTAAAAATTAATAATAAGTTGGAAGATCAACAAAAGACTTTAAATAATAACCAACAGCAAAATCATTTAAAAGAAAAAAGAAGGACAACAAAAAAACTCTACACAATACATGCCTGTCTATCTACATACTGAAGAAGACAACACAATATGGGAATAGCTTTCATGAAAGATGAAGCGCATTCAGAGGGAAGTTTCTTACAGACGTTCACCACAGCGGAAAGAGCAACTCTCTAAGGCAAGTTAAATAAAAATTAAATACCATCTTGAAAACCCTCACACCACCAAACTAATACAGTTTACTACATTCGATCAATTTTCTAATACAATTTAAATGCAAGGCACGTTTCCCTAGCTATGAAAAAAAATTATGCAAATAGTAGACTCTTCTCTAAAGCTGGCATTGCTTTGAAAAACAATGACTTCACATAGGCAGAACAAAAAAATAAATTATACGAAAAAACAATGTATTGGTCTTTGCATCTCCACAAGAATAAAGACCATAATATATACTACTAACTTTAGATGAAATGCAAACATCACAAAATCCGAAATCCCACAGAATTATTTAATTGCAATAACAGCTCAGTTCAAGATGCATGAGTAAGCCAAATAAAAATGAAAACCAGTATAAGAAACCCAAAAAAATGTAACCTCGACCTTCATACACCCAAGACATAAATCTTTTGGGCCACTTTTCTAAAATATAAATATATACATAGGTATGGATATATATAACAACTGACCTCCAGTTTCCAGCATACAATGACTAAAATCGCCAACTCTAAAACAAAAATTTAAAACAACTGGTACAGTTCCTCCATCCAACATTGCTGATATATATTTCACATAAAAACCACACTCCATGAGGGAAAGCTTCAGTGTTCATTCCTGATTCTCCAAACCTAGAGTAAGCTCCACTTCCACGCCTTCAACCTTACCCAAGAGCAGCACCCATCAAAATCCATTTTTGAATGTAGACATGAGAAATGAGCAAACAATCACACAAGAGAAACCATACACAATAATTAGCACCATACAAACCTGAACCCAGATATTGATCCCCTAAGATGACTGAATTCAGTAAGAATAGAGATAGACTCCCTGCGATAATTTGATCCAGACAAAAAAGAAATAAAATTTAGTATAATGCCCATATCTTTCAATCTCAAAGGCAAGTCTTACAACCCAAGCTTACAGCCCAAACTCATCTATATGCTTATATTGATAAAGATACCATGACTTGAAGTGTCTTTTATTCACGGTTCTTAACCAATATTTTGATATTAAACATGCTTTTGACTCTGGGAAATAATTTTTAATGCTACTTGAGAACTCATAAATGATCTGCGCATACAAAGAGATATAATAGTGGGCAGTGGAGTCATTGTTTTTTGACTCTGCGAAATACTTTTTAATGCTACTTGAGAACTCATAAATGATCTGCGCATACAAAGAGATATAATAGTGGGCAGTGGAATCATTGTTGATTGATTTTAAGCATAAAACCTACAAAACAATGAATTGATTGCTGTTTTATGAAACAAAACAAAACGACAACACCTACATACAACTTTGAGACTTGCTACAAGTAGCTTAATTAGCAGCGTATATGAACTCAGACCTATAAGTATATTAATTTCCCAATCAAGTTTTCAACAAACTTTCCATAAGAAAGCAAATCATTCAAATTATGAGTCTTAATCTTACAGAGGGAAAGCAATCAAAGCAACCAGTGCATGTTAGCTTCTTCCTAGAGTACTCCAGGCTAACGAAGATCTCATGAATAATATTGATGTAAGAATGTGAGAATAGTAATAAAACAGATGCGGATTGTATTATGAATGAATGTATGAAAATCTGTCAAGAACATGAGAAGGAAATGAACGAAGGCAAGGTGTATGATGAAATTCCTCAAAGGGATAAACGGTTTATCACGTTGGGAGCATTCGAGGTCTCCCTTCCTCCAACAATTCCACTACAAGATTCTGGACCCCTTCCCACTACCCCACTGTCTGACTATATTCCCTTCTAACAAACTCTTCCCTTTGATAAAATCACATCCACAACAGAAATGTAAATGACAGCATAAAATGCACCGTTTAGGACACTCCCCCAAACGGTGCGTTTCACAATGAAACTAAAAACGACAATACTAAATATAATCCTCAAAACGACATTAATTCTTTCCCCATGAAACGGTGAGCTTTGGTCTTCAATTACTCTACTGCTTCCTCCAACGACGCCGTCCAGAGTAGATCCATCTCAAACACTTGAACTCAACACTTAACACTTCTGAACCCCCTAGCTTCGATTCTCTTCATCAGTTCTCTAGGGTTCTTGACAACTGCCCTCTTCTTCACAACACCTTGCCCACAAGGTGCGGGTAAAGGTGCTGCAACTCCCACAGCTTCTCCCAAGTATTATTCTCCTCCGTTGCGCCCACCCACTTCACTAAAACTTCCGTAATCGCGTGATCCCCATGGCACTTCATTCGCCGTTCAACAACAGCTTCGGGTTCAGGTTGGACTTCGCCTTGTGTATCAACTGGAGGTAGAGTGGCTAAAGGCTGCGTTTGGACTCCAATCTTCTTCTTGAGGCAAGACACGTGAAAAGTGGAGTGGAGCTTGGACCCCTTCGACAAGTCCAGCCAATAAGCAACCTCTCCCATCTTCTGCAGTACCTTGAACGGGCCATAAAACCGAGGAGAAAGTTTCATATTTCTTCGATTAGCCACTGATTTCTGCCTATAAGGCTGAAGCCTTAGGTAAACCCAATCTCCAATTTCAAAGTGTCTTTCCGATCTATGTTTATCTGCTTGAATTTTCATACGATTTCTTGCATTGTCTAAGTTCTCCTTAAGCACTTGTAACACCTTATCTCTATTCTGTAATGTTTGGTCAACTTGGTTGTTTGCCGTTGTTCCTGGTATATAAGCTAACAGAGGCCGAGGCGCATAACCATACAGGGCCTCGAATGGGGTCATTTTTGTGGAGGTGTGGTATGATGTATTGTACCACCACTCTGCAATTGCTAACCACTGCACCCACTTTTGGGGTTTCACTCCAGCGTAACACCTTAAATAATTTTCTAAACATTTGTTTAAGGCCTCAGTCTGTCCATCAGACTGTGGATGATATGCTGAACTGTGATTGAGAGTCAATCCTTGTAGTGCAAAGAAGGCTCTCCAAAATGAACTCACAAAGCTCGGGTCCTTGTCTGAAACAATAGTTCTTGGTAAACCATGCAACTTAAAGACATGATTTAGGAATAAGTTGGCCACTGTTGCAGCAGTATATGGGTGGGATGGGACAGTGGAATAAAATGGCCAAACTTAGTGAAACGATCAACCACCACTAAGATGACATCGAATCCCTGGGATTTAGGCAATCCCTCAATAAAATCTATTGAAATGTCCGCCCATGCCTGTTTCGGAATAGGTAAGGGTTGCAAGAGACCAGCGGGGGAAGAAGTCTCGTACTTAATAGCCTGACAAACCCCACACTCTCTTACCATCCTCTTAATGTCCTTCTTCATACCACTCCAAAAAAAATCTCTCTTAGCCCTTTGGTATGTTTTCAGAAACCTGGAATGTCCTGCCATTGGATTGTCGTGTATGTACTGCATTACCTTGTTTTTGAAGGCTGATTCAACCACAATCATAATCCTGCCCTTTTTGAGTAAGAGCCCTTGCTATAATTGGTAACCTTTTGGAGGATCGCTGTCATGCTGTAATTTCTGCATTTCGACAGAAACTGTGTAGCTGGCTTTTAATTCTTCTACCCAATCAGTTGTAGGAAATGATATCATAGCTAGAACAGCCCCAACATCCTCATTTTGATCCTCCACCCGTGATAGGGCATCTGCCTCCACGTTCTCCTCCACGTTCTCCTTTCCCTTCTTATACACGATAGAGAAATCATAACCAATCAATTTACTGATCCACTTTTGTTGAGCTGCAGTACCAACTCGTTGTTCCAATAAAAACTTTAAAGCTTGTTGGTCGGTTTTAACTACGAATGATTGGCCCAGCAAATAGGGCCTCCACTTCCTCACTGCTGTGACTAAGGACAACAGCTCATTTTCATAAGTAGAGAGTAGTAATGCCTTTCCCTTAAGGCCTTACTCATGTAAGCTAGTGGTTGTCCAGCTTGCATTAGTACTGCCCCCATTCCGCGTCCACTAGCGTCACACTCAATAGTGAAAGTTTGTGAGAAATCCGGAAGTCTTAGAACCGGTGGCTGTGTAACCGCTGACTTCAAGTTATTAAAGGCTTCCATTGCCTCGGTTGACCACAAAAAAGCATTTTTCTTTAGTAAATCAGTAAGGGGAGCTGCTATCACCCCATAATTCTTAATAAATTTACGATAATAGCCAGTCAGGCCCAAAAAACCTCTCAATGACTTTACATTCTTTGGTTTGGGCCACTGTAGCATAGCTGCTACTTTCTTAACATCGGCTGCCACTCCTTTTTCACTTATCACATGACCCAAATAATCAATTTCTGACACCCTGAACTGACATTTTGATAACTTAGCAAATAACTCATGCTGCTGTAATGCTTCCAACACCTTCTCTAAGTGACCCAAATGTTCATCCCAGCCCCTGCTGTAAACGAGTATATCATCGAAAAATACTAGTACAAAGCTTCTCAAATAAGGTCGAAACACATCGTTCATTAATCCTTGGAAGGTTGATGGTGCATTCGTTAACCCAAAAGGCATCACGAGAAATTCATAGTGCCCATCGTGAGTCCTAAATGCTGTTTTCTCTACATCTTCCGGTATTACCCGTATTTGATGATAACCGGATCGTAAATCCAACTTGGAAAATACAACCGACCCATGCAGCTCATCTAGTAGTTCATCAATAACGGGAATCGGAAATTTATCTTTTATAGTTTCCTTATTAAGTTCCCTATAATCGACACACGTCCTCCAACTTCCATCCGACTTCCGTACCAACAACACCGAAGATGAAAAGGGGCTGGCACTAGGTCTTACTACCCCAGTTTCCAGTAATTCAGCAACTATTTTTTCGATTTCCTCCTTTTGATAATAAGGATATCGATAGGGTCGTGCTGTAATTGGCTTGGTTCCCTCCTTGAGGGTGATTTTGTGATCATGTACACGTGAGGGTGGTAGCCCTTTAGGTGTTTCAAATACCCCTTTGAACCTTTTGAGTAGATTTTGCATCTCTTTTCCCAAACAACCCACATTCCCTTCTTCCTCCCTTACTAATAACTGTAACAACAGCCCTTTTTCCCTTGTTCATCGAATTAAACAAGGATTTGTTACTCTCCACCAAGGTGGAGTCCTTCAAAGTCAGCCCCACCAAGGTAACTTCCCTTCCACCATACTCAAATTTCATTGTAAGATTCTTGAAGTCCCACCGAATGAGTCCAAGAGTTTCCAGCCACTCTACTCCCAACACCAAATCACAACCACCAAGAGGTAAAATGTAACAAGGAGAGTTGAAATAGGTACCTTGTATTTTTGTGTGAGCTGCATTGCAATAACCTTCACTATATATAAGTTGTCCGTTTGCAACCCTCACAGCAATTTTATGTGTTTCTTCCACTGTCAACTTGGTTTTCCTCACGATAGTCGGGTCGAGGAAATTGTGTGTACTTCCCGAGTCCACAAGAATCACCACTAGCTCTCCCCCAATGGTTCCTCTCAACCTCATTGTCTTGGCACTAGGAGTTCCTGTGAGAGCATTTAATGAAATCTCGAGTTCTAGGATTATTTCTTGGACCAAAGCTGGAGCTTCTTTAGTCAACTCCTTAGCTACTTCTTCCTCTTCCCCTCCTTCTTCCAGCCCATCATACCCTTGTAATAAGTAAATTCGGGGCTTCGTGCACATGTGATTTGTGTTCCAGTTTTCTTCACAATGGAAACATAGGCCCTTCTTTCGTTTCTCATCCATCGATAATGATGACACTACTCTTTGGAAGGTTCTCGGCCCCCTACTATTACCTTCACCTCCAACAGCCGTGTTGCTAGGTCCATGGCCTGCTGGTATCATGCCTCTCTCATTGTGCAGCTTAATGGGTTTACGAATGCTACTTACATATTCCTCTTGCACCCTAGCTAAGCCAAATGCAGCATTTAAATTAAGAGGATTAAACATACGTAGGGGTAACCTAACTTCATCTTTAAGTCCGCTGAGAAAACAACTCAACTTATGATGGTCCAAAAGCCCTCGTAATCTGTTTGATAGTGCCTCAAATTGTGCTTTGTAGTTAGCTACTGACGAAGTTTGCTTAAGACGAGTAGGGTCTCCATAGGATCGTCGTAAGTTGTGGGTCCAAAACGGACCAGCAAGGCTCTAACCATGGTGTCCCAACTATTAAACTGAGCTGTGTCAAGGGCATCCTGGTACCACACCAAGGCTTCCCCCTCCATGTGATAGGAAGCAAGTAGTAGACGTTGAGCTTGGTTTGTTTGATGGTATTCAAAATATTTAGAAGCTTTGAATACCCATGCTGATGGATTTTCCCCACTGAAATGAGGAAAGTCTAATTTGATTCCTCTCTGAAATCCCCCTCTATTTTGATGTTGATCTCCTTCATGTGCTTCGTACAGGTCTCTGTTTACATGGACATTTTGCTAGCCATTCTGATTGGCTACCATCGTACGCATCATATCCATGAACTGGTCCATCCGAGTATCAGCTGTCTGTTGGTTTGCACGTATTTCACCTAGCTCCTCGCCCAAAATATCGATTTGGCGTTGAAGACCCTCCAGATTGTTCTGTTTGGAACGAGTTGCATCAGCCATGCTGTGGGTGGTTTTATGAGACTGAAATGGATTTCTGGGTTGTAAGGCATGTTGAGTGTGAAGGCTTAATGGTGTTTGTAACTGCGGAAGCTATGCCTGGTTAGGATCAGTGCTCAAGATACCAATTGTTAGCTTCTTCCTAGAGTACTCCAGGCTAACGAAGATCTCATGAATAATATTGATGTAAGAATGTGAGAATAGCAATAAAACAGATGCAGATTGTATTATGAATGAATGTATGAAACTCTGTCAAGAACATGAGGAGGAAATGAACGAAGGCAAGGTGTATGATGAAATTCCTCAAAGGGATAAACGGTTTATCACACTGGGAGCATTCGAGGTCTCCCTTCCTCCAACAATTCCACTACAAGATTCTAGACCCCTTCCCACTACCCCACTGTCTGACTATATTCCCTTCTAACAAACTCTTCCCTTTGATAAAATCACGTCCACAACAGAAATGTAAATGACAGCATAAAATGCACCGTTTAGGACACTCCCCCAAACGGTGCGTTTCACAATCAAACTAAAAACGACAATACTAAATATAATCCTCAAAATGACATTAATTCTTTCCCCATGAAACGGTGAGCTTTGGTATTCAATTACTCTACTGCTTCCTCCAACGACGCCGTCCAGAGTAGATCCATCTCAAACACTTGAACTCAACACTTAACACTTCCGAACCCCCTAGCTTCGATTCTCTTCATCAGTTCTCTAGGGTTCTTGACAGTGCAATACACACAATATTCAACCAACAGCCAGCACAAATATATTATAGATGAAAAACATACACAGTATAGTAGTTCTTTGGCAGATAAAAATCTTTCACTAGACCATATCGTTGATCGCTCAGATGGAATCCTAAGATCTTTTGTCCTGCACATCACAGTCCAAAATCTCAAACATTTCATTCTTTAACAGTAGAGCATTCACTGATTATATTAACATTTTATCATTAGAGTAGAGATTTGAAGAGAAGTAATATTACAATAATCAGACAACACAAAGAGGGATAATAATACAAAATTTTCTCTTGAACAAAAGACTTGAATAAGTAAGGAAGAGACCTCATGTCAAGGGGGGAGATCAAAAAGTATTTAGCTTGCTTGTGCTAGTTTCTGAGCATCTAATTTGCTTACAAAAAATAAAAAATAAAAACAAAGAGACAAGCTATGAGAATCGAAAGCCTCTGAGCAAAATAGGGGCAAAAAATCAACGACCCCAAAAAGCCAAAATATCAGTAAAACATACCTTCAGATGTCTAAAATAAAAAAAAAAAGTAAATAAATATTTAAACGATTAAAAAATCAAAGAAATTAAACCCAAAAACCTAAAATGCAAAACTATCTAGACATACCCAAATTCACGAAATGTAGGTCTAGTGGAACTCATAAAAAATGCAGACAAAAGAATGCGACAAAATGGTAAAAAAATTTGGGAAAAAAATAGAAGCTGAAGCGGTAGGCAAGAGGGAAAAAAAAGAATCTGAAGCGGTGCGAAACGGGAAAGAGGGATCTAGAATTTGATAAAGATGGAAAATAAATATTTTGAGAAAGTCTTGGAACACAGAAATTCGAGGAAAAGTAGAGACAAAATCGTAAATTCATTTAGAATGGAATCTACAAGAATGAGAAAATATAAAGAAAAAAGATGAATGAAAAACTGAAGGACACATCAGGAAAATCAATATAAAAGCAGGGGCAAAAATGTAAAAGAGAAAAATAAATCAGAGAAGGGAAATGAGTATAAAAGCAGGTGCAAAAGGGGTAAAAAAATTAAACAACTGGACATAGAGGGAAAAGAAATATAGAAGCAGGGGTAAAAATGGAAAAAAATATACCAAGGGACACAGAGGGGAAACAAATATAAAAGCAATGGCAAAAAGAGAAAAAAATATAAATTAAGAGGTGTCAAAGGGACATAGAGGGGAACGAAACATAGAAGTAGTGGCAAAAATGGAAAAGAAAATAGGCCAAGGGACACAGAGGGAAAATAAATATAAAAGTAGGGGCAGAACGGGGGAAAAATGAAGCGGTGTGAAACATAAAAGATCTAGAATCTGATAAAGATGCAAACAAAAGAATGCGAGAAAATGGTACAACAAAAATTGGCAAAAAAATTGTGGCTGAAGCTAGGCCTGCAACCCGAGCAACCCACCCATGTTTTTGGCCCGGCCCGACCTGCATATTAACGGTTTCTAGTCGGGTTCGACCCGTATTTTTTTAAAAAAAAAAAATTTGGCAGTTGGTTTGAACTTTGGGTGTGTACTGACTCCATAAGTATCGGCATCTCCAAGGCAAGCAAGCACACCTATTTGCTTTCCATTAGTGTCGAAGAAAAGCTTATACCCATAATCGAATACTTCGAAAATATCTGATTTTCACACAGAGATGCAGTATCAATCGGAGATTCCCACAGCATACAATTATTGAAAAGGAAAAAAGAAACAAGTTTTATCTTTGTTAAATGGCATCAAGACAAAATGTTCAAATTAAGCATGTGTAACAAAACAAGAGGACCCATCAACGTATCATCGTCTTATTCGAAATGTAAGGCAAGGTGATGATACTAGTAAATCACATGCCACTGAAAGCCATAGCCAACAAGGCCCACTACCCATGAAAGCAAAGAAAGGAAACGAGGTAAAAAATAAAGGAAAAGCAGAGACGAAAATACCAAAACTTGAACATCGGAAGGAGGAGAAGAGAAGAGAAGTCGATGCAAACCGAACGAAGCAAACAAAACGATCCATTGTTTCTCTCCTAGTAAAACTTGTAGCTATCGCCAAGCGTCGTCCGTCGCTCTATGTAAATCATTTAAGACTCTCGGATTGTGGATGATAGCGTCGTGCCGAAGAGAAGTGCGGTGTAACGCCCCAAACCCGGGTGGCTTGGAGATTTACTACTTGACACTCATAAACATGTCTCCCAACACATCCAAAGAAAAATTCTCCAAAAACTTTATAAATGAAATCAATCTCAAATCTTCTCAATAATCTCATTACAAACTCCACACAAACTTTAATGCAATAATAATAGATCAAAGGGGTCCATAACCTCCCGGTAATAGTAACATACCAAACTGAAAACACCATAGGTCCTACTAAACCCAAACATATAATTAAAACTTAAAGGCAATAAAAACTAAGAACATCAAGAGTCCTTATTCCAACTACATCTCCTCAGCTTAACCATGTTCACCAATCTAATCCAGGTCCTCATTTGGACTCTCCACATCATCTGAAAAATATTATCATGATAGGGGGTGAGTTATCACAACTCAGTAAGCAGAAATCATATGCTAGCGTGCAAACATGAGCATTTATAAAATAGAGTATGCAGAATAAAATATTTTCCAGAGTTATCATGCAGAACAGAACATATTTTCAAAATAACAGAGCGATGGTTTTAAAACAAGTAAAACCCATGGTACTTTGGCATAACATAAACTGAGTATCATCATCAGATCAAAACAGAGCATCAAACAGAGCAGAGACCATGTTTCACCCCCGTGGTAGGGTTGTGCTAACCCCGGTGGCCAAACCAGGCAGAGACAGAGGTGAAATCTTTCCTTTATTCTTCTCGGAGCCCCGAGTGTGCACACAGGAAAGACCACAATAAAACCACTTTGTTTTCAAAGTGGGTGCACTCAGAGACAGAGAAGTTGGTACCAACCCAAACAGAGCAGAGCATAACAGAGCAGAGCAGAGCAAAGCAGAGACAGAGTCAGATACGAAAACCAGTACACCATGCCAAAGGTTTTCAGATGTTATATCAAAATAATACAGAGTACCAAAACAGAATCAGACAGTTTACACACGCTGAACACAAAAGCCAGAACATCTTTCTAAATAAATGCACAACTTTTCATATTCTCAATATCGCTCTTTTTCCAGATTTCAGAAACATGACAGAATTTAGCTCATGTCTACACAATGCATGTCAGAATATATTTTTCCTTTTCACACAGATTTCATGAATAATGCAGATAAGTGACCAAGGTTGATCTTTGTTTTCATAAGTTCCCAACACAACACAAATTATGCAAGTTTTCATAAAATCAACCTCAGTCTTATTAACTTGTATAAAACCCAGCATAGGAACCCCGCTTACCTGACTCCTGCAGCGTATTATCTAAACCTTGAAAATGATCTCTATCAATCTCGTCACCTAATCATGAAAATAATATAGATACACTGATTATTAAACGACCACTGGCATAACTTCCATCTAATAATTAAAACATATAATCCCAAACCATATTATAGCAAAAACAACACACTAAGACAACCATATAGTAAATTGGACAGCCCCCATTTCAACCCAAAGAACCATATACTAATCTTTGATATATTCCTAAACGCTCACCAAAGTCAACATCAAACACAAAAATAAAATATCAATCCCACTTCAATGGCCCTTAACTCCAAGCAATCACTTACAAATAATTTAATCCTCCACTCCAACAGTCGTATAAAAACCCGAACAGTACAAAAGCAACACCCACTCAACTCCGACTATCCATTTGGTTTACTGCACATCCAAACCAAATACTTCAAAATAAACCACAAATCACACTCAATTCCGCAGCTATAACTCCCAACAACCAACACAATTTAACTACAACAACATTACACCATTTCCAAGCTCCTTCCGCACCACCTCGCCAACACCCAAAATCACCAACAGCAAACCAAGCCCAACCATAGATTATAAGACGTAGAAAAATTTTCCAAGAATCATAACATCACAAGCCACAAATCACTCGGTTTCCTTACCTCTTAACCGTTGGACAGAGAATCGGTGCCAACACTGCGGTAAGGAGAAGACGCAGCAACACCACCTACAAACATCCCACACGGCAGCACAAACAAACAGGGGCCGAAGGAAGAAGAAAAACAGAAAAAAATTAAATAACTAAATAAACTGCAAAAACACTGAAAGGCGTCGACTAGAGAGGAAAAAGAAGATACCTGAAGATGAAAGCGCAGCGCGAGTGGAAGAGAAGAGCGAGTTTGAAGTGAGGGATGCCGACTGCATCAACAGTGGGGCGCGAGGGAGAGACGTCGACTAAGAGAGGAAAACCGAAAGTGAGGGCGAAATGAAGATGGAGGAAAACTAGGGCATGGGATTCGGAAATGTGAGTGGGTTACGGGATGGAGAGGAATGCGGGGCAAAAACAGAGGAAAGAAACCGAAAGGAGAAGGAAAAAAAAAATCGGGGGAGGGAAAAAGAAAAGCTTACTCCTCCAAACGACGCCAATCGCCCACCGAAAAAATGAATGGGCTGGGCCCTCAAGCACGGACCGGCTTCACAACCCACTGGGCCTTACATGGGGAGGGGGGGAACAGAGGCGATGCAAAGAGAAGTGGGAGGTGGCTGGCTAGGGTTTAGTGTTTTAAGAGGCGAGTTGTACGGGTCGAACTTGAGATGTAGTTAAAATCGATTTTTCGATGCGGGTCAAGTCGGATCAAGCAAATGGATCGGGTCAAGCAGTTTTTTACACAGGCCTAGCTGAAGCGGTAGACAAGAGGGGAGAAAAAAAGAATCTGAAGCGGTGCGAAACGGGAAATAGGGATCTAGAATTTGATAGATATGAGAAACAAATATTTCGAGAAAGTCATGGAAAACATAATAAAATGGAACACAGAAATTAGAGGAAAAGTAGGGACAAAATCATAAATTCACTTAGAATGGAATCTACATGAATGAGAAAATACAATGAAAAAACATGAACGAAAAATAAAAGGACACATCAGAAAAATCAATATAAAAGTAAGGGCAAAAATGTAAAAGAGACAAATAAATCAAGAAAGGGGAATGAATATAAAAGTAGGTGCAAAAAGGGTAAAAATATTAAACAAAGGGATATAGAGGGGAAAGAAATATAGAAGCAGGGGCAAAAATAAAAAATATATATATATCAAGCGACACATAGGGGAAACAAATATAAAAGTAAGGTCAAAAAGGTAAAAAAAATATAAACCAAGAGGCGCCAAATGAGACATAGAGGGGAATGAAACATAGAAGCAGGGGCAAAAATGGAAAAAAAAATAGGCCAAGGGACACAGAGGGAAAACAAATATAAAAGCAAGGCCAAAAAGGGAGAAAAAGGAAGCGGTCTAGAACATGAAATAGTGATCTAGAATCTGATAAAAATGCAAACAAAAGAAAGAGAGAAAAAGGTAGAACAACAAAATTGGGAAAAAAATAGCGGCTGAAGCAGCAGACAAGAGGGAAAAAAAATCAGAAGCTGTGCGAAACGGGAAAGAGAGATCTAGCATTTGATAAAGATAGGAAATAAATATTTCGAGAAAGTCGTGAAAAACCGAATAAAATGAAACACAGATTGTTGAAGCGATGTGGAACATGAAAGTGTGATCCAGAATCTGATTAAGATGCAGAGAAAAGAATGTGAAAAAACGGTAGAATAAAAATTGAAAAAAAAAATAACGGCTGAAGCGATAGAAAAGAAGGGGAAAAAAAAAAGAATCTGAAGCGGTAAGAAAGAGGAAAGGGGGATTTAGAATCTGATAAGATGCAGAGAAAAGAATGCGAGAAAGCGGTAGAATAAAAATTGGGAAAAAAAATAGCGGCTGAAGCGGTAGATAAGAAGGAGAAAAAAAGGAAAAATAATCTGAAGTGATAAGAAAAAGGAAAGGGGGATTTAGAATCTGATAAAGATGAGAAATAAATATTTCTAGAAAATCGTGGAAAACAGAATAAAATTGAGCACAAAAATTTGAGGAAAAGTAGGGACAAAGCTTAAATTCACTTAGAATAGAATCTACAAGAATGAGAAAATATAATAAAAAATTATGAACGAAAAATTGAAGGACACATCAGGAAAATCAACATAAAAACAGGAGCAAAAATGTCAAAGAGAAAAACAAATCAAGGAAGGGAAATGAATATAAAAGCAGGTGCAAAAAGGGTAAAAAAAAACTAAACAATGGGACATAGAGGGGAAACATTGAAAAAATATGCTAAGGGATACAGAGGTGAAACAAATATAAAAGCAAGGGCAAAAAGGGAAAAATATATAAAAGTAAGGGCAAAAAGGAAAAAAAATATAAACCAAGAGGTGCTAAAGGGGACATGGAGTGTAATGAAACATAGAAGCAATGGCAAAAATGGAAAAAAAAAATAGGACAACGGACACATAGGGAAAACAACAATAAAAGCAAGGGAAAAAAAAGGGGGGGAAAGAAAGCGATGTGGAACATAAAAGAGTGACATAGAATCTGATAAAGATCCAGACAAAAGAAAGCGAGAAAATGGTAGAACAAAAATTGGAAAAAAAAAATAGCAACTGAAATAGTAGACAAGATGGAAAAAATAAAACGAATCTAAAGAGGTGCAAAACGGGAAACAGAGATCTAGAATCTGATAAAGATGGGAAACAAATATTTTGAGAAAGCCCTGAAAAACATAATAAAATGGAACACAGAAAGTCAAAGCGATGTGGAACATGAAAGAGTGATCTAGAATCTGATAAAGATGCGACAAAAGAATGCGAGAAAATGGTAGAACAAAAATTGGGAAAAAAATAGCGGCTGAAGCGATAGACAAGAGGGAAAAAAAAGAATTAGAAACGTTGCGAAACTAGAAAGAGAGATCTAGAATCTGATAAAGACGGAAAATAAATATTTCGAGAAAGTCCTGAAAAATATAATAAAATGGAACACAAAAATTTAGAAAAAATTGGGACAAAATCGTAAATTCACTTAGAATTGAATCTACAAGAATGAGAAAATATAATGAAAAAAGATGAACAAAAAACTTAAGGACACATCTGAAAAATATATATATAAAAGCAGGGGCAAAAATGTAAAAGAGAAAACCAAATCATGGAAGGGAAATGAATTTAAAAGCAAGTGCAAAAAGTGTAAATAAAATTAAACAGAGGGACATAGAGGGGAAAGAAATATAGAAGCAGGGGCAAAAATTGAAAAAAAATATGCCAACGGACGCCGAACACAGAGGGGAAACAAATATAAAAGTAAGGGAAAAATGGAAAAAAAATATAAACCAAGAGGTGCCAAAGGGATATAGGGGAAGGGAAGGGAAATGATTATAAAAGTAGGTGCAAAAATGGTAAAAAAATTAAACAAAAGAACATAAAGAGGAAATAAATATAGAAGCATGGCAAAAATAGAAAAAATAAATTTTCCAAGGGACACAGAGGGGAAACAAATATAAAAGCACGGGCAAAAAGAGAAAAAAAATATAAACCAAGAGGAGCCAAATGGGACATAGTGTGGAACGAAATATAGAAGCAGTGTCAAAAATGAAAAATAAATAGGCCATGGGACATAAAGGGAAAAAAAATATAAAAGCAGGGCAAAAATGAAAAAACAATTCAGTTTGGAATACTAAAGGGTGACCTAGAATATGATAAAGATATAGAAAAAAGAAATCGAGAAAATGATAGAACAAAAATTAGGAAAAAAAATAACAGCTGAAGCAGTAGACAAGAGAAAAAAAAAAAAATTTGAAGCGGTGCGAAACGAGAAAGAGAGATCTAGAATCTGATAAAGATGAGAAATAAATATTTCAAGAAAATCGTGAAAAACATAATAAATAGAACACAGAAAGTCAATGTAGTGTGGAACATGAAAGAGTGATTTTGAATTTGATAAAGATGAAGACAAAAGAATGCGAGAAAACAGTAGAACAAAAATCTGGAAAAAAAAAATAGTAGTTAAAACGGTAGACAAAAGGGTAAAAGAAAAAGAATCTGAAGCAGTGCGAAAAGGGAAAGAGGGATTTAGAATCTGATAAAGATGGAAAATAAGTATTTCGAGTAAGTCATGGAAAACATAATAAAATGGAACAGAGAAATTCGCGAAATGTATGGACAAAATTGTAAATTCACTTGGAATTGAATCACAAGAATGAGAAAATATAATGAAAATATATGAACAAAAAATTGAAAGACACATCAAGAATATCAATAAAAAAAGCAGGAGCAAAAATGTAAAAGAGAAAAATAAATCAAGGAAGGGAAATGAATATAAAAGCAGGTACAAAAAGGGTAAAAAAAATTAAACAAAAGAACATAGAGGGAAAAAAAATGTAGAAGCAGATGCAAAAATGGAAAAAAAATATGCCAAGGGACACAGAGGGGAAACAAATATAAAAGTAAGGGTAAAAAAGAAAAAAAAAATATAAACCAAGAAGTGCCAAGAGGGACATACAGGGGAACGAAACATAGAAGCAGAGGCAAAAATGGGAAAAAAAATTGGCCAATGGACACAGAGGAAAACAAATATAAAAGCATGGATAAAGATGGGAAAAAAGAAAGCGGTGTGGAATATGAAATAATGATCTAGAATTTGATAAAGATATAGACAAAAGAAAGCGAGAAAATGCTAGAACAAAAATTGGGAAAAAAATAGTGACTGAAGCAATAGATAAGAGATAAAAAAACCTGAAGCGGTGCGAAACAGGAAAGAGAGTTCTAGAATTTGATAAAGATGGGAAATAAATATTTCGAGAAAGCCGTGGAAAACAGAATAAAATGGATCACAGAAAGTCAAAGCGGTGTGAAAAATAAAAGAGTGATCTAAAAATCAGATAAACATGCAGGCAAAAGAATGCGAGAAAACAGTAGGACAAAAATTGGGCAAAATAATAGTTGCTCAAGCGATAGACAAGAGGGGAAAAAAAAGAAAAAAAATCTGAAGCGGTGTGAAACGGCAAAGAGGGATCTAGAAACTGATAAAGATGGGAAATAAATATTTTGAGAAAGTCAACGAAAACATAATAAAATGGAACAAAAAAATTCGAGGAAAAGTAGGGACAAAATCGTAAATTCATTTAGAATGGAATCTACAAGAATGAAAAAATATAATGAAAAAAGATGAATGAAAAATTGAAGGACACGTCAAGAAAATCAATATAAAAGGAGGGGCAAAAATGTAAAAGAGAAAAAAAATAGGGAAGGGAAATGAATATAAAAGCAGGTATAGAAAGGGTAAAAAGTTTAAACAAATGGACATAGAGGGAAAAGAAATATAGAAGCAGGGCCAAAAATGAAAAAAAAAATATGCCAAGGGACATAGAGAGGAAACAAATATAAAAAAAAAGCGAAAAAATCGAAAAAATTTAAACCAAATGGTGCTAAATGAACATAGAGGCGAACGAAACATAGAAGCAAGGAAAAAAACGGAAAAAAAAAAAAATAGGCCAACGGGAAAAAAGAAAGTGGTGTGGAACATGAAAGAGTGATCTAGAATCTAATAAAGATGAAGATAAAAGAAAGCGAAAAAACAGTAGAATAAAAATTGGGAAAAAAATAGCGGCTGAAGTAGTAGACAAGAGGAAAAAAAAAGAATCTGAATCTGTGCGAAACGGGAAAGAGAGATCCAGAATCTGATAAAAATGGAAAATAAATATTTCGAGAAAGCCGTGAAAAACAGAATAAATGGAACACAAAAAGTCGATGCAGTGTGAAACATGAAAGAGTGATCTTGAATCTGATAAAGATGTAGACAAAAGAATAAGAGAAAACGGTAGAACAAAAATTTGGAAAAAAAATAGCAGCTAAAACGGTAGACAGGAGGGGAAAAGAAAAAGAATCTGAAGAGGTGCGAAACGGGAAAGATGGATCTAGAATCTGATAAAAATGAGAAATAAATATTTCGAGAAAGTAGTGAAAAGCATAATAAAATGGAACAGAGAAATTCGAATCGATGTAGAACATGAAAGAATAATCTAGAATCTTATAAAGTTGCAGACGAAAGAATGCGAGAAAACAGTAGAACAAAAATTGGAAAAAAAATATGAATCGGTGTGAAACGGGAACAAGGGATCTAGAATCTGATAAAGATGAGAAATAAATATTTCGAGAAATCCGTGGAAAACAGAATAAAATGAAACACAGAAATTCGAATCGATGTGGAACATGAAAGAGTGATCTAGAGTCTGATAAAGATGCAGACAAAAGAATGCGAGAAAACAGTAGAACAAAAATTAGGAAAAGAAATAGTGGCTGAAGCGATAGACAAGAGGGGAAAAAAAAGAAAAGAATCTAAAGCAGTGCGAAACGGCAAAGAGGGATCTAGAATCTGATAAAGATGGGAAATAAATATTTCAATAAAGCCATGAAAAACATAATAAAATGGAACACAGAAAGTCAAATCGATGTGGAACATGAAAGAGTGATCTAAAATCTGATAAAGATGCAGACAAAAGACTACGATAGAATGAAAATTGGGAAAAAAATAGTGGCGGAAGCGGTAGACAAGAGGGGGGAAAAAAGACAAAAGAATCTGAAGCGGTGCAAAACAGCAAAGAGGGATCTAGAATCTGATAAAGATGGAAAATAAATATTTTGAGAAAGTCGTGGAAAACATAATAAAATGGAGCACAGAAATTCAAGGAAAAGTATGGACAAAATCGTACATTTACTTAGAGTGGAATTTACAAGAATGAGAAAATATAATAGAAAAAAATAAACGAAAAATTGAAGGACACATCAAGAAAATCAATATAAAAGTAGGGGCAAAAATGTAAAAGAGAAAAAAACAAATCAGGAAAGGGAAATGAATATAAAAAGCAAGTGTAAAAAGGATAAAAAAATCAAACAAAAGAACATAAAGGGGAAAGAAATATAGAAGCTGAGGCAAAAATTGAAAAAACAAATATGCTAAGGGACACAGAGGGGTAACAATTATAAAAGTAAGGGCAAAATGGGAAAAAAATATAAACCAAGAGGTGCCAAAAGGGACATAAAAGGGAACAAAACTTAGAAGCATGGGCAAAAGTGGAAAAATAAATAGGCCAAGGGACACAGAGGGAAAACAAATATAAAAATAGGGGCTAAAATGGAAAAAAAAGGAAGCGGTGTGGAACATGAAGAGTGATCTAGAATCTAATAAAGATGCAGACAAAAAAAAGCGAGAAAACGGTAGAACAAAAATTGGGAAGAAAAATAGTGGTTGAGGCAGTAGACAAGGGGGGAAAAAAAGAATCTGAAGCAGTACAAAATGGGAAAGAGGGATCTAGAATCTGATAAAGATGAGACATAAATATTTCAGGAAAGCAGTGGAAAACAGAATAAAATGGAATTCGGAAAGTCGAAGCGCTGTAGAACATAAAAGAGTGATCTAGAATATGATAAAGATGCAGACAAAAGAATGCAAGAAAGCGGTAGAACAAAAATTGGAAAAAAATAGTGACTGAAGCGGTAGACAAGAGGAAAAAAAAAGAATCTGAAGCGTTGTGAAACGGGAAAGAGAGATCTAGAATCTGATAAAGATGAGAAATAAAATATTTCGAGAAAGTCGTGGAAAACATAATAAAATGGAACACAAAAATTTGAGAAAAAGTAGAGATAAAATCGTAAATTCACTTAGAATGGAATCTACAAGAATGAGAAATTATAATGAAAAAATATGAACGAAAAATTGAAAGACACATCTAAAAAATCAATATAAAAAGCAGGGGCGAAAATGCAAATCAGGGAAGGAAAATGAATATTAAAGCAGGTGCAAAAAGGGTAAAAAAAATTAAATAAAGGGACATAAAGTGGAAAGAAATATAGAAGCAGGGGCAAAAATGAAAAAAACAAATATGCCAAGGGACACAAAGGGGAAACAAATATAAAAAGCAAAGGCAAAAAGGAAAGAAAAATATAAACTAAGAGGTGTCACAGAGACAGAGGGGAATTAAACATAAGAAGCAAGGGCAAAAATGAAAAAAAAAAATAGGCCAAGAGACAGAGGGAAAACAAATATAAAAGCAGTGGCAAAAAGGGGAAAAAAAGACGTGGTGTGGAACATGAAAGAGTGATCTATAATCTAATAAGGAAAAATATTTGCATCAGCCTACTATTTATCACACACTCAACACACTTAGTGTATTGAGGTTTAAAAAAAAAAAAAATTAAATGCATGGTGTGTAAAGTGTGTAGGCTGATGCATAGAATTACCCATCTGATAAAGATGCAGACAAAAGAAAGAGAGAAAACAGTAGAACAAAAATTGAAAAAAAAAAAAATAGCAGCTGAAACAGTAGACAAGAGGGGAAAAAAATATGTATTGGTGCGAAAGGGAAAAGAGGGATCTAGAATATGATAAAGATGAGAAATAAATATTTCAAGAAAGTCGTGGAAAACAGAATAAAATAGAATACAGAAATTCGAAAAAAAGTATGGACAAAATCGTAAATTCACTTAGAATAAAATCTACAAGAATGAGAAAATATAATGAAAAAGATGAACGAAAAACTGAAGGACACATCTGAAAAATAATATAAAAGCAAGGGCAAAAATGTAAAAGAGAAACAAATCAGGAAATGGAAATGAATATAAAAGTAGGTGCAAAAATTGTAAAAAAATTAAACAAAGGGACATAGAGGGAAAATAAATATATAAGCATGAGCAAAAATGAAAAACAAAAATATGACAATGGACACAGAGGGGAAACAAATATAAAACTAAGGACAAAAAGAAAAAAAAATATAAATCAATAGGTGCCAAAGGGACGTTGAGGGGAACGAAACATAGTAGTAGGGGCAAAAATAAAAAAAAAATAAATAAATAAATAAATAAAAAGGCCAAATGACACATAGAGAGAAAATAAATATAAAAGTAAGAGAAAAAAGATAAACCAAGACCTTACTGCTTATTGGCACTTATTATATATAAGATATATAAGATAAGGGCATATTTTTGGGGAGAGTGATTGTGTCATAATTTGGATTAATCATAAGCGACAAAAATGTGATATAACGTTTAAATCCACGTAGACAGGAATTTATTAGTAACAAGTTTGATGTGCATGTGTAAATTCTTTAATTAAGTATAGATTAAATTCATATACACACGAAAATGCGACACGGAATTCCTTAACTGTTAAAAGTGAGAACTAGGCTTCAAATTTTCTGAGATCACCAGAATGTTATAAGACATCACAGCAGATTATGCAAGAAAATCAACATATACGAAAAAACTTTAGAACACTATGAATGGAAACAATAGATCACTCATCTACACAATCACAATGAATTAATAACGCTCGGAAATGCCCCATTTCAATTATTTCCATGACAGAAAAGGACAACTGTGTGCCAAGAGGCTTCAATCCTCAACGACAAAAACTCAGCCCCAAATGAACTAATCAATACGATTGTCGGATATATCAAGCTATAACTTCCCAAATCTATATCTGAAGAGCACCCTCTATCTTGCCCTTGAAAACGTGGTATCATCATTAACAGAAGCTTCAATAAATTGCAACCTCAGCAGAGCTTAGTCCCGAGTCCTGCCATTAAATGTCCTTCTCTGCCTTCAACAAACAGAAGATAGTCCCATGATATTTTACTGCAAAAGATGATAAAAGTGCAAGGCTTGCATAAAAATAGAATCCATTTCAGGCTGCCAAGCACAATTCCACAACTCCAAACCATACACATTTGATCTGTTAAACTGATACACCTTCAATGAGTTAGTTTTTACTTCGTATCAGATTCTAAGCCACCTGTCATGACACGGTCAGACTTTGTTTTGAACATGTGCCGAATTTTCTCATCAGCTCTACACTTTTTGCAATAGTTGAACCAGCAGTCCCAACAAAACCAAGTGAAGCACAGCTGCAAACAGATTCCTCAATGTACAAAAGTACATCAGGAAGTATCTCAGAAGGGCAGTGTTTCTTTAATCCGCCCATTCCAAAATCCTCTGGAACAAACCCAAACCTTAGGCCATGACCGGCAGCCATAACTTTTTTGGCTGTTTCAATTACCAACTCATCCTCTTCTCTGAGTAAATGCAGCTTAAAATTATGCGAGTCTCTAGCCAACTCCCCCAAGTAACTTCCGGTCCAATTACCTTCAGGAAGATCGGTCATCACAAAAATATGAATAGGGTGTGGACCCTGTCGTAAAGATTCTAGTTTCTGTTTTAAACCCAGAAATGTAACTTTCCAATGATTCTTGAACTGCCCATCCAACAATCTGAGCTGAGCGCAAAGAAAAGGAGCCCCTATGTTCTTTTTGGCAAACTCCTTTCCCGTACTCACAATTTCAGGAACAAATGGAAGAAAGGCAATCTTGTCAATCAGAGACTGTATCCTTTGATCTCTTGGAGCTTCATGAATATCGATGTATGACTCTGAACCTCTGTAGGGAGTTGTGAAAAGGCTTCCAAATGCCAGCAGTGGGGCAGATTCAGCTTCAGAACCGGGTCCAAGAGTCTTGTATACATCTCTCCGTCTCCTAATATGTGATATTTTCTTCTTCTTCTTGAGCTGTTCATCAGGTTGGAATGAATCTAAAACACCATCCTTATCACCGTTTTGGTAAGTCCAGACTGTAGTCCGGCAATCTTCACCAACCGCATATGTACATATATCCACTTTACCGTTAAGCACAGATAGTAGAGATCCACATTGCTTTAGGCTATCAAACAAAGAGGACTGCTCATTTGATGCGTGGAAACAGTCAAAATCTTTCACTCCACACCATAGGGATGCGAAAACCCTGAAATCTATGGCTTGAACAATAGGTGAAGACACTAGCGATGAAATATCAATAATGTCAGCCATGGAGACATACCTGCAACAACGTGTTATATAAAGGTACAATTTTTAAAAGACCATAACATCAGAATCTATCAAACAAAGAGCAAATCTACAATAGGAATAGAAAAAAGGAAGTGCCAAATAGACTCATACTCTTGTTTTCAAAGACATAAGGACGGAGAAATGTAGTGGAAGAAATGAAAGTACTGGAGACAGTTACCGATTGGTTCATAAACACTAAAGACTGCAATTCTCACCCTTTTCACCAGACAAGAGAATAATTAACCAGAAACAAAAATATGACGCCATTCGGATGAGAGAATAAAAACAAACCCAATAGAACCCACATTATAAACTTACCAAATTAAAAAAAAAAACAAAAAAAATCTCCTTCAAACGGACTCACCGACCGGTCCTGAGGAGCTCAACCACATGGTCCCAAACCGCAACCCGGATCTCACCCGGACTCGAAACCCTAAATTTCGGGCAACTGCCAAGAGCAACAGCGTGGTGATCAAGAACGGGAGGAACAATCAGGGTCCGGTTGAGAATCCCGGCCATCAAGATGGCATTCTTGAACTCGGAGACCTGATTGCTGAAGCCGCTATGGGGCGCGTACCAGAGGAATTTCTCCCCCAGGAATGGGGCTTGGGAGGAAGTGCATTGGGGGAATCGAGAAATCAGGGCTTTGTTAAAAGGCGAAATGGGAGAGGGGGAGTTGGGAGTCAGGGAGTAGTACGAGAGGAAGAAGAGGAGGGAGGCGAACAGAGCGACGAGGGAGAGGGAGAGAAGAGGGGATCTGTGTGAGGGTTTTTTGGTGGGCCATGGTTTGGGGATGGGCCTGCTGGTGTGGAGGAAGTGGTTCATGGCTGGACTGGTGCTGCTGCCTTGAAAGCAGGGGTGGACGGAGATCGTATATTATAGAGTGAACATCTCCACTTCTTTGGAAAGAAAAATAATAATAAATAATAATTTTATACCTTTTGTGAAAAAGAGTTTAATGCAAGAAACTGTTCAATTAATTAAACTCTAAGATTTTAAATTAAGATTATGTAAAACAAAAAATTCAAATTAAGATAAGTAGACACGTACAAAGCAGACGAGGGGTATTTAATGTAAAAGTAAAACAATGTTGTGATTAAATTAAATTCTGTTAAAAAAAATGTGTCTACGGTTATTGAGAATGATAAAATGAATGGTAGCACAAAACGAAGCTGACCTGATACAAAACCAAAATGATCCAAAACTATGCTTGCCCACTTAACTATTTTATTCGGGTAGATACATCAAGAGAGGTCGACCACACGTTCGGGGAATCAGAATGGGAGGATTGAAGTAGATATTTTTTCATGTTTGAATGTAAATAAATTAAGATATATATTTGAATGTATGAAATAAATTGAGATGAATTTAACTTTTTTATAAAAAATCGAAAAAGTAACAAGTTCCAATAACGATTGATTTGAGATGAGTTGAACCAACTCCAACAACAAAACACGACTATGTTTGGATAGCACTATTATTTAACATTTTATCATTATTTTTCACTACTATTTAATATTTTATTATTATTTTTTACAACTTTTTTCACTATCATTCACTGATATCATCTCACTATTATTCTCAAATGCCTTTGAAAATCCTCGTTCCTTCTATTTATCTTTTCTTCTTGGCGAGGGTCTTCTTTCTGAAGAATTTAAAGATTGGCTCACAGATGGATTCATTCAATTCTAATATTATACTGAATGAAGATTAAATAAATAAAAATATATATTTCAATGTTCTCCATTCTCATATATACTCTATATATATATATATATATATATATATATATATGGATTTTGTGCCATCCATGATAATCGTTTGACAGACTGCCCAAAGGCATAATTCTCCATATATTTGCAATCTAAACTATAAAGAAATAAATAGCACACTTGAGGCAAACAACCTCAGAACCCTTTCTCCCAATATCCCACAGCCCAAATCTTAATAAAAAGTGAACAACAATTCTAACTTCTACAAACTATAATAAATACATTGAGAATGAATCATGCATATAAGTAGCCACAACATGTCGGTGTTTAAATGTTTATTGGCAGTACCAGTCACTTAACTCCATGGTTTCGTAACTTTCAATCAATATCGGAGAACTGAGGCAAAAATCAAAACATGTCAAACACAAATAATGTTAATTATTCGAATATAACTTCTTTACGATGATAGATGCTACGGCCTACAATCTAAGAACTGACTTCAGTTAAGTAACACCATATAAACTAAACTAAACCAAGCCAAACTGCACATTATTATTAGTCTTGTATTAAAAGTAACTTGTAAAGCCCCCCCAAGCATTGAGCTAACTTACAATCTCGAGATCGGAAAAGCTGCCCATCAAACTGCATGGATTGGGCTACTGCTTGAATTAATATTGGAACTCTCAGATGCTGGATTTGCATGAAATGCTGACTGCCTAGAGGACCCTTCCAGTAGTTTTAATGAAAGAGAGGATGTACCAGTATGGCCAATAGATTCTCCTAAGCTCAGTTTTGACATGCCAACCAGCTCATCTACATTGATTGGGCTCTTTGAATGTACTGCAGTTGGCTTGAGGACCTCATGTGTCTCCTTCTTAGTTGCCTCTGTAGTGTATCCCGGCCAAAATGGAAAAGAAAACGGGAAGTACGGCGAGAAATAAGCAGGATATACCACAGGGTAGGGAGGTTGTGAGCTATCTGGGTTTGGAGGAACAGGATCTCCATCATTGGAGTTGCTAGAGTCCATTGATTCACATTCTTCGTCCAAAGCAGGAGTTGTAGGCAATGGAGGATTGCTCTGTGTTTCAGCCTGTGACTGGTTGACAGATAAGAAGTCCCTGGGTACCATCTGAGTTTCAACTGACTGCAGAAATATTAATGGCAACTATATAAGATACTAGAAGAAATGGGGGAAAGCTAGATCTTCTGAAAAAAAAAACTTAACTTCCAAATATTTATTAATCTTTAAAGCATCCACGAGCAAAAGTGCAGGAAAAGAAATCAACATGTCAAGCAGGCATCATAAGGGGAAGCGCACAGCAATCTCACAACAACTGGAAGACCAGGGAACAACAACAGCATGACAAGTCTTACAACTAAATTATCCAGTAACAAAATCAGCCAGAAATATTGGTTGTGCAGAGTCTATAAACTATAAATTTAAATAATCAGGGGAAAAACTAAAAAGGGTAGACTCCTAACAATAGGCTGAGACCCATTCAAAATTGACCCATCCATGTAAGATGCATGACCTTGCTGGTTTAGTGCTCTGTTTCATTGCATGGAGGTTCGAAAAGCCCAAATTATGTGCCATTAACAAATGACTACATATCAGACTATATTATCGGCAGGAGTATAGAAAGCATCAGGAAATTTCTTCTTCTGAGAGTGTCTGTGTGTGCATATGGGTACCGTAATTGACTTTATCACATCGAATGGTAAGAAGAGTACTAACTTCATCTGCTATAATATCAAACAGGCTGGAGCGTCTCTTTCTCCTGGATACATTTGTTTGCCTGATGAAATACTTTTGAGCATGGCTGGCCACTTGAGTAGGTGTCCTTGATATAACATAATTGCGAGATATTCCACGCCAATCACCCTTTCCAAGCTTCTGTAGTCCGAGTAAAAACATCCTATGTTCGTCTTCAGTCCATGGAATGCCTGCAAGTCAACTATTAGCCATTTCAGAGACAAAACAGGGCATGCGCAATACAAAACAACCGCACATAGATATAAAATTAAAAGCATCATATTCCTTTTTGTTTTTTACTAATCTTCTATTACTTAACAGAATTAAATTATAAGCATCATCTAACATCAGATTTCTGTAACATCGTTTTTTTATAGGTAAAATAGATATAGTCACAGATTTCTGTAACAGATAAGCTTCATCTACACTGTATCTTATAAATTAGCGTCTTATAGACATCATGCAAAATTCCATAAACATCATGCATATACAAATAATACTGATGATAAGTTGTATCCTTCCTTGCACTTAAAGCTGCTGATTTCTCCTTTCTGCTCCTCACTAATAAATCAAATTTGAAACCAACAATTGCGCCAGAAAATTAAAGAACCATAAAGTTTAAGTTAACCTTCTGAAAGCACTACTACGATACTTCAAAAGTTTCTCGAACAAGTTAGCCATTTGTTGTTAAATAGTGCATCTTTCCAAAAAGCTGTAAGTTTTTCTTATGAGACAGACAAGCCACCAGCACCCAGATAATCACCACAATTTACCAACCAATTCACTGCTAATAATTCCGGTAGCAGTAAAGCTAAATGCTGACACATCTATACCATCTAATTTACGGTGACACATTGTGGAAAATTTATCAAGCCCTAAAACCAAAACTTTTTTCAACTTCCAAAAATATCGAAACATAGAAAAAAAATTTTGTTGTCAAGCATTCCTAACCCAAGCAGACGCATTGTCAAATCTGTTGTAGTTAGGACAATTAAAAAATCCTTGAAGAATACATTGTATGTTGATTAAGAGTGCCTTTATACATTGTATGTTGATTAAGAGTGCCTTTAAAGGCTGATTATTTTTTAACTCTTTCCTAAAAAAAAAAATCTTTTACCCTACCTCTAACAGGTAATGCAATGTTTTGTACCAGAGAAAATATAGGAGAAACTACAATGACAATTTTATGTTCACAGGTCATATACTCTCCCTGATAAGACCCAGACAAAATACCAAACAAAGCCCTATCGACCCTTCCTACCACTTAAGCCACACCAGAATGCTTTCCTCAATTCCATAGGCTCCCCACGCAGTGAATGCTATTCCTCAGTGAATTCCATAGGCTCCCTACGCGGGCTTTCAGGGGCAGTAGGAGCTCCCTATTATGGGTTAGGGATTTTCTTGTATACATTCAGTGTACTCCTATTGATTTATATATAATACTTTTACTTATCAAAAAATCTTTTTTACTTTAGTAACTTATTTATTGGTATGATAAAGAAATTTTCTCACATCATATGCTTTCTCACACTTCAATTTCCTTTTCTCAGTCCAACGTCCCCAAAAACCGCTTATACACACCATTCATATTTGGGATAAGCCTTTGTATTATTTAAAAAAGTCTTCCATTACCTATAAAAAAATTATTATTGAACTGAGTTTTCAAAAATATTTTTATTTATTTATTTAATTAATCTAGCTTATAGTTATTGATAGCCATTATATTAAACTCTAATTGTGGAACTAGAACATACGAACTGTTTTTTTTCTTTTTCCGGGCTTGCTTCTTAAGCTCCCTTACCCAATCTCAATCAGTGTCAAAGGCACGATCTTGTCGCACTCATTCCTTAAACTACTACGCCTGAAAAATAAAAAGGAAAAGTGAAGAATCTAGACTATTACTCCGTTTTTCTCTTTCGACATTCAATTTATATTCTAAATTCTTCACCGAGTCCAACCATAATCATGCAAAAAAGTAAAAATCGTGACTTTCTCTTTGTTTAAGAGAATAATAAATAAATTACCGTTATTCCAGCAGTTAAGTTAGACCTTTCTTTGATTTTGATAAACGATAACAATGAAATCAAATGCAAAAAGAAGCAAAAAATCGAGACCTTTCTTTCTTTCACGGCAGCTCGAGGACGAGCCCGGCACGAAATCCTCGGACGCGTACCCGTCCGCGGCCATACCGTGGTCAGGAGTCTCTCCGGGCGAACCCGGAGTGTTGTACCCGGTCTGGTTGAGCCCCGAGCCCGACCCAGCGTAGTGGCTCAGATTTCCCATGCTGGCGCTCTTCCGGATCGACCCGTCAGTCAGCCGGACCCCGAACAGCTTGACGCCGCGGTTGGGGCACGTCCGGGAGTTGTGCCCATTGTGGCTGCAATGCGAGCACCTCCGAGTCATAGCTTCTCGAATCGGATCGGATGGAATAGGAAAGGAGATTTAAACACCCGTGAGGAAGAGACAGGATTCAGATCCAATGGGCTCCAAACAACAAGATCCGAGAGAGAGGAGAGCTTTGGCGGTTGGGCTTCAGACCCTTGTTGTTACATCCTCGGCTTTCGCGGACGAGAGAGAGAGAGAGACACTATCCATAACATTGTAATATATCTGATCGTAGATAAATGGAGATGATTCCGTGATTCGTCCGGAATTTAATATGCAATTCGCTTTTATATTCTGGCCGTCGATTTGATGAAACAATAGTCTGATGATCTTTTGTGATCATTTAATTTCACTTTTAAAGTATTAGCTGGGACAGATATTTTAGAGCTTATTGGTTCACGATCTCTCTAGATTTTCTCAAGTAAATTAAAATAATATCATATTTATTATTTTAAAATATTATCATATTTATTGATATCATAAAATCTCCAATAATTTCAATTGACAGAGAATATATATAATAAAACTTAATATCAATATCTGCAATTTTGTTTTTCAGTCTATGGCTTTTGAAAAACTTTGGGATTCCGTTACGAATTTTAAAAAGTGTTTAAGTATTTTTAAATTATTTTTATTGAGAAAATTAAATTATTTTGATGTTACATATTAAAGTATTTTTTAATCTCAAATAAGTTAAAAAATACGTTTGAATAAAAACATCATCATGTTTTTTTGGATAATGTAGAACGTAATTCAAATTTTAAAAAAATTGTCATTGGACAAAACTGTTCATACAACTTTTAAATAATTACAACTTTTAAAGATATGGTCACAATTTTTAAAAAATCAAATAATCGTCATTTTCACCTTATAAATCATTTTTTTAATATGTTTCTAAACAAATATAATATGTTTTAAAGTGTTTTATACGTATGGTTACCAAACAATAAATAATTTTTTAATAATAGAACTTATTACTTAAACTATATTTTCCACTATAATCTCCAACATGCACTAGAATTGCCTAGACTAGCCAAGAGTTTAAATACGGTTTCCAGATTGGACATTGCCCTAAAATCAATTAAAAATTTCTATTTATAAGTCGATATAGATAATACAATTAGTAAACTACTTATATCGTATAATTTAATTTGTAAGAGAAATTTAAATTTTTGAATTTTATAAATAAAATCTTATCATTTAAGTGGAGTGCGCAAAACTTCCGCACCCTAATTAGGGTATGTTTGGATAATTCCAAAATTTTTAAAATTTCTTAAAATTTCATTTACAAACATCACTTAAATACAAAAAATAATAATTATTATAATAATTTTTTCATTTAATCATTACCGAATTATTATTCAAATAAAAAAATCAATACACATTTTACAAATTTTAAAACAAAACACAAAAATTAATACAATTTTTACAAACTCCAAAACAAAAAATAAAATTAAAAAATTATATTCAAATAACCTTTTGATTTTATCTATTCACATTCACAAACTACACTCCGATAGTTATTTTAAAAAATATTTTTATTTAATTTTTCTCTCTTCTTTTCTTAAACCTAATCTCAAACAAATTCTCAAACATTTCAAAACACTATTGGTATCCAAACATGCCCGACTATACAAATCATTTTCCTAATCTAATAGATTATTAGATTGTAAGAAATTTTTTCAATTTAACTTGGGAAACTTTATTCTTATTTTTTGGGTGTCTATTGTGTTACACTTTGATTTTCACACATGCTTTGTTTTTTATTAAAAAAAATCAGTTATAGATAAGAACTATAGATTGGAGGATAAGATAAAACGATTTCATTTATGTTTAGCATTGTTTTTAGAGAAATGGTACTTGCAGTTATAAGTGTGCAAGTATCGTGCAGTCACTTTAAAAAAAGTAAATAAATATGGGGCCCACATGAAAAGAAATTAATTTTTTATGAGTAGATCTTACTTTTTTTTAAAGCGACTGTATGACATTTGTTCATTCTACGACTGTATATATCATTACTCTTATTTTTATAAAAAGCTTAAGCATTTTCATACTAAAAATAATATCCAGATCAAGTTTACTTATATCTTCTAGCTTTCCCATCCGTCCAAATATGGGAGGACAAAATGGGTTGGTGAGCCAGATTACAATTTTGCCCCTTATCTTCTTACTACCCAACTTTGACTTGCATTTTGCTCTCACATTAGTCCCCACTCCCCCACCAACCTTGTTTTATCACTCTTCTTCTTAAAAACGTTTTCCACATTTATATGTTTTCAGTAAATGGTAATTATCCTTGTACTATTCATAGTAATACATTTTCATTTGGAAAAGAGGGACAGACAAAAAGCAAGAGACTCTATATGGAGGGATGGTGGAAAATTCAGTGATATCCACAAATATACATGCAATATATAACCTTTAGTTTTATAAGCATAGTCCATTCTATTTGAAAAGAATAAAGCTCACTATTAAAATATAGGTTTTTATATGTGAACTATAGATTTATCCATTTTTTTTAAAAGTAATGTGCGGGATTTGCACATCCTAAAGCTGTATGAATAAGGGATGTGCAACCAGGACGGATTTTTTTTTTTTTTTTTTTTTTGTCTAGTCCAAAACCTAAAAATCCATGCAAATTCGGGCAGGTAAGATGAAACTGGATCCGATATGGAATTGGTTACAGATCCGATTATGTAACTGGTTATCCATAACTAGGTCTTATCTAAAAAAATATAAAAAATAATTCAATTTTTTCAAATCTCAAAACAAAAATAATATACAAAAATCAGATTCTAATGATATTTTAAATTTATAATATTTTTATTCAATTTTTTTTATCTCTCCTCTCTCGAAACTCTATAAAATATATTAACTCAAATTATTTATTACTATTCATAAATTATTTCACTACTTTTAACAAATCATTTCATCTCATTTTACTATCCAAATCAGGTAATCTCATCTCAACATCCAAAATCACTAATTAAGAGAAAGGTTTTGCTAAAATTTTAACATTAATTATGCATACATGCAGCACTTTTCTGTTTTTTTCTTTTTCTTTGAAGCACCTTAGACTTTACCTATTTGTTACACAAATATACCTTCTTTAGAAGATGCATTTTCAAAAACTTCTCGAGTACTTATTTTGACACATCGAAGTTGTATATGTACCAACATTAAATAACATGCATGCATGAGTGATTGTCCCATGCAAGAATATTGAAAATTTTTAGTATATTTTTCACTAATTTTGTGATAAATTAATACTTAGAGTAGCATTCCCCACCAGAGTTAATCTTAATTTTTGGATCTTGATATACATGTTCTTAATTTATCACCGACTAAGTAATTACTAAGTAAACTGAAATAATCAGTTTGGATAAGTTTATATTGAAGGCATATAGTATTGAATGTTACATCTTGATATTGTTGTGATGTATTATTATTTATTTTGTTCTTTATAAATTGATGTTTTGCATTGTAATGTAAACAACAATGTAACATGTAGTATGCATGCGTTGTGTGTGTTGATATATTATTATTTATTTTGTATAAAAATAAATAAATAACATAAAGGCCCACAAAAAAAGCCCTTTGAATTGTTAAAAATATTTATTTTTAAAAAAACATGTTAAAAAGGGTTTACAAAATTTTGGGTATTAAACATGATATCCAATTTTTTAAAAAAACAAAAATACTATAAAAACTTTTTTAAAAGTTTTAAAAAGTCTTTTTAAAGAAAAAAATAAAAAAATGTAATAAACCTGAATATCCAGTTACAACTCAGATATCTAGGTTTACATCCAGTTATCGCTCAGATTTTTTTTTTTAGGCTTATCCGGGCGGATAATCGCCCAATTTTTAAAACTCGGATCCAGATCGAGTTCTACACCCCTAGTATTAATAATTTTTTTAAACGAATAAAATATTAGAACTCATAATGTTATGGACGTGTTTCGCACTCCCGCTCCTCTCTAAACCTGCAACCAAAGAAGTGGGAAGGCCTGAAGGGTATAGAAACACCTTCAATGTCTAAGTTAGATGAATTACTTGATCTTTCTTGTAGGAGTAATGTTTGCGTACTTGATGGAGGATCAATGAACATATATGGAGTGAGCAAGGGACCCTTTGAGCCTTATACCAACATGATATCTTATTTGAAATCAAGTATGGGCCTTGGCCAATATGAGATTGATAAGATCCTTCCCTGTGGGCGATGAGAGTAGTTACCAGAGCCCGTGGGTAATTTTTTTCACTAACAAAATAAAAGATGTACAAATTGATCTACAACTCATGATATAGAATACCTTAGGACCGGTCGGGCTAGTTTTAGGCAAATAACAGCCCGCCAATCACATACCAACACCTAGTGCTTCTATCATACTTCCTGGAACAACAATACATGAGAATAGTGCATCTCCCTTCGCGATTTGAGCCCCACGAATCGCACCCAAACAATGTCGGCGTCTCACCCAAGCCCTTTTAGTCGTGTCGCAGCCCCCTCGCGACCCCTCTAAGCTCAACCTTCGTCGCATCTCAGCCCCCTCGAAGCTCAACCTAAAGCGGTTTACGTCACCTCTCAGCCCCCTCGCAGCCCCTTGAAGCTCAACCCGACCTCCGTCGCCTTTCGATTTCTGGTATGTCATTTTTGTATAAAATTGATTGTGGCTGTACGAAATTGATTATGGATGTAAGAAATGAACCACCTGATTTTTCTATCTAAGAAAGTGAAATTGAAATTGATTGGCAAACCTCTCCTCATCTAGTATGCAAGAAACCAGAAATTTGTGTATTTTACCTATTTGATAAAATTTTTAAGAAGAAAAAGCACCACTGTATTGCATTGGAGTTCTAAATCTGACTTTCAGATTAGGTGCGTCAGTATCGGCGTGGGACTAAGATTCGGGCGGTGCAAACAGAGGCAGTGAGGAAGAGAGGGGCGGTGCAAATGAGAAGGAAGTGAGGGACAACAAGGAAGAGAATGGTGTGATTTGAGCTACGTCAACGTCAACATCAGTGTCGGACTGAGGGCAGCACACAGAGAGCAGCAACGAAGAGAAGGGTAGTGGACGGTGCAAATGAGAAACGGGCTAGCACTGTAGCACATACCAATTGGGTGTTTTTTCCAAGTGCTTCTATGTGGTGGGGTGTATTTTTCTTAAGGTGTTTTTTCCTACGTGGCTATAGATGAATAGAGGCTATTTTTGGCTGAATTGCAACCCGATCGTATTGAAGCACCTTTGTTCTTGATAAGTATGTTATATATTTAAATAATTTTTTTAAACATATATATATTTTTCAATGTTTCTTAGATTTATTTACTGATGTTGTTACTATATATAGAAAGGAATATATAATCTATTGACTGAATTAGTGACACGTTAGCCTACTTGGATTATTACTATTATTCTCTAGAACAAGGGCCAAAGGAGAGAACACGTGGACGGTAGGGAGTAGAGATGGTGCCGTGGCGTGGGTGGCGAGTAAAGCATGTTCTGAAGCATAATCACATATAAATGATGGCTGTCCGATAATACCGCACAAAGTTGATCGTGATTCTTCTGAATGCTTATCCAACATATCCAAAAGTCAACCATATAAGAGAGGGATTTAGGATGTATTAATGATCATTTCAGTACAAAAAATGAAAGAATTTGAAATAAAAGTACAACTTGGATAATCCTTCACTGAATAATAATAAAAAAAAGTAATACTATCTATAAGTTTTAGTTTAGGTGCGTAACTTTCGTATATATTTTTAATAAAAAAGTAGACTCTATTAATAAAAAAATATTATATATATATTTTTTTATATTAGAGTCTAATTTTTTTATTTATTAATAATAAATTTTATATTTTTTCAAAATGACTGTATATTACTTAAATACTTCACGACTGCATATAGCATTATTCTTTTTTAATTAATGATTTGTATATTTTGAATTTGTACAAATCATTAATTAAAAAAAAATACTGAAGATTTACATGTAATCCAACTGATAAATTACATTTATTTTGAAAGGTGAGAGATAAGAAGAAAATATCAACTGTCAAGTGCCCATGTAATATGTGGCTCCTTGATTTCACCAAGAGTTCTCGTTAGTCGTTACTATTTGCCATACAAGTACCATCCAATATTCACACCCACAAAATCAAAGATAAAGACTTTATGAATACATTGGTGGAATCGTACTATTTCCTAATTTAATCTTATCTCATCATATCTTTAAATTATCAATAATAATAATATATCTTTAAATTCGAGGATTACATTGCGTTATATCATTTATATTTTATACTGGAAAGGGCTTTTTATATCTGTCTGGGCCACCCAACTAAAGCCCGTGAACGATGGCTTGGCAGGCCAGGAAGTGATAGAGAAGAGGGCCCAAACAAGCCCTGAAAGGCGGAAACAGACGAAGGTTTCCCCAAACTCGGCGTATTAGTGAGGGAAAGACCGGTCAAGATCCTGTTTCTCGTAGAATCGGTTGCAATAAATGCTATGTCGAGTGGCCATCCCCAAGGTCGAGTCCCTGTTGCTGACAAAAGTAGCTGCATTAAATGCGACGCCATACCATCCAAAACAAGGGTGATCATTACATCAACAAAATGGTCTAACAAGAGATTCTATATAAATGGGAAAATGCTAGCAATAAAGAAGAGGTTACTCATTGGCTCACTCTCTCTCTAGCTCTCTTCGACTTCTTACTTCCTTCTTCATTTGCTCCGTCCTAGAGAGATTCTGACTTTAGCCTCGGAGGTGACATGGTCACACCCGACCACCACTTCTTCCACCCTTACAAGTACCGGGAGCATCATCTCAGTTGGTGGCTACAAAACACGCTTTAATATATACGTTTTAACAATCTAATCCTAACTTACATTGAAGGCATAATATGACAAAGATTATAACTTATAATTCTCTTACAAGCTAAGTTCACTATAGGCTAAAAGTAAATCAGCTAAGGTTGCATTTTGGATGGAAGTATTTGAATTTGGATTTCAAATCAACCATGATTTCAAATCCAAAACTGTGAAAAGCTTCTTTTTTTTTTTTTTTCATATAAATCTAAATCCATATTTGATATACAATCCAAACATGGAATTTAAATTATATTAAGGAAAATGCTAAGTTGCCCCCCAAGTGTGCTTCTGAGTTTGCCCCCTCACATGTAATTAATATATAGAAACAAAAAATAGTACACAAACCTATGGAGCTCTATGGACTTAGTAAAAGAAGGGATGTTATGGAGCGTAGGGAATGGCAACAAGATTAAAATCTAGAAAGATAAGTGGTTGATATTCCTACAACATTTAGAGTGCAATCTCCTGTTTCTTCACTGGACAGAGAGACTAAGGAGAAAGAGCTAATTGATGCTAATACAGGCTGATGGAAGGAACATGTTATTCACCAAATCTTCAAACAAGAAGAAGCTGAAGTTATCTGTAGCCTACCTCTAAGTCGAATGGGAGTTGAAGATCAACTGGTATGGGGATATACGAGTAAAGGGAATTTCTCTATCAAGAGTGCCTATCATTTGGAACATACTAGATTAAAGAAAATAAAGGGATAATCTTCCTTATCATCAAAATGGGAGCAAGGGATGGTAAAACATTTTCTATGGAAAGTAAGACATGATCTGTTGCCAACCAGACATAACCTTGTCAAGAAAAAGACTGTTGATAACCCTTTGTGCCCAATTTGTTAAAGAAAAGTAGAATCTGTAGTACATGCTATTTGGAGCTACCTTTCTACAAGTGATGTTTGGACTGAATCAATTAGTCTTGTCAAAAAGTGGTCGACTTCCGAGACTGGCCTCAGGGAATTGTGGAAGACTTTGAATTCAAAATTGAAAACTGAGGATATTGAGTTAGTAGTTTCCATTATGATAAGGATTTGGTTTAGAAGAAATTCTCTAATTTTTTAAAACAAGTTTGAAGACCCAAAAAAGGTGATTCAGGCAGCAAATACAGGATTAAATGAATTCCTTCTAGCCTAGAGCAATCAAAGAGAACACCAACAATAAGGGAATTTTGAGAGAAGTGTTGTCAAACGGAATAAACCAACTGAAAACCAAGTGAAAGCAAATTGGGATACAACCATTGATTCAAAATCAAAGAAAACTGGTATTGGGGTGATTATTAGAGATGAAACAGGGGAGGGGAGATCATGGCTTCACTAAGCACAAACGTCAATTACATTATGAAGCCTACTACAAATGAAGCAATGGCTTTGAGGAAATCATTGGAGCGAAGCTATGCTCCAATCTGGGGTTTACTAGGGTGATCTTTGAAGGAGACTCACAAATAGTGATCAATGCTACTAATAGTAATGAAGACATCTACACAGATTATGGGACACTGATACATGACACTCAAAGAATGCTAGAAAGAAGATCAGGCTGACAGGGTGTCTTCACTTACCGAGAAGCTAATAAAGTAGCACATAATCTTGCAAAGATGGTACTCTTACATTCAAATGAGAAGATTTTGTTAGTAGAAGGTCCTGTGCAGATTCTGAATCTTGTATTGAAAGAGAAATATTGGAATAGTTGATTATGTTGATTAATTAGATCATTTCCATTCTGATTTAAAAAAAAATTCATTAAAGAAATATTATCGGCTTTCTCATTTATCATTTTACTTTATAATCTTAAGATAACTATTACGCCCCCAAGTTCATCTTGAGATTTGACGGAACTTGAAGTGTCGAGACATGTAACACAAGGTTACCTGCTCCCATTCATGACAGATAAAGATGCAATGCACCTAGCATGCATCTAACAATATGCAATATTCGCAATGGATAATTTTTTTAAAAAATACTATATACCAGATATGACATATCCAAAAATAACATAAATATATCTCATCATCATATAATAATATACGTCCAAAAGTTACAGTGCTCGTCCAAACGGTCTGTAACAGCATGAGTACTGGAGACAATGCTCCTTAAGTACATAAATAAACTATCATAACTGCTAGGCTAGACAAATGAGTAGCTTGCGCAACTCAGCCAAGATTGTCATAATCTTATCTACAAATTGGAGCATCAAAGCAATGAGGTCCTCATCATTGCGTTGCAGCCTAATCAAGCTCATCCAGGCCATTCTCTACCTGTTCTCCAAATCTTGACATATAATCTACTATTCTGGGGGGAATAGTAGTTGTGACTACCTATTGAGATTTGATTACAGATCTCGGTAAGTAAACAACCAATTTAAACTAGCAGTATACAAATGCATGCATGACAGTAAAATATATGAATGCTAACATGAACATGAATGAGCGTTACATGACTTGACATGTGCTAACATAACTTGAACTGATTTGACATAAACTGTAATTGACTTAAAATTGAACATGAAACTGAACATGAACTTGTAATCTTATTCCAAAAAAAACTGGTTAATTAAATGAGAACTATGGATGCAACATCACAGTATCTGCACCAAATGTGAGTGCCTTAACATACGTATCACACCACAAATATATGCACTTGTTGTAAATACGTAATGTACATATCTTATAACAAGTATCTGCATCTACTGTGAGTGCATATAACATAAACATGAATTGTGGTTGGCACCATCAACATTGGTGCTTGACTCTGCTCTGATGACCAGTTACTTAGGCCTCATTTGAAGCCAGTTGACGATACTTTTTCAACCCAGGAAATTTCATACTAGTTTAACCACTCCAGTCTGAATAATAGAGTTCCACTAGAATATTACCTCATCCTAGTACTTGGGGTCATAATAAATAGAATAGACTCAACTGACTTAAAAATAATATTTTTCATGACGTACTCTATGCATGTGACATGAAATAACTGATAGATGACATAACATAACATGACGTCAAATGTACGTGTGATAATTGACATGGCTTAACATGGCGTGCAATAGATAAGTATGTACTTGGAATAAAATCATGGCATGACATAATATAGCATTTATAATGAGCATGATGAACATGAATGATGATTTCTTACCACCACACATACACAAATATTCTGAAAGTAAGTTAGAGGCCAACTTACAGTGATTTAGTGTGACGTAAAGTAGCGCAAAATAATGTGAAAATAAAGAAGATATTTCTAAGAGTTAGAAACTTCTTACTAAAATACTTAGAAATATAAAATCACTGACTTATGACAAAATTACAATTTTCTCTCTACATGTGGGGAAATGACCATTTTACCTCTAAAGTAAGGATTTCACATCTAAACTCCATAATTCACCGAATTTACATTGTTCATGTAAATTTTATCCTAAATTAAAATATCTAATCATAGTAATTTAAAACAAATCACAACCACAAGAACTATGCTTAGACAGATTCACCTAAAAAGGCCAAATTCTTGATTTTTCTTGTAATTCATCCAAACTTCAACTTTCATGCTAAAACCGATTTATGAAACACTTAGAAATCACATCCTATGTTTTAAAATCATGATAAGACCATACAAAAATACACTTCAAAAAATCAAAAACTCCTAGTAGCAAGAAAAGTGTCAAAACACTAAGTTTAGACTAATAGAGCAACTTCTTGATGCACTTGACCTAACACTTTTCAAATCAACTCCAAGAAGTTCAAAAGTTCATAAACATACTCTTAACATATTTATAAGTCAATCCTAAGAAATATCATTCTTGAACAAACAAATCAAAAACCACAAAAATCACAAAATATCACACAACATAATCGGCTTGTACACTAACTTCAAAATCGAGTACCACGTGTTATGACTTTAGATCAAATCACTAAATCCAAATTTCTCATGAATTAAATCATCAAGAAATGAAATCATATACCTCATATTCAAGTTATAAACTTGATCTAGGCATTAAATCTAGGATCACATGGCAAAAACTGATAAAAACACAAAGCAAACCCATGAGCCTCAAGTTTGTGTTCTAATCGAACCTTAGCATGCATAAAAATTTCTTCCATCAAGATCAAAACCATTATTCTCCAAAAATAACTTCCTAACATATAGATAAAAGTGCTACAAACCACATATGTGAATATCAAGATCATATGATCATGTTTAATAACAAAAGATCAAGACTTTCTCAAGACAAAAACTGTTTTTACATCTTCTGTTTCTAATTTTCTAAAATCATGTAAAACTCTTTGTAAAAACTCTTAACATGCAAAAAATCCAAACCTAATTTTCATGTTAACATGTTAACATGTTAACTATAAACCATAAAAATATTGAACCAATATTCTTCCTAAAACTTCATCAAAAACATCAAAGTTTACACAACATCCAGACTGTTGCTCAAATTGACCCTTCCATGCTCAAATTGACTTTTCACTAATCAAAACTTCATGAAAAATGATTAAAAATATACCATTTGAAACTAGACTAAAATAGAAACAATTTTTATGAAGGTATCTTTGTGAGAATCTACTTAGAAAAGCTTCGAATAAATCAAGCAATATCTGCCAAAAACACTACCAGAAACTTTCTCTTGAGTTCTTTCCAAAAAGTGAAATGAAAGTGACAAAAGAATGAAGGACAAGCCATGAAAGACTTATATAGGACTAAAGGGCTTATGGGGGATGTGAGGGTGACCCTTTGATGGTATTTTTGTCGGCCAAAACCAAATGCAAAACTGTGGGTAGCAGAACATGGTTTTCAACCTTGGAAGCTATCGTGTGGGAGGGGCTTTGTGTAAGGTGGTTTGACCTCCCATCAGCCACTATTTGGGCTGACATATCAGCCATGGGATAGACTTGGGCGGTGGGGGAGCTCACTCTAGAAGTCTTGCTTGGGTAGAGCTTTTCGATGGGCCTTAATGGGCCTAAACCGATTGAGCCTCATTTACGGTTTCAAAAGGGTTTGGTTTGGAGTTTCAGTTTCTAACAAGCCAAAATCTAATTTTTTTTGGCCCAATGAAATTAACAAAGTATAAAAGAATAAATGATGGTGTAATGTCATGAACTTGAGTGGTTAATAGCATGTGAAAATGATTTATTCAAGTGATTAAATACTATGAAGTCTATGATAAACCAGCCAACATTTAGGAAACAACTCCCACCAAGGTTTTGGGATTTCAATTGAATCTCAAAGGTTTGGGGTTTCACTAGATTTGAAAACCTCTTTGGTTTGACACAAAAATGAATGGTTGGATGAAATAGTATTGGGCTTAGGTGGCATGATCACAATTATTGATTATCTTTTTTTCCTTCACATTTTCATCTCATGGTTCTTCCTAGTGCCAAGTGTTCTATATTATTCACCAAATGTGGCTAAGATTTTGCTAAATTTTCAAATAAAACTTCTCTAGACTGATTTGGACAATCCATACTGTGATTTAAAAATGACTAGATTCAGTGCCACGTGTCTTTATCACAGATGTTACTATTCACTCCGAAAAAAACAAAAATAAACTTTCCATCGTAAAATCTTAAATAATCATACGAACCTAGTAGTATAATTCGTTTTGTAAATTTGACTCCTAAGTACTTAGAACAAATCAAAAGGCGTTTTCCAACAATTATCATCCGAAAAGTGAACTATATTATTGCGCTGTAAAATCCTAAATATACATTTAAGACTAATGGCACAAATAGCTTCTCAATTTCATGCTTCTAAATATCTCAAATAAATGAAATTATGTTTCTGTCACTAAAGTGGGTAAGAAATTGACTATGTTGACAGACTAAAACTTACGTTATTGCTCGATTCATGAGTCATTTTCGAAGTTTTCACAACTTTTTTAAAACCTAAATAAATTCATCCACTAAATTTCTAGCTAGTTGTTATGATAACAATGGGGTTCTTAATAATGGAGAATTGTACCTTTTTGACGAGTATAAAACTAGGAAAAAATCTACTCATTATCCCTATACCACACACTATACATGATTTTTTATTTTATTTTTTTCCCTTAGCAAGTATGTAGTGTAGGGATAATGTGTAGAAAAGCTCGATTAGTTTAGCAGGATCACATAAAAAAAAATAAAAACAAATATAGTATGTGGGACTAGGGGTGTAATTGGCCCGGTCCGGTCCGGTTTTGGACAAAATCTAATACCGAACCGGTATGTACCGGTTTTGTATTTTCCAAAACCGATTACGCACCGGTTACCCTCCTAAACCGGTAATTTCGATTTTATCGGTTTCCGGTCCGGTCCGATTTTCTGATTTTTTTAAAACTATTGGTATAGTTATAAGTTATATATTAGTATTAGTTATAAACTTTTAGTAAAAACTTTTAGTATTAATTATAAGTATAACTATAGTCTATAGTTTAGACTATTAGTATTATTTATAAACTTATATATTGTATTAACATTTAATGTAATAATTTATAAATTATAATATGAAATTATTTCATATATGAATATATATATGAAATTATAAATTAACATTTAATGTATAAATTTATAATTATACATTATATATAAAACTTATATATATTAATATTTAATATATATATAATATTTTGTATAAAACTTATATATAAAAATATTTTTTTTTATATTTTTTATTATCAACGGGTCCAGTTCGGTCCGGTCCGATTAAAAAAATGCCTAAATCGGAACCGAACTAGAATTGGCTGGTTTTCACATTCTAAGAACCGGTCCCGGACCGAACCGGTTCAAAAATGATAAAATCGGTCCTGATTTACCGGTTTGAATTTATACCCTTATGTGGGACAATGAGTAGCAAAGCTCTAAACTAGTTTACAACATTTTATAAAAATATACCCATTGAAGCAAACTACGGCCCATCATGAAGCAAACATCTACAATGAAGTCCCATCTTGGTTGAGTCTCTCTCTATTCTCCATCTCTCTCTCCCTCTTCAAGTCGTCAACCAAAAAGTAGTTGGTTTGGCTTTTTTTAATTTGTTTGGACGTGCCTTAAAATCTCTTCAATGATAAAATTAAGTTGTTTAGATATTATATATTAAAATATTTTTTTAATTAAAAATAAATTAAAAAATATGTTTGAAAAAAACATAATTTTTTATGATTTTTCTCAAACACACTTTTCCGGATAACGTGTAATATAGTTCCAATCATAAATAACTTCATGTTACTTTATTTTGCGTAATATAGAGTGAGTTAACAAATAACAGACAGTTCTAGGCTCACAATCATACGGTGTATCAATTTAGCATTTATAAAATATATTAATTTAGTAAAAATCCACTTGCACATTGGGTGGCTATGCTCGGAGTCAGCAAAAGTCTGATCCTGACTATCTGAGAAATTATTATTAAGGGAAATTTGGTCATAAACTTCTTGTGCTTGTTTGAGATTTGCATGCCCTATGTGTTTTTTTTTTCCTAGGATTAACCACTTATATGCTTGGTTTGGTTACACAAAATCAAATCATCTCATCTCATCTCATTTCATATAATCATTACAATTTTTTCAAACTTCCACACAAAATATAATAAAATAATTCAACTTTTTCAAATTCTAAAATAAAAATAACATTAAAAATTTATATTATAACAATATTTTATTTTATTTTTAACAAAATATTTCATCACATCTTATCTGAATTGTATAACCAAACGATTAAATTTTTTATTTCACATCTTACACTACAAGAATGTTGGTCTTTACCGGCGAGTTATTAGTCCCCGTAAAATAATTCGTTGGGAAAAGTATTATTTAGCGGCGAGTTAAAAACCGCCGGGTGTTTTTAAATGAAATACGACCAATCGTATAGTGGGTCCATAGAAGATGGCTATTGCAACGACTTTATGGTCTATAGGGGCAATTAAAGTCGCTGGTAGAAATAATTAAATTTGCAACGCTCTAAACTTCACCGCAACACATTGTCTAGGCGCCAAATCGGCATCCAGGTTTCGGGTCTTAATTATTTTCCCCCCAAACACATTTCCCCCCAACACCCACCTTCTGCACTTCGACGAACCCGGCGACTATTGCACCTGCTTTGCGCAACCCTAACCAGTGTTTGCCCACGGCATCACCTCCTCCGCGTTCACCGAAAGCGGGTTTTCACTGTCCCATTTTTTGACAATTTTCTCCCTTCCGTTGTTGGTTCTTGATTTTCAGCTAGTAAAATGAAAAAATCCACTCCCCTTCATTTCCACTAGTAACAAGCCGAATCCCTACGTTTCCTTCCCTTACAATATGAGTTCTCTGCCTCCATTTCGTTTCCCAAGTTGAAGATTTGCCAAGAGATCAGCATAATCGTTGGCGGCTCCAGGGAAGGGAACTACCGTATAGTTATCTGTCGTTGCTAATTTAGCTGTTTTCCTCCCTTCAATGAAATCTAAAATTCGTTTTTGTGCTTATTCCAAAATTCGTCATTTGCCAAATGCACTCTGATCATGTAATTAGTTTAGTCTTGACTATGTATTTGGTTGGAAATGGTTATTTCTCATGAACACTGGACATGCAAAATACCATGTTTTTTTTTTTTTTTGTCAATACTTTTCTTTAACTTGCGAAACAAATGTGCATGTTCCTATGTAACTTGATAAAAAATGTTCCTCTGTTTGCTTCAGGATTTTCTGTATTTGCCCAATTTTACGGTCTAAATATTGATTTTCTTTTCAATGCCTGGTTTTCTTTGTGTAATTATGATGTTTTTAGTGTTTATATATAGATTTAGATCAGGAGTAAGCTTAAGATCGAACTGTTGCAAGGCAATACTGACAAAATTGATTCGATAATATAGTTCACAGTTAAAATCCTATAGGAAAATGTACCAAACTATAAGAACAAATCATAATTTGGTAAAGGGGCAAAACCAACTCAAGTATATTATGCCTTAATATACTTCATATATTAAACCCCTAAAAGGAAAAAATAGGCCAACTTCAGGTGAGGCTAGCTATTTATAACTGACACATTGAGTTAGTTATAAATAGCTGTTTCAAATTTATTTATACTACTAACTTCATATTTTTCTATTTTTATAAGAACATAAAAGTTAATTTCTAGTTATTTTAGTTAGGAGCAAGTTTAAATATATCTTAACTATATTAGAGTTTATAAGTCTTGCATAGTGTCATTGCAAAACCATAACATTCATTATTAAAAAATAACAAACTTCTTATAATAGCAATCCCTTGGAAGAGAACTATGCATGGAAATTGGTGTAGTGACCCTAGATCAGATTTTTCATCCAGATGTATGCAAATAAATTAATGTACTTGACAGAAATATTACCACCCAATTATTTGAAGGTCATGATGTTAAGCTTTTCCTTTAGGATATAGGAAGA
Source organism: Juglans regia (assembly GCF_001411555.2). Taxonomy (NCBI): domain Eukaryota; kingdom Viridiplantae; phylum Streptophyta; class Magnoliopsida; order Fagales; family Juglandaceae; genus Juglans; species Juglans regia. The sequence goes on along the minus strand of NC_049902.1, from coordinate 18,058,945 downwards.
TGTGAGTTGGTATTTAAGAAGGCAACTCCCAAAGTGCCTAGTTGTAGATCAGATTTTCTGTTTTACAAATTTAGTTAAAAGTTTTTACGTTTAGATGAACTAATTCATTTGTTGTTATTAGGGGCAGGAACCAGCCATTTGGCATTCTTAATGCCTATGTAAGAAAGGCTAAAAAACTTATATTTATCCTACAGTTTTTAGAGTAGTCCAATGCCCCAAATGTAGGAATCTCATCTGCCACTGATTTTTTTATCTAGCAGTCGATAATTCCAAAATATAAGTGTACTACACCTATAGTTTACGACTTTTCACATCTCTTGCAAAAACTTAACCAAATGTAGTGTCATCAATAGGCCTTTTTCCCATTTTGGCAATCACCAAACATATCTCATGCTATCATTAATGGCATTCATGAAAAGACAAACTAACATATTCCCAATTCGTATAACAGGTGTTACAAATCAACGATATCTAGTCATGGCATTCATGCTGGAAATGGTCTTTACCCTTGTAGGTACCTCAAATTGTAGTTACATGAAGACACCATAAGAAGCATGATGATGATGCATGCATGCTAGAAATAATCGACTGAACAAGAAATAATCCACCATAGTCTAACAAGTATGCACTTGCAACCCCCCTAGGGACTTTCCCACACCCCGCATTGGGGAATGTTTGGAGTTACTCCCTAGGGATCCAGCCCCACACTCTGGGGTGGGGTCCCTCATTCAAGTGCCAAGGGATAGATTTGAACTCTTGGTCCATCTGCCCCCATCCAACCCAAATGGGCTAATGGTCTATTGGGCCCAGAAATTAGGGGGTGGAGTTTCTACCTTGGGATCCGGCCCCACACTCTGGGGTGGGGTCCCTCATTCAAGTTCCAGGGGGTAGATGGACCAAGATCTGCCCCCATCCAACCAAAATGGGCTCATGGTCTATTGGGCTCAGAACTTGTTTTTGGATTAAAAAAATAGCTAAGAACTTATTTCTTTATGGACCATTTTGGGCCCATATATTAAAAAATTTGTCTAAAGTAAAATGCAAAAAAAATAAAAATAAAAATAAAAATAAAAACTATCTTATACAAATTACAAAAAATGAAACAAAGGTTAAAACATAAACCATAAAAATCTAACTTCTAACTATTAACTTCTAAGTTTTAACTAATAATTCTAAGCTATTACAATAATACAAATTAATCTAAAATTATTAAAAATTATCAAATAGTTTAAATGAATAATAATGTTTCAATGAAATTTAAAGACTAAAATTGTAGCAAGATAAAGACGACTTTGACATTGACTTTGATTAGTCTTGAGATTGGGATTTGGGGGTGATGGCCAAGTGAGACTATAAAACTTGAAAAACAAAATAAGAAAAAAAAATCATAAATACAAATATTATATTGATATGTGAAAAAGTTTAAAAATTAGAAGTACAAACCATGAGATCGTTGGATTAGGATTGGGCATGTGACAATGACATTACAAAAATCTGACACGATGGTATGATGCAAAAATCACGTAACAACAAGAATTATAGTCATGAACATTGAAACAGTTTTGGGGTTTCAGTTTTGAAACTTTAGATTTAATTTAGGAATTTTAGTTTTAAACCCCAAAACAGATTGGAGTTTCAATATTAAAACCTCTAAATTAATTAATGGTTATGGATTAAAATCATAACCCTATCCTCCAAATCTATTCACGAATCTTATCCTCCATAATCCAATCTGAAACATCCATTGCAAAACTCAAAATTAATTTAAAGCCCTTGGGATACTAATAGAATGTAGGTAAGAGACACACAGACTCGACGACGACTAAAGTGAGACATAAAGGTTTGTGTGTGTGGGTGCGAGAGAGAAAGATGAGAGAGTTGATAGAGAGATGGAACTGGAAGAGTCAAGAAGGAGGGGGAAAGATTTATGCATTAAACAAAACGATGACGTTTTGAAGTATGTATAAGTTTTTCTTATGCATTAAACAAAACGTTAACGTTTAATGCACGTTTGCCCAATTGGAAGAATAGGAAAGTTCTTCTTAGAATTAAATATTCTTTGTAAAGGCAAATTATTGCTAAAAATCGACTAAGAAATCTGAATATCACAAGCAATAGGTAATAGTATATGATCGACTGTATAATAGACAGAAACATCAATCTTAATAATGGTACGGATTTATTCAAATTCACCATGCGGGTAAGGAATACGTGGATGTCTAAACTGGACATATTATATAGGATATGGTAAAGTAAATATACAAAGTAGTTAAAACCTGTTGATAAAGTACGAAGTGGAAGAATACAAAGTTAAAACAGATCGGAAATTAATGATGCAAGTTTAGTGAAGAAGCAACCATGACAATTTAAATAACAGTCTTTGCAGCCAACAGTAGATACCATACCAATGTGTCATTCATTCATTAAAATAGAACACTTTGCAGTTTGATGGACAAGACATTAAACTTGATCTACTCTACTTCTGCGCCAAGGTGGAGGATCCATTTGAAACAGCTACTTGTTCTGCAATATTTTAGAAATATGATAGATGGTCTTACAAGAAATGAATTTAAGGTACTGTTCTGTGCTAGATTAAGTGATGGAAGTGTAGATAAGACCCTTTCGAGGCCTTGGCTGAAAGGAAATGGGATAAAAGTTGATGGGTGTGGATCAATATAACATGAAATGGGATAAAAGTATTGTTGGGTATATATATATATATATATATATATATATATATATATATATTTATATTGATCCATTTTATTCTCAGCTAATTTTTTGTTCTTCTTTCTCAAGCCATGCAATTGAACCGAGTACTACTACCTACGATGAAAAAACAGTTCTAAAATTACCTAATTTTTTAGACTCTATCTATAAATGCTGGATCATATCAAAGTCCCTTATTAGGAAAAGAATGGATGGTTGGATGGTTGAGTGTTCAATTGGCAAAGCCTAGCTCTTATTGCTGGATAGTAACCGGGCTAGAAATTTTATAGAATCGAATCTTTAATTACATAAACCAGACAAGGATTAATTCAAAGAATAAAAGCTGTTAACTACATGTTTGGAGAGCTTATGTATATATATAGGAGGGCCAGCATGATGGTTCTATCTGCAGTGAAACAAGAAGGGAGTTTCAAATCATAATGGATTCATTTATGATTTGAATAAATGCTGGATGTAGATATGGAGGGATGTTTGGTCCAGAAAACCAGAGGACCATGTTTTGCCACCCACCATTCGTTTCATTAAATATATATTTTTCTGTGGTGGTGATGATTTTAAAATTCAAGGCATTTTATACAATCACCTTCCATATTGCCTTTCAAATCATGAGGTGTCTATCTGTTTCAGTGTCTTCTCCTCCATGAAACCTATCAAGTTAGCATCATATGTAGAGGTGGGGCCAAAGGTCATGGTGGGTATGAACAAGGTTTTGGTTTGAACTTATTTCAAACATAATGTCACTGTCATATGGATTAGAAGCATGCTAAAGGGAGCTGTTGAGGTTGTGTGACTTTGAGATGCTCTGAATATGTGTATGCACTCCTGAATGATCGCTATATCACAGGTGTGCAGACACATCCTGCCCCTCCAATGATGTCAGTATCTTAGTTTGCATAAGCATGGAAAACTAAATCATATTATTAGGGGTGCCCAATGTTCTCAAATATTTCCAAGAAGCCAATACATCCTGCCCCTCCAATACCAAAATGCTTGACAGTTAGGATGCCTCCTGGAACCAGCAGTGGCAGTTTTACAGCTGGGGATTAAATCACAGTTGGTTAATGACCAGGAGGAAGGCTGCATGGAGAACTCCGAACATGTACCAATTCTAGCAAAAATTGTGAATGGGGAAATGAGATGAGATATGTCTATAATTAATTTAAAATTCTCAACGGCTTAAAAGAAATATATTAATTTAAATAGGACAACCTAAACTGAAACTTGTGCTGGAAATCCCTCGACTTTTTGTTCCCTTCATCATTGAAAATTGTTTGTGCTATTACTGCTTGAAAGGGATAATTGCAATTTGCTGTTTTGCTAGGTGAAGGTATTACAAGTATGATGCTTTAAGCATGTTCTAACCCAGCATTACACTTAATTGGGTTCAAATTCACTCACTGTCCGTTGGAAAAAACTGAAATAAACAAAAACAAAAAAAGCGTTGGTCGTAATGTGTAAAAATATTTCACATGTAGCAATGAAGAAGCCAATGGAGGAATCAATGTTAATTTTCCATTATGTTACTAGCTGGTTCTGTACAGTTGGGAGTTTCAGCCCATTACAGCCAGCAAATGAAAAATATACTAGATTGAAATAGTCTTATAAATGGGGGAGTAGTCCTATTTATGCTAGTTCTTTTGTGACTATAATGCAGACGTGAGTACTACCATATATCCTAATACTTTCTATATGTATATATAATATATATACTAGAAGATTAAAAGCACTAAGCAGAACTGCTTGAATTTATCAAAGAGCACAGTTGAGTGTAGCTTCCCCTTGCATATGATCTAATATATAAGACCAGATTCAAAGTCCCTATATGAGATGAGAAAACCATGACTAGTAACCATATCTTACGTAGTTATTCCCCCACCCAAAAACTTATCGAGTTCTAATTGTTATTAATTATTTTAGGTGCTGCAAACATATCAATAGCAAACCCCATATAAAGACCACACACTTTATCAGTACTTAAAAATGATTTGAACTTCAAAAATAAGCATATATATTATGCTTATTTTCATAACATAAGCCCACCTTGGTCTCATATCCTTCAGGAAGCCCAATAATGAAGTACTGAACATTTAAATACTAGGCTAGGTCATGAATGAACATTTTATATATACAACTGTAGAGGATGATAACTAATTTTCTAGCAGATAAGACGTGGACTTTTTCAAACTGTTTGAGTTTTACTTTGTAAGTGAAGACGTTAGGGATTGCGAGTTTTGCTTTTAAATCTGGTTGCAGCAAAATTATTTGTTTCGATGGGCATTATCTCTTTGTATCCTTTTGTCTGAATTGATCCAACATCTTGAAAATACACCCTTTTCCAGGATAAAGTCCACGTATGTGTAAGTTAACCCAACTGTCAATTTCATCCATATATATTTCATGTTGATAACTCAATGGCCTTTATTGGACAGCAAACATGCAATTTTGATCAATTTAAGTTATTTATCTCAGTCTGCTTGAAATGAGGAGTTTCCAAGTTTGGTTTTGCGCTAACTATGGATAGAAGTTACATGGTTTGATGTTGTATTTTGTAGTTGATTTTCCCTAAGTTAAGAGGATGTAAGGAAAGTGCTTTGTACGTGAAATTATATAGTTGGTAAAGGTCTTTGATATTGTGATTAAATCTTCTAGCTCCTACATTTTTTGGCTTTTATTAGTATATATATATATATATTTTTTGTTTCTTGATTTTGTTTGTATTATATTTTGGTATTGAGATTTGTTCTGAAAATTACTTGGTACTGTTGGGTGCAGATTGTAAGGCGGACGTGTTGTGCTTTTAATTAAAAAACACTTGACTGAAACAACAAGCTTGTTGAGGAGCCATTTTACTCTTGTGTGAGCTGAAATTCCTTTAGTTGGGGATTGAAGGTAAGAAATACCCATACACAACTTCAAGACGATATTTTATCTATTTTGCTCATTCTCAAAACATAGATGGATGCTTTTTTTTTTGTGAGTGTTATTATATATGCTAGACCTTCTGAGTTTGCATATTTTTATGGATTATGTTTAGATAATCACTCTAAGTCAAGTGTATTCTACTTACCAAACTCTCTTGGAATTGGTTTTTTGTTTTGGGTGATGTTGTTCATTTTCAAGTCTATATATATCATGTGTATATCTCATGCATACCCACACACACACACACACACACATGGATATATATATATATATATATTTATATATATATATATATATATACATGAGAGTGAAGGGGCTTAGACATGTAGTTGGCCATCGACGGTTATTACTATCACAATCACCTTTATTAGTCCAGGATTGATAAATACATAATATATATATATATATATATATATCAATACACATTACAACCTTAAGAGGGGACAACTAGGGACTATGTAGCTAGCGTCCTCATCGATACTTGGCTCACGTTAATTCATTTGATGAATCCCCCCGGTTTAAAAGTTTTTTGGGACATATGGCATCATATGATGTCATAAACATTGTAGCTCCCAATAAAGTTTTGTTTGCCAATTATCCTTGAAAATTTGTTGGAGTTTAAACCTTCTGAGATGCCTAGCTAGCCAAACTCATAAATCATCTTCAAGTTAAACATTTATTTTCCTATCCCAACATTTGGCCTATGGTGAGTTTTTCATCGAACTTATATATTTAAAGTCTCTGCTAACCTAACTTTCTTATCTTATCTGATTACCAAATCGCGGGTATTAATTAAAAGCGGCGACTAATAATCGCTGCCAAATGCAACTACACAGTTGAAGTTATATTACGGCGATTTGGATTGGTCGCTGGCAAATATAATTGGCAGCGATATTTTCACTTTTAGCGTCAAAAATTAGTCGCTGCTATATATCTTTCCCAGCGTTTAACAACTCAATCCTATATTGAGTTTGCGGCGATTAATAACATGAAGCGGCGAATAAAATATCGCCGGTAATAATAAATATAAGGCGGCGAGTTTTGGGTTCCGTTGGACTAGACCTAAAGTGGGGCTTTAATACCGGCGAATTAGCAACGACTTATAAATCGCTGGGGTAGATGTACGCCAGCGATTTATAAGGTATAGCCAGCGATACATAATCGCTGGTAAAAGGCTCATACCTTGTAGTGTTATCACATCTTATCTTATCTGATTTTATTTCATATAATCATTACAACTTTTTCAAACTTCCACACAAAATATAATAAATAATTTAACTTTTTCAAATTCTAAAATAAAAATAACATTAAAAATTTATATTATAACAATATTTTATTTTATTTTTAACAAAATATTTCATCACATCTTATCTGAATTGTATAACCAAACGATTAAATTTTTTATTTCAGATCCCTCCGTCACTTTTTTTGTCTATCTTAATTACTAGATGACGCGTGTCACTCCATGAGCTCGTCACGTATCAAACTATTTTTTTCTTATTTCTTATATAAAAAACTCATAAAAAGGTCAAATAAAAAATTGGTGGGTGTAGCATTACCTATAATTTTTTGGTTTGGTTACTCATCATTTTTACACACCACACACCACACACTATATTTATTTTTATTTTTTACTTTTACTCTTCTTAAACTGATTGAGTTCTTATGCTCATCACTCATAAACTACATATTTGATAAAAGAAAAAAATTAAAAATTAAAAAATTATATATGGTGTGTGGTATGAGAATGCACAATGAGAAGAAGTATTCATACTTTTTTCCCTGCCCTTCCAAGGATCGATAGTGCACTATGCGGCGTACTCCAGCTATTGCCTACATGAATATATATTTATTAGGAAGTGTAAAAATCAGGATTTGGATGCCATATTCTGAAAAGGACGTAACTTGCTAGATTCCTGAGGAAATGACAGAAACATGTGTGTTTTTGTTTTCCTTGCTTGGGGTTCCTTAACTCAAAATCTAACTTTTTTAAATTTGAATAAAACTAATTTTACATTTAGCGCAACATAACAGTTTTAATAATCTGAATGCAAAATACAAAACACTTGGAGCTTGAGGGTCCAAAGTCTACTTTCCGGCCCCTAGATAAGCACTGTAACTTTTTTTTCTCGTTTTTTTATTTTTGACATTGAGGTGATCTCAAACGATCCGAGTTAATCTATAAATAGTAATGTTTTCTGAGTCTCATTTAAATGTATTTTAATGTAAATAAGTAGAAATATGTATTTGAACGTATGAAATATACCGAAATGAGTTTTAACTTTTTTATGAAAAGTTAAAAAATTAGTAGATTCCATCAATTATTGATTTGAGAAAGGTTGAGATGACTCTAACAACCAAATATAACCTTCATTTGTCTTAACTACGAATAACTATGGAATACTAGCTAAAGTTCTCGATTACGATCGGAGTTTTTTTAAGATATTTATCTTGTGAATGTGGTGAATCATTTATTTGTATTAAGAGAAATTATTTTTTATTTTTTGAGGACTTTATTTTTCATTTATCATCATCTGGAAAAATGATCACCTCCAAATCAAGAAAATTGTGGAGTGACAAGAAGACTTGTTTTCCTTGACTCGCTGTTTTCCTCGAAGGAAAATATTGTTTTGAAACTCATGGTTAAGACTAATGGGTGCAAGTTCTTTTACAATATGATTTACATGGATTTGTTGCACTCTTACACGAGAGTAAATATTTATCATTTCAAACTTGCATGCTTCTTGAAATCCAAAGACGTCTTGCGTTAAAAGAGATATTCAAATTGTTAACGTTATGTTTCGTATGCATTTGGGCCAGATTCCAGCATTTCGAGTCTTCAAAATTGGGTCTACAAAAATAGAGAAGAATGCAACTGGGAAAGGGTAGCCTTGGGATCAAGGAGTCTCCGATGCCAAAGTTAGTATTGTCTTTTGGAAGTTTGTAAATAATGAAAGAGTCTAAGGATCAGAGAGATTTTCTCGTACCAGGAAGTTACTATTTATATCGGGAGTCTAGAGGGACAAATCGTGTTTGCCCCCATGGAGTCTGTGTCCTTCGTACTGTTCCTTTTGTCATAGTCTTTTAATGCGACGTGCTTCCGTGACGACGTCATTAATGTGGCGTGTAGCTCGGATAGTGGTCCCATTAATGCGGCATGGTTCCCCTGATTTGCCTTATCCTGCTCGCGTCCTTTGTGGTCCGTCTATGTCTCCATGTTAGTTGATCGAGGGGTCTCTCTTACTTCTCGCCCATTACGCGCACAGGCACTCAAGGGCTGGGCATTGTTTGAGGAGTTTTCAGGACAGTAAATCCCATCCTCCTGCAGTACGTTCCCTTAAGGAGGTTGCGTCCAAAGGGGAGCCAGCTCGTGGGCCAAGCCGAAGATTTTGTTCGTTCTGGGGCTAGGCCTTTGTTTCTTATTCCCTTAGTTGCCTTCCTCAAGCCCGCTAAGACAGAGGGGGAAAAGTTCCTTATAGTTACCCCGTTAATTCTCATCGGACTCGTACGGTGGGAATTATTTTTCAATCTTAAACCCGCCTTGACGTCATGGCCGGGGTCCCTCTGCTGACATGTGCACTGCTCTGAAGTTTAAGGTGGTTCCTCGTCACTTGGCTATTCTGATTCCATTTCCCTTCCCACTTTTGTTGGCACGTTTCTCAATAAATTTGATGGGGTCTTTTCAATTGTATCAGTATCGAGGGCATCATGTGGCTCTTCGCCTTCACGTCGCTTCGTGGTGCGTATTTTTCGAGATTCGAATCAACTTGTACCTCTTCTTCTGCCACGAGGCATGGGAGAGTAATCGCTGCCTTTCTCCTACATAAATGCGATTGGATTATGGTCTTATCTCCTTTCACCGCACTGTAATCCTCTTGTCATCTGTATTCTCCTAACTCCCCCTCCTTTTCACTTACACTCCCTTCTCCATTCTCTACTACATTCTATTTCTTTCTAAATGACCCCTAAGATATCCACCCAACCCACGACTTCCGGTGGGGGAGACGCTCTAGAGGTTGGAAATGCCAGGCCATCTTTATGGGGCAGCACTTGGCATTCAAACGTCCAAGCAACGATGTTGGCATCTCGAGCCCTTACTTACAGGTGACAGTATCAGTGATCTTTGAGGTCTCTGGTCCACAAGAGGGTGCCATCAACGCTAAGGGTCGCTCTTCCCAATTTGCCCTCTTTCCTTCTATGTTTTTTTTTTTTTTTAATTTTTTTATTTTACGGCTGGCCTAGGGAGTTTTGTCACAGGAAATTATGGGCTTGGCGTTAGGTGGGGGATGATATTCATACTTACGGTCCACCCCACTAGCGCCTAACCTATTCCTGACGATCCTGCTAGCCGACCGCTCTTCTGCTTGTGTTGTCTTCGTTCGCCCTTGTTAGGTAGATGTCCCTTTGGGGCCTTTGGCAATATTGTTTGACTAGGCCGATGTCTCCCGAGTTCTCCTTTACGCCGATTTTCTCATTCTTGTCATTTGTCTCTTGGATGTGCTTTACCCCGCCTAGTCCCTCTATTCTTCCTTTTTGCTTTGATGTGCTTTATTTTGGCATGTAACCGAAAGAGAAAAGAGAAGTGTTGTCCGTGTTCATTGGCCTTCGTCCGCTACCCCTAAGAGTTAAGCTGCGCTAGGGAGACTTTGATTGCCTCCTAGGGTGAGAGGTCGGGCTTCTTTTTGCTACACTGGGGGCCAATATAGGTATTCGGGTAATCGTGGGGTTGATCCCACTCTCTTCCGTGAGAAGACAAGGTGGCCTCTAGCTCAACCTATCACCTCGGTCTGCGGGGAGGTAGGCTATCCGAGCAGGACCCGCTCCCGTCCGTTGCTAGTGTGCATTTAATCCCTGATTGGAAGATAAGAATGTCATCATAATTTTAACCTTAGTTTCGTAAGAGTTAGACTTCTCAAACCTAGGCCCTCTGGCCTGTGATGCTATTTGCTTGCCGCTTTTGTCAGGTTGTTGATGTTTGCGTTCCTTGGTGTAGTATTCGGGCAGTTGAAGGACCTGGTCCGCTCTCCACCGGGGAGAGATCAGGATGCCTTAGCAACCTGCCCCTTTAACCCTCAAGGAGGTGATTCTTTTGGAGGGCCGTTGGGCTGGCTCATTCTTTATTGTGATAGGAGTCAGGGTAAGTGTTCGGGCAGTCGAAAGGCTGGACCCGCTCTCCTCCGCGGGAGGGTCCGAGCGGCCTCTGGCTCAACTCACCCCTGCTAGCCCGCAGGTAGTTTAAGACTGAACCTGCTCTTGCTCATTGACATCGTGTAGCCCCTTGCTTCGACGTTTCATCTTCGGAGACTTTGTTCACTTCGTGTAACCAAAAGACTAGGCTCGCACTCCATCAAGAAGAGGTCAGGATGCCTCAAGTAAGACCCGCCCCTTTGATTCCCTGAGGAGTTAACTTCTGCGGACGACCGTGGGGCTGGTTTGCTCTTTTGTTGTGATGGGAGTCGGGGTAATTGTTCGGACAACTGAAAGGATAGACCCGTTCTCCTCCGTTGGAGGTCTGAGCAACCTCCAGCTCAACTCACACATGCTACCTTGCAGGCAGGTAATGTGTTTGAGTAGTTTGAGATAGAACCCACTCCCACTCGTTGACATCGCATGGAAAGGTAAGATTTGGGTCAGAATGGCGTAGAACCCACTCTTTGTTCGCGGCGAAAGTCAGGGGAGGCAATCTCGTAAAAAGATGTTACCCGGATACATATTTGAAGGCTTTATTCGAACTGCCAGGGCGGCTGGATCAGCACTTCTCCGCGGGAGGGGGAGAGCAGCCTATTGCGTGACTCATCCCTTTGAATCCACCAAGGAGGTAAGTTTTATGGCAATTTGCAACTGGACCCGCTCCCGCCTATTGATGCTTATGAGGAAGGTAAGTTTTTGTCTTCGGGCAACTGAGGACTAGCCCACTCCGTTGTGGGAGGGACAAAACAACCTTAGGGACTACACTCATCCCTTTGGTATCCCGCGGGAAAGGTAAGCTTGAACAACGATATAGCTACTCCGCTCTTGGCCACAATAGGGGTTAGGGTAAGTTGTTTGGGCTATCGGGGGGTAGAACCCGCTCTCCATCGCTGGAGGAGTGGAGCGGCCTTTGACCTAGCTCTCCCCTTGATCCCACAAGAGGTACACTGTTCAGGCAGTTTGGGACTAGACCCGCTCCGGCTTGTTGACACTCACAAGGAAGGTAAGTCTTTATCTTCTAGGTGCCGAGGGCTGGCAGCACTCCACCACAGGAAGGATGAAGTAGCCTTTGGCGTACTCCTCCTTTTGGTACCCTACAAAGGAGGTAACTTTTTCGGATAGCGATGTGGCTAGTCCGCTCTTCGCTACGATTAGGACCCGCTCTCCATCACATTAAGGGTAGAGTTGCCTTTTGCCTAGCTCTCCCCTTGATCCCACAAGAGGTACGTTGTTCGAGCAGTTTGGGACTGGACCTGCTCCCATTCGTTGACATTGTAAGGAAGGTAGGCATTGATTTGGCAATGATTTTATCCTTGCAGATTACGTTAATTGTAGATCGTCTTGTTGGTGTTTTGTCAATAATGCAAAAGTTCGAAGTAGATGTGTTGCATTGTCCTGGAAAATCATTTCTTTCATTAAATAGCAAGAATTTACAGTATTTAAATAATGCATTACAAAATAAAGGAAGATGGAGCCTTCAGTCGGAGAGCTTTCCCCCGTTCTGCTTCAGACTCTAGGACCATGCTCCTTCCTGCTCCCCCTTCAGCTCGACAGGGCAAGTCACAAACTAAGGCCTGCCAGGGCTCTCCCAACGGTTCATGACCTACTCCCTCCTGGAGGTGCCGTCTAGGTAACCACATCATCCTTCTGCTTCAGTTTCTGGACATAGCATTCCCTCGCCAAAACTTGTAGCCTCAGATTTCATCTTGAGGTGGTAGGTCGATGAGACAGCCCGCAAGCTGTTGAGGGTGGGCCTCCCGATGATGGTGTTGTGAGACAACAGGGTTCTCACCACTAGGAAGTCGACCAAAATTTAGGCAATGCAGGGGGTGCTGCCCGTGAGGACTAACAGAGTGATGGATCCCATAGGATGAACCATATTCCCGGAGAAGCCCTTCAGCGGCATGGGAGCTAGATGCAGTCTGGCAGCATCTATTCCCATCCTGGTGAAGGCTTCCCAGAACAAGACGTCTACGGAACTCCCGTTGTCAATGAGGATTCTGCGGGTGGTGAAGTTGGCAACCAACATGGTCACCACCGCATCATCATGGGGGTACAGGACCCCTTCTTCATCTGCCTCCCCAAAGGAGATGATTGGAGTCGGCTTGCCCCTTCGGTGCTTGGCAGGGTGGCATTCTGCCAAATACACCTCGTGGTAACGAGCTCGCCTAGCGTGTGCCTTCTTGCTTCAGGAGGATGTGCCCCCCGCCTGCGAATCCTCCCACTATTGTCCGAATTTCCCCAAGTGGAGGTCCCCCCCAGGGGAGTGAGCGGGGTCGATCTTGATGCGACCCTCGTGTTGGTGGTCGTTGCTAAGGGCTTTCCTCCCTTCTTCATCGGTCGACTCGGCCAGTGCTCCTTTTCCTCAACCTTCCCCTCCTTTCCTGCTCCAGTCTTTCAGCGGGGGGATAGTGTTGCCTTATCTGTTCCGCATGCTCTCTCCTCCCTTGTTGGGATAAACAGTCCTCGGTGTTATGCAAGGTGGACCTATGGTATGTGCAGTAGCGGGGGACAATGTCTCAGTCGTCGTCTTCATGGGCAGTGGAGGTTTCGGCCTCGTGGATGGTGAAAGTGGGTTGGTCGAGGCGAGGTCCTGGTCCCCTCGTCTAAGCTTCCTCCCTTCTCTTGTCTTGGGAGCTCTTTTCCGGCTTATCTTGGGCCTTAGCCTTGGTTAGGGCCCTCGCCTTCCTCTTTGCTCGCTTTAACTTATTCTTCCTCTGCTCCGTTAGGGCTTGAAGAGTATCTTCGGTGTTAATGAAATTATCGGCCTGGTCCATAAACTCCTGTAGCGTCACAGGAGTCCATCTCTCCAGCTCAGCCATGAACTGGGGCTAGATCCCACCCTGAAGCGCCGCCAGGGTTATGTTCTCGTCCTGGTCATCAATGGTCATGCACTCCCTATTGAACCAGGATAGATACGTCTTCAAGCTTTCCTCCTCTCCCTGCTTGATGGTGAAGAGGTACGCTGCTGGGCGTCGCCTTCGTCAACTTGACATGAACTGGGTCAAAAATAGATGAGCCAGCTCACCAAAACTGTCTACAGAGTCGGGCGCCAAAGACTCAAACCATACTCGTGCTGGCCCCTTTAGGGTTAGCGGCAACGCCCTGCATGCCACCTCCCCGGGGAAACCATGCAATGTCATGTGAGCTCTAAAGATTTCTAGGTACTCAAGGGGGTCCCTCCCTCCATCGTTCATCTCCATGGTGAGGACCTTGAACTTTGGTGGTAAGGGCACAGTCATCACCTCCTCCATGTAAGGTAGACCAGTGCTTGTGAGCAGTTGGTCCATAGACGATGATGTGCCCACTTTCCTTGCAATCTCTTTGTATTTTCCTTTGAGATTGCAGAGCTCGTCCTACATGTTCTTCCTCTCCCCCTTCATGTTTACTCTAGCTCCCATATTTCGGGAACCACGTGCTCACTATTGCTGGGCTCCGCCTCCTCATCCTACCCTCGTTAAGGCTTTTTAAGCTCCTCATTGAAGTGTTTGCACCTCATCAGTCAACTTCGTCACCCAGTCCTCTATAGTTTTCAGCCTTACTTCCATGGCTTCATATGTGTCTCTTCTGAGTTGTCAGGAACAGATTGTCGCAGGCATACGAAGTACTCGCAAGATTTACAAGGATCCCACAGACAGCGCCACTATTATCGAAAAAGGCAACTGGGAGAGGGTGGCCTTGGAGTCGGGGAGTCTCCAATGCCAAAGTTAGTATCGTCTTTTGGAAGTTTGTAAATAATGAAAGAGTCTAGGGATCAGAGAGATTTTCTCGTACTTGCAAGTTGCTATTTATACCGATAGAGGCCATAGAATCCATGTCTTTCGTACTGTTCACTCACGGATTTACTTTTATTGTTTTACTTTAATCATTGTAAACAGGAACTCCTTATGCTATAAAAGGAGAACCTCGTTTCATATTCAGACAGAACTCATTCTTCCTCTCTAATCTTGAGTATCTCCTGCCTTCTATCCCTGATTGTAAGTGCAAATCTGCACTACCTGATTTCCTCGTTAAACTTTCAAACTTTGTGATTTTAATAAAGCTTATATGTGTGTGTGTGTGATTGACCATAAAGTTACTTAAAATGTCTAGCATTAGTCAATTTGACCGATAAAAATAGCGGGTCATAAATATATAGTTGCCTAGTTGGTCCTTGGTTTCAATTAAAGAAGTATTCATGATACAAAAAAATCTATTTGCAAAGTCGCTTATTGATACACAAAGTGCCCCACTAATGCGTAGGCTACTATATCAGCTAACATAAAAAAAAAGTAAATGTTTTTGCATTTTTTTTTAATAAATGTAATCAATTTCATGGTAAGTGATGTTTAAACATCGACTTATATAATTAACAAAACTCTTCATGATAATGTTTTCAAATAAGAAACTCTTAATAGTCATAATTTTTCCATTTGAATGCTTGCAATGTTTTATATGAAGAATTATTTGTAGTCTTTGTATGCAAATCTAGTGTAATCTTTTTGAGACCAAGTGAGGAACGCCTAGAACTCACATGAAAAAACTCAATTTTTCATAGTTGATCCCATTTTTTAAGTGACTACACAGGACTTGCATATTTTAAAATTATATCTAGCATTACTCTTTTATATTAATACAAAACCAATTTAACACCATATGTCCATCCATATAACTAAAAATACCATCATTCTAATGTTACAAAAAAAAAAAAAAAAAACGAAATGGCACCTGAATTACTAGAATTGCAACTAGAGTTGTTTTGCTCATTATTGTTGTCATTTTTTTAATCAACGATTACATAAAGAAAAATCAAAAATACTAGAGAAAGAGGTGAGAGACCCCGAAACAGACCTCATTATAATAATATATGCAATGTAAGCATAAAAAAATGGCCAAGAGATCCAACAAATTGAGTCCAAACCCTTGTTCCTTGGCAACAAGGAGGGACCTCTAAGACCCCGTTTGGTTGTTAAATTCATTTGAGTTCAACTCAGTTTAGTCTAATTTTAAGTTTAGTCTAACATTTAAACACTCAATTCTCAAATTACTAAACTCATCTCAACTCAAAACTTCTTTACACGTGAGACTCACAACCTTTTTTAACTTCTCATAAATACATTTAAACTCGTCTTAACATTCAAACACA
This sequence comes from Juglans regia, assembly GCF_001411555.2. Classification (NCBI taxonomy): domain Eukaryota; kingdom Viridiplantae; phylum Streptophyta; class Magnoliopsida; order Fagales; family Juglandaceae; genus Juglans; species Juglans regia. Next base: position 18,042,978 of record NC_049902.1, on the reverse strand, counting down.
TTTAAACTCATTTTAGGTGGACCCCACAAAACTTACTCTACCATCTCAACTCACTAATATTCATAAGGAACTCAACTCAACTTAACTCAGCTCAACATCCAAACGCAGCCTTAAAATAAATCGGTTTGTAGCCTAATTAATGGACTACTCGAATATAGCTTGAAATTGCAACCAATAAAGGATCACTTCAATCTATTGTTCCAGTGTTAATAATAGAGATCTCGTCACCCGCTTCCTTCAAACTCTTTGTTAAGAAAACAAAAAACTAGACGGATAACTATAATAGAGAGTTTGAATTAAAGGTGACTTACCAAGGACATTCACGGCAATATCGACGTGTGCAGCTCACGATCTTGCAAGAGTGTGGAGAAGAGAACCAAATATGAAAGATTTAAGAGGAGAGAAGCTTAACCAAACCATGCGTGTAATCTATAGAGCTAGGCCAGATCTAGTATGTTGTGATACGTTAAGTTCATGCACAACCTAGGAGGCGTTTGAAGCTCAAGTGCTAATTTTTTGTCAACTTTTTTGCTTTAGTTTAGAAGATCAGTGGCTAGCGAGCATGATGGGGTGATGATGCATGCTACAGTTTTCCAACCCAGTGGAGAATGAATAATGAAAAAAATAGGTATAAGTAGTAGTCTTAGGAAGAAGGAGAGAAGGGGGAGGACGAGGAGGGGGGAGGAAAGGGGTGGTCATTTATAAGTTGTTGTAGAAAGAAAGGAGAGAATGTTTAAGAGAATTAAGGGATGTACCAATATCATGTCGTAGCTATCATGGTCATTTAATGGGCAACTTGAGCTCAGTAATTATATATATTGAAAAGATTCTAAGTTCATCCTTGGCATGCTGACATGGCATGGCAAGAATTCTCTCTCAGTTTGGGGATCGCCTAGGGTTCTAACGTATGGCTTCCGCCGCCGCCTCTTTGGGGCGGATGGAGGGTGGGAGTGACTCTTTACTGGTTTTGGGAGCACAGGCTACGGACAAGAAGAATCAAGGTGCGTTGTTGACAGGTGCGGCTTTGCCTGGTCAGTCTCTGGCTGATATTGTGGGTGCACGGCCACAACCTCTTCCAGAAGTGGATCTGCCTATGCGGGAGCCTAGGTTTACAGAGGGTGAGATGTTCTTCCTCTTCTCTAAGGCGGAAATCAAACTTTCGGTAGAGCTGTTCCGTTTCTCGATGGCTTTGAAATTCCTCCACAAGAGATCGTCTCTGGACCATATTCGTAGCTTCATTCGCCAATTGGTGGGGTCTGAAATCTGTTCCTGTGGTGGGGTAACTCAGGAATCCTAGGAATGTTTTGGTTCGTTTGGAAAATGAAGAGCATTTTATTTAGGTGATGGCAGGGGAAATTTAGACATGATGGGTGTCTCTTACAAGGTATTCCATTGGACGCTGGTGTTTAGAGAAGAAGAGGATTCTCCAATGGTTCCGGTTTGGTTGACGTTACCAGGGCTACCTCCAAATTTTTTCCATGTTTCTATTTTGAGAAGCATTGGGGGTGGATTTGGAAGGTTTCTGAAACGAGATAATGCGACAACGTGTGTTATGTGTCCGAAGGCGACATGAATTTGTGTAGAGATGTCTCTAAACTTGTGAGGCACTCATTTTGGATTGGTCCACCAGGGGTGGCAACCAGCCATTTCCAAGAGGTTGTTTATGTCTCTTCCTATGTTTTGTTCAAGGTGTCATAGACAGGGGCACCAGGAGAGCAAGTGTGGTCGGTCTAAGAGGGAGCAGAAGGGAAAGATGCGAGTGATTGACGGCGAGGACAGTAAGGATAAATTGGCACAAGTCTGGAAGTCAATGGGGGTGAGGGAACCAGAGAAGCCAGCAGCAAAGGTAGTCGAAGTGCAACCTTCAAAACGAAAGGTGCTACTGGAAGGTATTAAGCAGCTTGGTTTGGAGGGGGCTACGACAATTTCGAAGGTCCTCTATGTAGACGGATGTGGGCAGATTTGTGATCATGTTCAGGCTCAAATGGAGGGACTTGATAGGGATCCAGCTGTCAGGTTTGATGCTCCATCTTCTGGGGGTATGGTTGGGATTAACAATGGTTTACAGAAAGAGGCAGACGGGCCAGTGTTGGCTACTGAAATGAGCAGGGGAAACTGGTTTGATCAAACTAAGCTGGAAACTAAGGGAGAGGAACGAGCGAAATTGTGTGATGCTATTTTGACTCCTAGAAGTTCACTTAAAGTCATTGATGAAGCCATGGAGTTTTAGTTGGTCCATTTGGCAAAAAGGGGGGAGTATGGCAGAGGAGGGGAGAATGACTTGGGGCTTTCTTTATCAGAGGATGAGTTGGGTCAAGGTGGTGTGGAGATGGCTCGGAAATGTTATGAATCTGATACGGAGTTGAATGTCTCTCGGAAAAAATCGCGAGGGGCCAAGAAAAAACAGCCTATTGTTGCCCTTGATAGGGTGACGCACTCAAATAAATTTTATTAATGGTGTTGAATTTTTTAGTTTGGAATATTAGGAGAATTCTTTTGACGAAGAGTAGGTTTCAGCGTTTATTAAATAAATACCATCCTCCGGTGGTGGCTATTTTAGAACCTTTTCTTGTTTCAATTAAATGTGGTAGGTAGGCAAAGTGGATGAAACTTCCACACTATGTGAATAATGCTGCAGTTGGAGGTAAAGTTTGGTTATTTTGGGAGGAAGGGCTGGATTTTGAATTTGTTTTATGTTCAGATCAGGCGCTGACAAGCTAGTTTGTTAGGGGTGAGATGTGCACACTGGTTACTGTAGTATATGCAAGCTGCTTTCAGATTCATCGGCATGAGTTATGGGCTTCTTTGAGCGGGATTGATCTGGGTTACAGCCATGGTTGGTGGCAAGGGATTTTAATACTATTAGAAGTTATGATGAAAGAGTAGGAGGTTTGTTTCGTGCTCCTCGCGCTAAGGCAGATTTTAGTGGGTGTATTCAAGATTGCAGTCTATTAGAGCTTCCGTTTGAGGGCCAGAGGATGTCATGGTGTAATGGGAGGCTAGGTGGTCGATGTATTTGGGCCAGACTAGATAGGGTATTGGTGAATACAGATTTTATAAATCTTTTTGTTGATGCCCGGGTTGAGTATTTACCAAGAACATCATCAGATCATGCGCCGATGTTGATTTCTATGGCGCGAGAGAGTAGGAGCGGTGTAAGGCCTTACAGGTTTCAACGTATGTGGGGGACTCATGAGGGTTTTTTGGAGGTAGTTCAGTCTTCATGGTGCAGGCCAGTGGAGGGATGTGTTGTGGTGCTTGTTCGTAAAAAATTGAAACGGCTCAAAAAAGAATTACAAGAATGGAATGTTGAGGTTTTTGGAAGAGTTGAGGGTGAACTACAGGACATTGAAACAAGGCTGGGAGAGTTAGAACAGGTTGTTATCTCAAATTATTCACAGGAGGTGGAAGAGGAGTTGCTTAGTTGTAAGCAACATCACATTCATTATTTACATAGAGAGGAAATTATGGGTTGTCAAAAGTCACGTATTAAGTGGCTTACGGAAGGCGATTCCAACTCAACTTTTTTTTTCATGCAACTATGAGAGTTAAAAAGAAGAATCAGAATGTTGATAGGATGGCTTTGGAGAATGGACAGGTGGAGTGGGATGAGGCTGATTTGGGTTTGCTTACACCAGTAGTTGCTGAGATGGACAATGCTATGTTGGAGAGTAGTTCGACTATGGAGGAGGTTCAGGCCTCTCTTTGGTCCATTCTGCAGGATAGTAGTCCTGGGCCCAACAGTTTTTGGGCAAGTTTTTTTGTTTTGGCTTGGGAAATTGTGAAGGCTGATTTACTAGATATGGCACGTGAGTTCTTTGAAGGTATCCCTTTGTCTTCATTTTTTGTGGCAACTAACATTGTTTTAATTCCAAAGGTGGAAGTACTGGCTTCCTTCTCTCAGTTTAGTCTAATCAGTTTATGTGGTAGTGTATAAAATTTTATCAAAACTGTTGGTGAATCGACTGGCTCCAATTTTAGAAGGGATTATTTCGCCGGAACAAGTGGCTTTTGTGCGAGGTTGTAGGATCTTTGATAATATTTCCATTGCTCAGGAAACGGTGAGTGGTCTGAATAGGAAAGCTAGAGGTGGGAAGGTAATGATTAAATTGATATGGCAAAAGCATATGGTCAGGTGAATTTGAGATTTTTTATGGAGGTATTGAACAGATTGGGTTTTTTCTGAGAAGTGTCGAGCTATCATTTATAATTGTGTTTCCTCGCCGGTTTTTTTAGTTACGCTAAATGAATGCTTGAAGGGTTATTTTAGATCCTCTCGGGGTTTACGTCAAGGCGATCCGTTATCACCTTATCTTTTTATTTTGACGGAGGAGATTTTGTCTCGTTTGTTGCATCGAGAGTTTTTATTGGGTAGAATAAAGCCGTTTCAGCCAATGGGGGGCAGAGTTATTATGCATCTGTTATATGCCAATGACCTTTTGTTATTTTCGAATGGAGGTAGAGACTCAATTCGTAACACTATGTGCATATTGAAGGTGTATGAGAAGATGTTGGGACAAGAGGTGAGCCCAAGTAAATCGTCTATATTTTTTCTTCATCTTTCTCATTGTCAAGGAAGGAAGATTTGAAGAGTTTGGCTGGTTTTGTGGAAGGATCATGGCCTTGTATTTCTTTAGGAGTGCCATTGTATGTGGGCCATATGTTGTGTCAGTTATTTGAGCCGATATTGGTAAGAGTGCAAAAAAAGCTTGCGGGATGGAAAGGAAAGCTATTATCCTTTGGGGGGAAGATTATTCTCTTGAAACATGTATTAAATAGCTTGCTGATTCATTTGCTCTCTATGATGAATGTCCCGAAAGGGGTAGTTAAGGAGCTAAAGGGGATTTTTGCAAATTTTCAATGGGGTTCGAGTGTGGAGGAAAAGAAGAGAAAATGGGTTTCTTGGAAAAGGATTTATTTGCCGGTGGAGGAAGGGGGTTTGGGATTTCGGGATCTTTCGGATGTCCAAACTTCGTTATTCATGAAATTTGCTTGGAAGTTATTAAAGGAGGGTTCCTTGTGGGCTGATTTCTTTAAGGAAAAATACGTTGGTAATTCACATCTAGTGTCGATGGTATCGTCTGGGAGGGGTTCGAGATTTTGGAGAGGAATTTTAAAGGTGTTTCCTATTGTGTTGAGTAATTCTAAATGTCTAATCCAATGGGGGGACTCAAGTTTTTGGTTTGATAACTGGTTGGGGGATGGTGTAGTGGCTGATTTAGAAGTGGTGGTTGGTGACCCGTGCTTGAGGGTCCAGGATTTTTCAAGTCACACATATAATATATATATATATATATATATATATATATATATATAGACACAAAGAGAAGTGCTACAATATTTGTAGCTAAAGTATTTCTCTATAATATATTTCAGTCACTCAAGTACAGTTCCTTTTCTAGAAGAAAATGATTTGTAATTTTGTATAGTCTTAAAGTGTGCAAGACCCGCACTCCCTTTGAAGAAAGTAGAAAAAATTTGAAACCTATATGAAAAAAAATCTACTTTTTAATGATAGGCTGGATTTATTTCTGTCAGGATCATGAGGATGTGTAGCAGTATAGTGTGTGTGTTGAAGGGAATGTATGTGCAGTAGCAGAAATTGGCTAAGTGTGGGAACTGAGCACTGGTGTCGTGAGGAATTGAACATCCAAAAGGTGTGTTGGGAATATTAATGAAACGGTGTGCAGCAAATGAAGGAAGAAGGCATTGAGTGAAATAGTGTGCAGCAACTAAGGAAGTCTGAACGCGAGAAGTGTAACAGAAATAACAGATTGAAGGCAACAATTATATTTCAATACGATGTCATTTTGTTCATCTTCTTCAGTGTATAAATACAGTGTAGTTCATCAGAATGATTCATTCATCTTCAAGCTTAAAGATTGTTCATTTCTTGTAAGGAGGTTCACGGTTCCTCGAAAAACTTGCTCAAGAATCAATAAAGTCGGTTATTGGTTTTATCTCTGTTTTGAGTGAGTTGGGTATTTTCTGGCAAGCTGTGTACTGGTATCTTGTGTTGATACCTTACAAGTTGGATGGCTAAAGGCACGCAAGGGGCTATCAGGGCCCAGGTTGAAGGGAAACAACAAGAAGCAGTTCAGAGGCAACTGGATGATCACAACAATGCAATCCATAGTATTGCTGACAGGTTAGAACAATTGTCTGATTTGATTAAATCCTTGGTTGAAAGTCAACTAGTAGTTCAAAATTTTGATGTGCATGGTAGTGGGGAAGAAAGATTGATTTTACCTTGAGGAGTGAGGCTAGAATTTTCTCATTTTGATGGCATTGATCCCTCAAGTTGGATCTTTAAAGCAACCCAATTTTTTGATTACCATCAAACACCTTTGAATCAAAAGTTAGTGATAGCAGGGTATCACATGGAAGGAGAGGCTTTGGTCTGGTACCAGGATGCCTTAGATAGGGGGATCTTTAATAGTTGGGATACTTTCATTTAAGGCATTGCAAGTTAGATTCAGGCCCACTGCCTATGATGATCCTATGGAGGCTTTAACTCGCCTCAAGCAGACCAGTACAATCACCATTTATAAGGCTCAATTTGAGGCTTTGTCTAATAGACTTAAGGGTCTTTCTGAAAGGCATAAGCTGAGTTGTTTTTTGAGTGGGTTGAGGGATGAAATTCGATTGCCAGTTAGAATGCTTAATCCTGTTAACCTTAATGCTACATTTGGATTAGCTAAGATCCAAGAAGAATATGTTGTGGCTTCAAGGAAGTCAACCAGAGTTATGGGCAGTAATTTTGAAAAGGGGCATTTTGAGGTGCCTAATGAATGAGGTCAGAGATTTGTAGGACCTGTCAAGAGGATTTTCTCTTTACAAATGGATGAGAAAAGGAATAAGGGGTTGTGCTACCACTGTGATGAAAAGTGAAGCCCAGCTCATGTTTGCAAAAAGCCTGAGTGTATTTGTTACATGGGGAAGGGCATGAAGATTCTCTGTTGCAAGAGTCTAATGATCAAGAAGTGGAATCAGAAGCAAATGTTGACAACAATGAGGGAGGGATGGAAATTTCTATACATGCATTGTCAGGATGCATAAGTAATAATTCAATGAAGCTGTTAGGGAGAATTGGTGATGTTTATGTTGAAATATTAGTGGATTCTAGACCCACTCATAACTTTCTGGGCCCTCTTGTTATTGAAGCAGCCAATCTAAAAGTTAAGAAGGACACTAGTTTGCAAGTTCGAGTTGCAGATGGAGCTACTCTTTTTAGTCATGGGAGATGTGAAGAAGTTCTTAAGTTTCAAAACTCTAAGTTCCTAATTCCTTTCCATGTGCTTAGTTTGGGAGGATGTGATGTGGTTCTAGAAGTTCAGTGGCTGAAAACTTTGGGGCCCATTATTTGGGATTTTTCTACTATGTCAATGAGCTTTACAATTGGTCAGTCTGAGGTAAATTTGAACCAATCTTGAATGCAGATTTGAAGTTGTGTGAGGGGATAGGATACTTGAAGTCTTCTTTTGTTAACCAACAAGGTTGGTTTCTCCAATTGGTGGCACAAGATTTTGGTCAGCCAATGAGCAATTGTGTGGAAGAAGTGACTGCAGTAGTTGATGAATTTGTAGACATCTTTGCTGAACCAATAGGGTTACCTCCTGAGAGGAGTTTTGATCACCAAATCCTCTTGAAGGATAACACTATGCCTATCTCATTTCGACCTTATAGATACCCCCATTATCAGAAGACAGAAATAGAGAACATTGTTAAAGATTTGCTGAAATCTGGAGTTGTGAGGCCTAGTCAAAGCCCTTTTTCTTCACCTGTTCTTTTGGTGAAAAAGGCTGATGGTTCATGGAGAATGTACATTGATTAACATGCACTTAATTAAGTAACCATCAAGGATAAGTTTCTCATTCCAGTTATTGATGAGTTACTAGATGAAATATTTGGTGCAAATTTTTTTCAAAACTGGACCTTAGATCTAGGTACCACCAGATTAGGGTTAAGGAAGGGGACATTGAAAAAATAGCTTTTTGAACTCATGAGGGCCACTATGAGTTCTTAGTAATGCATTTTTGGCTTACTAATGCACCTGCAACTTTCCAAAGCTTGATGAATGGCATATTCAAGCCTTTTCTCAGGAAATTTGTCTTGATTTTTTTTATGACATCCTCGTTTACAGTTCTTCTTTGGCTGATCATTTGAAGCATTTGAGGATGGTTTTGGAAGTCTTCAGGCAGCACACTTTGTTTGCAAAGAGGTCTAAATGCAAGTTTGGCTTGCAAGAGATTAACTATTTAGGCCACTTAATTTCAGTTAAAGGTGTAAGAGCAGACCCCTCTAAGCTGGCTGCAATGGTTGATTGGTCCATACTTGGTTCCTTAAAGGCATTAATGGGCTTCCTAGGGTTGACTGAGTACTATAGGAAGTTCATAAGAAATTATGGTACAATAGCAGCCCCTTTGACATATTTGCTTAAGAAGAATGCATTCCATTGGTCTGAATCTGCAACTAAGGCTTTCCAGAAATTGAAGGAGGTACTGACTCAACCTCCTGTTTTGAGGCTACCTGACTTTTCGAAAGTTTTCTGTAACACCCCGTATTTTAGTGTATTTTTAATTGAAAGATTATTTGTTATTAATTTAAAAATTTATTCCCTTGTTTTAAAATTGGTTGGATTTTTAATGGATTTATTTTTATGATTTTAATTTTGTGAAATTATTCTGAAGTGCTTTCTTATAATTGATTATTGTAATACATTTAATTTTTTTTTCATATTAAATTAACTTATTGTTGGGTTTAATTATTTATTTTCATTTTAATCATTACGTTCGAATTATTTTATTTTACTTGCTGTTTTAAAATCGTTTCCGTTTGATCATTTTTGTAACCCAAGATGTGGGGATTGGACCTCATTTCTTTCCCTACATTTTCTCTTTCCTCTTTTCTTTTTCTTCTTTTCTTCTTTTCCTTTCTTTCTTTTTCTTTTTCTTCCCCTGCTTCCCGCGCGCCGCAACCCCCCCCTCCCTCTCTCCGTCAGTTCCTTCATCCACCCAACCCTGCCGCCTCGGGCCGCTGTGCGTGACACTGCCCGGCCCACCGTCCTCCCTAGCCACTGGCGACCACCCCCCTGTAATCTCAGCCCCAACTGCACCGCCGTTAGCTGCCACGCGCATCACCAAGCCGCGGCACTCCTTGCGCCGCTGTGCCGCCTTCGCGCCACCTCCGGCTACCATCTTCGCACTACATCATCCTCGACCTCCTAGCAACCCAATGGACCCAACCCCACCTCCGATCTATCACCGGTGAAGCCCCACCATCAACATTTCTGTTTTGGGTGTTTTTGCACTTCAACCGCCTATTGCGCCGCCACCCATGGCCAACCACCACCGCCACTAGTTTCACCGATATCCCTAAACCCTACCCTATCAATCTCGGGTCTTCGTTTACACCTGTTCACAAGTGGGTTTTTTAGACCCACGGCCACAGTGTATTTGGCACTGTTTTGTTGCTGCGTTGCCGCTTCTAGGACCTCCGTGATCTTTCAAAAATTATATTATAGCATTATAAGTATTTTTCCAAAGAAATTTTGAGATTTAAATATATTTTTGCGCTAATTCATATATACTGTGAATTGATTGGTTGTGCCGGACTGAGTCCGAGGAGTAAGGGGGTCGGTTGGATTTGATGATGGAGTTGTTTGTGTGAGATTGGTTTATGCTATGAAATTTGTTGGCTGTTTCGGGTTTAAATATTGGTGTTTTGAGTTTGACGTTGGTCATGGTGGATATTGGTGATTTTTAGGAAGTGATTATATATCTTGGGATTATGAGGGTTTTAAGTGTTGAGATATTAAAATAGGTTATTTTAGAAGTTTAGGCTTAAATATCGAAATCCGTGATTGATTGAAAACTTATGAAAATTATGTGATTATTTTTATAGGTGACGATTTATATTCGACTCGACATTTTTGAGGAAATTCTGAAAAGCTAAGTTGTCCAGGTAAGCGATATTCCTATGTTAGGTTTTATACAAGTTAATAGGACTGAGGTTGACATTATGAAAACTTGCATATTTCGTGATATGATGGGAACTTGTGAAAACAAAGATCAACCTCGGTCACTTATCTGCATTATTCATCAAATTTGTGTGAAAAAAGTAAATATGTTCTGACATGCATTGTGTAGACATGAGCTAAATTCTATCATGTGTTTTTCTGAAATCTGAAAAAGGGAGCGATATTGAGAATATGGAAAATTGTGCATTTATTTAGAAAGATGTTCTGGCTTTTGTTGTCAGTGTGCGTAAACTGTCTGATTCTGTTTTAGTACTCTGTATATTTTGATATAACATCTGAAAACCTTTGGCATGGTGTACTAGTATTTATATCTGACTCTGTCTCTGCTCTGCTCTGTTATGCTCTGCTCTGTTTGGGTTGGTACCAACTTCTCTGTCTCTGAGTGCACCCACTTTGGAAACAAAGTGGTTTTATTGTAGTTTTTCCTGTGTGCACACTCGAGGCTCCGAGAAGAATAAAGGAAAGATTTCACCTCTGTCTTTGCCTGGTTTGGCCACCGGGGTTAGCACAACCCTACCACGGGGGTGAAACATGGTCTCTGCTCTGTTTGATTGTAACGCCTCGTCCCCGAGGGTCCGGAGAGTTAACTCATATAACCTGATAATCAACTCTAACAAGGCTAGAGTACTTCCAAATTCAAGAATATATATTTTTTCAAATCTCAAATCAAACGTAAATACTTCAATTAAATGAACCATATAAACTCATCTATCCAATTTTCAATCCAGCAACTCAAATAAAATCAACTCTTCTTCATGTCTCAAATAACAAACTAAAAAATAATGAAACATTAACATAAGTCTCCATAAACCGTCTAAATCCATTGAAGCAAACTTAAGAACTATAAATAACTTCCAACATCAACACTAATACCACGAGATACCCAACAACCATTCACTGCTAATCTTCTCCATAAACTCTAATACTGATCCTCAGCCGAACCATCAATGTCATCTGAAATATTATGGAGATAAGGGGGTGAGTTATCAACAACTCAGCAAGCAGAGAGCATATACTAGCATGTAAACATGAGCATTTATAACATTTGATAAGCCGAACAAAACATTTACTTTCAGAATGCAGAAACAAAACTTGTACAAAAACATTAGAGCGAAATTTTCAGAAAAATAAACTTATTCCAAAAAGAGAATCCGTTGGCATTTCTAAACTGACACCTTATAATCATATCATCGTTTAATAAACACATCGGGACAATACCATGTTTAACCCCCGTGGTAGGGTTATAAACCACCATTATACCCGTGACTGTGCCATATTCCATGTTTCACCCCCGTGGTAGGGTTATAAACCACCATTATACCCGTGGCTGGGCCATTTTCCATGTTTCACCCCCATGGTAGGGTTATAAACCACCATTATACCCGTGACTGGGCCTTAACAGAAACAGAACGGATTTCATCGAAAATCCAGTTACACACATATACAAAATCAGAACTTCATGCCAAGATTTTCAGATGACACATCATATCAAAACAAAACACTGAAAAGCTTCAAATCATTTCACATGTTCGAGATAAACATAAACAAAGTATTCTCATTTGTTCATAACAAAAACTTTTAGAATTCCTTATTCGCTCTTTTACATAGTTCAGAAATAAAGTGCACAAAACTAGCTCATGTCTACACCAGTCATGACAGAAAAACACTTTCTCTTATATAGAATTTATGCATATGCAGAATAAACACCTAAGGTTCATTTCAGATCATTTCTTTTCATAAACAAACATGCTTATTTTTCAAGATCAACCTCATTTTATTTCTTTTATGCAAAACTAGTATATGAACCCCGCTTACCTGGACTTCTTAGCTTTTTCAGAATTTTCCTCAAAAAAGTCGAGTCGACTATAAATCATCACCTATAAAAATAATCACACAATTTCCGTAAGTTTTCAATCAATCACGGATTTCGATAATTAAGCCTAAACTTCTAAAATAACCTATTTTAATATCTCAAAACTTAAAACCCTCATAATCCCAAAATATACCATCACTTCTTAAAAATCACCAATATCCACCATGACCAACATCAAACTCAAAACACCAATATTTAAACCCGAAACAGCCAACAAATTTCAAAGCATAAGCCAATCTCACACAAACAATTCCATCATCCAATCCAACCGACCCCCTTACTCCTCGGACTCAGTCCGGCACAACCAACAAATTCACAGTAAATATAAATTAGCGCAAAAATACATTTAAATCTCAAAAGTTCTTTGGGAAAAATACTTACAATGCTATAATATAATTCTTGAAAGATCACGAAGGTGCTAGAAGCGGCAACGCAGCAACAAAACAGTGCGAAATGCACTGTGGCCGTGGGTCTCAAAAACCCACTTTTGAACGGGTGTAAACGAAGACCCGAGATTGATAGGGTAGGGCTTAGGGATGTCGGTGAAGCTAGTGGTGGTGGTGGTTGGCCGTGGGTGGCGGCGTGGGCGGCGATTTAATGCCAAAAAGCTCAAATCGAAGATGGAGATAGATGGGCTTCACCGGTGACAGATCGGAGCCAAGGATGGGTGCATTAGGTTGCTAGAAGGTCGATGATGATGTGGTGAGAAGATGGTGGCCGGAGGTGGTGCGACCGCGCAGCGGCGCAAGGAGTGCCGCGGCTTGGTGTGGTGCGTGGGGGCTAACGGCGGCGCGAGGAGGGCTGAAATTGGAGGGGTGAGGTCGCCGGCCGGTGGGGAGCACGATGGGGTGGGCAGTGTCGCGCACGGCGGCGCGACGGCGGCGGGCTAGGTGAGGAACGGTTGCACAGAGAGAGAGAGAGAGAGAGAGACGTCCGCGCGGGAAGGGAAACCAGGGGAGAAAAAGAAAAGAAATAAAAAAAAAAAGAAGAAAAGGAAAAGAAAAAAAAAAAGAGGGAAAAGAAGTGAGGTCCAAAACTCACAACTTGGGTCACAAAATTCCAACAAAAAATTATTTCAACACCACAGTTTTAAATAAAATAAATTTAAATACAGTGACTAAGTAAAATAAAATAATTAAATCCAACAATACAAAAATTTTTAAAACCTACAAACTAATTTAAATTAAGAGAATTTAAATGCATAACAATTATTAATATTAAGGAAACATGTCAAATTTAATTTTCACAAATTAAAAATCATAACAAAATAAACTCACTAAAATCTGAAAATTTAAAACAAGATAATCAAATTTTAAATTAATAACAAATAATCATTCAATTAAAAAAAAATACACTAAAAAATACGGGGTGTTACATTGATGCTCTGTTTTGATCTGATGATGATACTCAGTTTATATTATGCCAAAGTATTACGGGTTCTACTTATCTTAAAACCATCGTTCCATTACTTTTGGAAAAACATGTTTGTTCTGTATGATAACTCTGTAAAATATTTTGTTCTGCATATTGTATTTTGTAAATGCTCATGTTTACACGCTAGCATATGACTCCTGCTTACTGAGTTGTTGATAACTCACCCTCTATCATCATAATATTTTTCAGATGATGTGGAGAGTCCAAATGAGGACTTGGATTAGATTGGTGACGTGTTTAAGCTGAGAAGATGTGGTTAGAAGGACTTCTGATGTTCTTCGTTTTAATGTCTTTGAGTTTTATTTATATCTTAGGTTTAGTAAGATTTATGAAATTATTAGTTGGTTTGTTATGACTACTGAGAGATTATGGACTCCTTAGTTTCTTTTGCTGCAGTAATGAATTTGTGGAGTTTTCAATGTGGTTATTTAGAACACTTGATATTGAGTTTTGCTATTAAACTTTTGGAATTTTATTTTAGTTGTGTTGGGAAATAAGTTCTTAAGAGACATGTAGTAATTCTCCAGATCAACCGGGTTTGGGGCGTTACATTTTCACTATAGAATGTGATGCTTCAGGTATTGGACTTGGAGTTGTGCTTATGCAAGAGGGGCAACCTATTACTTTCTATAGCAAAGCATTGAGAGGAAAGGCATTATTGTTATCAACCTATGAAAATGAGCTTCTAGCTCTTGTATCAGTAGTGAGTAGATGGATGCCTTATCTGTTAGGGCAATCTTTCAAGATTAAACAGATCAACAGGCTTTGAAATATCTCCTTGAGCAAAGAATTGGTATTGAATTGTAGCAAAAGTGGCTATCTAAATTTCTTGGGTATGATTCTACTATTGATTACAAAAAAGGCAAGGAGAATGTAGTTGATGATGGGTTGTCAAGAAAGAATGAAGAAGATTCTGCTATGTTGGCCTTAATTACATTTCTTACTCCTTTATGGATTGAGGAATTAAATGATAGTTATAAACTATCTTCTGAGTTAGATGAGATTGTGCAGAAACTCAAGAGTGGGTTGTCAAGACCTAAAAACTATAGATTGTAGCAAGGGTTATTGCTAAAGAAGGAGAAACTAGTCTTGGTTCCTAACTCTCCTTTCAAAACAAAAATCCTTGAGTATATCCACAACAGTCCTCAGGCTGGGCATGTTGGTTATAAGAAGACACTTCAGAAAACTAGAAGGGAGTTTTATTGGCAAGGGATGAGAGATGACATTCGAGCCTTGGTCAGAGAATGTGTAGTATGCCAGTCTAGCAAACATGAGACAGTGAAGCTAGCAGGACTTTTGCAACCTTTGCCAATTCCTCAGTTTCCATGGTTGGATATATCCATGGATTTTATAGAAGGCATTCCCAATTCCAATGGTTTTTCTGTCTTTTTTTTTTTTTTTGTGATTGACAGATTAACTAAATTTGCTCATTTCTTTTCTTTGTCTCATCCATTCACAGCAACTAAGGTGGCTCAGATTTTCTTCTCAGGAGTGTTCAAGTTTCATGGAATGCCTAAGTCCTTCGTTTTTTACAGAGATCCATTATTCACAAGCTCTTTTTGGAAAGAGATGTTTAAGTTGCAAGGGGTGTATCACTTCACTATAGTCTAGCTTATCACCTATAATCTGATGGGCAAACTGAGAATTTAAACAAGAATGTGGAATGTTATTTGAGGTGTTATGCAAGTGATAAACCAAGAGAATGGAGTAGTTGGTTGACTATGGCAGAATGGTATTACAACACCACCTATCACTCCTCAATTAGAATTTCCCCTTTTGAAGCCCTCTATGGATATACTCCTCCAAAGTTGATGACTTATGTACCTGGAACCATTGCTAATGCAGCTATAGATCAGCAACTAAGGTCCAGAGATGAGTTGTTGTCTTTGGTAAAAGAAAATATTCAGAAAGCTCAACATAGAATGAAGTTTTTTTACTGATTTAAAGAGAAGTGAAAGGGAATTCCAGGTAGAGGATTGGGTCTTCCTAAGACTCCAACCCTATAGACAGAAAACAGTGGCTTTAAGACACAATTTGAAGTTGTCCCCAAGATTCTTCAGTCCATTTTAGGTGATTGAAAGAATTGGATCAGTGGCCTACAAGTTGGATCTGCCAAGTTCATCAAGAATCCATCCTATTTTTCATGTCTCTTGTTTAAAAAAGAAATTAGGCTAGGGTGTTCTTCCATTACCAGTTCTGCCCCTAGTTGACATATAGGGTCAAGTACAACTTGAACCTGAAATAATATTGGAGAGAAGGACGAAGAAAGTTGACAATCAAGCAGCAACTAAAGTATAGATCAAATGGGTGGGTGCTCCAATTGAAGATAGTTTGTGGGAAATTTTGTGGAAGTTGAGGAACTTGTACCCACACCTTGTGGGCAAGGTTCTCTGAGAAGGGGGAAAGTGTTAGGGCCTTGTGGACAAGGTCCTTTAAGGTGTGGAGAATGTAAGGATCATAAGGATGTGTAGTAGTGCAGCATGTGTTGAGGGGGAATGTATGTGCAGCAGCAGAAGTTGGCTAAGTGTGGGAACTGAGAGCTGGTGTCATGAGGAATTGAATATTAAAACGATGTGTTTGGAATATTAATGAAACGATGTGCAACAAATGAAGGAAGAAGGCATTAAGTGAAACGGTGCGCAACAGCTAAGGAAGTCTGAAGGCGGGAAGTGTAATAGAAATAATGGATTGAAGGCAGTAGTTCTATTTCAATACGGTGTCATTTTGTTCATCTTCTTCAGTGTATAAATACAATGTAATTCATCAGAATGATTCATTCATCGTCTACCTTAAATATTGTTCATTTCTTGTAAAGAGGTTCAAGGTTCCTCGAAAACCTTGCTCAAGAATCAATAAAGTCGATTCTTGATTTTATCTCTGTTTTGAGTGAGTTGGGTATTTTCTGGCAAGCTGCGTACTGGTATCTTGTGTTGATACCTTACAAATTTCAATAGAAGTACGCGGATCTTACACACCTTAAGACAGTATCTAACATTACACTTTATGGAAATCAAACATTAGAACACGATTCAGGTAAATTGTTTCATATATCTTACCAAAACGTTGAAAGTGGTACCAAAAGACTGAAAAACCTTTGAATTGCCTCAATAAAAATACAAGACTGAAAAGCTTTGACTTGCCTCAACAAAAATACAAAATCGTCAGACTCTGCACAGATTGTTCCTCCTAAAGCACAATTCGCCTCTTGTTAGTTCAATGACAAGAGGAAAAGGAAATGAGCCAATGCCCTATCTTCTTACTGGATTTTAATAGCACAACTGTATACAAGAATTATATTTACTCGTCCACTTTCCACCCATGAAAACTGCAGAAACGATCGCAGTATGAACCCTTTTACTCGAAAGACAAACCCTGTTGCAGTGCTAGCTAGCTCTTGCAGCTTCCCTTTTCCCAGACCAAATTGAGAAGCCACCATGGAAGGGCAAGGATATATCAAAAGATTGAAAATTGGCAGATGCAATCTTTACCTGGCAAGTCTACTTCTCCTAATTCTTGTGGGCGTCGTTTGACAAGCCATTCCCATACTTCCCCCTGGACTCTGCTCCTCTTCCTCGTCACTGGTCTCATCAGACCTCCATCTCGGTCCACAATTCATACCGTTGTCTTGGGCAGCAGAGTCACTCCCTCTATGGCTGAATTTAAGAGATCATATAAACAAGAGTGAGTTCAAATTCAGAGAATATGTGCATCTGCAATTAACTGTACAAGCAACAAAGCAGGCTAACAGACTTCAACGTGAAAGGAGGAGACATAAGAAGTAAGATTTACCTCCAAGAGATTTCCATTTGATCATCTGAAGATGCCCCGTTCCAGAGTCTATAATCTCTATCGGATTGGATCCTTTTACCAGTGAAACTGGTGTTCAAGCCACCTCCAGAATCTTTAAACAAGCTCTGGTTGCTGCTAGGTGTGCCCATTGGATTAGAGCTAAGCCTGTAGGAATATAAAGGACTGGCATCTTGGAGTTGGTTAATGAAACCATTTTGTTCCATTTCAGGGGAGGAGTCTTGGAGATTGCCAAAGGTAGCCCTGTTAATTTCTCTTGATGGTGAGGCATTCATGAGACTAACTCGACGAGTTTCAGGAGTTGAGTCATTTAAGTTGAAATCTTTGTTGATGCTACCTCTAGGTCTAAGTCCCCTTCCATATAAAATTGATTGGGAACCATACTTGATAACATCAGAGTGATGACCATTGATAGACCCATGCAGTCTTGTTTGATTTTCAAAAACCGATGATCTCAAGAAAGGAGTCAGGGGGTCCATCCCAAGACCAAGAGAAGAATCAGTAGACGAAGGAATCAATAAACTTGTTGAGGTTAGCTCTTGAACCATGGTGAAATCAGATTTTCCTGGCATTTCAATTTTTTCACCAGAACTAGCAGCAATCTCAGGCAATTGACCAGACTTTACTTGTTGCCTTTGGACTTCTGGCAGCAATTCCATGCATTTATCCTGTTTATTGAAGCAATCCCATCCACAATGTACATTAAATATCTTTTCTCAAATAACATACTTGTAGAAGAGCATATAAAATATCAACCATGTATACATGTTTATTTATCAGGCTCAAACTAGGCCCAAGTTTTCCAATTCTCAAACAAGGTCTTGACAAGCTGAAGTTGTGTACGTTGTGGTGTGCTCAAAGATAATTTGTTAGATTTCGGCTTATAATAGAACATCCATTGTCCAAAGATGCATGATCTTAACTCACTCCTAAGAGGGTAGGTCAGTTCCTTCAAGAAAAAGCATACAAAATATAAAATGCAGAAAACAAAATCAAATCTATCCTTGCAATGTCCAGAAATTGTATTGGGGTTGAAAGAGTAATCTAGCAAAAGCTGAGTTGGTTCCAATGGGTTCTGTGAAGGATGTGGATAGTTTTTTTTTATTGACATCGGGGTGTCCAGTTCAAAGTCCCAACTAATTCCAAGGATGCCCAGGCCCTCCTCAACAAGGAATTTCCTGCAAGTGCACTTCTGGTAATTCAAAAGAAAACTTCCCCAGTCCGTTTTGAACCTAAGACGTCCGACGGTTTGTCCCAGGACCACTTCACCACCCCTTGGGGTTGAAGGATGTGGATGGCTTAGCAAGCATTCTTGATAGTAAGGTCACTTCCCTGCCCAAGACATATATTGGCCTCTCATTGGATGCTCACTTCGAGGCCAAGTCTGTTTGGGGGCTATTCTTGAGAAGATGGAATGGATTGGCATGGTGGAAGAGGTTATATATGTAAAAGGGAGGCAGAGGGACCTGTACTGGGGCTGTGGGGGAGCAGCAAAGATTTTCCCTTGTGAACTGACCCAAGGTTTGCTCCCCCATTAACATGGTTTGCTATATTATTAATACCTATAGTTACACCTATAAAGTTTTTTTTTTTTACAAGTAAAATAACATTTTATTGAAACTAGTAAATAGGCATAACCCAAGTACACAGGAAGTATTCAAACAGTATACACCTAGTTACAAATTAAGAGCTGCAAAGTGATACAAGAAAATCATTTAAGTAGGCTCCATTAAAAACACAAGTTGAGGCCCAAAGAGATAAAGTATGGAAGAAGAAACTTCTGAGCTCATCCAGAGAATGTTCCTTATCTTCAAAGCTTCGACCATTCCTTTCAATCCATAAACACCACATGATACATGGAGCAATCATTCTCCATACATCCTCCATACATCCACAATATGGGAATTGACCCTACTCCTTTGCCAACAGGCAAACAAATCAATACCCGTTCTATTAAAGATCTCCACACACAACATCCTTGTCACCACACAGTGAAGTAAAAGGTGATCCACCAACTCTCCACTCTTCTTACACATATAATACCAATCCATTACAACAAGACCACGCTTTCTCAAATTGTCCAAAATCTTCCCAAGAGATGCAGTCCATCCAAAGAAAGCAATCTTAGGCCGCACCTTACTTTTCCAAATGCCAACGGAACGAAATATAATTTTGACTCGACAAATATTTGTACAATGATCGCACAATAAACTTCCGACTCCCTGTCTTCATCCAAAGCATTCTGTCCACATTCTTACCAATACTCAAAAGTATACAATAAATTGAAAAAATCAGAAATAACTCCTATTTCTCAATCATGAGCAGCTTTAATATAACGAACATTCCACTGTGGAGATCCACTAGAACAATCCAACAACTTTGACACCAACGCCTCCTGATCAAAAGCCAACCGAAAAAGAGAAGGAAACATGGTCTTAAGAGCTGAATCACCACACCAAATATAATGCCAAAATTTGACCCTGGATCAATTGTCAATCGCAAAACTAATAAAACGAACAAAACGTCCCATCCATTTCTAATGTTCTTCCACAAACTTACATCATGCGCAATTCTCACTTCATTGGAAGACCAACCCCCTAGCAAACTCCCATACTTCAACTCAATAATAACCTTCCATAAAGACTCCCCTTCCTGATGGTACCTCCCATAACCATTTCCTAAGGAGTGCCTTATTAAAAATCCTCATATTTCGAATCCCCAACCCTCCACTAGAAATCGGAGTGCATCCCTTATTCCACTTAACCAGGTGGAACTTAGTCTCCTCTTCAATTCCACCCCACAAAAAAGCACAAAAAGGTTGTTCAATTCAATTAGCCATACTTGCCGGCAATGGAAAAAGAGAAAAAAAAAATAAGTGGGAAGATTAGAGTGTACTCTTAATTAGAGTGGTTCTTCCCCCTTTTGACAATTACAACATTTTCCAACCAGCCAATCTCCTCTCAATTTTTTCCACAACCCCATCCCAAGTAGCCTTGGCCTTGAAGGAGGCCCCAAGTGGAAGACCCAAATATTTCATTGTAAATGAGGCTACCTTGCAACCCAAAATACTTGTCAAACTTCTAATGTTCCTTACTTTGCCCACCGGCACCATCTCAGACTTCCTCAAGTTCGACCAGAGAGCTTCACAACAAATCAAAAGAGCCTTAATTGCCTAAATATGACTTGGTTCCGTATCACAAAACAATAATGTGTCATCTAAAAAAAGATGAGAGACATTAATAAAACCATTGTTAGTGCTTCCCACCGAAAAGCCAAATAGAAATCCCGCATCAACCACAGTCTCCAACATCCAACTAAGCACATCCATAATGATCACATAGAGAAAAGGGGACACCGGGTCCCCTTGTCTCAAACCACATGTTAAAAAAAAGAACAGGAGTACCATTTACCAAAACAGAGAACCGAACAATGGTGACACAATGTTTAATCCACATACACCACCTCTCTTCAAAACCACATCTCTCAAGTAAAAAAGAAAATCCCAATTCACATTGTTATAAGCCTTCTCCATATCCAGCTTACATAAAATACCTGGCACTCTCATTCCCAATCTACTCTCCAAATATTCATTTGCAATAAGAACCGAATCAAGAATTTTTCGCTCCTTAACAAACACATTTTGAGGTTTCGAGATTGACTTCTCCATAACCGTACTCATACGATTAGCAAGTACTTTGGAAATATTCTTGTACACCCCATTCACAAGGCTAATGGGACAAAAATCCTTGACATTCGACGCCCCCACCCTCTTAGGAATGAGTGCTAAGAATGTTGTATTGAGGCTTTTCTCTAACTTTTTGCAAGGAAAGAATTCATGAAAAACACTCATAATATCTCCCTTCCATGGAAAAGCCATCCGACCCAGGGGCTTTATCTCTAGCCTTCCCTCTTACCACATGATGCACCTCCCCCCTCAAACGCTCTCCCCAACCAATTTGCACTCAGAATATTAGTAGTCTCAAAAACCAACCCATCAAGTTTTGGCCTCCACAAATGTTGTTCCGAGATAAGTGTCTCATAATAATGAACCACATGGTTCTTATATCAAATGATCATCAATAACACAACCTTCATAATAGAGCATCTCAATGGCATCATTCCTACGATAAGAATTGGCCACCTGATGAAAAAACTTTGTACAACAATCTCCTTCTTTCAACCAAAGAGCCAGAGATTTCTTCCTCCACAAAATCTCTTCCATCAAATTCAGTTTTTCAAGTTCAGCAGTCACTGAACTTTTCCTACTCAACTCCTACAATCAGCCCTATCCTCCAACCTTTGCAACTCCTTGAAGAGAAACTTTCTTTGACAATTGACATTCCCAAAACTTCCATATTCCACTTCTTCAAATCATTCTTTAAAGCTTTAAGCTTACTTGCCAAAACTCGGGGTACCAATAAACTGGTAAGAAGGCCATTGTCTCACAATATCCACAAAACCATCAGCTTTTAACCACATATTTTCAAACTTAAAATACTTGCTACCCCCATGAATATCCCCACAATCCAATATGATAGGAAAATGATCTGAACATACCCAAGACAATCTTTTTTTTTTTTTTTTTGATAAGTATACCCAAGACAATCTTTTCTAACAACACTCCAGAAAATGAGCCTCCCAAGAAGGAAAGACAAGAAGTTTGTCCAATCTCAACCATGCCCAATTGTTATTAGACCATGTGAAAGCACACCCCCTCCAGAGGCAAGTCCAATAACTCCATATCAAAAATAAAATCAGAAAAATCTCCCATAGCCAGACATAACCGAGACTCCCCTGACCTCTCACTCGGAAAGCAAGTAACATTGAAGTCCCCTCCAATACACCAAGGCACATCCCATCAGCTATAAACCCCTGCAATATCATCCCACGTAAGTCTTCTACTACCATCTAGATTAGGCCCATAAACACTTGCAAAAGCCCACTCAAAACCATCTTCCAAATTCCTGAAAAAACAAGCCACCCAATACACTCCTCAAATTTCACAATCCTCTTATCATCACAATGATACCACCAGAGGCAAGGAACACCCATCCCACGTAAAGACATCCTAATAAGCTTTTGATAATTCTCCTATAAAAAAACTACAACTTTGTTTCCTGTAAACAAATGACATCAACCTTCCATTGGCGAAGTAAATTTTTTACATGAAGGCGCTTGTTAAGATCATTTAGCCCCTACCATTCCACGATAGTATTTTGGGCTTCATAAAGTGAGATTTGAAGCCCTCCCCTTACTCCTTCCTCGACTTACACTCCCCTCCTTGGCATCATAATTTATTGCACAAGTAAGTCTCTTCAATTCTTACTTTTTTCGACGCTGATTTCAAAGACGATGGCCCGCTTCAATGGCAATAAGTAAGGCCCTAAACTAGTCTTCAAAACCCTTACAGGAGATCCCCTAGCACTCCTAAATTTCTTTAACTTTCTTAAGCACCCATTTCAAAGAGCACCCAACCATACTTACACCCAGGAGCAAAGTACATAAAGGCATGAGATCATCACCCACCTTCTCCCTTTCAATAAAATTACAATCCATACTCTCCATATCCCTTATAACCAATTGCATCTCAACAAGCCTCTGGTCTTCCCCCCTAAGCTTCAAATCATCCCCACCAGAGAGGTAAAATAATAATCTTAGTCTCCACACATGATATCACCGCACCTAGAAACACTCTCGGAGCTTCCCTCTGATTCTGGAGATAAAATTAAGAGGAAAAATATCGCCTTCACATTCTGTTCCAGGCAAAGCCTTCGAACGTGAAAATATCAGCAAAATCACTTGCGAAGCCTCAGGAGAGTCCATCAGCGAACATTCCAATGATTGAATACTATTCATGGGGGCAAAAATGGCCAGCTATCTATTTTGTTTCAACCCCAATGCAGGAGGAGATTCCATCAATGATTGACCAATGTTGTTTGAGGTCGAACCCGAATTAGACCTGAATACGGCCACACCGAAACGGGCCAGGCTGACTTCTAAACATCTGGTCCAACTTTTTGTTTACCTTTATCCAATTAACTGGATTTGGGCCCCTTTTTACAGCTGACTGAAGTCTTCTCTTTATTATCACAAGAAACACGACCCACCTGAATACCAACCCCCTTTTTAATACCCAAGCCCACAACCCCTAAGTCACCCTCTTCCTACACCTCCACCCCAAACTTACGGCCCAAATGCAAGTTAACGCCCATCTCCTTATCAATCCTCAAAAGAAAACTGTTGATCTTCTCATTGATTTCGATCAGATAAAACATCAACTCCAACCACGACTTTTCCTATACCCGACCTGATATGCCTCCCTCAAAGACTCCACGCCACCTGTTGAAACATGTGTTTGTTTGGAGGTGTTAGCAATCTTTACACCATGGACTAATCCACCACCTACCTTTGCCACCTCATTCCCCCAATAGCCCCTATTGTGTTCCGTCAGAAACTGAATGGAATGGCCGGGAAAGACATCGAGTCTCATTAACGCTGCCTTGTAAGATCCTTCTCCTCCCAAACTAGCCTTGTCAACATCGACTTGGAAAGATCTCGACCCCCACCACAAGCCTGAACTTTTACACCATAATCCACCCTTCCTCTGTTATTGGTGATAGGAACGGGGACTTCAGAGAACCCAAATCCTTGAGAGTTTCAGAAAACATCAATCCCTTCCCATTCACACCCTTAGGGATGACAATGAAACCTTTCCTGCCACCATCACCATACTCTGCTATCACCAAATAAAGCCCATAGTAGTTTACACATCACTGTGCCAAAAAAGCTCAATTCTCTTCAATGCAACGTCTTATAGAACTCACTACCTCCGGATGCAGTGCATGCAACAACCATTTTCTCCAACCATCTCGCCTTCACCTTACCAATGATAACAAATTTTTTAACTTTTCTGCTTCTTTCGGTAATACGCATCAACCCTTCATTCATGATGGAAAAAATGAAAATCTGAGTCCACCGATAAACTTCTCTTAGAAGCCACCAGAAAGAAAAATAGTTCCCAACCAAATTAGAAACCCGAAAACTGAAGAAAAAAGAAGGAAAAGAAATGAAAAGAAAGATTTGAAGAGGAGAAAAAGATTGGAAAAACAAAAAGGGAAGATTATGGATTATTTTGGCCGGAAATAAGACCACAGGAAGTCATGAGAGAGGGGGAGAAAATATTGAAAGGGAGAGAGAAGGAAAGAGTTCATCATTTGTTCTTTCTAAAATAAACTAATCATACAGAATGTTTTTTTTTTCCCGTGACAAGTAAGATTCCATCTAGAAAGTTAATATAACTTACAATCAAACTTGCTCTCCAGTGACTTGCTGATCTCATTCTAGACAAAACTTCTTTACCAACAGAACTCTTCGAAATGAAATCCTGTTCCACAGTCTTAAGTTTAAGATCAACTTGGAATGCTTCAGTATATCGGTAGCGCTGAAATGATAAACAAAAATAATTTTGTAACTCGGAATATCCTTTCAAAAACTGTAGTTAAATAAAATAAACAAGCAAGTCATTATAAAATTGTACGACATTTTGTTTCAAGAAGCAAAAACGGACAGCTCCAAGTAACAAAAATTCACAAAATAATCCACACATCTATTAGATACAGAGATATGTCAACATCTGACAGTAATTCATAATAATAATAAGATGTAAACATATGAAAAAACACTATGAGACCAAGTAAAACAGTATTAATTTCCTCAACAAAGCCTTATCCCAAAGAAAAAGGATACACAAGTTATTTCATTAAAAGATATAATGAATAAAAAATGAACCGAAATGGAGTTCTTGGGCTTCAATATGATACCTTTAATTGTGAGATATCATGCAGTCATTTGAACAAATTATTGTGGTCGCCAACTAAAAAGATCAATATTTATTTTGACATAGAACAACAATTGTAGCTCATCCAGCAATTCAGTAGTACAAACTTACGAAATATGATTCAATAAAAAGGAAAAAGAAGTTATGTGTAAGAAAAAATAATAAACAGAAAAAGCTACCACAGACTTTAACAAAACAATATTGACAATAACGATTATTTCAAGAAGTTGTATTGCATGATTCTAATGATCAGCAACCATGCAGTAGCGTTAGATGCTTAACCCAATTACTCAAATTTAAGTCAAACTTAAAATCTTGTTGATTCCTGAGTCTAGCTTCACTTAAAACCATGTCAATACCTGAAGATAGAATATGACAAGAAGACTTCCTGTAGTTGTTGAAGGGTCTTCAATAGAAAAATCCAACAGGCACTTATGGATATGCTTCTCCTCGTCAGAATTCCATGGCAACTCTATCATTCGATCTACCAAGTTCCTTCGTATACAAAGGCAACAGATTTCAGTTACCAATATGTCCACCCATTCCACCCAATTCCTGAACTCACTTTTGAAATTATCAGAAGCATTCCCAGATGGTCCATGCTTCAACTTCTTCTCCCTGACTTTGGTGCAGAGCATTCTCTGATGTGTAAATGCTTCAGTCAAAAGTCCACACTCCACCCTTACCCGAACAGAAGTTATGGCCTCACTAAGCGAAACCATCTGCAATCCACCATCACACCCAGACCACCGTAAAACCATCAGAGCTGTATCGGGATTATTCCTTTCTAACAACACTTGTGCAATCTTAGGATGAGTTGTGGGGCCTGAGATCTCTGGAAGAAAGCGACAAGCTTCCTAAGCAATAGGATTTTGTGAAATATAATTAGCAATCAAATGATAGAGAGCACCAAAAAACAAGATAGCCAATAAAACATCAGAGAATAAAACAGTTATACTGTTTAAATAGTTTAATTAGAGTCTCACCTGCTACAACATTGAAATGTTGCTATTTTATGTTTGAGTGAAAACAAGATAGCATGCTACACCAACTTAGGATTAATACATAATCCAATATGAGTTATCTCAGCTTAGACAAGCAGCACCATTAATCCCGTGTAGACTAGGGCACACATCTAATAAAGAATTTCATACATATGCAACTTATTTTCAGTAATCCAGTTTTGATAAATACACTGTAATACATCAGATTTAGTACAAGGGTGGAGAATGGGATCTTACATCGTTTGAGAAAGAAAAGTTTTCACCTTTTATAATGATTTTCAAGAAGCTCCAATTGTAACATTAATTAGTCATTTTGGAGTATAGGCTCGGATGTGACTTAGACCTTTCCTAGGTTGTTCCAAATGAATGTTAATCAAGGAAGGCCTAAACCATATCCGGGCTATACTCCAAAAGCACTAGTCAATGTTACATTTGGAACTTTTTAAAATCATTATATTAGACAAAAACTTCTTCCCAAGCAATGCAGGATCCTATTCACCATACTCATACTAAACCTGGGGTATTACAAAGTTATTTCCAACCATCTATTTTTATGTCAGGTCTTTAGATTATTAAGCTGCGAGACCTTTTCCAAGTCAAACTCGCTTTCCCAAAGAGAATAACTTGGTAAATTCATCTCCCTAGACAATCAATGAGGTGTATTTAGTGCCCACTAGCAAGAGTGAGGTGATAGTGTTAAGGGCGCCAGGCCACCTAAAGCCCCAAAAGTTTTGATATGTATATGGTTAGATTTTATTATTAGATATAAACCATTGAAAAATTAGGCCCTGTTTGGATTCAGAAGGTGTTTCATCTCATCTCATCTCATCATTACAACTTTCCCAAATTCCCACACAAAATATAATAAACAATTCAACTTTTTCAAATCCCAATTCAACTTTTTCAAATTCCAAAACAATAATAATATTAAAAAATAATATTCTAACAATATTTTTTTCAACTTTCATCTTTCATCTAGAACTATCTCATCTCATCTCTAACCCTTAATTCCTTCATATAAAAATACTTATGAAAACATTATTGTACACCGATTGAATCCTCAGACTCATAATGCAGTAAAATTTTAAGTGAGGTTCAACTGAAGTAGTTACAATTGGTTTAACCATATATCTAATTGACAAAAAGCAAATGGTCATACAAACTCAAATGTTACCTGCAGAGCCTCATCCGTGTGGTCATCCAACAGATAAAAAATTAAAGATTCCAGCAATGAGTGCCTGGTGATGCTAAAGCTGGTTGCAAAATCTTCCACAATGTGTCTCCACGTTTCATCAGGCATTTTCCAATGTCGATCAAAAAGAAAATAGAGAAGCTGCCATAAATTAAGGGAAAAAAATCTTGTAAACTTACAGCTTGCATAATTGGTAAGAAAAGGATACAATTGCTTGCTTTGCAACCACCAAATCAGAACTTCCACATAAGAAGAGTATATCAACTGCAGCTCGAAGATTTTCAAAAGGATAGCACCCTGCCAATCCTTCTATCTTAGACCGGAGAATTGACAAGACTCCACCTTTCACCAGTGATGCAGCTTCTAATTTCTCTGCTGTTACCTCTGAATCGCCCTGCTCAATATCAAGATTCACCAAAGCATCTTCAATGAACAAGGAACCATCCTGTCTAGTGGGCTCTGCAGAGAAATTTACTGCATCAGGCCATGATCGCTTAATTGCAGCTGATTTCCGTTCACAGACACGGGAACGCCATGACGTGAAATTAGCATATCGAGAACTCACATTCTCCAGAAATTGATGTCTTATGCACCACATCATTATCTCCATATGCTGAAATTTGAAAACCAATATGGAGAGAGAAGATCAATTATGGGCAGATATAGAGAAGTGGTCATTGGCAGTTTAATTTGAAGAAATCCAATCAGACCCTAATGCTTACTCAAAACTCCTGCCACAAAATGATTTAACACTGGCCTAATCACAATGCAGGGCATACACATTAAGAATCTATAACATTTATAATTTTCAAATGAGCGTAAATTTTATCATTTAAACATTTGAACTTATAACAATTTTGAAGCCTAAAGGTTTGCTACCATTTATGATTTGCTAATTTTGTTTTATTTCCCCAAAAAAAGTCCCTTCAGTTCTCCAAAATAGAGCTTTTGTTCAATCCAAGGAAAGACCCTTCAGTTCTATGTCGAATCCAAAAGAATACCTCTACCTTCTCCTGAAGGGAGCTTTGCTCTTGTTTAGTAACATCATTCACTACCATCATATATGTAATTATATAAAAATTAAATAATATATGTTATTGAAAACAAATTTATTTGCCTCATTTGTTTTCATAGATGAGATGAGATGAGTTGAGTTGAGATAAAAATTGAAAGTTGAATAAAATATTGTTAGAATATATTTTTTTTAATATTATTTTTGTTTTGGGATTTGAAAAAGTTGAATTGTTTATTTTATTTTGTATAGAAATTTGAGAAAATTGTAATGATGAGATGAGTTGAGTTGAGATGGGTTGTGAAAACAAACGAGGCCTTAACAAAATATAATATTTAGTAATTTTCATTTTAGAGTTATAAATTTTCTAACGCGTATTTTTTTTTTTTTTAAATTATCAACTCATGCTTTTATCAACCAATGGATACATAAATTTATAAGAGTTTTCGAGTAAGTTAAGTGCTCTTGATAGCCAGAGTTACTGCACACTTTGTTAAGAGCTCTTGGTCTCTCTCCATAGAACAAAGTTTCTAAGGTTTCACACCACTAGCATAGAAACAAAGTAAAGGGAGAGAAGATCAAGATGCTCAAACGAATATTAGACATCAATGGAGTTTCCCGGGGGTGCACAAGTCCTCGGCAAGGAGTTTCCCGGGAGTGCACAAGTCCTCGGCAAGGAGTTTCCCGCAAGTGCACCTCGGGTAATTCAAAGAGAAAACTCCCTAGTCCGATGGCCCCTAGAAATTGTTTGCACCCAGTGGGATTTGAACCTTGGACCTTGGAGGGAGCATACCACCAAGATCATGGCCTTTACCACTTGAGCCAACCCCTAGGGGTTTCTAACATTGATAATCTTCAAGACTTCATCTATTTTGTAAAGTATACCTTAGTCAAATATGTTACGTTAGGGTTTTGGGAGAAACAATGGAAAATGGAGAAGGGGGAAAATGATAGGTAGTTCAAAGATCTGATTCTACACTCTTACTATTGCACCATATATAATTTGGAAAATGATGTTTGTACTTACAATTTTTACATACATAACAATACGTGATGGCGTGTCAGCTATTGATATACTGAAAATTATTAAATTTGAAATTCAAAATTTGAATTTAAAAATAAAACTGATAAAATGGATCTTTGACATAAAATTGTAAGTACATGTAGCACTACGCATATAACTTAGCTTACATTTTTACATTTCTACCCTAATGGGGTATACTAATTACAATTATGCTCTCTAACAACAATTATGCCCTCCAACAAAATACACTTTTTTGTTTAATAAATAAGTAATGCAGATACAATTCTAGAGTGTGCAAGTCCTACACACTCCCTTTAAAAAAAGTGGGTAAATAATTTTGTTCCTGTAGGTCCCAGATTTATCCACTTTTTTTAAAGGGAGTGTGTAGGGCTTGCACACCCAAGGACTGCAAATATCATTTCTCTTAATAAATTTTGTTATTCCTACATATCACATAGGTCTACTACTTGTATTCTAAAAGAATCCCATCCCATCAATTGTGATAATTCACTTGCTGTTCAAGATTAGGAATTTAGACTTAACCAAAAGAATAACTACCTCATAAGGACTCTAAAAAATCAATGCCATATATCGCAAGTAAATAATACTATTTTATTTCAAATTAGAAAGAGACTTTTTATCACTATCATCACAAAGATAAAAGGCATCCTAAAATAAATACGAAACAGGTCAGCCATCAAAGCTAAAACATGTAAATGGTATATATACGTGCTCCACCAAAAGTAACTCCCAATTAAAACCTGCTTCGTCCTCAATATGTTCTCTTGCAGGTGGCACAAGTCATGAAGCTGTGCTGAAAGACTGCCCTTAAAAGATGACTCCAAAACTTCAAGCACATTGCATATTCCAGTCAGCTGTACAGAACACTTGAGTAGAAAACTCAACCTAGATTTCATCCCTTCCACTTCAAGGTTATCTAATGAAAAATGTTAAGAAGAGAACACTTGAAGCTATGGAAAGTGTGCACACTTCAAGCATCAAAATATTGCTCTAAGGATACAAATTACTTGGAGTTCTGTTGCGATGTTTCTGAAAGTCCTCTTGCACCAATCCTTGACAACCACTTCATCCAACAAGAAAGCAATGACAGGGTCACTAGACACAGCACTTTCATCCATACAAACATCTGTTACATCTGTGAACTCTGTTAAAGAAACATAACCTTCAATAGAATAACAGAATAATGTTATGAAGTTACACATGCCTGTAACCTATCAATAAGAATACCTAAGATTAAGTTACACATATAACATTTTTACTACGTATTCAGATTTTGGGAAGAAAATAATGATATAAAGAAAGGAATTATAATGTTGAAGGGAATTTTCCAGCCAGAAATGTACAAAAAAAAAATCTTTTGATAGGTAATAGTAGAGACAAAAGTGTTAAAATCCAAAACTAATTTATAAGTCTACAAGAAACAGGGAAAAAAAGTTAGGATATCAATCTAGCCATAAAGGATACAATGGCAAACCAAAGAAACTAAGTTATTCTCCAGGGCAACGTCAAACAAGGAATAGAGGCGTTGGACATCAGCAGTTAGTTGCTTGTCCCCATCTTCAATCTCTTGAAATCTCTCATCAGATCTTTTGGAGATGAGGCCAGCTTGTATGCACTCATAGTAAAGGCGGAGCCGTAGTCTATTGCCAATCTTTGGTAGTGGGATTCTACATATGGGGCAAAGATCACACCGTTGACTACACTCTTCGCATAAAGCGGCATGACCACACGCAATCAAAACATTGTGTACATAGCGTCCACAGCTTCCCAAGTCTCTAGTTGCCCGACAGCGTTCAACTTTTGCCTCATCACACAACTCAAACAGGTCAATGGATGCCAAGTGTTCCAATGCTTCCTGAAATTGAAATTAGAAGCTAGGTATAGTTTCTCATGATATAGTTTCTCATCAATCAATCACATTACAATCAGCATACTTATTTTTTAAAGCAGCAGCACATGATATGTTATGGTCCATTCTATACATGGGAGCATGAAATACTATAATGTCAATATATCGATCTTTTTTGTCTTATAGCTTTTATTAATATCAGTAGGTGTAGCCAAGTACACTAGATGTATACAAGAGAATCAATATGATATCAATCTCACTGTTAACCACGTTTCAATGGGAACATTTCAGAGCTCACTGAGATTATCATCTATGTTATAGAGATACTTTTATGCTTTCTATAGAGATACTTTTATGCTTTCTATATCTAGATAGTATATCAGATAAATAGATAACGTGTACAGTAAATAGACTCTTTGTGTACCGTAAATAGTCTTAACGTGTAAATAGCAGCTAACGTGTATAGTAAAACCAGCCGCAATTAAGCGCTGGCTTCAATGCTCGGTTGTAACCCTTTTCTATATAAATGAAGGAAAACAGTAGAAAGAGGTATTCAGACCAATATTGACATGGTATCAGAGCCACTTTGATTTCCGTAGCGTTGGTCTTAATCACAGGGTGCGATTTTCTTTCGCTATTCTTGGGAGAATGTTTTATTCTCTGATTCAGCAAGTTCTTTCTTGCTCTTAGTGGGTCTCGGTGACTTCTGTGGAGTCAAACCTTGTGGTTTGAGTTTTTGGTGGCTGTTGGACTCTGTCCTTCGTGGTGGCTGTGCCTCTTTGTGGCTGTCGACGTTCGCTGGGAGTTACGAGTGCTGCTTCTGTGCCAGTCGGCACTTTCTGTGGTGGTTGACAGCATCTGTGGGTGGCTGTGAGGTGGTCGGAGTGCTGCTTCTGCGCCAGTCGGCACTTTCTGTGGTGGTTGACAGCATCTGTGGGTGGCTTTGAGACTGTCGGCAGGTTCTGTGTGGCGGTCCGAAATTTTCTGGGTGACTGTGTTGCAGTCGGCTCTCTCTGGGAGTTGGGTAATTTTCTGGTTGGGTCTCTCTCTGCTGGTTTCCGAAAATTTCTGGGCAGGTGTCGAAGTATTTCTCCTTCGTCCGTAAGGTATTTCTCTCCAACAACTGATTTTGGGCCCTTGTTTCGTGCAGTGCCTATTATTCTTGTGCCTCTGGGTCCTTTATTTTTAGTCTGGGCATTTTAGTTTGGGCTCCTCCTTGTTACCGTGACTTCGAGTTTGGTTTATTGTGATTCTAATCTTACCACTTATTTGATTGACTACTTAAGCATATTTCTCTAAGTGCTTTTCATCATGTCTATTGAAAATACTATTGTTCGTTTTACTGGAAAGAATTTTCCTACGTGGGAATTTCAGTTTAAGATGTTTTTAAAAGGAAAAGAATTATCAAATCATATTGATAATTCTACTGAAGTTCCTACTAATGAAAAAGAATTTGCTCAATGGGAGGTCAAGGATGCCAAGGTAATTTCTTGGTTATTAGGGACGATTGAGTCTCACCTTGTGACCAATCTTCGTTGTTTTACTACGGCTCAAGCTATGTGGGATTATCTTCACCGTATTTACCATCAAGATCATAGTGCTCGGAAGTTCCAATTAGAATTGGAAATTAGTACTTATAGTCAAGGCAATTTACCTATCGCACAATTTTATTCTGGTTTTATTAACCTTTGGTGCGAGTATTCTGCCATTGTTCATGCTAAGGTTCCCACTACGGCACTCGCGGCTCTTCAAGCAGTTCATGCTGAGAGTCAACGCGATCAGTTTTTAATGAAGCTTCGACCCGAATTTGAGACCGTTCGAGCTGGTTTGTTGAACCGTAATCCGGTTCCTTCTTTGGATATTTGTTTGGGAGATTTGTTGCGGGAAGAACAACGATTATCCACTCAGATGGGTATGACTTCTGAGAAGGTCTTTTCTGAGACTATGAATGTAGCTTATGCAGCACAAGGGAGAGGAAAGAACAAGTTGCAATGTTTCAGTTGCAAGGAATTTGGTCATATCGCTCGCAACTGTCCTAAGAAAGTTTGCAACTACTGCAAGAAAGAGGGTCATCTCATCAAAGATTGTCGAGTACGGCCTCAGAATCGCCAATCTCAAGCTTTTCAGGCGGCTGTACAGTCTTCTTCTTCATCTTCTGCGCCACCTACTGTAAGCTCTGATTCATCTGTTCTCACACCAGCAATGGTCCAACAGATGATTGTGTCTGCTTTTACGGCCTTAGGCCTGCAAGGTACGGGTACTAACTCAACTTCTTGGATTGTTGATTCAGGCGCTTCTAATCATATGACTGGTAATATGACGGGTCTCCATGGTGTTCGTAAGTATAGAGGCATGCAAAATATTCAGATTGCTGATGGCAGTACTCTTCCTATTACTGTTGTTGGTAATTTGGGCTCTTCATTTCGCGATGTTTTTGTCTCTCCTGGATTGTCTACCAATTTGATTTCTGTTGGACAATTGGTAGATAATAATTGTGATGTTCACTTTTCTCGTGGTGGTTGTCTTGTGCAGGATCAGGTGTCAGGGACGGTGATCGCTAAGGGGCCTAAAGTAGGACGTTTATTTCCCTTACAGTTTTCTATTCCTAATGTTGTTTCTCTTGCTTGTACGACTACTGCCAATACTAATGAAGTTTGGCATAAGAAATTAGGTCATCCTAATTCTGTTGTCTTGACTCATCTTATGAAACATGGTTTTTTGGGCAATAAAGATTCATTTTCTTCTTCTCTTGTATCTTTGGATTGTGCTACTTGTCGTCTTGGTAAAAGTAAAACTTTACCTTTTCCTGCACATGGTAGTCGTGCGTCTAACTGTTTTGAGATTGTGCATACTGACGTTTGGGGTGTGAGTCCTATTATTTCTCATGGTCAGTATCGTTATTTTGTGACGTTTATAGATGATTATAGTCGATTCACCTGGATATATTTTCTCCGTTCTAAAGCTGACGTGTTTTCTGTCTTTCAAAAATTTGTTGCGCTTGTTGAGACACAGTTCAGTACTTGTATCAAAACTTTACGCTCCGACTCAGGGGGGGAGTACATGTCTCATTCTTTTCAAAATTTTCTTCAGCAAAAGGGGATCATTTCTCAGCGTTCTTGTCCATATACTCCTCAACAAAATGGAGTCGCTGAGCGTAAAAATCGTCATCTCTTAGATGTCGTCCGTACTTTATTGATTGATTCTTCTGTACCTTCTAAGTTTTGGGTAGAAGCTTTATCTACTGCTGTCTATTTGATCAATCGTTTGCCTACTCCTACTTTAGATTATGATTCTCCATATTTTCGATTATTTGGCATATCTCCTGAGTATCAATCCTTTCATACCTTTGGGTGTGTTTGTTTTGTTCATCTGCCACCTGTTGAGCATCACAAGCTTGCTGCACAGTCTGTCATGTGTGCCTTTATGGGATATAGTCCCTCTCAGAAAGGATTTATTTGTTATGATGCTCATGCAAATAAATCCCGAATCTCACGGAATGTGATTTTCTTCGAAAATCAATATTTCTTTCAGTCTCAGGTTATTTCTAATCCTCCTATTACTCTTCTTCCAGCTTTTGATGATGTGTCTCCTTGTATTAAGCGATTTCAACCAGGTATGGTGTATCATCGACGTCTTACCCCTTCTTCAACGCCCCTTCCAGACACTGATCCGTCACCTGATTCTACAATTCCTATACCTCGACAGTCCACTCGGGTTACACATCCACCAGATAGGTATGGTTTTCCTCACACCTCGCTTACTGCCACTCTAGACACTATTTCTGTTCCTCACTCTTATACTCAGGCATCCACCCAAGCGTGTTGGCAGCAGGCCATGCAAGAGGAAATCCAAGCTCTTCAAGACAATCACACTTGGGACCTTATAATTTGTCCCTCTGATGTCAAACCTATTGGTTGTAAATGGGTATACTCAATCAAGTTTCGAGCTGATGGCTCACTGGACAGATATAAGGCCCGTCTCGTGGTTCTTGGGAACCGACAGGAGTATGGTATTGATTATGAAGAAACATTTGCACCTGTTGCAAAAATGACTACTGTGCGGACTATCTTGGCACTTGCTGCCTCGCAAGGGTGGTTTCTTCGTCAGATGGATGTAAAGAATGCTTTTCTACATGGAGATTTGAAAGAAGAAATCTATATGTCTCCACCTCCCGGCATGTTTGCCACACCTTCCTCAGAAGTTTGTCGGCTACGCCGATCCTTGTATGGACTGAAACAGGCTCCGCGTACATGGTTTGACAAATTTCGCTCTAACATGCTTGCTTTTCACTTTACTCAGAGTCAGTTTGATTCCTCTCTTTTTCTTCGCAAGACTTCCGCAGGAATCGTATTGCTTCTCGTATATGTTGATGACATTGTGATCACTGGCTCCGATACTGAGTTAATTAAGCAATTACAACAGCATCTCAAGGCCTCTTTTCACATGAAAGATCTTGGTCCCCTACAATATTTTCTTGGCCTTGAGGTACAACTTACTCCAACTGGTATGTTGTTACACCAGCACAAATACACGCAGGATGTTATTTCATTGGGTGGTCTCCAATCGGGTAACTCTGTTTTTACTCCCTTGGAGGTAAATCTTAAGCTTCGTCAAGAAGAATGGGAGCTTCTATCAGATCCATCCTTGTATCGGCAGCTTGTTGGGAGTTTGAACTACTTGACGATTACTCGTCCTGACATTTCTTTTGCTGTACAGCAAGTTAGTCAATTTATGCAGGCTCCCCGACATCTTCATTTAGCCGCTGTTCGTCGCATTCTCCGATATCTGAAGGGCACCTCTACACGCAGATTGTTCTTTCCTAAAGAATCTTCCTTACAGTTGGTGGGATATAGTGATGCTGATTGGGCCGGATGTGCAGATACTCGTCGCTCTGTCACTGGTTGGTGCATGTTCTTAGGCAATGCACTCATTTCTTGGAAGAGTAAGAAGCAAGACAGAGTTTCCAAGTCCTCTACTGAGTCTGAGTATCGTGCTATGTCTTCCGCATGCTCTGAGATCACATGGCTTCGTGGGTTATTGGGTGAACTTGGTTTTCCTCAGCTACATCCCACTCCTCTTCATGCTGATAATACCAGTGCTATTCAGATCGCCGCTAATCCTGTCTTCCATGAGCGTACGAAACATATCGAAGTCGATTGCCATTCTATACGTGAATCCTTTGACAAACATGTGATTACACTTCCTCACATTTCCACTGAACGTCAAACTGCAGACATATTCACTAAAGCTCTTTCTCGGCATCGGCATCGGCATCAGTTCTTGGTTGACAAATTGATGCTTCTTGATCCACCAGCATCAATTTGAGGGGGGATGTTATAGAGATACTTTTATGCTTTCTATAGAGATACTTTTATGCTTTCTATATCTAGATAGTATATCAGATAAATAGATAACGTGTACAGTAAATAGACTCTTTGTGTACCGTAAATAGTCTTAACGTGTAAATAGCAACTAACGTGTATAGTAAAACCAGCCGCAATTAAGCGCTGGCTTCAATGCTCAGTTGTAACCCTTTTCTATATAAATGAAGGAAAACAGTAGAAAGAGGTATTCAGACCAATATTGACAATCTAGAGAACTGAACTGGTCATGCTATATTTTTAATAGGTAAATCAAGCATTTCTTGATATGCAAACACTAGAAACAAGTTTTATAGAAGTATCAAAAGTCTATAAGCTGAACATATAAATTACAACAAAAAATATGATATTTTTTAAACCAACAGTCTAACATCACTCCTCCAACTCCCTATTTTGGGTACGATCCCTAAGGTTTTCACACTTATTATATTTTTTCTGCAAATTACCTTGTTTACAATGACTTGCAGCCCTGTCACTTCAGCTTAGAAGAAGCTTACCAGAGCCATTTTGTTGATTCATTGGCACAAGCATAAAATGGTTTCATATCAGACACGCTTCTCAAACTTTAATGATAGTAGTTCAGATTATTCTATTTTGCACCATGTATTTATCTATGAGTTTCAACCAAACTGCAAATTGTCATTCTCCAGTAAATCACAAAGAAGATGTAGGATAAGAATTAAGCAGTTGAATCCTTGGATTTTAACAATCTGGGACATAAGAGAGCAAAAACCTGAACTCCTATTGGCTGCGAGCTGAGTAGCACCCATATTATCAAAATAAGGGGTGAAAGGAGAAGAAAGAGCTATGACAAGATCATGAAGAAGGGATTATATTCATAACAGCTTAAAGGTGGCAGAAGAAAGGCCTTTTAGCATGAATAGGAAAAGTGGTGAAACTATGGACCACTTGCTACTTCATTGTGAGGTTGCCAGTGCCCTATGGAATAATTTTTTTGGCAGAGTTGGGATAGAATGGGTTTAAGGGTGGTTTGTAGAAGTCTTCATGTCATCCCGCAAATTGCAGCAATATGGAAGATGGCCCCCACATGCCTTTTGTGGGGTATCTAGAGAAAACTATCAAAACTTCGACGGTAAGTAACATTAGCTAGAGGAACTTAGAAGATTCTTTTTCAACATGCCTTTTTCTGCGCAATAACTTTAGATTTTAATGGGCTTAATGTTCATGATTTCCTTATATCTATTTCTTCTTTCAAGCTAGGTGTTCTATCTTGTATACATCCAGTGTACTTGATTGCGCCAATTGAGGTTAATAAAATTTTTACTTATAAAAATAAATAAATAAATCACAATGGCTTTTATACTAACAAAATATTTTTTGATAAGTAGATGAAGTTGAGAATTTTATTCTATAAAATTATCACAAGTCAATTATGATGATTTCTCTTAATCATGGAACTGGAGACTTCTAATTGACATGTTCATATACTTTGAGTATATTGAACTGGAGCAGAGTAATTATTATCTTGAAAATATATTGTTGATTTAATAACAGTTTTAATTTTACTACAACAGCACATGATTCCTAATCCAGAGAAGATTGCGAACTCAAATGTGACATGTAGATCATTTTAATGAATTAGAATTGAGACCTTATTGTGTCAATATCTCAATATATTCGGTAATAACATTCAACATTGTGAAAACATGAATTTTCAAGAAAGAATCTATGATCTTTATTGAGATACAAAAATCCATTTAAGATAAATTTAATAGAAGTTGATTATTTTAAATCAAAGGCCTGAGTATTTAGGAAAGAAATTATTAAAAATTATTTACTCAATAGAATGTGACTTTGGAAAAAGCTTGTACAATTTGGGAAGAGGTTAAGTTTTAGTTCTCTATGGATTTTTTATGTAGGGATCAAATCGTAGTATTTAGTAATTAAATGAATTCTAGAGTGCAATTATAATTTTTTGTGATATAAAATGATTAATAGTAAACTTGGACTAGTTATGAGATAACCAAGTCTTTATCCTATTGAAGTTATAATTTCATTGATACCCTATAGATCCTTTCACAATCTATATACACACTGCTTGGCCTTGGCTGATATGGAGCAAGTTTTTGTCTGAAAATTTTGTCTTTCTCGAGGGTGTGCAGCACGGGGTAGAGAGGGTACGAGAGCATTGTTCTTTCAACCTTCTATCCTCAAGACACAAAACTGAAAGAGAAACATTGGGGTGATGGCATACTGATTTTCCAAAGAAAAAGGTCCTTGTTTGACCTATGTGTGCTACATGCATATCAAGGGTTTTTCTAGAAAGCCCACTCTCAATTAGCCGAAATAGACTAGGAAAGGAGACCTGAAGGGTTTCAATTGCTGCAAATCTGAGAAATCTGGAAAGCCGTTCTACAAGGTAGATCTCAAATTTTGAAAAGCACACTCCAAGGGTATGAGTCTTGACCTCTGTAGATCTAGTTTATTGAAAAGACTCAAATCCGTGATTTTGCATAACAAGAATTTTTATCCATGTGTTATTCTGTTGCATATGATTCCTTCCGATAATGTAGGACATGTACTCAAACCAGCTCAACGCTATGACAAAATGGAAAAAAAATAATATTATGTCTAAGAACCAAAGGATCATCACCATAAATAGTTAGAATTAAAGCCCCCATATAACAGCAGGCATGTATGCTAAATGCACAATGTGAGCATGTGAAATTTTACTTTGGTGTCTTAGGAAACAAAGATTTTTTTTCTATAGGATGTTCTTCAAAAACCAACATAAAACAATCATGTGAATCTAAAGAACAAAATGAGACAGTGAGAACCTCTAGAGCAATTCAACTATTCTCGAGCACCTAAAACCCAAAATTGCATCTTTAGGGCAGGTTTGGGACACAAGACAAAACACAAAATTCTCATCTCATCTCATCTCATCATTACACCTTTTTCAAATCCCCATACAAAATATAATAAACAATTCAACTTTTTCAAATCCCAATACACCTTTTTCAAATCCCAAAACAATAATAATATTAAAACATAATATTTTAAACTTCAAAACAAAATACAAAATTCTCATCCCACTCCCCAAACCTGCCCTTAGTCTATGATATGAAGGTAACAACACGAACAAACGGGTACGAATTCATTTACTTATAAGTACAATACTTTCCTAAAAACCCCCGGGGTGGTAGTCAACCCAGAGGTTTAAGATAGTCACCGTCACGAAAACACTTTTAGTGCTTGTGGAAGCCGTATTTGCATCAGTTGAAGCCCAAAGAGTAGTTTTAGTTTGGACATAAGCACTGGAAAGTACTAATGAGCTAACCCATTATGCTCCTCTTCCCTACGCAACTGATTCTAAAACCCTAAGGCGTCACTTAAAAGAAAAACTCGCTTCAGCTTTTGTTAAGTACCCAATGGTAAAGAACAGTAATATAGACAATAAAAAGGAATCAAGAACAAGGAAGATAATGATAATAGCCACGCCTTGGGATATTCGAGGTCCCCAATTCCTCCCAAAAGAAAACAACACAAGTTTATAATATTTTTCAGATCCCCCCCTCACTACCCTCTTCCCTCTACATATACTAGAAGAAACCCCTAATTCGACAACTACCAGCAAAAAGGCCATGGGCCACTTATCTAGACCCATGGACCACTAACAACTTTAACAATCAATTAAAATAAAAGATAGCATTGGGTTGGAGGCCCAT
Organism: Juglans regia; assembly: GCF_001411555.2. Classification (NCBI taxonomy): domain Eukaryota; kingdom Viridiplantae; phylum Streptophyta; class Magnoliopsida; order Fagales; family Juglandaceae; genus Juglans; species Juglans regia. Next base: position 18,002,816 of record NC_049902.1, on the reverse strand, counting down.
CAACCTGGCCCAATGTAATTGGGTTCATAACAATTTCCCCTCCTTTAAAAACCTTATCCTCAAGGTTGAAATTTTGATGCTCAAATTGCCTTGCCCCACTTCTATGGTACTATCTTCACTTCCTTCTGATGTGTATACCATTGATATGGTAGAACTAGACTTGTCTGTTTTCCTCGAGGCAACGTAAGTGCTGAAACCAAGGGATGATACTGATGCTGAAAAAGCAAGCCAATACTTGAATGCTCCCTTGGTGGATTTACCTATATGTGCTTTGACATTGTAATTTATTATGCTCAAAGTGGCATCTGATAAAGTGGCATTTATTATGCCTACTGCAGTTAGGATCAATGTCTTAATGGTGGTCAAACTTGCCAAGAGTGATACCAACTCTGGCCACTCTCGAAAATGAAGTTGCAAACTAATGGAGGTCCCTAAGAAAGCTCCCAGCGTATACACTGAAGCCAAACTCCTGGGTGATATAAAAATTCCAGCAACAATAAGTACGTAGAGAGCAACAAAAGCCTCTGAGCTTCTGGCTTCTACAACAGCATTGAAAACTCGTCTGAGCAGGAACTTTCCCTTCGATGCAAGAAACTGCAAAACAAAAGTTGGGAAAGATTGAGAGAGAGCCGCACCCACCACTACTCCATCATCAATGCTTCTGCAGTTGACCAAATCCGGCCCAAAGACAAGTTTTGCAAGAGCCTTCAGGCGTGCCAATGAAAGCTCCAAGCCATTCTCGAACAACAAAGAAATATCCCACTTAGGCAGAACTTTCACATCAGTAAGATTTCCAAACAAGCCAAACTGATTGAGGACCATACCACCAAAAAATAAACCAAGTATAGGAATAGCTTTAATGACCTTGATTCGGTTTCCTCTCTTGAGTATTTCATCAAACATCTTACGAGCTGCACCCCAGTTTTTAATTCCTTTTGTCTCAAATTTGTCACTTCCTTCCAAGATAATGGACATCCCATCGTCACTCAACCTTGCCACCTAATGCTCATTGATCAGAATATTATTTGTCTTCAATCCATTATCAAACGAACCATGAATAACCCCAACATGTAGGAAGTGCACAACCTTGGCATCGTTCACTAGAACTGCCAGTCTCACTACCCATTTGAAAACCTTTCTGCAGCTATTCTGATTTAATTTGATTCCATCACTTAGATTCACGGCCTGTAGTGTGGCACCAGAAACTCCAGCTTCATCAATATTACTTGCAAGTCTCTCCACATATCTCGAGTTGTCTATAAGTATATTTCCTTCAGGATGAACAATCAAATAAGAAGCTGACCCATATGATTTTTGAGAGGGATAACCACAGTGATAAACACCTGGAACTCTCTCATACCGTACACCTGTTTTCATGGTGGAAGGGATTCCCTCCATTATTTTTTTCCTTCCTCTATCAAAAGGCCTAAAAATAATTTTATGGGGCAAAATATCAAGCAACCGACGAGCCAAGGGTTTTTTTTTTATGAAATAACCGAAGCTGTCATCCCAATCCAATTCTCTTCTCTTCAGCTGCGAAGCACGCATCACAACAGACTTGCTATCCGAATCTACGCCCTCAGTGAGCACATTTTTACCCTCCTCTGCCATCTCAACAGTAGATTCGTCCCATTCCCTCGCACTTCTTTGCTTTATCACCGATTCTCCAACAAAACCCCACACACCCAATGCCAAGTCACATATCATGCAAAATCCTAAACCCTTAAATATACCCGATTCAACCAAAGACAACAATTCTGAGCTAGAACTCAATTTTATTTCTATGCCCAGTTCACCCACTCGAAGCAAGAGTTCACTCATTCTAGCAAAATCAAAATGTGTGTGAATGAGAGATGGGAGAGTTCGTCGACCTTTAACACCACTTCTAATTGACGTTTTCACAAATAGCTGAGGCGCAATCGTTGCCCCTTTTGAGATGTTGAAGTGGTACGAGAGGAAATGTCCTACTACCACTCCCACCCTTGAGAGCCTGCAAAGCCACGATGGCATCAAGGACTGCTCCTCGACTGTGGGTTGTTGGGATTTCTTGATTTCAAACGAGTTCTGAACTTTGATTAAGGCATCCATCGGTAGCACCGATGCCACCTGAAGCTTGAGCATGGCTGCAGTCACTGCAAGCAGCCCATCCGAGATGCCAAGAAGTTCTTTCCCGGGATCCCAATGAACCGGTACGCTGAGGTTGAAGACGTTTTCTAACTCTAACGTTTGCACCAAGAATTTTCTACATCTGTCATAATTGAAGAATGAGAATATTGTAGTGTTTTCCTTTTGGAGGTTAAGGGCAGAAAGACGATGTTGATGGCCTATTGTTTGGGTTGGTTCGGATATTGGGTGAGGCATATGGTGGTGACGAACGAGTCTAGGGTTATGAATTAATTTCAGAGTTGGATTCTGAGTATTAGAAGAAGCAGGGACGATTTCTTCCACCTCTGTAGCCCTTTCTACACCCTCCTCTGCAGCTTGGCCTTCCCAGACCAAGCAGTATTCCTCCACAAGTTCATCTTCATCTTTCGGTCCATTTTCTTCCTCCTCTTCGTCTTGCCAGTTCCGTAGAGTCTGCTTTATCTCAACACAACTTTGCTGCATTCCCTTACAAATTTCTTGCGTTCCTTTCATTATTTCTTTCACCTCCAACAACTTATCTAAAATTTTTTTAAGCAACTTTGTTTTCTCCTCGTTAAATCTTACCCCGTCCATGAGGATCGATTGCTAGCTGATACCAATTGTTAAGTACCCAATCGTAAAGAACAGTAATATAGACAATAAAAAGGAATCAAGAACAAGGAAGATAATGATAATAGCTACGCCTTGGGATATTCGAGGTCCCCAATTCCTCCCAAAAGAAAACAACACAAGTTTATAATATTTTTCAGATCCCCCCCTCACTACCCTCTTCCCTCTACATATACTAAAAGAAACCCCTAATTCGACAACTACCAGCAAAAAGGCCATGGGCCACTTATCTAGACCCATGGACCACTAACAACTTTAACAATCAATTAAAATAAAAGATAGCATTGGGTTGGAGGCCCATCAACCTGGCCCAATGTAATTGGGTTCATAACAAAGCAACTTTTTCATACAAACTATAATAAACAATTCAATTTTTTCAAATCCCAATACACCTTTTTCAAATCCCAAAACAATAATAATATTAAAACATAATATTTTAAACTTCAAAACAAAATACAAAATTCTCATCCCACCCCCCAAACCTGCCCTTAGTCTATGATATGAAGGTAACAACACGAACAAACGGGTACGAATTCATTTTCTTATAAGTACAATACTTTCCTAAAAACCCCCGGGGTGGTAGTCAACCCAGAGGTTTAAGATAGTCACCGTCACGAAAACACTTTTAGTGCTTGTGGAAGCCGTATTTGCATCAGTTGAAGCCCAAATAGTAGTTTTAGTTTGGACATAAGCACTGGAAAGTACTAATGAGCTAACCCATTATGCTCCTCTTCCCTACGCAACTGATTCTAAAACCCTAAGGCGTCACTTAAAAGAAAAACTCGCTTCAGCTTTCTATAATGAAAACGAAAAAAATAACTAAAGCAGCAAATAAAGAAGAGCAGCAGAGCGCCCATAAGAACAAAACAGCTAGGGTATAAAGAAGTGGACGCATACGAGCATGTGTAGGGTTAAACAGAATTGAGTACCTGAACGGCTCGGCTATTATAGTTAGGTCGCGGAGGAGGAGAACCCAATCTTGTGGCAGTGGCAGCGGCGGCTGTGGAACTCGAAGGGGCGGTTGGGCCGTTGAATCTCCGGTCCATTTCACGGAGAGTGCCCGAGAGCAGACTGTTCCCAAAAACGCGAATGAGAAAGAAATTGAGAGGTGGGTGTTAAGTTTTATCGAAGGACAGCATAGCCATTGGCGCTCAAAGAGACATCTCAGTCCTCGGAGAGAATTGGAGGGGTTTTGAAAAAGAGCGTGAGGTATATTTTTGGAGTAACGATAGAGAGAATTATTTTCATTTTATAAAATAAACGTACTTTCTATTATTAAAAATTGAATAATCTTATATACAGTTGTAAAATGTGTAAATATCATATATTTATTTTTAAAAAAAAATGAGGTCTATTATTAAAAACTTAATTTATTTTTATATAAATTTAATATTTACACATTTTTTTTAAAAAGATTGCGCAACGATTTCGTACTTCACGATTTTAACTATCATTTATCTTTAAAATATAGTGGTGTAAATTGTAAAGTGTATTGTGGGATACCAAGTAGGGGTAAATCGGTCCGGTCTTGGGATGGTGCACCTATTATTTTCTAGAATCGGACAGTTAACTATCGATACAGTCCGGTCAGTCCGTTTGGTCCTAAGTTATTTTGTTTATTTTGTTTCATCTTTTTCTTTTTACAAATAAATTAATAAAAAAATTATTTAAATTACTAAAATTAAATTAAGTAAATTATTAATGTGGATTATGTAACTAACTCATTAAAAAAATATTTAACTATAATTATATTTATAATATTGATAGTTACTACTTGCTTACTAACTTAGACTTTAGTATGCATAATTATTAATAACGAGCCTACAACCCACACAAATGCGCGGATGGCTGTGTACGTTGTGTATGAGGGATAGAGATTTAGAGAGAGACCAAATTTTATAGTGAAGAAATTCGAAATAGTTTATAGGGCAGTTTATTTGACGAAACAATATCAAGGTTATAATAATACATTTTTGTGGAAACTTAAATCGGTTTATATCTTTATATGTAAGAAATGAAATGAAACTTAAAAATTACAATAGTTCATAATAAAACATTGTTTTTAAAAGGATTACCGCTACATAAACATAACATTTCAAGTTTAATAGGTAGAATGCCTACTTTTATGGGTAGAATGTCACATCAAAACAATATAAATATCGAATTACTGCTTTTGAGTGGAGTCTTAAATCAGTTTATATCTTTATATGTAATAAAAGAAATGAAACTTAAATGGTTCATAATGAAATATTACTTTTAAAAAGTTTACCTCTTCATAAACATAACACTTCAAATTTAATAGGTAGAGCCTACTTTTATGGGTAGAATGTCACGTCAGAATTATATGACTCCGCTTTCATATATAGTAATAAATGTCTTATATTAAAAATTAAAATTCTAACATTTTATATACGGTTAATGAATATCAAATAACTTCATTGTTCATAGATTATTAATGCTTTCTTGCAACTTAAGTATTTAAAAAAAATTACTTAATTACTTTAATTAAGTGTAAATAGTAGAATATGTATAAATGTATTGTGTATCTACATATATTATCATATGATTTATGATACATTATTAATTGATAGCATATATTATTTAACATTTTATAATGTCAATGATAATAGATTAGATGAAAATTATATAATTAACTTATATAACTATTATATAAAATAAAATAATATATATATAAAATAATAATTTAAAAATATATATACTAATTTGGTCTGGTCTGGTCCAAAAATCACAGACCCCATGACTGGACCGAAACCCATTCAGTCCACCATTTGTGGGACCGAAATCGACTACTCACAGTTTTAGCCCAGCTTGGTCTGGACCGAACTAGTCGGTCCAGTCGGTTTTTCCATTCCGGACCAAAACTTCTTCACCCCTAATACCAAGTCAATAATTTCAAATTTTCACTGTGCTTCAAACAATTATTGTCCAAATTCAAATATCTTCTAAGGCTTCTTTAGTTACACAGATGAGATGAAATGAAATAAAAATTAAAAATTGAATAAAATATTATAAGAATATAATTTTTTAATATTAATTTTGTTTTGAGATTCGAAAAAGTTGAATTGTTTATTATATTTTATATAAAAGTTTAGAAAAATTGTAATGGTTAGGTGAGATGAGATCATCTACTGTACAAAACCAAGTCTTAACCTCCTTCCTTCTTTAGTTCTCACTAGGGGTATAAAAAAAATCGAAAAACCGGTTGAACCGAACCGAACCGAACTCGGTTCGGTCTGGTTTGTAAGCGGTCCGGTGTGATACTGATCTTCAAAATTTAAATCGGTTTTAAACCGGTGCGGTACCGATTTTCATATTTTGAAAACCGGTTTAAACCGAACCAGGCCAATATATATTCATAATTTTTTATATTATAACATATATTATATGCTAAATTGCTAATTAATATAATATGGAATTCTATTATTCAAGTCTATTATTATTATACATAAAATTAATATAACGTGTCATATAACATAAAATAAATCTTATAATTTTTAATATAACATTTTATATAAGATATAAATTTTAATATTATAATATAAAATTAATATAACATAACATAACATTTTAATCTTAAACATAAACATTAATATTAATATTATCTGAAATATTACCTGGGATACGTTTTTTGTATCAGAGCCATTGGCTATTATTTTATATTATATTTATATTTATATTGTTGTTCTTATTAGTATTATATGACTGTTTTATTTTGCTTGTTGTTTTATTTATGATATATTTTATGATGAATTATTATTATGTTCATAGTGTTGTTATTGTGATCTTTATGATTTAAAATGTCTAGATTATAATTTAAGGCTGGAATTAGAAAATATGATGAATAATATAAAAGATCTTAAAAGAAAACAATAATTAATGAAACAAGACTATACATTAATGATAACTAAATATCATATATTTCAAAGTAGACAAGTGGCAATAGAAGAATGGGAAGATTATTGCGACTTCTTAATAAAAGAAATTAATATAAGAAACCATTTGAGTATCCTTACTTTATTAAAAAAAAAATGTCATTGATACAAATCTTTAACAAAGATAACCTATAGAAAAATAAAATAAAGTATATTGAGAAGTTTGTGCTGGTAAACCATGAAAAATCCTTTGGTCAACCCATTTATACTGAAGAGCTTTAAGTGTGGTCCTCGTAGTGTTCTCTCAAGTTCTTAATCTATTTATTTATCTTTGAATATAGGAAATATTTGCTTTAAAAATATGTCTCAATGAATTCTTTATTTAAACATAATGAATCCTCTACTAGTATCCCAATAGAATCTGATAACATCAATCAAGAAGATTACAATATAATAGATATATAAAGAAATTTACAAGATTGGACAATTCCTAATGTTCCAAAAATCAAATATACAAACATTCTACTTTTTCTTCTAAATTATCATTTCTTACAAATTATACTATTAAAATAGTAGAAAAAATCATTAATTTAAATAATGATTATGAATCATTATAACTATTAACAAAGGGATTTGTAACACCCCGCACCTTTTTTCTGAAGTAAGCAAATTCGACTGAGTCTCGTTATGCGTGCCGAATCTCGATGGCATGTTTTTAAAAATATTATGTGATTTATAAAATAAGTCCAGTGTTTTAAAACCCTCGAATATTTTAAATGCCCTGAAAATATTTATATGAGGTATTTTTAGTGTTATTGAACTAAGCCTGAATTTAAATAAGACAATTATAATATTTTTGAAGAGCTCCAAAAATATTATAATTGTAGGAAATCATTTTAATATAATTTTATTAAAATGATTTCAGTTATTTAAAATGTTATGTGATTTAAATTATGTTGAAAACTCTAATTAATTAAATGATTTTATTCTCTTAAAGATATTAAATAAGACTTCATCATTATATTAATGATGAAATAATATTATTTTATAAACTAAAGTTTAGTTTAAATAATATTCTATCTTAATTTCTCTCAGTATTTTTAATTAAGTTAATGTTTACGCATTTTGAATCAGTGTTTTAATTCCATACCGTTAGATCATTTTGAAGTTCCCAAGGTAAAGGGTTAGGATTAAAACTCAGACCCCTCTCTCTTTCTCCCTCACTTTCCCTTTTCCCTCTCTCTCCTCCCTGTCCCTCAGCTTACGCTGCACGTCCCCTCTCCCTCTCACTCGATTCTTTCCTCCTTTAGCCCGGCGCCGCAACACGCCGCCCAACCTCACTGCCACCGCCGACATCTTCCCCTCATGCCGGCGAGCACCTTCCCACCATAGGTGAACCCCCCACAACTCTCTCTCTCCCCTTTGCGCCGCAGTACACAGCCACCCAGGCCATCGAGCACCACCACGAGCATCCCCTGACCTCCCCCTTCCTCCTCCCCTTGACCCGAAGTCGGTAGCTCCTCCCTAGACTGCAGGCACGCAGCCTCCACATGCACGGGTTCACTATACCCACGGCCACCTCACCACCACTAGAAGCCCCCCTTCCATCGATGACCTCCCCTAACCACCCCCATGCATAGTCGAAGTCCCTAGCTTCCCCACGCTCTCTCACGGGTGTTCCTCCACCCTTTGGCCCAGATCTGCCTTTATAGGCCGCCATGCTGCCTCCACCTCGCCACCACAGCTCCAACGTACCCCTCTCAAGCCCTCCATGGCCAGCCAACGACCATCCGTGCTCCCCCCCTCCATTTCCCCTATTTGAGATACACAGGTTCCCCTTGGAAACCCACGGCTCTGCCGTGCTCCGCCACCATGAGGCCATCCTCAGCTTCCCTTGCCCTCCCCTAAACTAGCCCTAAGCCCACACCACCACTTTACGTGGTGGACAGCCACCATACATGGTGGACAGCCACTGTACGTGGCTAACCCCCACTGCACACGGCCCTAGCCGCCACCCACGGACTCCCACCATATCGGCCATCCTCGCACAGCCTAGATCTAGTAGCCAAAACCCTAAATTCGGTCCCCGAGATAGTCCCATTGTAAGGTCATTGTAGTGATCGCTACCACCCAAGCTAGTGGTTTCCGACGCCACTGGCCATGCCGGACAGCGAGCAACACACGAGTTATCCCGTCGATGGTATAACTCTCTATCCCTCGTTATTTATGTTAAATGTTAGTTAGTTGGTTAGGTTGTGGACAGTGTTATTAGTATTTGTGGAGTTCACTAAGTAGTGTGGTGATGTGATATGCTGTGTAAGTAAAGTGTTGGGCGTAGTTGGAAAGTGTATTGTGTAGTGTGGTGGGTTGTGCTATGAAATGTGATTGTGAAGTATGTGCGGTATTGGTAACATGGCGTAATAGGGAATGAGAAGAGTACACCTAGAGCGTACTCTATGTGGTGGAGTAGTGCACTATATGGCATGTATGACGTAGTGGTAATGTGGCGTAGCGTGTGTGAAGGGAGAATACGTGGAGTGTACTCCATGAGATGCAGCGATACACTGTGTAGGGTGTCGGAAAGATAAGGATGGTTGCGTGACTGATGAGCGTAAAGCATGATGAGTAGTGTCAGGAACTGTGGAACAGTATCCCAAAGTAGTTATGATGTGGCTTGTAGTCTTAAGGTCACATGTGTCATTGTGTAGTTGACTTATGGCTAGGAGTATATGTAAAGTGGCAGATAGTATCAGAGTAGTGCAGCAGAAACATGATGGGGGAATGTCACGAAGTGACATCGTTAAACAAGAAGTCGTGCTTGTGATGGGTGAGGAGTTAGTGTAAGAATGACGCAACGGGAACATGATGAGATGTCACGATGTGACAAGAGTACGTGAGGGACCGTACTCGTGATGAGTTAGGAGTTGACATAGAAATGATGTAGCGGGATGTCAGGTGACTTGACAAGGTAACGGTGTAGTTTGTGAGTAGTCTCGAGCTATGACATGACGTAAGGTGTAGTTATGAATGGAGTAGTCTTGTCGTATTAAGTATTGAGATGAACTGTCAAGAGGAGCGGGTGATTGAGCTGAATTATTGCATATTTTATACATTTAGAACCAATATATTTTATTTTTTTCATTACATTATTATTGGTTTTAGATGAAAAAATGGTTAAGATGAATAAATCTGAGTTGTGATTTAAATTGGTTAATAGCATGATTTATGCTTAATTTATAACTTGTGATTTAATTAGACAATGTTCATTCACATGCACAACATATTTTTGATATTCTATTATTCTTATTTTATTTTATTTCTAATTTCTATTATTTTATTTCTAATTTCAAATTCAAATGACTTTCAAGTGGGCAAGATGTTAGAACAACTTAATAACTTTCAACGAATGTAGGACTCTTCAAATAAGGATAATAATGGGGTTTGAGAATAATTCGGATCAGAGTCCAAAATGCATTAGGAGACAGAATGGATATACTTTAGTATTTTAATCATAACTTTCTGCTCAAATATCAGATTGATACGATTCCTGATGCTTTGGAAAGCTATCTTAAAGGGCTACAAAGTTACCTGTAATAAGAATTTCCAAATTCAAACTTTTGAAGCGTGTACATAGCTGTCAAGTTGAGTCCTAAAATTTAAGCGATTTTGTGTGCGGGAATATGAAATCATTAGAATTTCTTTCCTACCCTATTTAAGCATATCATTAGCACGAAATTGAGGACTTTTTGAGAGCAGTACTGCACTTTTGAAGAACTTTTCCAGGGTCCAATTGCTGCTCCAGCCGCCTCCTCCATTGCTTACCACCTCCATGTACATTCATTTGACTTGCTCTTTTCACTCTCTACTATTTATTTAATTTTAGTTTAAAGTTATGGAGAAATTTTGAGATTTTTGGCTTAGATATTGGGCAATTTATTTGCTATTTATTTTACTTAATATCGCTATTTTTCTTGCTCTTTTAAGATTTCATTGAACAGTGATTACAATTGCTATGGATTAATTTTGAGAATTTGTGATTTGAATACAAGGATGAACCCTAGAATCTTAATTTTGGGGTTTTTCAATTTTCAGTTCGTATTTTGTCAATTACTTTCTAATCTAGTTTAATTCTTAGCTTAGTTTTATTAATCTCTTAGATCCATTACATATTAGATTGATTAAAGTTTAATTAGGACTTAAATAATTTCAGTTTTATTGTTAGTTTTCAGATTATTAATTAAGATTGTTCAGTTTAGTTGATTCTTTGATTGTTAATTTCAATTTGTTAGTCTTTTACATTTCATTTCGACACTCAAAAATCCAAAAATATGAATCTAGTCCATGACTAGTGCCTTTTTCATTCTTGTTGCACTCTTCCATCCATTGCACATACCAACATTTTTATTTTCTTTATTTTTAATATTTTCACCATTTTAAACAAATTTGATTTTAAGTAACTTTTCCTGAAGAGATGATCTAGGAATTTATTCCTAATTATTACGCGACACCCTCCTGCATTTGGGATAGCCTTTGTGCTACTCATTTTTGAGTGAGTCAGTGGGTAACATGAATAATCATGCTAGCCTGGTTAATAGAAGGGTGGTATCGGAGTATGAGGCTTATCCATACAAGCATGTGATCAACGGATTATATTTTGGTTTTAGGTGATAAAGAGGTAAGTTACTTGTCACAACCTCGCCTCGGAAATGGTGGAATCGCGACGTACACACCTGTCTTTTTTTTTTCTTTTCTAGTAATACGCGATCAGCATGAACATGACACACATGTACTCTAAATTTCTAATTTAATAAAAGGGAATACCTGACAGACATCCTACTCAAACATTTATCCATAAGACTCTCAGAGTCCATCATACGTTCATAAAAAAACATAACTGTTCTAGTTAAGAAGAGACTTCGTCCCAACATAAAACATCTATACATATAACCCATCATCCATGCAAGGTCGAACCAACAGAGAAGACATTAAGCGTCTGCCTCTCTCTCTGCAGTAATGCCTTACTCTCCAGCCTTTTCGTCATTATTTGGACGTTTAAAACATAAACACAAAGTGAGTCGAATACTAAGCAGTTGACCATGCTGTTAACTTATTAATCACATAATCTTTTCTTTTGAAAACGTGCATACATAAACATTTGCTAATCTTCATGCATAAACAGTTTATGGAATAAGCCTTACTTTCATGTATAAACATTTTAAGAAATAATTATGCTTTCATGCATAACATTTTAAGAAATAACCATGCTTTCATGTTTCACTTTATTTGGCCGGTACACTCTATTACGTCCCGTGTGTTAGATTTGGTGGTATTCCTTTAGACCTGGATTCCGCCCGTGGCCACAGGTTGGGAATCCCTTTCAGTTAGGAGGTAGCACTGGGTGGACTACCAACACTACTTACCTGACATTGTAATCTGCCCATTCCTTTGGTACCCTTTTCATTCATATGGCTGTTACGTATTTTCATATAATAAGACATTCATTCATTCAATCATTTCTTTCATTCATTTCAATTCTTTCAGTCATTTTCATTTAACAGTTCATTCATGAAAAAAACGTCATTTAAAAGCATGAACTTAGACATCATCTTTCATGGCATCCATAAATCATCAGTTCATAAGGACATTTTAAAACAATTTCTTCACGTCATTTAAAGCATCAGTTCATAGGAACATTTTAAAATATTTTCTTCACATCATTTAAAGTATCACTTAAAGCATAAGGCATGAGATGCTCCTTTCATTTTCTTTGCAATCAAAACATTTTCATCATCTTTCTGTCTAATGCACATATATTTTTATAAATAAGATACATTTTCATACTATACCACATATAGGAATAATCAATAAGTTTCTTGTGAGAGTATGTATGAAAATCTCATGATTTAGAACCTACGTGCATGTATTACCTTACACACATACACACAATTATAATCGATAAGGTGCTTAACAGGGACTATCAAGAAAGAGCTTGTACATAATATATACATTTACTCTTTCTTTAGAAGAACATTTGAAAAGAGAGAGAGACATTCTTTCATAAAGAGAACTTTGTGTAAGAAGCATGGTCATAGCTACTTAACTGCGAGCTTTACCAGTGAGTTCCTTTGAACTTGAAAATAAACTCATATTCAATGAAATGGAATAAACACATTAATATACATCTTACTTTAAGTTTTACTAACCGACACTCTTACACACTCACTTTAATTCCAATGTGGAATTAAAATGTTTTCTTAGACCCTTTCTCACTTAATGAACATTATCTACAAGGTACAACTTTAACACATTTAGCTACCCACCATACATGGCACTAGGTCAAAACATTAAAATCCTCATTCCAAACATTTTAAAGAAACTCATGAAAGTAAATAGCATGTTTGCTATCCCTTTAAAAGTCATTATTTTCTACATGAAGGGTAGATGGAAATCATAGGTTAGAAATGCATAGATGGTAGGAATTTATTTAAAAAGGGAAAGGAACAATGAATTGCTACAAGTCTGAAATTTTCATCAAAGAGGACATTTGATGACTTTGTAATATCGTATGGAAGGTAAATCCAATAAAAGGGCCAAAGCTCACAAGAAGGTTGATTTTGTCACTTGTTTTCAATGGTTTTTCATACTAAAATTTAACTTTAGTTGAACAAAATGTGAAATTGAACAAAGAGGATGAAATGGGTTGGTTTAAGCCCCAAAACAGAATGCATTGCAGAAACAATTCTGCAACACTTGGACAGCTAATAGCCTTAGTACATCCATGCTTTTAAACATCCCTCACTTAAGCAAAATCTCAACTACATAGTTAAACGATACTAAAGTTGTAGAAAACTTAAGAAAAGCATCACATTTTTCTGAAAACATAGCATAAATAATGGATACAACACTCGGCAACTCAGAATTCCCGAAGCAAGCTTACTAGTTTAATTAAAATTCTTAATAGCTTACTTAGGGCATAAACCTTGAGGAAAGTATGTCTAAAATTATAAACCTCAACTCCATTAATTTAGCACATAAAGACAAGACTTAACATAATTAAAACATGGTTTAAACTCTAGAAAATACAAGGACTACAACAAAATTGCCTTGCAAAACACACGGCTGGAAACAAAAACAAAGCATAACACATAAAAGCTATCATTTATCTACTCGGTTACCACCCTATTAGAACAAATATTAGGAGAAACAAATGAGAAATCAGTCTAAAAACTACCACACAACACTCGGTCAACACATAAATTCAAAAACCCCAAATACATGGCACGAGTTTGCTTAGCACGATTTCAATCCTCAAGAAATCTTGAGGATAAGAGCGTTACCTGACTTGGCTTCCCTTTCAAGATACGGAAACGAGCAACAAACAAGAAATGGAAGAGGAAATCTAAATATTCACGACTGCAAAATCGTTCTCCTTGAAGAAACTTTAGTTGGATCTTAAGCTTGGGGAAATGGAAGAAATCGGTTTGAAGAAGGAAGAGGAAATCGTGCGGGCTAGAGGAAACCAAGAGGGTCTTTCATGTGAATGAAGGGATTTCGCTTAGATAGGGCTTGAGAAATTCTCTCTTTGCTTGCCTTAGAACTAACAGGTGCAAGAAAAGGTGAAAAGGAAATTTAGTAGCTTGCTTAGGAAGCCTACGAGTCCAAGAGAGAAATGTCTCAATTGTTTTAGTCAAAACTTGTCTCATAAGCTATGAAGATGAACAATGGAGATTGAATGTGGGGAGATATTTTCCTCACTTACCCATCCTATGGTAGAGGGAGTTTGGGCCATTTCTTGAATAGATAAAAATTAGAGGGTTTAAGGGAAAATATTTCAAAGTCTTAAAAATCATACCATTGCTTTATTTTAATAAATCATATTTTAAAATAAAGCATACTCATCTTAAAATAAAATAATAAAAAATAATAAAAACTCTTATCTCAAAATATTTAACTTAAAGAATTAATAAAATAAAATAAGGACCTACGTAGTGGGACTCAGGTATTACAGTACGTGTGTAATCTGGTTAGACACATGTGTCAGACGGATTCACCATATGTGATGGGTAATCTGTCCTAAGCATAGTTGCACGGTGCTTAAGCCTCAAAGTTGGTTTAGAGCCGTGTAGCATGTATGGATGGAAATGAGGATTTAGTGTGAGCTAAGATGCATGAAGATAGTGACAGGTGTATTGTCTAGGATTGTGATGCGTGACTTTGTCGGTCGGAATCATGCATCCGAATGTGGTCAATAGGAAGAGTAAAACGAAAGTCTTGGCATCTTGATCCTAAGGTGAATCGTGGAGGTTCACTTTAGTGGATGAGCACTCGAGGTAAGACCTTGAGTAGTGACCGTAAGTAGATCCCAAAAGTTTTAACATAGTAAAGGGACATGTAAGAGTACGAGATATAAGGAGAGTGTTTCAAGTAAAGTGTAGTTATATCTTAAGTTTAGTTGCTTATGCACTAGATGGAGAATAACGTCAAGGTTATGTGTATGCATGTAGGTTGCCATCTGACACGCACATGAACACTGCATGAAATGAGTATGGCATAGAGTCTAGGTAAGTATTATGTTTATACTCTTCTAGAATTTTCTAAACGATATGAAAATGAAGAAATAAACGTTTTTCTTTACGACACGTTACGAAACGAAATGAAACGGCATTTTATGAAAAGCGTGCTAAGTGTTTAAAGGTATACGTATGTATGGCCCTTCTTGGCAGCCCCTTTTTATGCAACCAAAATATTAATTGTATGCATGTGAATGAATGACTATATGCGGTATCTATTGTATATATTTTCACGAAATGAGATGCGAGGCCTATGCCTCGTGCTTTTAAGCGATGCTTCAAATGATGCGAAGAAAGTGTTTTAAACGTCCCTATGAACTAATGTTAAAATATCCCTATGAACTGATACTTTATGAATGTCATTAAAGATGATGTTTAAACCCATGCTTTTAAATAACGTTTTTCCATGAAAGAACTGTTAAATGAAAATGAAATGACTGAATGAAAGGAACTGAAAGAAAGGACTGGACGTTTAATGTATGAAAATATATAACGATCACATGAATAAATGAAAAGGGTACCAAAGGACTGGGCAAATTGCAATGACGGGTAAGTAGTACTAATAGTGCACCAAGTGTTGCCTCTTAATTGAAAGGGATTCTCAACCCGTGGCCATGGGCAGAGTCCGGGTCTAAAGGAAGACCGCTAACCCAACACAAGGGGCGTAACAGTATGTACCGGCCAAAGAAAGTGATAAAAAAGAATGTATGAATGCATCAAACTCTTGAAGAAATGAAGACACTGATGGGAGATACGTTTTACGGAAATAAAACAATTTTTAAAGAAAAATCCTGCCTAGTGATGTTTTCAAACGAATGCATGTCTCATGTACGTATAGTATGTATAGAGTGATGAATGCATGAATGAAAACCTATGTTATTATATTTTAACGGTATGAAGTAATGCTTACTGAGTATTCGACTCATTTTAGCTTTTATGTGTGCCCCTCCCTCCACAGGAACTAAATGAGCAGTACGCTTCGAGACGGACATGGCCCAAGGGGAAGAGTACAAAAGTCTAGGCACGAGAGTTTTAACTGTATGAGAGGCCTTTTTATTTTAAGATTGATGTTTTCTGCTGTAAAACTCTTTTATTCTCAAATCACATTTTATTTTATAACTTAGAGTCTTACACCATGGGTATGGAAGTAAAAAGTTTTAAATCGAACGGTAATTCTCGTCGTCCTTTTTAAAATCATTTTATAAAAAATCTCACCACAACGATGGACGTTACATAAGTTATCAAACATCACAAAAAACATAAATATTCTTTCATACATATTAGATTAATACAAATAGCTATAAAATCAATCACTAGAAATAGATTAAACACCTAAGTATTACTCTGTCTAAGGGATGGATGACACTATAATTTTCATGATTCATTACTTGGCATGGTAGAATCAAACTTGTTCCAAGGTCCAGTTTATTTTAATTATTATCTCAATTATTCTCTTTCATTATTTGATACTAATATCTTACATATCTTAACATTAAACATTAAAAAAAATGGTTATCATATTATTTGATACTGATATGTAGGATTCATTATAATAGATAAAAACAACATTAGAACCACAAGCTCTTATTACCAATCCAAAAGAATATACATTGTTATTATAATCTAGTAGACAAAACTTTAGTGTATAAATTCCTAAACAAATTAATTTGAATCAAATTACTCTTCCTAATAAATGACAAGTAGAGAGCATTACTTCATTACCTAAAATAAAAAATAATTCTAAAGATGGTCTTAAATATATAGATAAAAAAAATGGACGGAACAGTCCAAATTGATTTTCAACCTTTAAGAAATCTTTATCACATTATTCTTCTCCAGCACCTTCTAGTTTCTTACATAAATTTCTCGGAATAGATATCAAAATTTTGATACTAAATTCCAAAATCTAAACACACAGATTCAGAAAATTATTCCCGAAAATATTATTGATACACCAATATATACTGTTGATCATTCAGATACGGCATCCACCTCTTATAATCCTGAAAAGAAAAATTTTTCTTCAACATATTCACAAGTAATTAGAGATGATACCCAAATATACACCTTGAGTAAAGAAGAATTTAAAATTAATAAAAAATATTTCAAACAAAATTATATGAAAGAAAAAAAATAGTCACAAAAGATTAGTATTTTTCTCGACTTTTACAAAAATAGAAAGAGATTATATTCGAGAAAAATATTATGAGTATCTAGAAAGAATATAGATTAATATAGATTTCTTTACATGGTTTGAAATCTATCAATCAAACCAATTATCAACCATAAACATGACTACAAATCAATGGATTAAAAAAGAAAATAATCAAATTGTTTATGAAGAATACCCCATTTTGAAGCCATCAAGTCCAATCAAAGAAATACTCAAATATTGGTTACACTAATAAAAAAATATAATAATACAATAGAAGGTAAAAACACTGATAATATAATCCAACAAAATAATTACACCAATTTATATCTAAAAGTTATGAGTAAACAATTAGAAAGAATTGAAATTCAAATATCTTCTATTAATCCTACTATTAAAGAAGCAAAAGAAACCCCTTTATTTGTTCTCCATGAAATCTCATCTCATCTAAAAACTATTTATCCAGAAACAAAAATGATTTATTAGAATAAATATCTAATAAATTATAAAAATTAAATATTACTAATACCACATATATCTCAAAATAACCTCATATTAATGTATTAAGTAAGATAGACTTACCAGTATTATCTGATTCTAAAATAAGCAATATTGAAAACCAATATAAAAATTTAGATTTACAAATAAATAAGATTAGAGGAAATCATCTTAATAGTTTTTCAGTTAGGGATTCTAAATATCATGTTTCTATTATTCGTAATTGATATCCGAGGCCTACTCTACCTGATATGCAATTCGAAGAAAGAGAACATATAGTAAGATCTGCTTTTGCACCAGATGTATTATAGGAAAGGAATATAGATGTATTATCTAAGTATGAAATATTAAATCATTTCCAAAAAATGATTATGGTTGCTAACGTTTATAAAAGTAATAGAAAAACTGATCACCAAGTAGCACATATTATTGTTACAGGTTTTACTGGCCAATTAAAGGGCTGGTGGGATCATTATATTTTACATGAACAAAGGATAAAAATATTAACTACATATAAACATGATGAAAATATGCAAATAATTAAAACAAAAGATGGTTTACCATTAGAAGATGCTGTAAATACTTTAATATATGTATTAACCAAACACTTCGTTGGTGTTCCTATTCAATTGAAAGAAAAAATTAGTGATTTGTTAATTAATTTAAGATGTCCTCAATTATCTGATTTTTGTTGGTATAAATATGTATTTCTAACTAAAGTTATGATTAGAAATGACTGTCAACAACCATACTGCAAGGAAAAGTTCATAGCTGGACTTCTATATTACTTCACGCAAAAGGTACGAGAATCATTAGTAAAGTCAGATGATATTATTGATTTTATTAATCTTACATATGGTGATATAATAACTACTATTAATAGAATTGATTTAATTATATGTAATGATTTAATATTAAAAAAGCAGATGGATAAAGAAAAGAAATTTGCTAGAAAGAATTAGAAACATTTTATAAACAGTTTGGTTATACTCCATTATTAGCTTCTTCAAGAAGACACAAAAAGGGAAAAATAATTTATAAGAATTATTCTAACAAAAACCGAAAATATAAAAAACCTTATAAAAAGACAAAATATAAACAAATACATAATAAACCAATAAAAAAAATCCTAAAAAGACTGATAAAAAGAAAAATAAATTGTTTGTTATAAATGTGGAAAAGTTCGACATTATAAATTAAATTGTAAAGTCAAACAACAGATTAATGAATTAGATATATCTGAAACTTTAAAATAAAAATTATTAAACATCTTTATAATACATTCAAGTGAAGATAAGAAAAGCTCTTCAGAATAAGAAGAAATTTACCAATTAAAAGAATCAAGTTTTTCGAAACAATCTTTTGATAATGAATATGAAGAAGATGAGATACAGGTTTGCAATTGTTTAGATAAAAATAATTGTATTTGTAATAAAACCATTAATGTACTTTCAAAACAAGAAAATATTATTTTAAAATTAATAGACAAAATTAATTATCCCAGGAAAAAAAATATTACTTAGAAAAACTACAAAATACTTTTAATAATCGAACTACTTCAGTAACCTCTTCAGCACCTTATAATTTTTCAGCGATAGCAGGAAGATTTAAAATAAAAAAATAAAAAATTACAATACAAGATCTACAACAAGAAATTAATGAAATAAAACAAGAGATTAGAAATTTGAAAACATCTAATCTTAAACTAGAGATTTCAAATGAATAATTACTACAAGAAATTATATTATTAAAAATAGATAAAATTTTTAATAATTCTCATAATAAAGAACAAATGGATTGTTCAACAATAGTTATAAGAGACGAAACAAACATTATCCTAAACTAATGGAACAAAATTAAGCATAAATTATAAATTATCTAATGTACATATTTGTAATAATGGAATTTGCTTTAAAACAACATTTATTTTAATAAAAAATATTAACACCAAAGTTATATTAGGAAATCCATTCATTGCCTTTATCATTTCTTTATAACAGAAGAATGAATTTCTACTAAAATACTTGAACAAGAAATTCAATTTAAATTTTTATTTCCTCCTGTATCAATAGAAATTAACTCCTTAAAGGAAGTTTCATTAGTCAAATAAATTAATTTTTAACAAAAAATAGGATTAAAAGAAAAGAAAAATAGAAAATTTTCTTAAAACAAGAATTAAAATATAAAAGAATTCAAGAACAATTAAAAGATCCGTTACTAACTCAAAAAATTGATAATTTTAAAATTATAATTGGAAAAGAAGTATGCTCTAACTTGTCTAATGCTTTTTGGAATAGAAAACAACATATAATTGAATTACCTTATGAAAAAAAATTTTCTGAAAAGAATATTCTAACTAAAACTAGATCAATTCAAATGAATAATGAATTATTAGAATTTTGTAAAAGAGAAATTAATGACTTATTAACAAAAAGATTAATTAGGAAAAGTAAGTCACCATGGAATTATGTTTTTACGTTCAGAAACAGGTAGAATTAGAATGAGGAGTCCATCGGCTAGTCATCAATAATATACCGTTAAATAAAGTATTACAATGGATTAGATATTCAATTCCTAATAAAAAAAGATTTATTATTTCGACTTTATAATGTTACAGTATTTTCAAAATTTGATATGAAGAGTGGATTTTGAAAAATTCAAATTGCTGAAAAAAACCGTTATAAAACAGCATTCACAGTTCCATTTGGACATTATGAATGGAATGTTATGCCATTTGGGTTAAAAAATTGCTCCTAGTGAATTTCAAAATATTATGAATGAAATATTTACTCATTTCACTCAATTTTCCGTAGTTTATATAGATGATGTATTAATATTTTCTCATCCATTGAATAATGTTGAAAACATTTAAATACTTTTATTCAAATTGTTAAACAAAATGAATTAGTTGTTTCATCACAAAAAATAAAATTGGATTCATTGGATATGATATCTATCAAGGAACTATTACACCAATTAGTAGAGTAATAGAGTTTGCTGATAAATTTTCAGATGAAATAAAAGATAAACAACAACTACAAAGATTTATAGGAAGTCTCAATTATGTTGCAGATTTTTATCAATCTATCAGGCCGTTATGTAAGCCATTATTTAAAAGATTAAAAAAGAACCCACTTCCATGTACAGAAAAAATATACAAATATTATAAAACAAATTAAGGCTCACATTAAGAAATTACCATACTCAGGACTCTCATCTCCTCATACTTTTAAAATTGTTGAAACAGATGCCTCTGATCTTGGTTATGGAGGAATTATAAAACAAAAATTATCAACTGATTCGAAACAGATTGTTCGATTCCATTCAGGATGTTGAAATCCTGCCCAAAAGAATTATAGTACTATTAAAAATGAAATTTTAGCTATCGTATTATGTATTCCTAAATTTCAAGATGATTTGTTGAATCAAAAGTTTTTACTTATAATAGATTGTAAATCAGTCAAAGAAATTTTGATTAAAGATGTGAAAAACCTAACTGCTAAACAAATATTTGCTATATGGTAAGCTATATTAAGTATTTTTTTATTTTGATATTGAACATATTAAAAAAGAATCTAATTCTTGTCCTTATTTTTTATCCCGAGAATATTCTTACAGGGAAAACATGTCATCTTCAAAGTCAAAAGTCAGGTCTAAATCTTCTTATGCACGGCCACCATCTCCTCTCTATTCTTCACCTTATCTTTTTGCAACTCCAAGACCATATACGATATTGGAGATATTACCACAAAATATTAGACCATCTTACAATTCATTCTCACCATTAATTTTTCTAAAATTACCAACATACTCCAAAGCTATTTCTCATTCTTCCTCTTCTCCTTCTCAAATTGTTAATTCTACATTAATATTTCAGTCTTCTACATATCCTATTACCATTAAATCTCACTAGCACTCAATCTTTCCCACCGAGTCTAAAATTCAACACCTGTTTAATTCTAAAAAATTACTTAATGCCTTTCTTTTGCCAGATTGACATTTTGTCCCACAAAACATTAAGAAAACTCAACATTTTTATGAATTCATATTAGTAGATACCGATTCAATTATTCTCTTTGAGATCCCTTGTTCCCTTCAAACTCAACCTTCTTTACCTGCATCTCCAGTTATTGTTATTCATAAAATCACCATTAAACAGGTTCTCACTTTGGAACAATGGAAAAAAAATCCTTATTTAACAAGAATGTTTTCTCATCCTTATGATTCACCGTATTATGATTATTACGATTACTAGCAGTCATAGACAAAAATGTTTTTAAAACAAAACAAAAAGTTGCGTCATTCGTGGTTCCTTCACTTTGACAAATTACAAGAAATCAAGACGGTCACAAAATGGTTGTTACTATGGTGTGATTATTATGGACTCGAACCTCTTCTACTTCCTCTCCTTCTCCAAGAAAGTTTTCAGATTTTTTCTTCACAAAATGATTATCCAATCTCATTAAAGCATTGTTGATGGGAACCAAGATGAGCCTAGTCTTAAAGATCATGGAGACAATGTAAGGATTGATGCAATCCACTTGAGACGAGTTTAGCAAGAGCCCAACATTCAAAATGGGGCTTGAATGATGAAGATCCAGTTTTGATTCATTTGATCAGCTATGGAAGAGGGCAATGACAAGACTTAAGGCTTTGGGCTCTTGAAGGGTTTCAACTTATTTAATTCATTTAAAGAACTTATTTTATTAGTTTAGAATAATTGAGTTTGTTATGGGAAACACTTAAGGGGGCCTATGCAATGGCATGTTGGGAAAATTATTATTTTATTGAACTAGGGTTAGGGTTAGGGTTACTGTAGCCGAGTTACTATAGAGCCGCACTGTAGCCGCGTCACTGTTCATCCAAGGGCACTTTTGGAAGATGGGGGTTTATTTTGGCTAGGGTTTCATTAGGTTTTGCTTTAAATACTCTATGTAGCCTCATTTTAATCAGTTTATAAAATTAAATGAATTTATTCATCGTGAGTTGAGTTTTACTCATCTTGTTCTTAATTGAACTTTTGAACTTATCAAAGGTAAATCACAACCTTTGTGGCGTTCCTCCTTTATAATCTGGGTTCTTGAGACGGATTCTTCAACGGGTCTAGATTTTAATATAATCTAGGTTCTTGAAACGAGTTCTCATCGGGTCTAGGTTCTCCATCCATTGACTTGATTTTGGCTTTCTTGGAGAGTTTTCAAATTGACCGTGGGTTAAAGCAATTTCATTCCCGTGGGTTCATATCATTTGGTATTTAGAGCAAAGTTTCCAATTAAGTCTGATTCTATCTTTTAATTTATTGAATTCAAAAATTTAATTCTAGGGCTTCATTGTTCTAGGGTTGCTAAAAAAAAAAAAAATTTGAAACAAAAAGTAGGCTACCGAAATTCTTAGGGTATTTTGGTTTGGCTGAAATTTGCATCTCCTAGGGTTTGAAAATTCTAGGGTTTCCTGCATCTCTAAGTTTATCAATTGCATGAAGTGCCATTCCATTGATTCTCTTCTACTTCATTTTCAAATCTTGTGTGCTTGAATTCAATTGCTTGATTTTCATAATTGAATATTACTGTGACGCCCCCAAATTCCGCTTGGGATCGGACGAACATTTGAAGTGTCGAGACATGCAACACAAGGTTACCTGCCCCCGTTCATGACATATAAGATGCAATATTCCTAACATGCATATAGCATTATGCAATATTCGCAGCGGATAATTTTTTTTCTTTAGCAATATTATGCACCAAACTAAAATATCCCAAATACTTAAAACATACTCCATACTTAACGACATACTAAACAACTAAGATCACAATAATAGTCCATAAGGTTGTAATCAAAAGAGTGCTGGAGACTGAACTCCACCAATACAAGTAGTAATCTGAGGTAACTATTGAAATACCATCTATGTCGCACCGTCGCTTAGTCGGCCGTTTCCAGTTGGTCGATTCCCGGTTCTCCTTCAGATCCTATAACAAAATCTACCATTCGGGGGGAATGGTAGTTGGGACTACCATAGTGAGATTTGATTACAAATCTCAGCAAGTTAACGGAAAAATTCCACACAGGTTAATGATGCATGCATGGCAGTAAAAGCATGAATGCATAATCAAATCATAAGTAATCATAGCATAACTTGACATACAACATGACATAATTGGCATAACTTAAACTGAAACTGAAGCTTAGCATGAATGTGACTTGAAACATAGCATGAACGTGAACTTGAAATATAACATGGACTTAAAACATAACATGAACGTGAACATGCATAATTTGAACGTGAACTTGAACATGACATAACATAAATGTGAACTTGGAACATAACGTAAATGTGAACATAACATAACATGAACTTGAAACATATTCTTGTCTCATGGGATTACCATGATTGCGTGAACGTAAACTTGAACGTAACATAACGTGAACTTGAAACATGACTTGAACGTGAAATACATGAACTTGAAATCTTATTCAATAGACTTAATCATTAAAGTGACCATATGGGTGCTACACAGGTCCCCTTGAGCCGTGTGTCCCTGCCGATTACCGCATCACATCACAGGTTTCTATACCAGCTGTGAGTGCGTTAATACGTACTCCACAGTTGTTGTGGCCCCACGTATTCTACGTGTCACAATTGCTGTGTCTCACGTAGTGTATGCTCCACAGTTGTTGTGGCCCCATACTTCATGCTCCACAGTTGTTGTGGCCCCATGACTTATTTGTTTGTGCCACACTTGCTGTGGACACACGTAACGTAATGTGTGGCACCATCGGCGTTAGTGCCTGGCGCGCTCCGGTGACCAGCTAATTAGGCCCCATTCGCAACCTGTTGACTGTACTTTGTCAACCCAGGGAATTTCACACCTATTTAGACACTCCAGCGTGAACAAAGGAGTTCCACTAGGATATTACCTCATCCTAGCGCTTAGGGTCGTGATTGACATGAATAACTTAACTGGCATACATGATATTTCGTAACGTGACGTAACATGATCGTGACATAAAAGACAAAAGTCCTGACGTAGCATAACATGACATGAACATAAGATGACAGACATGACATACTTCAAGACATAAATGTAATAGAATACATTTCATAACATGGCATACATGTAACATGCAACATTTCGTAACATGGCATACCATATAACAGACAACATTTCATAACATGGTGTAACATGTGACAGTGAATCTTACATGACATGAAATACATGTAACCGATGGCATACTTAACTTAACATGACATGCTTGCAATGTATAGGAATACGTGACAGAATATCTTTTGTAACAGATGAATAATTCATGACAGAATAAATTATGTGTAACAGATAAATATGTAATGACTTGGCATGGCACATATGATAACATGCACACATACAATTTAGTTCCCTTACTTATCACTCATACACATTAAACTGATAGTAAGTTAAAAGCTAACTTACCTCGATCGTCGCGTTCTACTAGAATAAAGCGTGAAACACGAGTAACTGTAAAAGGTTATTCTAAAAGTTAGAAATTAATTACTAACAATTAGAAATGTGAAAAGAGACAACTTAGAGTAAAATTACCATTTTACCCTCTACATGTGGGTAAATGACCATTTTACCCCCTAACTTTGGATTTGATTAATTAATTCCAAAAAATTACCAAAATTTACATTCCTCATGTAAATTTTGTCCCAAACTCAAATCTCAACTCAGAAAAATTTAAAACCAATCACAACTATGAAAAACTCACTATGGCCGAAACCTACATAGGCCATTTGTCTTATTTTGGTTGCAATTCTTTCAAGTTCCAAAACTCATGAATAAACCAAAATCTTGTAACAAAGATCTTCCTATCCTAAGTTTAAAAACACCCTTAAAACTATCCATTAAGAAAAAGCTAATTATCAATACCAAACTTTTTGTAAAAAGACCCAAACTTTTTAACAAAAAGTAAACCTTAAATCACAAGTTTTGACCTTAATAAAAACATCTCCAAGAATTCCAAAAAAATCAAATCTTACTTCTAACATATTCATAACATCATCCTAAGATCAAACATGCTTTAAAACATCAAACAAAACTCACCAAAAAACACAAAACAACACTTGGAGTTTTTGGTTTTAAACTTAGTCCAAAACAGAAACTGATTTTCCCAACTAACTATGATCAATCTCTTGATCCATGGCTTAAAGACATGTGATCTTCAAACTAACACATTACATGGTTTAAAAATGTGTCCTAAAGAAGATCCAACCATCAAACTTAAAATCACATGGCTAAAATTTAATAAAACATGGATCTAACTCAAACACATCAAAGTTTAGGCCTAACCGAAATCCTCTTGCATAGAAAATCATATCTTTAAAAATAATACTAAATATCTTCGAAATAACATCCTAACATGTATATAAGAGGCTTAGGATCATCATATAAAAATATCAAAGCCTTTGGAATAAGATTAAACCACGAAATATTCAAACTTTCACCAAATAGAAACTGTTTTTCCACTTCCAGTTTTCAAGTTTCTAACTCTAAGCAAATCTATCATCAAAAGTTTTATTCATGCAACAAAACCTCAATGAAAATTCATAAACACATGTTAACAACACTCCATAAAATTTTCGGACCAAGATAAGTCCATTAGCTTGGTCAAAACTTCCAAAACATAACATACTCTCCAGTTTCAAGCCCAGAATGACCTTTCCATGGTTAAAAATACTTTTGACCGACCAAATGAGAATGAAATGAGACTAATAATATATCCACGGAAACTAGACTCAAAGACGAAAAACTTATGTGAAGGAATAATCGTGCGAAAATACTTACAAAGGGTCGTAAATGGCCACGCAATAAGTCCCAGAAATCTGCTCGAGAGAGCTCTTTTGGGTTTCTCTCTAAGAACGGGAGAAAGAAGTGATAAAATGGAGAGAAGTATGTCTTGCACGACTTTAGACTTCTGGAGGGAGAAGTTATGGGCTTGAATAACCCTTGATTGGAGGTGGATATGTGACATAAAGTGGAGAATAGAGAGGGGCAGAGACTGCTTGCAGCAGCTGTGAAAGATGGAGGTTGATGGAGTGGATTTCTCCTTCACATCAAGGCACTATTGGGTGCAGCCAATGGTAGTGGATGGTCTGCCATGTGGGGGAGGAAACTTCTCCAAGAAGCTTTGCCAAGGTGGCCAATTTCATGGGCCTTGGTGGGTCCCACCAAGTGGGCTTCAATTTGGGGTTTAAAGGGGGTTTGGTTAGGGTTTGAGATGCTATCAATCCCAAAATCAATTTTTCTTGGCCCAATCAAATTCCCAAGGTTTAAAAGGTTGAATAATGATGTCATAACAAGGATTTGATTAATTAATAGCATGTGGAAGTGATTTAATCAAGTGATTAAACACAATGCTAGAAATCGGATTAAAAAGGGTTTGGAGGCCAACTTTAGGGTTTGGGAAAACCATTTAGGGTTTTGGTTTCAACCAAGCTTTTGGGGTTTCAATTGGATTCCAATCATTTAGGGTTTTGCTAGGGTTGAAACCCTCTTTGGTCTGGCACAATTTGGTTGAACAGATGAAACACAACTTTGCTTAGGTGGCATGATCTCACACCTTGATTCCTTCACAAATCTATCTAATGGTTCTTCTTTGTGTCAAGTGTCTAATACCATTCACTAAGTGTGGCTAAAATCTTGCCAAGTGTCCAAATAAAACTTCTCTAACCTAATTTGGACATTCCACACTGTGATTTTGAAAACACTGCAATGGGTGCGCTTATCGAGGTTACTATTCACTCCAAAAAAATACATAATAAACTTAGTACTAAAAATTTCTAAATATTCATATTAACTTATAGTGAAAATCGTTTAACGAAATTCAACCCTGAAGTGCCCCTAAAAATAATTTCACAATTTTCAACAGACGTTTCGTCCGGAATTATGAAAATAAGTTATTGCGCCATAAAATCCTAAATAATCCTCTGAGTCTAATGGCGTAGACCATAACGCATTCTGACACTTCTAACTACCTCAAATAATTAAACTCATATTACTAGCACCATAGTGAGTGATAACACTGACTATGTTGACAGACTAAAACCTATGCGATTGGTCGATTCGTAAAAACTTATGGGGTTTTCACGAGATTCCTAAAGTCAATAGAAATTCCACCAATGAATTTCTAGCGGACTGTTACAATTACTGTTTGTAATTGAATTAGAGAAAAGAAGAGAAAAAAAAAATTCGAAGAAGAAGAAGAAGAAGAAGAAGAAGAAGAAGAAGAAGAAGAAGAAGAAGAGGAACAGAAAATGTAGCATATTCAAAGGTTGCTACATTGTTACAAAGAAGAGAAAGAAAGAATTTTGTTGATTTAACCTTATCATCAAAGGGGCTGCATACATCATTAAAGTTGGTATCTTGTCTTATAGCTTACTCTTTCATTCGTATAACTTCCTTAATTCTCGTGTCGTCTTTATTCCTTTCGTGTTTTGCTTGTACTTGTTTTCTTGGACCTAATTACTAGTTGGGATAAATCAAGATGGCATTGTCTTGATTGAGTTCAATTAATTCTTAAAGAATTTGAGTGGGAAAACTGTTGAGGTAAAATGCAAGAGAGTATGAGATTATTTTCGAATAAAAAGCCAATTCAGAGTTAAACACGAGTGGAGTGTCATTATTTGAGTGTAAACACGTAAGAGAGTGTGTGAGGTTTTCCACTAACATTCTTTTCGTGTAGAATATTATGATGTCTCATAGAAGTGACTCATCACCAAAGTGTGTGGCAGGTAATTCATCCTTTGTGTTACAAGCCATGCAACAACAGTTTGAGTGGTTGAACTTGGTGTTGGGTGAAGTGAGGGATAGTATGGATAATCAAGAAGCAGTGATTAGAAACTTGCAAGGTGGGAGAGATAGGAGGTGACGTGAGTCTAGTGTTAAAAATGGGTATGAGAAAGAAGATTATGGTGATGCTCTTGTTACTAGGTGTGCGCTCAATACACAAATTAAGATGGATGATACAGAGTAGCAGAGTGAGAACATTTTTCATACTAGATGCCACATCAACAACAAGGTATGTAGTATGATCATTGATTTGAGGAGTTGTATTAATTTGGCTAGCACTACTTTAGTTGAGAAATTGAATTTACGTACCTTGAAACACCCTAAACCATACATGTTGTAGTGGTTGAGTGATTGTGGGGAGGTTAGGGTAAATAAGCAAGTGCTAGTTTCTTTTTCAATTGGGAAATACCAGGATATGGTCCTTTGTGATGTAGTGTCTATGCATGCTGGTCATATTTTGTTAGGGAAGCCATGGCAATATGATAAGAATGTGATCTATGATGAGTTAAGGAACATGTATAGTTTTGAAAATGATGAAAAAAAAATCAAACTTGCTCCTTAAACTCCAACACAGGTTCATGGGGACCAACTGAATTTGAAAAGTGAGGATGAGAATGAGAAAAAAAGAAATATTGAGGCCGAAATGGAGAAAGAGAGAAAAATGAGAGAGACAAAAAAAGAGGGTGAGACTAAGACCTCAAGAAAAAGAGATAATGAGTTGAAAAATAATTGTGAGATCGAGAGTACAAAAAAAGATGAAAAAAAGAGAGTGAAAAGGAAAAAGTGTATGAAAAGGAAAAAGAAAGTGAAAAATAAAAAGAGAGTGGAAAGAAAAGAGAGAGTGAAGAAAGTGAGAGAAAAATAAAGAGAAAAGTGAGTTTTTTATGCTAAGGCGAGTCTTAATACTAACGAACTTGACGTATGTGTTGCCTATTATTGTTGTCTCTTTGTTGTTGGGATACGATGTCATGTTTCCTACTGGTGTGTTTAGTGGATTGCCATTTATTAGAAAGATAAAGCACTACATTGATTTTGTGTCAGGTGTGACAATTCCTAACCGATCTTTCTTTGAAGAACATGAGTCATTGATACACTGAAAGAGACAAGGTAAATTAATGACTAGAATGCGTGATAAGCGGGAGGATTGTGTTGAGACTTTTCCTCGTGTATTCAAATACACACAAGGTATAGAAAATTTTGTAGTTGATTCTTTTGCAAGAAGGCATGTCCTTGTCTTCATTTTAGGTGCAAAATTGTTGAGACTTGAATATGATATGGAATTGCATGCTAATGATGATGACTTTGCTAGTGTGTATGGAACATATGAGAAAGCATAATTTGATAAGTTCCATAAACTAGATTGATACTTATTTAGAGAGAATAGACTTTGTGTGCCTACTAGTTTTATGCGTAAATTGCTTGTGTGTGATAGACATGGTGGTTTGTTGGGTAGCCTTGGTGTAAGGAAGACTTTCAATGCGTTGCATGAACATTTGTAGGACTATCACTTGCCTTTCATTGAGTTTGCATATAATTGGAGTTGTTATTTTGGTATAAAGAAGATTTTAAATATGTTGCATGAATGTTTGTGGGAGTATCATTTGCAATATATTGACTTGTTGCATGAACGTTTGCGGGACAATTATTTGTCTTTCATTGAGTTTGCATATAATTGGAGTGGTCATTTTGGTGAAAATAAGATTTTAGATGTGTTGCATGAACGTTTGTGGGAGTATAATTTGCCATTCATTGAGTTTGCATATTGGAGTGGTCATTTTGGTTCGAGGAAGACTTTAGATGTGCTTCATGAACATTTGTGGGAGTATTGTTTGCCATTCATTGAGTTTACATATAATTGGAGTGTTCATGCTACTACAAAATTTTCACCAATTAAAATTGTTTATAGACTTAATCCATTTTCTCCTTTAGATTTAAATTCTTTACCAGTTGATGATAGGAGTAGCTTGGATGGACAATTTCAAATTATTGAACAAATTAATGAAAATGCATATCTAATGGATCTTCCAGGTAAGTATCCTATTTCTACTATTTTCAATATTACTAACCAATTTTCCTTTGATCCAGGTGGAGATTCGAGGTCGAATTCTTTTGAGGAGATGGGGAATAATGGGAACCAAAATGGGCCTAGTCTTAAAGATCATGGAGACAATGCAAGAATTGATGCAATCCACTTGAGATGAGTTTAGCAAGAGCCCAACATTTAAGATGGGGCTTGAAGGATGAAGATCCAGTTTTGATTCATTTGATCAGCTATGGAAGAGGGCAACGACAAGACTTAAAAGCTTTGAGCTCTTGAAGAGTTTCAACTTATTTAATTCATTTAAATAACTTATTTTATTAGTTTAGAATAATTGAGTTTGTTATGGGAAGCACTTAAGGGGGCCTATGCAAGGGCATATTGGAAAAACTATTATTTTATTGAATTAGGGTTATGGTAACTGTAGCCGAGTTACTGTAGCGCCGCACTGTAGCCGCGGCACTGTTCATCCAGGGGCACTTTTGGAAGATGTGGGTTTCTTTTGGTTAGGGTTTCATTAGGTTTTGCTTTAAATACTCTATGTAGCCTCATTTTAATCAGTTTATGAAATTTGATGAATTTATTCATTGTGAGTTGAGTTTTACTCCTCTTGTTCTTAATTGAACTTTTGAACTTATTAAAGGTAAATCACAACCTTTGTGGCGTTCCTCCTTTGTAATCTGGGTTTCTAAGACGGGTTCTTCAACGGATCTAGATTTTAATATAATCTAGGTTCTTGAAACGAGTTCTCATCGGGTCTAGGTTTTCCATCTATTGACTTGATTTTGGCTTTCTTGGGAAGTTTTCAAATTGACTGTGGGTTCAAGGGATTTAATTCCCGCGAGTTCATATCAATTGTCCACCACTTCTTCTTTTCTTCATCAAGACAAAATTAAATTAGATTATGAAATGAGAATACGTTATCAAATCTCATCCCTATCTCAAAATATTATAATTTTAGCTCGCCAAGTCTCTGTCAAATGGTGGGAAAAATACAATTATGATCATATCTTAAAAATGTTTTCAAAAACTACAAAAGCTCCAGAAGTTCTAGTCTAGCGTAGTAGATTCCAGACACAAATAGCATCCATTATCAACAAAATAGATTTGAAAAAATTAGATGAAACAATGTCACAAGTCTCAGATAGTGATGATGAAGAAGATGCACATCATCCAGTCAAATTATCTCCATTACAACAACCTGCATTATCACCGGTCTATCAGGTCTCTCCTCCTCTCTTTCTCAGGGCAACTCGGCCTCTCATTCTCAAGACTACTCACTTTACCATCCAGTACATCTTAGGGATTTCTAAGACCCTTTCAATTTGGAATTAGCAAATTATGACCCTCAGATAATGTGATTTCAAAAAATTATTACTTTTAATCAGCATTGCAGATGGAAGTTGTCAGAAATATTATCTCCTCAGAAGAATAAAGACAAAGAACTTCATCTATACTATTCATGTCAGATTATTATCGCTGCACGAGATTATTGTCCAAAAAAATGACAAATGACTTTGTATATACTATTCACCTTCACGTGTTAATAATTGACGTAAGAAGATAAACATGTATTATTAGAATTACTATTCTATAATGTTCTAGTGTCTATATAAATGAGTCTGTAAAGAAGTAAGAGCATTCAGAATCTCTCATTTGAAGCCTCATTTTCTCTCGTCCAAACTTTTCTAGTATGTCTTCCTCACTCTTCAAAATCTATCTTTTGTAAATCAACTTCTTTTCTTCATGTCTTCTGCTCCCAACCCTTCTGAAAATTAATCTCCTTGTAAGTATTATGTTTTTAATGAAATTGACTAATAGTTTAGTATAGGTAAATATCATATTATTACTAATATAGATAATCCGTAAAATATGAAAAACAAGACTGAAACCAAAAAAAACTAGAAGTTTCGGTTTTCGTAGTGAATCGGTCCGATATCGGTTCTTAAATTTTCAAAATCAATGTATACTGATTTGGTTATAAAAAATGTATAAAACCGAACTGATTACACCCTTAGTTCTCACCCACTCACTCCTCTCTCTTTGCACTCCACAGTCGCCTGACTCTCTACCTCCATCTAATCCTTGCCACCATCGCATTGAGTCTAAAGTCGCAAGATGCATTGCTTTTGATATTTACGTGAATGATAGATGTGGTATGCCTCCAGCTGAGTCCAACAGATTCTACAAATGATTGTACCCTCGATTCTTTAGGGGTTGTTTGGATAATGAAACGATTTCAACTTATTTCATTTAGTCATTACAATTATCTCAATCTTCCAAACAAAATTTAATAAATAATTGACTTTTCAAATTTCAAAACAAAAATTATATTAAAAAATTATATTCTAATAATATTTTATTCAAAAACTTTCAACTCTTATCTTATTTCATCTCAACTCATTATCCAAACCTCCCCTTAGAATACATTGGGTAAGAAGCCTCCTCCCTCTCTTTTATGCGCACAGACTACATTGATTCTCATTCTTCGATGATTCTTTTGTTTTGGGAGAATAATTGGGATTATCTTTCTTCCTTTACTTTAAAGATTTTAAGTATTCTATGTTTATTTGGATATGGTATCATTTGACTATTATATCCAATGAGTCATTGATCATTGAGAAATTTTGGATGGGGTTGTGATTTTTGTGAAAAGTAACACTTGCAACAATGTATATTAGTGGAAAGAAATCTCATGTGGTAGATTCCAAACACGTGAAAAGTTTGTTCCAAAGACACATTCCTAATTACGACTTTGTAGCAAAGGGAAGTCGTATATTAGGGAAAGCCGGTGGGAGATGATGCGACAGCTTTACTATGATTCTCCGTAAAAAATAATGATAGTATGCTCCTTGGTTTTGTTTCGTTCATTTGATCGCTTATGTATTTATTTTTAATTTTTTAACTTAATAGTTAAAGAAGTGACTATTTGTATATGTGTATTTAAAAAAAAAAGTGTTTAAAGGTATTTAAAAAATATTTGAAAACAAAAAAGTGTAATTTGCATTAGGGGGTACGCCCATCGATCAAAGTTGGGCAGCATAATAGCATGACACCCTTCTCTAAATGTGAGATAGTGAGATGAGATAATAGCATGACATAGTAGCATGAAACCCTTCTTTAAATGTCTCGTTTCATTATACAGATGAGATGAGATGAGATGAGATAAGATAGAAGTGTTAAAAGTTGAATAGAATATTGTTAGAATATAATTTTTTAATGTTATTTTTGTTTTAAGATTTCAAAAAATTAAATTATTTATTATATTTTATGTAAAAATTTAGAAAAATTATAATAACTAAATAAAATGAAATGAGATGATATGGTTTGATCTGTGTAACTAAACTAACATAATACTTATGGGAGCTCATATTCTCAAACTTCCTTTAAGAGTAAACATTCGTATCTACTGCAAGTATGTTCCTTACTACAGTACGATTAGACGATAGTTGTTGTTGTTATTATTATTATTGGTTTTTTGTCTGGTCTAGTAAATAAAAGTTTCTTGACCCTGTTATTGTGTCCAAAAATCCATATAGTAATACTAGATTGATTGTGCAAGCATAGTACACATTTGTTTTTTAAAAAAATGGAATTCATTATTATAAAATTAATTTTTTTTATATAAATCTTATATTTACTTACTTTTTAAAAAGAAATGCAAATTATAAGGCCCCATTTGGATTCAGAGATGAGTTGAATAAAATATTATTAGAATATTATTTTTTAATATTATTATTATTTTAAAATTTGAAAAAGTTGAATTGTTTATTATATTTTGTAGAAATTTAAAAAATTTGTAACGATGTGATGAAATGAATTGAGATAACCTTTTAATCCAAACTGGAGCTAAATATCATTTTTGATTGGGCAATGGGAGGTTCCCTACAAGGTAAATGTATGTCCAACCGATTATGGCATATTCCTTCTTCAAGTTAAAACAAAGCACGAGTCATGGCATACTAGGATGTCCGCGTCTTGCCCATTCTTGGAGTCACAGTGACAACAAGTTGTCATGGTTGGACATGGGTTTACTCAACGTAATAAGGTGATAGTTGACTTTAACTCAACAACCACTTCATGTAAAAAATTAAAAATCAAGCCATCGACTCATCAAATTAATCAATAAAACTCTCGTAAGAAACCCATAAATTTTCACAATTTTTTTGAAATAGACTATACTTTTGTATTTCTAGTTTTTTTTTCTTTGTGCTTTAGTATTGAAATATAGAATGCAACGTGAGCAAGCATGTCGTCACTCCTTTCGTTTTGGATGATGCTACGTTGTCCCAATTTGCCTCCCAAGTTTCTTCTCAGTGCATTTTAAGATTTTTCTTAAATATTAAAAAATATTAAAAAAAAAACACATCCATAAATTCATTAGTGATAACATTTTTTAACATTTGAAAAGAAAATTATAAAATGCACTAGAGGTAATTTGGATGGACAAATTGGGAGCAATTTAACATTTTCTTTTCTTTTTCTTCATTCTTTTTTTCGGATTATATTCATTCGCTCCTTCTAGCCATCGAAAGAAACATTATTAGAATCTTTAAAAAATAAAACAAAGGAAGAAAGGAAATAACATCTGTAGGCCTTGTTTGGTTACAAAGATGATATGAGATAAGAAATCTATGAATAGTAGTGAAATGGTTTAAGTTAATATGTATTATGGAGTTTCGGGAAAGGAAATAGAAAAAATTAGATAACAATATTATAAAGTTAAAAATTTGTTAGAATATAATTTTTTAACGTTATTTTTGTTTTGAGATTTGAAAAAATTAAATTATTTTTGTGTTTTGTTTGGAAGTTTGAGAAAGTTATATTGATTAGATTAAAAAGTTGAAAAGTTGAGAATTTGAATTTGAAAAGTGTTTCTTTTTTAATGGTGTTTGAGTGTTTAGATAGGATGAGATGATTGAGACCATCTGTGAAACCAATCAGAACCTTAAGGCCCTTGTAATTTAGAAGTTATCGCCGTCATAGCCAGCATCATCCTCCAACTGGTCTTCCACCCTCTTGGTGGCCTAGTCGGCGATGTTGTCCTCCACATAATTAGCACCATGATTCGACCCAACAACCCTGCCAGTGCTCCCATCGCCAATCTAGTTGCCATCCCAAACTTCTTGTCCTTCTCCTCCTACTCCACATCGTACTATGTTTGCCTGTAGCTTGATTGCCCATAAGCTATTGGTGCGTTCTACCCACTGTTGGGGTACCCACCCGGCAGGACTGCTGAATAGTAAGGAACTGGGGGTACCCACCCGGCATTGTAACCAATTTCAGTCTTTATTCTCTCTATTCCCCTTCATCTTCATCGTTACTCATTCTCACAACAGAAGTATTCGACAACACAGACGTTCTCTATCTAGACCAATAGTATCTGTGTGTGCACGCACTCACGCGTGTATGCGAATTTAAGAGTTGGGTTTTTCAGTTTGAGATGTTTTAGATGCAAAATTTTGTAAATTGTTTTTAGCTTTGGAGGGTTTCTTATCCTTGGCTTTTGTTTTGTTAAATAAGGTTAATTCGAATTAACTAGGGAGCAGAATTCCCACAAGTATGGATCTTTGCTCATCTTACAGCCCAAGTCATTTTGTTATGATTAGATCTCTATGTCACTAGGAATGCTATTAGAGTCTCCTAAATAATTTCAAATTTCAAGATCAAGAGCTGATTAAGATGGTTGCTTTATGAAATTGTAGAGAGAGATGATAGCCTTTGTTTTGTATATTCATTTTTCACTCTTATTTTAATATATGTAGAGTTTTCTAATGTGGTAATTAATCAACTTTCCTAAAATTAAGTGGTAGTGATTGAGAGTTAAGTAATGACTTTCCCACCCATGTAGACACAACATTGGTCATGGGGGTACACACTACTAACATCTCTCACTTATCCATAATGGATGTTATGCCCATTAACAATTTATTTATGATCTCTTAACCAATTATCCTTTATACAGAAAATGAAGCATGCAATTTAACGATGAGGCAAAGGGTAGGAGTACTATATTAAGTCATCATCATACTATGTGACGCCTCCAGCCCCTGCTTGGGATTGGATGGTGATTAGAGCATCGAGACATGTAACTCAAGACTACATACCATGTACATGATAGTTAATGTGCAATGCACCTAGCATATTACTAGCAGTATGCAATAATCGCAATGAAAATTCATAAAAATCTAAGTAAAATCATGAGCATTTTCAAAAGCATGGTACCATTTAAACTATAAATCCCAAAATGTCATAATTGTTTAAGGCACCTCAAAATACAAGAGGGTTCCAAAAAAGAAATAAACCATATCCTTCTCTCAATCATTTTCTTCATTTTCTTTCTTTCAAAATCCTACAAAGTCCTTCTCATGAGCCTACTTCACCTTATCCTTGTTGATGATTTTCTGCAAATCCTCAAATAGCTTTAGCACTTCACATATGAACTGATCGGTTGCCTCTAGCCTACTTCCCAGGATGGCTCTGCCGAGCACTCAAGGCTCTTCGGGATCTTCTTAACTACTGGGAGATCTTGCCTCTTGCGTTTCCCCATGGTCGGTTTCTTATCCTATTATAAATTCTATCATTCCGGGTGGGGAATGGTAGTAAGAACTACCATGGTGAGATTTTGAGAAATCTCAGTTCGTTAACAAATAACATACAAGCAGATAATATCAGCATATAGAAGAAAACCATGAGAATGTATGCATGAACATGTACTTGATCCGAAATTTTGACTTATGCATGTACATTTCAAAGATCAATAACAGTGGAATCTTGTAACAGAAAATCATGCTTGAATTTTCAGAGAAACCCTTTTCTTCTTTTCATTTTACACATTTCTTACAGTCTTATAGTTCTTGTAACATATGGGTGGACACTTCATGGCTCCCCTAGGTACCGTGGGCTTCCTGCTAGTTACCGCATTACTTTCTAGCCCACTTGACTAGTGGTGACTATGTCAGAGTTCTTATCATTATGTGGTAGCTAGTATTTCGCCTTCACTGCATCCATCTTATGGCATCCATTAACGTTAGGTGCTATCTCGCTCCGGTGTCCTTTAGAAAGAACCCATTTGAGGTCCATTGACTGTGCTTCGTCGATCCAGGGGTTACCACTTCCTATAGATGCACTTTAGAGTAGATATAAGAGTTCGACTAAGATATTCCCTCGTTCTAGCATTTGGGATAATGACAAAACATGAAATGACATAATCTTTTGAGAAACGATGCACAACCCAAAATACATGTGACGTTGGACATAATATAGATTAATTCTGACGACTAGTTCCAACAGATGATCAACACAGAGAAGACAATAGATTCTTCCAAAATACAGAGAAAAAAACTCTGAATAATATTGATTAATAGTAAAACTCGAAATTGTTTTATGAAGCCCACAAGCCAGACTTAAATAGCTGCAAAATTTGAAATTATAAAGATTTTTCCAAAAATGAAAAAAATCTAAATTGTTGTATGAAAAATTAATACATAAATAAACAAGAATCCTACAAAAACTCTGGTCAAAATCAAAATCAGAATCATTTCCAAACTTGAAACCAATTTACTAACAAAGCAAAAATGATCATAAATATATGATTTGAAGGAAAATAACTAATATTACCCTTAGTCCAAGGAAGATATTAAGCTTTTCCTTCCATATTTGTACAAATTCATCTTCTTAAGATAGTACTTCAATGCAATCAACGTATAATTTGGATCTAGATACCCCATATCGATTTGAGTTTGCATAAGCATGTGACATGAACTTTGAACTTTGAGACTCATATTCTTTTATGAAAGATATGTTCATGCATGGTCATGAGGTTCCCAATTTCATGCAACACCTTAAAGCATATCACGTTTACAGCTTGAAAACATTTGAACACACAATAAACTTGACATAAAATAACGTTCAGTGCCTAGCATGATAAGCAACAACCTTCAAATTTTGACAAACTAATTAAGGCCGAGTATCACAATCCATAGACAACACTTACAGGCACGACAAACTTGTTAAGGCCGAGTATCAAATATCTATAAACAACACATACAAGCATGGCAATGACATGAGAACTCGCATATAGAACATTTGACTTTCAACAATTTCATAGCCCAATTTGTTCAATAACATGCAAAGGTTACACAATACATATGAACATTATCCAAAGGTAGGTTAAGAACTAACTTACAAAATCCGACATAAAGAACACAGTCAAGCAAGCTAAAAAACGTTCGTCTAACTTATTAGAAATAAGGAAATCATAAATCCTAATCTGATGTGTGTGTGGTGCATGTTGCCGTGTGTGGTGATCATCACTCTCATGGCCGAAACCTTATAGAGAAAGGAAACCCTAGTTTGGACCAAAAGGGTGGCCAAAAGTCTCTCTTCCTTCCATAGGTCTCTTGTTCACTCATGCTTTGCTAATGGTGGTTTGGTTTTCCTCTTGTGGAAAATCCTAGTTTTTTCATGGTTTTACAACAATCCAAACAAAACCTTAAACACTCTAATTTTCTTCAAATCTTGAGATAGAGTGGTGTATTTCTTCACCCAAATTGAACCCTTTCTTCCTAAGGGAACCATTGTGAACGTGTGTGCTTTGAAAAAATGAACGTAGTAGAGATTTAGTGGCTGCTACCGTGCGGATTTCCTTCCAACGTGGTTGGATGAATGGAGATGGTATGAGTGTGGGTAATGTTTGGTTGGAGAGAGAGTGAAAGAAAAATGACTTGATTTTCCCTTATGGTGAATGTGCTTGAGAGAGAAGGGAGGTGATGAGCTCTTTTAAAAAATCACAAAATGACCTTTGGGTGACTTCTTTGGGGGTGTAGGGCGCTTGCCCCTAAAAAAAGTCTTTATATACTTCTCAATTTCCCACACACACACACACTACTCTCTCTCCTATCATCATTCTTGATAATAGAAACTCAAGAGTCTATGTGCATGGGCTCCATGTGGCATGCCCTTCCCCTATTGGCCGAAACTTCCCACTTTCCATGATCATTGTTTTTCTTTGGAAAACCAAAAGACTCTTCATCATGCATGACAAGTGGTGTGTTCTTGCCCTAATTTTGAAACCCTAAAAGTCCCTTTACATCCTCCTTTGTGTCTAGGTTCAATGAACCTTTGAGGCATATATGTCTTTTTACAAAAAGCCTAAACCAAAATCTAGGGTTAGGCGTGTGCATGTTTGCCATGTGGCAAGTGGCGTGTGTGTGTGCGCCCATAGCTGACCCTCTCTCTTCCTCTCTTCTTACAAAGATTCTTAAGCTTGAATGTCTTGCACTTCTCAGCTTGGGCAACAAGAAGACTATTATGGTGTATATCTATGTGCTTTGCCTCTAACTCTAAATAGTGAGATGTATCAGTAAAATTCTTAATATTCTCACTATGTGTCAAAACGAGCTCGAACACCATTTGCCCTATGTTGACCCAGGCAAAGATTGTATCGCAGTGGTACTTGTTGTTCATCAGTGAGATTATTGTCATCAGCCTTTAGATTACGAATCAAGGCAGATATCGATCTCAAATGCTCAGTCATGGTATGTTTAGGGTCTATAATATATTGCTCAAACCTCAAAGTGAGAGCAAGAAATTTAGTAGCAAATGTCTCCTCATAGGCAGTTGGTTCTACATATCTTAGGCAATTAGGCAGTTCTCAAACTTCCTAGTAAGATTATTGTGCATGCTGCTAAGCATGGTAAATCGCGCACACCAATCTTTATTTGCCTAAGCCTAATAGGCTTCTATATCACGATGATGTTAGGCTGTA
This sequence comes from Juglans regia, assembly GCF_001411555.2. Taxonomy (NCBI): domain Eukaryota; kingdom Viridiplantae; phylum Streptophyta; class Magnoliopsida; order Fagales; family Juglandaceae; genus Juglans; species Juglans regia. Next base: position 17,962,322 of record NC_049902.1, on the reverse strand, counting down.
TTCCCTTCCTCAAATTGTATCATAAGGTGTGATAGATTTTCTTGGATCTTTTGTTCATTATTTAGATATTGAATTTTCCTATGCCACATATCATAGTTGGTCTCATCCAACTTTTCTTCTTTAGTAAGGTCAACAGCTACTTTCTTAGCAGTCATTATGACTACATTAATTGTGCAGGATTGTCATTAGCACAAATTTAATTTTATTCCAAAATCTAACTAGACCATGGTATTCCTTCCTATATAGTGAGATCGAAAACTTGGCGAAAAACTAGTGATCATCTCCTATTATATAAGTCAAAATACCATATCTAATTAATTTTGAATAAAAATTACAAAGGAGTCTTACAAAAAACTCAAAACTCATTCACATGTAATTCATTCATTAAATATAAAGAATCCATAATTATTACTATAAATACATTGTATATAGGCTCCATCTCAAACCTCATTGGTAATTTGGTACATCATATTAAGGTGACCTTAAAGTATATTGATAGACGTGAAACACATCCCTTTGCATAGTTTCAATAATAAAATTACGTTCCAAATAAAACATTTCCAAGAAAATCCTACTACAAATCTTCTAGGAAAAAAATAAATAAGTAGGGATGCCAATAACATAAAATTTTAATTTTAAACATGAACATTTGCTCATATGTTATTAATATAAACTAAATAAATAAATAAATATATATATATATATATATTAAAGATAAATGCATTTTATAGCATAATAAATTATAATATATATTATTTTTGATAAATACATTTCTATACATTTGATCATATACATTCATATAAAAAGTATATGTAACCATCATATTATCATTAACATATATGTAACCAAACATATTATCACTGACATATATAATCAAATACTATATCACTATATGATATATATATATATATATATATATATATACACATAGACTAATACTAAATGGATACTTGGAGAATGAGATGAGATGAAAATTTTATAAACAATAGTAAAATAGTTTGTGAATAGTAGTAAGATAATTTGAGTTAATTATTTTTTGAGTTTTGGAAATGAGAAAGAAAAAATTGAATAAAAAATATTATAAAGTTAAAGCATTATTAGAATATGATTTTTTAATATTATTTTTATTTTGAGATTTGAAAAAGTTGATATTTTTTAATTAAAAAATTTGAGAATGTTGTAATGATTAGTTTGAAAGTATTTGTATTTTGAGTGATGTTTGAGATGGAAATAATATGAGATTAAAATGATTTCCAAAGATCCCTAATACTATTAGTAATTCATTATATATAAATAACTATATAAATCACTATATTATTAGTAGTTATACTAATACTATATCACTTTATAATCCATTATATATCACTCTATCATTATATTATAGTAATACTAACTACATAATCCATTAATACTATACTAAAATCGTAAAAATGACTGAAACTAATAAAATCGGAAATATCGGTTCCATGTGGTATGCTATTATTGTGCCGATCCTTCTCTGAATCAGTCCTGACACCATTACTCATAGCTACCATTACTGTTGTAAAAACTGGTTCTGATTTGTCCATTGATTTGTTTTGTATTTCCAGAGTCAACATGGGTAGTACATTCCGACCATGTTTTCCTATCTTGTTGTCATGTGTGTCTTTATTTGTTAAAGTCTTTACCATTATCTCCCTTCCTTCTGCCACTAAGCCTTCACCAGGTTGGTTGAGTCTCTTTTTAAGTTTGTCCTGCCCTTCAGACATCCCAGACTTAGTTATGCTTGCAATCTTCGAACTAGACCAGTTCATTTATATATATTAATTTTTTTTTGTTGTATAAAATATTTTTTTATGATTTTTAATATTATATATAATTTATATATAAAATATATAATTATATATAAAATAATTTTGTATTATATGATAAACTACTAATTAATATAATATTAAATTTTAAAATCCTATATCACTATAGTCTATTGTATTAATAGTTATACTAATACTATATCACTATATATTATAATATACAATAATATATCACTATATTATATATTATAATATATATGCGGCGAAACTTCACCAAATTTAAGGGGCATATTTATGACATTATAAGGAATGTTTTCATATAGATAATTTTATCTAAAACATGTCATACTGTAGCCTCTGATGAAAAACTTGAAACATAACAATCATAACATATTATCAATTACATGTTTTTAAACCCATTTCAAAGCATCCAATAACATGTAATAATGTTTATGGGGGTGAAAACAAACATCATAGATTTGAGTACTAATGTTAAATAAGGTTAATTCGAATTATTTGAAGAAGTGAAATTCTCACAAGCCCCTATCTTTGCTCGTCTTATAGCCCATATCACTTTGTTTTGATTGCACCTCTACGTCGCTTATGAGGTTACTAGAGTCTCTTAAATAATTATACTTTACAAGATTAAGAGTTAATCAAGATGATTACTCTAGAAACTTGTATAGAGAGAGAGAGGAGACCTAGCGAGAAACGGGAGGTGTTGAAAACTTGAAACACTAGGTCACGAAAGAGAGCTGACAGGAAGGAGTAAGTGCATATTTGAGACTGCGGTGGAAAATATAGTTTATAGTTTTAAGACTTATAATATATAATTTATAGTTTAAGTAATAAATTCAACTATTTAAAAAATTATTTACTGTTTGGTAACCATATGTTTAAAACACTTTACATTTATTTGAAAACAAATTTAAAAAGTACTTTTTGAGATAGAAACGATGATCATTTGATTTTTTAAAGATTATAACAATATTCTTACAAGTTTGAAAATTGTAATTATCAGAAAGTTGTATAACTATTTTTGCCTATTAACAGTTTTTTTAAAATTTGAACTACATTATGAATTATCCAGAAAAATATGTATGATAAAAAATATTTTAATACAACTAATTTTTTCATTAAAAATTTTTAAAACTATTTAAATATTTTTTTAAAACTTCTAACCAACCCTAAACAGAGCCTAAGGATATGAGTACTGCTACGGGTCTCGAATTTGAGACCCAAAAAATATTCTGAATAATATAATTTTTTTCATATTTTATTTATTTATTTTTTTAATCATTATAAATATTTAAAAAAAAATTTATAACATCATTAAAAAATATTTTTTTAATCATTTAGTTTAAAAAAATAAAAAATTTCATTAGGGACTTTTTTTTGGATCCCGAATTGAGCATTTCTGTAAGGTGAGTTACCTTCCAGAGCTTTACATTTATTGAGCGGGGGATTTTCGGTCTTTTTAGTGTACCAGAATGGCAGGTGTGTAAATTAAGGGCGAAGAGTAGATTTTTCCAAACCCTAAACCCTAATTTCTACTATAAAAAACCGGCCAAAACCCTCTACTGCGCCTCTCTCGCTCCGTTCTGTCGTCGTTTACAAGGACTCGCTCCGTTCTGGCTCCATTCTCTTTCTTCCCAAGGACTCTGCAATGAGACCTCCTCGAGGTAGCTTTAGAAAACCCTTTCTTCTCTGTCGTCGTTTCTCTCTGCTTGGTTGCCGATAAAGCTTGGGAAATATCTGAGATGGAATATTTAAGTTTTTCTTTTTAATTGGTGACTTGATAGACTTCTTTAGCCTAATATTATGGTTTCTTGCATTTTTCCCTAATTTTTCAGCGATCATACATATTCTGTTTTGTTCATATTTTGTTTTGTTTGTATGAATATTTTATTATGTTTCGGTGAACCTAAACGGTTGATCAGTTGAACGGCATTGTTTAAAATGTTCCGAGCAATGATCAATCTAAGGTTTATGAGGTGAGATATTTCTTAAATTTGAATGTCAGCGCAATAGAGATTTAGGTGTTCACTGTCTTTTTTAATTTTTGTTCTAAATCATATGTTTTTTTCCTATCCATCTTGACTTTCTTGTTTTGGAACTTGAAAATATCTGAACTTTGTACGACTTTTTGCATTTGACCGTCAACCCAATAGAGTTCTTATATGATTCAATGCTGGATTTTGCCTTTTTAATTTTTAGTATTTGTGCAGGACGTGGTGGTGGTGGTGGTGGTGGTGGTGGATTCAGGGGCAGGGGTGATGGAGGATTCAGGGGCAGGGGTGATGGAGGCAGAGGTAGAGGCAGAGGTGGTGGAGGGAGAGGTGGCGACAGAGGTGGTGCCATGAGAGGCCGTGGTGGCCGAGGCGCTGGTGGAAGAGGCCGGGGTGGAGGTCGAGGTGGAATGAAGGGTGGAAGTAAGGTTGTGGTTGAGCCTCATAGACATGGGGGAGTATTCATTGCTAAGGGTAAAGAAGATGCTATTGTTACTAAGAATTTGGTACCTGGTGAAGCTGTTTACAATGAGAAAAGGATCTCTGTACAGGTCATTTTACAGGAATCATCTTCTTTACTTTAAATGTGCTTTTGGTTAATTAGTAATTTGTGGATCATCAAGATTCTATTTCGTTGCACTATGCCGTAACTTTGCTCGTTTTCAATGCACAAAGCATATTGTTTTTATTTTTGCGGTTATATTAGTCAATGTTGACTCAGGATTCTTGCTCTGGCCTGGTGGCACTTCCATCCTACCCCCTAGATGGTATTGTTCATGGTCGGGATTCAGTCCCCCATAGCGGGGAATATTTCTCCCAGAAAATGCCTAGAAAAAAGTCTCTGGGTTTATTAAATTTGCTAGATTAAGTGGTGCTATAAAAGAGAGTATTTCTATGATATCATCTTCCAGATTCCAGAAAAGTGGGAAAAATAATAAAGTTATAAGGTGGTATTAATAATATGCTGGATGCAAGTTTGTTAATTTTTCTTATGTACAGAATAAATGTTTACCGTATAATGCTAAACTCCTGGTTGTGTAAATCAAAGGTATTTTTTTTTTTCATTAGAGGTAGGTTTACCTTTTTTTTCTTCGTAAAAAGTAGGTAATATTTGTATAACCTGGTATTTTGTTTTTTTTTTTTGTAATTTTTATGGAAACACTATCTTGCAGCATGCGTAGAACATCAGTTCTGGATAGAAAATTTAATTTTGTTAAATGTGATTGATCGACTGAATTCACAAATTCTTTTTCATCCAGAATGAAGATGGCACAAAAGTGGAATACAGAGTCTGGAACCCATTTCGGTCGAAGTTGGCTGCTGCCATTATTGGTGGTGTTGATGAGATTTGGATTGTGAGTTTCTCCATTTTTAAATTCGTTTCAATTTTGTGTTTCATATTTTTGTTATATTATTATACTATAAATATAAATATATGCATAACCATTTTTTATGTTTGTGTTTTAATAAACTTGAAGAAACCTGGTGCTCGGGTCCTCTATCTTGGGGCTGCTTCAGGAACCACTGTCTCCCATGTGTCTGACATTGTTGGGCCTGTAAGTAGTCTGCATGAAATCATTGTTAGAAGCTTGTTTATATTTAAAAGAGTTGCATGAAATTCTCTCTTTTTACATGCAGACTGGAGTGGTTTATGCAGTGGAGTTTTCTCATAGAAGTGGTAGGGACCTGGTTAACATGGCAAAGAAGCGCACTAATATTATCCCCATCATTGAAGATGCTAGGCATCCGTCCAAATATCGAATGCTAGTTGGCATGGTGGATGTAATATTTTCTGATGTTGCACAGCCTGATCAGGTTTGCTCTTTTAATGTATTTCTTATTCAATTGGTCTTCTCACATTTAAAATGGTAGACATGGTGGAACCATTGCATTTGAAGTGATCGCAACATCTATTTTCATTAGGACATCTTGTAGCAAATTTTTTTTGTACCTTGTCATCGAGTTCCTTTCTGCAACTCCTCTTAAATTACTTAAGAAATTTACTCGAGTTTTTTGCGCTTTTAGGAAACACTTAGTTCTGTGGTTTAATGCAAAATTATTTTCTGAAGATGAAACTTATTTCACGTGTTTTATATTTTTAATTCGCTTGTTGATACTCCTGAATAATCCATGTAGTTAAGTTTCTTCCCTTTTTGATAAATTTTTTGTTTCTTGTATAAAAATTTGATGGTTTTTGAAACTCTTCAGTTATTACATACACTTTTGGACTTGGGATTTGTAAGCTTCATGTGTGTTTTTGTTAAATTAAGTGTTTTAATTTTTTACATTTTGTATCTCATTTGTCGTTTTATATCTTGACCATATGATGAGTTAACTCGGATTCCCCTTCAAGACATAATGGGTGATGCAAAAACGAGTTTCTGATGGTGTTATAAAGTCATTTCTTGTTTTATTGGCATTAATTGTATAATCTTTCAAGTATTATATCTTATTTGGAATAATGAGTTACTTGAGCTTCCTAACCCCAAGGGGTTGGCCCAAGTGGGGAAAGCCTTGGTCTTAGGGTATCACTCCCTTCAAGGTCTAAGATTTAACACCTCATAAGTGCAATCAATTTTTGGGGCCACACTCCCTGGTGAAAAGTCAACGATTTAACCAGTTCCGTGTAGGGAAACTTCCGAGGGTGCGGTGCACGTGACCGGGGTTTATTCTGCAGGGGTAGGTCCGAAAGCCTTGGAGAGGTTCCCCGATATCAAAAAAAAAAAAAAAAAAGTGCTACTCGAGCTTCCCTTCAACATGTTATGGGTGATGTGGGCTTGAGTGTTAGATGCTCTAGACAGAGTCCATTGAATTGACTACTGTTATGTACATTATTGCTTGCATACGATATGGCTATATACAACATTTTACATTCTATCCTGTTTTTTGTCAGATTGTTCTTGTTTATATATCTCACTTGTATCTTGATTTATTACAATGCGCAAACATGAACTTGTATTGCTTTTTTTCCTAGTAGTTTTCAAACTTCTGTATCTTATTTCTGCATCTTTTGTTTCTGAATCTCTGATATTTTGAGTGCTTTTGGACTTGATTCTTCTCTTGGTGGATGGTGTTGTTAAATGGTTGTTTAATTTCCAACACAGTTGAAATGGATCAGCATGAGGCTGACTATGTTTGGTCCTTCCATTAATTGGAGCTTTGACCCTTCAAATTTTTGTGAGAATAACAGCTATTGAGTGTGAATCTTCAATAACTGAGTTGCATGCCCTTTTTAGAGTTTAAAAATGTTTTCAGTTTGTTTATGTTACTTTGCCCCATTCTTATGGGATTAACTTGTTTTCGTGGACATAGCTCTGGCCTACTAATGTTGCTGGGGCTGGTGTCTCCCATATTTTACTTAGATTACTTTATTTGAATTTTGTTTTCGTTTTTCTGTGAACCTTACAGGCAAGGATTCTAGCATTGAATGCATCATATTTTCTTAAAGCTGGAGGCCATTTTGTAATTTCTATCAAGGTTTGTACATAGTCTTATCTAGTTTTCTTCCTATATCACTGTGCTTGTATCGATATATGAATTCCAATTTTTTTTTCTCGTTATATTTTAAAGCGATTTTACTTTTGATTCTGTAGAAATTTGCCTTTTGGTTTCCTGATGTTTTCTCTGCTTGAATATTTCAGGCCAACTGCATAGATTCTACACAACCTGCGGAGGCCGTATTCCAGAGTGAAGTGAACAAGCTAAAGCAGGATCAGTTCAAGCCATTTGAACAAGTTACGCTTGAACCTTATGAGCGTGACCACGCCTGTGTGGTTGGGGGCTATCGTGTCCCAAAGAAATCCAAAATTGCTGCCTAGAGATGTGGGTAGCCTGTAACTGATTAATTAGTTTAGAAATTTGTGTCGAAGACATTGTTATGGATGTTTTCTATCTTTCTTTTTTATTATTTGTTCTTTGATTTTGTGGATTATTATTATATGTTCTAATCATTTCTAAGCACATTTAAAGCCATCTCTCAGTCGGGACATCCTAAGAACTTAATTGGGTTCCTTTCGTTTGCCTGAGGCTGCTCGATGCATAAATCGGTGGGGTTCCATGCTTTAGGATTCTGTTTTGACCAGGGCATGTCATGTGTACTTGCCCAAGACGATGGGCAGATTTGTACCGTTAGGCTGTTTAAAGCTCAAGCGGGAAGAAGGCCTTCTCTTGGTGAAATCTATAGTAGCAGCAAATTATTTTTTATAGAGGGAATTGTCATAATTTGGTCCATTGTTCATTCGGCCTCAGCATCTTTTTAAAAAGAGTAATTCTATATACAATCGTGAAGTGTATAAATATTGTATAATCATTTTAGAAAATAGTGAAATTTATTATTAAAAAATTAATTTTTTTCAAAACGATTACACGATAGTTGTACAATTTATAGTTATAAATATTTTTTCTCTTAAATTTGGAAACGTGTGGAGTGGTTTGGATTCAGAGATAAGTTGAAATGAATTAAGCTGATTTGTGAATAGTAGAATAAAAATTAAATTATTTATTATATTTAGTGCGGATATTTGGAAAAGTTATTTTGAGATTTGAAAAAGTTAAATTGTTTATTATATTTTATGTGAAAATTTAAAAATATTATAATGATGAGATGAGATGAGTTGAAATGAGTTTTGAATGCAAACAAGGTGCATTATATACAATTTTCATTTAAAACTGTTCATGTAAGTCGGGGTTATAATGTCAGAAATGGGATTTGAAGTGAACCCACGCCCGCTCTTAGGACCAGAACAACAGCACAAAGCTGTTCGTGCCTCTGATTACTTTCTTTCCTCACGTGTTGGATCCCTATTGAGAGGAGAAACTACAACGCATGAATCCCCATCCTAAGACCTTACATGAAAGGCAACTTTCTCCTTGATTACATTCCAAAAAACTACTTCCATTTGATTATATTTATTAGGGGCGGTCCGGACCGGAGAAACCAACCGGACCGAAAAAAGGCATGGTCGGTTTCGGTCCAGTAATTAAGGGAATTTCAGTCTTCGGTCCGATCCTGGGGTGGAGATTTCTCGGATTGGACTGACCAAATTCTTTTTTTTTTTTTTAAATATATTATTTTATATAATAATTGTAAAATAAATTATGTAGTTTTCATCTAACCTATCCCTAAATATATTATTTTATATAATAATTGTATAATAAATTATGCGATTTTCATCTAACCTATCCCCATCTAGAATATAAAATTTTAAATATATAATTACAAATTAATATTATATTAATCGTATATTATCAATTAACCTATTAATTCACAATTAACTAATGTGTGACATCTATGAGACTATGACCTAAGTTGCAACTTGCAAGTAAATATAAAGCATGTATGGATGTATGGAATCATGGATAATAAAATTTTTATGCTTATTGGTTATTGCTTCATATACAAAATGTAAGAAATTGTAAATAGCTCATTATGCATTAACTTAGAACTATCATAAATTATAATACATTAATATACTCTAAGTTAGTAACAAATAACAATTAACATCATCAATATAATTATATAATTATAAATTGATAACTAAACTAAATCATTATGTCTATAATACTATAAATATAGTCTATAATTATAAAGAAATCACTATAAGTCTATAAGACTATAACTAGTATTAAATTATTAATATCACTATGACTAATGACTAATGAGTAATGACTATAAGTTTATAATTAATACTAATATATAACTATACTAATAGTATAATATTAATACTATTATATAGTCTAATATATTATATAGCTATACTAAATCACTAAGTTTATAACTAATATGAATATATAACTATAGTCTAATATTAAATATAGTTATACTAATATATAAGTTTATTACTAATACTAATACTAATCACTATAACTAAATCACTATAGTCTATTAAAAATTTAAATGTATTACAAATATATATAAATTATAATTATCAATTTTTCAAACCATCAAAAATTTTTTTTTATTATCATTTAAAAAAAAAAGAACCACATTTGATGATTTAAGTCACTCCCAAGTCCCGAATAAACGGTGTTGTGTCCTCTCTTTTCAAACCCTAAAGTCTAAAATCATTTCTCCAGACTCCACAGTCCACGCACAAACCGCCTCTCTCTCAGTCCCTCATCTCTGCCTCTCTCTCGTCTCTATCTCGACTCTCACCTCAGCGAGCTCACAAACCCTCGTCTCTCGTCTCTGCAATCGCCTCTCTCAGTCTCTCGTATTTGCCTCTCTCTCGTCCCTCGTCTCTGTCTCTGTCTCTCTCGTCCCTCGTCAGTCGTCTTTGTCTCTCTCTTCTCTCGTCTGAGTCCTCTCTGCAATCTGCCTCTCTCTCATCCCTCATCTTTGTCTCTCTCGTGACCTCGTCCCTCATCTCTTAATCAGTCACGCAGACCCAGTCACCCATGCATAGACCCACACATTGACGCATAGACTCTTGGCGAATTGGCCTCACAAATTCACAATCACGGTAATGAAATTATGTGAATATGTTGTTACTTTCAAATCTCAAATCTGGTAGATGGTTTTATTGGAGTTTTTTAATCCAAAATTTAGGATTTTTGTGATTGTGTTTGTGTTATTAGGGTTTTGAAATTGAATTTGTGTTATTAGGGTTTTGTGAATTGTGATTGAGTTTGTGTTATTAATAATTAGGATTTTATGAGGTTTATAACTTTAAGAAAATGATGGTTGAAGTGTAATGTGGGAGTATTGTAGTGGGTTGTGGACAGTGGGAGTATATGATCATTGCTAAGTAGTGTGGGAGTAGTGTAGACTGTGTAGTGTGCCCGATGCAGCACACTCTTGTACTAATCGTTGCTAAGTACCTGCATGCATACGTACATGATCATTTACATAGCTTCATGTTAATATATAGGGCACATTTATAATGTTACACAGATCACTGATTCACTAGTGCTAACTGTTATATATGATTGTCCAGTTCTAGGTTTTCCCCTTTTTAAGAGTACTGTTTTTTCAAATATTGTTAATGTTGATCAATGACTGAACCTAATGTTTTTTCAAATATTGTTAATATTTGCATTTTTAGGAAAAATGCAGATTGTGTATTTTTAGGTCAAATATTTTTTGTAAGAACTAAACCCTTAATTATTCTTGATGAGATCGTGTAAGAACTAAACCCTTAATTAACATTTAATTCCCTTTCTTTCTTTTCTAGATAGACTCTATTCCAGAATTGATTCCACAAGTTTCTACTATAGATGATGTAGAGTCAACAGATGCTACATCTGGGCAAGGCATTCCTCCACTCCCACCCAATGTAAGTGCTAATACTAAATCGAGTGGTAGTGGTAGACATAGGTCAATGGTTTTGGATCACTTTACAATAATACCAAAAGATGATCCAAATAAACCTAGGGCTGCATGTAATTACTGTGGTGCTTCGTATGCATGTGATACGAAGACCAACGATACAAAGTCCATTAAGTATCACATTGAAAAACAATGTAAGAAATGTCTATTGAGACAAACGGATAAATCCCAAACTACTTTTGGTTGGAAGACGGGTGTAGGAAGTGATAGTGGAGGATTTGTGCTCATATCATTTAGTGTTGAGGCTTGCAGACAAGCCTTAGCAGAAATGATTATTCTTGATGAGTTGCCCTTTAGGTTCGTTGAAGGGGAGGGTTTCAAGAAGTTTATGCTCATTGTTTGCCCTAAGTGGGTAGGGATTCCATCTAGTGTTATGGTTGCGAAGGATTGCTTTAGTGTGTATATAAGGGAAAAAAGTAAGTTAAGAAATATTCTTCAAGGGCAACGAGTTTCCCTCACCACGGATACATGGACATCCTTGCAAAATCTCAACTATATATGTCTCAATGCACACTTTATTAATGATAATTAGAAACTACATAGAAGAATTCTTTCTTTTTGTTTGGTTGAGAATCACAAGGGTGATACACTTGGTAGGGTCATAGAGATGTGTTTGCATGATTGGGAGAGACCGAAAGTACTTGCAATTACACTTGATAATACAAGTTCTAATAACGGAGAAGTTTCTTATTTGAAGAAAAACCAAGTATAGGAAGGGCACTGTTTTGGAACATGAATTCTTGCATGTTCGGTGTTGTGCCCACATCCTAAAATTAATTATCTGTGAGGGGTTGAGAGAATTTGATGAGTATATTGTGAATGTGAGATGTATTGTGAAATATGTTAAGTCCTCACTTCAAAGGTGGAGTACATTTAAGAAATGTATTGGGTTGGAAGAAATTGAAAGCAAAAGTGACATTTGTTTAGATGTACCGACTAGGTGAAAGTCCACCTATCTTATGTTGGAAGGGGTTTTAAAATTTTGAAAAACTTTTGAACGGTTGGAAGAAGAAGATTCGGGGTTCCTTAGTAGTGTTGGAGACGACGACGATGATGATGAATAAATTGGTGATGTGGTGAATAGGAGAACATCAAAGAAGTTAGGGCCTCCCAATAATAATGATTGAGAGAAGGTAAAGTTGTTTGTAAGGTTTTTTGAACTATTTCATGATGCAACTTTATCTTTTTCGGAGAATGAATATGTAACTTGCAACTCATTTTTTTCTGGAGTTAGTTAAAATATCTGATGCAATTGAAGTGGAGTGTAAAATAGGAAGCCCCAATGATATGAACCCGCGGGAAATGAATCCCTTGAACCCACAGTCAATTTGAAAACTCCCCAAGAAAGCCAAAACCAAGTCAATGGATGGAGAACCTAAACCTGATGAGAACTCGTTTCAAGAACCTAGATTATATTAAAATCTAGACCCGTTGAAGAACCCGTCTCAAGAACCCAGGTTACAAAAGAAGAACGTCACAAAGGTTGTGATTTACTTTTGATAAATTCAAAAGTTTAATTAAGAACAAGAGGAGATAAACTCAACTCACAATGAACAAATCATCAAATTTCATAAACTCAATAAAACCTCTGAAAATGAGGCTACAAAGAGTATTTAAACCAAAACCTAATTAAAACCCTAGATAAAATAAAACTCCATCTTCCAAAAATACCCATGAGTGAACAGTGCCGTGGCTACAGTACGGCGCTAAAGTGACTCGGCTACAGTAATCCTAACCCTAGTTCAATAAAATAATAACTTTCCCAACATGCCCTTACATAGGCATAAACCCAATTATTCTAAGCAAATAAAATAGGTCTTTGAAATTAATTAAATAAGTTGAAAGCCTTCAAGTGCCCAAAGCCTATAAGTCATGTTGTTGCCCTTTCCATAGCTTATGAAATGAATCAAAGCAAAATCTTCATCGTTTAAGCCCTTGAACTTGTATTTGGCCCATATGGAACTTGCAACATATCTTTAAGACTAGGTCCACCTTGGTTCCCATCACCCCGTGGTAGGATTAATGGCCACAAATATGAAAAAAAAATTTGAAAAATATTGGGGCGACTTAGATAATATGAATATGTTGTTGTTTGTTGGGATTATTCTTGATCCTTGGTATAAGATGCGATATTTTGACTTTGCATTGTAATGCATGTATGCGAATGATCCCATAAAAGCTGTTGATTTGAGTTGGAAGGTTAAAAATGCTTTAATTCGCATGTATGAGGCATACACTGATAATGAGGGAGGCAACAATTCTGATCTATAATAGCAACGCACAAGTCCCACACGTGAAGAAGTAAATTCTACAAATGGTAGTGGTAGAGTTGATAGGACGGCAGAAAGAATGGCCATATTCAAGCAACGGTTATAGTCGGAAAACACTTTGGGGAGCAATAATGAGGTTGATAGATACTTAGCTGAAAGTTGTGAGGAGGCATTCCAAGTTTTGACATTCTTATTTGGTGGAGGGTTAATTCAGTTAGATATCGCGTACTTTCAAAAGTTGCACGAGATGTATTCGCAATACCGGTATCTACAGTGGTTTCTGAATCTACATTTAGCACGGCGGGTCGTGTCTTTGATCCTTTTCGAAGTAGTTTATCTCCGATGATGGTTGAAGCTCTCATTTGTACACAGAATTGGCTTCATTCTTCTTCTACTCCAATCAACCTTAAGACTTTAATGAATGGGGTGGAGGATTTTGACAGGCAGTTGGGTATGTTTCTTACTTCATTTTATAATTTTTTTTTTTAAGTACTTCATTTTATAACTTTTATGATCTATAATACTATATGTTATGTAAATTTATGTAATTTGTTTTGTTTCTTTATTGTATAGAACTTGTTTGGGATGGTGACAATTCTATGGAGGTTTCAAATACAATGTCTACAACCAATGCAAGTTAATGAGGTGAATTGTATTTTAGCTCGTTAGTTTTCAATTTTCACTTTTGCTATTTGCTAATAATTCCTTTGTTTACACTTTACAACGTATTGTGAAAATTGAAAAGTATGCCAAACCAAAAGATGTAGGAAGCTACGACTTAGGAGCTGCCAGGAGAATAATTGTATGATTTGCATTGATGTAAATTGTAAATTGTATTTAGGGCTTTTAATTTTTCAGTTATTTGGGACCGGTATAATTTTTAGTTTTTATTATCTTTGCTTGGGAATGGTTTTTTTTTCCTTTCTTTTTGAAGCCAAATTTTCTTGGGAATGATTTTTCAATTTTCTTTCATTATCTAGTATAATTTTTAGTTTTAATCTTGTTTAAATTGTTTGGATGGATTAGTAGTAAGAAAATCAAGTAGTTATTCGTTTTTTGAAGTTTTTGATGGATATAGATAAAATTTATTTTTTCTAGTAAAACATTTTATTTAAATTTATTCACTGTAATTTAGTTAGCATATTGCTTTATGATTTATTCCTTTTTAGACTATCGCTGAAGTGCTTTGTAACTTGCATTTTTTTTATAAGCATTTTGTGGGTGGTTTTATAAGTTGTATTTTTTTGCTTCAAATTAGATAAAATATTAGTGGGCTTTCGCTATTGGGCCGAAAAAATAGAAGAATAAGGTTGGGCTATTGGCCCGTCTGGTATAGGGTTGGACCGAATAGGACCGACCGGACTGAATTGGACCAGTCCTTATGCCTATTTGGTCCGGTCCAGGGTGAGAAAACCCTGGACTGAATTTGTCCGGTCCGGTCCACAAAATCTCATCGAGACTGACTGGACTGGACCGAATTCACCCCTATTATTTATCATTAATCTTGTTAATGTCGAAAAATCACACAACAGGCTAGAAGGGGAGAAAAAGTCATTCACAGCCCGTTGTGACAATTCGGACCTTAAACAATATGGTTTGGATCTCCCGATGACGGTGGTGTGGCTGTACAATGTTTGTGCATGAATCCAAGACAGTGAATGGAAAATATATGCAGGAAAAATAAAATAGATTGAGACACGATTTACGTGGTTCGGCATAATACTTACGTCTATGGGTGTTTAGGGAGGAGAAATCCACTATAACATGAGTATTTTACAGTCTCCAATGGTCTCTCATTTCTCACTGTATAATAGAAGTTAGAGATCTATTTGCTGGAGGAAATATTCTCACTAGAGCTCTCGTCGTGAGGTTAAAGAAGTTGAAGAAGTCGAAGTCCCCTTTCTCGTCTGGTTTTGTTTTTTTTAAGATTTACCTAGACCATATCGGCTTGTACCTCATGGTTTTGTTGTTGTTTTTTTTTTTTTTTACTATTTTGATAAATTGGGATCCATGATCTCCATATTGGAGATGTGGGTCTTGTGCCATCAGTGGCCGTTGGCTATCTCATGGTTTTGTTGAATACAAGACAAAATGAGCCAAACAAAACTATGCACTTTGTTGTTCTATTATTATTAACATTCTAACTTTTTGTCTTCTTTCTTCAAGATATAGCTCTTTACGGAGGTTCCCACTATTCTACATGCTTTTTTATGGGGGGTATTAGTTATTGTTTTGCATTCATTGGCCGGCCTTTGGAGCCACTTTTCTATGTGTTTCATGGAATCTTACTTAATATCCCGAGATGTGCATCTCCAACTACATTGTAAGAATCTTAGTTTTCTTCACTCAAAAAACAAGTAAAAGCCATTTTAAGACTTTAAGTAAACTTGAATCCACGAGAATGATCCTGACTCAATACAATACTAACGATTTTAACAAAGCATATCATTGGGCTTAGCCGTATGAAGGGAACAAGGCTAATGCGGCGCCACGTGCCATTATGCACTTGAAACAAAGAAAAAAGGTCAAAATAACCCTATATAAGATTAAGCAGAGTTACCCTTCCCTTCATCAATAGTTACCTATAGCTATGGCTCAAGAAATTGAAGAACAACATGTTGAACCACTCTCCTCTATTGGTCAGCCTTTATGTGTGAAAAATTTCATATGGTCTGAGGAAGAATGGCCAACAATAACTTACGAAAACTTTGCAGATGGAGATGGCATTCCCACCATAAGCTTTCGAGAGATTAAGAGCCAAAATTACGAGACTTTGTGCAAAGCCATGGTAGATGCTTGCACCAACTGGGGATTCTTCAGATTAGTAGACCATGGCGTTTCTTTAGAAACCATTGAGAAAGTGAAATTGCGTTGGAATGAGCTTTTCGATCTTCCCATGGAGCAGAAGCTGAAGGGTGCTAGATCGGCCTGCTTGCCATTGGGCTACTGTGCTACCAATCCTGATTACGGAAAAGATTTACCTTGGGCAGAGATATTGCAACTACTTCAATCACCTCAACAGGTTGTTGCATTTGCATCAAAGGTTTTTGGTGATGAACATCAGCCATTTAGGTAACTTTCTTCTTATTGTGAAAAAGAAAATGGAATAACCTGCTATGATCAATGCATCAGAGAAAATTCGGTTTGTGTTAAATTATCCACATGGACAAGCATATGATTTGCATAGCACACATCATTATAATCTCAATCTTGTGAGATAGTCTCAGAGTATGAATAAGTGGTACTCGGATTCTATCATAGGAAGACATGTCAACTTGGGTCTTATTTGGATTCAGAGTTGATCTCAACTCATCTCATCTAATCATTACAACTTTCTCAAATTCTCATACAAAATATAATAAACAATTCAACTTTTTCAAATCTCAAAACAATAATAATATTAAAAAAATAATATTCCAATAATATTTTATTTAACTTTCAATTTTCATATCAACTCACTATCCCAACCTAACCTAAAAGTATTGCTAATACAAACAATTTTAATTACATGTCAATTTTTGATTAGATTGAAGTACCACATCATCTATACTCATGGAGTGACCATTCTTCTTTTCTTGTTTAGTATTTTGAGCGCACCTTTTATTTTTGCTGATATTTGTTCTTTACATTTCAGTGATGCGATGATTGAGTACATGCAGGAATTGGACAAACTAGGAATGACAATTTTTGAGATGCTAGCTCATGGACTAGGCCTCACGGATAACTTCTTCACACAGAACTTTGAAGAAAAAGATTCTACCATGATCAGGGTTCATAGATATCCACCTTGTCCCCTCCCTGAAAAGTGTCTAGGACTTGGGAGCCATTCAGACCCCCATACACTAACAATTTTGTTACAAGATGATGTGGGTGGTCTCCAAATCTTGAAGAGTGACAGTCAATGGATTGGAGTTCGTCCTATCCCGAATTCGTTTGTCATCAACGTTGGTGATACGCTGGAAGTAATCTCTCTCTCTCTCTCTCTCTCTCTCTCTCTCTCTCTCTCTAAGTACATTTAGGTTATATTTGATTCCCTTCAGCATTACCCACAGTCACCATATATGTTCTTTGCAGGCATGGACAAATGGGAGGCTAAAGAGTGTTGTACACAGGGCAGTGGTAAACAAGGAGAAGCAAAGGCTATCATCGGCATATTTTCTTTGCCCAACAAGTTCTGCCATCATTGCGTGCCCTCCTCAGCTCATGAACTCAGACACCAACCCCAGAAAGTATAGTCCTTTCACATGGGGAGATTTCAGGAAGCAACTTCTAGTTCAAAAGAGGGTCCTAGGCAAAACGGCCCTCAAGAGATATCTAATATAAAAGTGCAAAGCCTACGTAGAATGCTTGGCAGGCCAATTTCTTACGTAGTTTTTTTAATCATCTATCCTTGGATTCAAGTGGCATACTTTCCCTTTTAATAAAATGGAGCTCTTCACTTCAGTTCATCAGTCACAGGCTACTTGTGTAACCTACTTTTATGAGTGAGGGAGAAAAGTTTTCTTCAAATACATACCACTACAACATATTTGAGATTTTGTGTCAGTTTAGAATTTGTGACAACCATCAAGCTGTCACCAAATATATTATTTAGGCTTTGTTTGGAAGCTAAACTTATCTAAACTCATCATTACAACTTTTACAAATCCCAACACAAAATATAATAAACAATTCAACTTTTTCAAATCTCAAAATAATAATAATAATAAATAATAATATTCTAACAATATTTTATCATCTCAACTCAACTCAACTCAAATCAACATCCAAACGCACCCTTAGTGTCAGTTTCGTTTAACCCGCCCAAAAGTTGGGATATCATGAACGTTAATGATACGTCGTCATTTTAGAGTTCAATAAGTAAATCAGTAAACATGCTTACGTAGAGTATATGTTAAAATGTATATTTATACGTGTGAATAGTGTTGGAACTTATTCGAATGTTAATAGATTTACGTTCGAATGTAATGCTTTAAAATTATATTTATATTGATTGGCTGAATTATGTTCGGACGTAATGAGCAAAATGCGAACATACCTGATCTATTGTGTGCAAGTAATTTCTTCTAGTGCGCACGATATGCACTACTGTGCAAACGTATGCTCTTGATTTGAAATTTGCCAATTCAAATATCCAAACATATTGTACGTAAGACCAAAACAACGAACATACTATTGAAAGCAAATTAAAAATGACAAACTTATAGAGGAACAAAATACATAAACATGAAATATATTAATTGATACCGTTCGTTACATTAAAGAGAAAAACATAAAATTGACATGACAACATATATACAAAACCCAACTTGAATGAAAGCGCAACTTAGTAGTCGTTGCTTAAATTATAAGCATGAAATTCATCTGCCAATGTGTTGGTCAATTGAGGATATCTTGTCAATCTAATGATGCCCGGACAAACCCAACTTGTGCATTGAACTGTTAGTCAATGTGTGCAGTAGTCTTCGACAACATCGAATCGACCCAAGCTGGGCATGCATCTCCAAACTTTTATTTGTTAAGATATTTATTTTAATTAGGAAACGAATCATGTACTTTTCATTGTATTTTGATGTAAGTGATGAACTGATGACAATGTATAATACTATTTGGGAATAAAGAACTATGAATAAAGAACTATGAATGGTGTGAGATATCTCCTCGTGAGAGCCAGTCCTTGTTGTGACAACCTGAGATCCCGCTTGGGATCGGATGGACTCTGAAGCATCGGGATATGGAACACAAGGTTACCTACTCCTATTTATGACAGATAAAGATGCAATGCACCTAGCATGCATCTAAAAAAAGTATGCAATATTCGTAGCGGATAATTTTGTTTTTGAGCAATACTATGTACTAGATAAGATATATCCCAAAAATCAAAATATATTTCATAATCTGAAAATAACAAATGTTCAAGTTACAGTGTATGTCCAAAAGATCTGTAACTTTAAGAGTACAAGAGACAACGCCCCTAACTTCAAGTTTAGTTTTACGTTCAGTTGATGTTCGGTTTTATGTTCAGTTCCAAGTTCAGTTCATGTTTAGTTCATGTCAGTTTCAATTCATGATAAGTTCAATTCAGTCAAGTTAGGTCACGTCCATGGTTAGTCACATATTTTCAGTCAAGCCATGTTATGTTTAATTAACCAGTTCATTTATTGAACAAGATTCCAAGTTCATATTCAATTTCAAGTTAACTTTCAGATCACATTTATTTCACATTCATGTTTAGTTCAGGTCATGCTATTTGCCAAGTCATGTCACATTTATTTATGTTCACGTCAACATTTATGTCTTTCTACTGTCATGCATGCATTTGTATACTACTAGTTTAAATTATCAAATCTCACTTGGTAGTCCCAACTATGCAACGCCTGTCCTTGTGGTGGGACTTTTAGAAAATAGTTTTTGAAAAGAGACGGGAATTATTGACCCTTTTAAAACTTTTTCCTTTCATTCCCAGGATATAAAAGATTCTAAATTTAAAACTAAGATCTACTTTATAAATATAAAAGAGAGTTTTGCAGCAGAAATCATTATGTTAATTAAAAAGGCTTTCTACAAAATTACCCTTTGATACATTACATAAAAGCCTAGGTTTCAGTCACTCTTCCCTTGAGCCAGGTTTGCCTTGACGCTTTGTCCTCATGTTGTCCCTGAGAGGGGGAGGGACATACATAAAAAATTAAAGTGAGTCGAATACTCAGTAAGTATTACTTCATACAGTTAAAATATACTAACATAGATTTTCATTCATGCATTCATCATACATACTTTATGTAAGCATACATTTCATTTAAAACATTACAAGGTGCTGTTTTTCTTTAAAAGGGTTTTCATTTCTTAAAACTTTTCCCACACCTTGTACTTTCATTCATAAAGAAACTAAAGCATACATGCATTCATTCATTCATTCCTTTCAATTTCCTTTGACCGGTACACACTATTACGTCCCGTGTGTTGGGGTTAGAGGTCTTTTGGACCTGATTCAGCCTGTGGTTGTGGGTCGGGAATCCCTCAGTCAGGGGGTAGCACTGGGTGCATTGCCATTACTACTTACCCGGCATTGCAATCTGCCCAATCCTTTGGTACCCATTCATTCAGTCATGACCGTTACGTATTTTCATACATTAAAACATTCATTTCCTTTCATTCATTCAGTCCTTTCGTTTTTATTCCTTTCATTCACCAGTCCATTCATTTCATAAACATCATTTAAAAGCATAAGCTTAAACCTCAACATTTAAAATATCCTTTAAAAGCATAAGCATAAGCATCATCGTAAACATCAGTTCATGGCATCTTTAAAACATCATTTCATGGCATCATTTAAAACTCAGTTCATAGCGTCATTTAAAAATACTTTCATCACATCATTTAAAACATCATTCAAAGCATCAAACATAAGCCTCAACATTTCATTTCATGGAAAATACATACAATACATACTACATATAACATACATTCATATACATACAATTATTACTTTGGGTGCACAAATAAGGGCTGTCAAGGAAGGCCATGCATATATATATACATTTAAATATTCATACATAGCATACTTTCATAAAATATCATTTCATTTCATAAACCATCATATAGAGAAACATTTGCTTTTCATTTCATATTGTTGGGAAAACTTTATAAAAGTATGAACATAATACTTACCTGAACTCCATGCCAGTTAGGCCTGTGCAGAAAATTCTATGACCTGATCTGTTCGTGCAAACCGACCCAACCCGATAAAAAAAGAAAAAGAAAAAAAGGGTTGAAAAACTTGCGGGTTGAACCCGCTGAAATCGCTGAAACCGCATATTGACGTTTTAAAAAGGAATTACGAATTAATAAGTTCACAGGTGAATTCAAAATGATTTTCTGTGGTAAACAAACCCTAGAGGAAGCCTGACAGAGAAAGGGAGTGAGAAAGAAGGAGACCTTTCCACCATTGACGAGTCCGAAGCGAGGGCGAGTAGGAAGTGGCGGTGGAGCCCTGGACTGAAGAAGATGAGGAGGTGGCTGGAGTGGTCTAGTGGAAGAAGAGGGTCTAGTCTGTTGGGCGGCTGCAACCATTTTCGCTTGACCCAAACTTTTCTTTTGGATTCAGATCTACTCCTCATCTTCTTCAATATTTTTCTCACCTTTTCTCCACTAGCAATGAAGAAGATCATAGTGCACCATTTCCTATGTAAAGCATTGATTTTTAGTACTATTTTCCTTTTTCCTTCCATTATTTCTTTCCTTTGTTTTCTTTACATCTTTCGCTGCATGTGCATTATTATCGAGCTTTTGAACTGGATTTTTGATGTGAAACCAAAGGCATATGGAATGGGAGTGTAACAGCCTGCTAGAAATTCACTGGTGGAATTTCTATTGACTTTAGGAATCTCATGAAAACCCCATAAGTTTTTACGAATTGACCAATCGTACAGTTTCATAGTTAGTGTTATCACTCACTATGGTGCTAGAAATATGAATTTAATTATTTGAGGTAGTTAGAAGTGTCAGAATGTGTTTTGGTCTATGCCATTAGACTCAGTTGATTATTTAGGATTTTATAACGCAATAGCCCATTTTCATAATTCCGGACAAAACACTTGTTCGAAATTGTGAAATTATTTTTAGAGCACTTCGGGGTTGAATTTCTGTAAACGATTTTCACTATATGTTAATATGAATATTTAGGATTTTTCAGTACTAAGTTTATTATGCAATTTTTTGGAGTGAATAGTAATCTCGATAAGCGCAAGCAATGTAGTGTTTTCAAAATCACAATATGAGATATCCAAATTAGGTTAGAGAAGTTTTATTTGGACAGTTGACAAGATCTTAGTCACACATAGTGAATAGTATTAGACACTTGGTACCATTAGGAACCATTAGATTGATTTGTGAAGGAAATCAAGGTGTGAGATCATGCCACATAAGCAAAACTTTGTTTCATCTGATCAACCAAATTGTGACAGACCAAAGAGGGTTTCAATCCTAGTGAAACCCTAAATGGATGGAATCCAATTGAAAGCCCAAAAGCTTGGTTGAAACCGGAACCCTAAACAGTTTCCCAAACCCTAAAGTTGGCCTCCAAACCCTTTTTAATCCGATTTCTAGCATTGTGTTTAATCACTTGATTAAATCACTTCCACATGCTATTAATTAATCAAACCCTTGTTATTACATCATTATCCAACCTTTTAAACCTTGAAAATTTGATTGGGCCAAGAAAATTTGAATTTGGGCTTGATAGCACCTCAAGCCCTAACCAAAACCCCTTTAAACCCCAAATGGAAGCCCACTTGGTTGAGGCCCACCAAGGCCCACGAATTTGGCCACCTTGGCAAAGCTTCTTGAAGAAGTTTCCTCCCCCACATGGCAGACCATCCACTACCGTTGGCTACACCCAATATTGCCTTGATGTGAAGGAGAGATCCACCCCATCAACCTCCATATCTCACAGTTGCTGCAGGCAATCCTTGCTCTTCACTATTCTTCATTATTTTTCACTTTATGTCATATAGCCACCTCCAATCAAGGGTTATTCAAGCCCATAACTTCTCCCTCCAGAAGTCTAAAGTTGTGCAAGATACATTTCACTCATTTTCATCACTTCTTCACCCTGTTCTTAGAGAAAAACTCAAAAGAGCTTTCTCGGACAGATTCCTGGATCTTTTTGTGTGAAGATTTTAGACCTTTTGTAAGTATTTTCTCACAATGCCTCATCACAAAAGTTTTTTGTCTTTGAGTGTAGTTTTCATGGATATTTTATTAGTCTCATTCCATACTCATTTGATTGGCTAAAAGTATTTTTAACCACGGAAAGGTCATTCTGGGCGTGAAACTGGAGAGTATGTTTTGTTTTGAAATTTTTGACCAAGCTAAAGAACATATCTTGGTCCGAAAGTTTTATGGAGTGTTGTTAGCATGTGTTTATGAATTTTCATTGAGGTGTTGTTGCATGAATAAAACGTTTGATGATAGATTTTCTTAGATTTAGAAAGTTGAAAACTGGAAGTGGAAAAACAGTTTTTGTTTTTTGAAAGTTGGAATATTTCGTGGTCTAATCTTATTCCAAAGGCTTTAATATTTTTATGTGATGATCCTAAGCTTCTTATATACATGTTAGAATGTTATTTTGATTTAGTATTATTTTTAAAGATATGATTTTTCTATGCAAGAGGATTTCGGTTTGGCCTAAAATTTGATGTTGTTGGGTTAGATCCATGTTTTATTGAGTTTTAGCCATGTGATTTTAAAATTGATGGTTGGATCTTCTTTAGAACACATTTTTTAAACCATGTGATGTGGTAGTTTGAAGATAACATGTCTTTAAGTCATGGATCAAGAAATTGATCAAAGTTAGTTGAGAGAAAAGTTTCTGTTTTTGGACTAAGTGTAAAACCAAAAACGCCAAGTATTGTTTCTAAAAAAAATCAAATCTTACTTCTAAAATGGTAATTTTCCTACATGTAGAGGGTAAAATGGTAATTTTCCTACATGTAGAGGGTAAAATGATAATTTTACTATAAGTTGTCTCTTTTCACATTTTTAATTGTTAATAATTAAATTTCTAACTTTTAGAACACCCTTAAACAGTTCATCGTGTTTCGCACTTTATTCTCGTAGAACGCGACGTTCAAGGTAAGTTATTAACTTAGTATCAGTTTACTGTGTATATGTGATGGGTAAGGGAACTACAATTTATGTTCGTATCTTGTTATATATGCCATTTCATGCAATGCCATCACATGTTTATCTATTACACGAATTATTCTATCACGAAAATCTTATCTGTTACATAATATATTCTGTCTCACGTTACTATCTATTGCAAGTATGTTACATTACGTATGTCATCTATTACATGTATGTCATGTCACATAATATTCACTGTCACATGTTACGTCATGTTATGAAATATTGTTTGTTACATGTATATCATGTTATGAAATGTTGTCTGTTACATTTATGTCTCAAAGTATATCATGTTTGTCGTCTTGCATTCATGTCACGTTACACTACGTCAGGACTTCTGTCTTTTATGTCACGTCACATTACGAAATATCATGTATTCCAGTTAAGTTATTCATGTCAATCACAATCCTAAACGCTAGGATAGGGTAATATCCTAGTGGAACTCTTTTGTTCATGCTGGAATGTCTAAATAGGTGTGAAATTCATCGGGTTGACGAAATACAGTCAACAGGTTGCAAATGTGGCCTAACTAGCTGGTCACTAGAGCGCGCTAGACATTAACGCCGATGGAGTCACACTTTATGTTATGTGCCACAGCAAGTGTGGCACAAACAATTCATGGGGCCACAACAACTGTGGAGCATATATTACGTGATACACAGCGATTGTGACAAGTAGAATACGTGGGGCCACAACAACTGTGGAGCATGTACTAACGCACTCACAACTGGTATAGACACCTGTGTTGTGATGTGGTAATCGGTAGGGACACACGGCTCAAGGGGACCCGTGTAGCACCCGTATGGTCATTTTTATTAATTAAGTCTATTGAATAAGATTCTAAGTTTATGTATTTCACGTTCAAGTCATGTTTTACGTTATGTTATGTTAGGTTATGTTCATGTTCATGTTATGTCATGTTCATGTTCATGTTCACGTTCACGTTATGTTTCAAGTTCATGTTATGTTCAAGTTCATGTCCAAATTATGTATGTTCACGTTCATGCTATGTTTCAAGTCCATGTTATGTTTCAAGTTCATGTTCATGCTATTTTATTTTTAGAAGAGCCGGTAGCCACCCACATAGCGGCCCCATCCCAAATTTATTAATAAGCCCTCACTTATGACGAAGGAATACCGTGGTTACATTCAAGGACAAAACCAACCAACAAAATGATAAGCAAAATAAACTAGTAAGAAGTGCAAATAACTCCGCTTTATTATTAGAGACAAAACCAATAGGAGAGGCGAAAGCTTGCACAAGCCGACCTTGATCATTGCGAATAACTCCACCAATACCACTAGCACCTAGATTCCCAAGACTACTACCATCTGTATTCAATTTAAACCACCCTGAAGGCGGTTTATGCCACTTTACTAATTTGCATCGCCTTTCCTTTAAAGGAACCGGTTGAATCTGTAAAGTCTCAAGGATCATGACATCATAACGGGACAAAATATGAGGATTTCCAACTGCCTGGCAAAGAGTACCAATCCAAATACAAATAGATTTAATGACCGCATCTTGAGCTTCCAATTTACCCTCCATTCGAGCTAGACATCGCCGTCTCCAAATTCTCCAAGTAATAATGACAGGGAGCAAACCAATAATAATACCCACATGAGAATTTGACTGAGCACGTCAGAACCAAGAGGAGACATGCATCTTCCAATTACTACCAACCGGAAGTCCAAAGAGGTTATCGAAAAAGGACCATATCTGTTTAGGAAAATCGCCCTCAATGAGAACATGGTTAATGTCTTCATAATGACCTGCACTACATTAATCACATTTGGAAACAATAGGGATGCCAACACGACGCAATCTGTCATCTACACTCAAAGCCCTATGCCAAACCTTCCAGAAGTGAATAGACATTTTTAGAGGAAGCTTTTCATGCCAAATCCAAGAATGCCAATCCAACCTTGAACCTCTGACTCGAATACAATGCCAAGCAGATTTAGTAGAAAACATACCTGTCTTAGAGGGAGTCCAAACAAGAACATCCTTCCCTGAGTTTAACCTAGATAGAGAGGCAAGAATATCATCCACATTCTCTAAACTGACCAAATTCTCTAGGAGATTCACATCCCAACTGTTTCACAATCGACACTCTTTAATTTTTAGCAAAGGATGACCCAGAATCAGCCTATCATTGCACAAAGGACCATTGTCCCTCCATTTATCATACCAGAAATAAATATCACCATCTTCAACTCTCCATTTAGAATTATTCAAAATCAAAGGAATACAACGAGCAACCATTCTCCAAAATCTCGAGCCTTTATTAACATCAATAAGGACCCAAGGTTTCGAACCCACATATTTAGCCTTAAAAAAATTTGCCCAGAGAGAGTTACCTTGCAAAAGATTCCAAGCTAATCTCATATGCAGAGATGTCTGATTGTCCCTGAGATGCCTCAACCCGAGCCCTCCTTTAGTCACAGGTCTGCAAATATGTTTCCACGCCACCCATTTCTTTTTATCTTTCCCATTTGATTCACCCTAAAAGAAAGAGCTCATGTAACGCCCGTCCTTGTGGTGGGACTTTTTCTAAAATATTTTTATAAAAAGGACGACGGGAATTACCGTCCTGTTTAAAACTTTTCACTTGCATCCCCAGGGTGCGAGACTTCACGTTTATAAATAAAATGTGCTTTGATAATAAAAGAGGGTTACAACGGAAAACATAAATCTTATAATAAAAAGACCTCTCGTACGTTTAAAACTCGTGCCTAGACTTCCTTGCTCTTCCCCATGGGCCGTGTCTGTCCCGATCATGCAGTTCCTGTGGGGGGGAGGGACATGCATAAAAACTAAAATGAGTCGAAAACTCGTAAGCATTACATCATACAATTAAAATATCACAACATAGGTTTTCATTCATGCATTCATCACTCATACATACTATTACATGCGTGCATACGTGTCTTGTGTGTGTTCATTTGAAAACGTCACTGGACGGGGCTTTTCTTTCAAAAGGCTTTCTTTTATTTAAAACGTGTCCCCCGTCAGTGCCTTCATTTCTTCAAAAGCCGCGCCTTCATTTCTTAAAGGGTCCATGCTCTTGTGCATACATGTGCATTCGTGCGTTCGTGCATGCGTGCATACATCCATTCTTTCTTATTGCTTTCATAGGCCAGTACACACTGTTAAGCCCCGTGTGTTTGGGGTTAGCGGTCTTCCTTTGGACCCGGATTCTGCCCTTGGCCACTAGTTGGGAAACCCTTTTCATAGGGGGCAGCACTGGGTGCACTTCCAGCACTACTTACTCGACATTGCAATCTACCCATTCATCGGTACCCTTTCATTCATGTCATGTGGCCGTTATGTGTCTTCATACATTCATGCTTTCATTTATTTCTTTCTTGCTTTTCATCCATTCGTTCATGTCAGCTCGAAAGAGTTGAAGCTTTCGTTCAGTTCGTTCTTTCATTTAACAATCCTTTCTTTTTATGAGAAAATATTTCTTTTCGTGAGAAAATATCGTTTGGGGCGTAAGCCCGAAAATGGTCTTTTCGTCTTTTAGTTCATTTTAGTTCTATCCTCTCTTTAACAGTTCGTTCATGGAAAACTTCGTTTAAGAACATACATGGGCTTAAACGTCAACTTTCGTGGCATCCATAAGCGTCACCTTGAACGTCGTCAATCGTGGCATCCACGAGCGTTACCTCGTGGCGCACATGAGAGCGTCGGTTCGTAGGATTCACAAAAACATCAGTTGTCATGCCTTTCATGCATCTTTATCAGTTTATAAATTTTCTTAGAAAATACATACAATAGATACAACGTATAGTCATCCATTCACATGCGTACAATTAATACTTTTGATGCGTAAAAAAGGGTTGCCAAGGAGGGGCCGTACATACTTATACCTTTGAACACTTAGCATTTTCTTTCTTAAAGCGTCTTTCATTTCTTTTCGTGAGTATCTTAAGGGAAAAACGTTTCTTGTATCTTTGAAGACTCTAGAAGAGTATGAACGTAACACTTACCTGGACTCCATGCTACTTGCATGTCATTCAGTCCATTCATGTGCTTGTCAGATGGCAACCTACATGCATACACATAACCTTAGTATCATTCTCTATCTAATGCATAAGTAACTTAAACTATAAATAGAACTATGCTATACTTAGAACACTCTCCTTCTATCCCGTGCTCTTATGTGCCCTTCACTATGTTAAACCCTTCGGGGACCACTTACGGTCACCACAACTTCCAACTCAAAGTCTTGTCTCGAGTGCTCATCCACTAAAGTGAACCCATTATTCACCTTAGGATTAAGACACTAAGACACTCGTCTTACTCTTCTTACGACCACATTCGACACATGATTCCAACCGATGGAATCACACATCTCAATCCTAACGATGCGTCCGTCACTACCTTCATGCATCTTAGTCCACACTAAATCCTCATTCCCATCCATACAAGACACATGGCTCTAAGCTAACTCTAAGGCTTAAGCACCGTGCAACTATGCTCATGATAGATTACCCATTACATATGGTGAATCCGTCCGCCATGTGTCTCTCACCATATTACACAGGTACCTTACCCCTTTATCACCTAAGATCAACATATATAACACGTTGATCACCTGCTCGTAGGGATAAGGGCCATACTCTGATACCAATCTTCTCTTAACCCGACTAGCATGACTCTTCACGCTACCCGTCCCTTTTGACAGTTCATCCCAACACTTAACACAACAAGACTCCATTCATAACTACGTTTCATGTCATGTTATATAGCCCGGGATTGCTCCAGAGCTACACTGTGACTTTGTCGCATTACCCAACACTGCTCTGTCAACTCCTGACTCATCACGAGTACGATTCCTCACGTATTCCCGTCACATCATGACATCTCATCACGTTCCCTTTTCGCCATTCCTATATTTTAACACTTCACCCATCATAAGCATGACTTCCAATAACCACGTCACTTCGTGACGTTGCCCAGTCATGCTTTCGCTGCGTACTCTTACACTTGTTCCACTACTTCGCCCTTACTCTTGGCCATAAGTCCATCACAGCGACACCTCAGACTACAGGCTACGCCATAACTAATCCGGGACACTGTTCCACAGTTTCCGACACTATCCATCACGTTCCACGCCCATCAGTCACATGACTATCCTTATCTCTACGACACGCCACACAGAGTGTCGCTGCTACGTAGAGTACACTCCACGTATACTCCCTTCATACATACCACAACACCACTATGACATACCTGCCCTATGGTACATTACTCCATCACATAGGGTACGTTCCACTCGTACTCCCTTTACATACGCTCTATCACCACTATGGCATAAACGCCATATGGTGCATCACCCATCATATGGAGTACATTCCACATGTACTCCATCCATACACACCACATCACCACTATGGTATACCCGCCATATGGTACATCACTATATCACATGGAGTACACTCCTCGTATACTCCCTTTATACACACTATGACACATCACCACTATGACATCCCTGCCATATGATGCATCACTATATCACATGGAGTACATTCCACATGTACTCCCCACATATACAACACGCCACATCACCACTATGGCATATTCGCCATATGGTGCGTCATTATATCACATGGAGTACACTTCTTGTGTACTTCATCCACATGCATTACGCCACATCACCATTATGGCATATCCGCCATATGGTGCGTCACTCCATTACATAGAGTACATTCTACATGTACTCCTTTTTACATGCACTACACCACTGAGTACACTCCATTTGTACTCATCCCGTTCCACAATACGCTAGGAGGGTATATTTTACATATACTCTCCTTATCTCACATTACGCCACACATAAAGTACACCCAACATGTACTATTTCCATTCCACATGCCACATCACCATTACGGCATATCCGCCACATGGTGCATTACTCCACCACATAGAGTACACTCCAAGTGTACTCCTCACATATACTATACCCCACACAGAGTACACCCATCGTGTACTCCCTTCATACACACTACGTCATATCACCATTATGGCATACCCGCTATATGGTGCATCTCACCATCACATGGAGTACATTCTATTTGTACTCCTTACATATACAACACGCCACATGCACACAGAGTACACTCAGTGTGCACTGTATCCATTCCACATACACCACGCCATCATTACTGCACATGTTCCCCAATCACACTACATGGCACAGTCCACAATACTTCCCATCTACACCCAACACATCACAATACACTACATGGCACAATGCACCTCCATACAATACAGATAAGCCCAACACTTCACTACACACAATGCCCAACACTTCATCACACAACACCACATCACGATATCACAACTCCATTAATACTAACAGCACAGTCCACAACCTAGTCAACTAATCAATATCTAACATAATTACGAGGGATAGAGGGTTATACCATCGACGAGATAACCTGTGTGTTGCTCGTTGACCGTTATAGCCGATGGTGTCGGAAGGGTCGTACGTGGTGGCTAACTCACGTATGGTGACTGTTTAGGTGTTTGGATAGCTATGTGTGGTCTTGGAAAGGCTCGTGATAGCCTTGTGATGATGGTAAAGAGCATAACACGGCGGATCTAGCCATGTATAGTGGCGGTCAATCACACGCAGTGACTGCCCATCACGTGCAGTGGTTACCCACCATATAAAGTGATAGTTTGGACCTAGGGCTTGGCTAAGGGAGGTGCGGTGAATCTCGTGGTGACGTCGAGGTGGCGCCACAGTGGCGGATCTGGCCATACTGTGGAGGAGAAGCCGTGGAAGAGTGAGAGAGAGAGTGTGCCCTCATGGGTGGAAGATCGGGGCCAAGGGAGGTTGGGTTGGCTTGGTGGCGGCCTGAGGAGGCTGGACATGGCAGTCATCAGCTGTGGGTGGCAGTGCATGGTGGTGCACGGCGTGCAACCCCTGCGTGAGAGGGGGGAGAAGCCGTGAGGTGGAGGAGGGGGTTTCTAGCCATGGGTCATGTGGAGGAGCTCGGGGAGGAGCCATGGTGTCGCTAGGTGGCCGTGGGTGCTGCGCACGGCTGCGCTAGGGGCCGCGCACGGTGAAGCCATGCGTGGGTCTCCTTGTGTGTTCGTGTGTGCGACGGAGGGAAAGTGGTTGCATGGGAGAGGCCAAGCTCACTGGGGAGTGGTGGCCGGTGGTAGAGGAAGCTGCCGAGGGAGTGGTGGCATTGGAGGGCGGCGCACGGCGGTGCTACGCACACTAAGCCCATACGGGATGTGCAGTTCTGAAATGGAGAAAGGGGGAGCGTGGGAGAGAAAGGCTGGTATGGTTGAGCTCGTTGGAGGGAGAGCAAGCCATTGGCGCCGGGCTGAGGCCTTAAGCTGTTCGGGCGTGGGTGGATCTGCGTACCGCGTACGCTTGAGAGAGGGAGGAGAGAGGGAGAGTTACGGGGAAATGAGAGGGAAAGAGAGGGGGTCTGGGTATTTAACCCAGTCCCTTCGTCTGGGGATCCACATAACGATCTAACGAAAAGAGGTTAAAATACTGATTTGAAAATGCGTAAATGTTAACTTAATTAAAAGCACTTAGAGGAATTAAGGTAAATATTATTTCAAACTAACTTTAGTTTTTAAAATAATATTCTTCATCATTAATGAAATGATGAAGTCTCACTTAACATATTAAAGAGAATAAAACCATTTAATTAATAAAAGTTCTCAACATAATTTAAATCCCATAATATCTTAAATAATTGAAATCATTTTAATAATAATATTAAAATGATTTCCGGCAATTATAATATTTTGGAGCTCTTCAATAATATTATGATTGTCGTATTTAAGATCAAATCTTAATTCAATAATGATGGAAATACTCCTTATATATATTTCCAGCATATTTAAAACATTGGGCGTGCCCTAGAAGTTACACGATATCTTTCGAGACACGTCATCATGGTTCGGCACGTATAACGTGGCTCGCAGTCGCTAGTTAGAAAGGCAGATGATCACATAATCTCTGCTTTCGGGATTTGCTTACGTCATCAAGACGAAACATACGTCAGAAAGGAAAAGCGTACGTAAGAAGAAGGAGTTGGGTATTACAGCTCATCATCTGATGAATCTTATTGATGTCTGCTTAAGGGACCTGTAAAATAGCAAAAAGGTGAAGGGCCATACTAGAAATGACATGATGTAGTAAAACCAGTTTCCCTCCAGTAGTTAACAAGTGCATTTTCCAACCACTTAGTTTTTGTCTCACTTTATTCATCATGCCTTCAAAGTCTAAAATTTTTAGACGTCCCAGAATAATGGGAACTCCAAGGTATCAAACAGGGAAATGCCCTTCCATAAAACCTGTGCTACGAAGAAGACGACGCTTGCGAGAAGAGAAGATTTTATTCAAACAAAAGAGGGCGGACTTTTGTTTATTAATGGCCTGACCCAACCATCTTTCATATTGGTCTAAAATACTTTGGAGCACCCGAACCGATCTTTGACTTCCATTAGAGAAAATAACCACATCATTGGCATACATTAAATGAGAAATGATAGGCGTACCTTGGGCCTGATGAAAATGTCCAAATCTATTCTTAGCCACACTCCGGTGGATCAACCTGGAAAGGATCTCTTGCTGAATAATAAACAAATAGGGGGATAG
Organism: Juglans regia; assembly: GCF_001411555.2. Taxonomy (NCBI): domain Eukaryota; kingdom Viridiplantae; phylum Streptophyta; class Magnoliopsida; order Fagales; family Juglandaceae; genus Juglans; species Juglans regia. The sequence continues at coordinate 17,929,595 of NC_049902.1, read as the reverse complement.
AGGATCACCTTGTCGAAGGCCACGTCCTCCCGGGAAAAAACCTTTCATTGTCCCATTCATCATAACCGAATACCAAGGGCTAGATATATAGAAAAAAAATCAGCTCACAAAATTGGGGCGAGAACCCAAAACTCTGCATGACCCTTATCAGGAAATTCCAATCCACACGATCATATGCTTTGGCCATGTCTACTTTCAACATGATGTTACCGCCGTGGTTACTTTTGTTGATAGAGTGAACCATTTCTTGCGTTAGACTAATGTTCATGGCAAGTAAGAACAAATAGCATTAGGAAAAACCGAAAGGAAGGATACATCAAGCAAAACATGATCCAACTGTGCCCAAGAGCAAGCAAGTCCATGCTGACCATTACACCAAGAGAAGACACTTCCCTTTGAAGCCATTTCAATCAAACCCCCCCTGTTGAATCCAGTTATTAAAATCCTCCATAGCTCCAAGTGGTCGTGGCCTACCCCCACGTCGCTCTGAGTCATTTCGAATTATGTTGAAATCCTCAACAAAAATGCACCGATCTAATCCCACAGACTGAGCACTAAGTTCATCCCACAATATACGCCGATCAGCCCTTGTACAATTAGCATAAATCACGGTTAATAAAAACTTCTCAACACCCTCACCCACTCTGATAGAAATATATTGTTCTCCCATACGATTCAGATTAACCGATATTGAGCCATCCCAAAAAATCTAAAATTTTCCCCCCTCAACCTCATTAGATAAGAAATTATCAAAATGTAGAGACTGTGCCAATCTCCTAGCAACTTCTAGATTTTGAAAAGGCTCCAAAAGGGAAACTATTTTTGGTTTCAAATTACCAATCAACTTTTTTAGTCTATCCTTAGAAGTCTCAACTCCCCTAATGTTCCATACAAAAATAGGTTCAATCATTGAGAAAGTTTGGGAACTCGAGCAATGACCCGAGAAGAGCTTCTCCTTTTAACAAAACCTTTTTTCTTGCACTTTATTTTACCTTCATTGGCCTCACATTCAGTCATATAGTCTTTTCCTGCGGAAATACTTAAGGATGTAATTCTATCTCTAGCTCGGAGACAATATCCTCCAAACCCAAGCTATCCTCAGCACGTTTTGCTATCTGTACCTCGGCAACATCCTCCTGATTTTCACTGTGTTTCATCATGACAGTAGAATTAGACTCTTTTTTGGAGCCCATTTGCCCTGGTTCACATTCTTTTTCATCATTCGTACGAGATATCACTACATATTCCGTAACACATATTGCGTCATCATTTTCCTTCTCAACCTCATTTTCTAGCATTACCTATTCCATGAGCAATGGATCAGGCACAACTATACCTGTAACCATCAGTATTGCACTTGGCACCACGTCAATAGGATCCCCAATCACAATTGCACCAGAAGTCTCCCCCTCAGGCTCACCACCACTCTGTTCCCTAATCACTGTCTCACCAAACTTCTGGTCCCCAGAGTCAGGCAGTGGATCAGTTACCACATACGAAACTGTGACCTGAACCTCAGTAGATTCCCCATTCGCGCCCATGTCATTCAACTCTTTCCTTCCTACTCGAGACTTCCCCAACTTCTCACCTTTCTTAGCACGTCATGTGAGTTTGTTATGTCCCTGCATCCAGCACTTACAATTGTAGGCAGGGAGAGTCTCATAGACTACTTCTTGTTTCCTACTCAATGGCAGGCCCGGAGCACCATTCCAAAAATGAGATAATGGATCTTTTGCCGCATCAACCTCCACACACAACCTTGCACCATTTGTTCTTGTGGCACAACGAGTCGGATTATCCTGCCGAACGAAAGTACCAATAGGAACCATGAGAATACTCAAGAACGCTTCATTGTAAAAGTTTGGAGGAAGACTCGGGAGGGAAACCCATACCGGAAAATGAGAGGGCTCGTCATCCTCTATAAATGAGGTGTCCAATGGAAAACTCTATAGTAACTCCCATTGATCTCACAAACGTCCCTCGATAGAGCTTTCATGAAATCTATACGTTGGCCATACGTACAAACACGTTCCTCGGCCTACGCATGGAAGAGACAACCGAGGTGGATGAGAGACCCCAACGATTATGTATGAATGCTCGGATTGCATCCAAAGAAGGGCGTTGCTTCATAAACTTAAGGACCACCGAGAAGCGGAAAGGCTTTGTAGACTTGATGATCTCTTCCCATGAGAATTGAAAATAAACTTCACCATCTAGAACCTTCGGAAGACAAGATGGCAGCACCATCTCTGGGATGGGCTGAGGGACAGCAGCCACTAGATCGGCAAAGGAAGTATGATCGGTGGCTCCATCTATGGCTGCCATGCAGCCAGCCTTGGGAGGCTATGCAGGAAGCAACATAAACCCTAATCCTCACGTAGAGAGAAAAAGGGCAAAAACGTAATACGGTTTGGTATAGTTCACGTTCATGCTAGGTTGCTAGTCCATGTTATATTTTAAGTTCACGTACATGCCATGTCATGTCAAGCTAAGTTTTAGTTTCTGTTCAAGTTATGTCATTTATGCTATGCTACATGTCAAGTTATGCTATGCTTACTTATGACTTTGATTATGCATTCATGCATGTACTGCCATGCATGCATCATTAACCTGTGTTGAAATTTCCTGTTAACTTGTTGAGATTTGTAATCAAATCTCATCGTGGTAGTTGTAACTACCATTCCCCGAGAATGGTAGATGATGTGTCAAGATCAGAGCAAGGAGCAAATATTGGCAGACTGGAGGAGGTTGACTAGACGCCGTAGACGCAACACGGAGCTTGCAACCTCTATAGATAGGTCTTTGGATAGTATTCTGACATCGTCAGTCGAGTTACGTGAGTTACTCAACGAACTATCCCAATATTGTATTTTGGCAATGTAATTATGGAGCCAGGTCTCCGTTGTTTTGAGATTACAGTCTTTGAGACCTGTGCTATAATCGTGGATGTTTATTTTGTTAAATATGCATGTATTATGTTTTAACTATTTGAGATATTATAAGTTTGGTGCATAGTATTACTAAAAAAAAAAGAAAAATTATCTGCTGCGAATATTGCATAATGTTATATGCATGTTAGGAACATTACATCTTATATGTCATGAACGGGGATAGGTAATCTTGTGTTGCATGTCTCGACGCTTCGGATGTCCATCCGATCCCAAGCAGAATCTAGGGGCATCACAGGCTGGTATCAGAGCAATACGTCTCTGGGTTTAAATCCACATGTCCTTAGGAAATGCACCAAATATTAGGCTTAAAATTTTAGTCTTCATTAGGCTTGAATTTTTTGAAGTATGAGAGATAGTACGTGGTTGTAATACGTGTACTTGTGTATTTTTGGATGTGACACATGGCTCACAGTAGGATACCTTGAAACCCCGATGGAGCCACAAATCAGGAGAATCAAAATTCCTCGATGGATGGAGGATTAGCTGAAGTTGTACGTCTGCTGACTAGCGTGCTTAGAAAACAACAATAACAACAAGAGCATGTACCCTGACCTGAAGTTAGGGGTTGTACGTATGAGAAGTTCTTGATCCACTGTTACCCGAATTTTTCTGGTAATGAAGGGCCACTAAGAGCTGAGAAATGAATTATGGATCTCGAAAGGACCTACAAGATCTATGGATGTACTGAGAACCAGAAGGTTCTATATGCTAGATACCTATTCCAAGGAGAAGCTGGAATACGGTGGGATACCCGAAGGCAGCTTCTGATACGGGAACTAGGAACCCTCACTGCTTTGACATGGGAGAGGTTCATGGAAGAGTTCAACAACAGATTCTTTCCAGATTTTGTCGAACAACTGAAGGCGCAGGAGTTTGCAACTTTAACTCAAGGTAGTTTGACCGTAGAAGGTTTGCACCACACTTGATTTCTATTCAAAGGATGCAGGTGCAGAAGTTTCAAGTAGGATTTTAGTCAAGGATCCGTAGCCAAGTAGCTTGCCTAAGAATAGAGAATTACCAAGAGTTGGTAAACGTGGCCATGATAGCAGAGGCTGAGCAGAGAGGTTTGGTGATCCAAATCAATACTGAACGAACAAGAACTTCACTGTAAGCTACTGAAGAAAGTTTAGAAAGGATGAAGATGTTTACTGGATTAGATAAAGGAAAAGACATTGATACTGGGAGCTCAATGCCAATCACATTTCCACCTTGTGGAGAGTGCGGTAAACACCATGGAGGCAAGTGCAAAATCGCGTGGTAACTTGTTTCAAGTGTGGCCAACTGAGTCATATGATCAAAAACTGCCCCAGTGTTGCTTTGAATAATGAAAGAAAGGGGGTTTCTCTCAACAACGACTACAAACCAAAGCCAAGGCGGCAACACATGCCCATGTGAGTGTATGTTGTCACTCAGGGAGACGCAGATACTGATGCCCCAGGAATTGAAGAAGCTGGCACCGTCACTGGTATTTGTTTCTAAGACCTAGGTATTGTTAAGCTTATGTAAAGTTGATTTGATTGCAATTGATTGTATTGTTGCATTATTGTTATTTGGAGAATGTCAAGTCATTGAAGTTTGTAACTTGTACGCTATTGATTCAAGTGAGTCCTTGTCTTTAGTGATTGTGGTATTACACGAGAGTTTAGTTCGGAAGCCAAATTGTTACCCAGGTGGTAAGAGTAACAATTCTCATTAAGAGTATTATTGTTCATATCAGTGTAGATATAGAATACCCTTTCACAGTTGGATGAAGGATATTGAAGGTTGATAAATTAGTATTCCGCATAATTGGAGTTATATTGATGTTGAGAATCCAAAGGAATTTGTGTTCGGGAGAGTAAAGTGTTTAGGAGAGGCTTTGGCCGTAGTAGGATTCGCTGATGATGGTAGTTTTATCCAGTTGCCATTAAGTGTTTTTGGCAAAGCATTGTGTCTGTGGAAAACGTAGATCACCTTTATATTGGAGACTTTTATATGGGTAGTAAATCTTGGTCTGGAGGACTTACGTGAACAGTAGGAACATATCCTTTTGTTTAGAGTCAGAATAAGAGGCAGCTCATGATGGATAGAAGAGCTATGCCAATCATAAGAGAGAAAGTCTTGAGTTGAGGTTATTAGTTGATCTTTTATCGAGGTACCACCTAGGAGGAGGAACGATTCGTTATGATTATGAAGGAGTAAGCTAGTCCTAGACAGATAGAATTCCTTGAGGATATAGAGAAAGTGAATTTAGTTGTGTTTGGATTAAATTCTTCCAAATTGAACTGCGTGAATACTTGAAGTTTGAGATTTAAAGAGTATGATAGTACGACTTGACCTTTTTTGAGGAAGGATTTCAATACAAATTAATATGATTTGAGAGAGAGAAAGTTAAGAATGGTAGATTTATATACTTTGTGGATAATTCTTTGAATAGTAAAGAGAGTAGTGATTTCATTTAAGCAAGGATTCAGTATCCTAGAAGGTCAGCCTAGAAATCATTAAGTTTAGGCAATAACCATTGGACCCTTATGAGAGAGTTGTATTATTGGACCCTTTTGATTTATCCTACATGTGCTTCCCGCCATTATCATTTACAAAATTCTCCTCAATAGTAATGACCAAGTTAACCCTTTGTTGATCACTATCCATACTAAGATTAGTATTATCTTCACTAGGTAACACTCCCAAATTATCTCCTGGAATTTTGCTACACAGCTGTTGGCCTGAGATATGCTCTATCTTACTACTTTCCTGTAATGGAAACTTGGGGATCATCATCACAATTTCGAAAATTAACCGTGATTTGACCCCAAAATCCTCCTCACAGCTTTTATCTACATTAACTGCCATATTCTGATGCACATGAGAATCGTTGGTGACCTAGATGTTCTCAGGAGTTGTCGGAATGCTGCCATCTTTTTGCTGAATCTGTCTATCATGCACAGGACCCCCATAATCACCAAAGTTACTTGCATGTAGCCATGGTCCATATGGAAATGCAGAAACAGATAATTGCTCCATCGCTGCCATCCCTTGATTGCAATCCTTATGACTATTGCCAAGAGTACCACACATAACAAAAACTTGGGAGAAATCCATAAGAGAAACGAACCCAAATAGGATGGGATGATCCCACACAAATCTTTTTTCCACGCAACAATGGCTTCATCACATCCAAGCTAACTCTAATACTCATAAAATCTCCACATGCTAATTCATCTTTCTCTAGATCCACCTCCACCACCCTTCCTAACTCCTGACCAATGATATTTCCCATTTTCCAATTCCTAGCCATAATTAGAAGATCATGAATACGAATCCAAAAAAGTGCCTATGAGACCGACACTTGATGAACTTGTTGGAGCCCTTTTACATCACTCATCAGCACCAAATGTTTATCAAACACCCAAAGACCCTCTCGTTTCACACGTTCTTTATCCCGAGGATCATCAAACTCAACAATAAACAAATTTGTACTTACATCCTTGATTGAGATCGGCTTATCAAAATGCTATAGCTTCCTCATTGTACTCTTAAACGCTTCCTTGTTGAAGTGTTTAACAGTGTGATGTTTAAATAACAAACATATTTCACCTCTTTCTAGTGTACCATCTAAAGATGCTTCATCCACCACCAAGACATCCGCTTCCTTTTCTGTTAATGACATACGTTCATACAACTTCTCAAGATTACCATCCATAGCATTCACACCCGAAGGAATAATTGGAAAATATGAAAATTAATGGTGACCTACATGCAGTCGGTGGAGGAACCTCTACTCAGGGAAGCCCTTGAGAGGAGTTGCGATCACTACATGGGCCAAAACTTATATAGGCTATTTCCCTTGATTTTTGCTGCAATTCTTTCAAATTTCAAAACTCATGATTAAACCAAAAATTTTTCTTCTAATATACTCATAACATATTCCTAAGAATAATCATGTTCTGAATCACGAATAAAAATCATCAAAATCACTTAAAACAATACTTGAAATTTTCAGTTTATTTCTAAGTTCAAAAACAGATTTTTGTTTCTAAACTAGTTTTGATCAATTGATAAACCTTTTGATCCATGACTTATAAAGATGTGATCTTCAAACCAAAGCATCACATGGTTTAAAAAGGTGGCCTAAAACATATCTAAGCTTTAAACTTAAGATTACATGGATTTAACTAAGGACATCAATTCTTTGACCTATCCGAATATCTCCTCGCATAAAAATTCATATCTTTGAATATGACATCAAATATCTTCAAAATAATATTATAAAATATATTTATATATATTATATATAAGAGGCTTAGGATCCTCCAATAAAATTATCAAAGTCATTGGAATAGGTTTAAATCACAAAAGATCCAAACTTTCTTAAAACAAAATTTATTTTTTCTCTTCCAGTTTCTACGTTTCTAGATCTAAGAAAATATTTTATTAAAACCTTTAATCATGCAAAAAATCCTCAACCAATAATCATATAGACATGTTCAAAGTATTCCATAAAAATTTCAAATCAAGATCTATCCATTAGCTTGGTAGAAAATGTCAAAACATAACACACTCTAATTTATTGCCCAGAATGACCTTTATGGGGTTTAAATAACATTTGACTGATCAAACTATCTTTAAATGGAACAAATAAGGCATACATGTAAACCAGGCTCACATATAAACAACTTTCATGAAGGAAACTTTGTGATAAGACACTTACAAGAGCTTTGAATCAGGCGTGCAAAAGAGCTAAAAACAAACTGCCCAAGAGTGTCTTTTGTGTTATTTCAAAGAAAAGTGTAAAGAAGAGACGATTTGCATGGAAGTGGGTTGGAGGGCTTTTTAAACAAGTTATGGAAGAAGATAAGGCTAAAATGAAGCTTGAGTGTTGGCCTTTTCTACTCAATACAATACACAAAATTTAGCTTAAGATATTTCCTCTAAGTTGAGTGTAGAATGGAAAGAGTGAGGTGGCCTTGTAGCCCTTCACTTCAAGTACCCTCTAGGCCCTCTTTTGCAAATTTGATCAGCAATATGGGGGTGCAATTACTTAGCCAAGAAGCAATGCTAAGGTTGCGAAATTCGTGGGACTTAATGGGCCTTAATCGAAAGGGCCTCAATTTTCGGTTTTAAGAGGGTTTGAGTTGCTATCAAGCCCAAATCCAATTTCTCTTGGCCCAATCAAATATCCAAGGTTAAAAAGGTTGGATAATGGGATAATGATTTCATAACATAAATTTGAAGGATTAATAGCATGTGGAAGAAATTTAATCAAGTGATTAAACACAATGCTAAAAATCGATTCAGTTAGGGCTTGGAGGTCAACTTTAGGGTTTGGATAAAAATTGTTTAGGATTTTAGTTTCAACCATGTTGTTGGGTTCTCAGTTGGATTTCAACCATATAAGGTTTTACTAGGGTGTAAATCCTCTTTCGTTCTGCACAATTTGATTGATCGGATGAAATATGGTTTTTGCTTAGGTGGCATGATCTCACACTTTGATTCCTTTAAATTGTTCAAACATTCCTCATGGTGCCAAGTGTCTAATACTATTCACTATGTGTGGCTAAGATCTTGCTAAGTGTACAAATAAAACTTCTCTATCCTAATTTGGACATTCTATATTGTGATTTTGAAAACACTGCACTTGGTACACTTATTGAGGTTACTATTCACTCCTCAACCGTGCATAATAAACTTAGTATTGAAAAATCCTTAATATTCATATTAACCTATAGTGAAAATCTTTTATCGAAATTCAATCCCGAAGTGCCCCTAAAAATAATTTCACTGTTTAATTAGACGTTTGGTCTGAAAATATGAAAATGGACTTCTTGTGCCATAAAATCCTAAATGATCAACTAAGTTTAATGGCGCAGACCATAATGCATTCTGACACTTTTAATTATCTCAAATAATTAAAATCACACTTCTGGTATCATAGTGAGTGATAACACTGACTATATTGACAGACTAAAACCTATGAGATTAGTCGATTCGTTGAAACTTATAGGGTTTTCATTAGGTTCCTAAAGCCAATAGAAATTATACCAGTGAATTTCGAGCAGGCTGTTGCACATAACATAACATAACATTTCATCATATCATAATATTCATCATAGCATATGCACCCACTAGTGTTTAAGTGCCATAAATGACCATTCTGCAAAAAGAATCCATTAAAAACCTGTTGACGGTTCTTTGTCAATCTAGGGGTTATCACTCCAATTTACTCACTCTAGAGTGGATAGAGGAGTTCCACTGGGATAATTCTCCATCCCAGCCCCTTTGGGGTCATGGCAAAATTTATTTTTCATGCTATGCTTAAAATTGTTTTTCATGACATATGTTTGTGAAGTAAGCTCCATATGAAAGTAACAGTTTCCTATGATATGAAAAAATGATGAAAATTACATATGTCATGTAAGAAAATAAATAAATACTTAATTTATCATATAACATGATATTTCATGCTCAAAATGACATTTATATCATGAATGTATCATTTATACATAAATCATAAATAAATTATCTAAGAGTAAGTTAGAAGCTAACTTACAAACTTTCCGGATGTTAGGGAATTGATGCACCTGTAAATAGAGGTATTCTAAGTTAGGGATTGCACTACTAAGGAAGACGTTCATAATCAAAAGGGTTCACAAATCAATATTTACAAAACTGCCCCTATACTTTGCAAAATTGCCACTAATCCCTAAATTTTCACAATTTGCATTTGAGCCCCAAAATTCACATACTTTATATTGGATAAGTTGCGAGTTATTATTTATTGCGTTCAGTTAGGCCCAAAGGCCCAAAATTTCATTTTAAAGTCATTAAGATCAATTGATGCTTTTAGAAGAAATTAATGAGCCGATATTTTAGAAATCGAATTGAAATTATTGAATTTTTGGCCTATAAAATGAACCCGAACCAGTTAGGGTTCTCTACACCTCTAACCATACACGTCTCCACTTTTCAGTAGGATTCACGCCCAATGGAATTCTCTCCCAACAAGATTACAAGTCGACAAGTCGTCTTCATGTTAAAATTCTTAAAATAACTCAGTATATAAATGCTTAGCCCCAGCACTTTATGTGCATCTCATCCTTCTCCAAGCCCTAGTGTAGTTTTCTATTTACCCTCAACATGCCGCAACCTCCAAGGATCTCAGCTGCCACAATAGTGTGTATATATATATATATAAGCATACATATTTACGCATAGACCCTCATGCACATATTGATTTTCTTCAACCTAGACAAGGGTTTTCATTGCACCACAGTTGGGTAGCCCCATTGCCAAACTCCACGTGAGCCACCCAGTTTCTCCACGTAGCAACCCCACGGAAACCAAACCCAACCTTCCCGCACCCACATCACCACCACCCAGAGCCTCTGTTTCAGCCACCTCCTCCACACCACTACCATGCAGTTGCACCGAGAACATCCAAGTACGAAGCCCAGCCGTGACCCAACTCGTGTGCACCATAAAGAACCGTGAGCCTCTTCCTCCACGCATCAACCCCCTACACGGCAAGCCCCTGTTTTTGCTCCTCAAAACAGAGCACTTGCTCCCCCACTGTGACCCACATAAATTGCAAGCCTCCACATCTTAGACGATGACGGAAGCTGCCACCCACTGCCCCATTGGGTCACTATTGCACCATGAGCCTCCATCGCTCGAGCATCCTGTGTGTAGCCCTAAACTCTCTCAGTAATATCTCTCTTCCTCTCACGTTATTCTCTCCTTCTCACACAAACCAGTTAGTATATGTTAGGTTGAACAGATATAGAGGGCTTCACGGGATTGAATATTGGATGCTATATGAATTTACAAGGACTTAGACCCATGAAAAGTTGGAATACTTTTGGGTAATCAACGGAACTTTAGGAAATCCAAGTTGGACATAGGAATATTAGAATACGGTGTAACGTCAATAATATAGATTTAATGTGTGTATATTGTGGGGGTCAACACATGTTTGCATAGATAGTATTATGAAATCAATATATGGAATAACAGGATTTTAGGATTTAATCGTGTAAGATTATTTGGAGGAATTTTGTAAAAATCAAAGTATTTAAGGAGTGCCAAAATTTTAGGATCTCTAGGATTTTAGGTTTGTTTAGATTTAATAATGAAGCACATGATTAATTAGAAATTTACAGAATTACTTGCATATTTTATAGGTCATTAGCCGCGCTTCGAAAATATTTGATGAAAGCTACAAGGTAAGTAGCATGATCATGCCCTTACATGTATGTACAATAAACGACATGTATTTTATAAAAGTATTATACATTTATGCCCTCCATTGGAAGCCCCTTTTTATGTACCCCAGTCATGATTAATTTATAATGCGATGATTTTATGCATAAGTTTCTGGTTAGTTGCATGACACGTGCATCAAGATATTTTATGAAAAGTCATGCATGGTTTTATGCGAAGATTTATGCGTTAAAATATTTATGAAAATCCATGATTTTATGAAAGGATTTATGCATAAAAAGATTTATGAGAAATCATGATTTCATGTGAGGAAACATGTATAACGACATTTTATGAAAGAATGCGATTTCAGTTGAAATCTATGATATGACAACTATGTAAGTATGAATGATAAGATACATAACGGCCTATGTTATGATATGAAGATAGTACCATATGCTATGGGCATATTGCATTGCCAGATTGTACATGCTAGTAATGCACCCAATGTGTCTTCCTTATGTATGGATTTCACAATCCGCAGCCACGGGTGGACTCAGAATCTATTTAAATTTGCAAATCCTAACTCATGGGGGTCAACGGTGGGTACCGACCTATGACAAATGAAAAACAAGTTAATGCATTTCATGTATAGATCAGGTTCATGTTCATGTTATCTACATATATAGTTATGAGCATGCAAATTTTTCAAGAGCCCTTATGTTTTTTTATGCTTATTATATGATCTTTTGCTTATTGAGTATTCGACTCATTTTTTTATATTTTTAATCCAGTCCAGGTGATGATCTTTATGAGGATGAAAATGCAGGATAAGACTTGAAGCAAGGAGGCGAGGCAGAGGCCTAGACAGTTTATGTCATGATCAGTTTTATGATTTTCAATTTAATAAGTTATTTTTTATAAGCACATGAGACTTTATTGATTTTAAATAAGTACTTCCACAGGCTCTCTTTTGAATTTAAGTATTTAATAAAAATTGACTTATTTATTTATGGAATTTTTCTTATTAGGCGCTTTGTTAAGAAAAAAAGTTTTTAAGTCAAAGTTTAGTAGTACACTGGTTCCCCGAGAACTCTAAAAATGACTTTATTGGGAAGCGGGGTGTTACAACACTATAATATGAATATTTTATAGTATTCTATTGTCTCTCATTTCTTACTGTATGATGGAGGTTGAAGACCTATTTTTTGGATAATATCTTCTTTTTGGAGCTCTCGTTGTGAGGTTGTAGAAGCTGAAGAAGTCCCTGTCCCCTGATCTCCAATAAGTCCCCCCTTTTATATGATCCTATCCCTCCTTTCTCGTGCTCCTTGGGAGTAGTGAGGAAAGACCGCATTTTCCCTTGTGTGATTGACATTGTAACAGCTAGCTAGAAACTCAATCATTGAGTTTCTTTAGGCTTTGGGAACTTCGCAAAAATCTCAAAAGTTTTCACAAATTGAGTAATCGTATAGGTTTTAGTCTATCAGCATAATCAGTGTTGCCACTCACTATAGTGCCCGAAGTGCAATTTTATTTATTTGAGATACCTAGATGTGCTAGAGGAATGATTAGGATTTTATGGCACAATAAAACCACTTTCAATTTCTAGATGAAATGCTTGTTTGAAAACATGTTTTAGTTATTTCGAGGCACTTTAGAGTCGAATTTTGATAAATGATTTGCACTATGATATTAGTATGTTTATTTTGGATTTTTCCAGTGCAAAGTTTATTTTTCAATTTTTCAGAGTAAATAATAACCTCGATAGAAGCACTTGGATTAGTGTTTTCAAAATCACATTGTGTAACGTCTAAATTAGGTTAGAGAAGTTTTATTTTGACACTCGATAAGGTCTTAGTCATACTTGGTGAATAGTATTGGATATTTGAGACCAGGAGGAACCATGAGATGGAAAATGTGAAGGAAATCAAGCTTCGTGATTATGCCACCTAAGCAAAATACTATTCCATCCTACCATCCATTTTTTGCCAAACCAAAAAGGGTTGCCACCCTAGTGAAACCTAAAATACTTGGAATCCAATTGAAACTCTAAAATCTTGGTTGAAACTGAAACCCTAAACGGTTTCCCTAAACGCCAAAGTTTGCCTCCAAACCCTAAATGGACTCGATTTTATTTTAGTATCTAATCACTTGATAGAATCACTTTCACATGTTATTAACCACTCAAATTCATATTATGACATCATTATTTAATCCTTTAAACCTTGGAAATTTTATTAGGCCAAGAAAAATTAGATTTGGGCTTGATAGCAACCGAAACCCCAACCAAACCCTATTGAAACCCTAAATGGGAGCCAATTCGGTTAAGGCCCATGAAATTGAGCCACCTTAGCAAGGCTTGTGAAGGAAGTCTTCCCACTACCATGGCTGACCAAACATTGCCCATAGCAGCCCCAAATATTACATGATGTGAAGGCAAAAGGTCACCTCACACCTTGTGTATCGAGTTCCTGGAAGGTAGAGGTTAATGGAACTAGTTTGTGGAAGCTAGCAGAAAAATTGAAGAGGCTTAAATAGGTACTTAGAACTTGGAATAAGAGGGTCTTTGGTTGGACTGGGTGGCATATTAAAGAGTTAGAGACAAAAGTGGAAGAAGGTGAAGCTAGTTTGCAAGAAAGGTTTTCGAAAGAGGTTGAAGTGGACGTATTAGCTAATAAGATGGAGCTTGATGTCTGGTTAAAAAGGGAGGAAGCTCACCTTGCTCAACAGTTTAAACAAGATTGGATTTTGCAGGGTGAAGTGTCATCATCTTTTTTTAAAGCACTACAATCCAGGAAACATAATGTGGTTATGGAAATGAAACTGCCAGATGGTCGTGTACTTAACACACCGGAAGGCATCCATTAGGAGGGTTGTGTCTACTTTGAAGACTTTCTGAAGGCAAACTAGTCAAGTTCGTTGCCAAACTTGGCTACGTTAATTGTGGGTGAAGTGTCGGATGAGGAGAATAATATTTTTGGCAGTTCTCCTTCGGTGGAGGAAGTAAAAAAATGCCTTATTCTCTATTCCTAAGGACAACAGTCCTGGTCTAAATGGCTTCGGTTCGGGGTTCTATCAGTATTGTTGGTCATTAGTACAAGATTATTTATTTGAAGCAATTACTGATTTTTTTTAGCGGGACTAAATTTCCAAAGTTCTACACTTCCTCTTATATTGTTCTAATTCCTGAAGTACAGAATCCAACGTTGTTTGGGAATTTTAGGCCGATCAGTCTTTGTTCCGTGGTCTATAAAATATGTTCTAAGTTATTAGTGAACCGATTTACATCACTCTTTAGCAGAATAATTTCAAAGGAACAAAGAGCTTTTCCACCATGTAGAAGTATTTTTTGAAAATGTTAGTCTCACTCAGGAGCTTATTCATGATATTAATAACAAAGCCCGAGGAGGTAACATATTGATGAAAATTGACTTTGCAAAAGCCTATGATACGATTGACTAGGAGTTCTTATTTTGTGTACTGGAAGCTTTTGGTTTCTCTCTGAAAGATTGCCAGCTTTTGAGGCAATGTGTTACTACACCTTGGTATTCGATTGTAATGAATGGCACAACAAAGGGGTTCTTTAAGGGTGGAAGGGGTCTCAGTCAAGGTGATCCTTTATCCCTATATTTATTCATTTTAGTGGAGGAAGTATTTTCCCGATTGATTAAGAAGAAGTTCGAAGATAGAAGAGTAAAGTGTTACTCTCACTCGAGACATGGCCCTATAATCTCACATTTATTATATGTTGATGATATGATAATTTTTTCCAATGGAGGGAAATCTTCTATTTTGGAGATTGTTGGTACTTTGCGGCACCTATGCATTATGGTCGGGTCAACAGGTAAACAACGCCAAATCTCATATTTTTTTCTCTAAGCATATTAATAATGCTAGACAGAGGCATATTTTATCCATCACTCAATTCTCGGAAGGGGTGTTTCCATTCAAATATTTAGGGGTTCCAATTGTATCTGGAAGATTGAAGTCAATACATTTCCAGGATATTATTCAAAGAATTTGTAATAGGATTGAAGGTTGGAAAATTAATTTCCTTTCCACTGGGGCGAGATTGATTCTATTAAAGTAGGTATTGTCGAGTATGCCAATTCATTTTCTTTCGGTGATGCATGTTTCGAAAATGGTTTATTCTCGGATTAATAAGATTTTTAGTACTTTTTTCTGGGGCTCTATTAATGGGAGTCCTAAGAAAAAGTGGATTAAATGGGAGAAACTTTGCAAACCGGTGGATGAGGGAGGGCTTGGGTTGAAGAATTTAGGTGATGTTCAAACTAAAATTTGCCTGGAATTTCCTATGTTCAAATTCTATTTGGCAAAAGTACTTTTGTGCAAAGAATGTGCATGGTGTGCATCCGCTGGACATTAACGTTGCAAGAGGTACCCGATTCTGGAAATCTGTAGCTAATGAATTACCTTTTGTTCTTTTGTAATCTAAGTGGATAATTCGTGAAGGGAATGCGTACTTTTGGAAAGACAATTGGATGAGTCCTGGTCCTTTGAGGGAGTATTATCCGATTGTGGGTGATTTGAACTTGAAGGTGAAACAAGTTATGTTGAATAATAGCTAGGATTTGGATAAACTGGAATAGTTAGTAGGGCTTGAAAAAGCTGAAGATATTGTCAACGAAGTTAAGGGTCGAAGGATAGGGGAAGATAAGCTTATCTGGTTGGGCAATTCGAAGGGCTCTTTTATGTTTAGAAGTGCCTGGAATCTTGTTCGAGAGAGTAACCATAAATATGAATGGTCGAATTGGATATGGAATGTTGCAATTCCTAAAAGTTTTCTGTGTTTATGTGGAAGGCCCTAAATTCAAGTTTGAATGTGGATGACTGTATAAGGAAATTGGGAGTGCCTTTAGTGTCCAAGTGTGAGTGTTGTCGACAAGGAGCCTTGAGAGATATCAATCATGTGTTGTATGTATAGTGGGAACATAGCGGCGGCCATTTGGAAATTCAGCTCAAATATGTTGGGAATTCCGTTTGTCCCAATTCGGTCTTGGAAAGCAATGGTGGAGGCTTGGTTTTGGAGAGCATTAAAATCATCACAACTTGGTAGTCTAATTGGCTTTGTACCGGTGATCATTTCCCGGAACTTATGGAGGTGGAGATGTAAAGCCAGGATGGAAGGTAAGAAAGAAAAGGTTCATGTTTTATGGAGATCGGTAAAGTATTGGATTCATTGGGTTGGTATTAAAATTAGCAAGGCTTCTCGGTTAGTGGATAATGATATTAAGGTGTTAAAATCTTTGAATTTGCCTATTATTGCAAGGAAAAATGAAGTCTTTAAGGTAGTAAGATGGGCAAAGCCAAATAGAGGGTGGCTTAAAATGAACGTGGACGGAAGTAGCATCAATAATCTGAGAATGTTGGGTGCATGAAGAGTAGTCAGGAATGAGTTTGGGAATGTGGTATACAGTTTTTCCCAATCGTTTGAGCATGGTAGTAACAATCTTGCATAAGTTATGGCTCTTTGGACAGGTCTTAAACATTGTAAACGATCAGGGTTCAATAACCTTATCATTGAAATGGATTCTTTAATAGTAGTGAATTGGATTAAAAACTGAAGATGTATTCTTTGGTATCTAGAGGACTTTCAGGAAGACATAGTTAATATGTTGGGAGAGATTAATTTTTACGTTAATCATATATATCGGGAAGGAAATAAGGCTATCGACTTTTTGGCCAAGCTATGAAGTAGTGGTGTTTCCCATGAATGGTTAGGTCAGACGGAGCTTCCTCATCTTTTGAAAGGGATCATCAAAACATATTCATGTGGGTTACCTTAGCTTAGAAAGTGTTGAATGTATCTTGTTAACTTCATGTCGTGTGATTTGACTTTGGTTAGAGGTAGTCTTGATAGGTATTTTAGGTTTTTTTGAGTACTTGGGGTTTTATTTTATTTTTCAATTCTTTGTAAATGCCAAGTACTGTGATTGTTATCATGGTATTCCTTTGTCACAAGGGCTCATTAATAAACTTGGGCAGGGGTCACTATTGGACATGTGACTACCTTCTCTTAATTTAACAAAAAAAAAAAAAAAGGTCACCTCACACCTCCCTTTCATTCAGCAGTCTAAGGCAGAAAACCAAGGGCTGGTTTTGCCCCTTGTTTTGGTTGACACAACCATCATTCTAAGTGTCATTGATAGCCTCCCATGACCCTCTATAAGTGTAAAAGGCTTCCAAGTCTATTCCCACTTCATTTCATCAATTTCCAAGTCTTTTCTAGGAAAGCAAACCACAGAGACTCTCGAGCTAAGTTTCTAGCTAACTTTGTGCGGCCTTTTTGAAGCAGTTTTGTTTTAAGTATTTTATCATAGTCTCCTTCATGAAAGTTTTTTCTATTTTAGTCTAGTTCCTGTGGATATATTTTTGTTTTATTTTCGTGGTCATTTTATTGGTCAAAAGTTGATTTAAGCATGAAAAGGTCAGTCTAGCCGATAAATTGGACAATGTTTGATATTTTGGTGATTTTGGATCAAGTTATTGGCAAGATCTTGGTATAATTTTTTATGGAGTATAGTTAACATGCTTATATGAAGGTTTGATGAGGATTCATTGCATTTTATAAGCTTCTGATGAAAGTTTTACTTAGATCAAAGAAGTTGAAAACTGGAAGAAGTAAAATAGTTTATGTTTTTTTTAAGTTTGAATATTTTGATAAGAAAACATGATCCAATGGCTTTGATATTTTTATATGATGATACTAAGACTTTAATTTCATGTTAGCATGTCAGTTTAAGGATTTCTAGTGTTGGTTTTAAATATATGATTTTTTATACATGAAAAGGTTAGGTTAGGTCACATATTTGAGGTTTTTGTATAGATCTATGTTTTGGTTTAATTTTGGTTAGGTGATCTTGAGTTTAAAGCTTGGATCTAGGTCATGATTTTAATCCATATGATGTTGGTTGCTTATGATTATTTTCATGAAATGTTTTAGATCAAGAGGGTTAATCAAAACCAAACATTGTGGAAATTGGTTTGTGAGAAAGTGTTGAAGCCAGAAGATTAGAAATAGATTTTTGTAATTTTTGTGGTTTTGCTTGATGATAAAAAGTATAATATTTCTTAGGAGTGTGTTTTGAACATATTGGAAGAAAGCTTTTGAACTTTTGGAGTTCTTGGAGATGTTTTAAAAATAGACAAAACCTTGAGAACCAAGGTTTGTGTTTTAGTGAAAAAGCTTGAAACTTTTTATTAAAAAGTTTTATGATTTTGTGAAGTGGATTTTTATTGATTGTTTTAGTATGTTATTTGGACATAGGATATGATTTTCTATGTTGCAATATTTTGGTTTAAGCAAGAGAAATAAGGTTTGATAGAATTGAACAAAAACCAAGAAAAACGGCCTACGTGTTCTTCGGCCTTGGTGTGTTTGTCATGGTTTTGATATGTTTTAATTTTTTTTAATTAGATATTTGGATTTAGGACAAAGTTTACATGAGTAATGTAAATTTTGGTGAGTTTTGGAGTTATGACGTAAAATCCTTAAATTAGGGATAAAATGATCATTTTTCCACAAGTAGAGGATAAAATGGTAATTTTACTCTAAGATAGTATATTCATGTTTCTAAGTTATTAGTGATGATGTTTCTATCGTTTAGAAATCTTTACTTACAGTTTCTCGTATTTTGCACATTTCTCCGTAACACGACAGTCACTGTAAGTTAGCATCTAACTTACTATCAGATTACTGTGTATATGTGTTGGTAAGGAAACTATTGTCTATGTGATTATGTTATCATATATGACATGCTATTGTCATGTCACTACATGTTTGTCTGTTATTTATTATATCTGTCAGGTAATTTTTATTTGTTACACCTTATATTTTGTCACTCAAATTTATCCATTACATATTATGTTCTATCATGTAATGTTTATTTGTTACATGTTATGTCATATTATAAAATGTTTGTCTGTTTCATGTTATACTATGTCACGAAACATTTTTTTGTTATATGTTATGCCATGTCACGAAATGTTGGTATGTTTCATTTTACATCATATCATTCGTCTTTTGTGTCACGTTACATTATGTTAGGTCATCTGTCATTTGTATTTCATGTCATGTTATGTCTTGAGTACAGTTTATTTATTTCGAGAACAGTTTTCCAAGTCAAGTTAAGTCTATTTACATTTATCACGACCCTAAATTTTAGGATAAGGTAATTTCCTAGTGGAACTCCTTTGTTCAAGTTGGAGTGTCTAAACTAGTGTGAGACTCCCTAGGTTGACAAGGTTAAGGTCAATGGGCTAAGAAATGAGGCCTAATTAACTGGTCACTAGAGTGAATTTTGGCGCTAACGCCGATGGTGTCCCCCATACTTTCAATTTCATATTATATGTACTTCTTCTGGTGCAGATACCTAACACAGGATACGTACATTACATTTTTCATAATAGGTGCATATACTTATGAATTGATACGTATGATAATGCCATCACAACTGATATAGATACATGTGTTGCGATACGATATTCAGTAAGGATACACGAATTAAGGAGAACTGTATAGCATCTATATGGTCACTTTTATTAATCATGCTTAATTATTGAACAAGATTGCAAGTTCATGTATTTCACATTCAAGTTCATATTATTTAACGTTCAATTTAGTTAATGTTTAGTCTCAGTCTAGTTCACGTTCAGTTCAAGTTCAATTCATGTTCAGTTTCACGCTCAACTTTATATCATGTTCGTGTCACTTCAGTTCTTTTCATGTCAACTCAAGTCATGTCAGTACATGTCATATTATTTTTCAAGTCACATCATGGTTATTTATGATCACATTTTGTATTCATGCTTTTACTGTCATGCATGTATCTTTAAACTATAAGTTTAACTTGTTTGTTAAGTTGCTAAGACTTGTAATCAAATCTCACCGTAATAGTCCCACCTATCATTCTCCCCTGGTGAGAACGGTAGGATGGTAGGTATTATGACAGGGATCGACGGTACCAAACTGGACCAGGTTAAGGTTTGCATGGCTAGAACTGAGTTGTGCTGATTTTACTATGGGTGATCTGTAACACCCCAATCCCTTAGGATAAACGTGTTACTAACATTCATAACATAATGCCTGATAAAGAGATTCATATCCTAAAATACCTCGTTTATTGAAAAGCATCAAAATATTAAAACTGAACTGAACATAACTGTTTTTGAAACATGAAACTAGAAACGTAAAGTAAAAACATAAACTAAACTAATTCTTGTGTAAATAACACTTATTCATTTCTAAGTCTTTGCACTAAATCTATTCCTGGCCCTCCAGTTCTACATCCTCACAATCATCATCTGTGAGAATTAAACATAGAGGAAAACAGAAAGACAAACAAAAATGAGTTAAATACTCAGTAAGTAGCACATCATACTGTAAAATATATCTTAGCCTAGCATAGACTTAACTTTTGAAAGACTCTTCATACATACATACATCATCATAGAGTCATAATCTACCGTAACAGAACTTAATTGATCATAAACTTAATTTCTGAAAACTAACTTTACATACATACATATATCGTTACAAATTCACATAGTATATCTATTCGTCATTAACATGAGCGGAAACATACATAATCACGGTAAACATGTAACGTGAATGCACAAATAACTTGTTTATCTTGTCTTTCACTTATCATGTGGCAAGACACGCTTGAGTCCGTATTTCACTTAACTTACATGTGTTGTCATGACATAGAGTGAAATACGCTTGGGCCTGTGTTTCACTTAACTTGCATAACATGAAGTGAAACATGCTTGGGTTCGTGTTTCACTTAACTTGCATAACATGGAGTGAAAGACGTTTGGGTCCGTTTTTCACTTAACTTGTGGTTAACCACGCTTGAATCCATGACACCGTCTTAGCATAACTTCTCATGAACACACTTGGGTCCGTGTCACCTTAAAACTTTTTATCTTTCTTAATGCATGAGAATTTATTTGGCTTCATGAACATTTCTAACATGACATATTCTTGTACATGGCATAGCATATCATGACATATTCTTGTGCATGTCATATTCTTGTACATGACATAGCATAACATGGCATAACATAACATGATCTAAACATTTTATGGCATTTCATGGCATACATGGTCTAAGTATTACATGAACATGACATACATGATCTGACTATTACATGACATACTTGACTTAAGTTACAACATGAACATTTCATGGCTTCCATGTGATTTTAGTAACACTCAATCCATCAAGCAACAAATTCATCCATACCAGCATAATGTCATAATTCATCAAAGATCGTGAAGGGAATCAATCCTTGACTTGGCTCTTAGCGTAGTGTAGATAACCATCATAAGCATATCTAGTTTCATACATGACAATAATATTTATAGTACGCATGCATTTATATGATCATACTATTTACCTCTTAGTGTTGCTTCCACAATCTCATGTTGTAGCTTGTGACCTATACAAGACACTAATCATCGCTAACGTTTCTTAGAACAACGTGTCGTAGTATTTTAATTACTTGGAATGAGGTAATTTAATAACTATCCAGTTATACTAAAATTATTAGATAGTAGTATTATCTAAGACTCATAACATATTCCTTGATTTTCTATTTGAGATATAACATAATAATTTTATTAAAAATCTACTTAAATAGACGATTGGGATATTAATAAAATAATGGGCTCAATACTATACTTTAAATTATGCTTTAAACTCTTTAAACATTTTCTTATAAAGCTAAGTCTATGACTAATATATTTATTCAATTAAAAGCTAGGCACATTTAAAACGACATGCATGATACAAGGGTGTTTTCTGAAAAATAAACCCAGCCCAACCTACTATAAAATATAAGACACGTCCAACAAGACTCAGCTTAATAGGAGGGCATTTTGCGAAAACAAAATAATGGGCATGGGCATTTTGGGAAGGTTGAAGATAAAAGAAATAAAAAGAAGAGAAGCTCATAGGCTTATGGGAGAAGAGGATTGTGCGATCCTCATTGAGAGAAGGATCAGCTACGACAAAGGGTCGTGGTGGCTGGTTGAGGTTCACGGTGGCTAGGAGTGGTCGATGTCGTACTAGGCTTCTCTGGGCAGTGGTGTGGCACAAGAGAGATAATGAGTGAGAGAGAGTTACAGAGAGAACTGCCTAGTCGAGAATAACAAAGAGAGAGGAGGGAGAAAGATTCCAGCATGGACTGACCAAAAGGAGTGCGAGGCAGAGGGAGGTGCCTGGTTGGTGGGTTCTGTGGTTGTAGTGAGGTGATCTGACTCTTCTAGTGGTCGACAAAGGATTGAGTGGAAAACACCACTGCCTTTTAGTATTCACGGTGGAGAGAGAACGATGGACAAGAAGCTTAGAGGCATTGACGCAAGTCGTGGAGGAAGGAGAGTTTACCGTCGACGTGCTCTGTGGGAGTTTTCGGTGAGGTGGCTTACTTGGCATGAAGAGAAGTGCTACGGTGGCTGTTGGGAAGTGGTTTTCTCTATTTTTACTGTGTCACTCTGGTTTGAAGTGTGGGGGAAAATTTTGATTTCGTTGGAGGTTCTGGCCATGAGGTATCGTGGGTTTGTTGATGGGAATATTATGAGGAAGAGAGGATTTATAGTAGGGCTTTGATGTGAGAGTTGGTCTCCCATTAGGACACTAAAACACTAAGAAACATACAAGCTTGAAGGGTGGAAGAAGAAACAAACACTATCTCCAAATATTTCCAAAAAATAATAACCTTACTAATAATAATAATAGTAAAAATAATGAAAATTTTAAAATTCTAAATCTTAGTCTAGGACTCGTATGTTACACGATCACTTTCGACAGGTAGCCTGCTACATGAATATTATTATATGGCTAGAGAAGGATATCGCGGGAATCTTGGAAGAGATCGTAAAACTATTGAAAGTATAGGATAAGGACTAAGATATTATAATCTGTACTAAGTACATATCTTTTGAGGTTTGAGAGGGCCTATGTTGTAGGGACCTTACTTTTGTTTATGCATGGTTTAAACTAGTCTCTGAATGGTTTATGTGAGTTTGGTATATGTCAATAGTTATGAATAAGTAGTTAAGTTTGGGATTAGCATTCTGGTACTTTATGTATTGCTTAAAAAAAAAAATTATCCGCTATGAATATTGCATATTACTAGATGCATACTAGATGCATTGCATCGTTAATTGTCATGAACGTGGGCATGTAACCTTGTATTGCATGTCCCAACGCTTTAGAGTTTGTCTGATCTCAAGCGGAATCTGGGGGCATTACAAACTTCCTATCTTTTCTCTTCTTTACTCTTTTTTCTTTGACACTTGCCTTCTCTTACTCTATCATTTGCTTACCTTGTCCCCTCATTATCTCTTCCGACTTGCCTTCTAATGATGGGCCCTTTAATGGTTAGGCTTGGCATGGGCCTATTATTTTACCCCCTAGCAAATGCCAGTTATTTTTAAGGCCATCTTGTTCAACAAGAAGGCCTTGGGAATCTTTATGTCAAATTGCGACGGAGATAGCTTGCAGAAAGTTGTAGAAAAATAAATTTTGAGAGCAGGTCCTCAGCTTTCTATTTTGTTTGTGTTTAAGTGATAACAATTTCCTAGCATGAGGCAAGGCTGGAGATGTACTCAACCGTACTAAGCGCGAGCATGAGCTTGGCTTGGAAAGCTAGGTGGGAGATGTACTCGACCACACTAAAGTGTGAGAGTGGAGCTTGACTTGGAAAGCTAGGCGAGAGATGTACTATGTCGCACTAAATGCGATTGCAGAGCTCTGCTTTGAAGCTTTACAGGAGATGTACTTGATGTGCTAGGTGCGAGAGAGGTTGGACAGCCAAGTGACTTGTCCCACCTGTTGAGTGCGAGAGAGGTCGGGCAGCCAAGTGGCTAGTCCCACCTGTTGGGTGTGTGAGAGGTCAGACAATCAAGTGACTGTCACTGCCTGTTGTTTCGTGACGAGTCCAGTGACTCGATTTTGAGTTTTTTTGCATGAACATTTCTCTGATAGGTCGTAGGATACTGTTTCTCATAAGCAAATAGTGTTTATTCTTCTGACGCTTTTGTTTTTTTATAGTGTTAGTAGATTTTTGCCCCTTGACGTGAATTGTTTTCAGTGTTTCCGTTTTGATGTTTAGAGTTTGTTTATAGTAACCCGCTCTAAGTGGTCAGGGGGCCCGTCAACCCCTAGGGTCCATCTTAGATAGTTACCGAACTCGTCGACTCGTTCCCGAAGGCAACCCACATGAGACGGTTGTGGCACGAGTGTAAAAACTTGATGTTTGTTGGAGAATATGCTATGCTTGTATCGCTTTCCCACCTGTGGACTCATCTTGAGGGAGGTCGGCTAGTCTGGTAACTTTTCTTGCCTCAAGTTTCTCAGTGAGGTTTGAACAAGGTCGGGTGGTCCGGGACCTTTCCCTCATTGACTCGTCTCGAGGAAGGTCGAGCAGTGAAGGCACTTGTCCCGCCTCTCGTTTCTCGATAAGGTTTGAGTGAGGCCTGGCGGTTCTGGAATCTTTATCACTCGTATACTCATCTTGAGAGAGGTAGGACAGTCTGATGACTTGTCTCACCTCTCGTTTCTCGGTGAGGTGTGAGTGAGGTAGGGTACTCCCAAACCTTTCCCATGTGTGGACTCGTCTCGAGGGAGGTCGGGGAGTCTGATGACTTGTCCTGCCTCTCATTTCTCGGCGAGGTTTGAGTGAGGTCGGACGGTCCCGGACCTATTCTACCTTTGGACTTGTCTCGAGGAAGGCTGGAGAGTTTGATGACTTGTCCTGCCTCTTTTTTCTCGACGAGGTTTGAGTGAGGTTGGGATGTTTGGGACCTTTCCCACTTGTGTACTCGTCTCGAGGGAGGTAGGGCAGTCTAATGACTTGCCCCGCCTCTCGTTTCTTGGTGGGATTGAGTGAGGTGGGGCGGTCCTAGACCTTTCCCACCTATGGACTCGTTACTAGGGAGGTCAGACAGTCTGATGACTTGTCGTTTCTTTGTGAGATTTGAGTGAGGACGGGCAATCCTGGACCTTTCCCGCCTGTGGACTCATCTTGAGGAAGGTCAGTTAGTCTGATGACTTGTCTTGCCTCTCATTTTCCGGTGAGGTTTGAGTCCCTCCAAGGGATTTGCACATTGGGACAAAATTTCGCTTTTAAGATCTTAGACAACTGCAACCTCGTATAGCCAAAAGTTGCCAAGGGAACAAGGAAGGGAGTGATGCGACTGAGTAGCAAGACCAACATTGTGAGGTAGGTTAGCTTCTAAGGTAGGGATGGGGAATGTGGGGTGAATGTTGTTGTAAGAGGCATTCACATTTCTGTAATCTTCCTCATTTTCTAAACATAAATAAATATGTCTTTAGAGCATTATGTTTATCTTATATTTATTTTCAGAGACTTTGAATGTGTTTGATGTTTTCATTGAATCAGAATCTCTATGTGAATATTTATATCTATGTGTGAATATTGTGTACCGTGCTTCAACCTTCAAGGCGCGGGACAGAGTTCCCCATGTCCATTCCTGCGAGACATCATCGCGAGCTTCAAATGGGTAAAGGGATTCCCCGTGAATGATTGAGGTGGGGTGGTATAATGTTTGGCCACACCTAATAGTCGGGATGTAGAATCTCCCGACGTATGATGTGTTGGTGTCTTCGAGTTATTTGGCTGGGTAGACGTTCTCTTGTGCAACATGTTGTCTCTGTGTGAGAGTCAACCTGTATTGGGGTATAGGTGAGTTGGCTTGCATGAGGTAGATCGGGTAGAAGGGATTTCCTCTATGTTGAGCGGTGAAGCAACTCATCCCTTGTTTGCCCATCAGGTGATAGAATGTCTGTGTGGCAAACATCTATGTGATGAATCTCTATGTGATGGGAGTTGTACAAGTGAAACCAATATGATTTTATGGATTTGACCGAATCGAGTGAAGGGTGATTCCTTGCCTAAGTAGTACTCATGCCTTAAAATACTTTGCATAAGAGGGTAAATCCTCAGAGTGTGATTTCTCATCATACTTGTGTGTGTGTGTGTGTGTGACTAAGAGGGTGATTCTTCACCATATTTATGGACTCATGCGTCTCTGCCCTTGAGGGTGATTCTTTGCTAAGGCATCTATGCAAGTGCCCCTCACTATTTACATAAATTGTTCATTCCATCTTCAGGAGCATTATCTTTCATTAGCAGTTTTTTTCATAGATGCCTAACCTACATATGGTTTCATTCTCGAAACCATACACTTTGGTGTAGAGTTAGGATCATAAGTGATGCCCGAGGAGGAAGAGCCTACCTCGCCTGAACCCTGAAGATGTAGGTCTGTCTTTGTCGTAGGCGCCATGCACTGTTTTGTGTTGTAGTTGGCCTTTGGAAAAGGGGTAACCATTGTATTTGGTCTACTGCCTATTAGGCAATGAACATATCATTTTGCATTGTATGTAACTAAGGATTATTTTTTATAAAAAAAGACAGTAGCGTTGTTAGGGGTGAAATAATAGTCCCATGTCAAGCCCAGCCCATTAAAGGGTCATCATTAGGAGGCAAGTGGGAAGAGATAAAGAGGAGGCAAGGAAAGCAAATGTCAGAGGAGGAGAAGGTAGGTGTTAGGGAAAAAGAGAGTAAAGAAGAGAAAAGAGAGGAAGTCAAACATGCAAGGAAAAAGACGGTCATTCTTCACCACTCCCGAGGGGCACATGAAAAGAGGGATCGGATTAGATAAAAGGGGGGACTTCTTGGAGACCAGGGGATTGGGACTTCTTCAGCTTCTACAACCTCACGATGAGAGATCCAAAAAGAAGATATTCTCTAGAAAATAGCTCTCTGACCTCCATCATACAGTGAGAAATGAGAGACCATGAGAGACTATAAATATTCATATTATAGTGGATTTACCCTCCATGTCGAACCACATAAATCTGTTTGTCTCTATCTCTTTTATTTTTCCTATATTTATGTCTTATTTATTGCCATGACTATACGTATGGACGTCGTACAACCACTATGGATTGCCGCTAGGGGCTCCAAACCACACCAATCGAGACCCGAATAATCACAATGGGCTGGAAATGACTTTTTCTCCCATTTCGGCCTGTTATGCAATTTTTTGGAATTAATTAACGTTATTTTCAAATGTGTTTTAAACTCTAGTATTGCAAGGTCTAGTTACCAACTAAACCCTTAATGTTTTCACTGCAATCTTATATCCATATTCTATATGTGCACTTTCATTTGGATGAGGTGCATATGACCTGATCAAATCCTGGGTGTTGACCGCCTGGCTGACACCCTTAACACCATAGAGTCTTGCCTGAACTTTTACATGAGGGACAGGGTGCCACAACCCAGATCTATGGCTATGATTAGAATGAATGGTAATGGCAATAAGGGCCTTGTAACACTAAAGCCACGCAACACACGAGAGGTGAGATCTTTTTCCATCGCAATCTCATCGTGGCAAGATCAAGTGTCAAGATGGAGATCTCCACCAAGGGTCATGGGCAAACCCCACCACTACCATTCCATGTGCGAGAGAATTGATTTTTTCTCTTTTATTTTGTTTTTTGTATTTGTTATTCACAATTATTGTTATGTTGGCTTCTTCTATAACTTTTTATTCTCATTATTGTTTTGATCTTTTTGTAATTTATTAATTGTTATTATTATCTGATTTTTTTTTTTTATTATTTTCATTCGGTGGTTACATAATCTACAATTTACAAAAACTAGAGGTGTATGACCGTATAAACTACCTAAATCTATTTAGAGACAATTTACTCAAAAAATAGAGTGACTTGATTTGACTGTAGGGTGTAAATTGAGGAAATATAGCATTTTAAGATGCAAATTAATGGTTTTGATAGTTTTAAGGTTTAATTTGAAAACTATTGGGTACATAATACATATAGCTATTCCAGGTTGTGAAAAGCGGACAAGGCGACTATGGCAGGTTTGGAGAGTGAGATAAGAATTTTGTGTTTTGCTTTAGTGTTTAAAATATTATGTTTTAGTATTATTATTATTTTATAATTTGAAAAAGTTGAATTATTTATTATATTCTATATGAGGATTTGAAAAAGGTGTAATGATGAGATGGGAATTTTGTATCTCATTCTACCTTAGTTGCATTTTAAAGGAGTATGCACGATGGAAGAAGAGAATTGCGTTATGAAACTAATTGAGACGGTGTCGTTTGGGATGAGCTGTATGAACTTTAGTTGCAATGCAACATTTCGTGAAGAGTAGTACTATACAGCCTCCTCATTTTAACTACACCGCATGAATTTCTGATTTTTTTTTTAATATCTCTTAGTCCTATTCGAACTCTACATTTCCCACCCCACTCATTTTCTCTCTCCCCCCGTTCCCTCCCCTACCATTTCCCTCCCAGCCCCCCACGTCCCTACCCCGCCGTCCCACCTTGTCATTTCTCCCATCCCCTGCATCGTACAGAAGCCCCCCTCCCCTGCATCAGACGGAAGCCCATACCTTCTCCCTCTCATTTCCCCCCTCCCATGCATTCAGTCGAAAGCTCTTGCCTATACCAGTTCGTGCGAGCTCCTCCCCCACTGGTAAGTTTGATGTATTGTGCTTCATTTAAAAACACATTTTCTGTGCATGTCTGAATTTATGGCTCAACAAGTTGTTGCCTTTCCAGTTATTGGCTTTTAAGCTTCTCCTTTCTTTCTTTTTAAGCTTCTCTTTTTTTTTTCTTTAATTTATTTCATATCTTCTAAAGGAAAAGGGAAAAAAGATGTTTTAAAAGAAAAAAAAAACAAAGTAGAAGAAGATTTAGTGGCTTTGCAATTAAGTAGTAATTTTCAACAACTTTTTGTTTAGTTTTAATTAGAAAGTAGTATTTTGTTCACTGCCCACATTTGTCAAAAAAATCCTAATAGAAACCTTTTAAGCTTGAAAATGTGGTGCTGTGTATACAAGACATCAACCACTGGAAACAAGAGTGTTTGAGTACTAATATGTCTGGTGACTGCAATCTCCTATATAGAATGCGTTCTCATCCCTATCAAATTCATTATGGTTGAATCACATGTTTGAAGCTTTGCTATATAGCTAGAAGGCAATAACAACACTAAACAATTCTCTAGCCCATAATTTGATGATGTAAAATCTATCTTTTAGGTAGAAGTGACTTGTGTAGAGAGATAAAGATAAAGGGCCAACGTCCTGTACTTTTATGCTCTTGATGATGGCAAATATGGTAAGCCACTTGATAGTTGTTCATTGCCTTGGGCTTTTCTCTTTCTTAAATGTTTGGCCATGCTATTTTGATATCAAATTTTCTCTATGTGGATGTCATTGATTCACTTATGAGCAATGGCGCTATGGCATTGGTTAGTTGCAAATATTGTAAGGTTAGAGAAGAATATTACAAGATGGAAGGCACAGAGGAAGATAGAATTTCGCCCAGGCCATCTACAGTGATTTCACCCATCCAAGTATGATAAACGTTCGTCATTTGGATATGTTGTTGTGTCTGTCGTTGTGATCAATATTTCCAAGTACTTAATATATTGTTTATTTGTTTATGATAGGGATATGTTAGTCCCGAAAATCCATACCACCCGGCGTATATGATGCCTCCAAATACGTATCCAAATCGATATTCGTATCATTGGGGTAGCCAGGTAGATGCGTTTTATTTTTGTAAAACTCTTTCCTGTACGTACAATTTTTTTTCCTAACATCGTGCCTTATTGCAGCATCTGCCAACTATTCCCTACCCTTCGTTGAGTAATCCGGAAGAGTTTAGACGATTTCAAGAGACTATCCATGTACATACATTTTCGATTCATTCAAAAAGTCTTTCCTGTATGTGAAATTCATTTTTTCTAACGTTGTGCTTAATTGCAGCATCCTCCAACTATGTCCTACCCTCCGTCTAGTAATCCAGAGCAATTCCAAGAGACCCCCCAACACCCAGTTCAATCATCAATTGTGCTTGATGAAAGTGAAAAGAATGATGCAAGTATATCACACATGAATGCTTTGGAGGTGGAGGGGAGTAATGAAGTATCGAACGCGGATGAGACTAATGAAGTATTAGAGGCGAAGGGGACTAATGAAGTATCGGATGATGATGGTGAACGAGTTTAAGAGCCGAAATCTGGTATGGAGTTTGCCACTGAGAAAGACTTTCTCGCCTATTAGAAACAATATGCGAAACAGTCGGGTTTTGGTGTAAAGACGTTTAGGACGAAGAGAGAGGCAAATGGGAGTGCAAAGTATTTGACCATTGGGTGTGCATGTGGCGGCACCTACCATCCTAGCCACAGTAATGTCTCGAGACCACGACCAACAACCAAAACGAATTGTAAAGCGAAGGTAAATGCGAAATTGGTGAATGGGGTATGGGTTTTGACGACGATTCAGATTACTCACAATCATAATACTGTCAGCTCACAGAAATCCAGATTTTTTAGATCCCATAAGTGTTTAGATGAATACAGTCAGAGGATGCATGACTTGAATGACAGAGCAGGTATTAGAATGAACAAAAATTTCGAAGCACTTGTTGTTGATGCCAGGGGTTTTGAGAACCTTGAATTTCAAGAGAAAGATGCTCGAAATTTTATTAATAAAGCCAGACACTTAAGGTTAGGTAAAGGAGGGGGTGAAGCACTTAGTGACTATTTTGAGAGAATGAGTATGATGAATGATGGCTTTGTTTCAGTCATGGACGTGGATGACGAGTTCAAAGTCAGAAATGTGTTCTGGGCTGACACACGAAGTCGAGCGGCATATGAGTACTTCAGAGATGTTATCACATTTGATACGACGTATTTAACAAATAGGTACAATATGCCTTTCGCTCCCTTTGTTGGTGTAAACCATCATGGGCAGTCCATATTGTTAGGGGCTGGCTTGATTTCCAATGAAGACACAAATACTTTTGTTTGGTTGTTCCGAGTATGGTTGAAGTGCATGAATGGTCAGGCTCCCAAAGCAATTATAACAGACCAAGACTGAGCAATGAAGAGTGCTATTGCGATTGTATTCCCAGACAGTTGCCATAGATATTGTCTCTGGCATATCACGCGGAAATTGCTAGAGAAATTGGGATCTCACTCCCAATTCAATGCAGGGTTGAAGTCTGCCATTCAGAGTGCTTTATATGATTC
Source organism: Juglans regia (assembly GCF_001411555.2). Lineage (NCBI taxonomy): Eukaryota > Viridiplantae > Streptophyta > Magnoliopsida > Fagales > Juglandaceae > Juglans > Juglans regia. The sequence continues at coordinate 17,898,334 of NC_049902.1, read as the reverse complement.
ACAGAGTTTCAATGCGATGTTTTCGACGAAATTTCCACGGATGACTATGTAAAAAAGGTGACGTACTCAGTTTATTATAATGATGAAGAATGCGACGTTAAATGCACGTGTGCCTTGTTTGAGATGAGGGGGATTATTTGTAGGCATGTATTTAAAGTCTGTCAAACAAAAAATATTAATGTGTTGCCTGACAAGTATGTCTTGGATCGATGGCAAAAGGACTTAAAGAGAAGATATACACTGGTCAAAAGTAGTTATGATGACTTGCGGAATAATGTGGATGCACAGAGGTATGAGCTCGTGGTTAAGAGATGTTTGAAATTTGCCATGCATGTATCCCCCAGTGATGAGCATGTAAATGCGTTTTTGCGGTTGTTAGATGAGTTTGAGTCGCAATGTACAGGCTTAACAATCGACGACGGTTTAACCAAGTTGAGAAAGAACATGGTCCCAAAAAAGGGTAAGAAAGTGTTAAGCCCCCATGTTGTCAGGGGGAAAGGGAGACCCCCAATGAAGAGAAAGGTAAGGGTTGTGGAGAACGCTATTACGAAGAGAAAGAAGAAACAAGTAGTAAGTTTTTTGCATTAATAGTTTTTTTTTTTTTTTTGTATTAATATTATGCTTATTGGACTGGTATGAGATGCCACTTTTGTAATTGTTGTTTATGTTTTTGTCCTGAAATTTAGAAATGCAGGAAAATATTCAATGACGAAGAACAATTGCATGCGGGGCCTAGAATCTACAGAGGTTGCTATTGTGGATAATTTTGTTGTTGAAACCCAATGTAGTGCTGTCATACAGCCAACACCATCGGGCAATGAGGAGGTAAGATCCTATTCTTACCTAACACAATGATCTTATTCTTAAGTTTAATTCATACATATATAGTAATGGCAGTCGCCGAAGTACTAGAGCTTTTAAATATGCAAGCACAAGTATACTTGCGAATTTGTACAATTATGGAGCATATACATATAATTCACAAAGGCAGAAGTATAATTACTTAATTTGGACTTGATTAGATTGGAATTCTAGTCATCTTTAAAAAAAGAAAATCTAAAATAAAAGAACATGTTTAAATATCCTTAAAAATTAGAATAACAGGACAAATTGAAATATTAGATAAATCTAACAATTTGGTTATAATATTAATCCCCTTGGATTTCTTCTTTGACTATTTAACATGAATCATAACAAAAGTCAACTATTTGTTCTTTATTTAAATCAAAAGATCTAGTTATAATATTGATCCCCTTGGGGTGCTATTATATTGTGTTATTAATTGATGATTATATTGTGATGTTTACAGAAATGTGCTGGTACTGATCATGTATAACCGAAGACATGAATGCAAGTTTGATGTGTCATTACATGGAGGATGTACTGGTTTTTGAGTATTTTTTTGTTGGGAAGTTTGTACCAATGTTTTGGTTGTGCATTTCTGGGGGAGTTGGTACCATTGTGTAGATGATTGTTTGGTTGTGAATATTTGGAGTGTTGTGGGAAAAAAAAGAGTCTCAAACTCCATATTGTGTAGATGATTGTTTGTTGTGAATGGAAGGGAATGAACTTTGTATAATTTGTTAGTGCATAGTTTATGTCCTCCTTTTAATCCCTTTTCGGATTTGATGGCTTTCAAATTATGCTTATCTATTGTGGGCATTGAAATTGGGCATGATTGGATGTCACCAGTTTTAAAGTTCTATCACTTGTTTGTGATATTTTGATATTCTCTTATCTCTCTTTCAAAAGATACTTAAATTAAATTCATCTATGTAGAAGAAACTTGTCTGAAAGGTCTGCATCTCTGACTTCGAAATTTCATGTCCATTTGATTGTCAATAAGACAGGCAAAAAATAGATAATCTGAAATCTGAAGAAATGGATTGGATGTCGTATGACTTGAAAGCTATCATTCTTCTAACATAATATCAACCAAAACCTGAAGAGATTTTCTACTAATTACATATTGTTGGGGTTACTTTTGTACATTAATTTGGCATAAATGGGGAGACCATTTTACGAAGCCCCTTTTTTCATACAATGCATGCTATTCCAAGACTTCAGCTAGCCGAAGTTGCTTCCATGTGGAAATCTCATTCTCATTCTTAAGCTTTCTGATTCCTCCATAAAACCCATCTACCTCATTCCCCTCTTCCCTGTAGTCTTTCCTGTTGATAATTGTAGGTCTCCACCGCGAACCAGGGGTGTAATGGTTAAATTCCAGCACTATAATATCTGTGGCAAATATTGATGGTTGTGATTAGCATTGCAAACTGATTTGGCCCTTTACATGTCAAAAGATCACAACAAACTGAGGCAATTTAGGTAAAAGAGATAAGGACCTATGTAACTCCCTTAGCTTTTTCTGAAATTTATAGAAAATTTTAATGGCCATTTTAACACAATAGAGAAATCAAAATTTCGTATTCCATTGCCATGCCCTTTCAAAACACCCTAATAGCCTAATGAATCACAGGTGCAAAAGCATGGACCCAAATAATCCTTAGGCATAAGTTGATAAGGTTAAAACAACTGAAACTGGGACCAAGTATATAAATAAGTTTTTTTATATCAGAAGTCGAATGGTTACAAAATGGGTTCACTTGCTCACTTGCCCAAAAAATATTTTGCCTGCTTAAAGTGAACTCATTTGTTTTAACATGTAAAATTACAGCACTTCGTCAGATGGCAAGTAACAAGCACAAATTACAGCACCTTGTTAGACATATGTTATGACATTTTGTGTTAAAATGCGTACCAATTCATCCATCATCCAAGATTACTTGAAGAGTTTTTTCAAAAGAAACTAGTCGAATGGTTTGCTGTTTGTCGCCCTAAACTCAAGAAAAAATTATTTTCAAGAAAAAATCCTAGTTGTTTATTTGTCCAAACACTTAACCCCAATAAATCAAAAATCACATAAATTTTACAGATCATAATATTAAAAAAAAAAATCCAAAAAATAATGCACTGCCAGACACTAATTTCCATATCAAATTACAAAATCAGTGTTCAAATGACACAAAAATCAAGAATGACCCCAGACAAATCGTGCTACCACTGCCTAAAAAAATAGTAAAATAAAAATGAGAGTAAAAATAAGATACCGAATGGAAGCATGCTTACCGGCTTTCAAGGAAGAATCATGGGTAGGGAGAGAAGGGACAGATTCGCACAGGTTTGCTATGATGTGGGAAAATATTCGCACGGTGGGGGAGTAGCGCATGGAGAGGAGGAGATTGCCGCGGAGGAGGAGCGGCCCACAGGGGAAAGGAGATCCATAAGTTTAATGGGTGTACGAAAAATGGGGTGGGTGAGTGAGGGAAAAGAGGAGATGGAAAACGGCAGATCGAAAGGGGGGGGGGGGAGAGAATACATCGAAAGAGAGATTTGGGGGAGAGAGAGAGAGAGAGCAGATCAAAAGGGGGTGAGTGGGAAAGAAAAGAGGTTTGATGGGCATCAGCCGGAAGTCGCAGCACACCTCACATATATATATATATATATATTTTTTTTTTACTCAATATATTAAGTGTGCTGAAGCTTCCGACTGATCCACAAATTAATTCAAAAGAAAATTGAAAGGGAGGGGAGGGGGGGGGGGGGACCGCACGGAAGTCTAAAAAAAAGAAAAAAATGATACGTGTATTCGTGCGGTGTTGAAGGGATAAAAGGAGGCTGAGTAGATTTTCATTCATCTTCATGTGTTGCTTGGAATTTGATTACAATTTAAAGTATTACTGGAAGGGTTCCCAACAGTTGGCATCAGAGCCATATGATTCTTTATGGCGGACGGTGTAAGATTCAAGAAGCAGCAAGAAAATTTGCTGCTGATTAAATCCATGGAACAAATTCTTGAAGCAATCCAGCATCTCAGGAATTTAGTCGATCGAACGCATAACAATTACAAGGTTTTCAAACATCAATTAAAGGAATCCTTCGGGGAGTGGCAAGACCAGGTTGCAGAGGAAGACGTAAAAAATGCAACGAAGGTGGAAGATATTGTGGCAGTGCCGACGGGAGTTTACCCCAAAGAAATTCCCCTCTTCCCTCTCCATACCCAACCTCTCATTCCTAACTCTAGAATAATCCTTCCCAATGGCAAGAACCGTATCTGCCACATTCGCATTCACAAACATCATCAAATCCTCAAATCCCATGTTTATAATTATCATTTTCTTCTTCCTCACAAATACATTCCCAAAGATCTGATCCCGTTCTTCCCATTTTATGCACCCCTTCTCTCTCGAGAACCTCTCTAGTCACCGAGCCTCATCTTGCTCAACGACCTCACCCTCACTCTTGGTCGAATCAATTACTGGGTGGAGGATTTTTGACCTTGGCATTCGCACTCCCTTTCAAACCTGCAGAGCATGGAACGACATACGGGTCATGGGAGCTGCCATCGCGGGATACTCCAACACGTCCATTGGCACTGCCGTTGATTATGCCGCGATCCAAGTGTTTGACCATAAGTTCTTTTCTAAGCTGACAAAGGAAGCTTCGGAAATAAACGGATGCTTTAGTTCAAGAGTCAGGCATCTCCTTGATCTTCATGTTGCCTCCGGAATGCAGGGATATTTATTTCATTTGCGTCATTGTTTCAAGAATGATCAACAAGCAATGGTACTAGAAGGATGGATACTGGGTGAATATGTTACAATGAATGCGATTACAATCAAAAAAATCCTTAAGAAGTATGATAAAGTTCATTGCTCAGAAAATGGGAGGAATTTCAAATCCAGATTGCGGGAAGAACACATTGAGCTTTTGCAATCTCTTTTGCTCATAGAATTGGCTACTTTTTATTTGAGTTTCAATGGGAAAAAAGGAGAGTTTAATGAGTTTTCTTGTGATTTTGATGCAACCCGACCTGTAATGACATTGAGGCTTCTCCATTCTATAAAGCTGGAATATGATTTGACTTGCGTTGTTTGCAGGGATGTTGTTTTTAATTCATACGCAATGAGTTGTAGCCATTTTTTTTGCAAGTCATGTGCTTGTCTTTAGTCTTTATCTTCCAAGGTACGCATGGCTGTATGAGTTTTGCACTCAACTTGTTTGATAAAATGAACAGTCGAGATTTATGTTCTGGGATGTTGGAATTTTAGGTTGATGATGAACAGACCTTCCAGATCAGCGAGGAAAGGGGTCGCGGGCACCAGCCAAATTACTTCACGCTCACCCAATCCTAGCTTCCCATCGAGGATGCAGAGTCTTTAAGAGCTTTGACAAAGAAGTATGGTATTCCCAGTAATCTAGGTGACTCTGAGGAGATAGACTTTATTGTTTTAAAGAACTACTTGGATGCTCAGTACCATGGTGAGATTGGCATCAGTACTCTCCCTCAAAATTACTCTGTAATTGTTGACACCAGTAGCTCTAATCTGTGGGTGCCATCATCTAAGTGCTATCTCTCGGTGCCATGTTATTTCCATATTATGTACAAACTAAGCGATTTGAGTACCTACAATAAAAATGGGACATCGGTTGCAATCCAATATGGTAGTGGATCAATTTCTGGTTTCTTTAGCTATGACAAAGTCAAAGTTGGTAATCGAGTTGTGAAGGATCAGAAATTTATGAAGGCAACTAGAGAGCCTGGTATTACATTTTTAGTGGCATAGCTTGATGGTAGGGGTACTTATTTCATAATAGGTGATGTTGGTGCTTACAGTTTAGGGAAAAGAGAAGGGAATATTCCAAAAGAGGCTCTGAGAAATCCTACGGTGATCTCAGAGGAGGTTGGTAATAATGTGGGTTATGTAGCTGGAATGGGATTCGGTCTGTTGGCTTTAATGGTGTTTGAAGTAAACGAGTCTGATTTTTATTTATGGATAGCAATCATTCCTATTGCTCTTATTCTTCTGGCGGGCACAAAGCTACAGCATGTTAATGCAACATTGGCATTAGAGGGTATAACTAGATTCTTCACATGATCAAAGCTGAGGCCTCAAGATGATCTTTTCTGGTTTATGAAGCCGAAACTATTGTTGTCCTTGATCCATTTTATTCTATTCCAGAATGCAATTGAATTGGCTTCATTCTGTTGGTTTTGGTGGCAGTTTGGGTATAATTCTTGCCTTGTTGGGAATAATTTGTTCGTGTACCTATGGCTGGCTTTGGGGGTTTGCTAGACAGTTTTTGTGCAACTACAACGTCATGTATGATCTAGAGTATGGGAAAATGGTTGATAGGACTTGCTACAATAGGGATGTAATAGCCATGGTAGAGATAAGAGTTATTTGCATTGATGTTGGGAACACCAATCCTGCAATTGACAAGAGAGATGCTTATTACAAAAGGAGTTCTAAGGAAGGTAGCTGAATGGGTTGCTGCTGAATGGGAAGGAGCAGAACCTCAAGTTGTATTAATGCTCTAAACCTTGACGACAAGGTTCTTTAAAGGGTGGGGATTTGTTATGAACTTGACTAGGACGATGTCTTTTGGGATGAGCTATATGAAATTAAGTTGCAACACAGCGTTTCAGCAACATACAGAAGGAATAAACGGGATGCATGGGGGGCTTGGAACACGGTCATTTTGAAGGGATTCTAGAAGCAGCAGTTTTGCTACACCAGATTTCCATCAACGTTGATATAAATTCTAGAGGATAGAACAAAACAGTTATGGAAAATCTCTTGTAGAACCTTGAATCAGTGGAGGCCGGATTACCTTGAATTAATCCCCAATCTTATGATAGTATTTTCATTTCATCTTTTTGTGTTGCTTGGAATCTGATTACAATTTAAAGTATTACTGGAAGAGTTCCTAACAGATTGATGGTAGGGAATGGTACGCACTGTTTGATAGGATAGAACTGTGTACAGAGTAAACACCACTGGTAAGAATCCTAGCTCAATTTTTACTTTCGTCCCAAGACTATTCTATAAGGGATAATGATACTCCGCCCACCACTTTACAACTTCTTTACCTCTCCAGTGTTTTTTTTTTTGAATTTCTTTAACAAAATTAAATGTACTCTTATGTTTAAAATTATTTCACAAAAAACTTCCAGTGTACGTTACCCCGCACTCTCCCCTTCCCTGCGTTGTCTGACTTGTCTCTATGTCATCTGCGCCCAGCACCGCCCTTTGGCACCACTTTAGGTGAGTTTATCTTCTTTCCTCTGTCCTCTACCTTGCACCATGATTCTCTCTCTCTCTCTCTCTACATGGGTTTTGACCAAAAATGGTTACGTATACAATTATAGCTGTCGCTGGAGTCGGTAAGCCCCATAACCCTTCATCTCTCTTCACCCTTGCATGTGCCCTAACTTGTCTTTGTGCAAAATCCCTTGGTTATTGTCCAGTGAGAATTCCTTCCAACATAAAAACTTGCTTGAACTGTACTTAACAAACCAATTTCTGCCATCTAAAACCCGAAGGACCAAATATCTCTTTGCAAATTTTGATGGTGTATTCTGAAACTAAGAAGAAGAAAACTTAAAAGGGTTAGTAAATTCTTCGTTTAGTACAAAACTGGATTTGGGTAGTGTTGTTGTTCCTAACAAAGCATCTTTGCACATATTTATTCTATCTTTTAATAGTAAATCATCTAGAATTTGAAGGTGGTAGAACTTGTGATGATGAAGTGGGTTTCAAATTGAAAGCTTACCAAACACCATCCAAATTGCTCTTATGATGGTTGCATGACAACCATAAAACATGGGTTTTCTCTGTTTTAGCACTTGGATTCGTTCTCTTCATCTTTTGAGGCCTTGGATTACATGACAACTTCTCCCTTCTTTTGGGGTTTATTGGAAAGCTATCTACTAATATCTTAACAGAACTATTATTTTCAATTTCTTCCATCGGTGAAACTTGGCGTGTTACACCAAAAGTTTCATCCGTAACTTGGGAGCTATGGGTGGGATAATCTATTTTTGTTGCATTCTCATCAAATATAAGTACATAAAAGTGAGAATTTTCTTCATTTCTAAAAACTAAAATGTGCCATGGCTTCACAGAGTAATACTCCAAGAATTCTTGCCAACCCTACCGTAACCAAATTCCACCATCACATCTTGCCAATTCTACTTTCCATTCTGCACCATTTGGAAGATTAAGAAATACTAGATTTTACAACCCTTCTCCATACTTCCTTGCAAACCTTCTCGGAATCCTATTTAAAGAAGTTATAGTGAAGTTTACATAAAAAAATGCAGTAGAACACAAAAAACACATACACAATGCTTCTCCACCCATAGCTTTATCTCTTGCATGTTTTTTTTTTAAAACAAAAGCATTGAATGAGAGCTCCATCTTCCCCTTATTCTTTTGTATTTGATTTGCCATTAGCATGTGAAATTATGTATTACATTAATGAACTATGTTATTAAAGAGATGAACTTATGGTTATTTGATTTATTCTAATTTGCTAGATTATTTTGCGAGTCACACTCCTTGTCAATAATTAAAAAAAAGATGGAAAAAGGCATTGAAGGTTTTGAGAATGTTGATGATAGTTCCAATATAAATGAAAAGAGAGATGAAAATGTGGGTGTTGAAAAGCCTAAGGTGGGAATGTCATTTTTTTCAGAAGAAGAAGTAAGAGCATACTTATACAAGATATGGGAAGCAAGTTGGTTTTGGTATTACAAAAAGGAGTTCCAAAACAGGAGATGATGGGAAGGTTAAGTATTTCACGCTTGCATGTGTCTGTCAACGCACATCTAAAAACAAGTCGTCTAATATTCTGAAGCCAAGGCCTATGGAGAATGATCAGCTTTTAATTTCGACTTCCAAGCGTAGAAGCTGTCAAAGTAATACAAGCGTGAATCTCAAGATCGAATTCACAGGGACAATGAGAATTTAGCAAATACTTCATATTTTCAAGACCACATATTACCGTTTGTAGTGACACGAAAGTTTAAAATGATAAGAAAAGAGTAAACTAAATGAGCTAACAATGAACAAAAAAAAATATGAAATGAGAAATAAATTTCAAAACTTAACCGCTAACAATATTGACATCTAAATGGGGCCATTTACTAAGGGAGTGTGGAATGAATTATGAGTGAAATTGTCGGGACGTTCAAGCATAAGTAAAGCTGAAAATAAAAGTGAATCTATTTTTTCTAAAATTGCTAAGAATCAAGAGATTTTAAGAAAATGTGCTGAAGTTGACTTAGACTTGTAAGAAGAAATTAAACAAACACTTGGGATGCAATTTTCGCCCACTAATTTGGTGATAGATTTATTTCTCTTTTCATTTCTCTCAACCATTCTCTCATTCCTAGAAATCATGGTCGGATAATATAGCAATAAACCACAACTTTTATTCTAATAAAATTACTTGACAAATTATATGACAATCATAGAAAAATGAAAGAAAACTATCAAAGTCATGTTACTTGTTCAAATATCAATTGTGCCTTTACGTCTACAACTGATCTAAACCAAGAACAAAGAACTCTAATCTTTTCTAAATGCATATTGAAATATAATCCATCAAGTTAATCATCAAGAGCACTAAATATTGAAGAAAATCCAACCCCAAATAGTCATGGGTTACTCATTGAATCCCAAGTTAAAAATCTAGCCTATCATCTCTAGATTAACAAAATGCCCAAAGAAATTAAATTCAAACATCTTTAACTACTACTGAACGAAAATTGCAAAATAAGAATACTGTAATCTCAAAATGTGCTGGAAACCCAAAAACCGAATAAGAACCAGACGAAAAATAAAGAAGAAGCCAAAAAGAACTGGAAAAAAATGAAGAAGAAGAACCAGCCGCCTGGAAAAATCCGTAAAAAATATCCGCGAGAGCCTCTGCTTGGCCAAAAATCTTTTCTTTTTATACTCTCTCCCTCTCTGCGTTTTGCCTCTAAGCTTTGCGTCCCAGCCGCGTTTCACTTCGTGCGTTTTGCTCCATTTTCGTGCGTTTCGAGTCTCAGCCCTGTGCGTGAGTTTGTGGCCTTTTCATGCTTTTTGAGCCAGCCCAGCTTCAGCGTTTCACGTCTACAATTTGTGCATTTTGAGCCAGCCTGCTGTGAGGCCCGATCCCTCTGCATTATGCCTTCTGCTCCTGCTCGCGTGAGCTGCTCGATCCAGCCCAGGTTCTGTACAGCATCGAAGCCACGCAGCATTGCACGTCTCCCTGGTCTGCATTTTGATCTGCCCAGCACCATTTCAATTCCGGCTCCCTGCAGTGCGCACCTTTAGCTGCGCGTTTCATCTCAGCCCAGCACCATGCCGTTTCGCATCTCCATTTCTTGCTTCACTTTTCTTTGCCTTGCAATACTTTTCCGTGTGCGTGAGTTTGGCCTTTTCATGTTGTTGTGCCAGTTGGGTATTTCCAAGAATACCCATGTGTTTTAATATTTTTTTCCATAATGCCCTGCAACATAAATAAAATATGAGGAGTAAAATTTTAGAATATTAATTTTGGTGTGAACTAATTGCAATACAACTCCTTTCAAGTGCAAAATATCAAAATTTAATATTGAGTCAAGAACTAAAAATTACTACATAATTAAGTGTTTCATTCATATTTTGGTTAAACAAATCATTCACTTTAGCAGCTTAATCATGTAGTTTTTGACACTTTATCACACCCCCCAACTAGCTTTTTGCTAGTCTCTAGCAAATAATGCGATAAAAATATTGTAGGTTCTAAGAATGAGCTACTAAACTCAAAAATCTCTACAAAAGATCAATCATATTGAAATCCTGGGCATTAGAATATAGTCAAGTCAGGTTTTAGCTCAACACAAAAACTTATAAAATTCTCAAGAGCTCAAACAAGGGAAATGTACTTAAGCTGGAGATCTTTGAGTGCACCAAGTGTGTGAACAGATTTTCATTTGTTAGTTTCAAGATTTCTCACAATAGTTTCAACCTAGCAACTTTTTCAAGAAAAACCAAAAGGTCTTCACTTCAATTCAAAACCATCACATTAGCGGCTTTCACGCTATCACACTTTGAAAGACCCATTTTTTTTTTAAACAGATCCCGATGATAGACAGCCTTTTTCAATGTACTTGCACTTTTTTTTTTGTGCATGATCTCTAGCCTGCCCCTTTTCTCATGTACTTTTACAACCTTTCTTTTTTTTTTTTTTATTTATTATCATCACACTTTTCCTAGGCTATTAAGATATGGTTCATTGTAGTTCTTGAGTTGCTTAGAAGAAACCACTGGTTGTCATCAAACAAACCACAAAAAGTCTCTGCTTGTGTCAATTAAGGTCATCAACCAATAGCTTTGAAGTAAATTTCCCAAATTTGAGTTGCTAAGACTTATCATAAGGTCAAGTGTCTAACTTAAACCTAAACTAATGGGAATTAGAGTAGCCCAAAACTGCAACTATCCGATCTTAAGTAGAGAAGTGTGAAAACAGTAGCTTGGTAGCAACAAAAAATTTAGACCCCACAATTATTAATCCTGAGAGACTAATGGTAGAAGACTCTCCTTACCCCCCAACTAAAAATGGGCAGTGTCCTCAATGCAAATCACAAATAAAACAAGGCATGAAAGAAAATAGGGCCGAAGGAAAATACCTGAGATGGCTGAAGGGATTGTGATCGTAAAAATGAAACCATAAAAGAATAAACGGTGCTGAACCTGAAAAGATATACTAAAGAAAAAGGAAAAAAGGAAAGAACAAAACATAGAACTAAAACAAATAAAAGCAGAAAAATAAAAGGAAAAAAATTAAAGCAAAACAAAAATGAGCTAAGGACCGTGAGAATAAGTGGGATCTTCCAAAGGAATGGAAGTATCCTCATGCGAAAGTTTTGCCAAAAAATGTTTAAGTTGTTGGCCATTAACTTTGAAAGTATTTCCATTTTGAGGATTAGTAATCTCAACAGCTCCATATGGAAACACAGCCTTAACTACATAAGGCCCACTCCACCTCGATCTTAACTTTCTTGGAAATAGATGGAGGCGGGAATTGTAAAGTAAGACTTGCTCATTGGGCTTAAAATTCTTTCTTTGGATGTGCTTGTCATGTAATACCTTCATGCGTTCCTTTGACAATTTAGAGTTGTCATATGCATCTCGTCTAAACTCATCCAATTCTGAAATTTGAAATTTTCTCACAGAACCAGCATGGTCAATAGAAAAATTAAATTGTTTAACAGCCCAATATGCCTTATGTTCAAGCTCAATGGGAAGATGACATGCCTTTCTATATACCAAGCGATAAGGGGACATGTTAAGAGAGGTTTTAAAGGCTATCCTATAAGCCCAAAGTAAGCCTTAAAGACCAATCTTTTCTGTTGGGGTTGACTGTTTTTTCTAAGATGTTCTTAAGTTCCCTATTAGCTAATTCAGTTTGCCCATTCGTTTGCTGGTGATATGGAGTGGAAACCTTATGGTGTATACCATATTTTTTCATGAGGGCATCAAATGATTTGTTACAAAAATGAGTTCCATTATCACTAATGATAGCTCTAGGCATGCCAAATCTAGCAAAAATGTTTTCTTTCAAGAACTTAAGCACAATCTTATGGTCATTTGTTTTACATGGAATGGCTTCAACCCACTTAGAAACATAATCAACAGCCACGAGGATATACAAATAACCAAAAGAAGATGGAAATGGCCCCATAAAATCAATCCCTCAACAATAAAAAATCTCAATGACCAAAATGGGTTGTAAAGGTATCATGTTTCTCTTAGTGATCGTGCTTAGTTTTTGACATGGCTCACAAGTTTTGCAAAAATTATACGCATCCTTAAACATACGCGGCCAATAAAACCCACTTTGTAAAATTTTTGCAACGGTTTTATTTGCAGAAAAATGCCCCCCACAAGCCTCATTATGACAAAAAGAAAGAACAGCTTGTATCTCATGATCAAACACACATTTCCTTATGATTTGGTCAGAACAATATTTAAACAAGTAAGGATCATCATAGAAGAATGACTTTACCTCATGCTTGAATTTTTGTATGTCTTGAGCACTCCAATGGGGTGGAGTTTGTCCTGTCACCAAAAAATTAACTATGTCAGCAAACCAAGGCAAATTTTCAACTGACATTAATTGTTTATCAGGAAAAGAGTCAAGGATAGGGATAATGTGCTCATTTTCAGCAAATGTAAGCCGAGACAAGTGGTCGGCAACTACGTTTTCAGCACCCTTATTGTCTTTGATGATAAGGTCGAATTCTTTGAGAAGAAGAATCCATCGGATTAAACGTGGTTTAGCATCCTTCTTCGACAATAAGTACTTTAACGCTGCATAGTCAGTGAAAACAACCACAGGAGAACCAAGAATATAAGTTCGAAACTTGTCTAATGCAAAAACTACAGCAAGCAATTTCTTTTCTGTGGTAGAATAATTTCTTTGGGCTCCATTTAGAGTTCTACTTGCATAAGAAATGACATGCGGGAACTTATTTCTACGCTGTCCAAGAACAGCTCCTATGGCTACACCACTAGCATCACACATTATCTCAAAAGGAATAGACCAAATAGGGGGCTGCATGATAGGGGTAGTAGTGAGCAAAGTTTTCAGCTTATCAAAAGCATCTTGACAAGAAGAGGTCCATTCAAAAGCAACATCATGCATAACTAACTCACACAAGGGTTTAGGGATAGAACTAAAATTTTGAATGAATCTCCTATAAAACCCAGCATGTCCAAGAAATGATCTGATTTCTTTTACTATTTTGGGTATAGGAAGTTTGGAGATAAGCTCGATTTTAGCTTTATCAACCTCAATACCTCGTGATGAGACTATGTGACCAAGAACTATGCCTTGTTGAACCATGAAATGACACTTTTCCCAATTGAGAAGCAAATGCTTCACTTCACACTTGGCTAAAACAGCTTGTAAGTTAGTCAAACATGCATCAAAAGAACTACCAAATACTGAAAAATCATCCATGAATACTTCCAAACAGTTTTCAATCATGTCGCTGAAAATACTAAGCATACATCTTTGGAAAGTAGTTGGTGCATTACATAGTCCAAAAGGCATTCTTCTAAATGCAAAAGTGCCAAACGGGCAAGTAAAAGTTGTTTTCTCTTGATCTTCAGGCGCTATTTCTATTTGGTAAAAACCAGAATATCCATCAAGAAAGTAATAGAAATCATGGCCCGCAACATTTTCTAACACTTGATCAAGAAATGGCAAAGGGATATGATCTTTCCTAGTGGCGGCATTCAACTTCCTATAATCTATACACATTCACCAACCAGTAGAAATCTTAGTAGGAATCAGTTCATCTTTCTCATTTTTCACGATGGTAAGCCCAGATTTTTTTGGAATTACATGAATGGGACTTACCCACTTGCTGTCCGCAATAGGGTAGATGATTCCCACGTCAAGTAGTTTCAAAACCTCTGTTTTTACCACCTCTTTCATGGTAGGATTTAATCTTCTTTGCATCTCCCTAGAGACTTTAGTATTTTCTTCAAAATAAATCCTATGAGTGCACACAAGAGGATTTATACCTTTTATATCTGCGATTGTCCACCCAATGGCACCTTTGTGCTGCTTTAAGACTTCCATCAATTTCCCTTCTTGATCATGAGAGAGTTGGGCTGAAATCACCACTGGGAAGGTGCTATCCGGTCCCAGAAATGCATATTTCAGGTCATTCGGCAATGGCTTCAACTCTAGTGTTGGGATTTCATTTGCTGAAGGCTTCAAACTTGCTGTCAATGGTGGGAGTTGCTCAATCTTTGGCATCCATTTAGTCTCAAATTTATTTTCTGCATTAAAAACATGAGAAACATTAATGTGGGTGTCATCAGTGAGGAGTTCACAAATATTTTCCAACTCAAACAGCAGGTTAGTGGGCTGGTATGCCAAATATGTCTCTTCCTCAAGGATGCTTTCCAACAAATTCACTTCTTGTACATCTTTTAAGTCTTGAGGTTGCCTACAAATATTGAAAATGTTTAGTTCAAGGGTTATGTTCCCAAAACTCAGCTTTAAAACACCACTCCTACAATTTATTAATGCATTTGAAGTAGCAAGAAAATGTCTTCCAAGAATCACAGGTGCTTGAAAACAAGATTTTGGTATCAAGTGAACATCCAACACAACAAAATCAACGGGATAAAAGAATTTATCCACTTGAACCAAGACATCCTCAACAACTCCTCTTGGCATTTTAATAGACCTATCCGCTAGTTATAAAATGATAGGAGTTGGTTTTAATTCTCCCAAAACCAAGTTGCTCATAAACATTATAAGGCAGTAAATTCACACTTGAACCTAGATCTAACAATGCTTGACCAATTTTTGAACTTCCTATAACACAAGCAATTGTTGGTGAATCGGGATCTTTATATTTTGGTGGGATATTACTCTGAATTATGGCATTGACTTCCTCAGTAAGAAAAGCTTTCTTTTGCACATTTAATTTCCTTTTAACCGTACACAAATCTTTTAGAAACTTAGCATATGTAGGAATTTGTTGAATAGCATCCAACAAAGGGATATTAATCCTAACTTGCTTGAATATTTCTAAAATTTCATATTGGTGTTTGTCTTTGTGCAGATGAACCAATCTTTGAGGAAAAGGAGCAGGTACAGGACATGAAATCTTTTCAGTTTCAGTTTCATTTTGTTCAAACTCACTATTTTCAGCCTCATTTTGTACAGGTTTAGAGACCTTACTAGCCTTGTCTGAACCTTGAGCTGGAATGTTCACCTCCCTACCATTTCTCAAAGTAGTGACCGCTTTCACTTGCCTCACATTTGAACTATCAATCGCTCCTTGTGATGGCTGACTTTGTGGATTGGGTTGAGGTTGTGCAGGAAGTTTTCCTTTCTCTTGAGAGCTCCATGCCGTAGTCATCTTTGTAAGTGTGCTCCGAATGTCATTTATCGCTTGAGAGTTTTGATTGTTGATTGTTGCTTAACCTTGCATAAACTGCTGCAAGGTGTTTGACAATTGCTGTACCGTCTCTTCAAATCCCTTCTTTTGCATTGGAGGTACTTGAATTGTGAGTTGAGTGGGTCCCGGAGCCAAGGCTGCTGGAGCTACTTGCTGGTCATTCCTCCACCCAAAATTTGGGTGGTTTCTCCATCCTGGATTATAAGAATTAGAACAAGGACCAGAATATGGTTTTTGTATCATATTTACAGCATTAGATTGGTCCAACAATACCTCTTTGAATGCGGGGATCGTGGGACACTCATTAGTTGAATGCCCATGATTCTCACATATGCTACACTTCTCTGAATTTTTATGGACAGCATGCACTTCATTTACCTTTTTCAATTACATAGCTTCCATTTTTCTAGACAACAAGGTTAATTTAGCATGCAAATCATCATCTTCTTTTAAAGTGTATTTTTCATGACCAAACTCAACTTGCCTAGACCTGTCATGCACATCAGTTGTGTCCCAAGATTGAGCATTTTCAGCAAGGTAATCAAAATATTCAAATGCTTCCTCAGGCTCTTTGTCAAAAAATTCTCCATTACACATGGTTTGTACAAATTGGCTCATTTTAGGTGTCAAACTTTCATAAAAAAACTTATCAAATGCCAATTTTCATAACCATGATGAGGACAAGCATTTAAAAGATCCTTGAACCATTCCCAACTTTGATAAAAAGTTTCAGAATCTTTTTGGATAAAGTTCATGATTTTTCTTTTAAGTGCATTTGTCCTATGTATTGGAAAAAATTTCTTCAAAAATTCAATTTGCATTTCCTGTCATGTGCCTATAGATCTAGGTATTAATGCATTTAGCCACGTTTTAGCTTTGTCTTTCAAGGAAAATGGAAACAACTTTAGTCTAATAACCTCCTTAGTGCATGTTCGGTCCATGAATGTAGAACAAACCTCTTCAAATTCTTTGATATGAAGGTACGGATTCTTGGAATCCATGCCATGAAAATGTGGAATTAATGGAATCATTCCAGGTTTTTAATTAAAGACATTTGCATTCAAAGGTAGGATTATGCATGAGGGTGTGCTAGTTCTGACAGGTTGTAAATAATCTCTAAGTGTCCTATTCTGATTCACTACTTCCCGTTCATGATTCTCATTTTCAGCCATGGTACTATTAGTGTCAGAAGATGACTCAAGAGAAAGCGATGCTGAGGTAAA
Source organism: Juglans regia (assembly GCF_001411555.2). Classification (NCBI taxonomy): domain Eukaryota; kingdom Viridiplantae; phylum Streptophyta; class Magnoliopsida; order Fagales; family Juglandaceae; genus Juglans; species Juglans regia. Next base: position 17,881,306 of record NC_049902.1, on the reverse strand, counting down.
AGATGCTTGTGATTCTATCCTAACCAACCGAGAAGTTTGGTCCCTAGTCCAACCAGTCATACAAACAAGAACAGAAAATAAAAGAATATGCAAGGCAACAAAACAAAAAAAATAAAGTAAAATAAAGTTAAGAAAAATGTCACCCAAGTTGTGAAGAGGTTCACAGCGCTACAAACGTCTTCTCAACAATATGAGAATGCTTTGCTAAACACCAGTTGTCCCTTGCAACGGCGCCAAAAACTTGATCAGCTTTTAATTTTGACTTCCAAGCGTAGAAACTGTCAAAGTAATACAAGGGTAAATCTCAAGATCGAATTCACAGGGACAATGAGAATTTAGCAAATATTTCATATTTCCAAGACCACATATTACCGTTTGTAGTGACACGAAAGTTTAAAATGATAAGAAAAGAGTAAACTAAATGAGCTAACAATGAACAAAAAAAAAATATGAAATGAGAAATAAATTTCAAAACTTAACCGCTAACAATATTGACACCTAAATGGGGCTATTTACTAAGGGAGTGTAGAATGAATTATGAGTAAAATTGTCGGGACGTTCAAGCATAAGTAAAGCTGAAAATAAAAGTGAATCTATTTTTTCAAAAATTGCTAAGAATCAAGAGATTTTAAGAAAATGTGCTGAAGTTGACTTAGACTTATAAGAAGCAATTAAACAAACACTTGGGATGCAATTTTCGCCCACTAATTTGGTGATGGATTTACTTTTCTTTTCATTTTCTCTCAACCATTCTCTCATTCCTAGAAATCATGGTCGGATAATATAGCAATGAACCACAATTTTTATTCTAATAAAATTACTTGACAAATTATATGACAATCATAGAAAAATGAAAGAAAACTATCAAAGTCATGTTACTTGTTCGAGTATCAATTGTGCCTTTACATCTACAACTGATCTAAACCAAGAACAAAGAACTCTAATCTTTTCTAAATGCATATTGAAATATAATCCATCAAGTTAATCATCAAAAGTACTAATATTGAAGAAAATCCAACCCCAAATAGTCATGGGTTACTCATTGAATCCCAAGTTAAAAATCTAGCCTATCATCTCTAGATTAACAAAATGCCCAAAGAAATTAAATTCAAATATCTTTAACTACTACTGAAAGAAAATTGCAAAATAAAAATACTGTAATCTCAAAATGTGTTGAAAACCCAAAAACCGAATAAGAACCAGACGAAAAATAAAGAAGAAGCCAAAAAGAACTGGAAAAAAATGAAGAAGAAGAACCAGCCGCCTGGAAAAATCCGTAAAAAATATCCGCGAAAGCCTCTGCTCGGCCAAAAATCTTTTCTTTTTATACTCTCTCTCTCTGCGTTTTTCCTCTAAGCTTTGCGTCCCAGCCGCGTTTCACTTCGTGCGTTTTCCATTTTCGTGCGTTTCGAGTCTCAGCCCCGTGCATGAGTCTATGGCGTTTTCATGCGTTTTGAGCCAGCCCAGCTTCCGCGTTTCACGTCTGCTGTTCGTGCGTTTTGAGCCAGCCTGCTGTGAGGCCTGATCCCTCTGCATTGCGCCTTCTGCTCCTGCTCGCGTGAGCTGCTCAATCCAGCCCAGTGTCTATACAGCATCGAAGCCAGGGAGCGTTGCACGTCTCCCTGGTCTGCGTTTTGATCTGCCCAGCACCATTTCAATTCCGGCTCCCTGTAGTGCGCACCTTCAGCTACGCGTTTCATCTCAGCCCAGCACCATGCTGTTTCGCATCTCCATTTCTTGCTTCACTTTTCTTTGCCTTGAAGTACTTTTCTGAGTGCGTGAGTCTGGTATTTTCATGTTGTTGTGCCAGTTGGGTATTTCCAAGAATACCCATGTGTTTTAATATTTTTTTCCATAATGCCCTGCAACACAAATAAAATATGAGGAGTAAAATTTTAAAATATTAATTTTGGTGTGAACTAATTGCAATACAACTCCTTTCAAGTGCAAAATATCAAAATTTAATATTGAGTCAAGAACTAAAAATTACTACATAATTAAGTGCTTCATTCATATTTTGGTTAAACAAATCATTCACTTTAGCAGCTTAATCATGTAGTTTTTGACACTTTATCAGAGAATGTGTGGATAAACTGAAAATTATTTTCATTAACTTTTCTGGACTTGTAATTGTTATCAATCGGCAAAGTTGGAATGTAAATGATACACAATTAATGCTTTTATGAATGCATTCTCATCTTTATTTAGAGATATCATGATTAGTAACATACTTAAAATATTTTCAAATATTTATTTTGTGTTGTTGGCTTTTTTTATAAGTAAAGTTTTTATTTTTATGTTTATTTATGCTTCCCTTTGTTTGCTTTCGCTTTAAAAGAACTATGCACAAGTAATGGAACTTGAATTGCAATTTGAGTTCTTAAAGACTTTATGCAAAATGATGGCTGATTAAAACTACTAGTACAATCGGATTCAAAATGTAAACATTGTTCATTGCAATAATCTTGCAAAATAAAAGTTCATTGTCAAATGTACTCCAAAAGCTATCTATACTCACAATGGTGCCATAATTCCAAACTTCACAAAATTCTTCCACTACTCTAGAAACAAAATGTAGTGGTGAAGCCTGCTATAACAATCTATAATCCCAAGCTTTACACAATGTATTTTCACAAGTACTCCGAAACAGTACACAACCTTTTCAAGTGCAACAATCTCAAACTTTACACTATATTTTCGCCAGTACAGAAAACAAAATGTTCAAAATATATAATAACATCATTCTGGCCAATGTTCAAAAAGTGCATCTAACATTTCCAAGCTTATTTAGAACTACTCCAAACCACACCACATCCCAAACTCTAAATCACATCCATAATTGTGTCTTCAAGACTTATTTTTTAGAGGAAAATTACATTCCACCTTCGGTTCTTTCACTTCTATATCTTTATCTATTTTTACTAATAATCTGAACAAAAAAAGTATAAATGAAAATAAGGTATTATGTTTGAGATGGTAAATTGCTCAAACATAAAAAAGCTAAAAGAACTGAAGGACCCAAGATTTTGTTCCCAAGCTAAAGGTATTAATTAAATGAAAATTGTCAAAAACCTAATTCGATTACTGAATGATAATTAAAATACAACCTAAAGGTGCATTTCAAAGAAAAATTAAATTTGAGGACCCAAGATTCTGTTCCCATTCCTGGGTTTACAGTATCCAATTCTCTTAACTCTCCTTGGCAAATCATTTACTCACTACTAAACAACCCAAAGTCAAGCTCTCTCCCACAACCCAATGAGTTATAAGCGAACATCAGTCCAACAAACATCCCAAGAATTTACAAGTTACAAAAACAGCCCATAAGAACAGGTTATACCATAACCAACCACAACAGAATAGGGGCAACGTAGAAAAATGCAAACTAACTGTAAATAATCAAAACACATGTAAAATAAGAACAACCCCTTATTTGAAAGCCAACAAAATTCACAAAGTAGTGTAAAAAAACAACAAAAGCTAATACATATTGAAGATTCAAGAGATAAAGACTCAGAATTGCAGCACTTGAAAGTTAGAAAACACTTAAGAAGAGAGAAACCCCAAACTATTATGAGTGCTTGAAGCTTCCTACGTGGTGGTGATAGAGCCAATTTAGCACTGGAAATGAAAGGTGGGACTTTAAATCTTATCTTATGAAAGTGTCTCATCTTGCTTAGGGATAGAAATTTCAAGATGAGGTTGCTCTTATCGAAAGAGCAATGCGTGCACTTTGTTTATGGACCGAGAAGCATGGGTTTCAACTAGGGGTGGATTAATATAGGGATTTTTTGTAACACCCGAGCGCGTTTGAGATTGCGAGTAAAATTTTTTTTAGAAGAGAGAGCGTGAGCCTAATATATTTTGGCAGTATATATATATATATATATATATATATATATATATTTTTATAGGTTTGATATTTAAGTTTTAAAGCTTAATGGATCAAGTGGATATTCATCAAAATTTATGGGATAATTATATCTATACATATATATATTTTATTTTATTTTTTAGTTGATTAGAGACCCGAAGCTTTAGATAAAAGCACTGCATTAATCTCGTTCAGAGCCCAGCCGTGGGATCGCGCGGGTCCAGACTTCATCGCACGGCGTCAAGCCAGTTCTATTTCATGCACGTCCAACCCTTTCTTTTTAATTAGGTTTAATCTACTTTCTACTTATAGCTTATATATAAGTCTAAGTTTTCCTCAACCCTAGACTCATTGCCGCTGCCCTCATTTCATGCCCTCAGCACACAAGAAACCGTGGTCATTGCAGCCAGTCCCTACCCTCCGTAAAGCACCAAACCGCAAGCCTCGTTCAGCAGCCCAGCCACCCGCACAGCCAGGCCAATGCGTCATTCTCCGCCAAACTCAGTCCACGCACACGGAACCCCAGCCACACAAAGCCCACCACTCAAGCCGTGCGCCACCACCCTCTCCGTGTAAACACCGCCTCTGTTGCACCACCGAAAAACAGAGGACCAGCCAAGCCATCAAGTCGCTACCCACCGGACCCAGTCCACGCGGAACCTCAGCCATTGCACCGTAACACCTCTGCTTGGCCGCTGCTCAGCCTCACGAAACCGAGAGTCATCCACACGCACGGACGCACTACTCACGAACTCCCCTGTTTTCCAGCAACCACAACAGAGTCTAGTGTTGCACCTCCACAGCCAACAACCGAAACTTCTATCCTTCTATCGTTGTGCACCATAGCTCAGCCGAGGCACCTCCAGTTTGCTGCCGTAAGCCTGTATTCCCTTCCCGTGTTCTTTCCTTCCCTCACTCTCCGTCTCCCTCTCAGTGCCCCTCATACCGTTCTCAGTCTCGCTCGTCGCTTTCTCCCACTCAGTGCGCGTCCGTCGGGACAGCCCTTGTCCACTGCATCCGCCCAGCTCGCCGCCATCGTGGCTCCCTCTCTCGGTAAGTGCTGCTGCCGCCACTCACTGAGTGTTTTCCGAGTTTTGTGTGTGCAGCAGTTTTTGTTTTCCTTCTCATAAGTGATTTACGTACATACATATATTATATTTCATAGATATATAAAGTGGTAACTTGAAAGTTGATTTCAATTCCCAAATTTACCCCTTTACATTCCAGAAGTGTGTTTTCGGATGAAGGGTATTTATTATTTATGTATTTTTGTTGTTATGTTAAAATGAGTTTTGGTTTTAAGTCTTATAAAACATTATTTTTGTGTAGAAAATATTTTAACAATATTGTTAACAAAAAGAGGTAAACCTATTTTTGAGAGAGGAGTTTTGCATAGTGAATTTAACAAGATTTTTAAAGTGGTCTTAGTATTCTATTAAGTTATAATATATTGTTGGTACTTTAGATTTTTATTTTATTTTTTCAAATATGACTCTTTATTGAGTTCGGTAAATGCATAAATACTTGCTCGATTAAATCTCTTATTGGTACGAATTTGATTAAGTGGATATTGGTGGCTTTAGAAAATTGTGGTATTATAGGAATTATTAGAATTCTAGGTTTTGAGGATTTAAATAGGTTCTTAGGTTCAACTATCGAAATACGTGATTGATTGAAAATTTAAAGAATTTACGTAATTTTATAGGTGACGATTAATATTTGTTCGGCTTCGTTGAGGAATCTTGAAAGACTAAAGAGTTCCAGGTAAGCGGGGTTCCTATGCTAGATTTGCATAAAAATAAAATGGACTAAGGTTGATTTTTGAAAATGAACATGTTTTGTTATAAAAATATACTTGAACTACCTCAGTTATTTTTTCTGCATTACTCATGAGATTCTGTTTAAGAATAAAGTATTTTTTTGGCATGACTGGTGTAGACATGAGCTATTTTGCATTTTGCTTCTAAACTCTGAAAAATAGAGCGAATATGAAAGTTTGTGCATAAAATAATGTTTTGTAATTTCTGAAAAACTCTGTTATGTTCTGAAGATGGTCTGTACTCTAATATGATATGCTTTCTGAAAATTCTGTTCTGTTCTGAAGGTGTTCCGTATTCTGATATGATGTGATTTCTGAAAATTTTTGGCATGACATTCTGAATTGGGATGTGGTTTGTGGATGGTGACCTATTTGACCTACCACGGGTGCTAATAGTGGCTTCTGTTTGGGTTGGTACCAACTGTTCTGTTTCTGGTGCACTCACTTTGGAAACAAAGTGATTTTCTGGTGATCTTTCCTGTGTGCACACTCGGGGCTCCGAGAATAAATAAGGGGAAGATTCACATTCTGTTTCTGCTCAGTTAGCTACCGGGGTTTGCACAACCCTACCACGGGGGTTAAACATGGCCTCTGATGCGATATGATACTCTGGTACGATGGTGGTCAGTTATGCTATGCCAAAAGAATTTTGAATAAGAATATTTTTGAACTTTCGCTCTGATATTTTGATAACATATTCTGACTCTGCATTCTGAAAATAAAGTGTTTTGTTCTGCATTCTGAAATCTGTAAATGCTCATGTTTGCATACTAGTATATGTTCTCTGCTTACTGAGTTGTTGATAACTCACCCCTATCTCCATAATATGTTTCAGATAATTTTGATGCAACAGCTGGAAATCAGGGATAGGGAATACTTGCAAATTTTGTGGATCATAGAAGACTATGTACCCTAGGGTACAATGACTTTTGGAGAGTCTTTTGGTAGCGTTAATATTTTATGTGGCTTTGGTATGTTGAGTATTGGATATTTTTAGTCCTTGTGGAAAAGTTTATCTATATCAATGAGACACCACTGATGTGCCCTTATGTAGGAACATGAATATTTGTGTTGAACAAATAGGTTAATATGTTATTGAGATTCGGGTTTATTTTAAAAGTATTATTTGGAAATGATTTTTTAGTGATATGAGTTAACTCTCCGGACCCTCTGGGGTCGGGGCGTTACATTTTTGCACAAGTGGAATTAGGGCACATCAAGAGTATGAGGGAGAGAGAGGTGTGACTGTGGCGCTTACCTTTAGGAGTGTCTTAGGCGGCAGTTGGAGTCTAGACAGCAGCGAAGGTGACTGTAACAGTAAATGTTAATTTTGCAGAGAGAGAGAGTCGAGGTGAGAGGTAGAGAAGAGAGACTCACCTGAGACGATGCCGCTGAACGGTGGTGGTGGGTGGGGGGTTTCAGATTTTTGAATGGGAGGGTTCAACGTTGTTTGGATTCAGAGATGAGTTGAGATTGGTTGAGATGGTTTGTGAATAGTAGAGATGGGTTGAGATGATTTGTGTGGGAATTTGAAAAAGTTGTAATGATGAGATGAGATGAGATTAGTTGAGATGAGTTGAGGTGGGTGGAGTATCATTATATTTCTATAAGAAACCTAGGAGTGGACAAAATTTTCGAGCTTCGAACTCTATCCAAGCTTCGACTCCAACGGAGTTTGAGTTTGCAGAATTTGGAGTCGGAGTCAAAGTTACTCCGACTCTGGTAGTCGGAATCGGAGCCCATGTGGGCTTCAAACTCGAAACTCGAAACTTTGACTTTTTTTAAAAAAATACACTTGATCAAAACGACGTCATTCCACTTCAATTCCTCAATACGATGAAAAGATGTTGAGAGATGTTCTTGTAAAGATTATCATCACTGATGTGATGCCTTTTACCACGGTTGATAAGGCAGGTTTCTGCAAATATGTGCACACTTCAGAGCCACGATTTTTCATGCCTTCACGATATACTCTGATGTGCGACTGTTTGAATAAGCATGCTAAGAAAAAGACAGCGATGAAGGAAATGTTTGTTGCCATTGGCCAGAGAGTATCATTTACGATTGATATATGGACCGTTATACAGAATGTGGGTTACATGTGTATCACAGCCCACTTTATTGATAGTGAGTGGATGTCGCAGAAGCGGATTATCAGCTTCAAAGAAATTGTTGATCACAAGAGTTCATCCATTGGCAAGGAGATGGATGACTGTATAAATGATTGGTGGATCAAAAAAGTATTTTGTATCACGGTTGACAATGCCAGTGCAAATGACACTGCCATTGATTGGTTCAGGTGGAATACGACGGTAAATGAGGATATCATTCGTGAGAACCAGTTTATTCATGTTCGATGTTGTGCCCATATCATCAACCTCATAGTTTCTGAGGGGTTCAAGGAGGTTGATGATTCCATTATTAAAGTCCAGAACCTTGTGAGATATGTGAGGGCTTTCCCCCAACGGCTTCGCCACTTTAAGGCAATAGCCAAACAACTTGAGATCTCATCTTCCAGTATGTTGCAACTGGGCATTCTAACTTGATGCTCTACATACATGATGTTGGATGTAGCACAAAAGTATCATACAACATTCGGGGGGATGGAGGTCGAGGATAGGGGCATGAGGTATGTTTTGCTGGAGTCAATTGAGGGAAAAAGGGGGCTCGATGTGCCGAACACGGTTGATTGGGCTAATGTCAGGTTTTTTATTCAATTTGTAAAGTTATTTTATGACATAACTATGCAGATATTTGGGACAAAATATCCTACCACGAATATGTACTTCGAGGAGCTCTGAGGACTTTTTGACCACTTGCAAAAGAGTTATGCTGACAATGTGAGTTTGTTGAATGCAATAGCTATGAGGATGAAATACAAATAAAATAAATACTAGGGGGATGTGGAGAAGATAAATAGATTATTATTTCTGGCTACAATCCTTGACCCTCAATATAAATAGGCGATTGTAGAGGATTAGATTAGGAACATCCTCAGTGATGAGGATGCTGAAAAGTTTATTAGATCGCTTAAATGTGATATTGATTATTTGTATAACCATTACAATAGCAGTGGTCAGTCTTCAACCGAATGGGTAGCTCCTCTTGCCCGACCAATTTGGCATCTTCCTGAGATGACACACATGCACAAAGTTCAAATTTATTGCGGCTATGACGATATCATCAAAATCGTGCACCGAGGAACATTATGCAGTGTAAGTTTGAGGTTGAGCGATACTTTATGGAAGATGTCAAGGCATCTAGTGATACATTCTAGATATTAACTTGGTAGAAGGTGAATTCTGGTAAGTTTCCAATCCTCTCATGAATAGCCAAGGATGTACTATCATTCTTATCACTACGGTTGCCTCTAAGTTGACGTTTAGCACCGGAAGTCGTGTCTATCGGAATTCAATGTCTCCGACCACCATTGGGGCTCTCGTTTGTACATAGAACTGGTTAAATTCAATGCCCATTAGAGTAGACACCTTTGATGTCGAGAGCTGTAGGCTTGAATTAGGTAACTTTATGATTTTAAATGATTATTTATATAATTTTAATGTTTTCATTATTTAATTTATAATTTATATAATTTTGTAGACCTAGCTGTGAATCCCAAACTAATTGTGGATGACTGAGAGTCTGAGACTGATGCACCCTGGGATGATTACCATCATGCAAAACTCGTCAGAGTTAAATGTGGAGGTGAATTCATAATATCACTTGGCTGATGGTTTAGAAGTCTAATTAAATGACTAAAGAAAAGATAGTGCATCTGATCAATAAAAGTTAAAACTTCATGCAGAAAAATTAAAAATCACTACCAAGTCATCGACTCAAATGCATGGATTGTCAAGACTGATGCGGTGCATTGTGGCTATTTCATATTTAAATGAAATCTATGACATTATTCAATATTTTGATACTATAAATTTAAATTTATTACGATTTGTAGTTTGATTTAGTTATTGTATTTAAATTTTAGTTGTTTAACTTATTTTTATAGTATTTTATATTTTTTTAATTATTTTTTTACATTATTAAACAGGGGTTGATATTGAACCGATTGGAGCCCATTTTCTCAATAGGGCAATTGGGCTGAGTAGGGAAACTAGGCTTGAAAAAATCCATTTTCTACTCCGAGGGAGCTCCGACTTCGAGCTCCAAACTCCAATTGGAGTCAAACTCCGACTCCGATCGGAGTTAGAGTTAGAGGGGGATTTGACCTCCAACCCCAGTCAGAGTCGGAGTAGGAATCAGAGGTCAAATGTGAACATTCCGACTTCATTAAAGTTGGAGCCCACCCCTAAATAAACTTGTTGCTAAAATAGGTAAATAAAATTGCACAGAGAGGACACTCGGCAAAGAAGTCTATCCCTTGATGAGATGCCATTCGTCTCCTTTAAACATTTGCCCATATAAATGCTACGTGACTCTCAGAGATTTTTTTCAAGGATTCTAACTTTTCAGCCGGTATCGTTTATTTTCAAATCATTTTCATCTCATCTCATTTTATATTTTTAAATTATTACAATTTTTTTAAATTTTTTATATAAAATAAAATAATAATTTCATTTTTTAAAATTTTAAAATAAAAATAATATTAAAAAATATATTTTAAAAATATTTTATTTAAATTTTAAATAAATTTTAATTTTTATCTCAACTCATCTTACCTTATCTTATTTAGGCTGCATTTAAATATTGAACTGAGTTGAGTTGAATTTAGTTGAGATGATAAAATATTGTTAAAATATTATTTTTTAATATTATTATTATTTTAGAACTTAAAAAATTGAATTGTTTAATATATTTTATATTAAAATTTAAAAAAATTATAATGATGAATTGAGATGAATTGAAATAGATTTAATAATCAAACGAAACCTTAATCTAAACAAACAAGATAATTTATCCGAGCCATCTCGTGTCTTTTCACCGATCTTGCAGGTGGAAACTGTCTCGGACAAAAACAAAAGGTCATAATTAAGGATACATATGAAATTTCTGATTTAAAAGTTTTAGGGATTTCGAATTTTATTGATATTTTAGAGCGTGTTTTGACCATTTATAAATAATTAGACCTTGTCTTCTATGTACCAATTTAAAAATTAAGAGATCTTTTTCGTCACATGTATATAAACCTGAAGCCACCTAAAAATATTTAGAATGTTAGGTGTGGTTTGAATGATGAGATGATATGGTTTTAAATAAAAGTTAAAATTTGAATAAAATATTATTAAAATATTATTTTTTAATATTATTATCATTTTAAAATTTAAAAAAATTGAATTGTTTATTATATTTTGTATAAAAATTTAAAAAAATTATAATTATAAGATGAGATGAAATATTTTCATAATTCAAATGAATCTTAATTATTATTATTATTATTATTATTATTAGCATGTCAACGTTTAAAATAAAAAAGACAACGATAACAAAACAAAACAGAAGCCTACCACTCGTACTGGTGTGGGGTAGAACAAATCCTCTCCAACTCATCCTTCCGTCCCATAGCCTTTTATTTATTTATTTATTTGGTTTTTAGTTTTTTTGGTGATCTTATGTGACTTCGTTTACACGCGAAGATGAGTTTCTTATAACCTCCGCCCTTTTATAATGTTAATCCAATTATCATTTTGGGAATTTAAAAATTCAATTATAATATGCTGTACATTTTTTTACAACCGTGCAATGACCAAGTTATCCTTACTAGCTATATATATTGTATTAAAATAAATCTTTGATAAGATAATTTAATAATTTAAAGCCTTAAAAAAGCGAGTTCATCGCATTTGATGTTTTAAATTATAATGTACAATGCCGAAATTGGTGATTTATAAGTTGTAAAGGACGTTTTCCATCACCGATCGTGATCACTCACCTGCAAATTATTGAGTGGGCAACACGATGTGCCTGTGACCTCTCAGATGCTTAAATCAGTAATGTGAAATAATAATTTGAGAATGCATAAAATCATAAAGATTGAAGGTTAATTGTTGCTCCTATATATATAGGCATAGAGAATATAGGATGAGTATCATAAACTGATTAGCTTTGTACTATGCTCAGCCATTAAAAGATTTATCCCTGATGTATCGGAATCACCTAATCACACGTGGTCCATATCTAACTGTGAGATTTATCCCTTCCTAATAGGTCGACGGCTAGGTCTTCGTTAAGTCATACGACTCATTTGAGCCCTTTATGGGGTGATAGGCCTTGGGCCTCCAATTTGGGCCTTGGGCGGTCATGGAACACTTGGTTGACTACTACATGTGATTTTGACTTCACCTCTATTTCGGTCGCCCCCAAGGCTTCAGCCACAGAGAGCCCTACTACGAAGGCCTCATATTCTGCTTCATTGTTGGTGGTTTTGAAAGTGAGCCTTACCATGTATTGATGCTCCTGCCCTTCCCTGCTGATTAATTGGACTCTTATCCCTCTATTAGCGTGACAAGAAGAGCCATCCACAAAAAGGATCTAGGGTTTTCCTGTTGGGGCAATGACTACTTCTGGTGGGAAACCCGAGAATTCAGTGATTAATCTCTCCGAACTATCTGGTCTTTGTAACACCTTTGCCAGTGGACTTTTTGTGAGCACTTTGATCGAATGGTCCTGGAAGTACAGGCGCAACCTCCTGGCCGTTGTCACCAAAGCAAACACCAACAACTCTATTCGCAGATACCTGACTTCTGCTCCCTTTAGAGCGTGGCTTGTGTAGTACACGGGCAGTCGCGCCGCCCTTTCTTCCTTGACAAGGACTGTTGAGACGGCGTGGAGGGATACTACTAGGTATGCATAGAGTGTCTTTCCTTCTATAGGTTGTCTCAGAAGTGGCAGATTGGTTAAATGCTGCTTCAGCTTTTGGAAAGCTTCGTCACACTCCTCGTTCCAGGGATGTACTTTTCACAATATCCTAAAGAAGGGGAGGCATTTGTCCGTGGATCTGGATACGAACCTGTTCAAGGTTGCTATTCTCCTCCCTAGCCGTTGCGTGTCATTTAGGCTCTTTGGGGGCTTCGTGTTCATGATTGCTTCAGTCTTTTATGGGGAGGCTTCAATTCCTCTCTCCAACACTATGAACCCTAGCAACTTGCCCAATCCTACTCCAAATGTGCACTTCAATGGGTTCACCTTCATTTTGTACTGTCGTAATACTGTGAACGCTTCCCTTAGGTCGACTAGATGTTGGGTGGGCTCTTTATTTTTAACTAACAAGTTATTTATGTAAACTTCCATGGTCGCTCTATTTGATTTTTAAACATCCATTTGACTACCCTTTGGTAGGTTGCTCCCGCATTCTTCAATCCAAATGGCATGACTTGGTAGCAATACAAACCACGGTCTGTGATAAATGAGGTATTCTCTTCATCTGGTGGGCACATTTGGATTTGACTATAGCCTAAGTAGGCGTCCATGAAGCTCAACATCTTGTGCCTTGCAATCGCATCTACGATGACACCAATTAATGGTAGAGGAAAACTGTCTTTTAGGCAGGCTTTATTTAGGTTGTTGAAGTCCACGCACATTCTCCACTTTCCATTTGCTATTTTTACTAGGACGACATTAGATAGCCATTTAGGGTAACGGGCTTCCCTAATGAACCCCCTGACGAGTAGGCATTCTACTTTCCCTGATCAACCCCCCGACGAGTAGGCATTCTACTTCCTCGGCGATGGCTGTGTATTTCTCCATCCTGAATGACCTTCTTTTTTGACGTACCTTCTTGTGCATGGGATCCACGCATAGTCGGTACTCGATAATGTTGTTGTCAATTTTGGACATATCTTCATAGCTAATGATATGAACCCGCGGGAATGAAATCCCTTGAACCCACAACCAATTTGAAAACACCCCAAAAATGCCAAAATCAAGTCAATGGATGGAGAACCTAGACCCAATGAGAACTCGTTTCAAGAACCTAGATTATATTAAAATGTAGACCAGTTGAAGAACCCATCTTAAGAACCCAGATTACAAAAGTGGAATGCCACAAAGGTTGTGATTTACCTTTGATAAGTTCAAAAATTCAATTAAGAACAAGAGGAGATAAACTCAATTCAGAATAAATAAATTCATCAAATTTCATAAATTTCATGAACTGATTAGAATGAGGCTACATAGAGTATTTAAAGCAAAACTTAATGAAACCCTAACCAAAATAAACCCCTATATTCCAAAAGTGCCCCTGGATGAACAGTGCTGCGGCTACAGTGCTGCGCTACAGTAACTCGGCTACAGTAACCCTAACCCTAGTTCAATAAAATAATAACTTTCCCAACATGCCCTTGCATAGTCCCCTTAAGTGCTTCTCATAATAAACTCAATTATTCTAAACTAATAAAATAAGATCTTTAAATGAATTAAATAAGTTGAAACTCTTCAAGAGCCCAAAGCCTTTAACTCTTGTCGTTGCCCTCTTCCATAACTGATCAAATGAATTAAAACTGGATCTTCATCCTTCAAGCCCCATCTTGAATGTTGGGCTCTTGCTAAACATGTCCCAAGTGGATTGCATCAATCATTGCATTGTCTCCTTGATCTTCTTGGCCCATCTAGAAGTTGCAAATGATCTTTAAGACTAGGCTCATCTTGGTTCCCATCATTCCCCCTCTCCTCAAAAGGATTCGACCTCGAATCTCCACTTTGTCCCTTCAAATGTGTTAAGGACTCATGTTCTCTAAAGAAATGTCGGGTTGGGATTGTTGCACTTGGCACAAAATCAATGTAGTGCTCTATCTCCCTAATAAGTGGCAATCCACTAAACACACAGCTAGGAATCACGACCTCAAATCCCTGCAACAAAGAAACAACAACACTAGGCAAAGAATCGTTAAATTCATTAGTATAAAAGCTTGCCTTAGCATAAAAACTCACTTTTCTCTTTTTGTTTCTCTCTTCAATCTCTCTTTCTTTTTCCTCTTGTGGCTCCACTATTTTTTCCTGACTCTCAGCCACCTCTCTATTTTCTTTTTCACTCACACTTTCCCTCGACGTTTCGGTTTCATTCTCTTTCTTCCTCTCATTCTCTTTTTTCGTTTCACGCTCTCTTTTTCTTCCACACTCTTATTTTCTTGAACCCTCAACCTCACAATATTTTTACAATTCATTCTCTTTTTTCCTTGAGGTTTCAGCCCCACCATCATCTTTTTTCTTTCCTCATTTCTCTCTCTCTCTCTTTTTCAGTCTCACTATTTCTTTTTTTCTCAATCCCATCCTCACTTTTACTTTTTTGCTCAATCTCACTTTTCAGTTTTAGGTGGTCGCCATGAGCCTGAGTTGAACTTAAAGGAGCAAGTTTGATTGTTTTTCCATCTTTTACAAAGCTGTACATGTTCCTTAACCCATCACGAATCACCTTCCTATCAAACTGTCATGGCTTCCCCAACAAAATATGGCCAGGATGCATAGGCACAACATCACAAAGCACCATATCATGGTATTTCCCAATTGAAAAAGAAACTAGCACTTGCTTATTTACCCTGACCTCCCCACAATCACTCAACCACTGCAATTTGTATGGTCTAGGGTGTTTCAAGGTAGGTAAATTCAATTTCTCAACAAAAGTAGTGCTAGCCAAATTAATACAACTCCTCAAATCAATGACCATACTACATACCTTGTTGTTGATGTGGCATCTAATATGAAAATTGTTCTCGCTCTGCTGCTCTCTATCATCCATCTTAATTTGTGTATTGAGTGCAGGTCTAGTAACAAGAGAATCACCATACTCTTCTTTCTCATACCCATTTTCAACACTAGACTGACGTCGCCTCCTATCTCTCTCACCTTGCAGATTTCTAATCACTGCTTCTTGATTATCCATACTATCCCTCACTTCACCCAACACTAAGTTCAATAGCTCAAACTGTTGTTGCATGGCTTGTAACACAAAGGATGAGTTATCTGCCATCCCCTTTGGTGAAAAGTCACTTCTATGAGACATCATAATGTGCTGCACAAAAACAATGGTAGTGGAAAACCTCACACACTCTCTTACGTGTTTACACTCAAATAATGGCACTCCACTCGTGTTTCACTCTTAATGGCTTTTTTCCGATAATAGTCTCACACTCTCTTGCCTTTTACCTCAATAGTTTTCCCACTCAAGTTCTTTAAGAACTAGTTGAACAAAATCAAGACAACACAACCTTATATTATTCCAACCAGTAATATAGATTAAAGAAACGATGAATGAATAAAATGACACGAGACTCAAGAAATTTATACGAGGAAAAGAGTAATTATAAAACAAGATACTAACTAGAAAGATGTATTTAGCTCCTATGATGATAAAAGCTCAATCAACAAACACTTTCTTTCTCTTTGTTGTAACTATGTAGCAACTTTGAATACGCCACCTTCTCTTTTCTTCTTCTTCTTCTTTCTGTTTTTTTTTTTTTTCAATTTTTTTTTTTCTTTTCCTTTCCTTTCTTTTCTTTAATTCAACCACAAACAATAATATTCAATTGTGAAAACTAAGCAATTGAATTCAAACACACAAGCATGGACAATAAAGTTGAAGAGAATCAATGGAACGACACTCCAAGCATTTGACAAACTTAGAAATGCAGGAAACCCTAGAATTTTGAACCCTAGGTGATGCAAATTTTAGTCAAACTCAAAACCCTAAGAATTTCGGCAGCCTACTTTTTGTTTCTATTTTTTTTTTTTTTTGGCAACCAGAACAATGAAGCCCTAGAATTAAATTTAAAGATGCTAGAATTAAAAGATAGAATCAAACCTGATTGGAAACCTTGCTCTGAATATCAAATGATATGAACCCGCGGGAATGGAATCCCTTGAACCCACAACCAATTTGAAAACTCCCCAAGAAAGCAAAAATCAAGTCAATGGATGGAGAACCTAGACCCAATGAGAACTCGTTTCAAGAACCTAGATTATATTAAAATCTAGACCCGTTGAAGAACCCGTCTCAAGAACCCAGATTACAAAGGAGGAAAGCCACAAAGGTTGTGATTTACCTTTGATAAGTTCAAAAGTTCAATTAAGAACAAGAGGAGATAAACTCAACTCACAATGAATAAATTCATCAAATTTCATAAACTGATTAAAATGTGGCTACAAAGAAGATTTTAAACATCTTGCCTGAACGTTTGTGGGAGTATCATTTGCCATACATTGACTTGTTGCATGAACGTTTGCGGGACTATCATTTGCCTTTCATTGAGTTTGCATATAATTGGAGAAGTCATTCTGGTGTCAAGAAAACTTTAGACATTTTGCATGAATATTTATGTTGGTCTAAGATGAAGAAAGATGTCAATCACATTTGTGGCAGGTGCATTATATGCAAAAAGGCCAAATTTAAGCTTTTGCCACATGAGTTGTATACACCCTTACCTATTCCTAGTGAGTCATGGGTAGACATATCTATGGACTTTGTTTTGGGGCTGCCTAGGAAAGAAAGGAGTAGAGATTTTATTTTTGTGGTTCTAGATGGATTTATAGAGTTTGCATATAATATGACCATGCATACTACCACTTTATATTCTCCTTTTGAAATTATTTATAGACTTAATCCATTTACTCTTTTAGATTTAATGCCTTTATCTATTGACAACAGGAGTATCTTGGATGGATTTGTTCAAATTCTTGAACAAATTAATGATAATGCATATGAAATTAATGATAATGTTACTAACATTTTTCCTTTTGATCTAGGTGAAGATTCGAGGTCGAATCCTTTTGAGGAGAGGGGGAATGATGGGAACCATGGTGGGCCTAGTCTCAAAGATATGTTGTAAGTTCCAGATGGGCCAAATACAAGTTGAAGGGCTTAAAACATGAAGATTCAGTTTTGATTCATTCGATAAGTTATGGAAAGCGCAACAACATGACTTAAAGGCTTTGGGCACTTGAAGGCTTTCAATTTATTTAATTCATTTAAATGACATATTTTATTAGTTTAGAATAATTGGGTTTATTATTGGAAGGGGGCCTATGCAAGAGCATGTTGGGAAAGTTATTATTTTATTGAACTAGGGTTAGGGTTACTGTAGCTGAGTTACTATAGCGTCATACTGTAGACGCGGCACTGTTCACTCAGGGGTATTTTTGGAAGATGGGGTATTATTTTGGCTATGGTTTTAATTAGGTTTTGGTTTAAATACTCTTTGTAGCCACATTTTAATTAGTTTATGAAATTTGATGAATTTATTCATTGTGAGTTGAGTTTATCTCATCTTGTTCTTAATTGAACTTTTAAACTTATCAAAGGTAAATCACAACCTTTGTGGCTTTCCTCCTTTGTAATCTGGGTTCTTGAGACGGGTTCTTCAACGGGTCTAGATTTTAATATAATCTAGGTTCTTGAAACGAGTTCTAATTGGGTCTAGGTTCTCCATCCATTGACTTGATTTTGACTTTCTTGGGGAGTTTTCAAATTGGTTGTGGGTTCAAGGGATTCCATTCCTTTGGTTCATATCATCCAGGCAAACACATCTCAGTGCTCTACTAATGGTTGCTTTAGGGCCAGTCTTCTTGGGGGATCTTATTTCCAATCTGTGTCGTTGCGTTAAGGTGATCTGGGTACAACATTACGATCTCCAATGGCTCATTCGCCTCTACTTGCTGTAGGTTTTGCTCATCCCTCACTCCTACACTCCTGTCCAAAAGGACTGTGGGGCGTAGGGGCAATGTGCTCTGATTTCCCTCCTTGGCTGCTTGGTCATCTTCGCCCCTGATAGTGCATAATTCTCCCCCTTTGCTCCTCAGTTCCTGCACATAACACTCTTTTGCTAGGGCTTGTTCGCCTCATGCTTCCCCCACTCCACCTTCAGTTGGGAACTTCATCTTGAGATGGTATGTCGACGTAACCACCCTGAGATCGTTCAATGTTGGTCGCCCTAGTATATCATTATACGAGGAGGGTGCCTTCACAACTAAGAAATCGGTCATCGTGGTCGCAATAAGCATCCCTTTTCCTGCCATGATAGGGAGAGTAATGGCACCCACTGATTGGATCAGATCTCCAAAGAAGCCTTTCAATGGTGTCGGCGAGGGTCTTAACTTAGTAGCATCTATAACCATATTTACGAAAGCCTCCCAAAATAATATGTCTGTCAAGCTCTCATTGTCAATGAGTATGCGCCTCGTAGTGTAATTAGTGACTAGGAGGGTTCCACCAGCACATCATCATAAGGGTACAATACTCCTTCACATTCTTTTTCCCTGAAAGAGATAGCTAATGAGGAGTCAAGTTTTGGTGTTTAGATGACCTATCCGCTACTTAAACTTCGTCGTATCTGGTTTTTCGGGTTTGCGCCTTCTTGCTAGACAAGGATGCACCGCCCCCAACAAATCCACCTACTATTGTCTTGATTTTGCCTAGGGGGGCCTGTCCCTATCGTTATTCTAAGGCGCCCTGCCCCTTTCATTATTACAGGCGTCCTTCATTAGTGGGCGCCGCCTATCTTGGTTGCTGCTTCTTTGGGGATTGTATCCTCTCTCAAATCGTTATTTGGGTTTTGCTCGCTCCGCGACCATTTGCTCAAGCAAAGCGACCATTTGCTCAAGCTCCCCTGTGCCTGCCAATTCAGTCACTCTCTTTTTCATGGTTGTGTAGTCCTCTGTCCAATGTGAGCTTGTTTGATGGAATTTGTAGTAGCGCTTGCTGGTTCTAGGCTGGCGGTATTCTCTTTCTACCTCCTTTTTTTCTTGTACATTCAAATTATTACGGATGAGTTGGGTACTATGCTCTTGTCGCCTTTTATGCCTCCTCTCTTGGTGGTTCAATGCCTTTTGTGTTCCACTTTCAGCTCCCCTTTTCTTGTCTCTACAAGAGCCTGTAATGTATCTTTGGCATGGACGAAGTTGTCTGCCCTATCCATGAACTCCCTCAAGGTCGAGGGGGTCTTTCTTGCCAATTCATCCATGAACGGGCTGCCTAGCCAAATATTACCTAACATGGCAGCTAGAGTTATCTTCTCATCTTTATCGTCTGTCGTCAACCTTTATTTATTAAAGCGGGTAAGGTATGCCTTTAGGCTCTCTTCTTCCCTCTGCATGACGGTCAGGAGGTACGCTGCTGGGCACCTATGTCTCCTGCTGGGCATAAACTGTGTTAAGAACTGGCTGACTAGCTCTTCAAAGCTATCGATTGATCCCGGGTGGAGTGCTCTAAAACATCCTCTCGCCACTCCCTTCAAAGTTAAGGGAAAAGATCGGCAAGCGATTTCACCTGGAAAATCGTGGAGTGTTATATGCGCCTTGAAGTTCTCTAGGTGATCTACTGGGTCCTTTAAACTTCGGCGGGAGTGGCATAGCCATTACTTCCGCACTATAAGGCAATCCGTGCAGCTCAATATTTGTTCCACTAAGGAAGATCCTCCCATCTTCTTCACCATCTCTTCATATTTTTCGGCGAGACTACGTAGCTTGTCATGCAGCTTCTTTTTTTCCACATCTTTCGTGTTCACTACCCCGTTGCTATGTGCTTCACCTTCTCCCTGTTCGTTGTGGCCAGGTATGGTAACATCACCGAGCTTAATTTTGCCATGCTTTAGTTCCTCGTTCTCCTTCCTTTGGCTTTCAATGTCGTCTAACACCATCTTCAACTTTTCGTCAGTTGCTGCCAACCGTGTCTCCATGTCTGTGGGTGCTACTTCCGGTTCACATGTTGCTTGAGAACGTGTCACGATCGGCATTGGGGAACCACATTGAAGTTCAATGAAAACTGAAATCACAGTTATAGAATCTCACAGACGGCACCATCGTAAATGACATGTCCCACCACCAGTCGTGATCGCTTACCTGCAAACTGTTGAGTGGGCAGCACGGTGTGCCTGTGACCTCTTTGATGCTTAAGTTAGTAATGAGAAGTAATAATTTGAGAATGCATAAAATCGTAGAGATCGAATGTTACTTGTTGCTCCTATATATAGGCTTGAAGAATATATAATGAGTTTCATAAACTGATTAACTTTGTACTATGCTTGGCCATTATAAGATTTATCTCTGATGTATCAGAATCACCTAATAACATGTGGTCCATATCCAACTGTGAAATTTATCCCTTCCTAATAGGTCGGCAACTAGGTCTTCGTTAAGTCATACAATTCCTTTGAGCCCTTTATGGGTGATGGGCCTTGGCCCCCAGTTTGGACCAGACCAATATTAACTCCTCCATATGTCGTATTACAAAAATAATGGTAACTCAAAGGAGTTTAAGGTATAAATTTCTTTAGTTTTTCAAACAATTAAAGAATCTCATGTGTAAAATGGTAAAATGGTACTATACTACTTCAATAAAGGGTAAAATGGTAATATACTACTTCAGTAAAAATATTGAAACATGTTTAGACAAACGTGGCTATTAGAAGTGCTATCGATGAGCACGTGAGCAACTAGAAATTAGAGAATCTCATGTGTCAAATCAAATCAAAAAGCCTGAGAAGTAGAGAGGAAACATTCTAGCTAGCTGCTAAGATAGCAATCGAAGAGTTTCTGGGTTAGGGTCACAAGAAAGGTCGAAAGCCATTTCTCGATAGTTTAGTGAGCCCATAGTACCTTAATCAGAGAGCTTGAGAGATGTTTAGCAGATGGTTTGTCACATACTAAAATGAAAAATTCATCTTGGTGTAGAGATGCACTTCAGTATTGTAGTTCCTTATCAAAGGGACAAGAACACAACTTGCTCAAAATGAAACAATTTCAAAAGCATTGCTACTCCTCGGACAAAAGAAAAGCTGGGAACATGTAGCCTATGTAGGTGAAATGAAACTTCTGAGAAACTAAGGTGTATGCTTTGCTAGAGGAGCCGAGTAGAATTGGTTAGAACATAGGAATAGTAATGAGATTAATTCTCAGTATGCATATCAAATGCTTAATAGAATGTGTGAAGGAACTTTCATTCCTGATGTATTATTTTCATTACTTGTTTCGACCCCTTTTACATCCATATATATAGACAATATTTATGGTAACTAATTTTCCACTTTTCTTGGATCTATTGACACATGTCCTTCCAGAATATTATTCTGAATTCTAAATGATTCTATTTTCCTCTGCTGTGCATCTTTGTTCTCTATTGTGATGCATGCAGTGCTGCTGTTGCGTGTTCCTGCAATATGTGGTGGTCTCGTGCTTGCCATGTGATCTTCCTTAACAGCCTCCCTCGATCCAAGTGGCACTTGTGAAACTATGATACTTGATCGAAGAAGGTGAAAGCGAGCTGCTGACAAAGGCTTTGTGAGAATGTTAGCCAATTGATCTTTGCTGGACATTAATGAAACCATGAGAGTCTTTGCCGATACCCGGTCCCTAACAAAGTAGTAGTCAAGTTCTACATGGTTGGTACAAGTATGTAAAACTGGATTAACAGATAAATAAATTGCCCCTAGGTTGTCACACCACAAGGTTGGTGGATCATCTAAGTAAATACCAAGTTCCTTGAGACATGATTGAATTCTAAAAGTTCACATGTAGCATTGAAAACTGCCTTATACTCTACTTCAGTGGAGGATCTTACAATGGTTGGCTGCTTTTTGGGCCCCAAGAAATAAAATGAGAGACAAAAAATACACAAAACCTGCCTGTGGATTTTCTATCATTTGGGCAACCAGCCCAGTCAGTATCAGAGAAGGCCGAGAGAGAGAGAGAGAGTTTGGAAGACTTAGCAAAATGAATGCCAAAATTGGAAGTAAGCCTAAGATACCTAAGAATTCTTTTAACAGTTTTCCAATGGGGGGAACTTTGGGGTTATGCATGTATTGACAGACTTTATTTACAACGAAAGAAATGTCAGGACGAGTGAAGGCTAAGTATTGCAAACTACCAACAATGCTA
Organism: Juglans regia; assembly: GCF_001411555.2. NCBI lineage: Eukaryota > Viridiplantae > Streptophyta > Magnoliopsida > Fagales > Juglandaceae > Juglans > Juglans regia. The sequence continues at coordinate 17,858,798 of NC_049902.1, read as the reverse complement.
AGGTATAGATGGCGAGCCTCAAAGGAGGTCCCCTCAAATGTCGAAATTTTAATGGAAGAGGACATGGGTTTAGAGACAGGTTTGGCTTGATGCATATTGGCTCGTCTAAAAAGATCAAAAGTGTATTTAGATTGGTTGAGATACAAGCCATCAGCAGTTCTAGAAATTTCGATTCCCAGAAAGTAATGCAATTGTTCTAAATCCTTAACATGAAAAGACATACCAAGAGCCAAAATAAAATAAGAAACAAGAGACAAATTGGACCCAGTAACAATAATGTCATCAATATATATTAAAACAAAGATCATATGTGCATCATGATGATAAATAAAAAGTGAAGTGTCCGATTTGGACTCTTGAAAACCCAGTGAACACAATTTGTTATTGAGTTTGGAAAATCAGGCCTGAGGGGTCTGTTTGAGGCCATATATAGCCTTTTTCAATTTGCACACATATTAGGGAAAATCAGGATGTACAAAACAAGTGGGTTGCTGCATATAAACTACTTCCTCCAGATCACCATGTAAAAATGCAATATGTATGTCTAATTTTTGTAGAGGCCAGTTGAATGAAACAACAAGTGAAAGTAATAGACGTATAGTAGTGGGTTTAACAATAGGTGAGAAAGTCTCAATGTAATCTATACCAGCTTGTTGGTGAAAAATCCTGATCTACTGGACATGCTTTACGCCATTCCAGAGACCCATCAGCTTTCTTTTTAGTCCTAAGAATCCTTTTAGGACCTAAGACAATGTAGGAAGAGGATGGGGGAACAAGGTCTCATTTCTATTTTGCAAAAGTGCATGAAATTCAATCTCAATCTTTGATGAAACATGAAGGCACCGATAGCCTTTAGGATCTGAGAAGTAGCCCATAAAGACACAACGAATGGATTGGAAGTCCATTTTATGACGATTACACGGACATAAATTTGGCCAGAAAGCAGCGCCAAAAGTGCGTAAAAAATTGTTATCTTTTAAAGAGAATTTGAAAAGGGGATTTATTTTTTAAAACCGGAGTAGACATTCTATTGATCAAAACAACTGATGTTTGAAAGGCATCGACCCAATACATATGAGGCATTGAATTGGAAATAACCATATATATTTGGAATGACCATCAACTATAGAAAAATAAAACCTAGTACTATTTGTGGATAACACTGGGACTGAACCCCATACATGAAGAAAAAATAAAGAAAATGGGCATGCGGAGTGTGAAGGGGATAAAGGATGAGGCAACTCATGTGCTTTTGCCTTGATACAAGCAGTGAAAGGTGATGTTGATGTGTGTGTAGTAATAGGAAGTGCAAAGTTATGAATTACGAAGGCTGTGGCTTTTGGTGAGGGGTGTCCTAGCTGAAGGTAGAAGTGCGTTCACCAATGCAAGAACGGTGTCCTGAAGTAGAACCCGTCGTGTTTGCAAATCCTTCACAAATAAACAATTAGAGTGACACTCAACATGCACAGAATTGTCATGAGAAAATTGACAACAGAGATTAAGTTCCTTGTAATGGAAGGAACATGAAGTAATTTAGAGAGAAGAAAGGTGCTAGAAGGAGTATGTAGCTGGGCAGTGCCCATATGTTGGATCGGCAAGGTTGAACTATCTCCAATGTTCACTTGATCGGAGCCGTGATAGGAAGAATAATCCATATTAAGGTTGCTGTAATCTGAGGTAAAATGATGAGTCGTAACTGTATCAAGAAACCAGGAACTAATATGTGATGTGGGTGTGTATGCAGTGGTGAGGTTAGTTGAACGGGAAGGGGGAGGGGCATTCTGGTAGCTCTGATAAAATCTGTTGTAACACACAAGGGTAGTATTCCCTAGCTTGCTACACACTTGACAAAGTGGGCGAGAGTCTAGTCGTTGTAGAGAAAAGAAGGATGGAAAACTGCCTCCCAAATGCCAACCACAAGAGCCTCTGGACTCTCGGCCACGAGAAAAATATTGACTGGAACTAAGTGATTTCGTTGTGACGACATTAGCAGATATTGAGGAGCCACTGAGTGTTTGCTGTTGATAAGCAAGCCTTGACTCATGGTTTAGTAGGAAGCTATAAATCTGATGAGGGGAGAGGGGTTCGGTACGGGTAGTTAGAGAAGTGACTAAAGCATCATACTCGGTTCCTAATCCGGTAAGGAGATAGACCGAAAACTCAAATGGTGCTAAAGGTTGACCCGTAGCTCCTAAGGAAGCACCTAAAGCTTTTGCTTTATGATAATACTCTGTAATAGATTTAGGGCCCTTTTTTAAGATTGCTAACTGATAATGGGTTTGCATTGTGTGTGCAGATGATTGAGTAGCAAACAAAGAGTGCAGTGTAGTCCAAACTTCTTTCGAAGTGGAGCACTCGAGGACCTGAGCTAAGACCTATTCAGATAGAGAAGAGTTGATTGCAAAGAGGATGCGTTGATTCACTAAGACCCACTGCTTATACTCAGGATTAGGGAGATTATCAGTCATGGGAGATGGCATTGGAAAAGAGCCATCCACATGACCGAATATTTGATTTCCCTTTAAAAAGGGAACCATCTGAGCTTTCCATAGAAGAAAGTTTTCTATGGTCAGTTTAATTGTTACAAAATGATTCAAAGAGTTGAAGATAGAATGATTAATGGAGTATGGGTTTGGTTGTGGAGATGGGTGAAGAATCTGAGGACGCCATTTGGTTATGTTGTAAAAACAATAAAAAAAAAAAAGAAAAAAAAAACAGAGGACGTAGGTCAGTAGGCTTTGGATACCATAATGAGATTAATTCTCAGTATGCATATAAGATGGTTGGATCTTTCTACATCCATATATATAGACAATATTTACAGTAACTAATTGTAGGTCATTTAAAAATATAATATAAATAATTAATCATGGCATTTTGCTTGTAGGTCATTGGCCTAGAATATTAAAAATAGAATGTTTCTTATAAATGAAATACAACTTTTTTTAATAAAAAATGCAATAGAGAACTCATAAAAAACTATCCATACATAGAATTTATCCAATTATTAGGAAAAAAAAAATTATTATTTTTTATATAAAAAAAATGTTTGACCGTGTTGGTATTAATATTTATATATAAAAAAATTAATTGACTCATATAATTAATTGGGAATTATGGAAATGCAGGTTTTGGACTTGTGATGAAGGAAAAGAAAAAATAGTGAGAAAAATAATTATACAAAGAATAAATTGGAAAATTTTTCTGTTTGTGCATCTGACAGTGGGTGGGGTCCTAAACAATGATCCCTCCGATTCCACATCCACACATGCGCCACGCTCTCCTCTGCACTGCCACCTTTTACCAAGCAATTCGACACGATTTTATTTATTTATGTATATTTTAAACCTTTAGCAGTTTATTTTATCCCAAGAAAACTGAAGTTGAATATTGTTATGGAAAATTCTTCGGCATCTTTTAAATACGTTCTCTAATAAAAGTTTTTTTAGTGTATTTTTTTTAAAATATTTTTAAAAAAATATTATTACATACACAAAGAGATTACATAAAATTAAATGTATAAATTAATATAATTTAATATGATTCGTTAGATCTATTTTATAATAAAAATAATTTTATAATTTGAAGTACCATATCAAATCATACTAATTTTTTAATTTATTTTTGTATAATATTTTTTATGTAAAATATTTCTTTTTAGTAAACTTGTGTGTGTTTTCTAACATTTATATATACTCGCGGTGGTAGACGTGCAAAGCACGTTTGCCACATCTGTCAAATTGAAGAAAAAAATAAAATATAACTTTGAATACTAAAATAATATAATGTATAAAAATAAAATTATTATTTATTTATATTCATCATTTATTATGAAATTTAAATTATATTAAAAATTTAAATTAATTAGATAATTTTTTTTTTCTTAAAAATGTACAGTAAAATTGCATAATTTATTTAATGATAAAAAATTAGTATTTTAATTATCTATTTTATGTTAGTTTAAATAAATATTTAAACTTCTATGGTTAGATTAAATCTGAATATTAAATATGAAGAGTTGTAATTTAAAACCTATAAACCAATATTTTTTTTCACTTTTCCTTTCTCCCTCTCTCTCATTCCCCACGCACGATTGTGGTATTACGTCGCACATTGGCGTTCACACAGACGAACCCAAAAAGAAATAGAAAAACAAAACAAACGTGAAAAAAAAAAAAACCCTCTTTATTGTTCATTACTGTTGATGACCAGTCATGAAAAGTATAGGGATATGCAAAAAAAAAACCACACAGCCTCTTTATTGTTCATTACTGTTGATGAACAGTAATAAGATAGCCTCTTTTAAGATATAGGTAAATATATATATATAAATTGAAGTTAATTTTAAATATATGATAGAATATTTATATTTTAATTATCTATTTTATGTTAGTTTATATCAATATTTAAACTTCTACCGTTAGATTAAATCTGAATATTAAAGATGAATGGTTGAAATTTAAAATTCAAAAATTAATATTTTTCCTCACTTTTCCTTTATCTCTCTCTCATTCACCACGCACGATTGTAGTATTACGTCGCACATTGGCATTCACACGGACAAACCATTAAAAAAAAAAGAAAAACTAAACAAATATGTGAGGAAAAAAAATAAAAAATAAAATCCCTTTTTACTGTTCATTACTGTTGATAAACAGTAATAGGATATGTAAAAAAATATATATATTTACTTTCAATACTGATGAACAGTAATAAAAAGTACACATATAAACACTTGCGGAAAAAAATATAAAAAAAAAAAAAAAACCTCTGTACTGTTCATTACTTTTGATAAACAGTAATAAAAAGTATATATATAGCGACTTTTAAGTAATCGGCAGATATATATATATATATATATATTAGAAGGCACGTATATAAGGCAACCTAGCATCATCCTATTGTTATAGGGTAGGCAAATTTAGTCTATTTTTACTAAAAAAGGATTGAGATTTAGTAATAAAAATTAGATTTTTTTATGTATCAACTTATAATTTAAAAAATAAAAAATAAATGTGCAAACTTGCACCTAATAAAACTGTATACATTATCTTCTTTAAAAGAAAATATATTAATATCTAATTACTATTATTTGTTGTAGTGGAACCGTTTAATGAGGTGAAGCCGGTTCAATTTTTAGTTAAATTCAGTCGAATTAATTGATTTCAAATTTTTTCTTTTTAGTCATGTTTCTCGCATCATTGGTATGCAGTGGTAGATTTAAGAGGCTGGACTGCCCACCCAAAATTCCAAAAATAAAAAAAAAAAATATCAAAGTTTTTAGACTTTAAGTTTTGGTATATTTTATTTTCTTAAAAACTAATCTTGTTTTTAAAAAAATTAAAATAACCCTTAATTGATAACGAGTAATCTTTGTTCTTGTTAAACTTTCCTTCAATATTTTTCTTTTTTTCTTTATATTTTTTTCTTTATTATATATAGTACTACAATATAATTATGAAAAATATTTAAAAAATAACAATTATCTTGATGCTATTTCATTCTCCAAAGATAAATTTTTTTTTGTGCCTTTTCTAGAACGAGAACAATACCAAGCACGCGCACACACATAAATACTTATACCGTGTAAAAAGAAATAATTGATTGAACCGTTCTATTAGCGTGTAAAACTTATTAAATCAGTTAATATAAAAAATATTTGTATTTTAATTTTGTTATTTGTAGAGTTGTAAATGAATCGCTCTGTATGATTGTTCGCCCGATAGTCACTTGTTTAAATTCGAACTGGACTTGACTTGTGAAAACAAGTTTAAACGTAAAAGCAGAAACCTATTCGATTAGTAAATGACACATTATCGACTAAACTTGACTCGACTAGATTAATGTTTGTTAAGAAAATAGTGTACTGATAGAGTTCTAAATGTATTATTTTAGTTTATCATGTCATGTTTAATATGAGGACATCCTAAAATATATCTAGTCATAAATGTAAATTTTCATGATAAATAAATAATGACAATTTCTTTTTAAAAAAATTATAATTATTTTCGGACACAATTACTTACATTTAGCAAGATTCGCCCTATTATTTAATTACTATCATTATTTTCATTCGTATCATAAAGAGTTGGTAAATTTTTCTTTGGATATAAAATTAAGCGCCTGCATTTAGATAGTGAGATATGATGTAATAATTTTAGATGAAAATTTAAATTTAAATAAAATATTATTTTTTAATATTATTATTATTTTAAAATTTTTAAAAATTGAATTGTTTGATGTATTTTATATTAAAATTTAAAAAATTTATAATAATAAAATACGGGTACTAACTGTTCTTACGGGGTTCCGTGTTTTGTTTTTCGGTCAGCAACGGTAAAAGGACAACAATGGAAATACACAAAGAAAGATGGGGCAGACTGCAAAACGTAGAGGTAGGCTAGGAATAGTCAATACAACCCCAACTCCTCCTCCCCCTTCCCCTTTGTATATGAAAGTAATGGCTTCAGCTACACATATCCTCAACTTCTCTCTGCTCCGCTCTTTCTCTCTACGTCCTCGGGGTTTTCTCTTCCTTTTCCTCTAGAGACCTTCAAGTTCTGGTTCGTGGGTTTTATGTTTTGGAGCAAAGCTACGCAGAGAGGCACTCTGGGGAGTTGCATATTCCATTTTTCTTTTATATATATTGGAAGGTTATTTTTGTTTATGTGCAATGGCTACGGCACCGGTGAAGTCTCAGCCACTGCACAACTTCTCCCTCCCTTTCTTAAAATGGGGAGGCAAGAGCCACACCAACACCGCCACTCGCTGCCGCCGAACCGTCTCACCGGTTTCCTCCGAACCAGACTCCGACCAACACGACTCCGACCCGCCCGCTCGCCTCGGATCCCGTTCATCGCGCAACCGATTCGGATTCTTTCCTTGCTACCATGCCGACAGGCCTCAGAAGCAGCCGGGGCGAGGAGAGAGCGGCGCAGAAACAGATGACGTCGGACATAGGATGCTGCAACCCGCCGAGGAGGAGGAGGAGGTGGTAGAGGAAGCCGAAGCCGCGGCCGAGGAAGCGGCGCAGAAGCCGTGGAACTTGAGGCCGAGGAAGACCGTACAGAGGGGCACAATGATTGAGATTCTTACGGAGAATACCGCTAGTGCGGTGCTTGCGATTCCAGCCGCTCCGAAGCATCAGAGCGAAAACGCGCAGCCGAAGTCGCTGCGGCTTCGGGGGATAGCGGCGGAGTCGCACTGCGCGGAGAAGAAGGAGAAAAGGAAGTTCTGGATCGCGTTGTCCAAGGAGGAGATCGAGGAGGACATTTTTGTCATCACTGGGTCCAGGCCCGCTCGCCGGCCCAGGAAGCGGCCCAGGAATATCCAGAAGCAGATCGACGTATAACTCTCCTCTCTCTCTCTCTCTCTCTCTCTCTCTCTCTCTCTCTCTCTCCATATACACACATATATATGCTTATGTATATATGTGTATACATATATTTGTTTTGCTGTTTGATTGTTTTCGATGCGCTTAGATTCTGTTATGGTGGCTGAAAGATTATTTCCTTTTTTTTTTGGTTTCAGAATGTTTTTCCCGGGTTGTGGTTGGTGGGGACGACGGCTGATTCGTATCGGATGACCGAAGCTCCCGCAAAGGTTCTCTCTCTCTCTCTCATTGCTGAGTTAGATATGCTCTGCTTATGCTTAGATTAATTTCTGATACAATGGTCTAGATTCTGTCGGCATGCCTATCCGTGAAAGTTTTCATTTCAATCTGTTCGGCAAGTTTCTTAGTTTTATTTTTTATTTTTCTGAAATTCTTGGTAATTTTATACTTGATTGTTTCGGAGGGGAAACTAATACTTTCTTGACGGGCTCTGCAGAGGTAGGAGACACGACCACAAAAAATCATGATTTTGTGAACTCTTGAAAGGTTAGAGACATTGCTTCTGCAAAATTGAGTCTTCAATTGGAGGTATAATGCATTTTGTTAAAAAGAGGAAATCAAGTTATCAATGGAAGGAAGAAAATAAAAAAGAAAAAAGAAGAAGAGGGATTAATTTCTCTGTCCTTTATTTTTTTTTTCATTTTATGTTGCGCATTTGGAGTATATTTCTCGAAGTGCAGTTAAGTTGTCGTTTACATGTAGTAAGTAGTTTGAAGATGTAAACATGAAAATATAGTGGAATGAATATTTGTGTGTGCCTGTGTACGGTTTTGCGACTTTGGGCAAGTTGTGTCTAGTTTGAAAGAGTTCTGATTAATTGATTTATTTACAATGTTTTACAGGCTTCCCTACATCAACGTGGGGGTAGGGTATCAAGCTTCTAGTTATTTTACAAAACCATTATTCAATGCAAGATTTATTTGTGGGGGCATTTCTTGCTTCCTTGGCTCGAAGAGCTTCATGAAGAGGAACCCCTGATGCGGTTCAAATGTTTATATGTTGACTGCTGCCCCCTTTCTATGTTTCCCCATCCTGAATTGATGCTTAAAAAATCCTTTTATTTTTTATTTTTTTTATTTATATATATATATATATATATGTTGGTGAACCTCTCCAAGGCAGGGTCCTTCGGACTCATCTCTGCAGAGTAAACTCCGGTCTCGTGCACTGCACCCTTAGAAGTTTCCATATCCGGAACTGGTTAAATCACTAGCTTTTCACCAGGGGGTATGGATCCAAAGGATTGTTTGTACCCATGAGATGTTGAATCCTGGACCTTGAAGATAATGATATCCCAAGACCAAGGCCGTCACCACTTGGGCCAATCCGTTTGGGTTCATTTTTACTTGGTAACCATATATAATGCCTAATATTGGTTGATAGTAACTCTAAACATGCTGATATTTTAGAATGATTGACAGGATAAACATTTCTAGCATATTGGTTTTTGAAAATTCCGATGTTTTAGTATGTTGGCATATTCTTATAATTTGTACACATTTAAAAAATTTTTTTTTTTCTTATCTATATCATAATGTGGAAGGCACCAACCATGTAGTTGTGGTTCTGATAAAACCTTCTAGGCATATTGAATAGATTCGAAGAGTCTAGAAGTGCTACTTCATGATTTGGATCTCTTGGGCATCTCAGTAATGCAATTAATTAAGAAAAGTGTGAAGTATATTCATGCCTAACATTGTGTATCAGTCCATATTATAGTATTTTACCATCGAAGCCCCTGAAACTTGTTTAAGAAGGGAGAGGTGTGGACGTCTTTCAATTGCTAACTATTGCGTTTTGATGTTAAACTGAGTTGAGTTAAGATGATAAAATATTGTTACAATATTATTTTTTAATATTATTATTATTTTAGGATTTGCAAAAGTTGAATTATTTATTATATTTTGTATTAGAATTTGAAAAAATTATAATGATGAATTGAAATGAGTTGAGAGGAATTTGGTAACCAAAAGTACACTTTCTTAGCAATCTTAAGTCAGAATATTCATGGATTATTATTTTCTTTGATGACGTAGAACTTCACCATGGTAGGACACTTCATACCCCCCCCCCCCCTAAGGAGTAAAACCCAAATACATGACTCCACCTATAATTCGAAGGAGCTCTTATTGCATAATCAAATCCAAAATGTCAGGGTCTACAGCTCAGCCCAATCCCATTTCTTTATTGCAGAATCAAATTTATGATCTTTTTATATTTCCTATTTTATCATATACCAATTTTGTCTGAATAACAAAGTATTTTTAGGGATGAAGAAAGTGGCTGGGAATTTTTCGAGTTGTAATAAATAATAATGTAATATCTTATTTTACTTTGCTAATGAAAGTGGCAACCAATATTATGTCACATTTTGCAGGTATGTTATGATTTGATGTAATTTGATTAATTTTTGTCACCTGGAGGGAGGCCGTGGAGCCTAATCCTATAGTAGGCAAATGCTGGTGTGCATTTGTTTGTGAGGGTGAACAAGAGAGATTAGCCTTGTTTGGGGTATCAATCTCGTTTATGTACTCTGTTTTTGCCTTAAATTTCAGTACATATTAAAAACGGCAGCTTAGCCACTTTTGTACTTGGTGCCTACTTTTTCCCTGGCACCAAGCCAATAAATACAATTGGATTATTCCTTCTTAGGTCAATCTCTCTCTCTCTCTCTCTCTCTCCCCGTATATGTAGTTGTGCCTGTTAAAAGGGTTTATGATGCTGAAGAGGCATATAAAATAGCAATCTAGTTATTTTATTAGGTGGCTATTTATACATATATATTACAAGTAGACCATCCTGTTATTCCCGCAATGATAGAAATCTTGTATGATTTCATGACTCTCTCTCTCTCTCTCTCTGTTTTATATGGTTTTTGTGGAACCTAATGATGACCAAGAGAAAAAGAATGCGAGATCGGGTATAATAGCTTTAAAATCCTAGAAATGATCGCATATGACTAAAAAATTTTAAAGATTTGTTAGAGGTATATAGGAATCAAGATCCTCGAAAAAGGAAGTTGTATTAGTCCTAGACAGAAATTTTAGAATTTGTTAAGAACAAAAAGAATTTTGAATGACATGGTGCCAAGTGGTACACCATTAGATCAATGGGCAAGTGACGTGTCAAACATGTGCCAACTCATCACAACAGCCCTACACGTAAGCCAAACGCCCAAGATAACTCTAGAAGCCTCCAAGCAAGTGCACGGTCAGTAACTCACTACCCATCACTCTTATACCTATAACTCACCACCAACTTAAAGTGCCACCACCTAATACTTAAGATGCAAATCTGATGTGTAAACTATTATGTAAGTGATGAGTTAATGGTTAAATGATGTGATTAGGTTCTGTTTAAAGCTTAACTTGTGATATAATTGATGATTATGAAAGAATGTAAGTGAAATTAGCATCGATTCGAAGTTAGATGATACAAGTTGGATTTAGGGTTAGTGATCATCATTATGAAACTGCTTTAAATGTAGAAGTTTGGGTTTGGTTCATGCCTCACTAAAGTGTGCTAAGTGTTTGATTTAATCGTTTGAATCAAGAACTAGAATTACAAACTAAGATAGATTCGGTTATTAGGTTTATGATCACCAATGAAGAGTATTATAATATGTGCTTTGCATAATGTCAAGTTAATTAGGCATAATTAGGTGTTGAATGGACTGAATTAGTAAAAATGGATTAGTACTAACAAAAAGAGTTTATAAATTTAGAATCTTAGCTTGTGTCTAGATGAAATAAAATTTATAAGGTAACGAAGTAAGTCAATTATCAAAAATTGAGGTTTAGGAAAGGTTCAAGGATTTCGACCCTAGGAGGTTTAATATACTAGCTAAATTGAAAATGAACTTAGACATGAGTCTAGCTAGATATGAAGATAACTCAGTTCATAGAAAACGGTTAGAGTTGGGGTCAAAATGCAAATATTGGAAAATATAGGGGCTAAGTTTCAATTAGTGAAAGTTCAAGGGCTAATTTGTAAATTATATTTTATTAAAGAGGATATTAATCAACTTGGTAAGAATTCTTAGTTAAGAAAAATTCTACTCATCGTACTCATACCACACACCACACATGATTTTTTAATTGTTTATTTTTTTCCTTAACAAATATCTGGTGTATGAATGATGAATAAAAGAAATCAATTAGTTTAGGAAGAATAAAACTAAAAAAAATAAAAATAAAATAAAAATAAGTGTGGTATGTAAGATAATGAATAGCAAAACTCGTTAGTTAAAGCCTGATTTCAACTCATAATTGACGACTGCGTAGAAAAGAAGGACAAAAGCCCAAACTGATACATAGTTTGTAAGTTGCTTCTTATGACCTTTATGAGCTTTCAAATGAATGTTTTATAGCCCATTGCATTATGCATATAGCATGTTTTCATGCCATGATGAGTTTAATCAATGAGCCTGTTTTAGTAACGTTTTGAGTTTTTCATAAAGGGTAATTTGGTCACACACCTCTTGTGCTATACCCGACTTTTGATTAGCTCACTGGCCTGGCATTTTTTCAGAAGTAAGATCTCGTGGTTTTAATTATTTAGAAGAGAAAACCTAGGGAATGGTTGGGCTTATAATCTACAAATATCAGCCCTCCAATAGTTGGTTGCCACGTAGGCTTACAACTTAGTGATGGTGTGACTGCGTTTCACCCGATTCCTCGTCATCCCTTTCGCCCCTCTTGCTCCAAAAACGAAAGCTCTTTGTCACTTACAGTCCCGCTTAGAATTTATAAACTTGTTGCTCTGTGTAAAATTGAAGACTTGTATATTCATTTGTCTCGAGAAATATTCTGAATAGATAGAACTATTTAAAGAACAAAAGAGCACTGCACAAGTTGGGCACACCAACAAACAGGTGGTGCGCGTTAGTGCTTGTAGACCCAGCATAAGATCATCACAACATAAAATACTCCTTTATACAATTCACAACAAAATGAAAACAGAATTAAAGAAAAGATATTCTAGAGGATTCTGTTGACAATGATAATTGGAGATCTTGTTGTGATGCTGAGTTGGAGTCTTGCGCAGAGGAGGCCTTGCGTGGAGCTGACTTGGAGGCAATGGCAATTGTAGTGCTTTCCTTTGGATTGACGGTGTCAATCGAATATTGCCATGCTAACATATAAGATGAAGTTGTGCTGCAGAGGGAGTTCAATATTTGGAAGAAAAAGTAAACAAAAAGGCACAAGGAAAATGTAGCGAGTAATATATTATCCAAAAAAAGAGAGAAAGGAGCCATTGCATCTATGATTGTTTTAGTCAATTTTGAAGAAACATTGGATTTGAGATCTCTCGATGTGTTTGTACGTAAAATGTAAATTGGAGAGCCAATTCAATATTTGAAAGAAGTCATAAGAAATCCCATAGCACTCGATGGACTGTTTCTGGAACGAAAAAAAACATGAGAGAATCGCACGATTTTTCGACGGAAGAGTTTCAAGTCTCGCAGCGAGCAATGATTGTGAGAGGTGGATTTCAGTTGAAACCTGTCGACGTTGGACTGGGAGGTGCGGTGGAACGAGAGCAACTATTGGGCGGCAGAGCAAAAAGATGGAAGAGATGAGCTTCAAATCGCGATGGTGAGGGCTGCTTCGATGAAAGCGATGGTGAGTTTGATATTGAATCAAGATAGAAGGGAGGGGCTCTAGTGACCTGGTTTGTAATTAGCTGTGGGTGCATCTATTCTCTATTTGGTGTGATATCTTATGTGGCAACTCATAATAGAAGGGCTGCTTCTCTAATAAAAACAGCCGGATCGCTCCAAAGCAGCCCTCTATTTAGAAATACATCCTTCAACTTTTCTGTCCATCAACATTAACGGGAAACACGTGTCCCAATCACAAGCTTACACAAGTCATCTATAGTCTTTAAAAAAAATAAATCGAATTTGTTTAGCCAAAACTAATTTTAATAGTAAAAAAATATATTATTAAAAAATTAAAATTAAAAAACAAATGACAGGCACATTTGGTGACTTCCGCCATAGCCATAAGTGGTGGCGCCATGCTCTGGCCACCTTGAAGAGTTATTAGTGGAGTGACCTGTTTCTAAATAACTGGAACCACAATGTCTTATTTTTAAAAGGAAAAAAAAAATAAAAATAAAAAACGCAAGGAGCTAATCCAAAGTCAGGTATAGAATAAGGGGTGTGTGACCGAATTTACCTCATAAAATATCATAATACAAAGTATGCGTGAATGAATGAAAATGATGACGGTGAACCTACAGTCAGGAAGGTATATAATCTTGACAAGGTTTCTTCGGCCGACTCTGGAGTTAGTAAAGTTGATGTGGAAATCCCTTGGTTAGGAAGGTATGAATCACGACAAATTTAAACACAAAATCAAACTATTTCATCTCATTTTATTATTATAATTTTTTTAAATTTTTACATAAAATATAATAAACATTCAATTTTTTTAAATTTCAAAACAAAAATTTTATTATAATAATATTTTATTTAACTTTTAACAAAATATTTTATCTTATCTGAATTGCGTAACCAAACAAAGCCTTTTGGCCACCTCTGGAATTAGTAAAGCTGATGTGCCAAACCTATGGTCGGGAAGGTAGGAATCCTGACAAACAAATAATGAATGAGAAAGATAAAATGATAATGATGAGTCGATGACTAGTGAATATGTTTATGAATGCCGTTTATAATTTTGCATCACTTTTATGCGTATTTCCCTTGATAACTGCTATGTCAATGACCATTGTTTTATGAAAGCTTGGGAAGTACCAAACCTATATACAGTCACTCAAGTTGGTCTGAAAGTATTCTTACCGACATCTCCAATCTCTGTATGGTAGTCCCATTGCAACACCGTATATCTTTTATATGCAGGTTCTATCAAGCTCGTGTTGGTAAAGGAGGATCATCCTACTTATTGAAAGGGGTGGAGATGTAAATGCTGTAAATTCAAGACAATATTGAGGTTTGTGAGTTTATGAGTAGTTGTACACTTGTAATACGTATATTAAGGTAATTGGGTTGTAAATTATCTGGTACATTGTTAGTAAAATGTTCGAATTCTGTTGTGTATATTGTTTTAAAAACGATATACACGACTACGGATTGTATCTCCAGCATCACAATAAGGTCCCGTTTGGATTCAAAAAATATTTTATCTCATATCATTTCATATCATCTCATCATTACAATTTTATCAAATTATCGCACAAAATATAATAAATAATTTAATTTTTTCAAATCTCAAAATAATAATAATATTAAAAAATAATATTTTAACAATATTTTTTTCAACTTTCATCTTTTATCTAAAACTATCTCATCTTATCTCTTCTCTGAATCCAAACTAGCCCTAACTCGATACTCAGTGAACCGAACCGGGGGGAAGTTGGGGGCGCCACACGTAATTTCTATCCTGTTTTCAAAACTGCTTCATGATTGTGAGAAAAAAAGCCTTCACTGCATCACGTGGATATGGTGTACAGAAAGTAGAAGACAATAACAATTAAGGAAGTTCCTTCGAAATTATTGAGCACAAAGGCGCATGTGGTAATTAGATATCTGATGGTTAAATTGTCAACTCCGCTTATTTATTTTTTCTTAATGGACATGTTCTTCTTACTTTCCCTCTTGACAAGTCAGAGCAGCAACTCTTTTGGCTTTAGTACTTGGTAACTCAATTAAACTTGAATTTCCACTCCCCCATTTTTTCAAAGTTTGACATCAATTGGTTCGGCAGCCACCTTTGATGGAAATTCAAAACATTGCATAGTTAGAAGCTCATAACAGTGACATCATCTATTAAAAGGATGCCTTGTAACCTTTTCTTCTGAGAATGACCGATTTAAGTTGTCGATTAGGAGCTAGCTCTAAGCTAGCTCTTGATTTTGACCAGATGGGTTCATTGTTTCTCATACCAGGTAATAAGTGTACACATTTTGCTGTATGACTGAGAAGTGAGAAGCAGACTCTGATCTTAATCTGTTCTGTCCAGTTATCATACAATCTTGCTGTTCATTTGTTTCTTGTGGCCTGAAGATTCTATATTGATCATTGGGCTTTAGGATCTCTCTTTAATGAAGCTCTGTCAAGCTTAAGAGCGGTCGTAGGTGTGAAATTACTACTTGTACCAAACGCTTAAGTTTATGGAAAGAGATAGATTTAATTATTTGTATTATATTTTTAACCGTACGTATATTTCTCATCCTCCTCCCCAAAATCTCATAGTGGCCAAATATTATTGGAGAAACCATGGCTTATTCCTGGTGGGAAGTGAGGGTTACTTTTCTTCTTCTTCTCAGTCTCTTCCTGTGAGCTCCTTGCAAGCTTCCTTCTTCCCTTCCCTAGCTGGGTTCCGAACATAGTGTGGGTAATGGAGCTTTGAATTATAGAACTTAATTAGAAGGTTCTTTAATTTATTAAAAAGTCGTTTACATTTAGTATAGTTGCTTTCCACTTCTGTTTGGAGCTGCTTTTCAACATAAACTTTAAAGTGATTTTAGCAATCTAAAAGCTATTCTAAAAAGTTGGTATAGTAAATTTATAAAAAGTTGTTTAAGATCCGTTAAAAAAACAAAAAAAAAAAATTGAAAGTCTACTTCTTTTTTTTTAAAAAAAAAAAACAAAAATTGAAGTTTTTTTGAAAAGCTTTTGTCTATATAGCAATATATTTTTTTTTAAAAAATCATCATAATTAACTTTAAAAAGCTTTAGATGCATGTTTACAAAATAATTAATAATTTTATACTATTAATTTTTTTAATAAAACTCTACTGCTATTGTAATCTCAAACATGAACTTAATTTAAATTTTCTGAAGTCGGGTTTTAAACATTTTTTGGGAAAATTAATGTAAGTTCTTTGGACTTGCACTTTTTATAAACTAGTACTTAGTTTAAAAAGTTTTGGTTAGGTTTGGAAACAAGAAATCTCTCAATTCATCTCATTTCATTTAATCTAATTATTATAAATTTTTTAAATTTATATACAAAATATAATAAAAAATATAATTTTTTAAAATTTTAAAATAATAATAATATTAAAAAATAATATTTTATTTAACTTTAAATTTTTATTTTAACTCGCTGCAAAAACCTATCCTAAAACAGAACACCTAAAATTTGTTAGGACTCAACAGTTAACTGTCACGTCACATTTAGCAAGGGAAGGATGCGTTTTATATAAAATTAAGCATAAACAATAAAAAATTAAAAAAAATTAAGAAATCAACAAAATTTAAAGAACTACATAAAGAAATGGTAAATAACATAACTAAAAAAAACATAAAATAAAAGTTTATAGACTAATTTAAAAATAATAATAGAAAAAATAAAGTTACAAATACAAAAACATCAACTAAACCAAAAATAAAAACACATAAAAATAACAATAGAGTTTTTTAAAGCACATAAAATTTAAAGCAATCATAATTTTGTTATAAAAAATTGTGAAAATTATTAAAGAAATAAAAAAAATTAAGATAAACTAAAAAAGGCAGAAAAATAGTTGAAAAAATAAATTTTCCCTCACATACAAGAATAATACCTAATTTTTAGGACTAGAGACTGAATTATCATACAAACTAAATAATTTAGAGAGATCTTCTTCTCCAAAATAATTTAGAAATTTGAAAAGCTTGCATTTTTCTAATTCTCAGCTTTCTCGTGAACCAAAATGACTAATAGAAAAAGGGAAAGAAATAATAAAAACCAAGAGATCCACAAGTAAGGAGGGAAAGGAGAAGCGAAAGATTACTACTAAGGAGCTTAACCTAATCTAGACAAAGAAATCTAAGGATCAACCAAAACAAATATTAAAAAAAAAAGTGGAACTTGGTGATATTTTGAAAACAAATAAGATAGAGACAATTAAAAATTACATAAGCAAATCAAGCAAGAGAGTTGACTCAGATTTCAAGTAAAATGAAGGCCTGTATCACATATAATAGATTACAATAAATAAATGGGTAAATAAATAAATAAAGCAGAAAGTGAAGAAGTGAAGGTTGATTAACACCTCTGGAATTAGTAAGAATATGAACGAAATGACGAGCGAAGAGCAAGGCATCATGGCATGAGGCACAATGTGAGGCAAAGGATGTGATTTGTGAGAGAAGGAGACCGAGAGAGGTGGGAGTGGGGGAGACATGAGGTAGAGGAAGTGAGGGAGGCGGTCGTAACTCGTGAAAAATAGTGAGAGTCTGAGAGAGAGAGTTGGGAAATTAGGGTTAGGGTATTTTGTTTTAAGGTTAAGAATGATATAATTGTAATTTTGAAAAGCTTAATGGGTCTAAATGGGTCACTAGCTGGTTGACTCGTTAGTGACCCATTAATGAATCATGTCTTAACGGGTCAACTCGTTCGTGTCGTGTTCGTGGTGGATTAACGAGTCATGTCACAAATTGCTACCCATACTAGTCAAGGTTGTGACGCCCCCAAGTTTCACTTAGGATTTGGTGGACTCTGAAACGTCAGGACATGCAACACAAGGTTACTTGCCTCTATTCATGAGAATAAAGATGTAATGCACCTAGCATGTATCTAATAATATACAATATTCGCAGCGGATAATTTCTCTTTTTGAGTAATACAATATGCAATATTCACAGCGCATAAACATACTTCATTAAATCCACATAACTGAAGTTCAAAGGTTACAGTGTATGTCCAAAGATATGTAACATCACGAGTATTGGAGACAACGCTCCTGAAGTACATGTAAAGACTACTAATATGTACTACGCTAGTCCTTTGAGTAGCTAACACAACTCGGCCAAGGAAGCCAACATACTATCGATAAAATGGAGCATCGAGGCTATAAGTTTCGCGTCGTTGCATTGACGCTTAATCGACCTCTTCTAGTCAACCATTGGTTGCATCTCTTGATCTCAGAACATGATCTACCATTCTAGTGGGAATGATAATTGAGACTATTAAGTGAGATTTGATTACAAATCTTAGCAAGTTAAAGAATAACTTTAACTAGCAGTGTACATATATGTGTATGACAGTTAAACATGAATGCTAACGTGAATATGAATAAACGTGACGTGACTTGAAAAGTAACATGACACGAATCGACATAAACTGAAACTAACGTGAACTGAACTGACATGATATGAACTTGGATTATACGTAAAATAATGTGACATGAAAACTGAACAAGATGTGAATTGAAATTGGACTGATCTTGAAATTGAACATGAACTGTGGATGTTACACAGGTCCCATTGAGTCTTGTGCCCTTGTCGATACCACATCATCTCACAGGTATCTGCACCAACTGTGAGTACATTAACATACGCTTCACACCACGAGTATCTGCACCCATTGCGGGTACGTAATGTACGGATCCTGCGATAGGTATCTACGCCTGCATGAGTGTATATAACATGAACGTGAACTTTGTTTGGCACCATTGGCGTTGGCGCCTGACTTTGCTCCAACGACCAGTTACTTAAAGCCTCATTTGAAACTTGTTGATAGTACTTTTTCATCGAGGGAATTTCGCACCAGTTTAAACCATCCGGCGTGAACAATGGAGTTCTAATAGGATATTACTGCATCCTAGTATTTGAGGTCGTGATAAATTAAAAGACTCCATTGATTGAAAAAACTGCTTTTCTTGACGAACTTTATACTCGTGACATGATGTGGCGTGAAATGGAATAACATATGACATGACTTATGAAATAAAATCAAAGAAAGCCAACAACATCCATCATCTATCATCTATCATCTCATCCATCATCTACCATCCATCCAACTTATCCATCATTCATCATCTATCCTCCCTAATCATCCAACCAATCTATCATCCATCATCTACAACAATAACAAGTTCTCATTCTAACAACAACAACAAAAGAAAAGCAACAACAACAAAATAAATATCTTGTGCCAACCAAATTAAATGTTCACATTCTAAAGTTCCAACAACAAAAAGAACCAAACTCAGAGTGCCATTCCAAGTTGTGCCTGAAGAAAATATGGCATGAGGAAATAAGATAGGTCCACATAAATTAATAAAAATAAAGGAAACAAAATTGAACAAATAACAAGTAACACAATTTTACAAATGCACCTCAAACCTCAATCATCTTCATGTAGTAGACTCGCTATACTGGTGGTTAATTTTACATTAAGATGTTAAAGTATAAGAAATTAATATAAAAAAATGAAAAAAAAAATCAAGATTTATAACAAAAACTAAAAAAAAAAATCTCTAAGTATATATCCTAAGTATACCATGTAGTTGTCCACATAATCAATTGTACCTAAATAATTTTGACTAAAGCGTACAAGAGTGGACTTCAACCAATTTTGCGCACACACAAAGGTTCTATAGTTCTAGGAGCCAAAGAACTCCGAAACGAATCTAGGACACAACCTTCTATGCTAAATGCTAACTCTGATGCTACGGTGGTGATCAGAATGACCAAGATATCTCTTACCATTAAAGCAAGAATCGGATATTTGGTAGAGTTGATCATTCACCAAATTAAAATGCCGAAACTCTTCGTAGGAATCTCAACATCCTCCAACATTTACCGTTTTAGCTCCAACTTACAATCCATCAAGGTTGTTGATTTTTGCTCTTTATCAAAGTTTCTCAAAAAGGCCAGGGAATCAATTGTACAGCTACCACCAAACGTAACATATTGACCCTCATTATGAGTGTGAGACGTAGTGACTTAGACCAACTTGTACACCCACCACCAAACGTAACATACTGTATCATATCGCTCTTGAGGAGTGCAACAAATTCCTTATCCCTCTCATTGCCCAATGTTTGATTAAACCAATATACTTGAGTAATGAATTGGTATCATGGATCAAGATTTGATATGGCATATAGTGTACCAGAAACACGTAATGTGACATTATAAAATACATGAAGAAACTTTGTGAAGTTTCTTATAAACTACAAGGTTCTTGATTGCTTAAAGAAGTGGTCAACTTAGTAATTGTGTTCCTAATGTCGTTGATGGCTTGGAAATTTTGATTATTGATGGTTGCTTGTGTTTGCATAAATTGTTGCAAACTTGGGGAAACTTGGTGCAATGCATCCTCAAGATTGTTCTTTGGTGGTAGAGCCATTGTAAGACATAAAATTGGGAGGACCTTGAGTAGGAGCTGTAACCACATTATCATTGCTCAAACTAAAGTTTGGATGATTCCTCCATCCAGGGTTGTAAGTCTCTGAATAGAGGGAGGAATATGACTTTTTGACCATGTTTATTGCATTTGTTTGATCATGCAACACCTCTTTAAAAGTTGGAAGTGTAGGACATTCATTAGTTAGGTGTCCCATGGTCTTACAAATACTACAAATCTCTTTAACTTTAGGCACAATAGTGACTTCATTTGCTTTCCTAAATTCCATGGCTTCAAGTTTAATAGTCAAATTTGCTACTCTTGCTTTAAGGTCATCATTCTCCTAAAGTTGGTATCTACCATTTCCAGAGGGGTTGGTGGAAAATATGGACGTAACTGAAGTATCAATGGTATCCCAAGATTGGACATTCTCAGTTAAGAGATCAAAATATTCAAAAGCCTCTTTGGGGTCTTTGTTTAGAAACTCTCCATTGCGTATCACCTCTATGAATTGACACATTTTGGGACTTAAATTGCCATAGAAAAAACTGATTATACGCCAAGTTCCATAGCCATGATGTGGACAAGAATTAAGTAAAGTTTACGCTTTTCCCAACATTGGTAAAAATGTCTCACTCTCTTTTTGTGAAAAATTCATTATTTGTCTCTTGAGAGTATTAGTCCTATGGATTGGAAAAAATTTCTTTAGAAACTTAGTTTGCATCTCTTGCCAAGTACCAATTGACCTAGGTGTCTAATTGTTAAGCCAAGTATTTGCCTTCTTTTTAAGAGAGAAAGGAAGCAACTTAAGCCTAATGGTCTCATCACTACAAGTCTGGTCATAGAAGGTAGCACATACCTCCTCAAACTCTTTAATGTGTAGATAAGGATTTTCAAATTCTAAGTCATATAATCTAGGAAGCAATGGAATCATTTTAGGCTTAAAATTAAAATTATATGCACTAGGAGGAAACATAATGCATGATGGAACACTACTCCTAGTGGGCTGTAAATAATCTTTAAAAGTCCTAATAGGATGAAGATCTTCATATTCTGGAATGCTGGTATTGTTACCCTCATCATGGTTCCCTTCATCATGAACACTATCATGGATCAACTGGTATCAAGTGTGTGAGAATGATTGGATGAATCAAACCAATTGTATAACAAATTATGATATTCAATTCTAATCAAACAATTATCTCTATCACGAACCCAAGAGCTCATGTACTAAGGCAACAAACAAGTTTAAAATAAATCTAAAACTAAACAAGAGAAATAAATGTAAATAGAGAAAGAAAAAAAGAAAAGAGTTGGAGAGATATTATCAAAATTGAGAAGACATTCACAACTCAACAAACCTCCCAACAAAAAGTGGGTTGCTTCAACCACGCTGACTTCCCTGGCAACGATGCCAAAAACTTGTTGCGACTTTAATAATGCTCCCAAGTGTAGGATTGTCGCACAGTAATAACTTGGTGAGTTCGAGATGAATCCACGTGAAAGGGTATAGAATTGCAATCCAAAGCAAGAAAATCAAATAGAATAAGAAAACTTAATAGAAAATATTATATCACATTTTACTTTTCAAGGATAATTTCATGAATTGGATTGATTTTAGGCAAAACAGAACTAGAGAATTTATGCGCAGGGAATTGTAAGCATTTAACGTGCCCAAAGTCTACAATAAATCAAAGAATTATATAGAATAAATATCTTTTCTAGAATGGTAAATCAATTAGAAAACACCAAAAATTAAACATAAAGACCGTAAACAAATTGTTGAGAACATACTAAAAGATGGTTAGGCTATATCATATACCTTAGCAGGATGTTTAGCAATCCATTCGCAAAATAAAATAAAATAATAAACTAAAATTACTCCTAGCCTCCTCCCACCGAATTTTTTTCCAATGATATGCTTTCCCCTAGGTATAAAAGAAATGCTAACGTTTTTAGAATTCCCGCATAAAAAATCGCATAACTTTTAGGACTCGAATTGGTAACCATGTATGTGCTTCAGGATTTAGAATTCAGAATTTAGACATCCTTATCAAATACAAATTTGTAGTGCTTTCAGACAGTTTTCCAATGCATCAAGAATCACATCAATCGGATGTGTGAGTGGAAAGTTATGATCAAAACACTAAGGTATGTCCAGGCATACTCCTAGCGCGTTTCAAACTTGGACTCCTTGTAGTTTTCTTTTGTGATTTTTTTTCTTGATCCAAATTACTCTCAAACCCTACAAAAACATATTTATGCATTTAGACTCATTTTAAGCACAATCTTAAGAAAATAACATTATTCTAAAACAACTTATAACATGCATAAACTAACCTAAACTAAACATAATAAAGCAATCTACTAATAAGATAAAGGTGCAAAACTAAGCTATTATCACTCAACGTCATGGAGATACATGAAACAAAAAGTCAAGTACTCCTTATGAACAAAGGCCTTAACAATTGACCCTGTTGGATAGACTTTGTTTTGGACGTAACACTTGACTTGCTAAGATATCTCTCGTATGGATACATCTACCTATATTGTAAATGGTCTGTAAGCAATGCCTCTTACGGTAAATGAATAGAAAAGTGTACCATTATATCAAATAATATAAATTGATATATTATCTCAAGTTTACAAAGGATGATAAAAATGTCAGCCTTCAATCGGGTTATCATATCTACATGCAAGGTTCAAGCACACAATTCTTTGAAAAATGTACTCAACTTGGTCAATGCTAGACATAAATCATGTTGTAAGTACATGTTGAGTGCGATGAGCAGCAATGTTTGCACAAAGATATGATAATCATGACTTTTCATTCATGAGGCTTTCCTCTCAGTGATGATATTAACACATATAACAATATTAAAGGTGAAACAATCTGGGCATTGAATTGTTGACAGTCGCTCACAAAACATTCTTCCCTCCTTCTGATTCAGGGTAAAACATGCAAGCCTCATTGAATAGTTTTATCATCATCATGTTGTAAATGTGGTTATTTTCTTAGACCGAGGTTGACAAAATCTCAAAGCGTTAGTAGTATCCTTATTTTTTACCTTCAATACTCATTAACGTTCCCAAATAATTATCATAAATGCTACTGTCAATATGCATGACATCTAATTTATGTCTCAATATTATATCTACACAAGAAGGTAATTGGAAGAAGATATATATTTTTTTCCAATTCAACTCTTCTAGTGCACCTGACATCTTCCTTAAGTATTTAGGTAATTGCTCATTCTCATCTTTACGTAACTCTGCTCAAGTATATTGTGTCTAAGAGCTTTGTAGGTGGCATGTGGGTATATTCTATACCATCAGAAGTAGTCTTCTTCCTTCTTCAACAACAATCTGGGGGCCAACTATTGATGATGACCCATATAACAACCACCTAGATTCATTTCAGCATTACATGTAGGACGTACTAGTTTTTCTTTTGTATGCAACCATAAAGATTAGCGTAAACAAGAAAATCATTAATACTCTAAAGCAATGATGTATGTTGTTGAAATATTTGGGTCGTGGATGCATTTTATATATGTAGAAACAAATTTTTCCCACAAATCATTCAACTTACCTACTATGACGCCCCAACCCCCATTTGGGATTGGAAGCTGACTGATGTGTTAGGACATGTAACTCAAGCTTACATACCCCTTTACATGGAAGTTAAGATGCAATATACCTAGTGTATTTTTAGCAGTACGCAATAAATCACAGCGAAAATTCATGTAAATCTAAGTAAGATTGAGAGCAATTTTTCAAAATATCATGGTACCATTAAACTAAAATCTCAAAATGATTTCATTGTTCAATTTCCCCAAAATACAAGAGCGTCCAAAAGGATAACAACAAAACCATTTCCCTCTTTTAACAACTAGTTATAAAACTCCATCTCAAAATCTTACAAGACCTTCTCTATTTTGCCTTGTTCTTGTTGATTATCTTTTGTAGGTCCTCATACAGCTTAAGTACTTCACAGATGAACTGATCGGCAGCTTCTAGCCTATCCACCAAAGATGGCTCCTCTGAGCTCAAGGCTCTTCGGGGTCTCTTTGACTATCGGGGGTGCCGACCTCTTGCGCTTCCTTATAACTGGTTTCTTGTCTTGTAACAACTTTTACTATTCTGGGTTGGGAATGATAATGGAAACTACCCTGGTGAGATTTCAAGAAATCTCAATAAGTAAACAAACAACATAACACAAATAATATAAGCATATAAAGACAAACATGAAATGAACGCATGTACATGTACTTGACACAATACTTAATTTATGCAATTTGACTTTTCAAAAACATATAATGGAGATCCTTTGACTGTTCAATAAAACATCGTTTTCCTTTGCACATTGAACAATTGATTACACATCTTTAACTCATTGCTTTTTCACTTCTTGGAACATGTGATTTGGATACCTCACGACTCCCATATGTATTGTGGGTTTCCCGCTAGTTACCACATCATCTCACAATCCATTTAACCGTCGTGACTAAGACTTAATCCTTACTAAGCGACAGTTTACCGTTTCTCCTTCACTGCACATGACACATGTGGTACCTACTAGCTTTAGGTGCTACCATGCCCTAGTATCCTTTCCATTAGAATTCATTCAAGCTCCGCCAACTATATTTCGTCGACCTATGGGTTACCACTCAAATTTATGCTCCTAGAGTAGAAAAAAGAGTTCCACCAAGACTTTGCTCTATCCTAACATTTGGGGTCATGATAAAATATGAACATACTATTTTCTTTGAAAAACAGCACACAACCCAAATGCTTGTGACATGAACTTGTGGTACTTTTCTTTTCATGAATCATATGAACATGCAAGTGCTGAGAATCATGTAACCAAACATTGAATATCTTAGGTTACAGCTTGAAAACATTAGAACATTAGAATATTCCGTTCACAAACATACGCAATAGCATTTGACACAAGCCAAAGTAGAAAAACAATTTCTTAAACCCGAATACTACGCATGGCTGAATCATTTGAGACTACACAAGCATGATATATGATAGCAACTTGAACTAATATTTTTATGCATGTCCAAAATATCATGGGCAAGTAAACATGGTAAGATCATCATGTAAATCCGATTACAAGGCATCATATAATAAGAGACTTTAACCAACAACTAGTTAATATGATAGCACATAAAATGCAAATTTCACTCGGCATATACAAATATCATTCAAACGTAATATGATCAAGCAAGCTGTAAAAAGTGTTCGTTTAACCCATTAGAAACAAGAAGTCATAACCCTAAATCCGATGTGTGTGGTTGTACTTGGGTGTCTCTTGTTCATGGTGACACTCCAAGCATTCGGCCAAGAGGCCCTTGGTTAAAAGTGATTGTGTCTTTCCCTTGACCTTAGCAAGGTCCTAGGCATGTGCATGTGTGCTTCTTGAGGTGCATGTCATGCATGGTGGCATGGTGGCATGGTGGCATGGTGGCTGCGATTCCTTAGAAATAGGGTGGAGATCTCCATCTCTAGTTTCAGCCTCCCCCCTGAAAACCCTAGCTTTCCTCAAGAACTTCTTAAAAGCAAAGGTCCAATGTTGGGCGCGATGGTGGTGGTCTTCCTTGGATCCAAAACCCTAGTGACCCAATCACCCTTGTGCGTGTTCGTGTGTGACTTGTGAGTAGTGAGACTTAGTATCATGAGGCATCTTCCTTGAAAATGTGGCTCGCAGCTTCCTCCTTGCTCATAAGGATAGAGTGAGGAATGGTGTTTGTTTGGAGAGAAAGTGGAGAGAAAGATAGCTTGGGCGTGTGGGAGGAGAAGAGAATGCAAAGCATGAAGCTAAAATGGCATCCAAAAGGCCTTCTAACCATCGGGCCCTGTCCTTTTATATGCCCTTTCGATTTCTCACACACTTCACCTTGGAAATGTAAGAAATCCACACGTGTGCCATGTGGTGTGCCCTTCATCATTGGCCGAATCCCGCTTTTCATCTTCCCATATCTATGCTTTCCTTGGAAAATCAAGAGTCTCTTGACAAGTGGCGTGTATGGCTCAAAATTGAAACCCTAAGGTCCCTTCAGTGTCCCTCCTATACATCTAGGTTCAATGAACCTTTAGGGCTTAAAGGTCTTTTTACTAAAAGTCCTGATCATCTTTTGGAGAATGGGTGTGTGCATGCTTGCCACTTAGCTATGGTGTGTGTGTGTGTGTCTCTGTGGTGCTGCCCACCTCATTTCCTCACAAAGATCATTCTTCTTCTTCTAGACTCTTGGGGTTGCATGTTATGTATCTTCCCTATTGGCCTTCTTGAAACCCTAAAGGAGTGACAAGTGGCGTGAGAGGGTGAGTGGGTGTAGTGGCCGAAATTCCTAGGGATTAGGTTTTGAATTATCCTAGGCGCCCCTTCTCATTCCAATCATTGCAACTTTTGAAAAAAAAATGTCATCCAATGCATGCGTGACACTTGGCGAATAGTGGTTTGGTCTTTCTCTTAGATAGGTTGAATCCCACTGGCCGAAACCCTAAGGCTTCTTGGATATGTGTGCCTGAGTCTTTTGAGATCTCCCATTCGCCACTTCCCTATGCAATCATCTAGGAACTCTCATAGTTTTGACAATTGGCATGGAATGTGGGTGGTTATTGAATGGGTGCGTTGGCCGAATCTAGGAAGATGGTCCTTGTCTTTCCCTAGGTGCCTCATGATTGTTTCCTTCATGAAATCGTCCCACCCCTCTTCATGTTTGACAAGTGTCAAAAGTAGGTGGCCTTTGTCATGGTTGGCATCCTAGGGGTTTGGTTACCAAAACCCTAAAGTCTCTTACCCATTCTTCCCTCAATCAAGTCTAGGTTCAATGTGCCTTGTGTGTTACATGTGGTCAAACCATTGTGTGATGGGCGTGCGCCCCATGTCCTACTAGGGTTTTGGACTCTAGTCCAATGGGCTGGCCGAATTTGGATGGCCTTGTTGCGCCTCCCTTGTGGGCTTTGATGCTAATGCATCAGGACAGTTAAATGACTAAATAAAGTCCAAGGTTTATAAGTATTCTACACCTATTGCATGAGCCAAAAATTAGATATAACCTAGCAACAAAGGACAAACGAAGACTTGGGTCTAGGAATTAGCAACAAAAGCCCGAGTTGTCACACCTACTAAAGCTGGCAAACAAACATCAATATATTTTTATGTTCCTTTGGGTCTAGGAATTAGCAAGGATTTCATTACGTACAAATCTTTCTTACATGACCAAAGGAGCAGGTTGTAAGGTATGAGTAATACTGGCCATATGCCTTAAGGTTTAGCAATGTTGTTATATGGGTTTAAATCATCACTCACCAGCCCAAGTCTTACATTATGAGCGTTCTATGCAAACCAGACATGCATGTTATCAAAATCCCTCTATACTCTCAAATTAGCAGGATGCCTTATACCATTCAAATCATCAACGTGTTATTCCTTATGCCACTTTATGGCTTTTGCTATCTTAATTGACATAAAAATTCCGGCAACCTTAACTTTAGAGGGAAATATCGCAAAACTTTTCGAAGAATACGTACTTGCTTACCAGTGGCTGACACCAATCTGGAAGCCCTGTATAGGCACTAGTTTGTGCCTTGATGTTCTTTCCAACATAGGATGCAATCGTTGGGACATGTTTGCATCTTGACATAACTAAAGCCTAAGGCACACTCCATGTGACTTGCCTAGTAAGGCAAACGCGAGTTTGGGAATGCTATTTTTTGCAACTTAAGAACCATATCGAATGATTTAATACTCTAGCCATGAATAGTCTTAATGTGATAGAGCTTCATGATAAATGACAATTTAGTAAACTTTGCACATGATGAATACAGGGACGTCAAGCCTCGTTTAACAATTGGTAAAAAATTGGTTTAGAATTTCCGAACCTTGGACCTTCAGTACCACCATGGTCTCCTTGTGATTGATCATAAATGCTTCGGCTTGAATGTCGTCTAACATCTCCTCAATGTCATCAATTTATTCACCGTTTGCATTGCCAATGTCACAATCATCGAATGAACTCACATTCCATGATTCATCCTACTTGTAGAATCCATTTTGTATAATTTGGTCAATTCTTATGATCAACAAATGAGTTCTGAAAAAAGTGTTAGGACTAGTCCGACATGCATGCCTAATGACATTGCTTCTTGGTGCATGGGCTTTTTCCATAGCCATAAATCGGCTTTTCCAAATCTATAAGAGTAATGCTAGGTATAAGTTATAAGTATGCAATCCTCGCACAAGCTTTTTGTAAAAAAGTGGAGCACACTCCTTGCGAGAATAAGTGAATTTGTTTATACTTTTTTCATAGTTGAGTTCACTTTTTCATGCTAGGTACAAGTTATACTGTTTTGTAAAAACAGAACATCAACAAAAGATCTATCTGGTTTGAAAAACATGAGTTTGGCATTAGTTTTCACTAAACTAACAAAACGTTTAAAGCGTTAATAAAGCCATGACTACGCATGTCTTGGTTTCAAGGAAAGATCAAAAGTTTAAAAAGTCGGATTAGAGAAGTTCCGAATCAATGAAATAGGAATAACAATTGAAAATGAAGCAATCACCCATGCACTTCAAAAAAAAATGTTTTTCGTGTTAGAGTTGGGACTTGCGAATATGAGGGCATCCCCGAGATGAAGCTTAAGGCCATTAGGCCAAGTTCATCATAAGGAAGATCATCCTTACTATTGCGAACTCAACTGCCATGATTCTAGATGGAGGGTAAAGAGATTTAGAATTGAACCCGCTTCCCATGATTTTTGTTGGGCGTTGATGTTGTACTCTTTGATCTAGAAATATAAAAGTTTTTGTTACCGAGTTATAGTAGAAGTTTAAAATACAAACAGTAAGTTATCTTATCTTATCTTTCCTTTTATCTGCTCTAGTTTATCTTTAGAGGCATCAATAATAGTCTTTTTATAAAAATTAATTAAATTAAAAAATATTAATTAAAAAATTATTACTTATTTATATTATATATTCTAATTTATATATTATAATATATAATAAAAATAATTTATAAATAGCCCAACTCTATTAATTTGGACCTGAGCCTAATAAATCAGGCCCAGGGAGCCTATTTGAGAACGCCTTATGTGGATGACCTACAAGATTTTCATCAAGAATGCCATGTAGAAAGTCATTTTTCACGATAAATTGAGGTATAAACCAGCTGGGGAGACTGACTGCAAGTGATAAAATTAAATGGGTAGTCACCGGTTTGAAAACAGGGGATTGAAGAAAATATTAGATTTGCAAATCATATCAAGAACAAAATTAACAAGATCAAAATCTTAAGTTTACATAAATCTATGAAAATGATTATAAATATTTATAGTGACGAAAACATGGACTAGATTTGAAAAGCAAAATCTCAATTACCCTTTTTACTACAAAAATCTTCTCTGAAACCCTTTAAAGATAGATTGAAATGATCGTGGGCTCCATGTCCAAAGCATTCCGTATGGCTTCTTCATCCTATCATTTAAATACATAATCAAAATTCACTTTTTCTATTTTACATATTGACTTTTACAATATACCACAAATCAACTTTTATATTTCTTCTTTATATTATTTAAATATTATATATTTAAATATTTTTTATTAATTTCAAATATTTTCTCTAATTATCAATTATATCATCATATCTTTTGATATTTACAATATCTCTTCATTTACAATGTCATATAATTATGTTCAATTTTATAAGCTAAACCAAAATATAAATTAATTTACCAAAATCATACCAACATGCTTGAAAATCTTAGATTTCATCCACTAAAATTTTTAACATAGCTTATAAGAAGGAGAATACAGAGATTGGGAGAGAAGAGGTTTAAGCATTATACCAAAACTCACTCGAAAAAGGAGTGACAAGGAGAATGTTTTCAGAAATTTACCTATGGCAGACAACAAGATGCTTGAACTATGTTGTTTTTTAGCACTTTGCAAATCGTCGCCTACGAGATCGAAGAGCAGAACCGGTCTTGTGAGAGGAAGCGAAGATGACGCGAAAGAAACTTGGGGCTGAAACGAAATAAAGAGTACTTCCTGCATTTAAGAAAAAAAGTAGAAAGTATAGAGAGTAATGAATAAAAAGATTATACATTTGTGTACAGTGTCCACTAGATGTAGCGGTGGTACTGTAGTAAACTGGATATTAGTGATTCGTTGGATGGGTATTTTGAGTTATTTTCTTCAAATTTTACAAAAAGATGGATTTTACATAACCCATTGGGAATGTTATGAGGAAGATAAAGAAGAAATTCTGCCAAAAAACTCAAAATATTTTCTGTCTTTTAAATAATTTTACCCTGAAAGAAGTCAAAGTAAGAACTTAATGGCTGAAGAAAGCAAGGAGAGAAATTACGCCTTGCTTGAACGTACGACACATTATAATGTTGCACAGTCGACCTTGCGCTTAACAAGGACTAGTAATCCTTGTAAGACACGGATTACTTTTTGTTGCCATGGGATGAGCGGCACAATAAAGTGTTCTATGTCTCACCATTAGTTAATGCCATGTTGTTGGTGATAAGATGGGTTTTGTATCTTTCAAGATGGGTTTTAGGGCATAGGTGGTACTAAAGTCAAATCAGCTATTTATAGCTATATAAGAATTCATTTTCAAATTTTGAAAGATTCAAATGTCTAAGAGTTATTTATTTTTCAAAAATTTCAAATAAAAATTTCTCCTTTTATACTTGTCAAAGACAACATGTAACACCCTTTTTAATTAACCCTTAAGCATTTTAGATCTAGCTTTTAATCTTGGGTTAGTTACTTATATTAATGTTGATAGTGATGTTAGCCTTAATCTAGGTACTTAGTGTCATTAAGTTAAGGATTTGAGAGGCAAGCCAAATAGTGATCTTAATAAGGCTTTTTAGGACCGTAGGGCAATCATGGGCCTAGCCGAAGAAGACTTGAACCAAACCCTTAGGAAATCAAAGTTAGTTTTGCCCCAAGTATAAGGAAGGCATAAGGCATTTGATGTAGATTGGACCCTTGGCCCTTTTCAAGCCCACAAGACCCAAAGCTATGTTTGAACTCATTTTACTATTCAAGACCAAAAGACCAATACACCATACCATCGGTTTCCTTAAGCCCAAATCATACCCAAAGTACCCAAATTAAGTTCTGAAAATTGCCCAAGGCCATTAACCATCATACTTGAGGTTAGTGAATTTTAGGTCATACTTTCAAGTTTAATTGTGTTTAATCTTTTCTTAAACCTTTTAATTCTAATTTTCTTGAATTAATGCTCAATTAACCCATGATTAGACCCTATTAATACCCTAGCTAAACCACCCCACATGTTATTAAGAAAAATGACATATCAAGCCTAAACCTTGCATCAATTCGTTTTGTCTATTACCCTTTGTAATGCTTGGACTGTTTTGCCTTTGGGCGCAACACTTTTGGAGTTTGTCCTCAAGGGTAATGTAGTCCTTAAACACCTCATGAGATCCTCCTAAACCCAGTTTGAGCCTTGGACAAACTTAGTTGCACAAACCAACTCAAAGAACCAAACCAAGTGCACATTGGTCTAGTTTGTGTAGAAGTCGATTGGGTTGATTTTAAACCAGACTCCTGCCATGGTTTGCACCACCACCCCATGCCACCTCCTTCACCACCCAATTTCCAAGAGGCCTCAAGGCCATCGTGAAGAAATTGACTCAGATTTGCTACCCAAAATGATCCAAAACCGAATTAAATTTCTGCCACCTCAAAACCACCCTTGGAAACCAACGGATGGAGGTGGTTTTGAGGGTGGTTTGATGGCTTTTTTGCCATCCAAATAATGCCCCACGACCTAGAAATCTCTACAGGACCCTTGCAGCTACTGTGGAGAGGGAATCATGGTGGTTTTAGACCACTATTCCCCCCGCACAAGGTGACATAAGCCCATGGAAGCAATCTAGAAAATCTCCAAACTTGTGCACCTCCCACTTCACCCAATCACCTTGCACCAAGGTCAGGGTCTCCACCCCTCTTGAATCCTAAAATACCTCCCTCACCTCCTCATATCCTCCACACCGCAGCTCCAAGCTTTCCCTTGAGCCTTGAGAGCACTTCTCCCTCTTAGAGATTAAAAGAGTGAAACTGAGTGAGTTCTTGGTGAGTTCTTGAGTGTTCTTGTGTAAGGTTGTCTTGAGTACTTGGAAGGCTACAAAATTTGTAAGTTTTCTTGATCTTGATCTTAGTTAGCATTTCAAGCTTTATTTCCAAGTGTTGGTACATAATTTGGTTGTGTTTTGAGAAGGTTATCATGCTTAGTTCAAAATTGAGTTAATTAAGAGATGGTTTGAATGATTAAATGATTTTTAAGTGAGAATTTAGCTATGACATGTCTTAAGCATGATTTGATATGATTTATCATTGTTTTAACATGATTATGGAATGTTTAAATTGTGGTTAAAAATATGCCATGATGGGTTTTAAATCTATCTTGTTTTGATTATCAAGTATGAATCAGTTTTGATTAAATTGGAGATTAAAGATTTCTTAGCGATAATTAAGTGCTGTGATGAACTTAATTATCCAAGAATTAGGCTTTATTATGTCATTAAAGATGTTAGTGATCATTTTTTATTAAAGAAAATCTCATATGCATCATTTATAGGGATCAATAGTTGAAAACATACTTAGGTATCAACTAGAGTGCGTGCCACGGGTTGGCACTGTTTGAGCAAGCTTCACTTTGATTTTTTAAAATCCAAGGGAATAGATGGTTTTAGAATGCCAAAAATATGAAGTCCATGAAATTTGTTTAAATTTGCAATTAGTGAAAAATTAGGGCCTAAAAGGCAATTTTTGAAAGTCCAGGAGTATTTTTTAAATACCCAATTTTTGAAGCCTTTGTTTGTGAACCTTATCCATAGAAGTACTAATCCTAACTTAGCACGCAGTTGATTTACACAGCTACAGTGTTATTTTCAAATTACTCAGAAAGTTTGTAAGTTGACCTTTAACTTACACCTTGATAGACTATTTATGAATTATTGATAAATATTTCATTCGTAATTCAATTATCATTTTGAGCATAAAATATCATGTTATATGATACATTGAGTGCATCCTTACATGACATGTGAGATTTTCACCATTTTTAGCATATTGCATATAAATGCCATTTTCACATGAAAATTTGCTACATATGCACATGTCATGAAAAACATTTTTCAAGCATGACATGAAAATAATTTTTGTCACAACCTCAAAGGCTAGGATGGGGGAATTATCCTAGTGGAAGTCATCTACCCACTCTGCAGTGTTTAATAATGGAGTGGTAATCTTCGGGTTGATGAAGAACAGTCAACAGGTTTTGAATGAGTTATTTTTAAAGAATGCCAGACTGAAGCCAATATGTTATGACACCTAATGTTGATAGGTGTACACGTTATAATTTTATGATGTTATGTTATATTACCAATGCATTGAGAATGAGTCTCTAGACAATGAAGTTTCAACGTGAGTTGTACTACGGTCACTAGCAGCTACTCACAATGTATATAGAGAACTGTGACATTACCACACGTTATGATATTAATTATGAATTACTAATAATGATGAAGGCTAATAGACTTTTGCAGTCCTTGCAAGTTATTGGAATGGTGATAGACCAAGTGCATTGAATAGCGTTCTATTTGTTTAATGTTTGGTGTTTTCACACTTTTCTTGGCATAAGGAATTTAGATTTTTGTGATATGATTATTTTGATATCTTGGTATGATTGTATAGCCCATGATATGATTTTTTAGGTTGCATAAATTGGTTTGAGTATATGGTTTGCAGTCGGAAAGATTTGTAGAAAAAATAAGAATTTTTAGCCTTTATGTGTTTAAGCCAAGGCATAGTTTATATGGTTGTGTATCATTTGAGATTTTTTCAGATTACACATTTTGATTTAAGAAAACATTTACATGAAGAATGTAAATTTTGGTAGAATTTAGAGCTCATATCTGAAACCCTTAATTTAGGGGCAAAATAGTCATTTCTCACAAGTAAAGGGGGTAAACTGGCAATGTTTTCAAAGGTAGTGAGTTTTGCATTTCTTAGAATTATCTCATACAAGTCCACGCTATTTCACGTCTTTTTACGTATGTTACACTATAATCATTGTAAGTTGGCCTCTAACTTACTTTTCGATAATACAAACATTAGAGTAGGTGAGTGCTTTTGTTTTTTAGCTTCGTAATTTTTGGAGGTATATTTTCTTGGTGGTTAGGGTTTTTCTTCTAGGGATTCACCTTTGGCGGCACCCCTGGGCCCTCTGGTGTCGTTGGCACTGGTAGGGCTCGTCTTGAAGGTGACCTAGGTGGTTTAGGAGGAGTGCTTGGTAGTAAGGAGGGTGGTCTTCCGTAAAAGTCCTACAAGCAGGCGTTGGCACGTACCAATAATGATTTGGGGTTCCAAAATGCCTATGAGGTATCCGGTGGAGGTTGATGGAGAATTGGGGTTTATTTTCACGGAGGTGGAGATGAATAAGGCAGCTGAGGACTTTCGGTTTGCGCTGGTTTTGAAATTCCTTCGTGTGAGGCCTATGATCAATGTGGTGCGATTGGCCATTGTCAAAACAAAGGGCCTTCTGGAAATTCTTACTGTGAGTTTCATTGATGATTATCATGTCCTTACTGAGAGGGATTTTGTTCATGGTTGGGCTACGAAAGGTCATGTGATAAAGGGATGCAATTTCAAAATTTTCCGGTGGACGAAATAATTCAACCTGAATGAAGGACCTTCCAAGAAGTCTCAGTGGATGTTCTTGAAAGGATTGCCGATGCACTTGTATTGTAGGGATTGCCTTCAAATATTGGCTAGCAGGTTTGGTCAATATCTTGGCACTGATAATGCAACTCTAAATAGAACCCATGCTATGGGTGCAAGGATTTGTGTTGAGGTTGACCTCTAGGCAGATTTGGTTCAAGGTTTCCATATTATGGTGGCAAATAAGAAATTATGGCAGCTTGTTCGGTATGAAAAGATGGGGTTTTATTGCCCCAAATGTCGAAGGCAAGGCCATACCGTAGTGGTGTGTAGGGTGGGACAGCCATGTATTCTCCGTTTTGAGGTGAGGAAGGAGGGTGGAAAACAGGGATCCAATAAGGAAGTGTGGTGTGAGATACGAGTTTTGAAGGTATCAAAGCACCAAGATGATCAAGTAGTTGATGTGCCATATCCAGTGGTGGTTCAATCTGCAGGAGTGGATGTCCCGGATGAACAAATGAGGGGTTCAAAGGGTGGATGTGGAAGTGGAGAAAGAGCTCGACGTTAATCTTGTGCAGAACAATAGTGGTGCGAAGATTATTGCTTTACAAGATGGAGGTGGTTCAGGGTCATCTGGTGTGGTCCCGTTGGTAGTGGTAGTGTAGGAGGATGAGGCGGGGAAAGGTAAATAGGTAGAGGTGTGTCTTAGAGAGGATGATCCTTATTTACATGGAGGGACCCCTGCAAGCATCCAGATTGCCATAGCATCTCCAGAGGTGGATTTCTTATTAGTGGATGGCAAAAATAGACTGGTTTGGGGGGGGGGGGGGGGGGAGGTTCATAAAGAGTGATTGATGAGGTGTTCACAGTGGAGGGTAGGGGTGTGGAACAGGAGTTTCTGGGAGTTGAAGGTCATATGTCAGGTTGCGATGAAGAAGTCTCTCTACAGCAAATTGCTAAAGAGAAAGGCTATGAGTCTGGGTGTGATGGAAAACTGTCTCAGGGAAGATTAAATAATAAAAGTCACATGGTGTTGCATCAATCTTAGCGGGTGTTATTCTGCCCTTCGAAATTTAATTTATGATTGAAAATGCACTAGTGTGGAACGTGCGAGGTTTAGGCATGTCATGGAAGAGACTTAAAAGTTTGATTAAGAAGTTGAATGTTTTGATTGTAGCTATTGCGGAACCATTTGTAGGAGAGGATAAATTGCCCCAGACGGCTAGTTTTTTGGGTTTTAAGAATTTCTGTACTAATGAGGTGGTGGGGGATAAAGTGTGGCTATTATGGTAGGAGGAATTTGAGGTGAATATTGTTGATATGACTTACTAGTTGTTGACTGGATGCTTTGAGAGTGCGAACCAAAAGACGATGTTAACATTTGTATATGTGAAATGCAATTACTTAGAGTGGCGGGAGTTGCGGCAGGCTTTGGATGGTCACAATAGGGATGTTCCTTGGATGGTTGTGGGTCACTTCAACATAATTCGAGAGGATGGAGAGAGAGTAGGTGCTAATCCGAGATCACTTGTGGCAATGGAGGATTTTAATCAGTGTTTAAATTCTTGTGGTTTGCTGGAACTCCCTGTAAAGGGTAAAAAATTATCATGGTTGGATAGAGTTGTCGTGAATGAGAGCTTCATGCGCCGTTTTCCTTTGGTGTCTATGGAATATTTATCTAGGAAAACTTCAAATCATAGTCCAATGTTCATTCTGAGATCTATGGTAGAAGAAAGATATGGTCCAGCACCCTTCCATTATCAGAATATGTGGGCTCAACATCCTTCTTTTCAGGATTATGTGGTTGTGGTGTGGAGCGAACTTATGGTTGAGAGGGGTCTATTTAAACTTGCGGCAAAGCTTAAGAAGTTGAAGGTAGCATTGAAGGCATGGAGCATAAATGTTTTTGGTCATGTCAGTAACACTATCAAGGAGATTGAGGAGAGAATTGAGAAATTGGATGACCAACTTCAAGGAGGTTATCAGAAAGACTTGGAGATGGAGTTACTGGTTTCCAAAGCGGAATTAAGTTTTTGGGACCATAATGAGTAGGGGTGTAACCGGTCCGGTCCGGTCCGGTTTTGGACAAAATCTAGGACCGAACCGGTATGTACCGATTTTACATTTTTCAAAACCTATTATGCTCCGGTTATCCTCCTAAACCGGTACCTCCGGTTTTACTGGTTTCTGGTCTGGTCCGATCCTGTTTTCCGGTTTTTTTTAAATGTAAAAAAAATATAATAAAGTGTTACTTCTTATAATAAAATGTTATTAATAATTTTATATATACATATATCATGTTTAAAGCATATGATCAATTAAATTTTCATCTTTAAGATTAAACTTTTATTTTATAAATTATAATAATATTATCTTATATATAATTATATTAATAACATATGATCAAACAAATTACAAATATTCAGATTTAAGATTAATATTTTATGTTATAATTTATAAATTATAATATGAAATTATTTCATATATGATATATAATTATATATAAAAATTTTATATATAATTATATATTAAATATAGAACTTATATATATAAATATTTTGTATAATATATAAAATTAATTTTTATATATATATTTTTTCCAATTGGTCCAGTTCGGTCCGATCCGGTCCCGAAAACTACAGAACCGAAACTGGACCAGATTTGGCAGGTTTTCATAATATAGGAACCGGTTTCGGACCCGACCGGTTCAAAACCGGACCAACCGGTCCGGTTCGGTCAGGTCCGGGCCGATTTTCCGATTTTTCAGTTTAAATTTACACCCCTAATAATAAGGAAATCTGTTTGACTCAAATGGCTAAAAAGAAGTGGCTTGGGGAGGGTGATCAGAATTTGAAGTTTTTTTTTTCATGTCGTTGCTAACATGAGAGGACAGAGGGCTATCATTTCGTCTATGACATATGTGGATGGGGTGGAGCTATAATCACTGGAAAAGGTGCACATTGGTGCTATTCTGTTTTTTCTGGATTTCTTTCGTGGAGGGAGCGCTACGCCGCAAGAGGATTTGTCATAGGTGATGAATAGGGTCATTTCAGTTGCTAAAAATGAGGGTCTTTGTTGAGTGCCTTCCGAAGATGAGGTGAGAGAAGCCCTTGTGTCGATTCCAAAGCTTAGTAGCCCGGGACCATATGGCTTTGGTTCGGCTTTCTATCTTTCTTGTTGGGACATTGTGAAGGATGATGTGGTGGAGGCTGCTAAGGATTTCTTTTCTGGTATTACTTTATTGAAATTTTATCCGTCTTCTTTTATTGTTCTTATTCCAAAAGTGCAGGAGCCTAGAAGTTTTGATAAATTCCGCCCAATAAGCTTGTGTTTAGTGTCCTATAAGATTTTTTTCTAAAATCTTAGTGAGGCAGATGACATAATTTCTCTCCCGGATTGTTTCTCATGAGCAAGGTGCCTTTGCTCCGGGTAGGAGCATTTTCAAGAATATGTCCCTTGCTCAGGAGATGGTGAAGTCTATTACCAAGAAGACTAGTGGCGGAATTGTGATGATGAAGATTGATATGGCCAAAGCTTATGATTGGGTGGATTGAGATTTTTTATTAACTGTTCTGGCAGGTTTCGGATTTTCAAAAAAAGTTTGTGGTTTGATTGAAGTGTGCATTAAGTCTCTGTGGTATTCTATCATGATGAATGAGACTTATAAGGGTTTTTTTTCAACCTTTGAGAGGGTTGGGACAAGGAGACCCTTTATCACCTTTTCTGTTTATTATTTTGGAGGAGGTTCTTTCTAGATTATTGAAGAAGAAGTTTGAGCAAGATAGAATTCAGAGATTTGTTCATCCACGTGGGGCTCTTTTAATTTCACATTTTTTATATGTGGATGATTTATTGATTTTTATTAATGGGGAGAGGAAGTCTTTGAAGGTGCTCTTGAAAATGTTGGAGAAATATGCTTTATGGTCGGGGCAACTTATCTGCAGAGAGAAGTCAACTTTATTTTTTTTTTTGAGAACATTCCTTTGGTAAGAAGGGCATCTTTGCTTCAGCTCACAGGTTTTGTAGAAGGAAAGCTTCCAACTTGGTATTTGGGTGCACCACTTATGGCTAGGAGGTTGACTGCTAGGGTGCTCGAGCCGTTGGTTAATAAATTTCAGAACAAAGTTGCCGGCTGGAAATTTAAATTGTTATCTCATGGTGGGAGGTTGAAGCTTCTCAAGCATGTCCTCTCTCGCATGGCAACTCATTTGCTAGTGGTTTTCAATATCCTGAAGCTTGCTTTGAGAAAACTGAATTCGATTTTGGCTTCCTTTTTTTGGGGGGAGGAGCATGGAAGGGCTAAGTAGAAATGGAGGGCGTGGTTGAAGCTGTGTAAACCAACGTCAAAGGGGGAATTGGTGTTAGAGATTTTTCTGAGATGCAATGGGCGGTACACATGATGTTTGCTTGGAGGTTTCTATCTATGGATAACTTGTGGACTCGGTTTTTTAAAGCCAAATATTTGAGAGGTAAGCATTTTTTGGAAGCCAAAGTTAGAAGTTCAGATTCCTATTTTTGGAAGTCCATTTGTATGGTGATGCCTAAAGTTATGGAGAATATGTCTATCAGGGTGCGTGAGGGAGCTGTCTCGTTTTGGTTCGATAAATGGTTAGCTCGTGGGTCTCTAGCTGCTTTCGTGCCTAACGTGTTACAACCTCGGTTAGAAATTAAGGATTGTTGGGTGGGATAGGGATTTGTTGGCGAAGTTGGTGGGTTCTAGTAATGCGGAGGACATTATTGTAGAAGTTCCCAAGGGACATTGTGGTAAAGATATTCTGATTTGGCATCCTTGTAGTGATGGGTGCTTCTTGACTTCAAGTGCATGATAGATAACTCATGTCAAGCGACCATAGTTGGAGGGCTTGGAGTGGATTTGGTGCAGTTTTATTCCAAAAAAAAATTTTGGTTTGTATGTGGGAGGCAATTAAAGAAGACAAGATTTAATTGCCTCCCAGTGGGTAGAGAGTTCAATCGGTGGGGATCCCATTAGCGTCTTGCTGCAGGTGCTGCTCAGAGGGCAAAATTGAGGATAGAGATCATGGGTTATGCACAAGGGGGGTGGCTAATGCAGTTTGGAGGAGGGCAGTACAAGCTTGGGAGTTCAATGTATGGAGGTTGGTAGCTGGTGGGCGAGAGCTTGCCGTTGCTTTCTATGTGCTAAAAGGTCATCACAGAGAGGGGTATTGATTAGGTTAATGCCTAGTTTAATTTCTTGGAAATTATGGCAGTGGTGATGTGCAGCTAGGATGACGAGGAGGTATGATTCAGTGGATATGATTTGGCTCTCTGTGAAGTTTTGGTTGCAGTAGATTTCGTGTAATCTGACAAAGTTGGGATCAATGTCTAGTGTTGACTGTTGTGTGCTCTTGGAGCTGAAGGTGCCTGTGCGTGAAAAAATAGTGAGGAGGCTGAAGCTCATTCCATGCAAATGGCCTAGGGAGGGGTGGGTAGAATTGAATATGTATGGTTTAGGTAGATGTAATCCAGGAAATTGTGGAGGGGGAGGAGTTTTGAGGGATGATAGAGGAAAATTTTTAGCGGCCTTTTCAGCAAAGTTTGGCTTTGGTACTAATAATGAAGCCGAACTTAGGGCATTCATTTGTGGTTTATTACTTTGTAGGGAGCTAGGTATTCAAAAAGTTGAAATTGAATATGACTCAGCTTTGGTGGCACAATGGCTTAGAAATAAGTCTTGTAGGGTATGGTATTTACGGGATTTTTGGGAAGTGCTCTTGCGATTGATTCATGGTTTTCTTTACACAGTTTCTCAACAATATAGAGAGGGGAGTGAAGTAGTGGATTTTCTAGCAAGGCTGGGGGAAGGAGGATTTAAATTGTATATATGTGGGTTCCGATGAATTTTCCCTATGTGTGAGGGGATTGCTTCGATTGGATTATCTTGGTTTGCCTAGTATTAGGCCTTTGTTTATTGTTGGGCATGTATTTTTCTTTCTTGTCGTTTGAGTTTGGATTAATATTATTTGTTTACGGTTTTTCTCCGCCATAAGTGAGGGTTTATTTTGAATAAAAGATGGAGGTGCCGCTCTCCTTGTATTTAAAAAAAAAAAAAAAAACTACTTTTCATTGTATATTTGTATGTGCGATGGTAAAACATAACTGTTATATTATTTTCATTCATGCTTATTATGAATGTCTTCATATGCCATGCCATGTTAAATATTTCAATTACATGCTTATCTATTACATGCCATGTTATGCCTTGCCATCTGTCACATGTTACGTCATGTCCCATGCATAGAGTATGTCACGAAAAATAGTATTTTCAAGTCAATAGTCTTTTGTTTTCATCACGACCCCAAGTGTTAGGATGAGGTAGTATCCTAATGGAACTCCATTTCCCAAGCTAGAGTATTTAAACTGGTGTGGAATTTCCTGGGTTGACAATGTAAAGATTAAAGACTTTGAATGGGACCCAAATAATTGATTTTTGGAGCGAAGTCAGACACAAACTGCCTGTGGTGCCAACTATAGTTTTATTCCAGTATATTAACATTCTCATGACTGGTGTAGACACTTGTGATGTGATGCTAATATTAATGTACCCATGGTAGGTGTTGATACTTATGATTTGATGCACATACTGATGTACTCAGAGCTGATGTAGATACCTATGATGTGATGTAGTACTGGTAGGAGACACGGCTCAAAGGGACCCGTGCAGGATCCACATTTGATTTTTAATTAACCAATTTATTGTTAAACAAGATTCGAAGTTCATGTTCTGTTCAAGTTAGTTCATGTTTAGTTCATGTCTGTTTAATTCACATTAGATCATTTCATGTCAGTTCAGTTGATGTCAGTTTGCATTCCATGCCAAGTTTTTACTTATGTCAACACATGTCATGCTATTTGACAAGTTATGTCACACACGTTCATTCCTCTTGGTGCCAATTGTCCTATATTAGTCACCAAGTGTGGCTTAAATCTTACCAAATGTCTAAATAAAACTTCTCTAGAATAATTTGGACATTCCACAATATTATCTGAAAATGACTGGATTGTGTGCCACATGATGCTAACACAGAAGTTACTATTCACTCCAAAAATGGTGAGAATAACTTTGCACCATAAAATCCTAAATAATTCAATGAAACTAGGAGTGCACTTCGTTTCAAGAATTTCAAATCCTAAGTGCCTCAAAAAAATCAAAATGCTTTTTCGTTTTATTGCGCCGTGAAGTCCTAAACATCATCTGAGACTAATGGTAGAGAACATTTCTCATTCTCACATTCCTAACTATCTCAAATAAATAAAATCACATTACTTACACGTCACGAAAAGCCAAGTTATGTCATCTGGCTTTTCATTTCACGTCACATCATGTCAGGAGTTTGCGGTACGTCACAAAAAATACTATTTTCATGTCAGTTGAGTCTTTTATGTTTATCACGACCCCAAGTGTTAGGATGAGGGTAATATTCTAGTAGAACTCCATTGTTCATGCTTGAGTGTTTAAACTGATGTGAAATTTTATGCATTGACAAAGTACCAACAACAGGCTTCAAATGCGGCCTAAGTAACTTGTCACTGGAGCGAAGTCAGACATCAACGCCGATGGTGCCAACCCTAGTTCACGTTCATGTTATACGCACTCGTGCAGGTGTGGATACTTGCCACATGATGCGTACATTACGTACTCTCTGCGAGTGTAGATACCCATTGTGTGATGCATATGTTAACGCGTTCACTGCTGGTGTAGATACTTGCGATGTGATGTGGTATTAGAAAAGGCACACTGATTAAGCGGACCTGTGTAGCATCCACAATTCATGTTTAATCAAGCTATTATTATGGGAACAAGATTTCTTGCTCATGTTCTGTTTAAAGTTCAGTTCAATTTTACTTTGTGATAACCTGAAACATAGTTAGATTTCATCTGTAATTATTTTCGTCGCCTTAGTATTATTTTAGGGTCATGA
The DNA here is from genome assembly GCF_001411555.2 of Juglans regia. NCBI lineage: Eukaryota > Viridiplantae > Streptophyta > Magnoliopsida > Fagales > Juglandaceae > Juglans > Juglans regia. The sequence continues at coordinate 17,815,658 of NC_049902.1, read as the reverse complement.
GAATAGATCTAGTTGGATAGAGGCCTCGGATTTGTAGTTAGAAATCCAAGCCCAAGAGAAGGCCAACCAAGCCCATGTGTATTCGGCCACCATAAGAAAACGAAGCCCAAACACCCTAGAAATGTATAGCCCATGACCAAAGTCATTGCCACTAGTGCCATGTCATGCATGCATAGCACTACGTACCTGGACTCGATAGTGGGCTAAGGGAGAGAGAGAAAGTGTTTGGGAAGCCAAGGGAAGGCATGCACGTCAACCCTAGGTTGATTGCCACATGTCTTGCATGCAAGAGGCCTTATAGAAGAAAAGATGATGAGATAACCTAGAGGAGGCCAAAAGCCATTTGCCTAACTCACCCAACACGCCTACGCCATGCTATTTGTTAAATGTTTGAGTTCCAAGATTGATCTCCATGGGAAGTGGAACCTAGGGAATACAAAGGGGATTCTTTCAAGGGATTTTCCTAGGGAAACACAAGGGCCAAAAAGAAGTTTCGGTTTCCTACACCCACACGCTCCCTTAAGTTCTTTTTGAAGACTTTACCACTTGTCAACCATGCAAAGAGTTTCTAGAAGGGAATAAAAATGGACAATTACACAAAATGACTAACCTACCCTCATATTTTCAACCACTGCACCCAATGGCACACTCACACACGCCACTTGTCACGTTAGGGTTACAAAAGGAATCATTGGTAAGTGAAAGGTCACATAAGGAAGGGGCACTAGAAGATGAAGAATCATCATGGGATATGGAGAAAGAAGTGAATGGCTAGGGCGAGGCACATGCTTATACTATGTGTCACACGCGCAGAACTTCACTTTTTCGAAGATGAAGGGACTTGGTGATTGTTTTACCCTTTTACCCTAAGGTACATTGAATCTAGACAAAAATGGAAGGGGCTTAGAGGACAAAGGGTTCGGCCAAGACAAGGGTCACATGCCACAAGCAAGCCTTTTCACCTTCCCAAGGCAATTCAATGATTTAGAAGGGGAAGATGCATTTAGGTAGAGGGAAGAAGGAGAGTACACTTGTCCATCAGGCAATGGATCACAGGCAACCAATGAGAGATTGAGGAGAAGTTCTATAAAAGGGGAAGATAAACACACACCCAAGGGTTCTTCTTTCCTTGTCATTTTTGAAATTGCTCAGACTCTCATCTTCCCCATACCACTTCACACAAGCATTGAAGATTTCTCACTTTCTTTCACTTTCCTTCCAACCAAACAAGAGAAACCACTATTCTCTACACTCAACAGAGGACCACCGCACTAGCAAGGAGGAAACCACAGTGAGGATCACGTATTTTTCTATTTTCTCTTCATGCTACTCACACCTAACTCAAGCAGATGACGAAATCTCCAAAGAGTTCTAGATTCTCATAAAGCACACACGTGATCGTTATTTCATCTTGAAGTAACCTAGAGTTTTCCAAGAAAGGAGAGGGAGCTGAGACTTTGAGGGATTAGATCCTCCACACAATCGGCCACCCACATGAACTACACACATGTTCAAGATTTAGCCAAGAGTCACACAAAATTTGAAGGGTTTTCATGTTTAAAAACCCTAGAAACGAATGATTTTGAAGTCTCCAAGAACAAGTAACAATCCCAAAAACTTCACACACTCATGCACATGGATTAGGGTTTGAAAACCTTGTTCTAACGAGTTGCACATCCAATTTACAGCTTGCTATTTATTTTTCCGAAGGATTGTTCTAAGTATACACTCAACTTGGTTTGGTTAACATACATATATATTTATGTAAATCTTTCTTTGTTACTGTTAAATTTGATTGTTAATCTATGTTTTGCTTGATTGAATATATGGTTTAACTTTGTATAAGATCATCAAAGAGGTTACATGATTTAGATCTACATTGAAAATGCCATGAATCACATGCATATGTTTCAGTTTTGCTTGAGGTTATGTTGATGTTTCACATATCATGAAGATTCGATTATTGTGATGTTTTGTGTTTTGGATTTTTGTAATGTTGCCATGATCTCATGTTTGTTTCACCCTTGTAATATTTTTATCTAATATGTTTCAAGTTTGGAACATGTTAAAATGAAATTTTTCTATGTTACATGCCTTTGATGTTTCAGCTAAGACATGTTCTTCTATGTTCATGAAGTTGTTTTGATATTTAACATGTCCTATGTTATCATGCCATGATTTGAATATATTATGCTTGATCAGTTCATGCATGACATCTCATGTGTTTGGGTTATGCACAGTTTTACGGTACCATGTGCTAAGGCAATTGCTTTAGGCATTGTCTAGTTTCATACGAACTTTATATTTTTCGCTGCATTAATTATTGCATACAACTAGTATACCTATGAGCATTGCATATTATTTGTCATGTACTGAGGGGTATGTAGCCATGTGTTGCATATCTCGGTATTTCAGTCACCATCCAATCCCAAGTGGGGGCTGGTGGCGCCACACAGTTCACGTCATGTTATTTCAAGTTCAGTTTAGTTTCAGTTCAGGTCATATTATTTCAAGTTTAGTTTAGTTTCAATTCACGCATGTTTATTTCACATTCAGTTCAAATCAATTGCAATTCATGTCAGTTGTAGTCCATGTTAGTTCAGGTCATGTAAGCTCATATCATGTTAATTGCCAAGTCATGTTACGTTCACACATGTTCATGTTATCATTCATGTTTTTAATGTCGTGCATGCATCTGTACACTGCTAGTCAAAGTTTTTTGTTAACTTACTGAGATTTGTAATCAAAACTCACTAGGTAGTCCCAATTATCATTTCCCTAGCATAGTAGATCATGTGCCAGGATTAGGAGACGAGTATGCATATGACATGTGACATGTAACTTGTGATGAAATCACTCAACTTTTCATGTAACCATGTCATGTACTTGTAGTTAATATGCAAAGAATGCACCATGTGAATGGCTTGAAATAAATAGAACATTCGGATACATATACATGGACAACATACATGATGATTCAACATGGCATATATCAATACTTAAAAGCTCCAAGCATGTCATTTAAAGCAAAATTTCAAGAAGCATTTTTTGAGCATATTATGAAGATTTAGACATACGATAGAGGAAAATCGATCATATCAGGTGACATTTGAGAGTAGACAATTCATTAAACAAAACAAACAATATAAATGCAAAGTTTACATATAGACCTAAATATTTTATCCAAGAGAAAGTTAGTGGCTAATTGACAAAACTCCACAAAGATTTCCAACGATCAAGTAAATTGAAAGTGTATGTTTTAAAATATTAGGCTCTTCAAATCAAAATGCTAAAAGTTCAAATGTGTGATCGTGTACTAATGGTATCAACATCTAACCCTAATTGATTTATAAGGGCCATCCATCTACCCACGTTTTCCCTCTTGTTCTAGATCCGTGTCTTTGGTTCACAAGCACACATACACACGGCAAGAAACCCTAGGGGCCAAATGTGATAAGTCATTTCTTTGCATGGAAAAACCCTAATAGCCGTGCCTGCTCTTAAATTTAACAAAACATGCTTGTGTCTGTGAGAAAATCCAAATAAAGTTTCTTATCATGCATTATGCATCTAAATCAAGTTTCGTACAAAACACAACATAACCCTTGTTTTTCTCAAATCGAACCCTCCAAACGAAATCCCTTGGCATTTGTGTGTAAGTGAAATGAGAATGAGGCTAGGGTTTGAATCCTTTTACCGTGCTGGCACCACCAAATAGTTTCTTGAATCTTTCTTCCTTGGTTGTACAAAAGTGGTGTTTGGAAAGGAACAGAATGTGTTTGGCTTCTTGAATCCTCAAACCTTCAAGCGAAATGGATGACGATGACGACGATGATGATTGGATTGATAGAAGGAAGAACTGGGGGTTTTTCTTTTCTCTCTTTGTGATATGTGCCAAAGCTGGACAAGGAAACAGGATGAAGAAAATTTGAAGGAGCAAAAATGGCCTTTCGATTTCTCCTATAGGGGGTATGTCCGAGCACCATAAAGGCACTCCTTTAAATGCTCTCTCATCCACAAACCTTGGGAACACTAAGTCGCTAACTTCAACTGCATGCTTCACATGTGTCGTGCCCCTTTCTTTCTTCCAATATTGTTGGGCAATTTTGGAATCCCCCAAGCCCTTCCACCAAAAACTCACTTTAACCCATTTTTTCCCTATCTTTTTCCTATTTTTGAAACCTTAAGAGCCATGGCATGGGTGCCATGTGGCGTGTACCCCTTCAAGTTCCAAAATCCTCTCTTTCACTTCCTCATGATCATCTTTCTAGAAATTCCAGAATCTTTATGCAAGCTTGCCAAGTGGCATGGCTGAGTATCACACTCTCTCTTTTCATTATTCCTCTCTTGGAAACCTAATGGTTGTTAGAGTGCATGGGTGCCAAGTGGCATTGCCTTCATCAAAATTGAAATTCCCACCCTCTTTCCTCATCATTATATTCGTCTAGAACATTGATACTAGCTTGCATAAGGGACAAGTGGCATGGCTCTTGGAAAACTGAAACCATCTCTCCCTTATCAATGATCCCTTGAAACCTAGAGTCACTAAGGTGCATGGGAGCCATGTGACCCCTTGGAGGGTGACAGCCTATCGGAGTGGTATGTCTCTCTCTCTCTCCTTCTCATTCAGACTTAGAGCTCACCTCATTTGATCACAAGGATTTGGTTGACCAAAAATTTATAGGGTCTAAATCTTAACGGGCTTGGGCAGTTATCCTCCAAAGTAACAAACTCTTATTAACACAAACTTAACTAATGGACATTTAGTTCAATGCTTCCTCCATTTACTCAGGCCCAAAGGTGACCTAACAGACGCTAAGTCCTAGCTTAAAAATCAGGGTGTCACATGGAGACTCAGGGTAACCCATCTCTAAACTTTATGGTGATATCCTTCCATTTCCATTCTATGATAAAAGAAAGGGCTGTAGACTCCCATTTGGTCTTTGATTCTCATCCTTCACCCTTTGGAATTTAGTGATTTTGCTTTGAAGTGGGCGATTTTCCGCATCATTCCTTCCCACTCGAACCCTTTCTTAAGATTGTGGTGCATTTTGGTACCTTTAAGGTGAGGAATGAGATTCCTCTAGTATTCGTTCCAAAATTTCAAACTCAGCTGAACTATCTTCCGTCCTTTATACATTAGGATCTCATCCTCGCTCAATTTGAAATGCACAAGTCCTCCACCTTTGGAGACTCTTCACCGAAGTTCTAACAATCTTGGGTCCTTCCCCTACTGATGCTTTAGCTCATCAAACTCGCTTACTCTCAACTGCTCCATAGTGGTGAGAACCTCCTCTAATGGCAAGTGCTTCAACAATAGGTGTCTCATCCCTTCCAAAAGTGAGTCCAGCCTTGTTGAATCTTCCACACCGTTAGAACCTGATTTGCGACTTAGGGTATCAGCAACCAAGTTTGCCTTCGCCGGGTAATACTTGATTTCACACTCATAGACATTAATGGTTTCCAATGATCTCCATTGGCTAATTTTGAGATTATTTTGGGTGCAAATGTATTTTAAACTCCTATTATCTGTGTATACCTTGCACTCTTCACAGGACAAGTAGTGTCACCAAGTCTTCAAGGCAAACACTATGGCTGCTAGTTCCAGGTCGTGGGAAGGCTAATTTCTTCGTGGTCCTTCAATTGTCTATACACATACGCCACTACCCTTACCTCTTGCATCAGGACATAATCTAATATGAGTTTGGACGCGTCACTAAACACCACGAATGATTTCTAAGGTTCAGGCAAAGCTAAATCGAGGGTTGTTGTCAATCTCCTATTTAGTTCTTTAAAATTTCACTCAGACTCATTGGTCCAAGCGAATTTAATGCTCTTCCCTGTTAACGGTGTGAAATGACTCAAAAACCTAGGGATTCCTTCAACAAGTTTTCGATAGTTGCCAGCTTAGCCCTAGAAACTCCTCACCTCATGCACCGAGGTAGGTCATTACCACTATACTACCTCAGTCTTACTTGGATCAACTGTGACCTCGTCCTTGGATATCACATGGCTGAGGAGCTTTACTTTCCCTAGCCAGAACTCACACTTGTTGAGTTTGGCTAACAATATATGGTCCCTAAGTTTCCCCAATACTAATCTCAAATGGTCCTTTTGCTCCTCCGCAAACTAATCTGAAAGGCATCACCGTGAACTCAAAATGGCCATACCTTGTCTGTAAAGACATCTTTGGTATGTCACCTTCCTTAATCCTGAATTGGTGATATCCTTACCTAAGATCAATCTTATGAAAAAGCCGCAGCTCCTTCCAATTGACCGAATAAGTCATCTAGCATTGGTAGCGGGTACCTATTCTTTATGGTTACCTCATTCAGCTCTTGATAATTGATACACATCTTAAGGGTTCCATCCTTCTTTTTAAATAATAACTCTGATGCTCCCCAAGGTGAGAAATGAGGCCTGATAAATCCCTTTACCAACAATTCCTAGAGTTGGCTCTGCAATCCGTGCACCTCAGTTGGAGCCATCCTATAAGTGCCTTATACATTGGAACTGTCTCTGGTTCCAATTCAATTGAGAACTTGACTTCCCCAGTAGGGGTAGTCCTGTTAGCTCTCCGAATACTTCTAGGAATTGTCTTACTATGGTTATACTCTCTACCTCCGTAGGTCCTTTCTCCTTAGGTGTTACATGCACTAGATAGGGTTTGGCAATGCTAACCCACTATTTCTTGGCTTGCAATGAGATCATTATTCCCAGCATTTATACCAACTTACTGCCTCAGAAAATCCTATACTCACTTTCAAGCCCTCGAAAATTTACCGTCTTTTCCTGACAATCTATACTTGTAAAGTGCCTAACCAACCAGTCCATGCCTAAATAATATTGTATCCCAACAAATCAAACACAATTAGGTCCTCATCCATCATAACTACATCTATCTCTAAGAGGCATTCTACAATCTTAGTGCAAAGCATTGTTCCTCCATCGAGTAACGTTTCTGAAACTCCTTGCTACAATGGCCCTATTTGTAACCTAACCATTCTGGCGAATGCAGCAAACACAAATGACTGAGACGCACCGAGTCAAATAGTGTGCGCAAATAGAAATGCGTTATTGTAACTCACCCAAAAACAAATAACTAGCTCACTACGTATTCTATGCTCCTTCGAATACAACTATTCAATCACGGGTTAAGGTCTCATACCTGTGATGACACCTACCTCCTATGTCTCTAGGGTAGCTTCTTCGACTTCTCCAAGAGTGAAGGCATACACTCTCGCTTGCATAGTCTAGCTTTTGTCTCCAGGTCCTCCATCCTGACCTGCTCGCTGCATCAGCATTGCCTAAGGGCAATCTTTGGCATAGTGTCCTATCTGCTTACAGTAATAACAGAATGTTGGGATCTAACGACATTTTGCTTCATGAGCACTATGACACCAACCACATATCAGTGTTCTCCCTCCCATACATTCTCAGGGGTAGTTGGCAGTCATCCTCTCGTCCTAGATTTGAACTTCTAAGGAGCACGCGATTTACTTCCCTCACTAGCAAGTGTTCGCCTCTTGAAGTTCGTGTGCGTGACCAATATATTCAGCTGTTCTCGCTTAGCTTTGGATGCCACGTGCACCAGTTTCCAAAACTTCTTAATCATTAGACACACTACCAGAGTTCTAATTAGCAGTCATCATCAGACACGCTAACCTAGGTGCTTCTTCCCTAGGTTCCACTTCCCTATGCAAGATTTTATCCTTTTCCAAGACAAAACTCTTCACCTTTCATTTGCATGCATGACACTTGGCCAACTCTTCTAGAAAGCCGAATCCTCCCTTGCTTCTTCCACGTTTTATTCTAGAAATGAGCAGTGCTTTTCCAAAAATGGTCATCTTTGTCTCCCAAAGTTCGAAATGAGCAGTGCTTTTCCAAAAATGACCAAAAGCTCCTTCTTGAAGCGAAGTGGCACCCTCTCCTTGCCTTGAGGGTAAACTTGTGCCTTTCAAAGCCAAAGTCCTTAATTGGTTGAATTCCTATGGGTCTTTTCTTCTATTTTTCTCTTGTGGGCTTTTTAACTGAGAACTCCAAGCTCCAATCCAACAGAAATAGAAAGTAGCCTAAAGAATTCTTCCAACACTTAGCCAATAACCCAAATAAATAAAGAAATAGATAAATAATCTCCACAAGAATTACGAACGGAATCTTAGCAAAAATCTAGGGCATCACTGTTATCTCTCCCTTCCTCTAGTGACTCTCCCTCACGACTACCCACCAGTTGTTTGCCTTGTGGAACTCTTAGAATTACCCTATAGAACCCAAATCTATCACTTTCTAACTCAACTTCCACTCACTAAACGCAGTTTAATCCTCCCATGCTCTAAGATTCAAGCTTACGATACTAAAGATCAATTCCTAGATTTTTGGTACCCATCCTACCTGTTCATATGAATTTACCTAAAGCCATGTAAGGAGAAATATATATGGTTCACATTGGAAAAAGAAATGGTTTAGTCTAAAGGCTAAACATTATAGTATTAGAAGTTTAATAAAACTAGTAAATGTATTTCCACATGACACTTCATTCCTAAAATAATTATACATATGTCCAGCTATTTGATTCATACACACAAAATAAGGTTCACAGAACACGTTTGGTCGCCTCACTACTGCTTACAAGTACAACTTCCATAGAAAGATAGGTCCTATCATAGGAAACCTGCCTACATGCCAATTGTTTGGGCTAGGTTGGCTCCTCCTCCTCGAGTATTACTTCTGGATTTATTTATGCGTCAAAATCTATGATATCGATACCAAAACCATAGGCAAGTTAGGCAGCTATGACAAGACAACTAATGAGAAACAATGCAAATGAATATGTAATGAATAATTTCATTCATAGAATGAGTGAGCACATGTATTAATGCGTGGAGAGGAATCCCCTTTCAAGAAAAAATATAAGTATTCGTAACCATGGCAAGTAATTACCCTCTATGCAAAACTCAAAACATATATATATAATTGTTAATGTTGTCCAAGTGATGAATCACCCTTTTCTCTAACACATAAAACTTGTAGCACCAATCACACTGCACTTCACAGTTATCACATAGATATTCGTCAGACAAACATTCGCTGCCTAATGGGCCAACTGGGGGTGAGCCGTTCCACCATCCATAAAAGGGAAATCTCTCCCACTCGACCAAGACGGGAATATCTACCTAGCCAACCAACTTGAGCACACCAACACATGATATGCTCAAGGGATTCTTCATCTTGTCTATCAGGTGAGGCGAACAAGAGACCACCCCACCCCAATCATTAACGAAAACTCTCTCTACCATATGAAGCTCGAGACGACATATTGCATGAATGGTTTAGAGAATTTTCCATCTCGTCCTGCGATGATCGACAAACAATACACTTATAGAGTATGCATACTCATAAGAATACTCGTAAATATAATGGCAAAAGTATTTTCTATTTCACGATTTGAAAGGGGGGAGATTACAGGGTATGCATATGCCCAAAATTCCATAACATCCTCACACAACATTTCTCGGCACAACCTTAGAAGCAACCCAACCTCACTGCCTTAGAATTATGGCAGCATTACGCTGCTCATTTCATTGTCTTCTTTCGATTCACTTGCTTTCTTCAAAGAATATGACTCCAAGGGATCTCAAGTGTTTACAATCACAAAAGTGAGATTTTGGTTTATCCCTTAAGCCTTTTATAGCATAGGTTCATTAGGTGTCCTTTTGACTCTACATGTGATTGTTACTTTAGTCTTGATCGTCGCACTGTAGCATGATAAAGACAGCCTGGTAGGGGGATGATTCGCACTTCCTTATGGCTTGCCTTATGTCCGATTAGCAGTCTCTGTCCAACTAAAGGTCTTCCCGCGTGGCATTAGACCATACCTCTATGTTCAAATGATATGGTCTGTTAGGCATAGTCTTATCACCAGACTCACTCTAGATACGACCCTTCAGATGGAGTGTGGGCTTCTACGTCCAACACAGCCACCTTTTAAGCATTTAAGAGTAGTCTTGAAAAGCCTGTATGTATCAGAAAGGGTTTTTTTTCCTCGACCATTGCTCGCTTTAAGCTCGTTCTTCGCCTTTGTACATTAGGCAACTTTTCAAAACTAGGAGCCTATTCAGCTCCTCGTTCTCACCTAGGTGCTTGCTCGCCCTTCCGTTAGACTAATTGCACTCTACAGATCACTGCTACTAGATGGTGTTTTAGATGGTGTTCAACCCACTTTCATCAGCGCGGTTCTCACATAAATTGCAATCTTTGTGTCCTCTTCCTATAGTGACTATGGTAAAGAAGAATGAGTTATCATACTCCTAACCATCTCATTTAGGGTTCGATTTCATCCCAAACCTACACCATTTTTGTATGGAGTCCTTGGCATGGCTGAGGAACGATCCCACATTCTTCTAAATACCTCACAAATGGCCCATGACCTTGTTGACCTAATTCATCATATCTGCGATAGTATTCACCACCACAGTGAGATCTAACAACCTTAATTTTCTTATCAAGCTGGTTTTCAACATGAACTTTATAAGCTTAAAAACGTCTTGTGTTTTTGAGTTTTCAAGATATCAAAAACATATAACTATAATGAGAATAGTCATCTATAAAAGTGATAAAATATCGTTGACCATTCGAAGATGCCAAAGGGAATGGACCACAAATGTCAATATGTATCACTTATAAGATGCATGAGATCCTATTCACGCCCATTTTCCTTATATTTGTTTGCTTGCCTTTTATACATTCAACACAACTTTTAAATTCCGAAAAATCAAGAGTGACAAGAATTACAATTGACACAAGCCTTTCAATTCTCTACTTCTAGATATTTCCCAAATGCTTATGCCACAATGTAGAACATTTCTCATTAATTAATCTTCACTTCCTATCACAAATATTTACATCCAAGGCTTTATGTGTCTTTAAGTGAGAGGCATGCAAGTCTAAGAAATAAAGATTATCAATTAAATAGTACCAATAACATTTTAATCTCAGAAAAGACTTACTTTTTGGTTTCCAAATGACCAAGAATAATCAAATTTGACCAAACAAAAAACAGAAATTAGATTTCGTTTAAATGATGGTACATTAATAGTCTCATCCAAATCAAAATAAAAGCTAGACTCTAGTTTTAATCTATAGACTCCAATTGTCTCCCCACTAACTTTATTGTCATCTCCTAAGTAAAGGTGTTTTTCAACATAACTAGATTTTTCGGCACTTTAGGTAACCCCACATAGTAACAGTTCTGTAAATAGAAGCTCCCAAATCTATCCATCAAGGGTTAGGTGGCACAATAGCCAAATTAATTTCAAGGCAAAAAAAAAAAAAAAGATACTTTTCTTTGCAAGCCACTTTTGATATTTGGACACAATCTTTCTTCACATTCCTGACCTTATCTTGTCTCTGTTGCACCATTGCTTGAACTCCTAGCATCCATAGTTCTCTCTTTATTACTCCTCACTCTTTTCTTAGTGCTTGGATTTCCACGAGAAAAAGTTGTCATGTGAGCACTTTCTATCCTTTTTTGTTTCAATCTCTCTTTCTCTTGCACACACTGAGCAATGAGCACATGAAGAGTCTAGAGTATTATAATTAATCTTAAAAGGATCAAATTATGCACGAAGATAAATTAGAATGTGTGATGCCCTCAGTCCCCGCTTAGGATTGGATGGTGATTAAAGTGTCAGGACATGGAACTCAAGGCTACAAACCCCTCGTACATGACAAATAAGATGCAATGCACCTATAAATCTAGCAGTATGCAGCATTTTGCAATAGAAACATTATGTTATCTACATAGGACCGATGGTAATATAATAATCATGGTAACGAATGTAAGCATCCCAAAAGTTCAAATTTCATAATAGTACTCTAAAATAGATAATTGTTTCAAAAGAAGACTCCCAAAACACGGGACCATCAAAACTGTTTTCACAAAAAAAACCACCGTAAGTCATTTTCTTTTTCTACTACTATTTTCCATGGTCCCTTTTTCTCCAAAAGTACTTTTTTAATCTGGCTTCTTTCGTTTCTCCAAAAACCTGTCCTTATCCCGATTCTTTAACCTCTTCATCTCCTCAATGAGGCATAATGTTTCGATAATGAGTCAGTTGATGTCCTCTATACTATCCAATAAAAAGGGCTCCGTTGAGCTCTCATTGGTCTTGGGCACCACCACCTCAATGATTCAGGTACCATCCTCTTGCATTTTGTCTTGGTCGTCTAAACGTGTAACAACTTCTACCATTCTGGGTGGGGGAATGGTAGTGGAAACTACCACAGTGAGATTTCGTAAAATCTCAGGAAGTGAACTGCCAACATACAGTAGATATCACAAGCATATAAAAGTAAACCACAAGTGAATGCATGGACATGTACTTTGACGTAAAAACTTTGACATATGCAACATGGACTTTTTCATAAAACATATTTTCATCTTTTTAGACTCTTAACACATGTTCATAGTATTTGAGCTTGGGTCCTTGTTCTCGTCATAACATATCATGCCATTCTTATCGTTTCATTACATACCTTGCCATTCTTATCATTTCATAACATACCATGCCATTCTTATCATTTCATTACATATCATATTATGATCATATAAAATTCTTTCATGTCAATCCATGTTATATCATAACATATTATGGCATAACATAACAGATTATAGCATATCATATCGTATCATAACATGGAGTGCAAATGTCTTATACATTTCATAATTCACATGGTTGGATAACTCACGGCTCCCCTAAGCATTGTGTGTTCCCCACTAGTTACCGCATCAACCAATTATCCACTTGATTGAGGTGACTATGTCATATTCTTAAATATATTCATTATAGTAGTTCGCTTATTTCGCTTTCACCAAATGGCACCCACTAGCTTTAGGTGTAACCTTGCTCTTGTATCCTTTCCATAAAGAACCATTCGAGGCCTGTCGACTGTACTTCATCAACCCAAGGTCTCCACCCAGCTTTTAACACTCCAGAGTGGACAGGGTCGTGATAAAACGCACTTTGACCTTTCTTATTGAAAACATAGACTCTGAGACATGGACACATGATGCTACACTTTATCATACTCATGCAATCATGTAAAATCCGAACCATATAGCCCAATTAGCAACATGCATCTCACGATATGGCTTGAAAATATTAGAACATGCAATCATATGATGAATACATATAAACATAGTCGAATCATACTTGCCAAAACACAAAACAAATTCGTATACCCTTGATATAGCCGAATCATACAAGTCCTTGAAACATGGATTTTCATCATCACAACACATACACGCATACTTCTACACATTCATATATCAAAACAAGCATGCATAGCACATATACACGTCAAAACCGAAACCCTAGCATGAAATATTCGACATATACTTCAACAAACCATCATGAAAACATGGCATCTCAACCTTTCATCAAAACTGAGCATACATATAACAAGATAACAAGATTCAAGCAATCATAAACAAACAAGAGTTCACGAAATATATACATGTATTATCAAGAGTAAGTTGGAAGTTTACTTACAAAAATTCAATGTATAAAATAGCCAAATCTGAAAAATATATATTAAGACATATTAGAAGATGACCAGAGAAACCTTAATCTTGAAATAAAGGTGAGTGTGAGTGTCTAAGGTTTTCAAAAAATGCTTTCTCATAGAAAAATCCTAGAATCCGAAACCCTCAAGGATAAAAACCCCAGCCTTTCTTCCAAGTGCTGGTTATGGCCTTCTTTCACTCTATACCTCGTGTTCATGTGCTTAAAATAAAAAGAATATTTTGGGTTATTTCCTTCCTTGAAGAAAAACCCTAGTTTCTAAAGTGAAAGTGTGTTTTAATGTGAAAGAAACCTTAAACTGAAACATGTGTGTGTGTTCTTTCACTTTGGCTGTGTATGGCGTAGCAAGAAAAGTGAAACAATCCTTACCTTTGTGTGCTCTTCCTGTAGTCAAAAAGTTGAAGGAGTGTTCTTGGTGGTTTTCAAAATAGTGAAGAGAATGGTGGCATTTGGTTGGTAAGAAAATGTGACAAAGTGTGAGAACGAGAGAGAAAAGTAGTGGTGGCCAAAATTCCTTAGAAAGAAAGTTGAGAACTTGAGCAAAATACCTCCATGATTTTTTACTATGCCCTTATATAGAGCTTTCCCTCCTTGAAAAATCCAAGAGCCATTTCATGCTTGACCCTTGGCAAAAGACTCTTCCATTTCATGGAAAACCAAAGGGTGCTTCTTACAAGTGGTGTGTGGCTCTTCAAAACCGAAACCCTCTCTTGCCACACCTTCCAATTTCACCCTTCCTCACTTGTCTTGGTACAATGCACTTGGTGGTTCAAAGGTCAAAACACAAAAACCTAATCTTCCTTGGAACTCTACTCGGGTGCGTGGTTTCAATGTGGCAAGTTGAGTGTGTGTTCCTTGTGTTGGCTGAAACCCTAGATCTTCCCAAGGTGATCTGTGGTCTTCCCAATATTTCCCTTGAGTCTCCCCATGCTATTGTTGTCGCACCCTCTCTTTTTTGCTCTTCCAAAATTCTTCTAGAACATGCCTTTCTTTCTTCCGAAGTAAGATTTTCTTTGGAACTACAAAGGTCTCTCTTTATGTGTGACAAGTGTTGACTACAGAAACGGTGCCTTGCATGTGGGCGTGTAAGCCCTAATCCGATTATCTCATCTTTTGTCTCTTGCACTTACCCATTCTAGAACCTTATGCATGTTGGACAAGTGTCACACTTGCTATTTCCCTAGTTTCCAAATGATGAGTTTCTTGAAAAGAACAAAATTCTCCTATTATGCCATGCGGCGCCTCCACCAACCTTACAAATCAACTTTGGGCTTCCAAACCCTAATTCCACCCTAGTTGGCCAAAATCCACATGGGCCTTGGTGGGCTTTTTCCTCTTCTTTCTCTTGTGGGCACTCTAAGCCTAGAACTCTAAGGTCCAAAATAGAACATACCTCAAGCATTCCTCTAACTCCTAGCACTTATCCAATAACTAAAATAGTATCAGTTGTCATAGAACGAGATGCACAAGAATTTCATCACGAAACTCTTAACTTTACTGCCCTCATTCTAGTAACAATATTTGACAATTCTATAATGTACTCCCTTATTTTTCCTTTGCCATTATACCGCATTGACACAAGTTTCCTAAGAAATGTTTTTGTCTTCACCTTTCCCATGCAATAGATCAATCAGCTATTTGGCTCAAGTACATCTTGGGATTATCCTCTTCAAGCATTGAACCTCTAACAAAATTAGGAATACAATGCATCGCTATCATAAAACTCATGCAAATAGAGTTTTCCCATTTCTCAATAGCTGCCCACTTGTTTGAAGCACTATGATTAGTAGCCTCAGGAGGCTCATCAACCAAAACCACATAGTCCAGATCCATACAGCGAACAATAGTAACATGCTTTTTACATTTTGCAAAATTGGATACATTAAGACCTAGAAAGTTATTCAAATTGACAAATATCGAATATGCATTCACTATAATCACACCAAAAGAAACTCTAGATAAATAAATATTTCATCAATTTTAATGTATATACAATGATAAATAACCATAATTTTCATCTTGTAAACTAGTCTTAATGAACAGTAAAGTCAATCAGACAACATGACAGGAAATATTAAGAAAATTCTTTGGTTTTATAAAAGT
The DNA here is from genome assembly GCF_001411555.2 of Juglans regia. NCBI lineage: Eukaryota > Viridiplantae > Streptophyta > Magnoliopsida > Fagales > Juglandaceae > Juglans > Juglans regia. The sequence continues at coordinate 17,799,972 of NC_049902.1, read as the reverse complement.
GGGCCCTTTTGAGATACCTATTACATCATTACAACTAAGCCATTAAGACAATAATTACAATATGCAAGCGTCCTTCTCCCAATAAGGCTAGTTAGAATAAATAATATAAACTTTGGGCATGGGCAAACAATAGCCTTCCTTTGGGCCGACTACAGAATGAATAGGTTGATCCCAAAATTATAGAATTTACCTTTATCTACCATATACCGTCTAAGGCCCAGCCAAATACCACCTATGTCTCCGCCAAATAACAACCTACCTTTGGGCCAAATAACTGGATGCAATTCATTAATTTTTTACCTTTGTGCCCAAGGAGGAAATTTCTATGATAGAGGTCACTTAGGTAACATAACACTTTAATTTCTTTAAACCTTAGGTATGTGTAACAGCCCGCTAGAAATTCATTGGTGGAATTTCTATTGACTTTAGGAATCTCGTGAAAAACCCATAAGTTTTTACGAATCGACCAATCGCTTAGGTTTTAGTCTGTCATCACAATCAGTGTTATCACTCACTATGGTGCTAGATTTATGAGTTTAATTATTTGAGATAGTTAGAAGTGTCAGAATGCGTTATGGTCTACGCCATTAGACTCAGTGGATTATTTAAGATTTTATGGCGCAATAGCCTATTTTCATAATTTCAGATGAAACGTCTGTTGGAAACTGTGAAATTTATTTTTAGGGGCACTTCGGGGTTGAATTTCGGTAAATGATTTTTCACTACAGGTAAATATGAATATTTAGAATTTTTCAGTAATAAATTTATTATGTATTTTTTTTAGTGAATAGTAATCTCGATAAGCGCACCCAGTGCAGTGTTTTTAAAATAACAGTGTGAAATGTCCAAATTAGGTTGGAGGAGTTTTATTTAGACACATGGCAAGATCTTAGCCACACATAGTGAATAGTATTAGACACTTGGTACCATGAGGAACCATTAGATGGATTTGTGAAGGAAGTCAATGCGTGAAATCATGCCACCTAAGCAAAGCTCTGTTTCATCTGATCAACTAAATTGTGACAGACCAAAGAGGGTTTCAACCCTAGCAAAACTATAAATGGTTGGAATCCAATTGAAACCCCAAAATCTTGGTTGAAACCAAAATCCTAAACGGTTTTCCCAAACCCTAAAGTTGGCCTTCAAACCCCTTTTAATCTGATTTCTAGCATTGTGTTTAATCACTTGATTAAATCACTTCCACATGCTATTAATTAATCAAATACTTGTTATGACATCAGTATTTAACCTTTTAAACCTTGGGAATTTGATTGGGCCAAGAAAAATTGGTTTTGGGCTTGATGGCATCTCAAACCCTAACCAAACCCCCTTTAAACCCCAAATTGAAGTCTACCTGGTTGGGGCCCACCAAGGCCCACGAAATTGGCCACCTTGGCAAAGCTTCTTGGAGAAGTTTCCTCCCCCACATAGCAGACCATCCACTGCCATTAGCTGCAACCCATTAGTGTCTTGATGTGAAGAGAAGTCCACTCCATCAACCTCCATCTCTCACAACTGCTGCAGAAAGTCCATGCCTCTCTCTATTCTCCACTTTATGTCACATAGCCACCTACAATCAAGGGTCAGTCAAGCTCATAACCTCCCCCTCCAGAAGTCTAAATTTGTGCAAGACACACTTTTCTCCATTTTATCACTTCTTTCCCCCGTTCTTAGAGAGAAACCCAAAAGAGCTCTCTCGGGCAGATTTCTGGGTCTTCTTGCGTGGCCATTTTCGATCCTTTGTAAGTATTATCTCATGATGACTCCTTCATAAAAGTTGTTTGTATTTGAGTCTAGTTTCCGTGGATATCTTAATACCCTCATTACATGTTCATTTGATTAGTCAAAAGTATTTTTAACCATGGAAAGCTCATTCTGGGCGTGAAAGTGGAGAGTATGATATGTTTTGGAATTTTTGACCAAGCTAATGGACATATCTTGGCCCGAACATTTTATGGAGTATTTTTAGCATGTGTTTGTACATTTTCATTGAGGTTTTGTTGCATGAATAAAGCTTTTGATGATTGATTTCTTTAGATTTAGAAACTGGAAGTGGAAAAATAGTTTTTGTTTTGTGAAGGTTTGAATATTTCGTGATTTAATATTATTCCAAAGGCCTTGATAATTTTATATGATGATCCTAAGCCTCTTATATACATGTTAGGATGGTGTTTCGAAGATATTTAGTATTATTTTTAAAGATATGACTTTCTATACAAGAGGATTTCGGTTTTTGCCTAAGATATGATGTTTTTGGGTTAGATCCATGTTTTATTGAGTTTTAGCCATGTGATTTTAAGTTTGATGGCTGGATCTTTTTTAGGACACATTTTTAAACCATGAGAAGTTTTAGTTTGAAGATCAGATGTGTATAAGACATGGATCAAGAATTTGATCAAAGTTAGTGGAGAGAAAAGTTTCTGTTTTGGACGAAGTTCAAAACCAAAAACTCCAAGTGTTGTTTTGTGATTTTTGGTGGGTTTTGTTTGATAATTTAAAGCATGGTTGATCTTAGGATGATGTTATGAATATGTTAGAAGTAAGATTTGATTTTTTGGAATTCTTGGAGATGTTTTTATTAAGTTCAAAACTTGTGATTTAAGGATTTACTTTTTATTAAAAAGTTTAGGTCTTTTTACAAAAAGTTTGGTGTTGATGATTAGCTTTTCTTAAAGGATATTTTAAGTGTATTTTTAAACTTAGGATAGGAAGATCCTTGTTACAAAATTTTGGTTCAATTATAGGTTTTGAAGATGGAAGAAATTGCAACCAAAATCAAGAGAAATGGCCTATATATGTTTCGGCCATTGTGAGTTTTCCATAGTTGTGATTGGTTTTAAATTTTTCTGAGTTGTTATTTGAGTCTAGGACAAAATTTACATGAGGAATATAAATTTTGGTAATATTTGGAGTTAGGATGTGAAATCTTTAAGTTAGGGGTAAAATGATCATTTCCCACATGTAGAGAATAAAATGGTAATCTCCACTTTTCTAATTGTTAGTGATTAATTTCTAACTTTTAGAATACCCTCTTATAGTTCCTCGTGTTTCGCACTTTACACTCATAGGACGCGACGATCGAGGTATGTTAGCTTTTAACTTATTATCAGTTTAATGTGTATGAGTTATAAGTAAGGGAACTAAATTGTATGTATGCATGTTATCATATGTGCCATGCCAAGTCATTACATATTTATCTGTTACACATAATTTATTCTGTCATGAATTATTCATCTGTTACACAAGATATTCTGTCACGTATTGCTATACATTGCAACTATGTCATGTTAAGTTATGTATGTCATCTGTTACATGTATTTCATGTCACGTAATATTCACTGCCCCATATTACGCCATGTTAAGAAATGTTGTATGTTATATGGTATGCCATATTACGAAATGTTGCATGTTACATGTATGCCATGTCAAGAAATGTTCTCTATTACATTTACATCTTAAAGTATGTCATGTCTGTCGTCTTACGTTCATGTCACGTTATGCTACGTCAGGACTTCTGTCTTTTATGTCACGTTCATGTTACGTGACGTTACAAAATGTCATATATGCCAGTTAAGTTATTCATGTCAATCACGACCCTAAGCGCTAGGATGAGGTAATATCCTAGTGGAACTCCGTTGTTCATGCTGGAGTGTCTAAATAGGTGTGAAATTCCCTAGATTGACAAAGTACTGTCAACAGGTTGTAAATGGGGCCTAATTAGTTGGTCACCGAAGCGCGACAGGCACTAACGCCGATGGAGCCACACTTTATGTTACGTGTGTCCACAATAAGTGTGGCACAAACAAATAAGTCATGGGGCTACAACAATTGTGGAGCATACACTACGTGAGATACAACAATAATAACACGTAGAATACGTGAGGCCACAACAACTGTGGAGTACGTATTAATGCACTCATAGCTGGTATAGAAGCCTGTGATGTGATGTGATAATCGGTAGGGACATACGGCTCAAGGGGACCCGTGTAGCACCCATATGGTCACTTTATGATTAAGTCAATTGAATAAGATTCTAAGTTCATGTATTTCACGTTCAACTCATGTTTCACGTTATGTTATGTTTAAGTTTACGTTCACGCAATCATGGTAATCCCATGAGACAAGAATATGTTTCAAGTTCATGTTATGTTATGTTTACGTTTACGTATGTTCCAAGTTCACATTTATGTTATGTAATACTCAAGTTCATGTTCAAATTATGCATGTTCACGTTCATGTTATGTTTCAAGTCCATGTTATGTTTCAAGTTCACGTTCATGCTATGTTTCAAGTCCATGTTATGTTTCAAGTCACTTTCATGCTAAGCTTCAGTTTCAGTTTAAGTTATGCCAGTTATGTTATGTTGTATGTCAAGTTATGCTATGATTACTTATGATTTTACTGTCATGCATGCATCATTTACATGTGTAGAAGTTTTCTGTTAACTTGCTGAGATTTGTAATCAAATCTCACTATGGTAGTCCCAACTACCATTTCCCCCGAATGCTTGATTTTGTTACAGGATCTGAAGGAGAACAGGGAATCGACCAATTGGAAACAGTCGACTAAGCGATGGTGCGACGTAGATGGTAGTACAGTAGTTACCTCAGATTACTACTTGTATTTATGGAGTTCAATCGCCAACACTCTTTTTATCACAACATATGAACTATTATTGTGATCCTAGTTGTTTAGTATGTCGTTAAGTATGAAGTATGTTTTAAGTATTTGGGATATTTCAGTTTGGTGCATAGTATTGTTAAAGAAAAAATTTATTATCCGCTGCGAATATTGCATAATGCTAGATGCATGTTAGGAACATTGCATCTTATATATCATGAACGGGGGCATGTAACCTTATGTTGCATGTCTCGACGCTTCACATGTCCGGCCGATCCCAAGCGAAATTTGGGGGCGTCACAGTATGAGATGCCGATTAATGTCTCAAACAAAATAACTACGTATATAAATAAGATAGTAATAATTAAAATATCTAAAATAGAGATATTTAGAGAAAGAATTGTAATTTTCTTTTTAAAAATATTATTATTTTTTACCTTGATGGAAAAAGCATCAGAGTTCGGATACAGGTCAAACTAGACGGTCAACTCAATTGACTAACCGACCCAAATACGAAAGGGGTCCGTCAAACGGGTCATAATCAACCCATGAGTATAGGTCATATTAATGATCTACACCAATATAGTTAAGAATAATTCTATTAGAATGTTTTTATATTACATGCCATCCACGTAGCACAATTTGATTGGAAAAGTAAATTTTAAAATTTGAATCTTACAAATCAAATTTTGCCATATGGGTGGTGTGTGATGTAAAGACTTTCAAATAGGACTACTCTAAAGTTAAACCCAAATGGTTTAAAGGTTGGACCCAAAAATCATGCCAGACCATTTCTACAGGCCCAAGTAGCATATAACTCAACTCCACTTAAACTAAAATAATCGAAACCCTACCCAAATTTAAGACCCACAACCCAATTCCCATATGTTGTGACTTGGTTTCCAGTAGCAAAACCAGCCCTCATCGCCATTGTACCAACTAATCGGATACCGTTTCTGATGGATCTTCAAGAGGGGAAACCAATGCATACATTTTTAAAAATGAAAATTGGTTTTATACCACCACAGGCGATAGTTATGGAAAACTCCAATGAACTACACACCGGCAACCACCATAATTTTCTGTTCAACCCAATCACTCAAAAACTAAATCGAAAAAAATTTGAAAGGTGAAAAACAACAAAAATACAAAACTGTATTTTACAAACACTAGAAACCATATTTCCACAATGATCTGACAATATGGCTTTTATACCACTTGTTGGATTTGAAGAATCCAAATATGGCAAGATCTTATGTAACACTCGTCCTTGTGGTGGGACTTTTTTAAAAAATGATTTTAGAAAAGGATGACGGTGCAAGACTCTACGTTTATAAAATAAAATGTGTTTTGACAATAAAATATGTTTACAGTGGAAAACACATGGTGGTGGTGCTGGGGTGGCGCCATGGTGGCCTACGGCGGCAAATCGAAGCCGTGGGAGAGAGAGAGAGGGCTTGAGAGGGCTGGAGAGCTTGGCTGGCTTGGAGGAGCTTGGGGAGGAGCCATGGTCGCCAGGGGAGACGCTTGGTGGAGCTCAGACAGGCACACGGCGGCGCTGGGGTCGTCAATTGCCTTGAAGCAATGTGAAACCCATAAATGGGTTTCGTGCGTGCGTAAGACAGAGAAGAGAGGGGGAGAGGGGCTTCCCTTAGCTTGGGGTTCCATTGGAGGAGTTCATCGGTGAGAGGGGAGGCTGTCGGTGGCAGTGTGGTGGCTTGGGCGGCTGCATACAATGGTGGAGAGGCTGCGCACAGCGAAACCGTGCGTGGGGGAGGACGGCTGCAAGGTGGAAGCTGGGTTTTCCGGTGGGGGGTCGCCAGTGTGAGGTGGTGCTAGCGGTGGCGGAGGTGAGGCTCACCGGTGCACGGCGTTGCCAGGCTGTGGGGTGGAGCAATTCGGGCATGGGGGTGTCGTAGAGTGCAAGCCACGAGGGAGAGGGAGGAGAGAGAGAGAGAGAGCTGGGGAAAAGTGAAGGAGAAGGAAGAGAGGTCTGGGTAACTAACCTAGTCCCGTCATCTTGGGATCTTCAAAACGATCTAACGATGAAGGATTAAAACACTTATTTGAACATACGTAAACATTAACTTAATTAAAAGCACTTATAGGAATTAAGGTAGAATATTATTTAAACTAACTTTAGTTTATAAAATAATATTCTTTCATCATTAAGAAATGATGAAGTCTTATTTAATATATTTAAAAGTATAAAACCATTTAATTAATTAAAGCTTTCAACATAATTTAAATCCAATAATATTTTAAATTCCTGAAATCATTTTGATAATAATATTAAAATGATTTCCGACAATTGTAATATTTTTGAAGCTCTTCAAAAATATTATAATTGTCGTATTTAAAATCAAGCTTAGTTCAATAACATTGGAAACACTTCTTATAAATATTTCCAATACATTTAAAATATTGGGTATGCCTTAGAAGTCACATGATATCTTTTAAAACACACCTTCAAGGTTCGGCACGCCTAACGAGGCTTGCTGTCGCTAGATAAAATGGGCAGAGAATTCACCTAATCTCTGCCCTCAGGATTTGCTTACGTCATAAAGAAGGAACGTACATCAGAAAGAGAAAAGCATATGTAAGAAGAAAGAAACGTACGTAAGAAGGAAGGAGTGGGGGATTACATTCTTCCCACCTTAAATAAATTTCGTCCTCGAAATTCGCTTAGGGTTCTAGGGAATTTGCTTAGTGTTCTAGGAATTTGCGCAGGGATCTAAGGATTTGCTTAGTGTTTTAAGGATTTGCTCATCTTTATTAGGGACCCGTTCATACATGTCCTCGCATTGTCTTCACGCGTCTCCGTGCACGTTCAGCATCTCGGTCATGTCTTGTACAATGCTTACCCTCTCATCTTGTCGTGCCTCCATCGTCATGCTTAAAGTCAGTCTGATGTACTTGAGTCCATCCATCACATAGCACTCAGACATTCTTGGCGGCAAGGCTTGAAGTCGCCATCTCATTTTCCGTTTTGGTCCAAGCTTGGCTCGTAGTCGTTCATGCGTTTCTTAACTATTGTACTCTTTCTAACGTTTCTAGTCCGTTTCTCAATTAGCAAGCAGCTATTGCTACGTGCCCTAACATTCCATTGTTCATTCATTATCTTCTAACTATGTTCAGTCTCTAATACCTCTTACATTCTATGCACTTAGCATTACAACCTTTTACTAGTTGCAAGTCTGACATGCATGCATTAATTAGGTCATACTTTGAAAATATCATAGCATTAGCAAAAAAATACTTTCTTGTACTTACTGCAGGACGAGACATGCCTTGGGAAGATGTCAGTCTAGGTTTTACCTTCACGTACAATTCTATTTTCAAAAGTATTCTTTCTTTGAAAAAGTTTTCTTTCATTGGAAAAAGTTTTCTCTTTTCAGAAAAAGGGTTTTCGCTGTTTTATTTTGAAAAAACAAATGCTATAGAGTCTAGTATAGCCTGGGCTTCGCTCTGATACCACTATCTAACGCCCGTCCTTGTGGTGAGACTTTTTTATAAAATGATTTTAGAAAAAGATGACGGGAATTACCATCCGATTTAAAACTTTTTACTTCCATACCCAGGGTGCAAGATTTTACATTTATAAAATAAAATGTGCTTTGACAATAAAAGAGGTTTACAGCAGAAAACATTAATCTTACAATAAAAAGCCTCCCTCACAATTAAAACTCATGCCTAGACTTCCGTGCTCTTCCCCATGGGCCTTGTTCATCCTGACCATTCAGTTTCTGTGGGGGGAGGGACATGCATAAAAAACTAAAATGAGTCAATGACTCGTAATCATTACTTCATACAGTTAAAATATAACAACATAGGTTTTCATTCATGCAATACATACTATACGTACATGCGTGCATGCATACATGCATTCATTTCAAAACATTACTGGATAGGGTTTTTTTTTAGTAAACGTTTCTCCCGTCAATGCCTTCATTTCTTCAAGAGTCTGTGCATTCATGTATTCATACGTGCATCCATTCATACAATCATTCTTATCACTTTCAAAGGCCAGTACACACTGTTACGCCCCGTATGTTGGGGTTAGCAGTGTTCCTTTGGACCCGGACTCTGCCCGTGGCCACGGATTGGGAATCCCTTTTCAGTCAGGGGGTAGCACTGGGTGCATTTCCAGTACTACTTACCCGGCATTGCAATCTGCCCATTCATTGGTATCCTTTGCATTCATTCATGTGGCTGTTTGGTATCTTCATACATTAAAGCATTCATTCATTCAGTCCTTTCTTACAGTCATTTTCATTTGATGGTTCAGTTCATGGAAAAACATCTTTTAAGGCATGGGCTTAAACTTTCAGTTCATGTCAGCTCTATCTTTCATTTAATAGTTCGTTCATGGAAAACGTCATTTAAAAACATACATGAGCTTAACATTAGCTTTCATGGCATCCATAAGCATCACCTTAAACGTCGTCTTTCATGGCATCCATAACCATCACCTCATGGCAGACATGAAAGCATCGGTTTGTAGGATCCACAAAAGCATCCATTTTCATGTCTTTCATGCATTTTCTTTAGTTCATGGATTTTCTAAGAAAATACGTACAATTGATACAGCGTATAGTCATCCATTCACATGCGTACAATTAATACTTTCGTTGCATAAAAAGGGGCTGCCAAATAGGGCTGTACATACGTATACCTTTGAACACTTAGCATTTTCTTTCGTAAAACATCTTTCGTGTCTTTTCATAAAGCATCGTAAGGAAAAGCATTTCATTTTCGTTTCTTTATATTTTAGAAAACTCTAGAAGAGTATGAACGTAACACTTACCTGGACTCCATGCTAGTTGCATATCATGTAGTCCATTCGTGTGCGTGTTAGATGGCAACCTACATGCATACACATAACCTTAACGTCATTCTCTATCTAAGGCATAAGCAACTTAACTAGAATAGAGCTACACTTCACTTGAAACCACTCTCCTTCTATCTCGTGCACTTACATACCCCTTCACTATGCTAAGACCTTCACGGACCACTTACGATCACCACATCTTCCAACTCAAGGTCTTGCCTTGGGTGCTCATTCACTAAAGTAAACCCATGAATCACCTTAGGATTAAGACACTAAGACCTTCGTCTTACTCTTCTTATTAACCACATTCTAACGCATGATTCCAACCGATGGAATCACGCATCCCAATCCTAAATAATACACCCATCACTACCTCCATGCACCTTAGCTCACACTAAATCCTCATTCCCATCCATACAAGCCACACGGCTCTAAGCCAACTCTAAGACTTAAGCACCGTGTAACTATGCTTAGGACAGATTACTCATTACATATGATGAATCCGTACGGAACATGTGGCTTACCAGATTACACATGTATCTAATCCCTTTATCACCTAAGACCAACATATAACATGTTGATTACCTGCTCGTAGGGACAAGGGTCATACTCTGATACCAACATTCTCTTAACCTGGCAAGCATGACCCGTCATGCTAGCATAATGTCATAATATCATAAGCCGGCATGTGAATTGCAGTCACTACCAATCCAAGAATGGAAGTGGGAAGATATTTCAATGGATTTTGTGGTGGAATACTATCTGGGTGATAGTTGACCCTTTGACAAAAAATGCTTACTTCATACCCATCAAGAATACAGATTCTTTGGAAAGATTGTCAGATTGCACACAGTACCTAAGACGATCATGTCAGATAGTGACCACCATTTTACGTCACGATTCTGGAAAAGTTTGCAGGATTCGATAGGCACTATTTTAAAGGTGTGTAACCTTGAGTTACATGTCCTAATGCTTCAGTCTTCGTCCAATCTCAAGTGGGGTCTGAGGGCGTCACATCGGAAGTGGAGGCTATCGATACTGTTGTATTTCTTCTTCTGTGTGATGTCGTATGTGTAGGAGGTTGCACTCAAGGTGATGGTGTCTCAACTTGGGCACGGCGTGGATGTCGCTTATGGTAACAAAGGATGCTGGGGTGACGATGTATCATTGGTGCTGCCACTCTACTTTGACATGGGGAAAATAAGGGACATGGGCATGTGGGCTTGACCCATGGGTCTTAGGGTTTTTGCTTGGTCTTTAGTAGGCTTATAGTAAATGGGTTGGACCACTTTAAATGATCTAAAACAATTCTTAGACTTGCCAATAATTCCATGGACTTGCTAAGAATGGCTCTCAAACATAGTTCTCATAAAGAAACCTAATGGAAAGTGGCGAATGTGAGTTGATTTCACAAATCTTAACAAAGCTTTCCCAAAATACAACTTCCCACTACCACAAATCGACCTGATCGTATACTCAATAGTGGGGCACTAGATGTTAAGCTTCATGGATGCATACTCTGGATATAACAAGATCCGAATGAGCCAAGATGACCAAGAGAAAATAGTAGTCATAACCAATTGTGGGTTATATTACTAAAAAGTAATGCCTTTCAGCTTTAAAACTGCAGGGGCAACATACCAACAACTAGTGAACCGTAGGTTTAAGGAATAACTCAGGTGGAATATGGAAGTGTATGTCGACGACTTGCTGGTCATAAGCAAAAAACCAGAACAACATGTAAAGGATTTGGGGGAATCTTTTACTATACTGCAACTACACAATATGAAACTCAACTCGACAAAGTGTGCCTTTAGGGAAAAGTCAGGCAACTTGAGGAGAATCATGAGAAAGTCCAGGAAATTATCGATATGGATCCACCAAAGAACATGAATGATGTGCAAAAGCTGGCTTGCAGGATTGCGACACTCAACAGGTTCATAGCAAGATCGAAGGATAAGTGCTTTCCATTCTTCTAAGTGTTGTAAAAGGTCCAAGAGTGGGACGAAAAATGTGAAAGGGCCTTCACACAACTCAAGGAATATTTGTCGCATCCCACTCTCCTAAGCCAAACCAATCAATGAGACACCCTACTCCTATATTTATCAGTCACACCGGATGTCGTGTCTATCACTCTGGTGCATGAGGAAGGAGAAGTTTAGAAACCGATTTACTACATAACCCAAGCACTAGGGGGAGCAGAGCCCGATATCCAAAAGTGGAGACGTTGGCATTTGCACTAGTCATAGCTGCACATCGACTGCTACCATACTTCCAAACCCACCCCATTAGAGTTGTAATAGCAGCACCCCTAAAGAAAATAGTGTACTGGCAGACACCTTGGGCTGCCTAATAAAATGGGCAGTCAAACTAAGCAAGTTCGATATTGACTACCTTCCTTGGACTGCAATAAAAGGGCATGTGCTTGCTTACTCCATAGCTAAGTTCTCCAGATTCCCTGAATAATTACAGGAGACCCCTATAGAGAAACCCTAGCAGGTTTAAGTTGATGGCTCCTCCTTCCATTATGGCGGGGGAGTAGGGGTATATGTGGTGGCAAATGATGAAACGGAAAGATACTATGTGATAAGGCTCAAGTTTAAGACCACCAACAATGTGGTAGAGTACAAGGTAGTATTGGCAGGACTCGTCATAGTAAAGGTCCTAGGAACATAAGAGGTTGACAAGAAGAATAACTACTAGGTGGTGGACAACCAAATGATGGGAGAATACCTAACGAAGGGCGAGAACCTTAAAAGATACTTGCAGCAGATATACTGATATGAACCCGTGGGAATGGAATCCCTTGAACCCTCAATCAATTTGAAAACTCCCCAAGAAAGCCAAAATCAAGTCAATGGATGGAGAACCTAGACCCAATGAGAACTAGTTTCAAGAACCTAGATTATATTAAAATCTAGACCCGTTGAAGAACCCTTCTCAAGAACCCAAATTACAAAGGAGGAACGCCACAAAGGTTGTGATTTACCTTTGATAAATTCAAAAGTTCAATTAAGAACAAGAGGAGTACAACTCAACTCACAACGAATAAATTCATCAAATTTCATAAACTTCATAAACTACTTAACATGAGGCAACAAAGTGTATTTAAACTAAAACCTAATTCAAACCCTAGCCAAAATAATGCCCCATCTTCCAAAAATACCCATGAGTGAACAGTGCCGCAACTACTGTACGACGCTACAGTACTCGGCTACAGTAACCCTAACCCTAGGTCAATAAAATAATAACTTTCCCAACATGCCCTTGCATAGGCTCCCTTAAGTGCTTCCCATAATAAACTCAATTATTCTAAACTAATTAAATAAGTCATTTACAAGAATTAAATAAGTTGAAGTCTTCAAGTGCCCAAGGCCTTTAAGTCATGTTGTTGCCATTTCCATAGCTTCTCAAATGAATCAAAGCTGAATCTTTATCATTTAAGCCCTTTAACTTGTATTTGGCCAATCTGGAACTTGCAACGTATCTTTAAGACTAGGCCCACCTTGGTTCTCATCATTCCCCCTCTCCTCAAAAGGATTCGACCTCAAATCTCCACCTGGATCAAAGGAAAAATGTTAGTAACATTATCATTGATTTCATATGCATTATCATTAATTTGTTCAAGAATTTGAGAACATCCATCCAAGCTACTCCTGTTGTCAACAAATAAAGACATTAAATCTAAATGAGTAAATAGATTAAGTCTATAAACAATTTCAAAATGAGAATATAAAGTGGAATTATGCATGGTCCTATTATATGCAAACTCTATAAATCCATCTATAACCATAAAAATAGAATCTCTACTCCTTTCTTTCCTATGCAGCCCCAAAACAAAGTTCATAGATATGTCTACCCATAACCCACTAGGAACAGGTAAGGGTGTATACAACCCACGTGGCAAAAGCTTAAATTTGGCCATTTTGTATGTAATGCACCTGCCACAAATGCAATTGACATATTTCTTCATCTTAGACCAACATAAATGTTCATGCAAAGTGTCTAAAGTTTTCTTGACACCAAAATGACTACTCCAATTATACGAAAACTCAATGAATGGCATGCAACACTCTCACAAACGTTCATGCAACATGTTAATGAATAACAAATGATACTTCCACAAACATTCATGTAACACTTCAATGAAAGGCAAATGATACTCCCACAAACGTTCAAGCAACACATCAATGAATGAAAAATGATACTTCCACAAACGTCCATACAACACGTCATTGAATGGCAAATGATATTCCCAAAAATGTTCATACAACACAACAAAAGTCTTCCTTACACCAAGGTTACCCAAAAAACCAGCATGTCCATCACACACAAGCAACTTACGCATAAAACTAGTAGGCACACAAAATCTATCCTCTCTAAACAAGTACCAATCTAGTTTATAGAACTTACCAAATGATGCTTTCTCACATGTTCCATACACACTAGCAAAGTCATCATCATTAGCATGCAATTCCTTATCGTATTCAATTCTCAACAATTTTGCATCTACAATGAAGACAATGACATACCTTCTTGCTAAAGCGTCAACCACAAAATTTTCCATACCTTGTGTGTATTTGAATACATGAGAAAAAGTCTCAAAACAATCCTCCCACTTAGCATGCATTCTACTCAACAACTTACATTGTCCCCTTATGTGTGTCAATGACTCATGTTCTTCAAAGAAAGGTCGGGAAGGAATTGTCGCACCTGGCACAAAATCAATGTAGTGCTCTATCTCCCTAATAGGTGGCAATCCACTAAACACAACGCTAGGAATCATGACCTCATATCCTTGCAACAAAAAGACAACAATACTAGGTAAACATACGTCAAGTTCGTTAGTATTAACACTCGGCTTAGTATAAAAACTCACTTTTCTCTTTGTTTTTCTCTCACTTTCTTCACTCTCTCTTTTCTTTCTACTCTCTTTTTCTTTTTCACTCTCTTTTTTCCTTTCAAACCCTTTTTCCTTTTCACTCTCTTTTTTTCTATCACTCTCTTTCTTTCTTTCACTCTCCTCTTTTTTTGAACTCTCGACCTCAAAATTGTTTTTCAGCTCATCCCCTATTTTTCTTGAGGTTTCAGTCTCACCCTCGTCTTTTCCCTTAGGTGGTTCAGTCTTCTTCCCCTTTGTTACAACTTGATCATTTTTGTCCCACTTTGGTTTCCAAGAAGTACTAGAAACCAAAGTATTCCTTGATGTACCCTTCCTTTTTAGCCGTCTCTCCACCTTCATAGCCATGTGCTCCATGTCCTCTACCTCCTCATAATGTTGCAACTCAACTATATTGGCTATCTCCCTATTCAACCCCCTCAAAAATCTTGTCATTGTGGCCTCCCGATCCTCCACTACATTAGACCAAATCATAGCCACCTCCATCTCCTTATGGTAATCATCTACACTCCTAAACCCCTGTGTAAGATTTTGTAATTTTTGGTAGAGGTCTCTATAATAGTGGCTAGGTACAAATCTCTGCCTCATGATAGCTTTCAACTCTCTCCATGTTTCTACAGACCTCTCAAGATTCCTCCTCCAATTGGTCACTAATTGATCCCACCAAACAATCGCATAATCAGTGAACTCAATTACAACCAACTTCACCTTCTTTTCCTCAGAGTAATTATGACAATCAAACACCAAATGATATGAACTCGCGGAAAAGGAATCGCTTGAACCCATAGTCATTTTGAAAACTCCCCAAGAAAGTCAAAATCAAGTCAATGGATGGAGAACCTAGACCCGATGAGAACTCACTTCAAGAACCTAGATTATATTAAAATCTAGACCCGTTGAAGAACACGTCTCAAGAACCCAGATTACAAAGGAGGAACGCCACAAATGTTGTGATTTACCTTTGATAAGTTCAAAAGTTCAATGAAGAACAAGAAGAGATAAACTCAACTTACAATGAATAAATTTATCAAATTTCATAAACTTCTGAAAATGAAGCTACAAAGAGTATTTAAACCAAAACCTAATTAAAACCCTAGCTAAAATAAAGTCCCTTTTACCCAAAACGCCCCTGAATGAACAGTGTTGAAGCTACAGTGTCGCGGCTACAGTAACACTACACTAACCTCTTGAAACCCTAGTTCAATCAAATAATAAATTTTCCAACATACCCTTGCATAGGCCCCCTTAAGTGATTCCCATAATAAACTCAATTATTCTAAACTAATAAAATAAATGAATTAAATAAATTGAAAGCCTTCAAGTGCTCAAAACCTTTAAGCCATGTTGTGGCCCTTTCCATAGCTTATCAAATGAATTAAAGCTGAATCTTCATCCTTTAAACCCTTGAACTTGTAATTGACTCATCTGGAAGTTGCAACATATATTTAAGACTAGGCCCACCTTGGTTCCCATCATTCCCCCTCTCCTCAAAAGGATTCGATCTCGAATCTCCACCTGGATCAAAGGGAAAGAGGTTAGTAACATTGAAAAAAACATAAACATGATACATACTTGGAGGATCTATTTTATATGCATTTTCATTAATTTTCTCAAGAATTTGAAAATGTTGATTCAAGCTCCTCCTATCATTAAAAGGCAAAAGCATCAAAGTTAAAGGAGTAAGTGGATTAAAACCATAAACAATTTCAAAAGGAGAATAAGAAATAGTAGTATGGAAGGTTTTATATGCGCACTCTAATAAGGGCAAATGATATTCCCAGAAATGTCCAAGTAACAATTCAATGAATGGTAAATGATATTCCCACAAACGTTCATGAAACAAACCTAAATCTTTCCTTACCCCAAAATTACCACTCCAATTATATGCAAACTCAATGAATGGCAAGTAATACTTCCACAAATGTTCATGCAACACGTTAATGAATGACAAATTATGCTTCCACAAACGTTCATGCCATACGTCATGAATGGCAAATGGTACTCCCACAAACGTTCATGCAACACATCAATGAATGAAAAATAATACTTCCACAAATGTCCATGCAACACGTTCATGAATGAAAAATGATGATTCCACAAACGTTCATGTGATACGTCAATGAATGACAAATGATACTCCCACAAACGTTCATGCAACACAGCTAAAGTCTTCCTTACCCCAAGGTTACCCAACAAACCACCATGTCCATCACACACAAGCAACTTACGCATAAAACTAGTAGGCACACAAAATCTATCCTCTCCAAATAAGTACCAATCTAGTTTATAGAATTTACCAAATGATGCTTTCTCACATGTTCCATACACACTAGCAAAGTCATCATCATTAGCATGTAATTCCTTATCATATTCAATTCTCAACAATTTTGCATCTAAAATGAAGACAAGGACATACCTTCTTGCTAAAGCGTCAACCATAAAATTTTCCATACCTGGTGTGTTTTTGAATACATGAGGAAAAGTCTCAATACAGTCCTCCCACTTAGCATGTATTCTAGTCAACAACTTACCTTGTCCACTTAAGTATGTCAATGACTCATGTTCTTCAAAGAAAGGTCGAGTAGGAATTGTCGCACCTGGCACAAAATCAATGTAATGCTCTATCCCCCTAATAGGTGGCAATCCACTAAACACACCACTAGGAATCATGACCTTATATCCCTGCAACAAAGAGACAACAATACTAGGCAAACATACGTCAAGTTCGTTAGTATTAAGACTCGCATTAACATAAAAACTCACTTTTCTCTTTGTTTTTCTCTCACTTTCTTCACTCTCTCTTTTCTTTCCACTCTCTTTTTATTTTTCACTCTCTTTTTTTCTTTCACACTCTTTTTCCTTTTCACTCTTTTTTTTTCTGTCACTCTCTTTTTCATTATCTTTTTTTGTACTCTTGACCTCATAATTATTTTTCAACTCATACTCTCTTTTTCTTGTGGTCTTAGTGTCACCCTCTTCTTTTTTCTCTCTCATTTTTCTCTCTTTTCCCATTTTGGACTCAATATTTCTTTTTTTCTCATTCTCATCCTCACAATTGGTCTCCAAGAACTTGTGTTCGAGTTAAAGGAGCAAGTTTGATTTTTTTTCCATCTTTCTCAAAACAATACATGTTCATTAAGCCATCATGAATCACCTTCCTATCATACTGCCATGGCTTCCCCAACAAAATATGACCAACATGCATAGGTACTACATCACAAAGGACTACATGCTGATATTTTCCAATTGAAAAAGAAACTAACACTTGCTTGTTTACCCTAACCTCCCCACAATCACTCAATCACTGGAACATGTATGGTCTAGAGTGTTTCAAGGTATGTAAATTAAATTTCTCAACTAAAGTAGTGCTAGCTAAATTAATACAACTCCTAAAATCAATGATCATACTACATACCTTGTTGTTGAAGTGGCATCTAGTATGAAAAATATTTTCACTCTGCTGCTCTGTATCATCCATCTTAATTTGTGTATTGAGTGAATGCCTAGTAACAAGAGAATCACCATACTCTTCTTTCTCACACGCATTATCAACACTAGACTCACATTGCCTCCTATCACTCCCACCTTGCAGATTTCTAATCGCTGCTTTTTGATGATCCATCATATCCCTCACTTCACCCAATACAAAGTTCAACCTTTCAAACTGTTGTTGCATGGCTTGCAATGGAAAGGATGAGTTATCTACCATCCCCTTTGGTGATGAGTCACTCCTACGAGACATCATAATGTGCTGCACGAAAAGAATGTTAGTGAAAAATCTCACACACTCCCTTAGGTGTTTACACTCGAATAATGGCACTCAACTCGTGTTTCACTCTTAATTTGCTTTTTCTCGATAATACCTCAATAGTTTTCTCGCCCAAATTCTTTAAGAACTAGTTGAACTAAATCAAAACAATACAACATTGTAGTATTCCAACCAGTAATATCAATCCAAGAAACAAAGAATGAATAAAATGACACGAGACTCAGAATTTATACGAGGCAAAGGGTAATTATAAAACAAAATACCAAATAGAAAGACGTAATCAGCTCTTATGATGATAAAAGCTCAATCAACAAATACTTTCTTTCTCTTTGTTATAACTATGTAGCAACTTTGAATATGCTACCTTCTCTTTTCTTCTTCTTTTTTTTTCGAATTTTCTTTTCATTTCCTTTCTTTTCTTTTCTTTTCTCAAATTCAAACAAAAATAGCAATATTCAATTGTGAAAATCAAGCAATTGAATTCAAGCACGACAACAAAGTAGAAGATAATCAATGGAACGGCACTCCAAGCAATAGATAAACTTAGAGATGCAGGGAAACCCTAGAATTTTGAAACCCTAGGTGATGCAAATTTCAGCCAAACCCAAAATCCTAAGAATTTCGGCAGCCTAGTTTTTGTTTCTATTTTTTTTTTTTTTTTTTTGGCAACCCTAGAACAATGAAGCCCTAGAATTAAATTAAAGGATGCTAAAATTAAAAGATAGAATCAGATCTAATTGGAAACCTAGCTCTGAATACCAAATGATATGAACCCGCGGAAAAGGAATCCCTTGAACCCATAGTCAATTTGAAAACTCTCCAAGAAAGCCAAAATCAAGTCAATGGATGGAGAACCTAGACCCGATGAGAACTCGTTTCAAGAACCTAGATTATATTAAAATCTAGACCCGTTGAAGAACACGTCTCAAGAACCCAGATTACAAATGAGGAACGCCACAAAGGTTGTGATTTACCTCTGAATCTTCATCCTTTAAGCCCTTGAACTTATAATTCACTCATCTGGAAGTTGCAACATATATTTAAGATTAGGCCCACCTTGGTTTCCATCATATACGAACGGTGCAACAGTTTGAGTTACTTCCAAGTCCACCGCATTCCTCGGGAGGACAATTGGAAGGTTGATAGTCTGTACGAGTAGCATCAGGTAGGGATGAGATAGCTTTACCATTGAAGGAAACCACTCAAACAATAGAAGTCCCAACCGTCAGGCTTGAAATCTCATAAATAAGCACAGGGACCCCAAAATGGGTGTGTAACATAGTCTAGTTCATGACTACCAGGGAACTCCCAAGCGACAAGGAAGATGCAAGGAAAATAAAGAGCAGAGTCGCTCATTTCACCATGGTTAATGGCACATTGTATAAAAAGGGTTTTTCCATTCCCCTTTTGCAATGCTTCTCAAAAGAAAACACATAATACATCATGGAGGTACACAAGGGGATATGTGGAGATCACTCAGGAGGGAGAGCTCTAGCAGCTAAGATTATGCGGGCCGGGTATTATTGTTGGCACGCCCATAAAGACGCCAAAGAGTTTGCCAAGAAGTGAACTCAATGCCAGCAACATGTGCTAGTTCCGAGCCCCCGGCCTAAGGAACTAACATCAATCACATCTCCCTGGCCATTCTCCCAATGGGGTATAGACCTAGTAGAGGATACGTGAAGTTCATAATTTTCATCATTAATTACTTTACGAAATGGACAGAAGCCGAGGCACGGGCGACCATCACCTCACAAAGCGTCAATAGGTTTCTATGGAAAAAAACCGTTGTATGCTAATTAGGTGTACCACAGAGCCTCATTCTGAACAATAGTAGGCAATTGGACTATGAACACTACCGAAATTGGTGTGACGAGCTCAGAACTAAAATCAAGTACTCCTTCCCCAGACACCCACAAGCCAACAGACAAGTTAGGGGACAGAAAAGACAATAATTTGCATATTGAACAGGAGTCTAAAAGAAAAGAACGGCGCTTGGATCAAGGAACTTCCCAGGGAACTATGGGCATAAAGGACAACTATCAAAACCTCGATGCCCTTCGCCCTAACTTATGGTAGTGAATCAGTGATACCTTTCGAAATGGAAATGCCGAGCCACAGAACCCAACACTTTAGTGAAGGGAATATCGAGGCACTAGAAGAAAATCTCAACTTGCAGCTTGCTAGAGGAAAGAAGAGATGAGGCGGAGATTAGGGCAGCCACTGGCGAAAGGAAAGCAGAGCAGTATTTCAACAGAAGGGTTAGGTCTAGGTCCATCAAAGTGGGATATCTAGTACTAAAAGAAGTTGTTGTCACCACAGCAGAAGAAGGAAAGCTCAGCCCACGGTAGGAAGGTCCCTACATAGCAATGGCAAGCCATAGGCCGGGATTATATCGCCTCAAAGAAGCCTAAGGAAAGGAGCTACTAGTCACCTACGTAATCGTACTAATGTAGTAAAAGACTATTGGCCCACATGTTTTCTCTCTACTCACCCTTGGCGAACAAAAGAGGGAACAACTTCGTGAAGTGCTTCCTCCTCACCCCAATGTGCTCGAGGCCATCCCCCACCTAAACATAAAGGCCAAGTGTCTCCACTCACCATGGCAAACAAAGGAGGAAATAACTTAGTATAATGTTTCTCTCCTCACCCCTAAACGTGGTTAAGGGCATTTCCCACCCCACCCATAAATGCGGTCGAGCCCATCTCTCGCTTAAACAAAAAATTTGAGTGTCTCCACTCACCCTTGGTGAATAAATGAGGAAAGAACTTCGTAAAGTGTTTCCTTCCTCACCCCTAAACGCAGTGGAGCCCATCTCCCGCCTAAACAATAAACTTGACTATTTTCACTTGTCCTTGGTGAACAAAGGAGCAAATAACTTAAACAACTTCGTAATGTGGTTCCCTTATCACCCCTAAACATAGTCATGCACATCTCCCGCCTAAACAAAAAAGTTAAGTGTCTCTACACACCCTTAGTGAACAAAGGAGCAAACAACTTCATAGAGTATTTCCCTCGTCGTCCCTAAATGTGGTCGAGCCCATCTCCTGCCAAAACAAAAAAATCCAAGTGTCCTTTAGCGAACAAAGGAGGAAGCAACTTTAACAACTTCGTAATGTGTTTCCCTCCCCGCCCCTTGTGACGCCCTTAGCCCCCGCTTGGAATTAAAGGGTGAGTGAAGCATCGGGACATGTAAGTCAAGACGGCATACCCTCATTCATGACAGTTAGGATGTACTAGTAGTATGCAATAAATTGTATGCGGAAAAATTTAAAACTCATGTGTAACTAAGGTGTGCTTAAAGCAATTGCATTAGGGCATGGTACC
The DNA here is from genome assembly GCF_001411555.2 of Juglans regia. NCBI lineage: Eukaryota > Viridiplantae > Streptophyta > Magnoliopsida > Fagales > Juglandaceae > Juglans > Juglans regia. Next base: position 17,778,524 of record NC_049902.1, on the reverse strand, counting down.
ATAAAACTAATCATACCCAAAAGTTGTCATTCTTGTTCACATAATTCTCAAAAACAGATAATTGTTTTAAATAAATCCCAAAACAAGTGGCCTTCCAAAATAAACATTATATTTCCTTCGGTTTCAGTTCTCACTACAAGTTCGACGGTCCCTTTCCAAAACTACAAGGCCTTCTTCTTGTTTTTTCTTTCATTTTGCCTTGTCTTGGTTAAGTAACCTTCTTAGCTCTTCAAAGAGTTGGAGGACCACCGTCATAAACTGGTCGACGGCTTCTAGTTTATCCATCAGGGAGGGCTCCGACAAGCTCTTGGTGCTGTTTGGCGCTTCCTTAACTGTTGAGGGTGCCAGCCTTTTGCATTTCCTCATGTAGGGTTTCTTCGTGTCCTGTCACAACTTCTCCCATTCCGAGTTGGGAATGGTATTGGAAACTATGATAGTGAGATTTCAAGAAATCTCAACAAGTAAACACACAACATACAATAGATAGCATGGGCATATACTGGCAAACCATAAAATGAATGCATAGACATGTACTTGACATAGAACTCTACTTATGCAACTCAACCATTTTTGAAACATGGAATGGAGATCTTGAGAATTTTTCAAAAAACATCTTTGTCATCTTTTCATATTGATCATTAAACATGTAACATATCATTGAGCTCATTCCCTTGTTCATTTGTTATAACATATAGATGAACACCTCATGGCTCCCCTATGCACCATGTGTTTCCCGCTATTTACCATATCATCCAATGGCTCATATGACCATAGTGACTAAGTCGTGACTTTTTAACCATATGCGACAGTTCGCATATTTTTCCTATATTGCATATACATTATAACATGGTTGTTCGCATATTTCACCTTCACCGTATTACTTTCCATGTTTCGGGCACCCACTTGATTTAGGTGCTACTCCGCTCCGATATCCTTTCCACAAGGATCCATCCAAGGTCTGCCACAATTCTTCATCGACCCAGAGGCTACCACTCTATTTTACACACTCCATAATGGATAGAGGAGTTCCAAAAGGACATTCCCCCGTCCTAGCATTTGGGGTCATTATAAAACATGTGACATGAGACTTGAAACATTTTATTTTCATAAAACATGTGGACATGTGAAATGTCATGAGCCATGTATGCACGAAATCAAACACAGTACATTGAGAGAAAGGAAAAATGGTGTTTGCTTGCAGAGAAAGAGTGGGAAAAAGTTGTTTCAGAACTTGAAAAGACAAGTTCTCTAAGTGGCGTGTAGGAGAGAATGGACAGAAACAGAGGCAAATGCAAAACTTGAAAATGGCAAAAGAAAAGCCTTTGGGCGTGTGGCCTCTTCCCTTTTTATATGCCTCTTCAACTCCCACCTAATTTCCCATTGGATGCTAGACGACCTATGCATGTATGCTATGTGCTGGGTTCTTCTCCCCTGGGATGAAACTCTCCCTCTTTCTTGTGTATCATAGCCTTCTTTGGGAAGACCAAGAGCCCCTTGGACAAGTGGCGTGTGCCTCGCCGAAACCCTAATGTCCATTGGGATCCTTCTAGAGTGTCTAGATTCAATGAACCTTAGGTGCAAACGTGTCTTTTTACCAAAAACCCTTCATCACCCTAGAGAGTGGACGTGTGTATGCATGCCAAGTGGCATGGGCATGTGGGTGAGTGTGTGTGTGCCACCCCTCTCTTTTTCCCATAAGGATCCTTCACCTTCTTGTGTTGCCCCAATCCTAGGTGACCCTTCCACTACCCAAGGCCTTCTTGAAACCCTAAAGAGTGACAAGGGGCAAAAGTAGTTTGAAATCCTATGATGGTCGTGCAAGAACCCCTAGCCGAAACCCCAAAAGTCTCTTAAAGGCTTGTGCCTTTGATTTATAGCCTTCCCATGTGTCCCTTCTTCTCCTTCAAATCATTGCTAGCCTTGGAACTCACCAAAATCCCATGGTGGAGTGTGGGGCTCATAGGGTTACAAAATCCTAAGGTCTCTCACCACCTTTTCCCATATTGTGTCCACATTCGTAGTGCTTTTGGCATGTGTGACAAGTGTCAAGGAGTAAATGAGTTGGTCATGTGCCCTAAGTCTCACTAGGTTCCCAACCCTAATCTCAAAGGCTTGGCTAAATCTTATGGGCCCTGTGGGCTTCTCCCATGGGCTTTGGATGCTAAAATATTGGGACTATAATTTAATATTTAAAAAGCCTAATGACTTTAAGCCATAGGCATGGCCCAACATAACAATATAATACGGGCAAATACTTGGCTCAATCTAGGTTATCACACCCCTAAATGTAGTCAAGCCCATCTCATACCTAAATATAAAATCCGAGTGTCTCAACTCTCCTTTGGCAAACAAAGGAGGAAACAATTTCGTGAAGTATTTCCCTCCTCACCCTAGACGTGGTTGAGCCCATCTCCTGCCTAAACATAAAAGACGAGTGCCTCCGCTCCCCCTTTGTGAAAAAATGAGGAAATAACTTCAAAAAGTGTTTCCCTCCTCGCCCTTAAATGCGGTCGAGCCCAACTTCCACCCAAATGTGCTAAAGTTGTTCCTTCCCATCACCAACAAAGGAGTGAACCATTTAGTTCCCTTCCCCCATCTAAAAAATGAAACCAAGCAGCCAGCCATGAAACTTCTCTACTGAATAACAAAGCCAAGCGAATTAAGCGAAATCACCATCCATTCACATCTGAAGTTAAAAACACAAACAAAGCAAATAAAGTAATCTCTTAACCAATGTGATTACACACAACTCAATATAATAAATAGAGAAGGAAGAAATCAAGAGTTACAGGGAGCTGGAAAAAAATGTGTCAGGCATTTTATCTCAGCCCAATGAGTGAAAGACTTGGTAAGCAGCACAACTCATCATGATAAATTTCAACTTCAACTTCGTAGGTTAGCCTTAAGATGAGCCAACAAGTAATCTCTTAATTGCTTGAGGCCAACTTATAACCCAGGCTCCAAGCCCGGACATGAACCTTGCAAGCAGCTACCAACTAGGGATAAAGGCAATCGACCTCCTACCAAGATGCCTCTAGTTTAGCCTCCTGCTCAATCGCCTTCAAATTAGAAGCCGCCAGTTTCCTCTTATGGCTTATAGAGACTTCATGCAATTGCAGGAATTGTTGGTCATGCTGCTTAAGATCCCGACTAACTTCCTCAAGTTGGGCCTCAACACGGACTTTCTCACCATTAGAAATACTGAGCTGGATAGACAGCTCCTGTCAGGCCTCCACAGACCGAGTCTAACGAGCAGTGTAATCTGAATCGTGTTGCTGAGAGTCCTCCAACTTCTTATCCAAATGGTTGAAAAGGTCATGAAACATGTCGCGCTCCTCCTCCAAGACCTTCACCTCATGGTGGCACCGCTACACCTCCTCCTAAGACTTCCCTAAACCATGTTGGAAATCGCCCACCTTCTGTCAAAAAAAAGCAACATGATCTTCCAAAGAGTGGGACTATGACTAAAGTTGGGACATGTTCCTCACCATCTCTCAGAACTCCACCATGGCCGCTAAAACAACAAGATGTGCCCTCTCCATATATGATCGCATCGATTTGTTGTCCTCCTTTAAGTCAATTTAACGATCAACTATCCAAGCCCCGAGATGACCAACCCCCTAGGCCACAAAGAAATTCAAGACCGAAGAGCATGAAATGCATAAAAACAAAGATAGAACTTACCAGAAATAGGAAACCTCGAAACTTTTTCACCATGGCATGAATGGCCTCCTCCATATAACCACCTGCTCGCAGGGTAGGGCTGACAACATGGGAACTCGAGGGTGCAAGCAACTCCAAAAGGATAAATGTCCCACGGTAAGGGGAATGAAGCCACCCATCCAACCAACACCCTGTGAGGATGAGGGACCCAAAGGATGTTCAAGAGAGAAAGCCGAAGTAGTAGAACCCCCCCCCCCCAGGCTTCTCAACCGAATCCAAACAGTGGTCTCCAGTCGTGGCATCACTTAAAGGCATAAGCGAGAAAACGTCACCACCCACGAGCGGAGTATCATGGTTCTTTGGCTACTCAATAAAGCCTAAAGGATTGTCTCCATTCAAGGAATTTCCCAAAGGCAAGGGTGAGGAAGTACTACCCCTCGCCGAAGAACTACTAAATGTTCTAAAAGGAATAGACACTTCACCACTACTAAGATCCGTGCCCAAGGGTCATCATGAAAGGACTCTGGGAAAACAAAAGGAATTTTGGGGGTTACACCACCAAAAACTGTCGAGGGGGCAGATAAGGAGGAAGGACCACCCATTAAGTCAGAGGGCCCAACACGACTGCCAACAGCCAAAGATGCCTCACCTGCATCCACAAAAGGGGTACCAAAATCCATTGGAACAATAGGTGTAGTTCCCAAAAAAGCAAAATGAAGTGACACTTCAATGTTAGCCTCATCGAAACCAGAATTGTCATCATTATGTCCAATGGATGGAAAAGTTGATCGGACAGCCTTCTGACCTGGCGGCATAGAGGAATTGGCTTCTAACACTAGGGCCATGTCATCCTCGGCTTGGTCCATGATTTCCTCCAGGAAATCTGAAAAAGAAGAGGATGGGCAAACTCAGCCATTTCTCCCAGGAAGCGAAGAAGCCTTAACGGGTCTTTCCCCGTTAGAACTTGACTCGTCGGATAGCTAAACCTCTTCCTGACCAAGGCAACATTCTGCACAAGGAACATGCATTAATAGACAACTGCAAATCAGTACAATTCCTGGGTAACAAAGCAGAGAGAATAAAAAGAAAAGTCCCATCACATTCATGTGATGAGACTTTGCGAGGTAACTGGAAGGACAAGAGTCTCCCCTTGGTATTGGGCCAACCCCACACCTTAAAAGCCCAAGATCTAACAAAGCCCACCTACCAATATCAACACCATGGAATGCCCAATTCACATATTAACGATGAACCTTGACCAAGAAGCAAACTCATAGATAGGTCATATCCAAACTTCTTTAGAATGAATTTTGGGATAGAGGTCTAAAATCTCCTCTAAGATAACTAGTCCTTATCAGATAATGGACCATTCAAATAATAATGGCCTCGAGTCTAAATTGAATCAGAGAATTGGGTTGTTACATAAGTCCTATCACTCTATCCCATGCTCTATATATATTGAAGGGAACTCACATTCGAGGTAAGTTGGACTAGCCCTTTGATTATAAGAAAAACTGAGTGTACAACCTAACTAACCTAGACATTAGAGGCGTTTCAAACCCTTCATGCCATCCTTGGTTATTCGGATGCAGGTTCACTAAGGGACCTTTCTGAGGTGCGAAACACATCCACAACAATAATTATTAGTTTAAAATTAGTTACTGATATTCAGCATGAAATGTGTAGTCATGAGCCTTTTCATACTCAAGTAATTGTTACCGTTGATGTTACTATTGCTTAATTACTTTTGGATATACCCCCACAGTGTTGGAAACCTTGAAGCTCTCTACAATTCAATTTCTATTGTTGTCGGTACTAACATTTTGTTCTAAGTGTATCCATTTTGGCAACCAAATGATATTTTTGTGTGGATTTTTCCAAAGTGCACACTTAGAAGTGGCAATATGTGACACAATCCATAAATCCAATATGAACACGATACGGAATTAGCAAGTTTGAGTTTAATATAATGGTTGGATCAAAACAAGTTAACTTGTTAAGACATAATTAATAAACGGGTCAACTCCCTTAACCCGAAATCAACCTGCATTTAACCCATTTAAGTTTTATTTCAAAATTCTAATTTTATTATTATTGGGTCATAATATTGGTATTTTTAAAAATGCCTATGTTTTTAGTGCTGGGATTGTAATTAGAATCGATGCTCGCATTTGTTATTGTTGGGTTTGCAATATTAGTTTTATTATATGTTACAATTTTAAAAATATTGATATTTTTTGTTAGTAGGTGGTTTTATTGTTTTGTTTTAAGAATTGACCCAAATAATTTAAATGGATGACATGACCCAACCCATTATTTAAATGTCTCGTGTTAGGATTTTAAGGTCAAACCCTTTTCGCTTAACGGGTCATGTTCGGGTTGACCCAAATAACTGAATGTCCATAACTTGACACAACCCGAAGTACCTTCCCTCTGTATCACACTCATCATCAAGTGTCGAGCTATCATACGAGAAACATTTTACTTTCTATTCGCTTAGTTTGGTTAGACTCTGCCTAAGATGTGGCACAATCCTACCAAAGGGTAAAATGGCTTTCTATTCCTGCGCAAGGATAAACTTCCTAATATATAATTGTGTATCTAATTATAATTGAAATGTTCAAAAATGCTACCTTGATGCAAAGAAAAAAAACTTTTTGTTCTATTACTGCTCATGCATTGCATATACACTAGTATAATTTTCTGGCTTATTGATTACTTGAACATATCAAATTATTCCCTATTTTCATATAATAAGGACCAAATCTAGCTACTTTCTGGATGGGATAGCTAAGAGTGACTGGAATAAGTGTTTTTCTGAGAATGAATGGAGTTATAATGTCTAAGTAAAGCTTATTCCCATTACAGCAAACTTACACATAAATCTCTAAGGCTAAAATAATGATTTTGTTTCTACTACTAGATTTATATAAAATGTTTACAAAAGTAAACTTAGATATTGTCCCAATTTGATGTAGTATATCAGACTCTAATATTATAATTTTACTGTAAAGTAGATCTAATTTATTAGATCAAACTATGTCAGTTGGTAGATTTTTTTCAATAAACTCCTTTATAGCTGAAGCATTTTTCAATATGAATTTTGGAACAAGGAGTTTCTGAGTTTCAAAGTTAAATGTACAAGATCTCTTGGAGTTTTTAACACCATTGTTAATAATTGATAATTAGACTTTCCTATTAATCTTCAAGAGAGAGGTGTGAATATTTCAAAACAACAACTTCTGATATTTCAATTTTTAGATTTGAACGTGTTTAGAAACATTGTACAATTTGTGTTCATCGTTTATATATTTAGGATCTGAATGATATACATCTACCTCTGTATAAGCATCTATATACACAGTCATCAAGGTATGAATTTAACCACCCTATTAACGTTGTGTTTCATCTACCTTTGGGCCAGGTTCCAGCTACTCAACTCTTCAGAACTGGGCCTGGGAAAATAAAGAAGAAGGCTACTGGGAAAAGGAGGCCTTGGGGCCAAGGAGTCTCTGATACCAAAGTTAGTATTGTCTTTTGCAAGTTTGTAAGTAATGAAAGAGTCTAGGGATCCCAGACCATTTCTCATACCTGAGAGTTGCTATTCATACCAAGAGTCTTAGGGGGAGAATAGGTCGTGTCTGCCCCCATCGAGTCTGTGTCCTTTTACTATCCTTATGTCAGAGTCCTTTAACGCAGCATGCCTCTACGACAGCGTCATTGACGTGGCGTGTAGCTCGTGTAGGCATTAATTCGGCATAGTTCTCTGATTTGCCTTATGCTACTAGGTTCTTCGACGGTCCGTCGATGTCTCCATGTCAGAAGATAGAGGGTCCTCCTTACTTCCTGCCCATTACCTGGACAGTTACTCAAGGGCTAGATACTATTCCAAGGGACTTTAGGACGGCAAGTCCCATCCCTCTATAGTACATTCCCTCCAAGTGGTTGCGCGTCTCTTGGCTATCCAGGTATCGTTTCCCTTCCCACTTTTGTTGGCACATTCCTCATTAACTTTGATGGCGTATATTTAGTTGTATCAGTATCGTGGGCTTTAGGCGGCTCTTCGCCTTCACGTCTCTTCGTGCTGTGTATTTTTTGAGATTCCAAGCGTCTCGTACATCTTCCTTCTGCCACGGGGCATTGGAGATTAACCTATGCCTTCCTCCTATATAAATGCGATTGGGTTATGATCTTATCTCCTTTCACCGCACTGTAATCCTCTAGTTATCCTTATTCTCCTAACTCCCCCTCCCTTTCACTTATACTCCTTTCTTCTTTCTCTATTACATTCTACTTCTTTAACAATGGCCCCTGAGAAATCCTCCCAACCCACGGCTTTCGATGGGGGAGACGCTCCGACAATTGGCGATATCGAGCCATCTTTCTGGGCAACACTTGGCATTCAAACGTCCAACGGCTATGCTGACATCTCTGGCCCCTACCAGATGCCAGAATCAATGATCTTCAAGATCCCTGGTCCACACAACAGTGTCGTCAGCGCTGAGGATCACTATTCCTAAGTTGTCCTCTTTCCTTCTATGTTTTCATGTGGCTTGACGCTTCCTTTCCTTTGCCTTGTCCGCAATTTGCCGGATCACCTTGGTCTAGTCCTGTCCCAGCTTCACCCGAAGGCTTGGAGGCTCCTGATTTGCTGTAGTAGCGTGGACGTGCCAGCAAAATCTTTTCTTCTAGAGCCCTTCAACCCATCGGTGAGAGGCCCCTCTACTAAGGTTCCTAGGGTGTCACCCCCATCGACTGATGCTTGTGACGTGTTCCTAGAAACTAATGACCTTGATGCCCTACTCTAGGAGTCTTAGCAGCCAGATGTTCCTAGTGGGGCGGCGTCACTGGCAGCCACTCCTTTGAAGGCAAAGTTGAGGCTTGCTCGGGGGGCCCCGACTCTACGGCACTGCCTTCCGCAATGTCTTTGCCGTAGGACGGGAAGAGCTGATTTTTATGGCAAGTGGAGAGGAGCTCAAGTCGTTGGGAGGCTTGTACTCCGCTATTAACAGGACAACGGCCGCTACTTCTAGTAATCATGTTGCTGAACGTGGTCTCCTTCTAGATTTTGTAGACAGCGAAGGTTCGGGGGGTCAGTGTGGAGATCTGTCTGCCCAGGCGGGAAAGCGTGCTAAAGAGGTTGTCGACAGGGCTCACATGTGTCTAATAAAGGGGGTTCGATGTAAATCATCCCCCCTTTGGCCAGGCTAGAAACGGGGGGTGCCGCATAAAAGCTATCAGCTAGGTCGCCAAGTGTTTGTCTAGCTTCTTCCGCAAGGTTTGATGACTCCTTTTTTCATCTTTTTCCTTTCTTTCATAGTTTTCTAAATTCCTTTTACTGACCATTCCATGTCAGCCTCTCTTGTTGTGAAAGTTCCTCTCATCTAGTAACCTTCATTGTGGACAGCCAGGAGAACGTTGAGCAGGAAAACCAAGACCTTCGCGTGATGATCCAGACTACCCTTCGGTATGCTCCTAGTGAGAAGGATGAGCGGGAGAGGTTGGCGCAAGAGTTGAGGAGGGTACGGCTCACCTTGGAGGAGGGGAGCAAGAAAATCGAGAAACTTAACCACTATCGAAAGAAGCTAAAGAAGAAGGCGAGGGAAGAGGCCCAGTGGATGGAGCGACTTGTCGCAGATCCTCAGGGTGACCTGTCCCGAGTGCAAGAGGTCACCTCCTACTTGGATAGCCAACTAAAGCCGGTTGAAGGCGTCCGCGATACCGCATGGGGGCACAGGTGTGCTGAGGGCCTTAGGTCTATGTGTGACCATATTCTAGAGAGACTCCAGCTATGTTTGCGGACCCTCGAGAAATATTTATGGGACCTTGACCTTACCCAGGTTTTCATTGACAGATAAGCTTTTGCGTTCAGTCGCCAGGTTGGGATGAAAGAGATCCCTGATGCTTTTATGACTCCTATTTTCCCGGCCATGCCGGAGCCTACTGTTTCCAAACACGGTGTTCCCAATCCTGATGTCCCTAAGGCAGATGCTTCCGATGTCGAGGTCTCCGAGCATGGTGCCTGACATTCCTAAGCACTAGCATCTTGGTGTCATTGCTGTTATTTAATTTTGCTCTTCTTTCCTTTTATTTTCCTTTTTGTAAATGTGCATACTTGTGTGCCATCACCATACGGTTTGTGTGTAATTTTTTTATCATTAATGAAATTGCTTTATACTTTGTTTTGCCGGGCTACTTGTCTTCACATATTTTTCTCTGATGTTTCCTTTTCAATGTTTTTTTTTTTGGGCCGGCCAAGAGGTTTTGTCGCAAGAAATTATAGGCCTGGCATTAGGCGGGGGAATTGCCATCATATTGAGCTTACGGTACACCCCTCCAGCACCTAACCTATTCCTGACTACCTCGCTCGCCGACCGCTCTTCTGCTTGCGTTGTCTTTGTTTGCCCTTGTTAGGTAGTCGTCCTCTTGGCGCCTTTAGCAACTTTGTTTGACAAGTTCCTTGTCTCGCTACTTTTTCCTTACATTGATTTTCTCCTTTTTGTCATCCGTCTCTTGGATGCGCTTTACCCCACCTAGTCCCTCCATTCTTCCTTTTTACATTGTTCTCCTTTATTTTGGGAAGTAACTGAAAGAGAAGAAGAGAAGTGTTGTCAGTGTTTGTTGGCCTTCATCTGCTGTTGTCAACTTGGGGGGATGGAAATCGCAGGGAAAGGTAAGATTTGGGTCAGGCTTGCACTGAAACCACTCTTCGTTCGTAGTGGAGGTCGAGGTATGTATTCAAACCACCAAGAGGGTTGGACTGGCACTCCTCTGCGGGACGGGTAGAGCAGCCTTTGGCATGAGTCATCTCTTTGAATCTCGCGGGGAGGTAAGTTTTCGGGCAGCTTGCAACTGGACCCACTCCCGCCAATTAACACTAACGAAGAAGGTAAATCTTTGTTTTCGGGTAGCTGAGGACTAGCCGGCACTCCATTACGAGAGGAATAAAGAAGCATTAGGCATTACACTTATCCCTTTGCTACCCCAGGGGGAGGTAGGTTCGGACAGCAATACAGTTGGTCCGCTCTTCACCACGATAGGGGTCAGGGTAAGTTGTTCGAGCTACTGGGGGGACATGAGCCGCTCTCCATCATGGGAGGGGTAGAACGGCCTTCAGCCTAGTCTTTGGTCCCACGGGAGGTACGGTGTTTGGGCAATTTGAGATAGAACCCTCTCCCACCCTTTGAAATCAAAAGGAAGGTAAATGTTGGGTCAGGCTGACACTGAGCACCTCTTTGTTGTGGTGGAGGTCGAGGTAAGTTGTTCAGGCTATCAAGGTGTAGGACCCGCTCTCCATCGCGAGAGGAGTAGAGCAGCCTTCGGCCTGGCTCTCCGCTTGATCCCGTGGGAGGTACATTGTTCGGACAGTTTGGGACTGGAACTGCTCCCACTTGTTAACGCTCACAAGGGAGGTAAGTCTTTGTCTTCGGGCCACCAAGGGTTGGCCCGCACTCCACCGCGAGAAGGATCAAGCAGCCTCTTGCATACTCCTTGTTGTGGTACCCGCGGGGGAGGTAACTCAGCAATGTGGCTGGTCAGCTCTTCGCTTCGATAGGGGTCGGGGTAAGTTGTTCAGGCCGCCAGGGGGCAGGACCTGCTCTCCATCATGGGAGGGGTAGAGCAGCCTTTAGACTAGGTTTTTCCTTGATCCCGCTGGTGGTATGCTGTTCGGGCAGTTTAAGACTGGACCCGCTCCCACCCGTTAACATCGCATGGAAGGTAAGCATTGATTTGCTAATGATTTTATCATTGCAGATTACGTTAATATTATATCGTCTTGTCGATGTTTTGTCAATAATGTGAAAGTTCAAAGTAATGTGTTGCATTGTCTTGGAGAATCATGTCTTTCATTAAATAACAAGAATTTATAGTATTTAAATAATGTATTACATGATAAGGGAAGATGGAGCCTTCAGCTAGGGAGCTTTCGCCAGTTCTGCCTCTGCCTCTAGGACCATGCACCTTCCTACTCCCCATCGAGCCCAGCGGGGCGAGTCGCAAACTAAGGCCTGCCAGGGCTCTCGAAGCGGTGCATACCCTACTCCCACTTAGAGGTGCCGTCCGGGGTAACCCCATCATCCTTCCGCTCCAATTCCTAGACGTAGCATTCCCTCGCTAGAACCTGTTCGCCTAAGATTTCTCCCACTCCATGAGGAGTTAGAAGATTCATCTTGAGGTGATAGGTCGACGTGATGGCCTGCAAGTTGTTGAGGGTGGGCCTTCTGATGATGGCGTTGTAGGATAACAAGGTTCTCACCACCAGGAAGTCGACCATAATTGAGGTAGCATAGGGGGTGCTTCCCGCGAGGACTGACAATGTAATGGTTCCCATAGTATGAACAAAATTCTCGGAGAAGCCCTTCAGCAGTATGGGGGATGGATGTAGCCAGGCAGCATCTATTTCCATCTTGGTGAAAGTTTCCCAGAACAGGATGTCCGCGAAGCTCCCATTGTCAATGAGGATTCTGCCAATGGTGAAGTTGGGGACCAACATGGTCACCACCAGCGCATCATCGTGGGGGCACAAGACCCCTTCTTCGCCTGTCTCCCAAAAGGAGATGACCAGAGCCGGCTCACCCCTCGGTGCTTGGCGGGGTGGTATTTCACCGAATACACCTCGACGAGCCAAGCCTGCCTGGCGAGTGCCTTTTTGCTTGAGGAGGAAACGCCCCTACCTGCGAATCCTCTCGCTATTGTCCAGATTTTCCTGAGTGGAGGGGGCGATCTTGCTATGGCCTTCATGCTGGTGGTCGTTACCGAGGGCTTTCCTCCCTTCTTCGTCGATCTACTCGATCTGTGCTCCTTTCCCTCAACCGTCCCCTCCTTTCCTGCTCCAATCTTTGAGGAGGGGCATAGCGTTGCCTCGTCCATTTCGCATGCTTCCTCCTCCCTTGTTGGGAGAAGCAATCTTCGGTGTTGTGCAAGGTGGACCTATGGTATGTGCAGTAGCGGCTGACAATGCCACGGTCATTGTCTTCCCAGGCAACAGAGGTATCGGCCTCGTGGATGGTGAAATCGGGTTTGTCGAAGCGACGTCCTGGCCACCTCGTCTGAGCTTCCTCCCTTCTCTTGTTGTGGGAGCTCTTTTCCGGCTTCTCCTAGACCTTATCCTTGACTGGGCCCTTGCCTTCCTCTTCGCTCTCTCCAGCTCTTTCTTCCTCGGCCTCCATTAGGGCCTAAAGAGTGTCTTCAGTGTTAATGGAGTTATCAGCCTAGTCCATAAACTCCCACAGCATCACGAGAATCCGTCTCGCCAGCTCGGCCATGAACTAGGATTGTGGCCTAACCCGTCCTAGAAGTGCCGCCGAGGTTATCTTCACGTCCTAGTCATCGGTGGTCATGCACTCACTGTTGAATCGGGAGAAATATGTCTTCAGGCTTTCCTCCTCTCCCTGCTTGATGGTGAGGAAGTACGCTGCTTGGCGCCGCCTTCGTCGACTTGACATGAACAAGGTCAAAAATAGTTGAGCCAGCTTGCCAAAACTGTCGACAAAGCAAGGCGCCATAGACCTAAACCAAACTCGTGTTGGCCCCTTTGGGTCTGTAGGAAGGCATGCACCCCCCCCCGGGCCCGCGGAAACCATGCAATGTCATGTGAGCTCTGAAGGTTTCCAAGTGCTCAAAGGGGTCCATTCCTCCATCGTACATCTCCATGGTGGAGACCCTAAATTTTGCTAGTAAAGGCATAGTCATCACCTTCTCCATGTAGGGTAGACCTATGTCCACCTTCCTTGCAATCGCTACGTACTTTCCTTTGAGATTGTGGAGCTCATCCTGCATGTTCTTCCTCTCCTCCTCCCTGTTTGCTCCAACTCCCGTGTTTTTAGACCCCACATGCTCGCTATAGTTGGGCTCTGCCTCCTCGTCCTACCCTCGTTTAGGCTTTCTGAGCTCCTCATTCTATTTGTGAAGTGTTTGCACATCGTCGGTCAACTTCATCACCCAGCCCTCCATAGCTTTCAGCCTTTCTTCCATGGCTTCCTCGGTGTCTCTTCTGAGATGCCAGAACGAGTTGTCTCACACAAACAAAGTACACGCAAGATCTAAATAGATCTCACAAACGGCGCCACTATTAACATCGTTTTTTGCATGCCTTTGGGATAGGTTCCAGCAACTTTGGTCTTCAGAACTGGGCATGCAAAAATAGAGAATAAGGCTATTGGAAGAGGGTAGCCTTGGGGCCAAGGAGTCTCCAAAGCCCAAGTTAGTATCTTCTTTTAGAAGTTTGTAAATATTGAAAGAGTTTAGGGATCCCATAGAGTTGTTCATACCTGTGAGTTGCTATTTATATTAGGGGTCTGGGGGTACAGATCATGTCTGCCCCCATGGAGTCCATGTCCTTTTATTGTTTCTTCTATCAGAGTCATTTAATGCGGCGTATCTCTGTGACGGTGTCGTTGATGTGGCGTGTAACTCAAGTAGTAGTGCCATTAATACGGTGTGGTTCTCCAGTAGGTGGTGTTTGGGATCCCACATTGCTTGGGACTGAGAAGTTCTTGCTCTTTATAAGGTTCCAATGATACTCCAATTGTATCATTAACTAGTCATTTTGGAGTATATGTTATGTAGTTTGAGCCTTCCATTGGGACGTTATACTTACCATGCTGGCGTCTTTAATAGTCCATCAATGTCTCCATGTCAGAGGACAGAGAGTCCTCCTTACTTCTCACCTGTTACGTAGACAGGTACTCAAAGGCTGGACGTTGTTCGAAGGGTCTTCAGGACGGCAAGTCTCATCCCCCTGCATTACATTCCCTCCAGGAGGTTGCCTCTAGAGGGGGATGCCTACTCGTGGGTCGGACCGAAGATTCTATTTGTTATGGGCTAGGCCTTCATTTCTTATTCACTTAATTGTCCTTCTCAGACCTGCTAAGACAGAGGGAGAAAAAGCTTCTTACTCCCAAAATTAAATTTTTGATTCCACCAATAGTAAAGTGTACATTTCTCAAGTATGAATATAAAGCCAAGGCATCAGAACGTGGGGAATAGATTTGACTTGTAAAAGAAATAGAAATAATAGAATATACTCCATGCATGGTAATCACATCATGAGACCATATACAATGTGGTAGGAACGTGTCTTGTCTAGGAATGTGAACTGTGAACTGAAGCACCAATGTGTTGAAATGATTGAACCCGAAAGCCATGTCTAAACAAGGATTTAATACAACGTAAAATGGAATTAATAGCCATTTGGGGGGTTGGGGGGTGGAGCTTAGGTTTGAAGTAAAAATAAATAAACAAACAGAATCATTGATCCAGCTTGAGATTTGGTATAATAATGCAAGTAGACCACGTTTTATGCCAAAATTATATGAAATGCACTATTTGGGGGGACCATATATACATAGGAACCATACTATGTTAATGTCTCTCTCTATCATCATTTGTGGTCTCCATAAAATCATTATCGTTGTTATTAAATGTGGATCTGCCAATTGTCATCTCCAATTGGACCTTTTCATGCACTTTTAAAAATAATAAAAATAATAATTATATATTTATAAACATGGGGGAATCTTCGTATCAAAGGGTTGATGGAAGCCGCAGCAACTTTCATCATTTGGAAATAATTTTAAATCTGACTGAGCTTTCCAATAATTTAATTATCATTAATCATCATACCCTAATTATTATTGGAAGGTCCACCAACCAAACATGCTTCCTCTTGACATTCTCTCAAAACCATTTTTCTTTCCCAAAACTTACCCTTCCATTCCGCACGTGGCCTTGCTTTTCCATCAGAATTGCATACGGGTATAAGCGTCCATGAAATCTTTTTAAAGAAAGATAATTCGTCCGTACATATAGAACACGTGCGACCCAACTCTAAGTCTTCGGATCATCACATGGTTACCAGCTCAGCCGGTCACATGGCCAGGGGTATCAGGTATGTATATGGGACCCCATTTGGTCTCCCAATCGAGAATATCTAAGCAGTGTTGAGCTGGCTATGACTCTTTCTTCTTAGTCATTTCCGTCGTCCAGCACATGCACGTGCGGGAATCCCGTGGAAAACGGCTATGATTGATTGTTGGTTGTGATCGGACGGTTTGAGGAGCTTCTGTCCGTACGGTAACCGACTATTCCGGTTAAGAAGGTTTTGAGGAATAATACAATTGATTAAAGTTCAACTATATTATTAAGACATGACAAATGATTTGGGGTGGGTTTTGACCATGACCGGATCCAGCACGAAAGCGCACGTGCGGGCAAACATGCTACAAGTGTGATTTGCTGTCGGCCTGACACCGTGCAAAATGGTGCGCCACGTCTGTCCCACGTGGGTGGTAATAATGGTAGCAACTTGCAACTTGCAACTTTTGCGTTCATTTTATTGGTAATTTATTTTTAAGAAAATGTTATTATGACTTTTAATATTCATTTATATATTTTAATTTTTTTTACTTTTTATAATAGTTAAGAAATTGAGTATTATTAAATTTATAATCTTTAATTTTTCTTAATGATTAAGAATGTTTAAAAAATAATTAAAAAAAACTATTTGCATTAATATGCATATTTGAAATACATATTTAGTATGCACCCTATTATGTTTTTTTTTTTAAGAATTTTATATGCTTAGAATAATTATTCAATACCCTATGAAATTGAGAGACAGTTTATATTAATCATTTTTGTTTTCAAAATAATTAATGAGATATTTGTTTTTCCTTGTAATCATTGATTGTAAGGTTATTTATTGAGAGTTAATAGTTAAGCGCTCATGGAATATCTATGCGTGATATTTTTATCCTTGTATAAGATATTATGCCAATTATAAATAGTTTTAATTATATGACATATTGTAGTAGGATAAAAACATCATGTCGTCGATATTATGAGTGAATTTAATAACTTTCTAATTCGGTTTGCTTTTCAAAGCCACAGGACAGGTTTGGGAGATGAGATGAGAATTTTATATTTTGTTTTAGTGTTTAAAATATTATGTTTTAGTATTATTATTGTATTAGGATTTAAAAAAATTGAATTGAGATTTGAAAAAGTTACATTGTTTATTATATTTTGTATGAGAATTTAAAAAATATGTAATAATGAGATAAGATGAAATGAAAATTTTGTGTCTCATCCGACCTCGCAAACTTGCCCTTAAAATTTCAAATGCAAAATTTCCTACTCTCTCAATATCAGTCCTACGGTAAATACAATAAAACCTACAGCATACAATGTCAACGTCATATCCATAAGGCCTATCTCAACGCTAGCCATTCATCCATTTAAGAGTCCAAAATTTTATTTCCAAGAAGCTTTTAATTAAAAGTTCTCCTAGGTACAGGCGATTTCATGCACGAATTTGATGTGATTTTCTCACGTCAGCACTTATTTTATAAAAAGAAAAAAAATACAAAGAAGAAAGAAGAAGAGGAACATATATATTAACCAGAAAATGGTAAGGCATTGCATTTTCGTTTCCTTCTTGCAACGTGAATGGAAGACAGACAATAACTCTAGCAGTAAATCTAATAATAGTTGCAGATGATCATATTCAAGCAGTAAAACAACTGGAAAAAGCTTATTGAAATATGTTGTGCTGAAAATATCTGCAAGTGTACAGAATTATAACAAGTAATAAAGTATTTTAAAGAAAATGGAGATCAAATCCATATAGAATAATTATGTTATTGAGTATTGAAATTTATTAAACTAACTAGTATTTGGAAAACTGAAATTTGAATAATAGATTATCAAAATTAAACTGAAAAAAGTAGCATTAAAATTAAGATTTTAAAGATAATAAGAATAGATCTAGAGCGTTTGATTTCACCTAGCAAATTTCACACAATTTATTCATCACTGTTATAGAATTTCAGTTATCCCAAATTGATGATAAAAATCCCTTAACTATTCAATATTTTCTCTCAAACAATACCAAAAATATCTCCAACTAATAACTCAACATCTCTATGTGAATTTAATTAATTGGAGACTCATTAACTTCTTTGGTTTTTTCTTGAAAATCACACTAATCGCGGTAAAGTATCTCTACTTTCGCTCAACCAGTGGTGCTTAATCCTAGAGGTTTAATCACAAATCACCTCTCGGTCTCATTGCGATTCAATAAATTGAACAATAATTAACTAGAAAATTGTAAGCATTAAGAATAAGGAATGAACACTCAATCATAGAAATATTGAAAATAAAATAACTAAGAACGTGAATTGTATGTTAAATGCTAGACTACATCAAAGTTCTAGAAAATAGAATTAGGTCATAATGAAATTGAAAAGAAAAATAATAAAACTAGTTTTCTTCGTTGGAGTCTATTGATGAAGCATGCGGCTCTCGCCTCTGCCCTCCAGATCCGCCTCCTTGAATGAAATTTAAATGATAAATTATAGACTATTGAAATCTAAAACTCAGACTCTCCTCTCCTCTCCTCTACTCTATTCATCCCACAAGACGGGATTAAATAGATGTCAAAACTAAAATCCAGAAACACGATAAATGTGGCTACAATCTAGCCCAAAGATGTGGAAAATAGTCTCTAAAGATAAATGTTAATATAAAAGAAGATTATTTCAAGAATAACGGAATTATCTAAAATGAAAGATTCAACAATAAGCAGCTTGATTTACGGAGTTTGGAAGGATTTTCTGGTCAGAAGATTGATCGCGGAACTCAGAAGGGTCCCATCTGGTAGATGTCGTGTGCGCTGAATATAACAGGTCTCCTTGCCCAATGGCCAAGATGTAAGGTTCTTGACCAAGATGTAAGACTCCTCTCGCGAACTATTGAGCGGTAAAGTTGCTCGTCTTTGATAGTTGTTGCCCATGATGTCGTTTAGGTTGGTCATGTAAGTTGGTCGTTTAGACTAGTCACCCGGAGCCTTGCGCCAAGTCTTCTTGCCTAAAAAGTAAAATATCTTGCTTATCGCCTAACTCTTGTCGCGATTTCTGGTAGCACCTTCTAGTCGCCATTGAGTCTCCTCGCCTCACTTCAGATCTCGTTGCCTCTTACCGGTCTAGATCCGTAATCTCTCCTTTTGTACCAAAATGTTCTCATTTTGCACTAAATATTTTCATTCCTTCAAATCCAAGAAAATAAAGAAAAATATATAGAAATAGAATAAAATCAATAATATTGAAGGGAAAATGACACTTTCCATAAATAAAAGAGACATAAATACCACATAAATGTCACACTTATCTAATACTCTCAAACTTAAACTTTGTTCGCCCTCGAGCAAAAAAGAAAAGAAAGACAATTAAAACAAGTATTGGTTTGATTTATAGAATTTATTACCTCAAAGATTGTCTAAAGTCTATAATTCATAGGAATTATTCAAGATCAATCAAGTCCGTAATTGTACTTAATTGGTTTGTTGCGCGTGCCCGTAATTGTGTGTCAGGATGCCTTCTTTTCCCACTTGCACCACTCATGGTGATGCTCTGAAGCCCCCCTGCCACCTACCTGTCATGTCCCCTTTGTTCCCCACTCATGTCTTTTTATCTTTTTTTTTTCCTAATGTGGCCTAGTGGTATATTGGGTTTTAACATTTTACCCCCTCATAGTACCACGCGATTCTTAAGGAAAATTTGCAAATAGAACATTGAGAATCTTCAAAGGTAGAAAATGCAGCCGAATTGGTCCGCCCGAGTACATAGGGAAATAAATTCCGAAGGCCGGTCATCGTTCATTTGTTCCTCTGGCGCGACCAGTAAATATTTTCGAACTTAGGAAATAGCTCGATTACGTAGAGTGTGGGAAGACTACTTGTGCGAGTCCAAGGACTTGGCTTTACCCCGCAGGGAGTCTAGTGACCCAACTTCGTGGCAAGTCAAGGGAACAAGCTTTGTTGGAAAGGGGGTCGGCGAGTTTATAGACTCGGCCATACCCCACAGGGAGTCTAAGGACCCAACTTCATGGGGAGTCTATGCACCCGGCTTTGTTGGACGGGGCCTCGGCAGTCTAAAGACTCGGTCTTCTGTAGCGAGTCTAAGGACCCGACTTCATGGTTAGTCTAGGGACTCGGCTTTTTTGGATGGGGTGTTGGCGAGTCTAAAAACTTGTCCTTACCCCGTAGCGAGTCTCGGAACCTGACTTGATGGCCAGTCTAGGGACTTAGCTTTGTTGGACGAGGGGTCGGTGAGTCTAGAAACTTGGCCTTACCCCACAGCGAGTCTAGGAACCCGACTTCATGACTAGTTTAGGGAACCGGCTTTGTTAGACGGGGGCTCGGCGAGTCTAGGGACCCAGCTTTGTTGAACAGGGGGTCGGCGAGTCTAGGGACCCAGCTTTGTTGAACAGGGGGTCGGCGAGTCTAGAGACTTGGCCTTACCCATAGCGAGTCTAGAGACCCAACTTTGGGGCGAGTCTAGGGACTCGACTTTGTTGAATGGAGGTGATCATTAGTGCTAAATTGCTCTATCAGAGCGTGGGGATACGTGGCCAGTGTTCGATAAAACGTTTCCACATCCTTTCGGCTAAAATTCATGATTTGTCTTTTCAAGGCATTGGTGGTTCTATGCATGGGAAAAAATTTCTTTCAAAATTCAGTTCGCATTTCTTCCCAAGTCCCAATAGATCTTGGTCTTAAGGAATTCAACCATGTCTTAGCCTTGTCTTTTAAGGAAAATGGAAACAATTTTAATCTTATGACCTCTTCAGTGCATGTTCTATCCATAAATGTGGAAAAAAACTTCTTCAAACTCTTTGATATGCAAGTAGGGATTTTTTGATTCCATCCCATGAAAATATGGTAGCAATGGAACTTCTCCGACACCCAAAATTCCAGGATTATTAATACTACTTTTGTCCATATTCAGTTTAAGCCAATCTTTCTTCGGTTTCTCCCATCTTACTGCCATTAATGTCTCCTTCTTTCTTGAATTAATTCAAAGATTCAAAGACTTCAAGATCTGAACATCATTTTCCAATTGCCGGGAATCCTTGTGAACCTTAATACGAACCCAATTAATCCAATACTTTATTGATCTCCATAGAGCCTGAACCTTCTCTTTCCTTCTTTCCATCCAAGCTTTACATCGCCGCTACAGGGACTAGTTTTGTTATTAAAAATGAATTCACACAAATTTTGAGAGACAATACCGAAAAGTTTTGAGTTAGTGAGGTCAATTTTAGCTTGACCGACAATTGTCTGTTGTTGGTTGTGATTCCGGCGCATGAAGATGGGCTCCGAGCTAGGGGTTCCAAGCGGGCAAATTCCGAGCAATGAGTCATGTGCCAAGCATATGAATTTCCCAAGCGATGTGTCCCGTGTTGAGACTTCCTAGCTGGCCTAAGTTGTGTTCTCGTGCAGGTGGCTTTCCCGTGCAGATGACTTGAACAGTGTTCGTGAGTGTTGCAAACTCTACCGGTCGTAGCAAACATCAATTTCTTGCAAACAGATGAAGGCTTCCCATGCAAGGGAGATTTTTTCAAGTGGAGGAGACTTCTCCAAGCTATGATTTCCCGAGCCGAGGAGGTGAATCTCAAGTGGAGTGGAGAGTTTGAGCAATGCTAAGGGTCTGTCTCGAGGAGAGTCGGTTGTGGAGATGCTGAGCCGATAGGCTAAGCAGGTAACTCTCGTGCTACGTGAGGTGCTATCCCGAGCTAGTGGGATGCCGAATAGGTTGTCTCCAAGCTGGTGACACCCGAGCAGGTGGTCCTCGAGCTGGTTAGATGGCGGCCTCCAAGCAGGAAAGGTGCAGAGCAAAGGTTCTCGAGCTGAGAAGTTGCCTACCCGAGCGGAAGAGATGCAGAGGTTCCCGCGCTGAGAAGTTGTTTACAGTCTCTCATGGTCACTCACATCTAAATGTACAAAAGAAGCTAGAGATCCACTTGTTGATTGAGAAAATCTCATTGGTGAGTTCATTTCTGATGTTAAAGAAAAAGAACAAGGAGTCGAATTCCATAGTCCCCTTCGGTCATCCGGCTAAAGGTTTTTTATACAACTATTTGTTGCGCATATCCATCATTGTGTGTGTCAGGATGCCTTCTCATCCCACTTGTGCCACTCATGTTGATGATATGAAGCCCCCCGCCACCTACATGTCATGTCCCCCCTTGATCCTCACTCATGTCTTTTTGTCTTTTTTTTTCAAATATGGTCTGGTGGTATACTGGGTTTTAAAATTTTATCCCCTCAAAATGTTTTTGTTTACAGTCTCTCATGGTCTCTCACATCTCACTGTACAAACAAAGCTGGGGATCCACTTGTTGATGGACAAAATCCCATTGGTGCGCTCATTTCCAAGGTTGAAGAAGAAGAAGGAGGAGTCAAAGTCCAGAGTCCCATTTGGTCATCCGGCTGAAGGCATTTTATACATCTATTTTTTGCGCGTGCCCGTCATTGTGTGTGTAAGGATGCCTTCTCGTCCCACTTGTGCCACTCATGTTGATGCTCTGAAGCCCCCTATTTATTTACAGTCTCTCATGGTCCCTCACATCTCACTGTACACAGGGAGCAGGAGATCCACTTGTTAATGGGGAAAACCTTATTGGTGCGCTCCTTTCCGAGGTTGAAGAAGAAGAAGAAAGAGTCGAAGTCCAGAGTCCCCGTTAGTCATCCAGGTGAAGCCTTTTTATAAATCTATTTGTGGCGCATGCCCATCATTGCGTTTGTCCGGACGCCTTCTTGTAACACTTGCACCACTCATGTTGATGTTATGAAGCCCCCCTGCCACCTAACTGTCATGTCCCCCATTGTTCCTCACTCATGTCTCTTTGTCTTTTTTTTCTAGTTTGGCCCGGTGGTATATTGGACTTTAACATTTTATCCTCTCAAAATGTATTTGTTTATAGTCTCTCATGATCTCTCACATCTCACTGTATGAAGGAAGTTGGAGATCCACTTTCTGATGGTGAAAATCTAACTGGTGCACTCCCTTTCTGAGGTTGAAGAAAAAGAAGAAGGACACGAAGTCCAAAGTCCCCCTTGGTCATCCAGACACTCACATCTCACTGTACAAACGAAACTGGAGTTCCACTTATTGATGAAGAAAATCTCACTGGTGCACTCCTTTCCGAGGTTGAAGAAGAAGCAGTCAAAGTCCAAAGTCCCCTTTGGTCATCCAGCTGAAGACTTTTTATACATCTATTTCTTGCACGTGCTTGTCATTTCGTGTGTCAGGAAGCCATCTCCTTCCACCTGCGCCACTCATGTTGATTCTTTGAAGCCCCTTGCCACCTTCCTGCCATGTCCCTCCTTGTTCCCTACTCATGTCTTTTTGTCTTTTATTTTTTCTAATATAGCCCAGTGCTATATTGGGCTTTAACATTTTATCCCCTCACAATGTATTTGTTTAAAGTCTCGCATGGTCCCTCACATCTCACTATACGAAGGAAGCAGGACATCCACTTGTTGATGGAGAAAATCTCACAGGTGCGCTCCTTTCCATGGTTGAAGAAGAAGAATAAGAAGTCGAAGTCCAGAGTCCCCTTTGGACTTGCACATTAGGAACTTTGCGGATGTCCTGCAGATCTTGCACATTAGGAATGAGAACAATAAAAGATGCCGAATAAAACCTTGGGAGAGGCATACCAGAAAAGAAATCCCGAGCAGCTTCAACCACGTCTCTTTTAACTATATCCCAACACTTTAAATAGAAAACTGAGCCAAAGCTGTCCGGCCCAGGACTGCTATTTTTTGGAATATAAGATAAAGCCCTCCAAACCTCCTCCTTAGTCGGTTCTTGATAAAGAGAAATATTCTCTTCATCATTCACCACTAAAGAAACTAGACCCTTTAAATCTGGCCGCACAGAAGGGCCCTCTCCCGTAATGAAATTCTAGAAAAATTTAACCGCCTCATTGTGAACCACTTCTGGTGAATCCAAACTAACCCTAATAGAAGGGTCATTTTAGAAATAACTGAAGCTCTCCTGCGTTGATTTACAAAGGCATGAAAAAATTTTGTATTACAATCTCCTTCCTCAAGCCATTTCCTTTTTGCCTGCTGCACGAATCTCAGTTCCTCTTTATTTTCCCACACCTCCAATTCAGCCTTGGTACTTAAATATTCATGCTCCAAGTCTAACTGGAAACCATCCTAAAGTTTGAATTCAAGAAACTCCATGCGTTCCTCTAAGGCTTTAATGGAATAATCCACTCGGCCAAAAACCTCCTTGTTCCATGTACGCAAATACATTTTTAGACTCTTAAGCTTCGCAGCCAACCGGATTAGCCCCGTACCATTTCCCTCTGCCCTCCAAACATCCTCCATGCACGTCTTAAAATTTTCATGTGTACACCACTTGCTTTGAAAGCGGAACAGAGAAGGGCCATAAGAATTCACTTCCTTGTCAAATCGGTTCAACATAGGGCAATGATCTGATGACTTACGATTAAGAACCTCAAGATGAACTTTCGACAACCATTGCAACAAAGCAGTATTCGATAGTGCCTGATCCAAGCGTGCCCAGCATCTAGACGTTCCTTTATGACCATTGGACCATGAAATTCTATAGCCACTACGGCCAATCTCCACGAGTCCAGAATTATGAATGCATGAGTTAAATTCAGCCATAGTCGATAAAGGCCTTTGGTTACCACCTATCCTCTCTCCATCATCCTGAATGGCATTAAAATTCCCTACTACAATCTAGGGAGCCCCATCCTTCTGAGCACCCTCAATATCCAGCAAAAGTTCTCTACGTTCCACCTGTGAGCACTTAGCATACACAAATGAAATATAGATCCGCTTGGCTTCCCTTATAAAACACCCATGGATAAATTGGTCTGACATACTCTGCACCTCAAAAATTAAATCAACATTCCAAAACACCCAAAGCTTACCACCCATCGCTTCATTTGAACAATAAGATGGAAAATCAAGAAACCACGCCCAGAACTCCATAGAAGCCTCACCAACAAATGGCTCTGAAATTGCGAGAATCAGAGGCCTATAATCTGTCACCAGACGTTTTAATCTTCTCTCTGATGTATGCAAGCCACGCACATTCCACACCAAAATCTTCTCAATCATACATTCAATTTTGCAAGCCGAGAACTAACCCATTAGGAGTGATGCAATTCCAAGCTCACTGATTTCTTCAAAGCAGACACCGGATTATTTAAATCTGACTCCGAGCCATAACCCTTCTCTTTGGCCAAATTATGACAAGGTTCACTCTCTTCCTAATCCAAACTATATGCAACATTTACCACAGTCGCTGTGGTAGTATTCTCTAATAATAACATTTTAGAAACCAGATCCTGATGCACCTCTGCAAACTGCCAAACCAACGAGACTCCCTCGTGCATGGTGATACAACCTACAAACTCCCAATTCCACTCTAAAGATTTACTCAGAACCATCTGCAACTCAGCACATGCATAATCACCGAGAGCCTCCTTTTACATATTGTTTGAAACTGCCTGCGCCAAAACATGTCCATCCTCACATCGCACCTCATCAAACTGCACCTCCTCAAACTGCACCTCATCACATTGAACCGAGTCACCACCAACAACCCCCTTTCCTTTGAGTTCTAAAACAAACTCTACACTCCAAGTGAACTCCACCAGTTCACTAGCCGAACGTTCCTCCCGTACCTGCACTACGGGATCTGTACTAGGGCTCTCAAGGGACTCTTCTACAATAACCAGTTGCTTTGGAACGCTAGGGGGCACTTCAACCCGTTGATCCTCCTGCTCCGGACTAGGCCCCGCTTGTACCACTCGCCATTCCTCTTTGGTGTCTTGTTTTACTTTTTTCGGAGCCACACGATCATCCCGTTGTTGCTTCTTGACCCCAACACGGCATACTACCTCTGTATGTCCCTGAAGACAACACCGCTTACAATATGACCCCTGTTTCTCGTAACGTACCTCTTGCCAAATTTTCTTGTGCGTTGAAACCACTATAGGGAAACCTTTTACTGGTTCCTCAATAAGATCCACGTCTACACATAATCTTGCACTTGAAGCACGAGTCTTGTTCATAGTCGCATTATCAGTACCCAAAGACCTTCCGAATCTTGATGCCAAAATTTGCAAACAGCCAATCCTGTACAAATGCAGGCACAAACCTGGCAAGAAAATCCATTGGGGCGCCGTAGTGGGTTCATTCCTTAATTGAAACTCTTTCATCCAGCGGAACAGCCAAAAGATGCATCCCTCAATAACTCGCCCTTCCCACGCCCATGCATGGATAAAAACGACTTCAACTAAACAGAAGCATGGTCAGCATCCATGAAGCTGATGATAGGAATTCTCCAGCAAGCCTCACATCTTAAGCACAGCAAGCCGAATGGTATCAATGGAAAGACGTGAACGTAGAAATTTCAAAACTAGTGCGTAACAGAAATCCTCAGCTGCCCTCGCATCTCAGCCTATGAGAAAACAAAGCCCAGTTGGCCATCAACATCCACTGGAAAATGCAAAGGCAGTTTGTAAGTGGAAGACAAAGAAGTCTTCAACACCGATTGGGCATATGATAAAGACGTAACAGGATTCCCCTCTAATGGAAAAGACACCAGAGGGGCGGCTGCTACCGCGATGCCGCAACCCTAGGCTGTGAGAACGAGGAAACTCAAGAAGCCAATCTTGGAGTTTTCTTGGAGAGCTGCCTTACTCAAAGCGTACAAAAGTGTGGTTTAAACATACTCCTGTTGATGTTCTGAAACCCCCCCTGCCACCTGTCTGTCATGTGCCCCCTTGTTCCCCACTCATGTCGTTTTGTCTTTTTTTTCGAATGTGGCCTGGTGGTATAATGGATTTTAACATTTTATCCCCTCACAATGTATTTGTTTACAGTCTCTCATGGTCTCTCACATCTCACTATACAAAGGAAGCTGGAGATCCACTATTGATGGAGAAAATCTCACTGGTGCACTCCCTTCCAAGGTTGAAGAAGAAGAAGGAGGAGTCGAAGTCCAGAGTCCCTTTTGGTCATCCGGCTGAAAGTTTTTTATACATCTACTTGTTGTGCGTGCCTATCATTGCGCATGTCAGGATGCCTTCTCTTCCCACTTGCGTCACTCATGTGGATGCTCAAAAGCCCCCAGGCCACCTGCCTATCATGTCGCCCCCTTGTTCCCCACTCGTGTCTTTTTGTCTTTTTTTTTCCTAATGCGGCCAGGTGGTATATTGGGCATTAACATTTTACCTCCCAATGTATTTGTTTACAGTCTCCCACGGTCCCTCATAGCTCACTATACAAAGGAAGCAGGAGATCCACTTGTTGATGGAGAAAATCTCACTGGTGCACTCCTTTCCAAGGTTGAACAAGAAGAAGAGGAGTTGAAGTCCAGAGCCCCCTTTGGTCAACCGGCTGAAGAATTTTCATACATCTATTTGTTGCGCATGCCCGTCATTGCTTGTGTCAGAACGCCTTCTCGTCCCACTTGCACCACTCATGTTGACGCTCTGTAGCCCCCCTGCCACCTACCTGTCATGTCCCCCTTTGTTCCCCACTCATGTTTTTTTATCTCTTTTTTTTCTAGTTTGTCCTGGTGGTATATTGGGCTTTAACATTTTATCCCCTCAAAATGTATTTGTTTACAGTCTCTCAAAGTCCCTCACATCTCACTGTACAAAGAAAGATAGAGATCCACTTGTTGATGGACAAAATCTCACTGGTGTGCTCCTTTCCAAGGTTGAAGAAGAAGAAGAAGGAGTCGAAGTCCAAAGTCCCCTTTGGTAATTCGGATGAAGGCTTTTTATACATCTATTTGTTGCGCGTGCCACTCATTGCATGTGTCAGGATGCCAGCTATCGCACTTGCGCCACTCATGCTGATGCTCTGAAGCTCCCCTCCAACCTATCTTTCATGTCTCCCCTTGTTCCCCACTCATGTCTTTTTGTCTTTTTTTTCTTGTATGGCCCAGTCGTATATTGGGCTTTAACATTTTATCCCCTCACAATGTATTTGTTTACAGTCTCTCATGGTCCTTCACATCTCACCGTACAAAGGAAGCTGGAGATCCACTTGTTGATGGAGAAAATCTCACTGGTGCGCTCATTTTCGAGGTTAAAGAAGAAGAAGAAGGAGTCGAAGTCCAGAGTCCCCTTCGGTCATCCGGCTAAAGGCTTTTTATACATCTATTTGTTGCGCATGCTCATCATTGCGTGTGTTAGGATGCCTTCTCTTCCCACTTGCACCACACATGTTGATGATCTGAAGCCCGCTGCCACCTGCCTATCATGTCCCCCCTCGTTCCCCACTCATGTCCTTTTGTCTTTTTTTTCCTAATGTGGCCTGGTGGGTATATTGGGCTTTAACATTTTACCCCTTCTCAATATATTTGTTTACAGTCTCTCATGGTCTCTCACATCTCACTGTACAAAGGAAGCTGGAAATCCACTTGTTGGTGGAGAAAATCTCACTGGTGCGCTCCTTTCCGAGGTTGAAGAAAAAGAAGAAGGAGTCGAAGTCTAGAGTCCCCTTTGGTCATCCGGCTGAAAGCTTTTTATACATCTATTTGTTGCGGGTGCCCGTCATTGCTTGTGTCAGGATGCCTTCTCGTCCCCCTTACGCCACTCATGTTGATGTTCTAAAGCCCCCCTGCCACCTACCTCTCATGTCCCCCCTTGTTCCTCACTCATGTCTTTTTGTCTCTTTTTTTTTCTAATATGGCCAGGTGGTATATTGGGCTTTAACATTTTATCTTTTCACAATGTATATTTTTTACAATCTCTCATGGTCCCGCACATCTCACTGTACAAAGAAGCAGGAGATCCACTTGTTGATGGAGAAAATCTCACTAGTGCGCTCCTTTCCGAGGTCGAAGAAGAAGTAGGAGGAGTCAAAGTCTAGAGTGTCCTTTGGTCATCCAGCTGATAGCTTTTTATACATCTATTTGTTGTGCGTGCCTATCATTGCGTGTGTCAGGATGCCTTCTCTTCTCACTTGCGTCACTCATGTTGATACTATGAAGCCTCCCTGCCACCTGCCTGTCATGTTTTTTTGTCTTTTTTTTTCTAATGTGGCCTTGTGGTATATTGGGTTTTAACATTTTATCTCCCCCCCCACAATGTATCTGTTTATAGTCTATCACGGTCCCTCACATTTCACTGTACAAAGGAAGCTAGAGTTCCACTTGTTGATGGAGAAAATCTCATTGGTGCGCTCCTTTTCGAGGTTGAAGAAGAAGGAGTCGAAGTCCAGAGTCCCCTTTTGTCATCTGGCTGAAGGCTTTTTATACATCTATTTGTTGCACG
This sequence comes from Juglans regia, assembly GCF_001411555.2. Lineage (NCBI taxonomy): Eukaryota > Viridiplantae > Streptophyta > Magnoliopsida > Fagales > Juglandaceae > Juglans > Juglans regia. The sequence goes on along the minus strand of NC_049902.1, from coordinate 17,749,736 downwards.
TGCCCGTCATTGCATGTGTCAGGATGCCTTATCTTCCCACTTGCGCCACTGATGTTGATGCTCTGAAGCCCCCTGCCACTTGCCTATCATGTTCCCCCTTGATCCCCACTCATGTCTTTCTGTCTTTTTTTTTTCCTAATGTGGTCTGGTGGTATATTGGGTTTTATCATTTTATCCCTGCACAAAGTATTTGTTTATAGTCTCACATGGTCCCTCACATCTCACTGTAAAAAGGAAGCTGGAGATCCACTTATTGATAAAGAAAATCTCACAAGTGCGCTCCTTTCCGAGATTGAAGAAGAAGTCGAAGTCTAGAGTCCCCTTTGGTCGTCCGGTTAAAGGTTTTTTATACATCTATTTGTTGCGTGTACTTGTTTGTGCGTGTGTCAGGATGTCTTTCTCTTCCCACTCATGCCACTCATGTTGATGTTTTGAAGCCCCCTACTACCTGTCTGTCATGTCCCCCCTTGTTCTTCACTCATGTATTTTTGTCTCTCTTTTTTCCTAATTTGGCATGGTGGCATATTGAGCTTTAACATTTTACCCCCTCAGATTGAGAACCACATTGAACTCCCATTTAATGAATAATGATGGAGGATTAAGGTCTAATTCCGTGAGAGTTTGGGATATTTTTAGTTTGGATGGAGTACCGCTAGATAATTTGTAGAAACCTCAATTATTCTTTATTTTCTGTTGCTCCACCTCCACCGACACCAGTTTTGGTGGTAAATCCTCCTCCACCAACTCCATTACCCCTAGTTCTGGATCATGTGTTCCCGACAGTGGACGTCATCGATGACTCAAATAACTCTAATTAGATCAACAGTGATGCCAATCTTAGAAGTTTACGTCAAATTGTGAGACAATGATGAATAACCGTAAATATTCTTGTGGTCAAAAGTTGTCCCTAACCCAATTCTGGCATCTAGTCAGATCTCCCGAAAATATTCGGTATGATGCGTATATGACAGAATATATGTTTATACGATGACTACTTCCGTTTTGGGGTGTTACAAGTCTAGCACACACGTGCAAAGCACTTCACAGCACAAGAAAAAGCTAGCATTTGCCTGGCAATTTTAAAAATCAGACTACGACATGAGCAAAGCACTTCATGGCACGAAAGAAAGGTACCTTAAGCTAGAAACCCATTTACAATATTAATAAAAAAAAAAACACATTAATATGCCTAATCATTTTATATAAAGTTTCTAGGTATGAGTCGAAGATCTAAGGTAAAAGAATTCATTTCTTTTATATAAAAATAATATATTTTTAAAAAAATATATGCACAAAAAGTTACATATCTTAATGTCTCGTTTATTTTGACAGATCAGATAAGATGAGTTGAAATTAAAATTAAAAGTTAAATAAAATATTATTAGAATATATTTTTTTAATATTATTTTTATTTTTAGATTTAAAAAAGTTGAATTGTTTATTTTATTTAGTATATAAATTTAAAAAAATTATAATAATTAGATAAAATTAAATAAGATGAATTATAAAGAATTATAAAAATAAAATAGACCTAAATCTTGTGTAGTGTTAACTTTTTTTTTGTTTTTTTAATAAACTTTTAGGTTATTTGAAGAAGTGGGTGAATTCTAGCACAAAGAACGTGATTGGTGGGGACACAAATGGGTGAAATGGGATAATAATAATAATTTAATAGTGACATGACGAAGCAAAGTGAGAAGTCTAATCAGCGGAGTTTGACCGAATGGACCCACAACATTTGGATTGGAAGATGTACTTATCGCAGACCACCAATGATTGAATACAAGGAGGGCCAACATGGTCATTGTGCCCTCCTCGCTAGCAACCCGATAAAACAACAGCAGCAAGGGGTCAGGTTCACGTGCCGATCACATGGGGTGGGGTGATAGAACCACCTTGTACTGTACGGGCAGAGGTTAGTAGCGACGGCTTGGCCAATTCAGAAGTTGTCGGTGTTATATACAAGTCCAAATTATGCATTAATGGTTTTCAACTCCTACGTACCTCATTTAATTTGAGTACTAACTGTTTTCATTTCGAATTTATTATTTCGCTCGTACCAATCCATCCCACGGGATTTCGGTGATATTTAATTGAAGAAATACAGATTAATAAAATGAAAATGAACATTATTATTATTATTCTATGTAAAAAAAAAAATTATTATAAGAATATAAATTGACGCATTAATACTATCTAATTAAGAGTTATATTTCCATAGAAAATTATAACCAACAAATAAAAAATGTATTTTCAAAAAAATATTTTCAATTGACAACAAAATGTTTGAAAAAAAGTTATTTGTTGAGAAAACGAATTCTATAAATTTTCTTGATGTTAAAATAAAGGAAGAGAAATGATACTTGCAGTCGTGAGTGGTAAGCGCTGTACAATCGTTTTGAAAAAAGTGAATAAATATGAAATCTATATAAAAAGAAATTAATTTTTTAATAGTAGATCTCACTCTTTTTCAAAACGATTGTACGGTATTTACACATTCTTCGACTGTATGTAGCATTACTCATAAAAGAACTATGGGATAAAATGGAGTTATTCCACGTTATTTTTATTCCTTTAAAAACAAACTTGAGAATATGAGAACAAGAATAATATTAGATGCAAGCTTTTTTTTTTTTTTTTTTTTTTGGTGGGAGAAAGATTTCGAACTTTATACTTCTATTTTAGAGGTTGGGAATTATGCCAATCAAATCACAGATCTTTTACTATATGTAAGTTTCAAATAGATAAAATTTGTGTAAATTTTTTTGTAAAAAAGTATATAACTGGAAAGAAATAGATTTTTATATATTTTTTTATAAAGTAATTGTATGAAATTTATCTATTTAAAATTTATACAAATTAATCCTATTACAATAAATTGAACAAGTTAAAAATTATTAATTTCTACTTTCAAAAAGAAAGAAGGAAATAATTTAAAATATATGAATTATATAATATACAATATAGATATTAGATCTACTCTCCTACTCCTCGTATTGCAAAAGCTTTTTTTCTGAGTGAAAGTAAAGAGAGTAGAGACAGGTGAGGATGAGGACAGGGGAAGTAGCATAGAAAAGGGTCCAAGTTCACGTGAGAATCACATGGGGGAATGAGTCTCGTACGGCAGGGAGCGGGGGTTCAGGGAGGTGGGGGGTAGAGGGTGGGTATGATTGATGCGGGGGGCATGTCGGGTAGCGTAAGCCAAGCTTACTCTTAAAAAAATCAAACTAAAATTTAATTGAGACAGCGAAGGAGAGAGCGATGCATTATTGGGGTTCGTGTGAAGACGAGGAGGGAACACGTGGGACAGCTATCACGCACCCGTGGGGACACCCTTAATCATCATTCGACATCTTGTCGGTCCCCCATAAAATCCTACTTCAAGAATTACCCAACTATCATTTCCTCCACGCGTTTTTTGTACGCTCCAATAATTGTGCCATTCTTGGATAGGATGGTAGTACGTTGGAGTAAGCGATTTATTAGCAGGCGCGTGGAGGGATTTCAACTTTTGCCTTAAAAGTTAAACAGTAGGATTCAAGTAGGTTATGATTCGAGGGGGTTGTTTCATCGTCGTTAATTTGATTCTTCTGTAATCTTTAATTATTCTAATGTTTTTTTTTTAATTTTTAGAGAAGTACTAAGATTTTTTTTTTTTTAAGCAAACTTGTATATTATAAATAAATAAAACTATTTCAAATTATTAAAGAGAGTCTTTTTTACTATCAATATATAAAATATTAAAAAAAATAATATCTAATAAAATGTTACCAAATAAAAAGTTTGTAGTTACTTATTACGCAACCGAGTGTGCAAATCAATTTTGAGATTGATCAATCTTATGAAAGCTCCAATCTGTGTAGAATTTCAAAGAGTTTGCAATATCTTCCAAAATATGTATTATTTGACAAATCTGTTCTTATTTATAAATAGAAGAAATCATCAATTGAGAGTCTCTAACAAAAGAGATAGAAGGATGGTTGAGATGTTCCGCCATCTAAATTAAGCTTAAAAATAAAAAAAATATTATGTATAAGTTATTATTCACGATCGTATTTTATATTTATAGTTATTTTAAACAATTTGGGATTTTTTAAAAAGGTGTAGAAATATTTTTTATAAGATGTGGGGTGTGAGGTAATAAATAGTGATTGATGAGAAAAATTTTCATCATAAAAACTAACCTGCATAGTTATTTTTATATAATATCATAAATTTATTATACAAGAAAAATAATTTTATAATATAATATATGATAAAAAAATATATCAGTTTGCAAAAAATTTTTATTTCTAAAATATTATTTTAAAAAAGTAGATTTAAATAATAAATATTATCTGGTATCAATAACACGCACAAATGTATAAATAATTGCTGGATTCCTTAATGATGTACATATTATGACATGTATAGGTGTAGACCAAAAGTTTAGTCAACAATGTTGCGTAAAAGGGTCTTCCTAACTTAATGAACAAACCAACATGCACTTACTAACTCAATTATGTCAGTTATTATGAAATACAGAAAACAATGATGCTTTTATTCATACCATTTCATGTTACCTACGTACCATTAGAATCTCTTAAATGGGAGACGAATACTAGAAAATATATTTTCTTAAGTTTATTGAATGTTTTATTATATGGGTATCAAATTTCTAATCAATTAAGCATTAAAAAGTGATAATTGCAACCAGAAACAGACACTAAACTAGCTAGGAATGTTGCTGAGTTTAGTAGGACTCTAAGGGCATCTTTTATAAATATGAGAATTTCTAAATTTTCTCATAATTTCATTTTCATCACTCAATTACAACACTTTTTTAATTTCAATTTTTCAATTTTTTCTATATAATTATTGAGTTTTGCTACTCATCATCCTCACATATTATACTTATATCTTTTTTTAGCTTTTTTTTTATTCTTTCTAAACTAATTTAATTTTTCAACTCAAAATTCATACACTACACATTTGATAAGAGAAAAAAAAATAAAAAATTATGTGTGTTGCGTAGTTTAAGGATGATTAGTAGAATTTTTCATAATTATTACCTAATAATTACTTAAACATAAAAATCAATACAACTTTTATAAACTTCCAAATAAAAATAATATTAAAAATATTTATTCAAATAATTTTTTAACTTTATTTATTCACTTTCACAAACTCTAATACAATTCTTATTTTAAATGAGATCTTTATTCAACTTTGGCTCTCACTCTTCCTGTTGAAGACGTGTTTCACTGCTCCGGATTCTCGATCTCCTACAACCAAAAAGTAAGATGGTTTGGGGTTGAACGGGACCCCCCTGATGTTTAAGTCGGTAACGATATGAGTTTTCTTAAAACCAATTATTCCAGAGACTTCATTAGCATACATGGATCCTTTAAATAGAGAACTTGTATTCTTAAGATCAATTGGACTAACTGTTTTGCCCACTAGTTGCAATTTGAATCCCGAGACCTTCGAGCTATCAACCTGTTTTGAATGAGTGAGTATCCTAATTAGTTTCAGGATAAGCGGATAGACATTCATCTCTCTAACAAACTGACCTAAGCTCTATCGGCCCAAAGGGGTTTGAGTCGTGAGTGACTTGTTAGGCCCCCATGACCCAGGCTCAATGTGGCACCCCACGAGCCCTTATGGTGATATTAAAACCCTTCCAATTATCGAGTGAAGTCTCATATCACATGGTATGATATGATTTTTATACTAGATAGATGTCTTTGAACCCTTTCGACTGAATTAGTTTATGCCCCTCCACTTCCAAAACTCAATAAGATATTTTCGCTCAAACTATTTTATTATTATTTTACAAAATTTTAAAATACTTTGCATCCAAATATTCCTAAATCATTTAAAAGTACTAATGTGGTCAGTCTTCAAAGAAAAGTTTGCAGCATCACTTGATGTATTTACAAGCACTACTAGTACTGTTTGGGTCTGGCTCGTTCTTATCCAAAACGAGAAATTCAAACTTTTTGAAAAAGCTTTATATAGGGCATTTTATATTTGGAGGAAGACAGGAAATGACACATTAATATCCCCTGGTTAGCCACTACTAGTTTTCCACATCAAGAAGGAACAAAATTTGACATCTTTTTTTGGGATATATAGGAATTGACCAACACAATCGAAGTGTGCATTGTGATAAAAGTTGATTGGATTGTCCATAGGCTTCCATTTATCTGTAGATCTACCAAATTACAATGTTAACCCAGAAAAATATTGTCTAGCATCAACGAAAAGCCCTAAAAACAAAATTTAAAAAAAAACTCAAATAATAATTATTTCTTAAAAATTTATTTATTATTCTGATCTTATTATCTCTTTAAATGATTAAAAATAAATATATAATTATAAATAGTTTTCCAATAATTTTGTATTAGTTTATCGATCGAGACAATTTTATTTTTTAATATTAATTTTGGAGTTCAGATCTAGGATATTCGAAGGAGAGATGAGCTTGAATATTTGATGAAGAAAAGTGACAGAGACAATTATTTTTAAAAAAATATATATTTTAATCACAAAATAATTAAATAAAAATAAATTATATATTAATTTAATTTGATATGATATGATAAAACCAAACAATCATAGCTGTTTAGGGTCAGTCGCTGACACATTGAAACAAAATGGGGTTTGAAAAGGCGTTTTCAGATAGAACATATTTACTTATATTCTAAATATTTCTTTCAGTCATAAATCCAGAATATAAGAAGATGATGAAAACGAGGAACTCCAAATAAATATCTCAATACAAAACAACGCAGAAAAGAATTAGCTGTCAATTTTTTAAAAAAAGTAGGTTGTTTTTAGATGCACAGAAAAGGAAGGGTGTTCAAGGTAAAACAAACAAGACTCCTAATTTGGAGTGGGGACCCAAGTTTCAGGGGAACCTGGTGATAGAGATTTGGGGCGGTGAGAAGTGGGGGGCAGCCTAATGTTGTTGTACTGTAGCTATAAAAGATATCGAACTTGGTTACGAAAGTTCGAGACCCCCACCCCCACCCCTGAAATCTGAACGAGCTCCACGGGGCATTCCCTCTCTTATTGGTGGATATCACACGCTCCTTGAGAGAGCGTGACTGGGATCGTCATAATAGGAGGTGGGAGTTCAAATGATTGTCGAAGAGAAGGGTGTCGGGATGTGGAGGAACAAAATAGCACGCACGACTGTGTTTGGGAGGGGTGGGGACCCACGTGTGTTCTAGGAAGTTAAGTTGTGTGAGAGCACGTGTCTCCCAGCAAGACATGTTGGTCCACGTGGGTTGAGGAGTCTGGTTTTTCTTCCCACGCTTCCCTCCCCACCCTTCACCACTCTCCCCCACGTGAACTCCACTCTCCCTTGTCCCCCCCCCCCCCCCCAACCCCACCTATCTCTGCCCCTTAAAAATCTTGATCTTTATTCACTTCAATTACTCAATCTTGGCCTAATTGGCTCAAATTCACTCGATCGGCTTCAATGTTTCAGTCGGCTGGCAAGTAGATGAAGTGTACAATAGTATCTGGTTTTGCACACTTTTTATTAATGAAAGATATTAGCGTGAATTTTATTTTTCAAATTGATGTATCGTACTCCTATTGACATCAGTTGGACATAATCGAGTTCGGGTCAATTTGAGTTAACCCATCATGGATTGACCCTAATTGGTACAATTAACATAACATAAAACAATTATTTGGATCAATCAAGTCACGGTTCAGTTGGGTCAACCTCGAATCCGATTGACTAGCCACACATTTAATTAGATATTAAGATTTTATTTAGATAATGAATTAAGATGAAATGAATTGAGATATAAATTAAAAATTAAATAAAATATTATTAAAATATTATTTTTTATAATTATGCTTTAAAGCGGATTTGCAATTTTGTTGAGATTAACAGATACCAATAAAATATAGACACGTAAGCCATCCACATAATAAACTCTTGAGCCACATCATAGTAGGTCTAGAGAGAGGAAAGAAAAAGAAAATGACCCTGCATTCTATGTCTCATAGCCGCTGCAACTTTTTTTCTCTCTCTCAGCTCACTCCAAACGACTTCTTCTCCGTGCCCTCGACCATTGAAGCCTCTCGACTTAGTGACCCTCGCCATTGGTAATTTTTAATATAGTTAAACAAGTACAACTATTTTGCATCAGCTTCATCAATCTTGGTATCTTATGGTGAAAATTTTCACCATATTTTCCTTTCCTACTTCACAACATTGTCATAGCAAACCCCTTTTTCTAAACTTGGTTGTCCTCATTTTACTTTCCATTCCCTCTCAAATTTTATGTAAATCAAAATCCGTATGAGTGCACATTTGGTGATAATGGTGAAGAAGCACTTTCAATTTTAGTGCATTTGTTTGTATCTTCTGCTTCTAACTATTGTTGTGGCAGCCAAGAACATTTTCTTCTTCAATTGGATTTTGTAAATCACATTTTCTTCTTCCATTTTAGACCATTTTGTAAAATGGAACAAGATAGAAAATGAGATTCTGAATGTAAAACAAATAATAGTTGTTAACGTCGTGTTTCATAAGCCTTTGGACCGGGTTCCAGTAACTCAAGTTTTGAGTCTTTCACCTGCACAATTGAGAAAATACAGAGAGTGGGAAACCTTGGTGGAGGCTGGGGAGTCTCTGATGCTAAAATTAGTATATCTCTTTAGTAGTTCGTGTGTGAGCTTAGAGGAATCCCCGAGAGAATTCTTTGTACATGGAGATCGACTTTTATGCTAGATTTCTGGTGGGGACAACTCATTCCTGTCTTTGAGGCGCCTATGTCCTTTCCACTATTCATTTAGTCATAATATTTTAATGCGACATAGCTTCTTGGGCGGCGTCATTAATGTGGCGTGGAGTATAGGGATTGGCGCCATTAATAAGGTTAATAAGGTGTGGCTCCCTGACTCACTTTACCCTGCCAGTGTTCCCTGTTGAGTCCCTCCATACCTGCTGTCAGGAGATCAAAAGCTCTCCAAATTTCTCGCTCACCTGCCTGTGTAGGTTTCCTAGAACAAGGCATCATCAGGGTGGTGTCAGGGAGGCGAGTCCGATCTGCCCCTACCGTCCACTTTCCCCATGCATGAGTTGCTTCGTGGGTGAGTTTTGCTCGTGGACCGAGTACTCTGCAACGGCACATTGACTCCTCTTGAAGAAGGGTCGTTAGGCTTGTCTGAGCTCCTTGACTAACTTCCCCCGTGGTCTCCCGTGGGGTTGCCATATGGGCCAATAGGGATAAAAATCTTCTTACAGTTACCCCACCAATTCTCATCGAACGGGTCCAATGGAAATTCCTTCTTGCCTTCGTCTTTCTGCTATATATTTTCCTGTGGTTGCTGCCATTAAGGTCCCCTTCCCTAGAAATAGGCGGTTATTACTCTCCCAGCTCTTCTACTTGTCAGGTTTCGAGCTCTAGATTATGCATGTATGGCTTTTTCATTATTTTAACGATGTTAGGCGATGGTTCTCTTCTCAACTTTATTGGCACGTTTTCTGACGGTTGAATTTTGCAATTGATTGCGTCTTTCCAGTTCCCTCAGCATTAATGGTGTCAGACAGCTCCTTCTCCCCACGTCGCATTGTTTAGTGTTTAGTACATGTCGTGAGATGCATGCACGTCTTGCCAATTTTGTGGGGCACATGCGTTCCCATGACTTTGGGATGCTAACCGTTGCTGGGGTCTATTTGAATTCCCCCCTTCATCATTGGAGCCCATGTCGCGCATTTTACGGGAATCAAACCTTTTCGCATCCTCCGTTTGACACATGGATATGGAAGGCCAATCTTCACTTCCCCTTTATATAAACATGATTCTGCCATCCTTTTTCCCCCCTTTATCACATCCTCGTCTCTTTAAAGTTCTAATCTTCTCATTCTCTTTCCTCAACTCCTCTTCCTCTCTTTCGCTTTTCTCAACTTCAATCTCAATGGCTCCCAAGAAGACCGTTCAACCCAAGATTTTCGAGAAACTGGACTAGGCCGAGGTTCACACCATAGAGCAATTCTATATTGGCCACAACTGGCACTCGAACGTCAACTTTGAGTTCTTGTCGTCACTGGCTTCCACCTTTCATGTCCCGGAGAAGGTGGTTTTTTAGGTTCCTGGACCATGGGAGGGGGCTGCCGACGATGAGGGTTATGCCTCGAAGGTGGCCCTCTTCCCCAGCGTGTTCTCTTGGGGGCTATGGTTGTCCTTCTCTCGTCTCGTCAGTGGCCTACAAGACCATCTCGCATTGGCCCCCCTCTTCCCACCCAAATGCTTGGAGTATCTTCATGTGTTGTTGTGTCCTCTGGCAATGAGCTTTGTTGAAGTCAGACGCAGAGCATGTTGGCTGCGAGTTTCTCCTGACCCACAACCTCATAAAATGTGAGGGGAACATTCGCAATTTCAAGGCGATGCACGCCCTCGTTTCTTTGGAATTGCGTTATCATAAGGTCAAATATTGGACCACCAAAATTTTCTTCGTGTTTGGCCAAGGGTGGGAATTTCTGGTCGGGTAGGTGAATCACCGTGAGTTCCATGTTCGAGCCATATGGGGTTGGTTCTTGACGACAAAGTTATACGGCCGAAGGCCTCTCCAGAGCAGCTACATCGTATTGCTCTAGTCAAAGAATGGGTATAGAATCACCCAGCCAATGTCCTCTCGGAGGGTCTCCTTGGGGAGGAAAATATAAGGGCCATTTTACCTCCCCTTGGTCACACTGTTTTTTACGGCCGCACCATTCCTATGTAGCCTAAAGCCACTCTAGCTCGGAAGCATTCTCCGAGTCCTCCTCCATGAGCAAGGGGAAGAAACTTCACACGAAGGTTGCTAGGGCTAACAACAACCAAGTGTCCCTTCCTCGATTTGTTTTGGGATAGTCCTTGGCACTGATTGAGTTACAACGCCACCCACCATTTGTGCCTGGCAGACTGTCAGCCCCATCTATCCATCCATCTAATCCACTAAGGAGACCGGGGGGAGAATCCTGTCATCTCAGAGGCACCAACTTCTCCTCCTTTCGCAGCCGCTTTGATTTCGGAGCCCATCACAATCGTAGTCCTAGTGATGCCTGTAGCGTCGACGGGCCGCATAGGTTGTCCCGAGGAGCTAACATGCTCTCAACACACTTCTATGGGGCCCTCTTGGACCTGGCTCCTCGTTTGTCAACTTTGGTAGAACCTCCTCCTGAGTTCAATGTGGAAATGATCCCTTCCTCTCCATCAACAGCGCAGTCCGCCATCGAAGGTCAAGTCTTCGAGGGTGCTGCTGAGGATTGCACAAAAGGTTCCAGCCTAGGCGTGGAGAAGAAATCTTCTCCCGAGTCCCTTTTCGCCCAGCCGTCATGAGAGGGACCTGCTTCTACCGCCGTCGCCGTCGAGCTCATGGTGGCCCCGACTGAGGAATCTATTGGGAGAGCTTCTTGATGGAAGGAGTAAAGCCAAAGTTGGTCGTGGTTCCTGACCTTGCTGCTGAGAAGACAATCGCTGCTCTCCCTCCCACACCTGTCGTAAGGTCGCCTGCTACTGATATTGAGATGGTCGTGGAGGTGAGGACTGAGTGAGAGAATCCACGAAGTGCCAGTGAGAGAGGGGAGCCTCAAAGTCTAGGCAAAGAACTTTCTTCTGGGACCGAGGGCAACCTTCTCTCCCCACCCTCTATCAGCCCGCATAGAGGGTTGCGAGGGCAGTTGAAGATGTGGAGGCGGCACTCGGCCATCCCTCGAAGAGGACCTCGTGGAGGCCACTCCTCAGTCTAAGGTGGGAGGAGCTCGATCAGAGTCCCTCAAACGGGTGACCAAGTCTTTGATAGACTTCTTCTCCGAGGTCTCTCGCACTGGTTGATAAACTGACTACGAAGGTGACGGCTCTTGAGTAGTCGTTAAGTCAGTTGCAGGGGGAGAATACTTTCGTCTTCCCCCTGCTTCATGGTGAGGAGGTACACCAAGAGGCGTCTTCTTCTTCGCTTCCCATAAATTGTGTGAGGAATATACGAGTCAGCTCCCCAAACCATCTACGGACCCGGGTGCCAAAGACCCAAACCATACTCTCATCGGCCCCCTCAAGGTTAGTAAGAAAGCTTTGCTGGCCACTTCTTCCTAGAAATCATGCAAGGTCATGTGGGCTTTGAAGGTTTCCAGTTGTTCAATGGGGCCTTTAGCCCCATCGTACATGTCCATGAGGGGAACTCGGAACTTTAGTAGTAGGGGCACAACCATCACCCCCTCGCTGTAGGGTAGGCTTGTACAGGTGAGCAATTGGTCTACTGATGATGATGTGCCCATCTTTCCCGCCATTTCTTTGTATCTCCCTTTAGTTTACATAGCTTGTCCAACATGTTTTTTCTTTCTTCCTTCACGTCACCTCCTTCTCCTGCGTTTCTAGATCCTACATGCTCGCTGTTACTTGGTTCTACTTCATTTTTTGGCTTGTTGGTGGCTACTCTTTTTGGAGGGTCTCCACCTCAGTAGCTAGCTTTCCTACCAGTTGTTCTATTGCGGAGAGCCTCGCTTCCATGTTTGTTGACGTTGTTTTGTCTTATCTCTGAGTTGTCTGAGAATGGGTTGTCGCAGGCATATGAAGGACACGTAAAGTCTATAGGGATCCCATTGACGACGCCATTGTTAATATTAAACTCAATTTCTATAGACGACAATTGATTTGTCATAATATTAAACTTGGGTGCTGGGCAACAGGCATACCTTATGCCATCCTTAGGTCGAATTATTTTTTCATCAGATGCACATTGTTATTTATGGACGGTTTTTCATACATACCAAACAAAGTAGGGGTGGGCAGCGGGGCCCCGTTCCCCGCTGACCCGCCCCGTTCGCCCCGCCCCCGCATATGCGGGGCGGGGGATCCGGCCCGCTAAAGCGGGGTGCGGGGCGCCCCGCCCGCACCCCATGGAAGATGCGGAAGCGGGGGGCGGATGGGGCGAGGCCCCGCCCCTCTTTTCCCCCGCCCCGCTTGATTATATATATAGATAAAATATAATTAAAATTATATATATATATAAAAAAAAAACAAATAAGTAGAGTGAAACGGCGCCGTTTTGTTATAGACAAAACGGTGCCGTTTCACTTAGGTCCGTGACGTCCGTCCCGTGCCGCCCCTCAAGTCTCAACTAATGGTGAAACGGCGCCGTTTCACTAGAAGTGAAACGGCGCCGTTTCACTATTAGTTAAGGTCCCCCCCTTCCCCGCGTCTGCATTCTCCTCCGCTTCTCGAACTCTCTCCTCTCTCACTCCCCGTTCTCACTCTCTGTCTCTGAGTCTCTCGCGGCCTCGCCGATCTCTCACGTTCTCACTCTCTGACTGAGTCTCGCACTCGCATCCACAAGCCGCTCTCTCTCTCAGTCGAATCTCCGTCTCGCACGAGCAGCACCACCGCTGCCACTTCTCCGTCTCCGTCTCTCACTGGGATTTCGCCACCACTCAAAGGTAAAATCCGAAACCCATTCTTTTTTTTTTTTTGGTTTTGGATTGGAGATTGGAGGAAGGTTGGGTTGAATCGGAGATGGAGGATGGGAAATTTGTGAATTTGTGTGCTGTGGAGAATTTTGATTGTGTGTTTGATTCGTCTGTTTCTTTGTACTTGTGTGTTTGTTTTTGTTTGTAGATTGGAACCCTAAATCAATTTAGGGTTCCAATCCGAAATTTGTGCTTCAAATTTAGGGGTTTCAATCGAAACCCCTAAATTTTAGGGTTTCGGATTGAATCCCTAAATTGATTTAGGGGTTCAATCCGAAACCCTAAATTGAGTTAGGGGTTTCAATTGAAACCCCTTAATTTTCAATTTAGGGGTTTCAATTGAAACCCCTAACTCAATTTTGGGGTTTCAATTGAAACCCCCTCAATTTAGGGTTTCGGATTGAACCCCTAAATTGATTTAGGGGTTCAATCCGAAACCCTAAACTGAGTTAGGGGTTTCAATTGAAACCCCTTCAATTTTGGGGTTTCAATTGAAACCCCCTCAAAATTGAACCCCTAAATTGATTTAGGGGTTCAATCCGAAACCCTAAATTGAGTTAGGGGTTTCAATTGAAACCCCTTAATTTTCAATTTTGGGGTTTCAATTGAAACCCCCCGCAAGTTTAGGGGTTTCAGATTGAACCCCTAAAATTGAGGGGGTTTCAATCCGAAACCCCAATTTCAGTTTGGGGTTTCAATTGAAACCCCTAAATCAATTTAGGGGTTTCAATTGAAACCCCCTCAAGTTGAGGGGTTTCGGATTGAACCCCTAAAATTGAGGGGGTTTCAATCCGAAACCCCAAATCAGTTTGGGGTTTCAATTGAAACCCCTAACTCAATTTAGGGGTTTCAATTGAAACCCCTAACCCCTAACTCAATTTAGGGGTTTGAATTGAAACCCCCTCAATTTAGGGGTTTCAATTGAAACCCCTAAAATTGAGGGGGTTTCAATCCGAAACCCCAATTTCAGTTTGGGGTTTCAATTGAAACCCCTAACTCAATTTAGGGGTTTCAATTGAAACCCCTAAAATTGAGGGGGTTTCAATCCGAAACCCCAATTTCAGTTTGGGGTTTCAATTGAAACCCCTAACTCAATTGAAACCCCTAACTCAATTTAGAGGTTTATGTTTGGAATTATGTCGTACGTGATTGATAAGTGCATGTTTGGAATTATGTCGTATGTTGATTGATTTTTTTATTTTTTGTTGTGTTGTGGAATCAGGAATGTCTTCTCAAAGAGAGTTCACTGATAGCTCTCCCACCCCTACCAGTACCCCTGCCCCTACCAGTACCCCTGACCCAGAACCTAACCCTACTCCAACCCCTGGGAGTGGGAATACACCTTGCCCCGCCCCTAAGCCCACACAAAGTAAGAAACCTGTTTCCGTAGTTTGGTCTCATTTTACCAAACTAGAGGGTGGTGACCCCAATAACCCACAAGCTAAATGTAATTATTGTGGAAAAATATATGGATGTCACTATAGGAAACATGGTACATCCCAGTTAAAGGTCCATTTAGAGGAACAATGCAAGAAGAGTCCAATATTAAGATCCTTAGTGGAGAAGGGTCAATCAAGACTAGAAATTGGACTGAAAAAAATGGCGGATGGGAGTAGTGGGGGGTTCAACATTGAAGGGGTATACAAAGTATAATGTTGATGAGTGTAGAAGGAAGTTAGCTCGTATGGTTGTCATAGACGAGCTACCTTTTCAGTTTGTGGATGGGAGAGGGTTCCAAGAATTTGTCCAAGAATTGGAACCTAGATTTATGCTTCCTTCTCGCCACACTGTGGCAAAGGATATTAAAAAGATGTACTGGAAAGATAAAGATGTTTTGAGGGGCCAATTGGCGGGTTTGGTAGTTTGCCTCACTACCGATACTTGGACTTCAGTCCAAAATTTTAATTATATGTCTTTGACTGTCCATTTCATTGATTCTGACTGGATTCTCCATAAAAAGATTATCAAGTTTTGTCAAATAACTGATCACAAGGGTGAGACAATTGGGAAGGCCTTAGAGGCCTCAATCAAGGAGTGGGGGTTGAGTAGGATTTTGACAGTTTCGGTTGACAATGCCTCGTCTAATGATGTCGCCTTGGGATATCTGAAGACTTATCTTAAATAGGCAAATAAGACATTCTTAGGTGGTGAATATTTGCATGTTAGATGTTCTGCACATATCTTGAATCTAATTGTGACTGAGGGGTTAAAAGATGTTGATAACTCGGTTGCAAGAGTTAGATTGGCTGTGAAATTTGTGAGATCTTCTCCTTCTAGATTGGAGAAATTCAAAATTGCTGCGAAGAGTGTGGGCATAACAT
This sequence comes from Juglans regia, assembly GCF_001411555.2. Classification (NCBI taxonomy): domain Eukaryota; kingdom Viridiplantae; phylum Streptophyta; class Magnoliopsida; order Fagales; family Juglandaceae; genus Juglans; species Juglans regia. The sequence continues at coordinate 17,733,962 of NC_049902.1, read as the reverse complement.
CAAAGAGGGGTCTTTGTACTGATGTTCCCACCAGATGGAACTCAACCTTCTTGATGTTGGAGGCGGCCCAAGAATATAAAAAAAGCCTTTCAATTATTGGGTGATGAAGACATTCAATATGTCAAATACTTTGATGAGCACGGGGGTTTAGGATTGCCTAATGATGATGATTGGGAGGTAGTTGCTACATTTGTTGATTTTCTCGGGCTGTTTTATGAAGTCACGTTGAAGTTATCTGCTTCTTTGCACCCTATATGCCATGAATTTTGTCAACAAATATGTAGGGTGAAAGAAGAATTAGACGACATGTGTAGGAGTTCCAATCTAAGGATGAGGGGGATGGCAATGACCATGAGGGTCAAATTTGACAAGTATTGGGGAGATTTGACTAGACTCAATATTTTATTATATGTGGCTACTATTCTTGATCCCCGTCTAAAAATTTCTGGCATGTTATATAGTTTGGGACTTGCGTATGATCAGGCTTGGACTGATCTTATTGGTGAGATGGCCCGCGATACCCTTAATAGATTTTATGATGAGTTTAATGCAATTAAGGGTGGTACTACATCTACTACACCTACACATATCCCAACACCTCCTCCAGACACCGGGGCAACAAAGAAGCGTAGATTGGCATGGACGAAAACCCTTGCACATAATCCCACACTAGTCCATCAATCTACGGAGGTGGTTTCAGAGTTAGACAGTTATTTGTCAACGGATCTTATTCAAGATGATGATGATTTTGACATTTTAGGATGGTGGAAGGTAGCATCAAAGAAATATCCCATCCTTTCTGAGATTGCCCGTTGTATATTGGTCATCCCTATTAGCACCGTTGCCTCGGAGTCTGCCTTTAGTACCGGAGGGCGCATATTAGATCCTTTCCGTAGTTCATTGTCTCCTACAACTGTGGAGGCATTGATATGCACACAGAGTTGGACGATGGGAAATGATATTTATGTTCCGGATGTGTTAGATTTTAAAGAGACCGACGAAGAGGGTGGTGATCAGTCTGGATCTGTACTATCTGGTAATTATTGTTTTTATTTTATTATTTTGATTTACTTATATTCATTTCAATTTCATAATTATTTATATTTATATTCATTTCAATTTCATCAGTATTAATTTTAGTATTGATTGTTGTAGCAACACATGAGACGACTCAGACGATGTCTACCTCCACTGCTATATGAACATGTGCTCAAGGCTCAAGCCTCAAGACTACCCATCCGGCCGCCCCAAATGTCACAGTCAAAGACCCAAACCGCTCGCATCTTTTTTTTTATTATTAATTTCGTAGATTTTTGAGCCCCTAATTTTTCTATCAGATGTATGTATTATATATTTTATTTGTAATTTTATAATGTTGATACAATGTCCCTTGGACACTTTTATTTGTAATTTTGTAATTTGATTTAGACAGTTAGACTTTCCATTTTATTTTTGTAATAGCTTAGTTATTATTATTATTTATTAGTTTATTAGGTAGTAAACTTGTAGTCTATACTCTATAGTAGTATTTCATTAGTCTTAATTATATCAAATTGTGTATGTATATATTTATTTTCATTCATGAAAATTTTTTTTATTTTAACTTCTTTTTTAAAAAATGCAAAATATATTTTTATGGGCCTAAAATGGCCCAGAAGCTGTTTCTGGGCCATTTTCGGCCCATTACAGCGTTTTCTGGGCCAAAAAATGCCGTCAACCGGTACGGGGTCCCCCGCCCCCGCACTCCGGAGGCGGGGGGCGGATGCATATTGTCACCCCTCGCCCATGCGGGGGCGGGGGGCGGGGTGGGGGCTACCCCGCCCCGTATGGGGCGGGTAGCACCCCTAAAACAAAGTCGGCATGAAATCCAATGTGATCTTCTCCTTGATAACATTGTATGCAATTGATCTTTACAGTGTCAGTCGAAAAACTAGCAAACATGTTTATCTAACAGGTTCTAATCAGTATCGTCCATACTCTCCAACTGCTTCCCCAATAGTGGAAGATGGAGTTTCTTTCCATAGAGGTAGTCTTCTATCTGCATCCTCCACTACCTGAAGTTAGTGTCGTCAAACTTCTCGATTCCAGATGCTTTCAGTTTGTTTCCAGCTATCGTTCTCCCTTTGGACCTGAACGTTGGCTCTTAATACCAGTTGTTGTGAAAAATGATGACATATAAATCAAAAGCAAAAATAAGAAAATCAATCACACGATACAAAATTAACGTAATTCGGCAATGTGACTACATCAATAAAGCTGTAGAGGATTTTATTGTACTGAAGAATCGCAAAATACACTTTGGGGAAACCCTTAATTTTTACTTTTTTGCATTATTCACTTGAGCAAAGTATTGAGTGAATTCTTTTTCTGAGTTTCGCTCGAGCCACTTGTTGCGAAAACATCAAGCAAACTTTCTGTTTAACACTTACTCTGATTGCAAACAATGTCAAAAATCTGCCAGAAGGCCATAATGCATCCTTGTCAGCTCGGATCATCAAATTAAATCAACATATCAACAAATCAGACTCTACAAATCCAATAATGCGAGGGTTACATGATGCTGATAGTGAGCCAAGTGTGATGGACTGTCAAACATTTATGAATCAAGGTTCCACTTGTGGGGTGCGTGGTTGGAGAGTGTTAGACCTAGCTTATAAAGTTAATAAGCAAAATGAGAGATGAACGAGTGAAGAAATCATTTTAAATTGTTGTTTACTCTCTCCCCATAACTCATATGTGATGGAAATAATATGATGTTAGTTGTGTAGCTCCGGTTGGATAATGGAGTGTTTTAAAAAGATTTTATTGCTATTTATTATTTAATATATTATTATTATTATTTACAAAATATCAAAAATCACCGCACAATCGAACGCAATCTAAAAGACTGGGCTATTAGCCGCGGAGGAGTGAGATAACTCAATCGTTATTGACCACTCAATGCTCCACTCAGGTTCCAACGCTCTCTCAGAAGTCGTGAGGAGACGCTTCATGGCGAAATGCACTGTTCGTAGGGTCCCCCGTCTTATTTCTTGAGCGTTGGATACAGTCGCGTACATGCGATCGACACAGGCTCAGGAAACGTCCGGTTCTTTTTTGTTTGGATAGAAAAGGTTAAGAAAGCGACGCTTTTGTCCAAAGTGGGGAGGGGGAGTCCCTCGTGGTTATCGCATGGGTTGGGGTGGAAGATTTTTCAAAGTATAAATAAATAAATAAATAAATAAAAGAGATAGAGGAGATGGGTCCCACTAAAATTAAAAGGTTGTCTGTCTGGTTCGTTCCAACCATCGCGATCATCTACATTTTTATTTGATTTGATGGTTGTCGTTGTCTAGTACCCTTCTTCCTTGCCCCCCACCTCCCTCTTCTCCCATCTCCTCTTCCTATTATTAGAGTTTATATCAGCCGTTGATATTGGTATGGTCCGGGATTCTAATTGTTGGATGGTGTTCAGGTGTCTTAGGTGGTCCACCATTTCAATGCTCTGTCGTTGGTGCTGATACGCATATATTCTCTCTCTCCCTCCCTCGTATGCATGTCATACGCGAGTTTTATAATATTTAAATATTTAAATCTTGTGTAAATATTGAACATTTAAAAATTATCATCCCTACTAAAGCCTCGAGAAAATACACAAATGTTTGTGAATAAAGTACTTCAACTGGTGTCATTAAAAAATAAAAAAACTCGGATTCGTTTGGTTGCAAAATTCAATTAAAATCAATTAAAATTAATTTAATTTTAATTTTAATTTAATATTTAAATACTTAACTTTCAAACTATTAAACTCACATTGACTCAAAACTTCCTTATACGTAAGAACCATAATCATTTTCAACTCAATTCATCTTTATACATGAGATCTACAATCTTTTTTAATTTTTCATAAATAATACTAAATTTATCTTAACATACAAATACATCTAAATTCATTTTAGATAGATTCCACATAACTTACTCCACCTACTTAACTTACTAGTATTTATAAAGAACTCAATTCAACATAACATCTAAATTCAAGATAATTAAGATTTAAAATAAAAGAAATAGATAAGTAATAAAAAAATTATTTTTATCAATTATTATTCATTATTTTATATTTTATAAAAAATATCTCTATATCTAATTAAGAATATTTCCACATTTTTTAAAAAAAATTATAAATATAAAATATAAAAATAAATAGTAATTAATGATTAGTAAATTCTCAAGTAATAAATACTTTTCAATTTTGCTAGGGGCAGTCGATACTTGCAAACGATGCATAGTCGGCACTTAGAATAATAATTTTTAATAGCCACGTCAATTGAAAAAAAAAATAACAAAGAAGAAGAAATGCGAGAAAGATGAAAGAAGATACCCAAACCAATGGCAGGAGAAAAAATAAAAGATTGACCAAACAAAAAGAGGAGCAAGGGAGAATTAGCCAACGGAGAGTCTCACTCAGATTGAAACCAAAATACAGAGGAATTTTTTTGAAGAAAATTGTTCAAATTTGGGCAAGCAATGTTGATAAATTTACAGAGAAAAAGATAGTGCAAATCTAGACGGTTTTCAAATCTTCTGCTAAGTAAGAATTAGAAACAAATTTTAGCTATTTTTCTTCTTCAAGATCTCACATTTTTGTTATTTGATGATCTGTTGATTCTCTTTCAAAGGAGCCGAAAATCACTTCAGGCTCAAGATTGGTTTCGTGTCTTAGATCTGCTGCTTGGTCAGGTCAGATATAAAGCTAAATCTTTGAACAAATCGTAATCTGAAACAAAATCAATTTCTTGAAAACAGAATTTAAAGATCTGAAGCTCACCTGTTGAAGAGAGGAGGCCGTGCTCGACCATAAACGAAAAGGGTCAATGTTTGAGATGGAGCTAAGGTAAACAAGTCTTGACTCAAATAATCTATCGAATAGAAACTATCGTCGTAGCTTACCGTGTAGATACAAATAATAAACGGCATCGTTTTCTTTTTTACATAAGCGGCATTTGCGTCCTGCTTGCATTATCATCCAACGTTTTTCAATACCTTTACAAGATCTATCTCCATTAAACTTTCATTCTCGGAATTCGAATTAAAAAAAATATGTAAAAAAAAAAAGAAGTCAAAATCCTTTGATTGCATGTTCATATCTGATAAGCTTTAAAATGTATGAAAAGATGTGCACAATAATATTGTCCGACCTAATCCTGTAAATTTTCCACTGAACCCATTGAATGCAATCCCATTCCCATTTGGAGGTTTACTGGAGCTCCATTTACGTGCAAACCTATGTCCTTCCATTATAGCAAGGTTGTAGTAGATGTATGATTAAAAAACAAAACATACTAAAAATGTACTAGTGGCCATTGGCAGCAATCAAATGACAACATAACATTTCAAAATGACAACATAACATTTCCTTTTCAAAAAATAAAAACACCTCTTTTTTTTCTCGCTCACTCCATTGAATTCTTTAAACAGTTAGAAGTAGCCTAGTGACTACCTTCAAACTAACTCGAGTTAGATCTCGTTTAGATATTAAAATTATTTTAAATAATTTATTAATAATAAAAAAATAATTAATTGTTTGTGAATAAAAATAAAAGAACAATAATAAACAACAATGTTAATAATTCAACTAAGAGAATTATTAGATTTAAAAAATTTAAAAAATTAATTTTATATACTATAGTTTGATAACATTGTTGTTTATAGATAAACTTATATAAACTTTAGTTATATAAACATTTTATATAAGTTAATAATTCAACAATGTTAATTTCTTTAATTATATATAAATTTTATAAAAATAAATTTATAAATTAATATAATTTAATTTATTAGATTGTAAATTATTTTTATTATAAAATAAATATAATATATGTATGTATAAATTTTGCGGGAGAGAAGAACGTAGATCTAGTTGATTTTTATAAATTTTTTTAATTCATTTTCTTTTATATAATTATAATAATTTTTTTAAATTTTTATATAAAATAAAATAAATAATTTAATTTTTTTAAATTTTAAAATAAAAAAAATATTAAAAAAAATATTTTAATAACATTTTATCTAATTTTTAATTTTTTTTCCGTCTTATTTTATTTATTTTAAAAAACAAACTGAACGTAAACACAATAAAAAGAAGACGAAGAAGGTAATAAATAACTTGGTGCAAAAGCCATGATTGAGATAATTGGGCTTCCTGACACGAGGTCATGATTGAACTTAAACACCACTCCTACCATTTCTCTTCTTTCTATATAAACCCCACCACACCACTCTCCACCCCCACCAATTCAACCAAACCCATCTGTTTCATTGCCTCTCTACGAAACAGAGACACAGACGAGAACCGTCACCCCTCTCCCTTTGACTCTCCAAAGAAAAGCATTTATTTTTTCCCTTTATTTCGAAGAGCTAGCTATCATCATGGTTGAGAAGGAAGATCTTGGTTTGAGTCTGAGCTTGAGCTTCCCTCAGAACAACCGTTCTCTACAGCTAAATCTCAGGCCTTCTTTGCTCCCATCTTCTGCTGCTTCTCCTTCTGGATTCAATCTTCCAAAGCCCTCTTGGAATGAGGCGGCCTTCCCTTCGTCAGGTGCGTCTCCTATATTTCTTTACAGGTTTTTCTTTGTACCTTAAATCTTCATGGTTTCCATGACCAGATCTAGTTTCGTGCAAACCATATTCTCCTCCTTTCTCTCACTTGTTTCCCGGGAAACAAACGAGCTCCTTATTTTCTTGTTTGTTTTTTCCTTTCTTTACAAGGAACTTGGTAAAAAATAATATTACTTTTTTTTGCTCTTTTATGTTTGATTTCTTTAACAACTAACTTTTTATAATTATTTCCGTCAACCTTTTCTCTTGTTCACACCAAAGCCTACTCAAATCAACCACCTTTCCACAAGTCATGCATTTCGTGTACGTTCTTCAGATCTGTTTCTCGATCAAAACATAGTCTTTTTCACTTGTTCTCACTTCCAATTTAATTTTGTAGATCGAAACTCCGAATCGTGCCGTGCAGAGACTCGATCATTCCTCCGAGGCATCGACGTGAACCGGCTGCCTTCCTCAGGCGATTGCGAAGAAGAAGCGGGCGTCTCATCCCCTAACAGCACCATATCTAGCTTGAGCGGAAAGCGGAGCGAGAGGGAAGCTAACGGGGAAGAGCTTGAGATTGAGAGAGATTGCTCTCGAGGTGCCAGTGATGAAGAAGACGGTGAAACATCGAGAAAGAAGCTCAGGCTCTCCAAAGACCAGTCCGCTATTCTTGAAGACAGCTTCAAGGAGCACAATACTCTCAACCCGGTAAGTAATATGCAGCAAAACTCGGTTTTACCAGGGCCGAACTTGCTTCTTCTGTGACCAACTCTAAAAAGAACAAGAAATATTGATCTGAGTGCTTTTTACGAATATTAGATGGTCAAGAATAAGGAAAAAAAATAACTGATATCATCCATACGTAGTTTCTCAGCAAACAAACAAAACTCTTTCTGGCGTCTTTTTGCATGGAGGAATGGCTCTGGGTTGGAATTATCCTGACATATAAATGGGTGGTTTTATTGTGGCAGAAGCAGAAGTTAGCGTTGGCTAAGCAGCTAGGACTCCGACCTAGACAAGTTGAGGTCTGGTTCCAGAACAGAAGGGCCAGGTGAGGATTCTCAAAAAGAAACTATCCACACCACTTAATTGATGCAGTAAAATACCCGAAATCGAATCAGTACATTTATATACCCCATTCTTACGAGAACCTGAAATCACAGGACAAAGTTGAAGCAAACCGAGGTGGACTGCGAGTTCCTGAAGAGATGCTGCGAGAATCTAACGGATGAAAACAGACGATTGCAGAAGGAAGTTCAAGAGCTGAGAGCACTGAAACTTTCCCCACAGTTCTACATGCAGATGACCCCACCCACCACCCTCACCATGTGCCCCTCATGTGAGCGTGTCGCCGTCCCCGTTTGTTCATCAGCCACCGTGGACACCCGGCCCCACCACCAGGTGGTCTCCACTCACGCACGCCACGTTTCCATCAACCCGTGGGCCACCACGCCCGGTCCCATCGCACGTCGGCCGTTCGATTCACATCACCAGCGATCATAATTTACAGAGCTAAACAAAAAAATAAAAAAAATATTACAAATAGGGTTTCAGTTGTAACAGTGTACCGATGGGATTGTATGTTCAAAGACCAGAGGTCTAAGATATGGTTGGTAGAATGTGATTCTGTGGGTCTCAATCTTTCGTGTATTTACTTATCGGACCCATCTTTCTTTCTTTCCTCTTTTTGGGGTCTACGTATTAGCTTAGTTGTTAGCACTAATACCATTATCATCTTCTTTTCCTCACCGACTAAAAAGGGAGACGACGGACTTTGGAAGTTCCAAGGAAAAGAAAGAGTGGGGACTTTGGCTGTAAATGTAAATCTAATTATTTGTTTAATAGAAAAGTCAGTCTTGTATTCTAACAATATATTTTATAATTTTTATTTAAAATCATTTTATTTAATCAGTGTTGTGACTTGTCATCTCATCCGTCTTGTGTCCTAACCCTCTAATTTATATTGGTTTTACTCGTGATGCCCGAGGAATCTTACTTTATATCTGTTGTTTAGCTTTTGCACGCGGGATTTCGTGGGGTTCTTTGTATATTATTGGGTTTTGGTGGTGGGTCCGTAATTTTATAAAATAGCATGTGGGATTGGCAGTTCAACACTTATAAAGATTCTTATAATCTTTTATTTTTCTTTTTAAAAAATATATATTACTATTTTCTAATGGGTAATGTTAGATGTAATTTTTAAATAGATAAATTTTATATAAATTTTTTATAAAAAAAAGTAAATTTCAATGATGAAAAGTTGGTTTTTTTTTATACACTTTTTAAAATGAGTTTCACTTTTTTTTATAAAGATTTGCATAAAATTTATCTATTTAAAATTAGTATAAATTATAAAAAGTTCCGCATTTAGAATCCAAAGAGAAAAAAAAGTTTTAACAGTTGGGATGGAATAATACGAGATGCCGTAATTAGATATGCAAGTCTCCATACTTTTTTTTAAAAAAAAGTTGGAGAAAATCTTGAATCAAATCTTGAGATTCACATGAATCTTTTTTATTTAAAGATGGGATTCTATTTTTTCGAAAGGGCTGTGGAGTCTACGCATTCTAAGACGTATTTAGTATTATAAATGTATTATTCGAGGAAGAAAATGTAACTCCATCTTTAGCATATGTCTTTTGAAAGAAAATTGTTATAGTCACAAAAAATTCTAAAAATAAATTAATAAATTAATTTAATTTTATATGATATATTAGATCTATTTAATTATAAAAATTACAATATAATCTAGTATATTATATTGCCAAGAACCTGATGACATTTGACTCAGTTCTCTAAATAAAAAATTTAGATTTGAAATCCCTATAATATACAATATCAAATTACATAAATTTATAAGATTAATTTTATATATTTTTTTATAACTAAAACATTTCACCATTTAAACAAGCAAGCAATGAATTATGGGTTGGGCAATTACTTGCGATGAGTGCTGAAGTCACCATGGGAGTTGGTGGGTGTTCATAACGTGGCTTGGCTCCCCCTGTAGTTAGGGTCAAATTCTTCAGCAAAACTTCAAGAAATATACTCATGAAATAAAGAGAACAAAAAGAAATACTTTTAAACATCTTAATATATCCCTAGCCATTAGCAAATCATGGGCCCCGATCCTCTTCTACAAGGCTTTACTAAATTTGGTTTATTTTGAAGGAGTCCAAAAACTTCTTTAAGGAAAAAATATATATACTTGGCACCATCAAATTACTGAAGTTTATACGCTTTGCACCTTAAAATATTAAAACTTACTAAAAATGATAGTTTGTACACTCAAATCAACTTTGACTATTAGGACACATAGAAAAAATATGTTTTGTAGCACAATTATGATAATCAATGCTTAAATTTCTCAATTAATCGTGTGATTGATTAAAAAAAATATTAAGTTAACATCTAACTAATATGGCACACCACTCTTGACATCTCGTCCATGTCTTGGACTATTTGACCACACTAATTTTTTATAATATATTATGAGTTTTGTTACATACAGTCACTTTTATATATTTTTTATACACTCTACTGATGTGATTGATCAAAACAATTATTTTATATTAAAAAAAGATGTAGTTAATCGCATTAGTGGAGTGTGTATAGAGTACGTAACATAGAGTTTTTGAAATAATTAAATCTCCTTTGAGTTCCAAAATGGGTTTCATTTCTTTTTATCAGAACATCCAATCCATTTGTAAGTGATAAAAAAAAGTCCAATTAGTACATGATGCATTCATTGTTCTGTCTATAATGCTCTTCCTCACGTATCATTCATTTTAAGGCCATTTTTCTTTTCTGGTTTTGAAAGCACTGCAATAGAATTAATAGCATCATGAATATTGTTATTACTATTTCAATGACCCAACCCTTAAATTTCAACTTTGGAGGCCTAATGAAGTACAAAATCGTGAAATACAGAAAGAATATCTTAGTGTACAGCCATTCCTTAAGAAGGAGGCTCGGGGCTTTCGCGATTTGATTAAAGTTTTGAGAGAAACACAACTCTATCTAAGACGGAGTTAACCACTGTCTTATATTTGGTTTAAGATCAGTGCACGTTTTGATCAGTCTTGGCGTTAAAAAATAAACACTTGGATCAGGCACTAACCAAGCAGGTATTTGAGCTCAACCTTGGGCTTGGGTTTTGATGGCTCTCGGACCATAACACTTGTTTACTATACTGCTCATTACAGACTCTGGGCCGGAAACTTTGTTTGATCCCAGAACTTTTTGGAACTGTTAAATATTGTGACGTATTCAATGGGAATATTATCAAAGTAGTTCCGAGGAGAAAGCATATTTGTTGGCAGAAACCAAGCATATTTGGTATGGGGAGACAAGCAAGATTGAAGGTGAGATTGTGGTGGTTCCTCCGAATATACATGTAGTCAGACGTATTTTCCTGAATGATCTGGTGACCCGAAAGTAATAACTTAAATTCTAGGCTAGCTTTGATGCTTGATGAAAGGAGACTCCGGGAGATCTCTCCTCTATAAACTTTTGGCGTTCTTTGCTTTCTTAAAAATAAAAGTCTCCCACCACAAGACAAGCGCCGCTTTGCAATCCAAGTTTCTATTTTGTTTGCAATCCAAGATTCTCTTTCGGGATACAATAATCCAACTAATCGCTGTATAACTTAAACTAACTCTACACAAGTAGTTAAGTCTAAAATTTCTCTAGAAAAAACATCTCACTCTTCCCTGCTAATTTAATACTAAAAACCGCTTGCAGTCATATACTTCCGAACCGGCAAGATAGCTCTGTTTGGATTCAGAAAGTCTCTCATCTCATATTATCCCATCATTACAAGTTTTTCAAATTTTCACATAAAATATAATAAACACAATTTTTTCAAATCTTAATTCAACTTTTTCAAATCTCAAAACAATAATAATATTAAAAAATAATATTCTAAGAATATTTTTTTTAATTTTCATCTTTCATCTAAAATCATCTCATCTCATCTCTGAATCCAAACTAGCTCTAAGTGATAAAATTAATGAAAAAAAAATTTCAAACGTACAAGTGGTTTTTTTTCTTCTCAAATAAAAAATGCAAGCATTTTTCATTAGGCTAAACCGGATTTCGTTCTTATTTACTAATGCTAAATAGAGTAATAGGTAAGGTGCCGCACACTTTTTTAAAAAAGAGTAGAGTCCACCATTAAAAGATTTTTTTTTTCATGTAAGTCCTATATTTAATTATTTTTTTTAAAAGAAGTAAGCGATGCTTGCACACTTTATGACTGCAAATATTATTTTTTTATTAAATATATAAAAAATGGTAATAATACAACTACAATTTTTAATAACAACTATTGTACAATTTACTTTAAATTAATGAATGTAATTTTGCCACTTCATTAAAAAATAATTTTAGTTTTATATGACTACCCTTCATCTTGACTAGAGTTCGAAAATATTTGTAAATTAATTGTATGTTTATTCTTTTCCTAAAACAAGACTAACACATCTTAATAATCACTAAAAAATCAATAATAAATCTAGCTTAATGCCCAATGACAAACTGAATTTGAAACTCCTCCATTACATGACATAAAAAACGTTACAAATTAATCTATTTATTAAAAAAAATTTATTCATCGTCCTCACACACCATACACCACATTTCTTTTTCACTCTTACCAAATGTGTAGTATATGGATGATAAGTAGAAGAATTCAATTAGTTTATGTAGAATAAAACTAGAAATTTTTTTAAAATTATAAAAAAAAATAAAAATAAAAACGTTAAAAAAAATGTGGTGTATGGTATGTGGGGATGCTAAGTAGCAAAACTCATAAAAAATAAAATAATTAAGAGAGATATTTCCAGATAAGAAAAAATTATTATGCATCATGAAGGTATGCTCTGCATTGCACCTTCACTTAGTGAAACAATAACTTTTACTCCAGAGTTAGTAGTAGTCTCAGCCTTGAAGTATAACTTCTAAAGGGAAATAAAAAATTAATGCTTACACATAATAGTCTAGGTGTTAATATGAGCTTTATTAGCTAGCATGTTATGACCTTGTGCTAATTCCGATTTAATTAATGTATTTGAGAACAAGTCCAATTTCCATCGGAAGCGGCTCCACTGCCACAATCACATAGGTAAAATCTGTCAAGGGTGTTCTTGTAATTCTAATACTCTACTCATAAGAGCTAAGTATTTTAATTAAGAGTTTTTAAAAATTCATCCTCTAATCATTATAGGATAAATATACTCGCACCATAGGAATGGAAAAATTACCAAATAAAGTAGATAATGCATTTTTTACAACCACCAAATGATTTGTTCTTCCTATTGAACCTAGTTCTCAGAATCTCTGATCTCTAGGTTGGGTATCCTCATATGTGGTTCATGACTCTATGGACTTTAATTCTATTCCCCTTGGTGTATTCCATACCCTTTGTGACGCCCCCAACCTCTTCTTGGGATGGAACAAAGATTTAGAGTGTCAGGACATGTAACACAAGGTTACATATCCCCCGTTTGTGATATTTAATATGCAATGCATCATAGTATGTAACTAGCAGTATGAAATAACCGCAGCGGATATAAGGGTGAAAATAAAACTTATGCCAGAATAACTAAAGCATCCCAATGCATTACTGATCATCATAAGTTCAAATCCAAATTATAGCATAACTTAGTACAACTAAATATTAAAAGTCTTTAAAGTTAAATTAATCGCTTCATGCGTTCTAAAGCATAAAGGATTAGGGCTATAAACATAATGATGAAATCTAGTCTCCTCTCGAGGTCAGGCTCCTCCTCAATCAGTTGGATCCAGTGCTCCATCTAATCCGTCCTCCTCGTATCCTGACACAACTTCTATCATTCTAAGTGGAATAACAGTGGGTCCATAAGGGGTGAGATTTACATGAAATTTCACTAAGTTAACAACCAACTTGCACAAAGATAAATTATGCATGAAATGCAAAAAAAATGTGTGTTTGTCTCCCATCGAGATTCCTCAACATTTTCAGAAAAACAGAGACACACATTTTCGGTCAAAGAACATTTTTACTTTAATCTTCAAGAGATAATATTTTTATCATAACATTTCATCATTTTTAGCAATTTATAAATCAATCATAACGTGTTGTATCGTCACAGTTCCCCATGTTCAGTGTGAGTACCTGCCAGTGATCGTATTGCAACTCACGTTGAAACTAAGTTGTTTGCAGACTCATTCTCAATGCATTGGTAACATAATATCATAACATCATAACATGTACACCCACTAGTATTATGTGTCACAACATATGACTTTGCTATGACGTTCTTTGAAAAGAACCCACTTAAAGCCGTTGACTGTTCTTCGTCAACCCAGGGGTTACCACTCCATTCTTAAACATTCAAGAGTGGACAGAGGAGTTCCACTATGATAATTCCCCATCCTAGCCTTTGGGATTGTGACAAAAATTTATTTTCATGTTATACTTGAAAAATGTATTTCATGACATGTGCATACATAACAAGCTTTTTATGTGAAATGATATTTGTAGATTCAATATGCTAAAATGGTAGAAATATCACATGTAATGTAAATATACACTCAATGTATCATATAACATGATATTTTATGCTCAATGTGATAATTGAAACATGAATGATACATTTACCAATAAATCATAAATAATCTATCAAGATGTAAGTTAGAGGCCAAATTACAAATTTTCTGAGTAATCGAAAAATGTCGTAGCAGCTGAAACCAAGTGCGTACTAAGTTAGGATTAATATTTCTATGGTTGAGGTTCAAAATCAAAGGCTTAAAAAATATGTATTTACAAAAATACCCCTAGATTTCAAAATCTGCAGTGAAGGTTTTAAATAACAGATTCCAAATTTAACCAAAATTCATGAACTTCATATTTTTGGCATTATAAAACCATCTATTCCCTTCAGTTTTCAAAATTAAAAGTGGAACTTGCCCAAACAACTCCAACCCTTGGCATAGTTGATGCCTAAGTGTGTTTTCAACTATTGATCCCTATGAATGCTTGCTTATAAGATTTTATTTAATCACAAATGATCGCTAACATCTTTAATGACATAATGAAGGCTAATTATTGGATAATAGAGTTCATCCCAACACTTAATCATGGCAAAGATATCCTTAATCTCCACTTCATTCAAAACCGATTCATACTTAATGATCAAAACAAGATAGATTCAAAACTTATCATGACATGCTTCTAACCATAATCTAAACCTTACATAATCATGTTAGGACAATGATAAATCATAACAAATCATTCTTAGGACATTCCATACCTAAATTTCCAATTAAAATTATTCAATCATTAAAATCATCTCTTAATTTACCCTGTTTTGAACTGAGCTTGATAACCTTGTCAAAACTCAACCACATTTCATACCAACACTTGGAAAAAAAGTTTTACATGCTAACTAAGATCAAAAGCAAGAAAACTTATAAATTTCATGACCTTCCAAGTACCCAAGATAGCCTTACACAAGAATACTCAAGAACTCACCAAGAATTCACTCGGTTTCACTCTTTTGATTTCTAAAAGGGAGAAGTGCTCTTCAAGGCTCAAGAGGAAGCTTGGAGCTGAGGTGTGGAGGAAATGAGAGGGTGAGGGGGCCTTTTATAGGATGCCAAAGGAGAGGGGATGTTGGCCTTGGTCCAAGGGAATTGATGGAAGATGGTGTATGAATATGAATTTTCCAGATTTGCACTCCATCACTTGTGTCATCTTGTGCAGGTCAAAACAATGCCCTAAACCACCATGATTTTACTTCTATGGTTTCTACACTACTCCTATGGATCTGGCCAAGTCGTGGGGCAGAGGGGAGAGGAGAAAGACCATCAAAACCACCCAAGGGGGTTGACGGGTTCAATTAGCTTTTCTTGGACAGATTTGATCATTGTTTTGACTTATCCATTTGAATCATCATCATGACTATTTTGAGCAGGGGCAGGGTCACTTCTTGAAGAATTTTTTCTGATGGTAGAATGTGGAGAGTTGGCATGCCAAGTGATCATGAAGGTGTACCCCAAAATAAGGTGTTGAAATGGAGGTGTTTTGCTGAAATTTCCAGACTGCCTTCTCCAGTTTGTGTCCTCTTAAGAAAGGGAAATAGTGGCCTGAAACCACCATGATTTCTTTCCTACTGTGGCTACAATGGTCCAACTGTGGTGGTCAGGTCGTGAGGCATGGTTTGGTTGACAGAAAGGTCATGCAATCCTCCCTTGCAACCGGCGGGTTCACATACCTTCAATTTGACAGATTTTTGTTGAGTTTCAGTTTTGGATAGTTTTGGGTGGGAAAATCTGAGTTAAAAGTCTCATGATGGTCATGGGGACCCTTAGGGATTGGGTGGTGAAGGAGGTGGCATGGGTGGTGGTTCAAACCAGGGTAGATGGTTGGTTTAAATTCAATCCAAACTGCTACAACTCAAACTAAACCAAGGTGCACCCGATTTGGTTCTTTGGGCTGGTGTGTGAAAATAATTTCGTCCAAGGTTTAAAATTGATTTAGTAGGGTCACAATAGGTGTTTAAGGACCATATTACCCTTGAGGATAAACCACAAAAATGTTGGGCCCGAGGGCAAAACAGTCCAAGCATTACAAATGGCAATGGACAAAACCGATTAAAGCATGGTTTGGGCTTGTTATGTCATTTTTATTATTGAAATTTGAGATGGTTTACCTAGGATATTAACATGTTCTAATCATGATTTAATGGAGTATTAATTCAAGAAAATTTGAATTAAAAATTTTAAGAAAAGATTAAGCTCAATTAAGCTTTAAAACATGGCTTAAAGTGCACTAACCTCAAGTATGATGGTTAATGACCTTAGTCAATTTTCAAAACTTAATTTGGATACTTTGGGTATGATTTGGGTTGAAGGAAACCAATGGTATGGTGTATTGGACTTTGAAGTTGAATAGTAAAATAAACCCAAACATAGCTTTGGGCCTTGTGGGCTTAAAAGGGCCAAGTGTGTGAGTTCATGGCCTAAGGGATATTGGGTTAGGCCCATGGATCTTCTAAGGTCCTAAAAGCCTTACTAAATTCACTAATGAGCTTAATTTTTTAATCATTAACTTAACGGTACTAAGTACAAAGATTAAGGCTAACCTTACCATTAATCCTAATGTAAATAATAACCCAAAATTATAAGTCTAATCTAGAATGTTTAAGGGTTGATCTTGTAGTTAATTAAGCGGGGTCTTACACCCTTTCTCTTGTCAAAGCCTTGGTTAATGGATCTACTAGATTATTACATGATCTCTCATAATCCACGTTAATGACACTAGTACTCAAATAAGATCTCACGATACATTGTTTTCTTCTTATTGGTATGGATTTATCATTATAATAGTGATATTGTACTCTACTAATAGTAGAAGTGCTATCGCAATTTATTAGTATGAGTGGAATTGGTTTTTCCCATAAGGGGATTTCATGTAATAAAGCTCTCAACCAATTTACTTCCTCACTTGCTGATGCCAGAGTTATAAGCTCAGCTTGCATAGTTGAATTAACAATAATTGTTTGTTTTTTAGACTCCCAACATATGGCACAACCACCTAAGGTAAAAATATAACCAGTTGTTGAAAGAGAATAACCTGATAAGGTATTCCAATTGACATCACTGAAACCTTCGAGTACAGCAGGATATTGTATAAAACAAGCTATAATGTTTGGTACCAGAGAAATATTTCATTATTCGATTGGTATGGTCTCTTTCAGCCTTGGTAGTAAATCTACTAAGTACTCCTACTGCATAAGTAATATTAGATCTAGTACATATTAGTCGCATAATGTAAACTACTAATCATACGCTTATTCCTTTTGATTAATTACATCATTTTCATTTCCAAGAGGAGACAAGTGAGTACTAGAATAAAAAAGAGTAACCACATGCTTGCATCCATCATAATTATATTTCTTTAATATCTTCTCAATATAGAGCGACTGATCAAGAAAAATATCATCACAAGATATTATGATTTTCACACCTAGGATAAAATTAGCCTCACCAAAATATTTCATTTCAAAATGGTTACTATGCATGTTCTTTGTTTCACCTATGACATGCAAATTAGAACCAATTATCAATAAATCATTCACATATAGGCTAATAATAACAAGAAAATCATCGCAAGATTTATGATAAATAGATTTATCACTATCAATTGGCTTATAGCCATTCTCGATCATGCAAGAGTCAAATTTCCCATGTCAGGGCCTGTTTTAAGCCATATAGAGATTTTGTCAGCTTACAGACTCTGTTTTCTTGGTCAGGATCTACAAACCCTTCGGGTTGATCCATAGAAATTTCTTCATCGAGGTCCACATTTAAAAATGTTATTTTATCATCCATTTGATGAATATATAAATTATAACAACTAATCATCTAATGGATGTTATTCTTGTAATGGATGTTATTCTTGTAAATGGATATTATTCCATTTACACCATATGGTTTTACAATCCGGTGGTAATTTAACTAATTTCTAAGTTAGAAGAAATGAGTGAATCTGTCTCATTATTTATTGCCTCTTTCCAAAACACAAGATCAGGTGATGCTAAGGCTTCTTGTAAAGTATTTGGATTTTCCTAATTATTATAAATGTTGAAGATGTGTCAAGCTTTTACATAGATGGATGTATACTTGTAAATATGGTAATGATAATGACACTTTTGTAATATAAGATTAATGGCAATTTTGTAATATCTCAGTAATGGAAAATTTGTAAATATTTGATTTGTATATATAAAGGCAAGTCTGCCTTCGTGAGAGATGCAGAGAGCAAAAAGTCACTTTACCAAATATTGAAACTGCGATCCTGGAGAGAAAAGGAAGGGGTTTTCAAACCCTAGTTGTACCAAGATCAAATTGGAGATTGAGGAGATCATCAAGTGTATTTTATGGTGTGGTTTCGTTAGAGGATAATACGAGGAAGCCAATCTATATTTTGTGCGGTGATCAATGGTTGTAAGTGATTGTAAACTCAAGTTTTGATGCATTCTTCAATGGAAAATGTTGGAGCTCCCGCTGGGGGCTCCCGCTGGAGCTCTAGTGTATTTTATTATGTGTATTTTTTAAATCTTTTTTATATAGATGTTTTTAATGATTTTAAATATTTCTAAAAAATAAAAAAATTTATAATATTATTAAATAATACTTGCTTAATCACAAAGTAAAATATAAAATATTTTTTTTATGATTTTTTATTTTACTTCGTGATTAAGGAAGTATTTTTTAATAACTTTTTTTTTACTTCTTAATTAAGAAAGTGTTTTTAATGATGTTCTAAATTTATTTTATTTTTTAAAAAATATTAAAAAAATTATATAAAAAACAACTTAAAAAAAAACACATACAATATATGCTACAGCCCCCAGCGAGAGCTCCCAGCGGGAGCCCCCAGCGGGGGCTGTAGCATGATCCTTCTTCAATAATAAAGACTCCTAGACTGTTCCTACCGTGGATGTAGACCATTAGGATCGAACCACATAATTTCTTGTGTTGATTTCGCATTTCCTTTAATATTCTTGCTTTATTTTGATCTTGCATAAATATATACTATGATTTCGGGTTTCTAACGTGTTTAAAGTAGAGAATTAAACCGATCACGTTAATCATATAATTTCTTGGTGATTTGGTTGTCTGATATTCAAGATTAATTGCATATTAGAACCAGTTACATTAATTTGGTTCTTTGAGTATTTGTTTGTAAAAGGTCTAAAATTATAACAAGTGGTATTAGAGCTTTGGTTCGATGGGGACAACGAGATTTGATATCGAAAAATTTGATGGAAAAATTGACTCTGGGCTGTGGAGGATCGAGTTGAAAGCCTTTCTCACTCAATAGGGTCTCCAAGAAGCTATTCTTGGAGAAACGAATATGGAATTTGTTGGAGAGAAGGATAAGAAAGAAATCTTGAGGAAGGCTCGCAGCGCACTAATTCTTTCTCTCAGAGGCAAAGTTCTAAGTGAGGTAGCCAACGAAGACACCGTTGTTGGAATCTGGCTAAAATTAGAGAGTCTCTACACGACAAAATCTCTGGCCAACCTACTGTACAAGAAAACAAAGCTCTACACATTCAAGATAGCCGCAGGTATATCGATTTTTGACCATCTCGATGCTTTTAATAAAATTATTTTAGATTTGGCTAATATTGATATTAAAATTGATGATGAAGATCAAATAATTTTATTGTTGAGTTCTCTGGATAATTCTTATGCTAGTTTGAAAGTGACTATGATGTATGGGAGGAAAACACTGACCTTAGATGAGGTTTAGGCCGTATTACACTCCAGGGAATTACAAGTCATGTCTAAAATAAAATCTAAAACTAGGGAGGGCTTGACTGTGAAGGGGAGTGCTGAAAAACGAGGTCAAAAGGAAAAGAACAGTGAAAACAATATGAGGGGTAGGTCTAAGTCTAAAGGGAAGCAATTAAAAGGCTTCCTATGTCACAAAGAGGGGCATTTCAAAAGAGATTGCCCTAATAAGAGACCTAACATAGGAAATGGGTCTAAGGAGGAAGGGGATGTCTCGGTTGTGAGTGATGGGTATGAGAGTGCCGAGATTCTAAATGTGTCCGAGGTTGATTTAAGAAAAGAATGAATCCTTAATTTAGGACGTTTTTTCACATGTGCCCTAATAAAACATGGTTGGAAACTTTCACTAGTTTAGATGGAGGGTTTGTGAAGCTTGGTAACAATAGGTTTGGTATAACCCAGGGTAGAGGGTCAGTGAGACTAAGGCTCCATGATCGTAATGAAAGACTCTTAACTGAGGTTAGATTCATACTTGGATTAAAAAGAATCTAATATCACTAGGTGTGTTAGACCAATCTGGGTACACTTTTAAATCGGAATATGGATATTTGAGGGTTGCTAAGGGTTCTCTCATCGTGAATAAATAAGTCGTTAAAAATGGCTTGTATACCCTCATTGGGAAAAATGTTATAGGTGAGGTTTCTTCTATCCTAGAGAAGGGTGAGGATAGGGTTGTTCTATGGCACAAAAGGTTAGGTCACGTGAGTCACAATGGACTTTTAGAACTCCATATATAGGGGTTGCTAGGTGAGAAAAAATTCAAAAATTTACCTTTTGTGAGGATTGCATCCTTGGGAAAGCAAAAATGGTAAGCTTTAAAACAACCACTAACACTACAAAACAAACCTTGGACTATGTGCACTCGGACCTTTGGAGTCCAGCTAGGGTTAACTCACATGGAGGGGAAACTTATTTCCTCTCTATAATTGATGACTATTCCAGAAAAGTGTGGCTGTACATTCTTAAGAATAAGAGTGACACTTTTGAGAAATTCAAGGAATTGAAGAAATTGGTAGAAATTCAAGTAGGAAGGAAGGTTAAGAAATTATGAACTAATAATGGGCTTGAGTATCTCTCAAGTGAATTTAATCAGTTCTGTAAGAAGGAGGGTATGGCTAGACATAAAACAGTAAGGGAAACCCTCAAAAGAATGGTCTAGCCGAGAGGATGAATATGACCATTTTGGAGAGGGTTAGATGCTTATTGTAAAACTCAGGACTTCCTAAGTCTTTTTGGGCTGAAGCTGCCACAACTACAGTCCATTGAATTAATAGGAATCATTATTCAGCCATAGGGTTTAAGACTCCTCAAGAAATGTGGATTGGAAAACCTTCTAACTATGACTACTTGAGGGTGTTTGGGTGTGTTGCGTATGCTCACACCCGAACTGACAACCTGGAATCAAGGGCTGTGAAATGTATCTTTGTAGGGTACCCTAAGGGAGTAAAAGGGTACAAGTTATGGATTGATGAGCCAGGGATACAAAAATGTATCATTAGTAGAGATGTGGTCTTCAATGAACATGAAATGGCTCGAGTTAAAACTAAAAGACTTGAACCCACTCAGGATACTAACTTTGAGAAGATACATCTTGAGGTGGAGCAACCTGACAATAATTTGAGAAAATGAGAAGGCCAGGATGCTGAGACTCAAACTTTCACTTTAGGTGATGAGGACCAAGGTGGAGTTAGTTCATACAACTTGGCCAGGGATAGAAAAAGGAGGGTTATAAACCCCCCCAAGAGGTATGGTCAAGCTGAGATGATTGTTTATGCTTTGATCGTAGCAGATGAACTTGTAGAAATGGATCCTAGATCCTACAAGGAAGCCATGGAAAGTATTGAGTCTCATAAATGAGTACAGGCCATGGATGAGGAAATGGATTATTTGAAAAAGAATCATACTTGGAAAATAGTTGTTAAGCCTAAAAAGGCTAAGCTGGTAGGGTCTAAATGGATCTACAAAAGAAAAGAGGGCATACCAGGAGATGAGGGTCCTAGGTATAAGGCTAGGCAGATAGCAAAGGGATTCATTCAAAGGGAAGGGATATATTTTAATGAAAGTTTTTCACCTATTATTAAACATAGTTCAATAAGGTTAATTCTATCCCATACTGCTTATGAAGATTTACACTTGGAGCAATTAGATGTAAAACCAACTTTCTTGCACGGTGAACTAGATGAGACTATTTACATGCAATCCCCTAAGGGTTATGTAAACCAGTCCAACATTGATCATGTCTGTTTACTTAAAAAAAATATTGTATGGACTTAAACAGTCCCTAAGGCAATGGTGCAAAAGATTTGACTCTCATATGTTGGACAATGGGTTTAAAATGAGTCATTATGATAGCTATGTGTACTTTAGGCATTCCGGGGACTACACTATCTACCTACTATTGTATGTAGATGACATGCTCATAGCATGTAGGGATGCCGATCTAATTGAGGAAGTCAAGTGTATACTGAAAATAAAATTTGAGATGAAGGAACTTGGGCCAGCTAAGATGATATTAGGTATGGAAATAGCTAGAGATAGGAAAAGAAGACTTCTCTATCTATCTCAAAAAAACTATATCACCAAGAACCTTAACAACTTTCGTATGTCGAATTTAAGACTTGTTAGCACACCAGTAGGATATCATTCAAAACTGTCTATAAATCAAGCCCCTAAAATCAAGGAAGACATTAGATTTATGCAAGATATACCCTATGCAAGCATGGTGGGAAGCATCATGTATGCTATGGAGTGCTCTAGACCTGACTTAACCTATGCTGTTAGCATGGTAAGTAGGTTTATGAGTAACCCTGGGAAGCCACATTGGCATGCTATGAAGTGGGTATTACAGTACTTAATTGGACCTTAGTGTCCAGGTTTGAGGTTTGGAGGGGATGTGCAACAGGGGAGTGAGTTAGAGAGATTTTTGGATTCTGACTATGTTGCTAAATTGGATACCAGAAAGTCTTTGACTGAGTATGTATTTACAGCATTTGGAGGGTCTATTAGTTGGAAAGCTAATTTATAATATGTAGTTGTTTTATCAACAACTGAAACTGAATATATTGTTATGACAGAAGCAATAAAGGAGGCTATGTGGTTAAATAGTTTTTCACATGAGTTAGGCATATTTAAAGGGATTATCACAGTGTGATAACCAAAGCACTATACATCTTGCCAAGAACTCAGTATACCACGAAAGGTCTAAACACATAGACATTTGACTTCATTTTGTGAGACATGTAATAGCATCTGGAGAGGTTAAAGTAGAAAAGGTTCTAACTGAGGAAAATCCTTCTGATATGATGATAAAATCTCTACCAACTACCAAGTTTAGGCATTGCCTAAATTTGATTAGTATGGGGAGCTATTAGAGTTCAGATTACTTTACAGGAACAATTTAGAGGAAGAAGAAGATCATTTTGCAAGGTTAAAATATTTGTCAAGTTGGAGATTTGTTGAAGACGTGTCAAGCTTTTACATGGATGCATGTATACTTGTAAATATGGTAATGGTAATGTCACTTTTGTAATATGTGATTAATGGTAATTTTGTAATATCTCAATAATGGCAAACTTGTAAATATTTGATTTGTATATATAAAGGCAAGTCTGCCTTCGTGAGAGATGCAAAGAGCAAAAAGTCACTTTACCAAATATTGAAGCCGCGATCCTAGAGAGAAACGGAAGGGGTTTTCAAACCCTAGTTTTACCAAAGTCAAATTGGAGCTTGAGGAGATGATCAAGTGTATTTTATGGTGTGGTTTCGTTAGAGGATAATACGAGGAAGCCAATCCATATTTTGTGTTGTGATCAATTGTTGTAAGTGATTGTAAACTCAAGTTTTGATGCATTCTTCAATAATAAAGATTTCTAGATTGTTCCTGCAGTGGATGTAGACTATTAGGGTCGAACCACGTAATTTCTTGTGTTGATTTCATATTTTTTATTATTATTCTTGCTTTTATTTTGATCTTGCATGAGTATATACTGTGATTTCGAGTTTTTAATGTGTTTAAAGTAGAGAACTAAACCAATCACGTTAATCATATAATTTCTTGGTGATTTGGTTGTCTTATATTCAAGATTAATTGCATATTAAAACCAGTTACGTTAATTTGGTTCTTTGAGTATTTGTTTGTAAAAGGTCTAAAATTATAACAATAAATATAATAGCCGGGACCAAAATCTTTTTCAATTCTAGCTCTCTTACTCCTCAATTCAAAATTTTCTTATTTTGTTAAGCAATATAGAGCTAACTTCAAACAAAATATTTTGTCTAAATTCTTAACCCTAACTATTTCTGTAACAACCCATTCCCACATGGTTAAGAACAACGTCATTTTTAGAAATTTTGGGAAAAATGGTGTGCGAGTCTGAAAACTATTTTCTTTTATTCTAAAGGAAGCACCCCATACAAAGATTCCTTATAACAAATACAATGTTTTGTTTTAAAACACGGAAATCATAAAAGAGAGTGCGTGAAAGCATTTATTAGAAATTTCTTGAACTTTATATTATAAAAATCATAACTTAAAATCTTTGTACATGATCTAGATATTTGCCACGTCTCCCTTGGCCAAGTCCTGTCTTGCAATCTCTATCTTCATAAATATTCTTACTTGTGGTGATTTAAAAACATAAAAGAAACTAAAATGAGTTGAAGGCCTAGTAAGAACTCATTATAACGTAAGCATACTTAATGTAAGGTTTTTCATAAAAATTTTACTACTGAGAACTTGAAATGATGATCATTCATACGTATGTTTATGATATGCATGTGTAACATCCCGATCCTATATCATTAGAGATAATTATACAGATATTTTATTAGGTTTGATAATTAGGATATTATTATTATTATTATTATTATTATTATTATTATCATTATTACTACTACTACTACTATTATTATTATTACTATTATCAAGTTTTACATTTATTAATTTTAATAGGATTATTATTATATTGTTATTGATATTTTATGTATCACCTGATTTTTGTGCAATAACCACTTACTCAGTTGATGAGCAGTTTCTCCACTTCTCACGTCTCCACTCCCATGCTCATGCACGTCTCTTTTCCTCTAGGTTTCCTCTTGATTCATCACCTATATATATATATATATATTTATATTACGCTTATCACTTCGGGATGGAAAGAAAACTCCAAGCCGCAAGCCTCAAGCCTTCCCCTCCATGTACGCTCAGCCCCTCTGCCCAGAGCACGCCGACGCCATTGTCGACAACCTCAAGGGACCATATACCCATTTTTCGGACAACACAGTAAGCCTCACCATGCGCCACACGGACGAGCCTCTGTTTTCCAATTCTGAAATAGAGCAGCCAGTACAAGTTACTTTCGCCAGCCACCTCAAGGATGTCGAAGCACCTCTCGGACAACACAGAAACTACCGACTTGTTGTTTCCCGTCAAACCTGCATCTTCCCGGAAACCAGTCACGTCACCACCCATCCCTCTTCATCTCTTGGCGTTGCACCTACCTGCCCAGAAAAATAGCCATGTCGCCAACCACCTCAAGGGACATCGGAGCATCGCCCACGGTGACAGAAAGAACCTACCAGCCCAACCCTGTTGAGCCCACTCCCTTCCGGTAAGCCCATTGCCGTCGGCCACCATTCTCTCCCTAGTGTTTTTCGGTTTGATGGTTCTCTCTCTAAACTCTCTCTCTCTCTCTCTCTCTCTCTCTCTCTCTCTCTCTCTCTCTCTCTCTCTCTCTCTCTCAGTGTCGCACCACCACAGAGAAGCCGCTAGTTGCGCTGCCGTGACCCCCTCGCTTGTCGCTTGAGCCGCCGTGCAGCCCATCTCCGTCGCATACCCTCTCTCGGTGAGCCCCTGTTATCTCTTGCATGGCTTTTCGTTGCTCTGTCTGTGTGCCTTAAAATCCTCCATGAAACATTGATTCACAATGGGCCCTTGGGCCTTATGTATGCTGGGATTATTAGATAAGTTTGTGTTTTAAAAGTAAATTGGGCTTAGCTTTAACTTGTTTGGTGTTTAAATATGGTTGGTTAATTTCCTTGTGGGCTGAGCTTGAGGTTAATTAGACATGTACCATTGGGATAGATTTGTATTTTAAATTGGGCTTGACTTTATTAAGTTTCAATAATTGTTTTAGTGATTTTTATTGAGCTTAGTATTTCTAGTTGAGTTTATTTTTATTAAATAAATATTTTAGTCATAAGCTCATTTTTATAAGGAAGTGTTTAAAGAAATTGAAATATAATTTAAAGTATATTATTGAGTCTAATATTTTGTTAATATTCCTTTGTTTACTTTAGTAGAATTTTTTAATAAAGAAACATGTTAAGAATATTTAAATAATAATATTATTTCTTGTTCAATTATGTTAATTATAATAAAGGAAACCTATTTTTAAGAATTGAAGTTTTTATGACTTATTTTTTATAGAATTGATTATATCTCAAGTATTATACTAAATTATATTTTGAAAGTAAGAATATGCTATTAGTATTGTAAATAATTTAAGATATCAGTATTAATTGATTATGGTGTTAAACAAAATATTTATTTGACTATATTTTAGATTGTGAATTTAATTAAATAGGATATAATTAGTACATATTGTTCTTAGACAAATTTAGTGATAGTTATTATTTGTATTAGGTGTCGAGTTACGATGTGATATTCAAGAAGAAGTGCATCAAGGTAAGTAATTTGATCACAAATTAGGATCATCACAGTTCAGCTTCTATATAAGTATTATTCAAGCCAGTTCATTGACAACCATTATTTATGAACCACTCACGTAACACCCCGTATTTTAGTGTATTTTTAATGAAGGAATTATTTTTATTGATTCAAAAATTTATTCTCTTGTTTTAAAATTATCGGATTTTTAATTGGGTTATTTTTATGATTTTTAGTTTAGGAAAATTATTTTTGAAGTGCTTTCTTATTATTAATTATTGTTATGCATTTAAATTTCTTTTCATATTAAATTAACTTATTGTTGGGTTTAATTATTTATTTTCATTTTAATCATTACGTTTGAATTATTTTATTTTACTTGCTGTTTTAAAATTGTTTCCGTTGGATCATTTTTGTGATCCAAGATGTGAGGATTGGACCTCATTTCTTTTCCTACATTTTTCTTTTTCCTCTTTCTTTTCTTCCTCTTTCTTTTTCTTCATTCTTTTATTTCTTTTATTTTCTTTTCTGGTTCTTCTTCCCGCGCGACCCAGCACCCTCCCTCTCTCTTCGTCCGATCCTTCTCCTCCCCAGCCCGCCTTTGGTGGTCGACACCACCCGGCTCCCCACCTTCCCTAGCCGCCGACAGCACCACCCTTCCGTTTCCAACCCCAGCCGCGCCGTTGTTAGCCACCACAAGTCCATTGAAGCCGCGACACCTCTTGTGCTCGCGCGCCGCCGTCGCACCACCATTGACCGTTATTTCTTCACCACATCATCCTCAACCTCCTAGCAACCCATTAGACTCAACCCCACCTCCGATCCGTCACCGGTGAAGCACATTCATTAACATTTTCGTTTTGGGTATTTTTCACTTCAACCACCATTTGCGCTGCCACCCACGGCCAACCACCACCACCACCACCACCACTAGCTTCACCGACATCCCTAAGCCCTACCCTATCAATTTCGAGTCTTCGTTTGCACCCGTTCAAAAGTGGGTTTTTGAGACCCACGGCCACAGTGCATTTGGCACTGTTTTGTTGCTGCGTTGCCGCTTCTAGCACCTTTGTGATCTTTCAAAAATTACATTATAGTATTGTAAGTATTTTTTCAAAGAACTTTTGAGATTTAAATGTATTTTAGCGCTAACTCATATTTACTGTGAATTGGTTGGTTGTGCCGGACTGAGTCCGAAGAGTAAGGAGGTCAGTTGGATTGGATTATGGAGTTGTTTGAGTGATTGGTTTATGATGTGAGATTTATTGACAGTTTCGGGTTTAAATATTGGTGTTTTGAGTTTGACTTTGGTTATGGTGGATATTGATGATTTTAGAAAGTGATGACATATTTTTGGAATTATGAGGGTTTTAAGTTTCGAGGAATTAAAATATGTTAATTTTGAAGTTTAGGCTTAAATATCGAAATACGTGATTGATTGGAAACTTACGAAAATTACGTGATTATCTTTATAGGTGACGATTTATAGTCGACTCGACATATTTGAGGAAAATTCTGGAAAAGTTAAGTCGTCTAGGTAAGCGGGGGTCCTGTGCTAGGTTTTTATACTGATTATTGAGATTGCGGTTGACTTTCTAAAAACTCTGCATATTTTGTGATGAAATGAAAACTTGAGAAAAATCAACCTCGGTCGTTTATTTGCATCACTCATGAAATCTGTACGAAAAAGGGAAAATATTTTCGGACATGCATTGTGTAGACATGAGCAGTATTTGACATGTTTATAAAATATGCAAAAGAGCGAATATGATATCATTGAGATTTTTATGCATGTGATATGAAATGATTTGAATCTATTTTTGATCAAATGGAAATGATATGAATATGTTTCGCACGTGTTTTAATATGATAAAACTTTGGCATACTTATCTGTTCTGAATATGGCTATGATATGATGATACTGGTTCACGCCATATGGTTGGTACCACCATGATATAATATGATATGATATGATATGAGTGCACCCACTTTGAAAACAAAGTGGTATTTTTACGTGTTCTTTCCTATGTGCACACTCAGGGCTCCGAGATTGAAAAATGGGAAGTTCACCACATGATACTGTCTGGTTTGGCCACCGGGGATAGTACAACCCTACCACGGGGGTTAAACATGGTATATGATATGATATAATAAGATGAAGATGTTCAGTTATGTTATGCCAAAGCATTTTTGAATATGAAATGGATCCTTAAATATGAATTTTTGATTTTGAGTATGAAAAGATTGAAAAGTCGCTCTGATTTTCTGATAACACGTTTTTCTGAGATCTGCATATAAAAATAAAATGATATTGTTTCTGCATACTGAACTTTCTGAAAAGGCTCATGTTTACATACTAGTATATGTTCTCTGCTTACTGAGTTGTTGATAACTCACCCCTTATCTCCACAATATTTTTAAGATGATTTGAATGTTTCAGTTGAGAATCAAGGATATGAAGCATGTGTGATAAGAGTTAAGAATGATGGTTTAAGCATAGAAGGTTTATATGGGTATTGGGGATTTTCATTCAGTAAGCTTGTTGTGCTCTGATGATGTGATTTGTTGGGAGATTGATGTTTATATTAAGATTTTGAATTGTCTTAGAATAGTTATTCTGGAGTAATTGATGTAAATATATAAGTATTTTGTGCGATAGAGAAAAATTAGAGTATGTACTATGTGGAAGGAAAATGATTTTTAAGTGACATGAGTTAACTCTCCGGACCCTCGGGGACGGGGCATTACAACTCATGTCATATGCAAACATGTCATCCAGTATAGCATACGATCATATCATTCCGCATCATGTTCGCATTCAGAAATTATAATTATGTATGTATTATGTCATGCATCTCATGTGTATAAGACACGTAAGCTATCTTAAGTTTAAAGTGCAAGATAAGATCAGATCAATTAATAAGATGGCCATTCAGATGTATGGTACCAATGCAGTTCAGTTTCAGGGTGGTGTGCAAGCCACGAACTCAGTCATGGTCCACCATAGTATGCCTAAATACTATTAGCGGCTTCCCTTGCGGCTGCGGGATGTGGGGTCGGTACATAACCTCACACACAGGATTAAGTGTGTTGGCCAGTTAGATAAATCAGTTAAATTAGTTAAATCAGTTTGATCAATCAGTTAATTCAATTAAACCATTCATGCATAGCATAAATATCAGTATGAACAGTCATGAATTTTAAGTTTTCAGCATGAAAATTTTTATGAAAATTTTACGTTTACTATGTTTACGTTATGATGGATTTCTTACTGAGTCTTCGACTCATTTTAGTTTATTTTCATGTTTATAACCACCCAGATGAGGATGATGAATATGAGCAGGTAGGCCAGGAGTAGAAGGAGCAGTTATTTTTTTAGTTCAGACTTTCTAAAATAAAACATGCTTTTATGACATGAATTTATTCAGTTAATTCATTTAATATTTTTGAAAGACATTTTATTAGACATTTTTCTACAAAATAAATTTCTAATTTCATTTATGAAATTTGAGATCTCTTGCCGGATTTATTTTTATGAAAAATACGTGACACTCCTAGCCTAAGGGACTGGGGTATTACAGCATGCCTTGTTTTGAATTATCTTACTTATCTGTCTTATCATACTTATCATACATATCTTACTGACTAACACACTTAACCTTGTATGCAAGGTTGTATGCACTGATTCCACATCCTGTGGCTACAGGGGGATTTGCTAATATTATGGTGGAGCACACTTAGGTCCGTCGCTTTCACATCCATTTATAAATTACATTGGTACCATGCATCTGAATGTCTATCTTATTAACTGATATGCTCTTATCTTACACTTGATCATAAGAAAGCCTACGTGAATTATGTAATGTGAGATGCATGAGATACAAAATACATACATAACTGTAATATACAGAATGAAATATGATGAATGACATACTTGCAAATATCATGACATGCATGGTACATATACATTGACTTCCAAAGAATTGACTTTAATAATAATATATATAACTAGTTAACATGTGCTAATTCTAATTTTGTGATAAAGCTACTTAACCTCGTAACGCTTTCTAATATTTCTGTTACAAAATCGATCACCTATAAAATAGACAAGTAATTTGTCTAAATCTCTAATTAAATGTGCACTTTGTAATTAAGACCTAAAATACTAAAATAACCTATATTTCCTAAAATCTAAAACCTAAACCATAAAAGTAGTCTGATCTTACGTGGGCCCGAACCATTATAAATCCATATAATCCATTAAACTCAAAACATATCTGCAAGCTAGCCATGGCCCATTTCAAATTGTTGGGCTAGAAAATTTACTATACAGGCCCGTAACTGAGGGAAAGAACTAATTAACGTGAGAGAGTGAGAGAGAAGTGAAAGTAACCGAGAGATAGAGAGAGAAGCTTACCGAATGAGAGAGAAAGAGATCAACCGAGAGCTTAAGAGAGAGTCATGGTGAGCTAGAGAGAGAACAAACGTAGGAGGCAGGGAGAGCAAATGTGAGAGAGAGGGAGAGAGAAAGCGTGTAACGTGAGGGAGAGCAAAAGTGTGAGAACCAAGATGGGGAGAGGCTTAACGTCGGGAGTAAGAGAGAGAGAGATTACAGGGAGAGCTTGAGGGATTTGTACGGCGGTGCCGGCGATGGAGGCTCACGGTGCAATAGCGACAAAATGGGTCAGTGGGTGGTAGCTTCCATTGTCAGCATTGGAGGTGTAGTGGCTGGTTTAAATGCTCAACTTTTGTGCGGCAAAAACAGAGGCTTGTTCGGTGTAGAAGTTGGTTTGGTTTCATGACACGAAAGGTTGCCGTGCGGAGCAACCTTGATGGCCGAGATGTGGAGGAGTGAGGGTGGTTCACGATCGCTTGCACTTTGTTGGGTTACGGTGCATCAACTCGATCGTTGTGCGATGGGGAGAGGGACTTCTGTTTAGAAAGGCCGCTGGACGTGCTATTGGGACTGAGGGGAGGTGGTTTGTGACGTGGTTGTGGGAAGGTTGCTTGTTGTTGGTGACATGAAGGGGAGAGGTGGTTTCGCGGTCATGGAGGTTGGCCGTGTGAAGTTCTGGCCGTGCTTCATGGTGGGGGAGGCGAGGCGTGAAGGAGGCTGCGATTGGGAGGAAATCTTTTGTGGAAAAAGTTGTGTGTGCAGTGTGGCAACCCTAGTTCGTAGAAGGAAGAAGACTTTGGTTTAACGTATACGGGGAAGCCTCACAAAAGGTTTATAGTGGTTTACCGGTCTGAATATATAGAAAGAGTGGGTCTAGGAATTTTAACGTGAAAAAGACTTGTAACTGTAATCTAGTGTGTTTGAAATTGAACACGTTCATGGACTTTGACTTGACTTCAGAAATCAATCAGGCTTTAGTTCTCATGGGTTTGAGTCTATTAATCCCTAAAATATTTGATGGGCTTAATAAGCCCAATAGAAACTTCATAATCCATTTATATAACTTTTTGGCTTGTGGCTATTTAAGATTATCCATAAACCTCAATTGGATCTCTCAAAGTATTAACACATTAAAGATAATTTTAGGCCCAATAAAATTATCTTGATATTGCCTTAGAAATATTAGACCGAGTCGTTACAATTTCTGAATTCAAAAAAATTTTCTTTCCATGAAAAATTGCATTGCCTCATTAAAAAAATCACTTTATTTTTAATATCAATAAATCTATAGACTATGCTATTTTTTGCATATCCAGAAAAGATGTAAGTGGTAGTTATAACACTTAATTTGGGGCCTTTTAGGATTTGTTAGCCTTACAAATGCCAAATAGTCCAAAACTTTAAAATATTTCCAATTTGGCTTACGCCCTCTCCATAATTGAAAAGGTGTAGTTTTTGAAATATTGCGAGGAACCTTATTTAAAACATGACAAACAGTCAAAATTGCTTCAGCCAAAAAATTTGAGAGAGTGCTTGATTCAATAAGCATGACATTTGTCAACTCAATCAACGTTCTATTTTTCTCTTAGCCACACCATTAGATGCACGTGTGAATATGGTATGGTAGTTCCACGTATGATTGTCAATTATTGAACAAAAGATGAAACTCATTTGAATAATATTGTGGATGCATTCTGTTTCTTCTTTTATTGCTCAACATGTTTGGTAGGACAATTCTCATGTGTAATTCAAAGTTTATTATATGAATGAAGTCCTTTTATCAAAAAAAAAAAAAAATACTATAACATCGAGTAAATAGGAAACCATAGAACCAACCATAGAACCAAAAGGGAAAAACAAAGTTCAAACACCGGCTCTAAATCCATCCAGCTTAAACTCTTCAAGACTGGAGGACATTCAACTTTACCTCGAAGAGTTTCTCTTAATCTGCCCGCTCGATCTCTTGATGGACTCAATTCTTTGAACCCTAATTTGCTCTCTGAATTTGGCTATGAACTCATCAGCCTTTTTATCCACATCAGGTCCTCCTCCTCCTCCATCACTGAAACTGCTCAAAGCAGCTTCCTTGTGGTTTAAACCTTCACCATTGCTTGGACTTCCTCCGATAAAATCTCCTCCGATGCCATCATCCTCACTTTCAGTGTCTTCATCAGAAACCATAGTCTCTTGGTTCTCTTCCCCTGAGAATTCCATGAAATCAGGGTTTGACATTACAGGGTTGCTTTCCACTCCCAGTCTCTTGGTCCGGGACGATGTTTGATCAAATCCCATTATCTTCCGTCCTGATTTTCCCACCATGGTCGGCTGAGCTTCCTTTAGGCGTTTCTCCAAGTTACCATTCATGGCACCTTCTCTAAAACCTGTGACACCCCCAGCTCCTGCCTCTGCTTCACTGGCACTGATTCTTCTAACCTTCATTTCCACCCCAGGATTCACTCTACCCAACTGACTTTCACCTACGCTTTTATTCAATTTCTTTGGTTCACTTGTGAAGCTTCGCTTCAATTCCTTCTCCAACGAAACCCCATCACTCACAAAGGTAGAATTAGGCCGCACTGAAGATGATCTCCGAATCAGTGGAGGTGGAGGTGGAGGAGGGGGTGGAGGTGGAGGTGGAGACTTGAAAAAGCTCTTCTTCCTCACCAAATCCTCCGCATTTTTGGCTTGTGATTCTGCAGAAAACGAAGGCGAAGGAGATAACTTTCTTGCCGAAGATAGATAGTGTGAATGAGACGACTTTGAAGAAGTGTTGGAACTGGATCGTGATGACTCAGTCATTTGGTTGCTGCTAGAAGACCGAGATTTGAGCCGATTAAATTCAGATTCCTCAAATGAAGGAGGTAGATTATACAGTGTAGGACTATCAACATCTTCTTCCATTTCCATTCTTCCAGACCTCGATCGCCATGAAACTGGAGAAGGATGCACAACATTGTCCATCAACCTCGCCTCCAGTTCAAGCGGGTCCAAACCTCCCAATCCGCCATTTCTAGTTTTATTTGAATTCCCCGAAAACCCTTTGGAACTGGGTTTGGAAGTAGACCTACTAATGGAACCCGATGAGTAGCCACTAGGTTTGGATTCATTAGCAGAATCTACAACGCCGGGGTCAGGCACCCGTGATTTTAAGCTCCGAACAGGTAAAAGCAGCGGCTTTTCACCTGTACTTCTCTGTTCAGCATGAACAGAGTGTTCTTGGGCTAGAACAACCACTGGTTCATTCCTACGGTACTGACTACTCCACGTTTGGACCCTGCTCTCATCAGACCCAGATGAGCTTTCGGCATCATCATCAAAATCCGATGATACCTCTAGCCATCTAGACACATACGTATGGGCATTATCGAATTTAGAGTTGTTATTTTCTTTCTCAGTTTCATCGTTTCGCCGGCTAAATAGTCCATAAGAGACGGCGATACCGACAAAAATGAGGTGTAGAAACTCCCAGCTTCTGGTGAATACAGTTTGGTTGATGAATTCAGGGGCTCGTGAGGGAAAGATTGGAAGAACAACTACGAAAACTATAACTATGAGAGCTTTGTATAGGAAGTGTGAATAGAACTTACTTGGGTTCGCTAGGTTTTTCTCAGGAAGTAGCTTTTGGTGTCTGATGTTGTCAGGCTCTGTATCTGCCATAGAAGAACCCAGAATATTTTTGTTTTGGATACAGAAGAAGAAGAAGAAGAAAGACTTAGGGTTAACGAAAAGCAGAGAAAGAGGAAAAGGAAGTGGGGACCGAAGTTTGAGTCACAAATCTCAAGCTTTGCTTTGCGTTGCTGCTCTGCCTTTAGCGATTCCTTGCAAATGACATATAGGCCTGTCGATTTGCTAAATTTGCCTAAGCTGAAGAAGAAGACATCACAGCCTTAACGAAGATACCTTTTGAAAAAGTGAATGGCACCAAAATTTTCAAACCAGTGGTTTGAGTTATTCACTTCTTTTTCTTTCTTATATATATATATATATATAGGTTTAGGAAGTACTGGAATTAATAGTGTATAGTAATCTGGAGCCATACAAGGTAATAGAATCGGATGCATCGGTTGTACATTTACAGTGAGATTTTAAATGCCATTTGGTAAATAAAAAATAAAAAATAAAAAATAAAAATCTCTTGTACATAATTTTTCCTTGTTTGGCTTGTGGCATAGTTTTCTCTTCAAATATTTAAAAGACATTTTGTAGGGACGGCAGTTTGCTTGGTGATCAGTTACTTCATTTAATTATAAAAGATTTAATAAGTGCATGTTATTTGGATCACCATTTCTTTTCAAAAAATTATGAAAACATTTTGCATTTAAGATGATTTCTTGGGGAATAGGGAGAAATAAGGAGAAAATAGGTTGCGTGGATGTGGCCAGGATTCTTCTTTTGGACAGCTTACGCTAGCTTTAATTGTGGAGATCATACAAAAAATATTCATAATAAACAAAATATTATATGCTGATTTGCAACTTTGGATTGCATGGAATGTCTTTCTTTATTTTCCTTCTCTATTATTCTCAATGACATGTATCTATTTAATTGAATATTTTCTTTTTTTATGTCAATTAGTTTATAGTATTTACAATTTTTTTTTGTAAATGTTTTCACTATAAAATAATTAGATTTCGTATACCTAACCCTCAACCCCTCTGATTCAAAAAAGAAAAGAAGAAAAAAAAATGCTAATTAGCTCCCTCAAGTATACCGCTCAAAGTTAGTGTTAAGATATTTTGATTTTTTTAAAAATATTTAAAAAAATTACTACTAAGAATTTGTTTTTTTTTTTTTAAATATTTTAAAAAAAATAAAGAATGAACTAGCGATCACGCCAGCGATAAGAGCTGGCGGCTAGTTCTACTTTTAAATGATTAGCCTACAAGTAAGACATAACCTAAAAAATAAAAATAATAATATCGCCATTATTTATACTAGTATTCATGCATGGAGCAGAAGATTGTGTAATTCAACCATATTTATTTAAATATAATCGATGAGAAAGTTACATGGATTCTATAAGGGTTCTTCAAGTACAATCCATCTCGAAAGAAAGATTGGCCATACAGTAAGAATGCCGTCATTTTGTTCAGAGAAAGCTAGAGTCCCATTTCGCCAGTTCCTGCAGTACAGCAGAATTCGCACTGTATATGCAAATGAAAAGTTCTAATACAAGTCTCACACTCATTTATACGATTTAAAAATAAGTGATTTTATTCTTTTATTTTTATATTTTATAAAATATAAAAATAAAATTATATATTTTTAAATAATTTACAGAATGTGAAGTTTCTGTATAACAGAAATGTGAGGCTTCTATACAAATTATAAGATGTGCCGTTCCCATGCATGAGAAGAGTCATGTGCTTCGATTTAAAGCTTTGACGAGAGGTGAAGTGTGAGACTGATGTTATTGCACAAGTCTAATCTATTATAAGTTTTTCAACAAAGTTGTTTCCAGGCTTATTGTTATCTTATTAAAACGGCAGTATTCCAATGGTCGTACAACTCTAGCTAGCTTAAGGTATTTTGCTTTCTAAATTCTATACCCTTTCACTTGGCAGATGCCACTCGATCGGATATTTTGAATAATCTTATTATTCTGTTTTCACAGGAACGAAGGATTTTATACCAGAGAAGATGTCCTCCGCCCACAAGTTAGTGATAGTTCAAGCAAGTAGACTTTGATGGTCAAAGCTTTTTTTGTTCAACTTTTATTCGAGTTTATCAATATTGTATTTTATATATGTATACGAACATTTTTTTTTATTATTCGAACAAGTTTGAGGTTCTTCACTATAAGTTACGTAATTTTAACAAAATATATTATTTATATTATAGCATATGATTTTATAAACAAACTTTGAAAACCAAACTTCTGTTTTTTTTTTTTGTAAATATCTTCAGATATTTTATATATTCATATATATACTAATGATTATATTTACAAGGAGTTAAGCAACATGCATAATGTGTTATGAATATGCTTCTCTCTTAATTTTTTTTTTAAATATTTGATATATTATTCTTATACAATTAAAGATATTACTATAAAAATAATAAATACAAAGTTTTTGAATTTATACGAAATTATACGAGTCGAGTTGAATTTCATACTAATTGTCTCATTTAATAATTAATAATGATAGACTGATTTAATCAATGAATTGATTGAGCCGAATTAGAAGTTGACCAATTAACCAATCTCAACATTTTATCCTCATTGTTTTAAAAAATTATAACATTTAATCTTTATTAAAGCCATCATTAACAAGCGTATGGTAGCAACACGGTTCCCCATAGCACCGTGAGCAGCTGTCGATAACCGTAGTACAACTCATGTTGACACTACATCTTTGTTTGTAGACATCATTCTCAATGCATTGGTATGATAACATTTCATCATAAAGTATGCACCCACCAGCATTAGGTGTCATATACGACTTCGCTCTGCCATTCTTTAAAAAAAATTCATTCAAAACCCGTTGATAGTTCTTTGTCAACCCACTCCATTTTTACTCACTCCAGAGTGGATATAGGAGTTCCATTAGGATAACTCCCCATCCTAGCCTTTGGGATCGTGACAAAATTTATTTTCATGCTATGTTTGAAAAATGTATTTCATGACATGTGCATATGTAGCAAGCTTTCACGTGAAAATGATATTTATAGATGCAATATGTTAAAATGGTGAGAATTTCACATGTCATGTAAACAAGTAATCGAATGCTCAATGATATATCATATGATGTTTCATGCTCAAAATGACATTTATAATATGAACATGCGCCTGGTGCGGGTGTTGCTTTCGTGGACATGGTTGCTGCGAAGCCTCAATTGTTGCCTAAGGTGTTTGTACCCCCACAGGAACCTAGATTTCAGGATGGGACAATGTTTTTCATGTTTCCAAAAGCAGAGGTACAATAATCGGCAGAGCCTTTTTTGTTCTCTGTGGTTCTGAAATTTCTTCGATGACGGCCTTCTCTAGATAATATTCGAGCGTTTATAAAAAATCGTTGGGGTTTGAAATCGATGCCGGTGGTTGGGCAATTGCGGAATCCATAGAATGTGTTGGTGCGGATGGCACAGGAGGATGATTTTATTAGTGTAATGGCGAAAGGGAATTCTGAAGTACATGGAATCCCTTTCCGGGTGTTTCATTGGACTAGGGATCTTGTCGAAGACATGGATTCTCCATGGGTTCATGTTTGGATTTCTTTGTCGGGTTTGCCTCCTAATTATTTTCAGGAATCGATGTTACGGAGTATGGGGAATGGTATCGATCGCTACTTCAAGAGGGACAATGCTACGACATGTGTAACTCGTCTGGAGGCCGCGTGAATTTGTGTTGGAGTTGATGTTTTGCAGCCTCTGTGGAAATCTTTTTGGTTGGGTCCCCAGGGCCTTGCGACAAGTCATTTTCAAGAGATCGTATTCAAATCCACCCAAGCGTATTGTGCTATTTGCAGAAGGCAAGGTCATCTTGGCGGCTAGTTGCTCTAAATATGAACGTCCTGTATAGGGGAAAAAAATTGTCCCTAACGGGTTGGCGAAGGAGGACGGGAAAAGAAAGGAAACTATTAACGTTTGGAAGGTAGTGGGTAATCAAAATGGTGAAAAGACCAGTTCTGGGTCAGAACAGGTGGTGGGCGAACCTTTGAAATCCAGAAGAGAAGCCATTCCAGAGTCCATCCGGGAGAGAAGGGAAGGGCTTCATGGAGGGATCTCTGGGGTTTGGTACGTATCGTCTGATGGGATCATGTTTAAGGAATTGGCACTGGTCAGTGATGACTCGTCAAAGGTGTTACAACTAGAGACCGGGGTGGCTCAGGCTAGTGATGAACCTTTGCTTGAAGAGGATGCAGAAGAGCCTGATATAGTGAAGGAAACACTGATTCAGCTGCAGGAGAATTGGTTTGAGATTGCCGAAGAAGAGTGTGCAGAGGAAGCCCAGGAAATTCTGCAGAATTCCGAGCCAAGAAGTATGTTGCGACTTGTTGACGAAGCGTTGGAGTTTGAGTTAGGTGGGCTAGGAGACAAGGAATTTATAGATGAGGAAGAGTTACATAAAGTGGACATCAGATCCACAGCTGGTTCTGAGGGTGAATTTGAGGATGAATTGAATGAGTTAGTAGCAAAACCTTTTGATTCCGACCCCGGCATGCATGTTCCGCTGAAAAAAGTAAAAGGGATGCGAAAAGAAAAATCGATTGTGGTCTTGGAGCACCGTACTTGTTCCAAAAAATTTCTTTAGTTTTTTATGCAGATTCTTACATGGAATATTAGGGGAATTCTTTCATTG
Organism: Juglans regia; assembly: GCF_001411555.2. Taxonomy (NCBI): domain Eukaryota; kingdom Viridiplantae; phylum Streptophyta; class Magnoliopsida; order Fagales; family Juglandaceae; genus Juglans; species Juglans regia. The sequence continues at coordinate 17,694,674 of NC_049902.1, read as the reverse complement.
AAGAGTAGACTTCGGCGTATTTTGAATTAAAGTCGCCCTTCCGTGGTGGCCATTTTAGAACTGCTTTTGAATTCTAGTAAGTGCCGTAGATGGGCGCGTTGGATGAAGTTTCTGTTTTGACTGAATAATGCCGAGGTTGGGGGCAAAATCTGACTTTTCTGGGCTGTTGATTTGGAGTTTGAATTTATTTCTTTATCGGATCAAGCTATTAGTGGCTGGTTTGTTCATGGAAGTTGTCGGGTACTTGCAACCTTTGTTTATGCTAGTTGTTTTCGGGCTAAAAGATTGGAATTATGGAAGTTCCTTAAGTCTCTTAATCCTTGTGGGCTTCCATGGTTCATTGGGGGGGACTTCAATATTATTCTGGATGATAGCGAAAAGGTGGGTGGTCTCTTGCAGGCTCCTCGGGCGAAGAGGGAGTTTAATGATTTTATTCATGAGTGTGCACTTGTGGACCTGCCTTGTGATGGTAATTGTTTGTCGTGGTGCAATGGTAGAAGAGGGGGCAGAATATTTCGGGCTCGCTTGGATCGCATTTTGGTGAATTTGCCTTTCTTGGATTACTTCGGAGATGTAACAGTTTCGTATCTACCCAGAACTTCTTCGAATCATGCACCATTATTGGTGAAGCTCATTAGAGAAAGGGTGGTTGTTTTTCTGCCTTTCAAGTTCCTTCGTATGTGGGGCTCTCATGAGAGCTTCCTTCCGTTAGTTCGAGAGATGTGGTTCGAGAACGTAGAAGGATGTGCCATGGTCTATATAAGTAAGAAGTTAAGAAAGTTGAAGCATGTATTACGGATTTGGAGCAGGAAGGTATTCGGTCGGGTGGAGGAAGAATTAAAAAAAGTGGAAGATCGTATTTCCGAGCAGGATACTAGATTGGCCCAGTCCTACTAGATGCAGTTGGAGAATGAATGGTTGAATTGCCAACAAGACCACTCCCAGTGGGTACATAGAGAGGAAACGCTGGCTTGTCAAAAATCCCACACGAAATGGTTGGCTGAAGGGGATGATAACACAGGTTTTTCTCATGCTTCCATACGGCTCAAGAATTAGAGTAAGAGGATTGTTAAAATGAGGCTCCATGATAGACGAACATTGGATACAGGGGAGGTAGTTCATGAAGAGGCAGTTGTATTCTTCCAACGTTTACTCTCGGTAGCGCTGATTGCAAGCAACCTGGATGAGATGGAATTGGTTCAGCCAGTGGTGTCCATGGACAAAAATGAAGCACTGTGTACTGCACCGACTCTGGAGGAAATCAAACTGTCCCTTTGGTCTATTGCGGCAGATAGTAGCCCAGGCCTGAACGGTTTTTCGGTATGTTTTTTCATGATGGCTTGGGACATTGTCAAAGAGGATTTGTTGGAAATGGCTGAGGATTTCTTTGCAGGACAGCTGCTTTCTACTTTCTTTGGGGCTACCAATTTAGTCCTCATTCCGAAGGTTGATGAGCCTTTGGACTTTGGTCAGTTTCGCCCAATCAGCCTTTGCTCGGTTGTCTATAAAATTATGTCAAAGATTATGGTCTTTCGACTTGCGCCGTTACTGGAAAAAATTATCTCACTTGAGCAGGCAACATTTATTCCAGGTAGAAGCATTTTTGAAAATATTTCGCTGGCTCAGGAATTGGTTTAAGGAATTAATAGGAACGTAAGGGTGGCAATGTATTGCTAAAGATTGACATAGCCAAAGTTTATGACAGAGTGAATTGGAGCTTTCTTCTAGAGATCATTCGCCAGCTGGGTTTTTCTGAAAAATGGCGTAGTATTGTTTTTAATGTTGTGTCCTCCCCTTTTTATTCAGTTATGCTCAATGGATGCTCCAAGGGTTTTTTTAAGCCGTCACGTGGCCTACAAAAAGGTGATCCTCTTTCTCTTTATCTATTTATTTTATTGGAGGAAATCCTTTCTAGAATGCTTCATAAAGAACTTACCATGGGTCAGATAAGCCTTTCCATCCGGGTGGAGGCAATTTGATTTCTCATTTACTATATGCGGATGACGTTCTTATTTTGTGAATGGGGCAAGTCCTCTATTCAGAATCTTATGGGAGTTTTGCAAAGGTATGAGTTGATGTCTGGCCAATCGATTAATCCGAGTAAGTCATCTATGTATTTCTCATCCTCCATATTGGTTGGCTGGAAGAATGAGTTGAATAATATTTTGGGTTTTGAGGAAGGGAGTTGGCCGTGTACATATTTGGGCGTTCCTTTAATTGGGGGGCGAATGACCATCCAAGTGTTTGATTCATTGTTGTCAAAAATTCAAAAGAAATTGGCACGATGGAAGAGCAAGCTTCTTTCGTTTGGAGATAAAATTGTTCTTCTCAAACATGTCTTGAATAGTATGCCGATACACATGTTATCGGTCTTGAATTACCAAAAGGTGTGCTCTCGGGGATAAAGAGGATTTTCTCAAATTTTTTATGGGGTGCCTAAGAGGAATACAAAAGAAGAAAATGGATTTCTTGGAGTAAAATTTGTATGCTGGTGGAAAGGGGAGCTGGGTATTCGAGATTTGCGTGAGGTTCAAGCTTCACTACTTATGAAATTTGCTTGGAAGTTAATCAACGATAAATCAATGTGGTCGAATTTTTTCTTGCACAAATACGTTGGAAATCCTCATCCTTATTCAGTTATGCACCTTAACAAAGGGTCTAGTTTCTAGAAATGGATCATGGTACTCATGCCACAGGTGCTAGATAATTGTCGGTGGATCATTCGGGAAGGTCATATTAATTTCTGGATGGATAACTGGATAGGGGAGAGGCCACTTATTACTTACCTTCCTGTTATTGGCAATTTAAATTTGCAGGTGGCAGACGTCCTTACGCATACAAGATTGAATTTACATGCCTTGCCGGAACGAGTTTCGGCAGATGTCGTTAAGCTGATTTCGGATGCAGGAATGAAGTTACGTCTAGGTATGGACCAATGCGTATGGAAGCCAAACATTAGTGGAGCTTTCACCACTAAGTCTGCTTGGAATATGATTCGGCAACATGGAGTTATTTGCCCCTAGAAAAATGGCTATGGAAGAATTGGTTGCCAAAGAAGTGGTCTTTTTTTGTTTGGTGAGCTAAGAGGAAGGCAATTCCAATAGATAACATCATTCAACAGTTAGGCATTCCTATGACCTCTAAATGTGAGTGATGTGTTCAACCACAAATGGAGACTTTGAATCACATTTTATGTAGGGGTGGAGGAGCTCAAAAAGTTTGGGATTCTTTTTGTGGATGTATGCCAAATGAAAGTCCCACATATTCGGAATTGGGAGGGGATGTTGTGTTTCTGGTGGCATCGTGCTTCTATGTCCACATAGATGGGCTGGATTAGGGGGTGCTTCCGATTGCTATTTCATGGGCATTATGGAGAGCTCATTGTGCGGCAAGAATGGAAGGTATGGTTTTTACTCCTGACAATATTATTCGATCTGTTAAAAGTTTGATTAGAGATGTATCCAACAAGATAAAAAAAAATCAGTCCATTAGCTCCAATGATTGATCAATCCTGGAGACTTTAGCATGTCCAATTACTCCGGTTGTGCCTATGACTCTAAAATTTATTACTTGGTGTCCTCCGGGAGAGGTAAAGTCAAATTAAATGTTGATGGAGGTTCTTATGGTAATCCGAGAGAATCAAGTGGAGGTGGTGTTATTCGAAATTCTAATTGTGGCGTAGTAATGGGCTTTGCGCATTCATATGGGTAGGCTACTAGCACCATCGCTGAATGCAGAACTCTTCTTGATGGGCTTTGGCTTTGTAAGCGATTGGGTTTGAGAGATATTTTGGTAAAGTCAGATTCCAAGGTCGTGGTTGGATGGTTGGCGTCAGGAGTATGTAAATATTGGTTCCTTTGGGATTTTTGGGAGGAGATTATAGCTATTGTTGGGGAGCTAAATGTTCGTTTCCGTCACATTTTTAGAGAAGCTAATATGGTTGCTGATTTTTTAGCCAAGCAGGGGTCGCAAGGGATTGATGTACAGTTTGGAGAGGACTCTTCTATTCAAGGTCCTATCCGGAGAATTATTCATATGGACAAGCTTTGCGTACCTTATATTAGACGTGGTTAATGTTTTTGTCCTTGGGGGTCTTTTGTTGGTTTTCTCAAGGTTGTTTTAATTGTGGGATTCATGTTCTCAAAGATTTGTTTCTGGTATTCCTCCTCCATAAATGAGGGTTTTTTTAATAAAATTAGGAAATGATCACTCTTGTACATGTAACCTCGGCTCTTTAAAAAAGAAAAAGAAAAAGAAAAAGAAAAAGAAATGTGAATGTGACATTTATACAAAAATCATAAATAAATTATCTAAGAGTAAGTTAGAAGCTAACTTACAAACTTCTTGAGTTAAGAGAATTGAAGCGTCTCTAATCAAAGTTATGCTAAATTAGGATTTGAATCTCTAAGGAAGATGTTCATAATCAAAGGGTTCAAAAACTCAGAATTTACAAAACTGTCCCTATACTTAGCAAGATTCTACTAAGGCCCAGAATTTTCACTACTCTTATTTTTGACCCCAAAATTCACCAAACTTCACAAAACTCATATTTTCTATGTTCTAAATCCATATATGACCTTAAGAATCAAAGTACAACTATGCCAATTACACTCAATCTATGACATGCATCACTTTAAGGTCTTTGTGTGATTTTATTGTATTTAACCTCTATGGATGCATGTGTACTCAAATTCATCAAGTGCCAGTAATAATTATAACCTAAGGGATAATTAAAAATTAGGCATTAGGTCATACAAGTTTATCCCAATACTTAAAACATGGCTTCAAGACCTTAATTCTCACTAAACCATCCATTAAGCATATGCATGATGTTTTCTAGCTTTCCTTACCCAAAGATGTTTCAAAACTTAGTTGAATCATGCATTTTTATTCTTATCCCAATCACAAAACTTTTCTAAATGGAAATTATTCAAGCTTAGGTAAATTAAGCAAAACTTCCATAAGTTAAGGATAAACTAATCAAACTAGATGGTCAACACAAGATAGAATTAAAGCCTATTATGGCATGCTTCCAACTTTGAAATTAAACCTTCAAAATTCATTCCAAGACATTAGTGAATTGGGGTAAAATGGTCATTTTCTCACATATAGAGGGGAAAATGATAATTTTACTCTAAGTTAGCATTTTTCATGTTTCGTGCTTAATCCCCTGTAATGCGACAATCACTGTAAGTTAGTTTCTAACTTACTGTCAGATTACTATGTATGTGTGATGGGTAAGAGAACTATTGTCTATGTTCATATGTTAATATCTATGCCATATGATGCCATGTCACTACATATTTATCTGTTACATATAATATTTCGTCATGAAATATTTATCTATTACATATAATATTTTGTCATGAAATATTTATCTATTACACGATATATTCTGTTAGACAATGTTTATCTATTATACTATATGTATATATATATTCTGTCACATAATTTTATCTGTTACATGTTATGCCATGTCACGTAATATTATCTATTATACGTTATGCATTGTCATGTAATGGTATCTGTTACACATCATGTCATGTCACGTACTATTTGTTTCTTTCATGTTATGTCAAGTCATGCATCTTAGGTAAATGTCATGTTATGTTACCTCAGGTCACCTGCCTTTTCGTTTCATGTCACGTTATATTTCGAGTACAGTTTGTGTATCTCGAAACCAGTATTTCCACGTCAAGCATGTCTATTTACATTTATCACAATCCTAAATGCTAGGATGGGGTAATATTCTAGTGGAACTCATTTATTCATGTTATAGTGTCTAATCTAGTGTGACGGCCCCTGGCTTAACAAAGTAAAGTTCAATAGGTTTCGAATGGGGCTGAATTAGTTGGTCATAGGAGCGAAGAAGGACACTATTGCTAATGGTGCCTTCCATACATTTCAATTTCATTTTATATGTACTCATGCTAGTATAGATACCTTACACATGATACGTACATTTCATGTTTCATAGTAAGTACATATACTTGTCAATTGGCATGTATGTTAACGCACTCACACCTGCTGCATATACCTGTGTTGTAATGCTGTAATCGGTAGGGACACACGGCTCAAGGAGAACCGTGTAGCACCCGCATTTCACTTTTATTAATGACACTTAATTATTGAATAAGATTCCAAGTTTATGTATTTCACGTTCATACTCATGTTATTTAACGTTTAGTTAAGTTCATGTTCAATTTCAGTCATTTCACATTCAATTCATAATCAATTTTAGTCATTTTAAGTTTAGTTCATGTTCAATTTTAGTCTGTTCAAGTTTGTTCAGTTCTGCTCATGTCAGTTCATGTCATGTCGAGTTCAAAGTTCAGTATGCATTCATTCTTTTACTGTCATGCATGAATTTTTAAACTATGTTAAGTTTCCTAATAATTTGATGAGATTTGTAATCAAATATTACCGTGGTAGTCCCAACTACCATTTCCCTTAGAATGTTTGATCATGTGCCAGGATTATGAGACGTAGTAGATGATCGACTGGAGGTGGTCGAGTAAGCAACAACAGCATGACGCAGGGCTCATCACTCTGATGCTCTATTTCCTCTATAGTATTATGGCATCCTTGACCTAGTTGCGCGAGCTACTCGATGGATTAGCTAGCAGTTACCGTAGTTTTGCATGTACTTAGGGAGTTTTGCCTCTAGTACTAATTATGTTTTAGACTTGTTAGACAAATACTGCAACCTTTTAGATATTAGTTATATTGTGAATGTTATAAATTTTTTTTTATGTTTTTGGGATACATTACTTCTGGTATATAGTATTTCTCAAAGAAAAAAAATTATCTACTGCGAATATTGCATATTGTTAGGTTCATACTAGGTGCATTGCGTCTTTAATTGTCATGAATGGGAGCATGTAACCTTGTGTCCCGACGCATTAGATATCCGTATGATCTTAAGTGGAATCTGGGGGCATCACAGGGTGTTATCAGAGGAATACGTCTCTAGGTTAAACCGACATTTCCTTAGGAGTTATACCAGAAAATAAGATTAGAATTTTAGTGTTCTTTTCGGGCTTGAATTGGCAATATTTAGGCTTGAACAAACTGAAGTGTTGGAGTTTTGGAGTTGAAAAGCATGATAGCATTGGCCACGTAATAGAGGAAACTTGGCCCAATTGTCCAGATCATGGAACATGAACAAAAGTCTTTAATGGAGGGAGTTAACAATTTTGGATTATTCAGAAGAGTTGAAGTTTTAGAAATTGAAGACTCTGAGGAAATATTCCTATTAGGATTTGAATTCTATAGCCTTAGTATATATGTTACTTATTTATGAAGTAAGGGTCTATGACTTTAAGAAAAATGAGCTTAGATTGAATCTGGTTTTTGAATGGGAGACATTAGGAGATGAAACTTTATGAGAGTTGAAGGTATCAAATCCGCGGGCCTTCAATACAAGGTGATATCTTATTTGGAGCGCAAGTTAGGAAGATGAATCTAATCAGATTCGTAGCTATAGATTGTGTGAACTATTTATTGAATCAAAATACTAGTGTTTTTGTATTAGCTTGAATGGTGGAATAGCTGAATTGAATTCTTAGTCTGACACACGACCCTACTTGTCCCAGGACGAAGCACATCATAATTGCCCAATAAGAAACAAGTGAAAGGGGATAATAAGGTGGGACAACACCTTTTCTTGGTTAGAGGGTATGATGTGACATAGACTGTTCGTCAATTGTAACAAATGATGAAGCTGCAGCAAGAACTAATCCAGAGTCAGTAACTACATCTGTTGACAAGAGAATTAGGAAACTTAGTTGTTCAGATCGGGGAGGGATCCAAAGCAGGGTTAGGGAGTCGATTTTCCCCATAATCAGTTATACGACATGAGGCATTAGAATTTGAGTCTCTGGTGCAAGAAGACATGACGGTGGAACAATACGCTATCCGGTTCATGGAACTTGAAGGATTTGAGCCTTATTTGACTGCCACAAAGGATATGTATGCACTAAAGTTTCAAGGAGGTTTACAGCCAAGGATCTACCTCATGGTGACTCGTCCTCAAATAAAAAATTTCTAGGAAATGGTTAATGCGACAATTATTGTAGAAGCCATGTATGGAGGCTTAGCTACTTTTACCAACTCAAAAAGAAAGAGAGATAGCCCATGTGCTACTGGTGGAGGCTCGAATAACAGAAGAGTAATAATTGAAACAGACAAAGGAAAGGGCATCAAGACTGGAGGACAAATGTCCATTCAATTACCTATCTGTAGAGAGTGTGGTAGGAAGCATGGAGGAGAATGCATGCTCGCTTCAGGGGCCTATTTCAACTGTGGTGAGCTAGGCCATATGAAGGGAGAACCCTCTATGCGTCAAAACATTAAAGCTACCGCCAGCAAGAGTTAGACGCCGACCACATACCCGATTTGTGGAGTGTGCATCAAGCAATATGGAGGCAAGTGCAGGATTGTGTTGGGGACCTATTTTAGGTGATGTTGACTGGGTCATATGATCAAATACTGCCCTAGTGTTGCTTTGAGGAAGAAAATAAGTGGGGTTTCCCTCAACGGTGACTACAAACCAAAGTCGAGGCACCACGTACCCGTTAGAGTGTACGTTGTCACACAGGGAGACGCAGATGCTGACGCCCCAGAAACTGAAGGAGCTGGCATCGTCACTGGAATTTTCCTAAGACTTACGTATTGTTAAGCTTAGTTAAGTTTGATTGGATTGCAATTGATCGTATTATTGCATTATTTTTATTTTGGGGTAATGTCAAGTCATTAAGGTTTGTAACTTGTACACTGTTTGATTCAAGCGAGCCCTTGTTTTTAGGGATTGTGGTATCGTACGAGATTTCAGCTCGGAAGCTGAATTGTTACCCAGGTGGTAAGAGTAACAATTCTCATTAGGAGTATTACTATTCATACTAGTGTAGATATAGAATACACTTTAGTAGTACGAGGAAGGATATTGAAGGTCGATGAATTAGTATTCCACATATTGGAGGTTGTTTTTATTCTGAGGATGCTATAGAGTTTGTGTTCAAAAGAGTAAAGTGATTGGGAGAAGTCTTGGCCTTAGTAGGATTCACTTAAGATATTTGTTTTACCCAGCTGCCAGTAAATGGTTTCTGGCGAAGCAATATGTTTGTGGAAACGTAGATCGCCCTTATATTGGAGACAATTATATGGGGAGTAAAATTTTGGTCTTGAGGATTTACGTGAATGGTAGGAACATATTCATTTGACTAGAGTTAGAATAAGAGGCTGCTCTCGATGGATAGAAGAGCTATGCCAACCATAAGAGAGAAGGCCTTGATTTTAGGTTCATGCCTAATCGATTATCGAGGTTCCACCTAAGAGGAGGATCGATTTTTTTTGGTTAGGAATGAGTAAGCTAGTCCTAGGTAGATAGAATTCCTTGAGGAAATAGAGAAAGTGAATTCAGTTGTATATGGATTAAATTTTTTTCAACTGAATTACAAGGACACTTGAAGTGTATCGCTTATATTTTTCCAAGGAAGAGTTTTGGAGATTATATGTTGAAGTCTTAGATTCAGAGAGTATATCGGTATGACTCAACCTACTTCATGGAAGGATTCCAGTACAAATTGAAATTGTTGATTTGAGAAAGAGAGTTAAGGAATGGCAGGATCTCAATGGTGAATTATTTGTGGTGAATAACTCTTTGAGCAATAAGGAAAGTAGTAAGGCAATGATTCAGTGTCTTAGACGTTTAGCCTCGAACTAGTTCAATTTCAGTAGTAACCTTTGTGAATGTTATATTCTTCTCTTACATGGTTGAAGTTATTTTATGAACCCATGTTATGATATAGATAAGATTGTGTAGCCTATGAGAGAAAGGCTTTACCTCATGAAGAACGTTACCTACCTCTTCACCCGATCCCGTGGATGGATCGAGATAGCTTTAAAGTGAGGGTGGCAAGGGATGGAGCTGAGTCTAGCTGAGCAGTAGAGGAGCACACGCAATCATCAATCCTAAACCCAAAAAATCAAGATCATCGATGTCGTCTACTCATCAAGGATGACTGCTCGTTGAGGGTCACGTACCTAACATTAATGATGAGGAGCTCAAGCAGCACCTTAGCCTCGAGCATTCGGTAATGTGGTTGATAATTCTGAGGACAACATTTTCTGCTATCCAGCTAAGCATACGACATCATGCCGATGGATATCGATGCACCACCATCGGCACCGACCAGCGACGATGTAACACCCCGTATTTTAGTGTAATTTTTACTGAAGGATTTTTATTATTTATTCAAAAATTTATTCTCTTATTTTAAAATTGGTTGGATTTTTAGTGAGTTTATTTTTATGATTTTAATTTGGTGAAAATTATTTTTATGTGCTTTCTTAATATTTATTTATTGTTATGTATTTAAATTGCTTTTAATATTTAAATTAATTACTGGGTGATTTAATTATTTCAATTTGACTTTACCATTACGTTTAAATTATTTTATTTTTACCCTTTTGTATTTCTGGGACATGTGTTAAACTTTATTTTGGGATGATTTTGTAAACTCTTTTACTGATGTTTACTTGTATCTAAATTCTGGTACTTAGTTGACTAATCCGCTGCGTTGTTGTTGTATACCGTTGCATGTACACACACTGGCACTTCGTTGGGATGTGTGACCGTGTTGTCATCATCCCGGCTTCTCGATTCCCGTGTTTTCTCTACATGGGGGTCGGGGGCGCCACAGGTGGTATCAGAGCAGTTCGGCTCTGGGTAAAACCACATGTCCCATAGGTGCAGTACCAGAAAGTTTTAAAAGTTGTGATTTGAAAATTATTTAATTTAAAGTTTGTGGTTTTTATTGGTTTTATTTAGTTATTGTATATTACTTGTTTGTTTATTTATTTTATTGATTTATTTATGTTATGTTATTTTATTGTTTTAATCATTTTATTGTGAGCTACTTCATTGGTTTTATGCATTTTGTCGTATGCTATTTTATGTATGAAATTTTAATTGTTATGATTTGATTTTGTTTTGTTTTGTTTTGTTCGGAATTGAAAGGCGGGTTAAGGATTACGCTATGACAGGAAGATAGTATGACTGGGAAGGCCATTGTTAGGCTTGAACATTTGGTGTAATAGGTTTGGACTCTTGGTGATTGGTTTGTTTTAATATCGAGGTTCGAACATCTTGGTCAGAGTGAACTTTTTGGAGTAGGAATTCGAATTGCTGCTAAGGAGGGGAATAATTTTAAATTGCTTAGGATAATTAAGGTCTTAGGTTCCGTAGAATTTATGTAATGAGTTTTTGGGGTAGGAGGTTGTAAGTTCAAATTTCAAGGTTAGATTTATGATAAGTTCATCTGAGGTTTGAGGCTTCATAGTTTTTAGGAAATAAGTTATGAGATTTAAGGTGGTAAGTTCAACAAGCAATTAAAGGATTACTTAGATTAGAAGTTTTCGATCTTGCCGACCTTGATAAGCAATTTGATAACATTTGGAGTTTTAGAATTTACAAGTTTTATAGGGTGAATGTTTTAGATTTGAGGTCATCGATTTTAAGGATTTCGGAAAATGATTTTATTTTGTTTAAGGTTTTAGAATTACAAAGTTGAAGGACTGAATTAAAATAGGATTGATGAGAGTTGAGTTACTGATATGAGAATTTTTTTAGGATAATTTCTTTGGAGACTGAAGGGAATTATCTAGTTCGTGTATTTTCTGAGGATTGAGGATGTTGATCTAATTCGAAAGATTATTGCTTTTAGCTCGATGTTTCAGTGATAGGTTGAGGATTTAATCTGTATCAATTTTAAGGATAAGAGATGGTGCAGATTTAGGAAATGATTTTTGTTGATTTCGAGGATATAGGTCTAGTGATGGAAATGGTAATGATGATCATCTGCACGTTTGGAGGATTATTGGTTTTGGCTAAGGGTGCGTGACATTGATGTATAGTAGTGGTGAGTGGTTATGGATTTCGGAGAGTATAAGTCCTAGTCTCATTATGGTTTGGAGGAAGAGATTTTGGTAGGTGTTGAAGAGGAGTCGACACAATAGTGGTAATTTAAGAGACCTTGGCTTGGAGTTTTTGGTGAGTTGATCGAAGTGTGCAGTTGAAGTGGGTTACTCAATGAAGCATGGTTGGGAATAGTTATTGTGATTATCTTCAGGAATTAATTGTGACTTGAGTTCACCTAGGAATTTAAATTTTTGAGGTTATACTTTCTTTTGGAAATTGAGCATCCAGTTGGTTGAATTAAGGACATTGTTATTTAACTGGAAGAGAGATTGTTGGGACATCATGTATGGTGTATGATAAGATCTTCGAAGTTGAACCTTAGGTATCAACAGTGGATAAGATGATCAAGTATGCGGTTAATAAAGCATTAGGATCCTTGGGTGCTTTGCAATGACTTTTGGTGGATTGAAGATTTGAGCAGTATGGTTTGCCTTGAGGTTTAATAGTGATGTACTATTGAAGGAACTAGTTATGTTAATGCTAGCTTGTAGGAGTAGAGATAAGTGAGGGAGTTACCAAGAAGGTTTTGATAATGTTTTGGTGTAATCTATGGTGGTTCTTAGTGAGTTTAGTCACCGCTAGATTAGATGTTGTTCAGAATGTAAGTGATGAGCTTTTGGGTTTAGATTGTCAGGTAGAAGTTTATAGGCGCTCTTATTGGTTGGTTGGGTTGGAAATCGAGCCTTTTAAGGTATGCTCCTTATCGTAGATGAGGTGGATGTATTTTGGGTTGAGATTGCTTATTTTCAAATTGGGAAGCTGAGGTTGTTTGAGTTTGGGTTTCTGTCAATGATCATGGATGTATTTTATGGAATTGATTTTTGTTTAAGGCTGCGAGAGTTAATTGAGGAATTTGAGTTATAATTCGTGGTTTTTGGAAAGGGAGTATTTTTCTACCAAGATGTGATAAGAGTTTTTGTTCAATAGGAATGGAGCCACCTTGTACTTGATGGTGTTAGTTTCATGAGAACATAAGTTTTATGCATGTGGCGAATATCAGAGTGCGCAGCAGAAGCGTGGTATTTTTGGTTGTAGTCAGGAGTTCAGATTGTGCTGATTTTGGAGAATTAGTGGTGACTTGAATTTTGACAAGATACTTGTAATTGGAGATTAATCATTTAGTTGTGCAATTTGTTATTGATGGTTAACTTTGGAAGTGGCTATTAGGTTACCAAAAGTAGAATTCAATGGAGGTTTAGAAGTTGTAGCATAGGAGTTGATTGAGGTTGGCACATAGTATTGTAAGGGCTATTGATCATTGGAATTTTCTAGATGTGGTATTAAGGTTCTCGAGGAAATGAGATTTTGGATAGTATAGTCACCCTGGGAATACTGGTTGTGATGTGCCACTGGGAGACTAATACGAGTATGTTGGATATCACTTTGTTTATTGAGAAATGTGACACGTGTCGTCGAGTGAAGGCCGAGCCTCAAAGACCTGCTGGTAGACTTCAACCTCTCCCTATTCCAAAGTGGAAGTGGGATGATATTTCTGTGGATGTTGTAGTGGGTTTGCCGAGGAACCGTAGTGGAAAGAATTCAATTTGGTACATTGTTGATCGGTTGACCAAGAGTGCCCATTTCTTGCCTGTTAATAATACTGACTCTTTGGGTAAGTTGACTCGGTTGTATGTCTTGGAGATAGTGCGTTTGCATGGAGTACCCAAGAGCATTGTGTCGGATCGGGACCCGCAGTTTATGTCCCATTTTTGGAAGAGTTTGCAGGCAGCTTTAGGCACTAAGTTGAAGTTTAGTAGTGCATATTACCCTCAAACAGACGGTCAAACAGAGCGTACTATTCAGACTCTGGAGGATATGTTGTGGTCTTGTGTCATGAAATTTCAAGGAAGTTGGGAGAATCATCTGCCGCTTATCGAGTTCTCTTATAATAACAGTTTTCATTCCTCCATTCAGATGGCCCCGTATGAAGCTTTGTATGGAAGGAAGTGTAGATCGCCCTTGTGTTGGGATGAAGTCGGCGAGAGCAAATTGTTTGTGCCTGAGATAATTCAAGAAATGAAGGATCAAGTTCAGTTTATAAGGACTAAAATGGTAGAAGCGCAAAGTCGCCAGAAGAGTTACGCAGATACAAGAAGAAGAGACTTATCCTTTGAAGAAGGTGATTGGGTTTATCTTAAAGTCTCTCCTATGAAAGACGTTAAGCGCTTTGGTAAGAAATGAAAGCTTAGTCCAAGATATGTTGGCCCTTTTCAGATCGTAGAGAAAGTTGGGCTTGTTGCTTATAGAGTTGCCTTGCCGGATTATTTTGGGGATGTTCATGATGTGTTTCATGTGTCTTCATTGAAGAAGAGTTTTGGACAGCAAGAGCCACGTTTTGTTGACCCTGAACGCATTCAACTTCAGCCTAATCTTACTTATGAAGTTGCCCCGACGCAGATTGTAGATTGGAAAGATCAAAGATTAAGGTCCAAGACAATACCTATGGTGAAAGTGTCATGGGGTGATCCGTTGGCTCAAGATTTCTCTTGGGAAAGAGAAGCCGACATGAGAGAGCATTATCCTTACTTGTTTGTTTGATTTTGACGGTATGTTCTAAGTATGCTCTCGGTTGAATCTTGTTCCTGTCTTAGTTTAATGTTTGACCTTGCTAATTTCGAGGACGAAATTTTTTTTAAGGGGGGGAGGATGTAACACCCCGTATTTTAGTGTAATTTTTACTGAAGGATTTTTATTATTTATTCAAAAATTTATTCTCTTATTTTAAAATTGGTTGGATTTTTAGTGAGTTTATTTCTATGATTTTAATTTGGTGAAAATTATTTTTATGTGCTTTCTTAATATTTATTTATTGTTATGTATTTAAATTGCTTTTAATATTTAAATTAATTACTGGGTGATTTAATTATTTCAATTTGACTTTACCATTACGTTTAAATTATTTTATTTAATTTGTGGTTTTAAAATCATTTCCGTTGGATCATTTTCGTGACCCAAGTTATGAGGATTGGACCTCATTTCTTTTTCCCTCTTTTTCTTTCCTCTCCTTTTCTTTTCCTTCCTTTTTCTCTTTTTCCCTTATTTTCCTTCGGCTTATTTCTTCTCCCGCGCACGGACTCTCTCTCTCTCCTCGTGCGACTTCGGCCTCCACCCCAGCCCGCCGCCGTCCGTCGGTGGTGGTCGACACCGCCCCCTCCATTCGGTTCCCCTGCCGCTGGCGACCTTACCCCACCAACCTCACTTCCATCCAAGCCGCCGTTAGCCCCCACGAGACCCACGAAGCCGCGGCACTCTTTCCGCCGTTGCGCCGCCGTCGCAACTCCATTGTCCACCATCTTCCTACCACTTCATCCCCGACCTCTTGGCAACCATTTGGACCCAACCCCGGCTCCGATCCGTTACCGGTGAAGCCCCACCAAGTCCATTTCCGATTTGTATATTTTTGGCCTTAAACCACCATTTGCGCCGTCATTCACGGCAAACCACCACCACCATTGGCTTCACCGACCTCTCTAGGCCCTACCCTATCATTTTGGGGTCTTCGTTTGTCTCCGTTGGAAAGTGGGTATTTGTGACCCACGGCCACAGTGTATTTTACACTGTGGTGTTGCTCAGACGTCGCCTTTTTCAGCTTCGTGATCCTCCGGAAATTATCATATAGCGCTGTAAGTATTTCTCCAAAGTATTCTCATGAATTTTATGTATTTTTGCACTAACGCATTTCACTGTATTTTTTTGGCATGCCGGACTGAGTCCGAGGAGTACGGGGGTCGGATGGATTTGTGATTGGAGTTGTTGGTTTGATTGGATTGGATTGGATTGGTTATTGGTTATTGGTTATTGATGGATTTTGGATTGGTTGGTTCATGTGCATTTCATGCATGTTCATGTTTGTAAAGGAAAACTGGGTTTTCGTGTATTGCATTCATGTTCATGTGTTTATGAAAACTGGGTTTTCATGTGAGAATGGAATTTGGGTGCGTGCGTATCACGACCCCAAGCCGAGATGGGGCATTATCTCGGTGGAGCTCCTCTGGTTACTCGGGAGCGGAATAAACTGAGTAACGTCCCCTGGATTGTCGCTGGGCGACAATGGGATCGGACGAGAGATTCGTGCCGACTCCGTGGTCCTTCTGCTGGCGGGGACTAGAGGATGTCTGGCCATGTACGCGCTGGGCGCGGAACTGGGCATCGCTCGTTGCGTAGTGGGTGCTCGGCCATGTACGCGCTGGGCGCGGAACTGGGCATCGCTACGAAGCCAGGACATGCGGATGGTCCCTAGGGGAGGCCATGGTGCATAGGGTATTGACGGATTAAATGGACTATTTTCTGGGAAAATAGTGTGAGTTGGATTTTGTGTAAATCATTTTCTGGGAAAATGTTTTACGGATTATTTTGGGCCAAATGGGATTCTGGCGTGTGTTGATAAATTAATCATTTTCGGGGAAAATGATATTTTGAGGAAAATGCATATTTCTTCATATGCATGCATGTTGGTGGCATAATGCATTTTATATTCCTGAGTATATTTTTGGGTTATACTTACCTTCGGTACCATTCTGTGGTAACGCAGATTTTGATGCAGAGGAGGAGGAGGAGGGCGAGCCTGAGGAGACGGCTCCGCCCGAGGAGTGATCTGGAATCACTGGTTATTGTTATTTTATTTTTACCCTTTTGTATTTCTGGGACATGTGTTAAACTTTATTTTGGGATGATTTTGTAAACTCTTTTACTGATGTTTACTTGTATCTAAATTCTGGTACTTAGTTGACTAATCCGCTGCATTGTTGTTGTATACCGTTGCATGTACACACACTGGCACTTCGTTGGGATGTGTGACCGTGTTGTCATCATCCCGGCTTCTCGATTCCCGTGTTTTCTCTACATGGGGGTCGGGGGCGCCATAGACGATATGTCCAGTGATGGATAGTAGGCTTGGTGAGCAACATCTTCTCCTTAGTTTTGTTGATTGTTAGTACTTGCATCGATTTCGAGGACCAAATCTTTTTTTTAGTAGGAGAGGATGTAACAACCTGCTAGAAATTCAATGGTGAAATTTATATAGGCTTTAGGAACCTTGCGATGCTAGAAGCGTAGGTTTTAGTCTGCCAGTACAGTCAATGTTACCACTCACAATGGTGTTAGAAGCATGACTTTTAATTATTTGAAATAGTTAGAAGTGTCAAAATGCGATATGACTTGTATTAGACCCAGTTGATTATTTAGGATTTTATGGCGCAATAAACTCATTTTTAGTTTTCGGACGAAATGCTTGTTCAAAAACGCATTTTGTTTATTTCGAGGCACTTCAAAGTTGAATTTAGATAAACGAATTCATAGTTAGGTTAGTGTGTATGCTTAGGATTTTACAGTGCAAAGTTTATTTTTACTTTTTTCGTAGTGAATAATAACCTCGATAGTAGCACCAAGTGCATTGTTTTCTAAATCACAATGTGAAATGCCAAAATTAGATTAGAAAAGTTTTATTTAGAAACTTGACAAGATCTTAGCTATATTTGGTGAATAGTATTGGACACTTAACACCAAGAGAAACCATGAGATGGAAATATGAAGGAAATTAAGGTGTGAGATCATGCTACCTAAGCAAAATACTAGTCCATCCAACCAACTATTTTGTGCCAAACCAAATTGGGTTTTAACCCTAGTGAAATTCTAAATACTTAGAATCAAATTGAAACCTCAAAATCTTGGAGGAAACCGAAACCCTAAACGGTTACTCCAAACCCCATACTGGATTTCCAAACCTTAAATGGATGCAATTTTTAGTATTGTGTTTAATCACTTTCACATGCTATTTATCCCTCAAATTCAAGTTATAATATCATTATTCAACCCTTTAAACCTTGAAAATTTGATTGGGTCAAGAAAAATTGGATTTAGGCTTGATAGCATCTCAAAGCCTAATCAAACTCTCTTTAAACCTCAAAATGAAGCCCATTCAGTTAAGGCCCATTAGGCCCACGAATTTTGGCCACCTAGGCAAAGCTTCTTAAGGAAGTTGCCACCCACGACAGTCTCAAATAGTCACTGGATGTGAGAGGGAAATCCATCTCACCACTTCCCTACTACACGGCAACAGCAGTAGCCCATTCCCACTCACTATTTGCACTCTTTTGTGATCTAATCACCATTCATCAAAGTGTCACTCAAGCCCATACTTCACTCTTCAAAATTTCATTAGGCGTGCAAGTTTGAAGATTTTAGGAAATGATTTGTAAATATATGATTATTATGCAAGAAAATACTCAGTTGGGTCATAGGTTTGATGATCTCGGCTAGATCCATGTTATGTTTTACTTTAGCCATGTGATTTTAAGTTTAATGCTTAGATATACTTTAAGAAATATTTTGTTAACCGTATGATGTTGTTGGTTTGAAGATTTCATCATGATATGTCTCGGATCAAGTGTTTGATCAAACTAAAGTTGAGAAAAAATTCTGATTTTGACTAAGTGTTGGAGTCAAGTACTTCAAGTGAGGTTTTGTGATTTTGGTGACTTTTATGTGTTGATTCACAACATGTTAGTTCTTAGAAATGTGTTATGAACATGTTAGAAGAAGGTTTTGAATTTTTTGAAATTCTTGGAGATGTTTTGAAAAGGATCAAAACCTTAAGATTTAAGGGTTTGTATTTTGGTAAAAAGTATGGATCTTTTGCTTAAAATGTTTTGTGTTTATGTGAAGTAGATTTTGTTGTATGTTTTATGCATGTTTTTAAGCTTAGGATATGAAGATGCTTGTTGCAATATTTCGGTTTCATCATGAGTTTATAAATTGGATGAAATTGTAACAAAAATCAAGATATATGGCCTTTGGAAGTTTCGGCCTCATGGTGTTTTTCATAGTTATGATTGATTTTAAATTTTTCGAAGTTGATATTTGAGTTTATGACAAAATTTAAATGAGTAATGTAAATTTTGGTATTTTTTGAGTTAGAATGTGAAATCTTTAAGTTAGGGATAAAATAGTCATTTTCTCATATGTAGAGGATAAAATAGTAATTTTACTCTAAGTTAGCATTTTTCATGTTTATAAGTTATTAGTGATAAAGTTTCTAACATTTAGAACTCATACGTATAGTTTCTCGTGTTTCGTGCTTAATCCCTGTAACGCGAGAATCATAGTAAGTTTGCCTCTAACTTACTGTCAGATTATTATGTGTATGTGATAAGTAAGGGAACTATTGTTTATGTACTTATGTCATGTCACTACATGTTTATCTATTACACACAATATTCTATCAAGAACTATTTAACTGTTACGTCAAGTTATCTATCATTTTCGTTTCAGGTCCTGTTATATTTCGAATATAGTTTGTGTATCTCAAGACCAATATTTCCATGTCATCCAAGTATGTTTACTTTTATCATGACCCTAAATGTTATGATGAGGTAATATCTTAGTGTAA
This sequence comes from Juglans regia, assembly GCF_001411555.2. NCBI lineage: Eukaryota > Viridiplantae > Streptophyta > Magnoliopsida > Fagales > Juglandaceae > Juglans > Juglans regia. Next base: position 17,675,307 of record NC_049902.1, on the reverse strand, counting down.
CTCATTTGCTCACGCTAGAGTGTTTAATCTAGTGTAAAATCCTCTGGATTGACAAAGTAAAGTTTGATGAGTTTTGAATGGGGCCTAATTAATTGGTCACCGCAGCGAAGAAGGGCACTAACGTCGAAGGTGCCCCCCATACATATTTCAATTTCATTTTATACTTGCTCAAGTTGGTGCAGATGCCTGACACGGGATACATACATTGCATGTTCCACTGTAGGTGCAGATACCTGTTAACTGACACGTATATTAACGGGCACTCACATCTGGTACATATACTTGTGTTGTGATGCGGTAATCGGTAGAGACACATGGATCAAGGGGAACCGTGTAGCACCCACATTTCACTTTTATTAATCATGCTTAATTATTGAATAAGATTTTAAGTTCATGTATTTCACATTGATGCTCATGTTATTTAACATTCAGTTCATGTTCAATTTCAGTCAGGTCACGTCAGTTCAATTCTGCTCATGTCAGTTCATGTCATGTCGAGTTTCAAGTTCAGTCTGTGCTCTGTTTAAATCATGTCAGTTTATGCCATATTATATATTGAGTCACGTCATACTTATTTATGATTATCATATTTGTATTCATGCTTTTATTGTCATGCATGCATATTTAAACTGTATATTAAGTTTCCTATTAACTTGTTGAGATTTTAAATTGAATTTTATCATGATAGTCTCAACTACCATTCCCTCATGGAGTTGTAGATCGTGTGCCAGGATCAGGAGATGCAATAGATGATCGAATGGAGGCAGTCAACTAGACAGCGATGGCACTACGCGAAGCTCATCACTTCGATGCTCTATTTTCTCGATAGTATTATGGCATTCTTAACCGAGTTGCACGAGCTACTCGATGGATTAGCCTAGCAGTTACCGTGGTTTTGCATGTACTTAGGGAGCTCTGTGTGCAGTACTAATTATGTTACAGACATGTTAAACAAATACTGCAAGCGATATTAGTTATATTGTAAATGTCAAAAAATATGTTTATGTTTTTGGGATACATTACTTCTGGTACATAGTATTGCTCAAAGAAAAAAATTATTCACTGTTAATATTGCATATTGTTAGTTGCATGTTAGGTGCATTGCATCTTTAATTGTCATGAATGGGGACAGATAACCTTGTATTGCATGTCCTGACACTTTAGATATCCATCCGATCCCTAGTGGAATTTGGGAGCGTGACTCTCTCTTACTGCAAGGAGGTGGGATGACTAATCTTCTGTGACAACATGACAATGCACATCTTCTTACGATGAGTTTCACCCACAATTTCATAGTACAAAAAAATCTGACTGATAGAGTGCTTCAATATTATTTTCATGATAGACAATTAGAGGACAAGATCATTTATTTATTGCCATTTTCTGAATAAGCTTTACTTTTAACTGCTGATTTTTAGTATTTTTTAGATAATTATTAGGGAGCACGCCTACATCCTGTCTTTAGCAAGTGATTAATAAATGGACCCAATGAAATAACAAAGGTTCTGATTGTGAGTAATTGGACGGTTGAAGTTTAGTCACGCAAATTTATTATTTTTGTTATTACTTTCGGTGATAGGACATTGATGTTTGGATTTTCTACGAGTAGAGGTATGCCTATAAGACCGACAATTAATTATGCATGGTCCTGACTAATATCTTCGTAATCCTATTTTTAGCGACGGGGGTAGAAATTTATTTTTGGAGGGGCGAGGAAATATTAATCAAGAATGTTTAAACATAAGATTTCTCCCTCTTCAAGAAAAGTTTCTATTATGTCTCAAGTTCATAAGGAAAAATAATAAAGGACACTTAAGGAAACAAAAATGATATTTATAATTATAAAATACGTAAGTGCCACACAATCATTTTAAAAAAGAGTGAGTAAATATGAGACCTATATGATTTTTTTTAATAGTGAACCCTACTCTTTTTTAAAAGAATTACATAGCGCTTATGTAATTTACGTGTATTTAATATTACTCGAGAAAATAGAAAAAAATCATATGTACAAAAGATAAAGCAAAAGAGGAAAAAAAAAAAAAACTTGAATATGAATTGCTTATAACAAATAAAAAAAAAGTATGCTCATAGAAAAAAAAATGTATTAATATTTGGGTATATCTATACATAAAATTTTAGAAATAGTTTAGGGTCAAGATTTTAAATTTTTGAGACAATTCATTTTCATAAAAGGTTGTGGTTATATTATAAATATTATTTGAAACTTAAATGTGTTTGTTTCTTAATTTTTTCTAAAATTATGATTATTATATTTCTATATGAGCAATTGATTTTAATTTGTTTTGGTGCAACAAGAATAATTCTTTGTGATTTTATGACAATAACTGAGGGAAAAATTTGAAATAAATAAAAAAACAGAAACTTGAAGAGATTTTAGGGGCCGGTGACACCCACTCGGCCACCCCTAAATTATCTGCTTCTGCCTATTTGTAACGCTCGGCATTGTGGTGGGACTTTTACAAATAGTTTTACAAAATGAAATAGGAATTACTGAACTTATTAAAACTTTTTCTTTCTTCCCAGGATATAAAAGATTCCATGGTTAAAATTTTAAACATGTTTTATAAATCTAAAAGAGAGTTTGCAGTGGAATCCATTTAATTAAAATATATAGTCCTTTCATAAAACGTGAGTTCATACATTTAATAAAACCTGCCTAGACTTCTGTCACATTTTTCTTACCCATGTCTGTCCTAACGCTTTATCCTCATTTTATTCCTAGGTGGGGCACAGATAAACAAAATGAGTCGATCACTCAGTAAGCATTACTACATACTGTATAAATATACTAACATAAATTTTCATTCATGCATTTATCATTCTTCTACATACTTTACATAAAACATTTTCTTTCTTTAGAAAACATTACAAGGTGGGGCTTTTTCTTTAAAAACAAGTTTTCCTTCCTCATAAAATATTTCTCACACCTTGCACATTCATTCATGAAAAAACTAAACCATTTCATACATTCAACTAACTCTTATCATTGCCTGGTATACTGTGATGACCAAGGTTTTTGCTAAGCTTTCCATGCAATTTTATTAAATATTGTTAATTTGGGTCAAGAGAAGGTGGAGTAACCCAATTAGAAATTTAGTTTGGTACTAGCCATCTAAGGCCTTGAGAAAGGCCCAAGCCCATGAGTGATTCGGCCTCTATAGGGGAATTAGGGTTTTTAAAGTCCATTAAAACTAGGGCACATGCCCAACCCAATTCCTTGGATGCCACATGTCATCGAATGGAGCCTATAGCTAGGACTTGATGAATCTGGACTGAATTGACGGAAGAGAGGACATAGAGAGAGTCTAGGGTTTTGGCCTTGCACGCCTAGAGGACCACCCACCTTCTTGCCATGCGTCATGCATGCAAGAAGGCTTGCTTGTAAGAAGAGGTATTGTGACACTTGTCACTAATAGTGAAAGGTTTCTAGAAGGGAAATGACAAGGCTATGGAAATTTGGAACTTGAAGGAAGCCCAGGGCATGCACGGCAACCATAGAGAAAGGTGATATGCTTTTTGCCATGTGTCATGCATGCAAAAGGGAAGGAAAAGATGTCTTATCTTGGAAAAGGGCAAGATCTTGCTTGGGAAGAGAAGGCCTACATGCCTATGAGGATTCTAGAAGAATCTTGTGGAAGACAAACTTGAGATGGATGGCTAGGGCAAGGGAGTTTGTTCATTTTTGCCACCCACCATGACCAATCACACAATGTCCAAAATATTTTGGTGAAAGAAAATCTTCTTGGGAGGAGATGGAAATTTCGGCCACCATGCACACACACACTCTTCACATGCCACTTGGTACACTTGTAGGAGATTGAGGAAGATCCTAGCTAGATGAAAGACTATTTTGCCATAAAATTCATTGAACCAAGACATAAGATGAAGGGCATTTAGGGGATGGAGGATTTCGATCTTGAAAGTGAGGCGCCACTTGTCCAAAAAGTTCCCTTGTGTTCCCAACACAATCAAATGGTGGGAAAGGGGAAGAGGCTCAAGGGTGATGTGCCACTTGGCATCCATGCAAGGAAGTTTAGCTTGTTCAAGAAGCCTCTTATGTCTACAAAAGGAAGAGGAGCCAAAAACCCAAAAATGTTTAGTCACTTGGTGAATTTCTCTTCAAGCTTTCGGCCACAACATTCTCTCTACTTTCCATCACTTTCTCTCTGTCCAAAACACCATCCACACTACATTCACTTCTTTCAAAACACCATTTTATGTGCAAGTAAAGCTAGAGGATACTTTCTAAGAAGAGAGTCACGCAAGGTAAGAAGCAAGAACACTCTTTTCCCTTACACTAAACACACGGCCAAAGGAAGCAAGTTTCAGACTTGACAAATTTCACCATGAACACATGCTCAAACACACATGACCAAGAAGGATATAGTTTCGGTTCTTGTGAAGTTTCTCACATGAGCATACCCATACACACATTTAGCTAGATTAGGGTTTTAGACTTAACTTCATTTGCTTTAAGCTCGTAAACATGCTGTTTTGAGGAAAGAAGGCCACGACTTTAGTGCTTTTATGAACTAAGGTTTCGTTTTATGCAAGATTCGGACTTGAGGAAGGGAGGTCCGAACATTGGGAGACTATTTCTTGGAAATATGTCGAGAGCACAACACTCACACATGGATTAGGGTTTTGGATAACAGATCCTAATGATTGTTATATATATATATATATATATATTAATATATATATTTTATGTATATGTCATGTGAACTCGTTTGTTGTTTGGTTGCATTTAGGTACTTGAAATGATGATATTCTTTCATGTGATATAATCAGTTCCTTGTATGATTATTCAATATTTGGTTGAAATGGTTTATAGTTGTTAGTTCATATCATGAAAATTGAATGAGAGGTCACATTTAGGGTTCGGATTGCATGATTCTTAACATGTTCATGGATATTTGTTATATGACCGAATCGTTTATAGAATTAAGCCCATAAAATACGTGCCTTTCCATAAGTTCACTAGCATGTTTCAGCTACACATGCATGTTCATTGATAAAGTTTTATTAAACGTATTAGAAGATTCTAAGTTCATGAAAAGTTGGTGTAATGTGTATATCCAAGAATAATAGGTTTCGACCATTAGCATAGATGAAGGGTTAGCATGATGTGACTAAAATTTTAAAGGCATGAAATTAATTCTCATGCATGTTAGTGTTTATGTGTCTCGGCCATTGCATAATACATGTGAAGTTGTGAATGTGCTCTCTTTGTTTGTTGATTGAATGCCTTAGAATTTATGGTCGCATGTTTTAATATTTTCAAACCGTAACATGAAATGTACATGGATATGTATGATTGTTGTTACATAAGTCATGAATAAGCTTCGACATTGCATGTGTCCCATGAAAGTTCAAAGTTTCATAGTTCATGTCACATGTATTGGGTTTGTGAAAATCTTTCAAAAAGAAAAGGAGTCATTTAAGAGTTTTGTCACGACTCCAAAGGCTAGGATGAGGAAATGTCCTAGTGGATTTCTCATGTTCACTCAGAAGTGTCTAAAATGGGGTGGTAACCCCTAGGTCGACAAAGTATAGTCGGCAGACCTCGAATGGTTCTGAAAAGAAAAGGACATTGGAGTGGAGTTGCACCTAAAGCTAGTGGCCTACGGTGAAGGCGAAAAGCGAACTGCCATAACATTAATGATTAAAAGTAAGACGTAGTCACCTTGGTAAAAGTGGCAGTGGTTGACGCAGTAATCAGTGAGGAACACACAATTTATAGAGGAATCGTGAGGTATTCATTTATAAGTTAAAAGTCAAAGAAAGGCCTTGAACTCCAAGTTATGCTATGATATATGAACAAGAACCCAAGCTCACAAGTATGTTAAATGAACAAGTATGAAAATAATGAAAATATGTTTTATGAAAGAAAAGGGTTATGAAAGTTATGATGTACACGGTATTTTTTGAGAAAAGTCAAATGCATAAGTGAAGTTTCATGTCCATGCATTCATTTCAACTTTGCTTACATATGCTTTTGAAATCTGTTACATGTTATTTGTTTACTTACTAAGATTTTTTAAAATCTCATTGTTGTAAATTTCACTACCATTCTCCTACTCGGAATGGTAGAAGTTGTGATAGGAACCCAAGAGGATAGTAATGGGGAAACGCAAGAGACCAACTCCCCATATGCCTAAGGAGTCTCTGGAGAGACACGAGGTCTCTAAGGAGTTGTCGCTTTTGGAAAGGTTTGAACTTGCCGACCAATTTATCATTGAGGTGTTGCAGTTTTTTGAGCAAATGAGGAGGATTCTAAATTAGGACAAGGCCAAGTAGGATCGGCCTCATTAAAAGACTTATGTTATGGGACTTCTTTTGAGGAATGACTTATTTTGATGACACTTGATGTCATGGTCCCATGTTTTGGTAGTCTCTTTTGAAATAATTAAATCTTTGATGACTTTTATGAAATTCCTGTTTTGGGATTTATGTGCTTCGGTACCATGATATCTGTCTTATTTATTTGACCTAGGTAGACTTTCTGCTGCGATATACTGCATACTGCTAGTTATCATTAGGTGCATTGCATCTTAACTGTCATGTACCTGTCTGCCAGGACCCTGACGCTATACAACAGCCTGAAGAGATTTTTAGGCGAAATTGGCATAATTATTACCGTGAAGATTAAGCTGCCAAAATATATTTGAATCCATTTTTTGGGCTGGAAGATAAGATTTATACATTCCACCACATCATTCCCAACAATACCCCATACCTTCTTAAAGAATAGAGCATTACATCCATTCGAGCTTGGTGCCTTGTTATCCTTCAGAGAGAAGAGAACATCCTTTATTTCACCCTTAGTACCCCCTCTCAATAGATCATTGCACTGGTCAAGGGTTAGTCTTCGAGGTGTGGCCTTCCTAAGCACCTCCTGATACTCTTGCGTCATACGGCTCCATCCCGGAATCAGGACCTCCCATTTCCTTTGACCAACGGGACCTCGAACCAACCTGTCCTCCCTTTCTATTCCTTGGTAAGCGGACCGTGGGAGCATTGGGGGAAGAGCGGTATTTGGTTTTGACAAGGGTGGGCCAATAAGGAATAACCTTTTCTTCCTTGCTTCCTCTCCTGGAGGGAGAGTACAATAGAATTCACTCACCCTTCATTCCCATCTTGCCTATGAAATTGCGTTGCTGTGTCAGAAGAAGGATAGCTATATTGATTCAGTATACTCTAGGAAACACAATGTTTTTCACATTTCACTGAAGTCAGGTCAGAAAAGTGAGATAAGAACGATCAGGTTTAGGAAACAACATATTTTCGGCCTCAATTGAATTGCCTTTTCCCTTGATGCCCTACCCAAGAAAGAGACCTAAGCCCTAGTAGCCCTACTAAATGGTGATTCAACATAGGTACTACATCTTGTGGAACCAAGCCAACTTCTTTATCTTCCTAGGTCATGCGAAGGAGGCTAGTCCAAGATCGTACTGTTCCTCTACAAAGACAACAACCGCTCTCAACGGCTAGGGCTACCTAGGGGGCCTTTACAGCTTGAGTCGGTCGGTCCGCCTTATGTAGGTAAGCTAAAAGAAGGTGACATAGATCCATTGCTTCCAAAATTCTCATGGGGCCAGACCACACGAAATCCCACTCTCCTCTAAGGAAGCATGCGACTTTTCCTGGTCAGTTTCTTAGTAAAAAGGGGTCGATCCCGAAAAGGAAGGGGTTTTAGCACCTTGCCACAATTCATTCGATGGTCTGAACTCTTGACTTGACACCACGCCTAATCTGTCTCAAACTAAGTAGATCACCGTGGAATCTAACTTTAGAATTGATTGGCATACCCTAAACATAGCCATAATGGATCCGGAATCATACATCCCTTATCTATGAGTCGAGAAAGATTTCCATCGCTGGCGAACGCTAGACTGAAGACCGTCATACTTTGCTTGATCTCCAGTGCTTACCAAGACGGATTTGCTTTACACATAAATGATTACTTGCTATCGGAAACTGAAGCACCTATGCTTCTGCCTTAACTCCACCTTTGGAAGCAAATGGTTCTACATTGACAAGCAACAAGAAAGGAAGAAAGAAATATTATATCACTCACTCGCTTGAGTCGGGCTCAATCACTCATTTTTTTTGGAAGATCATTCGTGGAAAGAGGAATAAGACAATGACTTAAAAAAATAAAACAAAAGGTATTTGAAGTTCGTAGATAGATTCGTCAGGAAGGCAGACGAAAAGTGCACACTTTTAAAAACTATAATGAAAAACCAAATTATGGGCTATTCAGGAAGAATCGCAACAATTCCCCAATCCTAACGAAGTAGTTCCTCCAGAATCCAATGAACAACAATGATTACTTAGGATCAGTTTGTGAATTTGTGGCATCGGCAAGTCCCAGGAAAGTATAGGTTGGCTTGCAGCTCCATCTCGGCCGGCATCCTGCTTGCTCTTGGCCTTGGCTGCTTAGAGACATCCCTTTAGTTCGTCTTAGAGAATGGAATTAGGAATTTTGTTTTCATCTTATAGATTGGAAAGTGCATTCTAAACCACCCCATCCATCCAAAAGAGAAGGGAAAGGGCCTATGTATTTGCATGATCCTTGTAGATTTTACCCTATCTACACATGAAGCCAATCCCCTATCGGTCCTGCCATATTTGAGCGCATCTCCTCTTTTGAGGGCTTTCGTGAAAAGTTGTATGTTGGTATGCCAGATAGAAAGGTTCTGGAAACGGTCTTCTTCAGCCCAAGACTTAGCGATCATGTCATCGACATAGACCTCCATTTCCTTGTGAATCAGACCATGAAACAAGGTAGTCATGGCTCGCTAGTATGTCGCCCTGACTTTTTGGTAACAAGGCAGAAAACCCTGACCCGACATTCATTAGTTTCGAATGAAGAATAAAGAGTGCCCTGCCCCAGCCACCTTCAAGCTTTAAGCAGCTCTTTAAAAAGGGGGAATTCCCCTTATCTAAGATGTGCTCTTGAAAGATCTCCCTCGACTGTGTTGTTTCCTAAATGGGTGTGCACCTCCAAATGGGCAGGGCCCTGCCTCCCACTCTCTTATGCAGCATTTTTTAGCTTAGCTGAGTTGGGTGGTTTGTGCAATAAGCCTCTCTCAACCCTCCCTTTCTCATACATCTTTATGAAAGCCGATCACCTCATATTGATAAAAAGTCTGAAGAACAATTTGAAATGGAAATCAAGAAAACAATTTATGGTCATAAAAACACAAACGCATATATTGAGCAAGAAGTTTTTTCAGTTAAAACGCCGTGAGATTGCAACATGGCAAATTTTATTGAGAGGAATCAACAAAGAAAAGAATAACGAGTCAACATCTTAATGTGTATTTGAGAGATTGTCCTCAGGTTGAGGAGTGTCCAAGCAGTGGGGAGCTGGCTTTTGGTGCCCAATCTTGGACAATGGGCGAAAGCCCAATCCATTGATCAATATCATGTGAGTGTTCTATCTATCGCTGTAGCTGGAAACTAGAGAAATTCCAACATCCGAGAAATCCTTCATGGCGTTTGCAACAACTTTGGTCCCATAAAAACCAGATGCGGTATTCACTTGTGATACCCTTTGTGAGCTCAAGGAATAGAACTATCTACTGAGCCAAATAAGGTAAAACCATAGAATACATGACTGTTGCACATCCCCCAATCGGGGGGATGTGCTGGAGCTCAGTCAACAAAGTAAGTTAGTTCGAGATTGAAACTGGACCTGAGAAAGACTAGACTTCTAGTAACAATAGGTGCACCTTCCGTTGAGGAAAGCTGTTCACAAGCAGTGGTGATGAGCTCTCTCTTGTTCCAGTTCAAAAGAGATCTAATGAGTTATGTTCTGTCCTTGCTCTCTTCTTTCCTATTAGCTAGTTTGTAGTTCCAAAGGATGCAACCGATAGATAGGAGCTCTCAGTCGTCTTGATCTGCCAGAGGGTCTTGAGTTAGCTTCCTTGAAGAGGCTAGATGGGAAAGAGAGGTGAAAAAGGAGAACTTAAGGAAGGTCTCTCTCTACCTCACAAGCTCAGCCTGATCAACTGACCTTAGAGGATTCCGGTCACCCAGCACAACATGTTTATTCTTAGCTTGATCCAACTTCATTACTCTTTGAGACTACTGACTGCTTGTGCTTGGTTCAGGATATCCTCCTTTCTGTTTACTTCTTTGTTGGACCGACAGACCGATCAAGACCAGTTGCGACCAATAGCGTCATTGGTGAAATTTCTATTGACTTTAGGAATCTCGTGAAAACCCCATAAGTTTTTACGAATCGACCAATCGCATAGGTTTTAGTCTGTCAACATAGTCAGTGTTATCACTCACTATGGTGCTAGTAATATGAGTTTAATTATTTGAGATAGTTAGAAGTGTTAGAATGCGTTATGGTCTACGCCATTAGACTCAGAGGATTATTTAGGATTTTATGGCGCAATAACTTATTTTCATAATTCCGGACGAAATGTCTGTTGAAAATTGTGAAATTATTTTTAGGGGCACTTCGAGGTTGAATTTCGTTAAACGATTTTCACTATAAGTTAATATGAATATTTAGAATTTTTTAGTACTAAGTTTATTATGTATTTTTTTGGAGTGAATAGTAACCTCGATAAGCGCACCCATTGCAGTGTTTTCAAAATCACAGTGTGGAATGTCCAAATTAGGTTAGAGAAGTTTTATTTGGACACTTGGCAAGATCTTAGCCACACTTAGTGAATGGTATTAGACACTTGGCACAAAGAAGAACCATTAGATAGATTTGTGAAGGAATCAAGGTGTGAGATCATGCCACCTAAGCAAAGTTGTGTTTCATCTGTTCAACCAAATTGTGCCAGACCAAAGAGGGTTTCAACCCTAGCAAAACCCTAAATGATTGGAATCCAATTGAAACCCCAAAAGCTTGGTTGAAACCAAAACCCTAAATGGTTTTCCCAAACCCTAAAGTTGGCCTCCAAACCCTTTTTAATCCGATTTCTAGCATTGTGTTTAATCACTTGATTAAATCACTTCCACATGCTATTAATTAATCAAATCCTTGTTATGACATCATTATTCAACCTTTTAAACCTTGGGAATTTGATTGGGTCAAGAAAAATTGATTTTGGGCTTGATAGCATCTCAAACCCTAACCAAACCCCCTTTAAACCCCAAATTGAAGCCCACTTGGTGGGGCCCACCAAGGCCCACGAAATTGGCCACCTTGGCAAAGTTTCTTGGAGAAGTTTCCTCCCCCACATGGCAGACCATCCACTGCCATTGGCTGCACCCAATAGTGCCTTGATGTGAAGGAGAAATCCACTCCATCAACCTCCATCTTTCACAGCTGCTGCAAGCAGTCTCTGCCCCTCTCTATTCTCCACTTTATGTCACATATCCACCTCCAATCAAGGGTCATTCAAGCCCATAACTTCTCCCTCCAGAATTCTAACGTCGTGCAAGACATACTTCTCTCCATTTTATCACTTCTTTCTCCCGTTCTTAGAGAGAAACCCAAAAGAGCTCTCTCGGACAGATTTCTGGGACTTTTTGCGTGGCCATTTACGACCCTTTGTAAGTGTTTTCGCACGATGATTCCTTCACATAAGTTGTTCTTCTTTGAGTATAGTTTCCGTGGATATATTATTAGTCTCATTCCAGTCTCATTTGGTCGGTCAAAAGTATTTTTAACCATGGAAAGGTCATTCTGGGCGTGAAACTGGAGAGTATGTTATGTTTTGGAAGTTTTGGCCAAGCTAATGGACTTATCTTGGTCCGAACATTTTATGGAGTGTTGTTAACATGTGTTTATGAATGTTCATTGAGGTTTTGTTGCATGAATAAAGCTTTTGATAATAGATTTGCTTAGAGTTAGAAACTTGAAAACTGGAAGTGGAAAAACAGTTTCTGTTTGGTGAAAGTTTGAATATTTCGTGGTTTAATCTTATTCCAAAGGCTTTGATATTTTTATATGATGATCCTAAGCCTCTTATATACATGTTAGGATGTTATTTCGAAGATATTTAGTATTATTTTTTAAAGATATGATTTTCTATGCAAGAGGATTTCGGTTAGGCCTAAACTTTGATGTTTTTGAGTTAGATCCATGTTTTTTTAAATTTTAGCCATGTGATTTTAAGTTTTATGGTTGGATCTTCTTTAGGACACATTTTTAAACCATGTGATGTGTTAGTTTGAAGATCACATGTCTTTAAGCCATGGATCAAGAGATTGATCATAGTTAGTTGGGAAAATCAGTTTCTGTTTTGGACTAAGTTTAAAACCAAAAACTCCAAGTGTTGTTTTGTGTTTTCTGGTGAGTTTTGTTTGATGTTTTAAAGCATGTTTGATCTTAGGATGATGTTATGAATATGTTAGAAGTAAGATTTGATTTTTTGGAATTTTTGGAGATGTTTTTATTAAGGTCAAAACTTGTGATTTAAGGTTTACTTTTTGTTAAAAAGTTTGGATCTTTTTACAAAAAGTTTGATATTGATAATTAGCTTTTTCTTAATGGATAGTTTTAAGGGTGTTTTTAAACTTAGGATAGGAAGATCTTTGTTACAAGATTTTGGTTTATTCATGAGTTTTGGAACTTGAAAGAATTGCAACCAAAATAAGACAAATGGCCTATGTAGGTTTCGGCCATAGTGAGTTTTTCATAGTTGTGATTGGTTTTAAATTTTTCTGAGTTGAGATTTGAGTTTGGGACAAAATTTACATGAGGAATGTAAATTTTGGTAATTTTTTTGGAATTAGGATATCAAATCCTTAAGTTAGGGGGTAAAATGGTCATTTGCCCACATGTAGAGGGTAAAATGGTAATTTTACTCTAAGTTGTCTCTTTTCACATTTCTAATTGTTAGTAATTAATTTCTAACTTTTAGAATAACCTTTTACAGTTCCTCGTGTTTCGCGCTTTATTCTAGTAGAACGCGACGATCGAGGTAAGTTAGCTTTTAACTTACTATCAGTTTAATGTGTATGAGTGATAAGTAAGGGAACTAAATTGTATGTATGCATGTTATCATTTGTGCCATGCCAAGTCATTACATATTTATCTGTTACACAGAATTTATTCTGTCATGAATTATTCATATGTTACAAAAGATATTCTGTCACGTATTCCTATACATTGCAAGCATGTCATGTTAAGTTAAGTATGCCATCTGTTATATGTATTTCATGTCATGTAAGATTCACTGTCACATGTTACACCATGTTATGAAATGTTGTCTGTTATATGGTATGCCATGTTATGAAATGTTGCATGTTACATGTATGCCATGTTATGAAATGTATTCTGTTACATTTATGTCTTGAAGTATGTCATGTCTGTCATCTTATGTTCATGTCATGTTATGCTACGTCAGGACTTTTGTCTTTTATGTCACGATCATGTTACGTCACGTTACGAAATGTCATGTATGCCAGTTAAGTTATTCATGTCAATCACGACCCTAAGCGCTAGGATGGGGTAATATCCTAGTGGAACTCCTTTGTTCACGCTGGAGTGTCTAAATAGGTGTGAAATTCCCTGGGTTGACGAAGTACAGTCAACAGGTTGCGAATGGGGCCTAATTAGCTGGTCACCGGAGCGCGCCAGGCACTAACGCCGATGGTGCCACACATTATGTTACGTGTGTCCACAGCAAGTGTGGCACAAACAAATAAGTCATGGGGCCACAACAACTGTGGAGCATGAAGTATGGGGCCACAACAACTGTGGAGCATACACTACGTGAGACACAGCAATTGTGACACGTAGAATACGTGGGGCCACAACAACTGTGGAGTACGTATTAACGCACTCACAGCTGGTATAGAAACTTGTGATGTGATGCGGTAATCGGCAGGGACACACGGCTCAAGGGGACCTGTGTAGCACCCATATGGTCACTTTAATGATTAAGTCTATTGAATAAGATTTAAAGTTCATGTATTTCACGTTCAAGTCATGTTTCATGTTCACGTTATGTTACGTTCAAGTTTACGTTCACGCAATCATGGTAATCCCATGAGACAAGAATATGTTTCAAGTTCATGTTATGTTATGTTCCAAGTTCACATTTATGTTATGTTATGCTCAAATTCATGTTCAAATTATGCATGTTTACGTTCATGTTATGTTTTAAGTCCATGTTATATTTCAAGTTCACGTTCATGCTATGTTTCAAGTCACGTTCATGCTAAGCTTCAGTTGCAGTTTAAGTTATGCCAGTTATGTTATGTTGTATGTCAAGTTATGCTATGATTACTTATGATTTGATTATGCATTCATGCTTTTACTGCCATGCATGCATCATTAACCTGTGTGGAAGTTTTCCGTTAACTTGCTGAAATTTGTAATCAAATCTCACTATGGTAGTCCCAACTACCATTCCCCCCGAATGGTAGATTTTGTTATAGGATCTGAAAGAGAACCGGGAATCGACCAACTGGAAACGGTTGACTAAGGGACGGTGCGGCATAGATGGTATTACAATAGTTACCTCAGATTACTACTTGTATTGGTGGAGTTCAATCTCTAGCACTCTTTTGATCACAACCTTATGGACTATTATTATGATCTTAGTTGTTTAGTATGTCGTTAAGTATGGAGTATGTTTTAAGTATTTGGGATATTTTAGTTTGGTGCATAGTATTGCTAAAGAAAAAAATTATCCGCTGCGAATATTGCATAATGCTAGATGCATGTTAGGAATATTGCATCTTATATGTCATGAACGGGGGCAGGTAACCTTGTGTTGCATGTCTCGACACTTCAAATGCCGTCCAATCCCAAGCGGAATTTGGGGGCGTCACACATAGTGGCTGGCGTGTGACACCTCCAAACTCCACTTGGGATTTGACGGAGTCTGAAGTGTCGTGACATACAACACAAAGTCACATACCCATATTCATGATAGTTAAGGAGGTGGTGCACCTAGCATGTAACAAATAGTATGCACTATTTGTAGCATATATTTTTTATTTCTTTGAGCAACACACAATGTACCAGAAATACAATATTCCAAAACATAATCATGATCTCGTAATAAAGTTATAACATGGTTCCAACCAATCTGTAGCAAAACAAGCATTGTACTGAAATTGTAACTTCTTAGTTACAAATATTCATGTTTCTAATGTAAGTGCTACTCACGCAGCTCTGCAATCAACTCAAAACAATGTCCCAAAAACCAGAGTATCAACTCTCTCATCCTCCTGAAACTCTTCCTCGTCTTATTCGATATCGTCCAAGCAGTCTTGTGCTTTTTTTATATTTCTTGATACATCCTCTACCATTCTACGGGGAAATGGTAGTTGAGACTACCATAGTGAGATGTAAAAAAATCTCAGCAAATAAGGCTCTTAAGCTACCAATGGTATGAATAGGCATGCATGACGATAAATGACATGTAAGCCTCATGATATGAGCTTGAACATGCGTCACATGACTTGACAAATAGCATGACATGATCTTGACTTAAAAATAATGTGACTTGACATGAAAATAACATGACTTGACTTGAATGTGGCATGACTTGATATAGATATAACATGACTTGACATGAACATGACATGGACATGTGACCTTGTTAACATATATGTGTTTTAAAAAGAATATCGTGACAATCATAATGATTTTGCCAGTTATTTTATTAGGAATATTTGAACAACCAAAATGATTATACTCAATGTATTATGTCAGAGATACTCAAACCATCAGAATGATTATGCAATGAGTATTTTAATAGAGGTACTCAGAAAATCAAAATGATTACGCCATAAGTATTTTCATATAGGTACTCTAACAATCAGAATGATTACGTTAGGAGTACCTTGTATAAGTTATCAATAGAGATACTCGAACAATTAGAGTGATTACGCCACAAGTATCCTATACATGACTGACTGAGAAAATATATCATGATGGACTCGTGTAACTCACAACATGCATTGTGGCAACCTGAACTTAGCCAAGTCCTTGCCTATCTTAAGTCGTCATGTTATGCCTAAGTTGGGCTGTGCATAAGGTCTAGAGTCCTTAAAGAACCTTGGGCTTTTATTAGGTAATTATTTACCTTAGTATGTTTGGGCATCTAACCCCAACAGGCCTTTGAATTTCAACCGGCCCTGTTGTGCTAAAGACTAAAATCCTAGGGGAACAAGGGGCACACACCCAACACACCAAACCCTTAGGCCACTTGTCACACATTCAAGGCCTAATGAATCTATTAAAGATTGTGGGAAGAAGCGGTGAGAGACTTAGGATTTCGATAACCTAAAAATCCTAACATGCCAACCACGACAAAGGAGCACCAGATTTTGACACTTGTCATACATGAAGAAGGGTAGGAGGACTTTCTAGAAGAAAGCAATCATGAGGTGCCTAGGGAAGACAAGGATCACTCAGTCAATGCACCCATTCACCAACCACCCACGTTTTTCATGCCACTTGTCAAAGCCATGTGAGCTCCAAGAAGATTTGCATTGAAAAGTGGCGTATGGGGGAGTTCAAGAGACTAAGGCACATTCCACCTGGAGATTAGGATTTCGGTCAGAGAGGGGTTCAAGCCTACCTAAGTGGTTCGAACCACCTTTTTTCAAGTGTCGTTCATATAAGAGACTTTCTAGAAGATGAATATGATTAGAATTGGAAGAGAAACATGGGATAAAATAAAACCCTAGTCCTTGGATTTGACCACTACACTACTCTCCCTTATACACACCACATGTAACTCACATAAGATTTCTAGAAGATGTTCATGGGGAAGAGGGAATGATGCTAGGAAATTCTCACCACACACCACCCCAAGTATCGAGAGAAGAGGAAAAGTCTTGGGGGAAATTGAGATGGGCAGCCAAGTCGTAAGCATGCATATGTCCACTCTCCCAAGCCTTATTAGGGTTTAGTGAAAAGACCCATAAGCGCCAAAAGTTCATTGAACCTAGACAAGAGGAGGGACTTGAAGAGGCATTAGGGTTTCAGTTTTTGGAACCTAACATGCCACTTGTCAATTGACCGTTGAGTTCCCAAGGAAAACAAAGATATAGGAAGATGAAAAGGGGATTTAACCAAATGATGAAGGCATGCCCCTTGGCGCCCATGCTTGAATTTCATCCATTTCCAAGGTGAAGTGTGAGAGGAAACCAAAAGGGGCATCTAAAAGATAAAGGCCAACGGTTAGAAGGCCTTTTGGATGCCATTTGTTTATGTTTTGAAAACTCTTCACCTCCCACATGCCCAAATCCACTTTCTCTCCAAATAAACACAATTTCTCACTCTCTCTTCTTAATCACGAGCACAGAAGAAGGTGACAAACACTTTCTCAAGGAACACATCGCACGGTACCACTCTAACCCTCATTACTCACAAATTACACACACACACACACACACACAAGGGTGATGGGGTCACTAGGGTTTCAGATCCAAGGAAGACCACCACCATCACACCCCAAGTGTTCAACCTTTCTTTTAAGATAATTTCTTCAGGAAAAATTAGGGTTTTCCCAAGAGAGGAAGCGAAAACTAGGAGAAGAGGTTCCCATCTTGTTTCTCAAGAATCTCGGCCACTTGCACAACACACACCTCACCATGCACTCATACACATGCCTACGACCTTGCCGAGGTCAGGGGGAAAAACACGACCACCCTTAACCAAGGATCTCTAGGCTGAATGTTTGGAGTGTCACCTGAGCAAAAAGAAGCCCTAGCATGACCACCCACGTTGGATTTAGGTTACATCTTCTTATTTCTAATATTTTGAACAAACACTTTTTACAGCTTGCTTGATCACGTTTCATTGCTTTGGATTTTTGTAATTGGACTTTCAACCTACTTTGGATAATATTTGTATATGCCGTGTAAACTTTGCATTCTTATGTGCTATTATATGAACTAATTGATTGATTATAATCTCTTGCAATGTGATGCCTTATAATCGGATTTGCATGATGTTCTTGCTATGTTTACTTGTTCATGATGTTTCGGGTATGCTTAGAGATATTAGCTCGACTTGCTTGTTATAATATGTTTGTGTAAGTCTCAAATGATTCAGCCATGCATATGTATTCGAATGCTATTGCCTATGTTTGTGAACTAAGTATTCGAATGTTCTAATATTTTCAAGCTATAACATGAAATGTTCAATGTTGTATCATATGGTTATATGATTCTCGGCATTTACGTGTCCACATGATGCATTAAAAGAGAAGTTTCACAAGTTTCATGTCACATGCATTTGGATTGTGTACTATTTTCAAATAAAAGAGTCTGTATATGTTTTATCATGATTCCAAATGCTATGACCGGAGAATGCCCTGGTTGAACTCCTCTATCCAGTCTAGAGTGCATATATATTAGAGTGGTAGCCTTTGGGTCAACAAAGCACCATTGGGGGGCCTCAAATGGATCCTTGTGAAAAGTGTACTGGAGCGAGGTAGCACCTAAAGCTAGTGAGTGCCACATGGGTTATATATGGTGAAGGCAAAATGGCGAATTGCCACATATCAAGGGCTATGACGTAGTCACCACGATCAAGTGGGCCGTTGGGTGATGCGGTAACTAGCGGAGAATCAACGGTGCATAGGGGAGCCGTAAAGTATCCAAATTACATGTTATAAGAAGTAAACAAGGTAATGAGTTGATGATGTGCTATATGTAAATGTAAATGTGCTAATGAAAAAGATGTTTTATTGAAAGGTCAAAGGATCAAAGTTACATGTTTTTGAAAAGTTAAATTGCATGAACTAAGTTTTGTGTCAAGTATATGTCCATGCATTCATTTCATGATTTGCCTTTATATGCCTATGTTTTCTGTGGTATGTTGTTTGTTTACTTACTGAGATTTCTTGAAATCTCACTATGATAGTTTCTACTACCATTCTCAACCTGAAATGGTAGAAGTTGTTATAGGACAAGAGACTGAATATGGGGAAATGCAAAAGGCCAACACCTCTGATAGTCAAGGAGGCCCCGTAGAGCCCTGAGTGCTTGGTAGAGCCATCCTTAGTGGAAGACTAGAAGCTGCTGATCAATTCATAATTGAAGTGCTATAGCTCTTTGAGGAGTTGAGGAAGATAATCAACAAGGACAAGGTGAAGTAGAGAAGGCCTTGTAGGATTTTGAGATGGATCCTAAAATTTGTAGTTAAAAGAGGGAATGGTTTGAGTTGTTATCCACTGGACCCTCTTGTATTTTGGGATGTTCAAACAATGAAATCTTTTTGGGATATTTAGTTTTTTTGGCACCATGATATTTTACAAAATTGCTAAAAATCTTACTTAGATTTACATGAATTTTCGCTGCAATTTATTGCATATTGCTAGAACTATAGTAGGTGCAGTGCATCTTAACTATAATGTACAGGGGTATGTTGCCTTGAGTTACATGTTCCGACACTTCAGTCACCATCCAATCCCCAAGCGGGGGTTGGGGCATCACATGTATCCATGCTGTGTAACAGATAAGCATGTAATAAATGATATGACATTCATAGCATTTAACAAATAATATGACATTCATGGCATTTAATAGACAAACATGTAATAGATGACGTGAGATTCATGGCATGTAACAGATAAACATGTAACATATGACCTAGCATTCATGACATGTAATAGGTGACGTGGCATTTCATGGGATGTAATAGATAAACATGTGACATATAATAAATGATATGGCATGGCATATAATATGCACTAATGAACATACTTATATATGATACAACCTTACCACCACATATACGTAAAAATATCGATAGTAAGTCAGAAGCTAACTTACAGTTTTGTCGCGTAACGTAAATGAGTACGAACTGAAATGAGATATTTTTCTAGGCTAGAATATCCCACTAAATTCTTATAAACATAAAATTTACTAACTTACGGATAAAATTGTTAAGTTTCCCCTCTACTTGTGGAAAATTATAATTTTGTCCCTAAAATAAAGATTTTGCAAATGAAGTTCAAAACTTATCAAAATTTACATTCCTTTGTCCTAAATTTAGATATGAACTCAGAAAAATTTAAACAAATCACACCTATGTCAAACACTCCTAGGCCGATTCACCATTAGGCCAAAAACTACACTTTTGTTGCTACTTGACCTTCTAACATACTAACATGCAAAAACTAAATTTATCCACTCTCAAAAATCACATCTTTAATTATAAAATCAGGCTAAGACATTGAGCACATATTTCATAAATACTTGAACTCAGTAGAACAAACTCTTGATGTTCTTTGTCATATCAACTCCAAGGACTCCAAAAGTCCATTAATAACTCTTCTAACATGTTCATGATTCAAACCTAGGTGATAGCATGCTTGAATAATCAACCAAAAATTTTAAAATACAACTTAGAACAATCAGTTTGACTACAATCCATGAAATCGAGTATAGCATGCTTTAGACTTAAAACAAAGTGACTAGATCATTGATTTGCATGCAATAAATCTTGAGATAACACTTGCATGTCCTAACTAGATCTACGCATTAAAACTTGCATGCTATTGCAAAACTTTAATAAAAAAAATATATCATACCCGAGAGCCTCTAGATTGAGTTTTAAACAAACTCTTGCATGTATGACAACATTCCATCAAAGATCTAAACCAAAAACCTTCTAAACAAACTCTTAATCCATAGATAAAAGCCTCAAGAACAACATATATTAAGATCAAAGCCATAGATCAAGTTTATATAACCCCAAAATTACAACTTTACGAAAACATCAATTTGTTTTAGTCATCTAGTTTCTACCTCTAAGAAAACATGCAAAATGCTTTTATGAAAAACCTAACAAGATATGAAGCTAATCGTAACTTGCATATAAACATGTTAAAACTTTAGCATGGCAAGATCTATCCAATATCTCACCAAAAACTTCAGAAAACTCTCAACGTTTCACACAAACATGAAAATTGTCACCACTTAGACCTTTGCATAATCAAACCAAACTTTCACCAATCAAAACTCCACAAACGTTTCACCTACACATAAACTAGAATCAATATAGAACAAAATTCAATAATATTATGGCATAAAAATACTCACAAGGAGCTAGAATGGAGCAAACAAAATCTGCCCCGAAACTGTCATACAACTCTCTCTCGGTTTACTCTAGACAAGTGAGGAAAAAGTGTCTAAGTGTGGAATGAAATGCAAGGGGAGTGTGATATAAAAGAAGGCTGACATGAAGGGTGGTTAAGTGACCGTTGGATGAGAGGGTGGAAACCAAAAAGAGGTGGACAAATGGCCTGCACAACAGATGGTTTCTAGCTACAGTCTGGCCGAGTGAATGGGCTGGTGTTGTAGCCTTTTTTTTATTGACATTGTCACTATTTGAGGCTATCTATTGAGTGCCATTTCAGCCATAGCTTGGCTTTTAGAAGAGGAAGAAGCTTGCTCAAGACGCTTGGGCTAGGTGGTGGTTTCGATGGGTAAAAAATGGGCTTAACCAAGTGGGCTCATTTTGGGGTTTAAATAGGGTTTCGATTAGGGTTTTATTTAAATCAATTTTTTCTTGGTCAAACATAATTATTAAAATGTAAGACAGTGGATGAGGGTGTAATAACATGTACTTCAGTTATTACTAGCATGTGGAAGTGATTTAATCAAGTGATTAAACACTTAGGGTGGTTAAACACTAAAGTGATTAAACACTTAATCAAGTGATTAATCAAAACCTGGTGGTTTAGGGTATGGAAATGAAGTTTGGGGTTTCGACCAACACATGGGATTTAGCTTGCCTACCAAGCCTATAGGCAAAGGGCTGAAGGATGGAGTGTGCAAAGTCAATTTAGGGTTTCGGTTGGATTCCTCTAAGATTGATACCCTTTTGGTTGACCAAATCATCTTTAGTTGGGTGGAATAGTATTTTGCATAGGTAGCATGATCACATGGCTCAATACACACTACTTTTCATCGTTCAATCTCCATGGACAAGTGTCCTAACATTATACATATGAGTGGCTAGGATTGTGCTATGTGTCCAACCAAAAAGTAATCCTAGGAATCTCAGTGAATTTGGACATTCAACATGGTGATTTGATAACCGTTTGAACTGGTTGCCAAGTTCACTCTCCTAGGTGTTACTATTCACCCAAAAAATTGTGAGACTTTTTATTATACCATAAAACTTGAATATTTCTACAACTTTAATGGTGCAATTCATTTTGCAAAATTCTACTCATAAGTGCCTTATTTGAATAAAAAGGCACTCCCAGCTAGTATTTCTCTGAGAAACAGAAAATGTATTATTGCATCATAAAATCATGAATATTCAAATGAGTCTAGTGGTTAAATTTGTTTCATAAACTTATACCCCGAAGTGCCTTAACTAAATAGAAAGACAGCTTCGTAACCATAATGGATCAAGATCCAACTATGCTAACAGACTAAAACCTAGTCGGTCACTCGACTCGTGAAATCTTTTTGGGATTTCATGACATTTTCTGTCTAATGAAATTCATGTATCGAATTTCTTTTGGGTCGTTACATGGAGACTTGGCACAGAGGAGGGTGAGAGAGAAATCAGGAGAGGGAGAGGGAGAGGGAGATGGTGGTGGGAGGGATGAAGGGAAGGAAAGAAAATAGGAGAGAGAGGGGGAGGAAATTAGGGTTTTGGGCTACAGATCCTAGCCCTATAAGTGTTTCCCACTTTAATCCAAGGATGAAAATAAAACATGGGAAAAATAAAATAAATTAAACAAAATAAGTTGAGTGAAAATAGGAAATAGAATGGGACTATAATAAAAATTCAACTTTGTTTTATTGATCCAAAAATTATATTTTTCATCATAAATTAAGATTATGTGTTTTAATAAATATTTCTTAGGAGAATTAAAAGCATCTAAATAAATGAACTTTTAGCATAAATAAAATAATTAATCTTAGTAAACATTTCGAAGAGAAATAAAATCATTTAAATAAAATGATTTTGTAAAACTAAATTATTTGTGGGGCTCCAAATTATCAAAGAGGCTAACTTAAAAATACCACTAAAAATACTCTATTTGAAATAGTTTTGGAATTTTAAAAATATTTTAAATACTTGACTCATTCAAAAATCATTCGCTAAATTTAAAAACAACGATTCGAGATTAAAGACTTTTAGGCGAGGCCCATGACTAACCCATGAGAAAAGTAGCAGTTGGTCACACTATTTTCATAGATTGGTAGGAAAATGGAACAAAAATAAATGGCCGTTTAATGGTGTAGGAATGCTACACCAAAGGGCATTCATGCCCTTTAAGTTGTTTCTAAAGTTTATTGATGAGATGGCCCGGAGTGCCTTCCTTTTCTCTGTGGAGAAAGAGTGAGGTTCCAGTGCCATGGGTTTATTCTCAAAGGTTAACGTCTCACTTCCTGTGAGCTTCGTGGTTTCGGTTTTGTTCTAGGCTCTCAATGGAGGTAGAAGACTTGGCAACACAATGGGAGAGGCTACATCTCTCCATGGAAGAAAGTTCTTTTTTCCATGTCAATCCAGAAAACTACACAGAGGAAGATGCACGAGGCAAAAACTGTATTGTGGGGAAAGCTCTAACCGAGAAAAGTGTTAACAGTGAGGGTTTTAGGGTCATAATGTCTCAAATATGGAAGTTCGAGGGGTGGGTTATTTTCAAGGAGTTGGGAGAACAATGCTTCCTGATTGAATTCCAAAAGCTGGTAGATAAAGAGAGATTTTTAAGTGGACGTCCATGGTTTTTCGATAGACACCTTTTGACCATGATGGAAGTGGATGAAACAATATCAATCCATGCATTACAGTTTCGTTTTGAAACCTTTTGGATGCAACTGCATAACCTTCTGTAAGCAACCATGACAGAAGAGTTTGGGAAGCAGTTTGTAGGCTCCATTGGTCAGGTAATCATAGTAGAAGCTGAGGGTGATGGGTGCTTGGGGGAGGTGCCTCAGAGTGAGGGTAGCGGTGGACCTCCACAAACCTTTGTTGAGAGGGAAATGGTTGATGCTAGGTGAAAAACAACATTGGATTTCCTTTAAATACGAACGTTTACAAAGCTTCTATTTCAAGTGTGGGGTGCTTTCTCATAAAGGAAGAAACTGTACACGGCTAAGCACAGATCAACAAGGAGATAAACAGGCCTCGTACCAGTTTGGCCCCTGGTTATGAAGGCAACCCAGGAACATAAACATTTTTGACAGTTGTAGATACGGTGGTGGCGGAGGTGGCAACCACCACAATGGTGAACAACGAGGAGATAGGGATCGGTTTGACCAAGAGGACTCAAAGTACAATAGCAAATTTGTCAAAGTGGAAGTCTTGGCAGGAAAACAGGAAACGTCCCAAGTGGAAAACGAGGAAAAAAGAAATCGAGGGGTCCAATCTCAACCACCAACAGAAGAATAAAAAGTGGGCAAAGGAGTTGTTCAGGGTGGTTATCTTGGAAATCAGTCAAAAGCTCAGATAGGAGATCATCTCCCAGAAGCCTTGTAGTCAACGCAAGTGCAAGAGTGTTTTAGTTTCAAGGGAGTCACTGAAGTCATGGAGATACAAGGGACCCATATGAGCATGTAATATGGGTTTGACATACCAAAAACGGCACATGAGTGCAGAGAAGGAAATTGGCTCCCCGCATTTGATCCTGAAAAGCGGGAAGATTTAAAAAGGAGTGTGGTGTCACCTACTAGGAGTCATGATGCCTCTAGGCAACAGGGCTCTGGAAAGATGATAGGGATAGGCAGGTTGGCTAGCACAGAAGATCACGTCAATCCTGGTAGGGTTGACTTGGTAAGCACTGTCAGAAGGTGGAAAAGGAAGGCCCGTGAAAGGGCCAGCCATGAGGAAGGCAATGGTGGTACACCACTGGCCGATATCTCCAACAAGTCAGCCAGAGTTATTTACCAGAGGGGAATGCAAGAGAAGGAAGACACATATTAACTTTGTTTCAAAGAAGTTTAAGGAGCATGATGGCACAAATGAAAATTATCCTGTTCAGGCAGAGGCTGGAAATAGATGGCACAAATGAAAATTATCTTGTTCAGGCAGAGGCTAGTTTCCAGCCCTGCCATAATCAATGAGTTTTTTGGTGTGGAACTGCCGAGGGCTTGGGAACCCTTGGATAGTTAGTGTCCTTAGGAATTTATCTAAGGAAAAGTGTCCCATATTAGTTTTCCTAGTGGAAACTAAAAGTAGAAAAAAAAAGGATGGAAGAGATCAGAAGAAAGTTGAAGATGGATGGCCGTTTTACAGTAGACTGTGTGGGACTAAGTGGTGGCATTGTTCTTTTATGGAAAGAAAAATGGAATTTCAAAGTGATTAATTACACTAGATGGCACATTAGTGCACTGATTCTGGAAGATGGCAATGGACCAACATGGCAATTTATAGGTTTCTATGGCCACCCAGATACTGGAAAAAGGAGCAGTAGTTGGCAACTGTTGAAGATGGTAAAACCTTCCAGCCACATGTCCTGGCTTTGCTCTGGAGATTTCAATGAGATCCTTCACCAAAAGGAGAAAATGGGAGGAGCAAGCAGACCCTATCAACAAATTGAGGAGTTTAGGCAAGCAGTAGACTTCTGTGGCCTAAATGACATTCACTCTCAGGGGCTAAGTTTTACATGGTCAAATAATAGGTTTGGAAGGGAATTCATAAAGGAAAAAATAGATAGAGCACTCGGCAATAAGGAATGAAATGATCTCTTCAATCATGGCACATGTACTGCCCTTGCCACTATAAAATCTGACCACTCCCCTCTTCTCATTGAAACGTGCAGAATGTGTTATAAGAGAAGGAGAAGAAGAATGTGCTTCAGATATGAGATGCCATGGGAGCTAAAGGAAGAATGCCAAAAGGCTATAAGTGAGGCATGGAAGAAGGACAATAGAACAGGCTGTGAGGCTAGTGTATTGAGGAAACAACTTGATGCCTGCCAATAGGAGTTGCTGGCTTGGAAGCAGAAAACAAAAAAGCAGCAGCAAATGGCCATCACATAGGGGCTACAAAGAATTGGTTACCTCCAAGAAATTGGCTCAAGCAGTCATTTAGCTACCATGAAACGGGTTCAAGAGGATGTGGTGTCTTCCATGACAGAAAATGACTTAAAGTGGTGCCAAAGGGCAAAGCAACATTGGCTCAAGCATGGAGACATGAACACCCACTATTTTCATATGTAAGCAACTCAAAGAAGGAAGACCAATACTATCAAAAGTGTTGAGGCCTCACAAGGAAGGATTGTAACTGAGTAGGCAGAGATTGGAGGTGTCTTCACAGGTTACTTCTCTTCACTATTTGCTTCCACACATCCTTCTAATATTGAAAACTATTTGCATGCTATGGGAAAAAAACTGGATATGGAGATGCAGGCTTAGTTAATGAACCCTTTCAATAGAGAACATATAACAGATGCCATTTTTCAGATGAATCCATTAGGGTCCCCTGGCCCTGATGGATTCCCAGCTCAGTTTTACCAAAAACATTGGGAGGTGGTGGGTGAGCAAGTGTGTAACTTTGCACTCGAAGTTCTAAACCAAGGTGGTTCTCTCATTGAGGTTAATGACACATTCATTACCCTAATACCCAAAGTTAAAAACCCCAAGAGAGTAACTAACTACAGTCCTATTAGCCTGTGTAATGTTGTTTAAAAAATAGTCTCTAAAACCCTTGCAAATAGGCTGAAGGTCATACTACCCAAGCTTATTTCAATTAACCAAAGTGCCTTTGTACCCGGAAGACTTATTTCTGATAACACACTGGTAGCCAACGAGATCCTACATTCCTTGAACTCAAGAATGAAAGGCAAAAGAGGCTTTATGGCTATTAAATTAGATATGAGTAAGGCATACGATAGGGTGGAATGGAAGTTTGTTGAAGCTATCATGACCAAGATGGGTTTCCCTCTACATTGGATTAACTTAATCCAGACCTATCTCAATTCTGTATCTCACTCAATACTTGTGAATGGGGAGCCTCAAAAGTCCTTTTTGCCTTCAAGGGGACTTAGGCAAGGGGACCCTTTATCCCATTACCTTTTCATTTTATGTGCAGAAGCTCTCACTGCCCTTCTAAACCAAGTTGAAGCATGTGGTGTGTTGAATCCAGTCCCTATTGGAAGATGTCCAGTATCAGTGAATCATCTTTTCCTCACAAAGACAAGTCTTCTATTTTCTTTAGTAAAAACACTGGCCAGGGAGTACAACAACAAATTTTGGAGCTTGCAGGTGTTAAATCTTCTGGCACTTTTGAAAGGTACTTGGGACAACCTACATTGGTGGGCAGAGCAAAGGTGGCATCATTTCATTCTCTTATTGATAGGACATGGAGTCGAGTTACAAACTGGAAAAACAAATTTCTCTCTACAGCAGGGAAGGAAGTCCTCCTCAAAGCTGTCCTCCATGCCATACCTACCTATGCTATGGGTATGTTTATGCTACCAGCCTCCATAACTAGCAAGCTAAATCAACTACTCAGGAAATTCTGGCGGGGCTTCAATGAAGATATTTCCAAAATCCAATGGGTCAATTGGAAGCAACTCAACTATAGCAAAGACATGGGAGGCCTTGGTTTTCGAGATTTGAGGAGTTTTAATTTAGCTTTACTTTCCAAGCAAGGATGGAGAATTTTACAAAATCCAAGTTCTCTAGCGAGCAGGGTTCTTAAGCAGAAGTACTTCAGTAAGGTGGGGCTTCTAGAAGCCCAAGTGGGGGGACAGGACCATCTTTTGCTTGGAGAGGTATCCATTCAGGTCTAAGGCTGTTAAAGGAAGGTCTCATATGGAGGGTGGGGAATGGCCAACAAGTTAGTATATGGTCAGATAAATGGCTACCTTTCTCCCCTCCCTATAAGATCCAGTCCATCCGAGATGTGGATTGCTGGTGTGAGAATGTTTATGGTCTGATTGACCCCCAAGTGTAGTAGTGGAAGGAACCTATCCTCCAAGAGCTTTTCTCCCAGCAGGAAATAGATGACATAAAATCAATACCAATTAGTCTGGGAGAGAAGACAAGCTAGTTTGGCAATTTACTACAAATGGGATATACATTGTCAAGAGTGGATATCACCTAAGCAAAGAATTGGATATCATACAGGGAAGCTCTCACAGAGGATCTAGGTGTCAAGTTCACAGCTCCTGCAGGGGATCCAAGGTGGTCAAAACCTGATGTGGGATCCGTTAAGGTAAACTGGGATGCGGCTGTAAATATAAAGGAAGGGAGAACTGGAATTGGAGTTCCTATCAGAGATCATCATAGACTGGTTATTGGAGGTTTACATGCAAACAAATCCCTCAAAAGAACCCCTTTTGATGCTGAAGCCTATGGTGTGCTTTTAGCATCAATTTTTTGCAAAGAGGTTGGCCTAACACATTTCTGTCTAGAGGGTGATTCAAAGCAAATGGTGAATTTACTGAAACACTACACAAAGAACTGGAGCTTGGGTGGCTGCCTGGTAGAAGATGGAAGGGAGATACTTAATTCTTATGCTTGTTGGTCAGTGGCACATTGATTGAGCTGAATTATTGCATATTTTATATATTTAGAACCAATGTATTTTATTTATTTCAATACATTATTATTGGTTTTAGATGAAAAATGGTTAAGATGAATAAATCCGAGTTGTGATTTAAATTGGTTAATAGCATGATTTATGCTTAATTTTATAACTTGTGATTTAATTAGACAAGGTTCATTCACATGCATAACAAATTTTTAATATTCTATTATTCTTATTTTATTTTATTTCTAATTTCTATTATTTTATTTTTAATTTCAAATTCAAAAGAATTTCAAGTGGGCAAGACGTTGGAACAACTTAAGAACTTTCAATGAGTGTAAGACTCTTCAAATAAGGATAATGATGGGGTTTGAGAGTAATTTGGATCAGACTCCAAAATGCGTTAGGAGATAGAATGGACACACTTTGATATTTTAATCATAACTTTCTGCTTAAATATCGGATTGATACGATTTTTAATGTGTTCGAAAGTTATCTTAAATGGTTATAAAGTTGTCTCTAATAAATATTTCCAAATTTGAAATCCTGAAGTGCGTACATGGCTATCAAGTTGAGTCCTACAATTTAAGCGATTTTGTGTGCGGGAATATGAAGACATTAGGGTTTCTTTCCTACCCTATTTAAGCATATCATTAGCACGAAATTGGAGACTTTTGTAGTGTAGTGCTGCACATTTGAAGAACTTTTCCAGGGTCCAGTTATCGCTCCAGTCGCTTCCTCCATTGCCTACTACCTCCATCTCCATTCATTTGGCTTGCTCTTTTCACTCTCTACTATTTATTTAATTTTAGTTTAAAGTTTGTGATGTATTTTTGAGATATTTGGCTTAGACTTTTGAGTATTTTATTTACTGTTTATTTACTTCGTGTTATTTATTTTTCTCGCTTTTTTTAAACTTTTATTTAACAGTGATTACAATTGCTATGAATTAATTTTGAGAATTGGTTATTTGAATACAAGGATGAACCCTAGAATCTTGATTTTGGAGCTTTTCAATTTTTAGTTCGTATTTTGTCAATTACTTTCTAATCTAGTTTAATTATTAGATTAGTTTTATTAATCTCTCGGTTCCATTGCATATTAGATCGATTAAAGCTTAATTAGGACTCAAATAATTTTTTTTTTATTGTTTAATTTTCAGATTAATTAAGATTGTTTAGTTTAGTTGATTTTTTTTTATTGTTAATTTCAATTTGTTTGTTTTTTTTTACATTTCATTTCGATACTAAAAAATTCAAAAATATAAATCTAGTCCATGACTAGTGTAACAGCCGGACCCAAATTGAGTGTTCTGAGTATTTTATTTGGAGTAGACTATAGGTTTAAAATCTTTGTTTTAATGGATTATGATTTTATTGGGCTTGATAATTAGGATTATTTTTCTAAAGGGCTAAGGTGAGAATTGAGCCGAGAATTTCTTGGACAAGTTGGATTATTTTTAGAAATTGAGTTGAGAACCACGACTCAAGAAAAAGCCCAATCTTTATGCTTCAATATCCAAGTTGTGGGCCCAAAAAACCCAAGCCTTTTGGGACCAGTTCCACACGTAGAACTCCACACATGCACGGTTTCACGTCTGCTTTTTCCACTTCATGCATGTCTCTCTGTCCTTATTTTTTTTTCTCTAGGGTTTTATCTGTTGTTTCCTATATATTTACACGTTCATCATCCTCAACCAAAATCGAGAAGAGCCGCTTCAGCTTTTCTCTCTTCTCTCTCGGTTTACCATTGCCGCCGCACCACACCTTCAAGCAGCCATACATGGAGTCAACCTTGCACCCCAGTTTGCCGTGTAACACCATCACGGAAACCCAGACGACGTGCACCCTTGCCGAAACCGTAAGCCAGACCACCGTGAACCACTCCCACTGCCAAGCCCTTCCACGCCACAACCCACACGACTGGCCCTTGCACGACGGAAGACACTTGTCCGAAGCAAAACCAACCACTGCAAGCCTCCACCGGAAGCCGCGCGACCCGTAGATAAATCCCAAAATAAGCCAAAATGCTCTGTTTTTGCATCAAGAAACAGAGTACTTCCATAGCCAGACCCTCTTTCCCAAGCACGCGTTCAGCCACTGTCCTGAACGGTAACGACCATAACCCGATCTTGCTACACCCTGCACCACCTTGCTACACTGCCACTGGCTCAAACCACCACCCTCTCTCTCGATAACACCTCCATGCAAACGCCGTGTTTCTCTTTCTCACACTCTCTCTCTCTTCCAGTGCACCGCCGCAGTACCCACCACCACTAGTGCATCCGCCCAACTCCGTCGCAGCTCCACTTCTCTCGATGAGCCGCTGCCGGACGCCTCCTTCCTGTCTCACGGTCCGATTTCGTTCCTTTCTGCACACTGTGGCCCTCGCTCTCTCACTCTTTCACTCTCCATTTTCTCCCTCTCTCGTGCTTAGCCCAGCTTGACAGAATCTCCGCCGCACGCCTGCTCTCTAGCTACGTCGCCACCTCCTACCCAGTCCAGCCATCACACGCTGCCGCGTGAATTCTCCTTGTGTAAGCCCTGCCGTGCATGTTATGTTGATTTACGTAGGTTCTTTTTGTTATTTTTCAAAGAATTAAATAAAATTAGCATAATACCCTTTACTACATGTTATATTAATGGGCTTTTAAACTTTTATTATGTATTAGTACACTATTATTTAATTATGATTACAGAAAATTATTTTAACATGTTATTAAGTAAACAATATTAGTGTAATGTTATTTTTACATTTTAGATATGATTTAGTCTATTTAAAAATAGTTATGGTTTATTTTAAAATATTTTGGAATAATTATATTATCCAGTATTAAACTTCATAAGTTGTTTTCATTATAAATAAGTTAGACTTTTAAATGTTTTTAGTCGAAATTATCAAATGGACATTGGCGATTTTAGAAAGGGATGATATATTTTAAGGTTATGAAATTTTACGTTTTGAGTAATTAAGTAAGTTATTTTAAACGTTTAGGATTAAGTATTGAAATCAGTGGTTGATTGAAAATTTACAGGAATTACTTTATTATTTTATAGGTGACATTGTTAATTGTTCGACATTTTGAGGAAAATTCTGAAAAACTAAGAAGTCCAGGTAAGCGGGGTTCCTATGCTAGACTTTGCATTAAAATAAAATGAGCTGAAGTTATTTTTGGAAAATATACATATTTGATGTTGAAAATAAATTTGAACTACCTCAGTTATTTGTTCTGCATTACTCATGAGATTCTGTTTAAGAAGAAATTATTTTCTGTCACGACTGGTGTAAACATGAGCTTATTTTTGACATTCTGTTTCTGAACTTTGAAAAGAGAGCGAATATAAAATTTTGTGCATAAATTATGTTGTGTTATGATTTTGTTCTGTTCTGAAAATTTTCTGTACTCTGACATGATCTAAAGTGATTTCTGAAAACCTCTGGCATAATATTCTAGTTCTGTTTCTGTTCCGTTCTGACCTTACTAAGGGTGTAAAACTGTAGCCTCTGTTCGGGTTGGTACCAACTTTTTTATTTCTGGTGCACCCACTTTGGAAACAAAGTGGTTTTCTGCGTGGTCTTTCTTATGTGCACACTCAGGGCTCCGAGAATGAATAAGGGGAAGATTCACATTTTGTTTCTACTCGGTTAGCTACCGGGGTTTTCACAACCCTACCACAGGGGTTAAACATGGTATTTGTTCTGATATGATAAGATAAGATGTGATGTTTCAGTTTATGTTTTGCCAACGGGATTTTGATTATGAATATTTTCGAACTTTCGCTATGATATTTTTGATAACATATTCTGACGCTGCATTCTGAAAACATTATTTTGATTCTGCATTCTAAAAGAAAATATTTTTGTTCTGCATTCTGAACTCTGTAAATGCTCATGTTTACATACTAGTATATGTCCTCTGCTTACTGAGTTGTTGATAACTCACCCCTTATCTCCAATTATTTTTCAGATAATTTTGATGGTTCAACTAGAGAACAAGAGTAGAAAGTTTAGCAAGGTGTGATGATCGTTGTGAAATAAGTGCCTAAAGGTACAAATGCTTATTTGAGAGTCGTAGTTAGTAAACTGATTTATTTTTTTCAGGTATTTGAGTTGATGAGTTGAGGATGTTTTCGAGTTTTTGGAGAATTTCTAATTTATGTTATTGGGAATTTCTTTACTGTCACCATAGAGGAACTTAGATCTTTGGATTGATTAAGTGGATTAATATTTTATGAAATTTCTGAATTTTATAGTTGTGTTATTTAAGTAAATTTTAAGAATTAAGAGCTAACTCTCTGGACCTTTGGGATCGGGGCGTTACAACTAGTTCCATTTTTATTCTTGTTGCACAGTTCCATCCATTGCACATACCATCATTTTTATTTGCTCTTTGTGAATATTTTCACAATTTCAAACCAGTTTGATTTTAAGTAACTTTTCCTGAGGAGACGATTTAGGAATTTATTCTTAATTATTACCCGACATCCTTCTGCACTTGGGATAGCCTTTGTGTTACTCATTTTTGAGTGAATCAAGTTTTTGGCGCCGTTGCCGGGAAATAGTTGGTTGATGTAAATTTAAACTCGTTATTTTTTTATTTTATTTCAAATGTTTCTTTCACTATCTTATATCTGATGACACATTTCACTTGTCACCTACGACTCAATCACTTGAACCTTATACTATTTGGACTGATGTTTCATGTTATAGATGAGGGATAATTTGAATAGGCTAGTTAGAGTTACATCGAGCACTGAGAGTAGTATACATAGCCCAGAGATAGATAGCTCTTCTGTTTTTTCTAGAGACGAGGACATTGAGATTGAACAAACTATGGCTGCACCTGCACCATGCACTCTTAGGGATTATTTGCAGCCCACTCGCACCACTACACCATCATGCATTATTTTACCTGATGATGCACCTAATTTTTCTATTAAGCATGGCATGATGTCAGTGATACCTCAGTTCTACGGGATGGATTCTGAGAGTCCTTATCAACACTTGACAGATTCTGAGTTGGCCTGTACTACTTTTATCAATAGAGCCACTACTAATGAATTTATTAGACTTCGTTTATTTCCTTTCTCTTTAAAGGATAAAGCGAAGATTTTGTTTAATTCTTTGAGGCCTAATTCTATCTCTAGTTGGTCTGATATGCAGCGTGAGTTCTCAAAAAAAAAATTTCCCTTTCAAAGAACTCAATATTTACAAGAGCAGATCAGTCAGTTTAATGAAAAATCTGACGAGACTTTCCAGGCCAGTTGGGATAGGTTTAAGGATTTGGTAAACATTTGTCCACATCACGGTTCTGAATCCTGGAGGTTGGTGAAATATTTTTACACCGGTCTCACTCCACAATGCAAGCAGTTTGTTCAGACTATGTGCAATGGAGAATTCTTTAGTAAGGAACATGATGAAAGCATTGTCATTTTTTTACTATCTTGCTGAAAGCTGACAATAATGGAACACTCGCACTGATCGAGTTTCATTGACAGCATAGCCACTGAGGGCTATTGCTGGTGGGGGTAGATATGAGCTTAAGGAGGACACTGACGTTCAAGCCCGAATAGCTGCATTGACTAGAAGATTAGATGTCCTGGAGATAGAAAAGGTAAAGGCCGTGAAAACAGGAGATGCATGCTCTATGTGCGCTGATTCAAACTACAAGACCTAAGATTGTCCGATTATGCCAGTATTTCAAAAGAGTGGCTCTGAGCAGATGCAATCAGCAAACTGGGTAAATAGAGCACATAATCAGCCTTTTTCCAATACATATAATCCGGGGTGGAGGAATCACCCAAATTTCTCATGGAGGAATGATCAGCCTGGCCGGTCTCCACCACCTTCTCAGCAGCCATTTCATCAGGCTGCTCCTCAGCACCAGTATCAGCTACATCAGAGTTCTCAGAGCTATTCATTTGTAGCCTCTCCAGGATTTCAGCCTTATGTAGTAGCTACATAGAATTCTCAGCCTCAATCATCTGCGAAGAAGTCTCTAAATGACAGTATAGCACAAATGGCCAATACACTTCAGCAATTCATGCAGATTCAGGCCCTTACAAGCAATCAAAACACTCAGGCCATAAATGACTTGCGGGGCACCATCAATAAAATAAACACAATATTGAGCACTCAAGAGAAAGGGAAATTTCCAACACAGCCTCAGCTTAATTCTCAAGTATACCAGCAACAACAACAGCAAGGGCATAATGTCTCAGGGGAGGTTTTTGAGACAGTGAAGACCGTTCTTACTTTGAGAAGTGGAAAGGAAGTTCCCCAACCAGAGATGACCATTGACAGACAGGTAGTTGCTCCTACACCTGAAGATGTAACAGAGACTGATGAAGCTGAAAAAGAACCAGAGGTAGTGAGACCAGAGCTGAAGAAGCCTGTAAGTGCAGATGCTGAAACTAGTAGGGGTACCAACCTGTGGTTCCCTATCCTCAGAGATTGGCAGCTAGCCAAAATAACAAATACCACACTGACATTCAAAAGATTTTCAAGCAAGTAAAGATTAATATTCCACTCTTGGATGCCATACAACAAGTTCCTTCATATGCAAAATTTCTAAAGGACTTGTGCACAGTGAAGAGGAAGCTAAATGTAAAGAAGAAAGTTTTCCTAACGGAGCAAGTTAGCGCATTGATATTAAGCGAGACTCCTCAGAAGTTTCGAGATCCCAGTTCTCCCCACATTTCCATTATGATTGGTAAGTCACGTATTGGGAGAGCTTTACTTGATTTGGGGAGTAGTGTGAACTTGCTACCGTTCTCAGTGTATGAGCAGTTGGGATTAGGTGAGTTAAAAAAGACCTCCATCAAGCTATAGTTAGCTGGCAGATAGGTCAAGGTGCCAAGGGGTATTGTTGAGAATGTGTTGGTCCAAGTGGACAAATTTTACTACCTAGTGGATTTTGTAGTTCTTGATATGCAGCAGCCAGCCACTACTATTTACCAGGCGCCTGTCATCCTTGGGCGCCCATTACTTGCTACCTCCAATGTACTGATAAATTGTCAAAGTGGAGTGCTGAAACTCACATTCGAGAATATGACATTGTAAATGAATGTGTTCACTATTTGCAAGATGCCTGGTGATTGCGACGAGTCAGAGGTGCATGCTGTTAAAGTGATTTCAGAGCTTGAAGAAATAAAGAGAGAGATGTACGATAATTCCCGCTTGGCGAAAGCGAGAATGAAGGCCTTGCATGACAAGAAGATCTATGACAAACATCTTGTCCCTGATCAGAAAGTGCTCATTTACAACTCAAGACTGCATCTTTTTCTTAGGAAGCCGAAATCTCAATGGAATGGGCCGTATATTGTAAAGAAGGTTTATCCTCATGGGGTGGTAGACATTGTCAATCCGAAGAATGAAAATAGCTTCACTGTCAATAGACAACGTCTAAAGCTGTTTCTGAAGGTCTTTGATCCACACGAAGAGATCTTGCTTGTGCAAGATTCCAGAGAAGTGTTTTGATCGTTTCACCCTTTACAGCATTTTTTACTTACATTTTATTTATTTTTTATTTGTTGTTTTGCTTTGATTTTATATTTCATGTTGATATTTTTTTTTGCTTGCTTATTCCTGTGCACTTTTTTTTCTTTCGTTCGATTCATTGAGGACCATGTCTCTCACTAGTTGGGGGTCGTGTGTGTGTACATAATTAAAAAAAAAAGGAGAAAAGGAAAAAAATTGTATTAATGTGATGTGCATTGATATATATATGATTGACACACATTCTATTTCTAGTATTTTGTGAAATTTGAGCATCTTGGTGGAGTAGTTGAGCGAAATCATTTTGTGAAGATTTATTTTCAAGCTTAAGCATAGAGCATGATTTTTGATGCATCATATTTTGTTGATGTGTAGCTTGAAACACCAGGATGCTATACTTATTAAGATGAGACTTGATAAGATTTTTGTAGAACGAAGGGCAAATTTTGAAGGACATTTTGCACATGCTTACGCTTGTAGTGTTCCTTATTTACTGTTCATTGATTTAACACAAGAGAAGTAAATTGCAGGACTACCGAGCCATGTTTCAAAATGAAAAAAAAATGAAAAAAAAAATGAAAAGGAAAAGAAAGAGAAAAAAAAAAGATTTGAAAAGAATAGAAAAAAAATAGATAAAGGCGGCTTAGTGAAATTTCCTAAGTAAAGGGTTAGAAACAGTTACCCAAGACTTTGGGGTTGAGTGTTCAACCTTTAAAAACAGAACTGACGTGAAAACTGCTAGTCCCTTGGGCTTTGAGGTAGTTAGAATCAGGAATGATTAATCTTAAGGTTGAAAAATCCTATGACAAATCATGGCTAGTAATGAGGAACATAAAACCAGTTTAGCTGCACACACACACATTTGAGTTCTGAGACATTTGCTTCAATTCTATGTGAAAGATTGTTGAGATAGTCTTGGTGGGTATAACACATGGGGGTTGAGTAGTAACGTGTTACTTTTGTGAGAATTCATAATTGTGTTTTGATTGTTTCTGTTTGAATTTTAATCTTTATGCAATATTCATCTCAATTAATTTTCACTATTTTGCTCAAAAATTAGCAAAATGATAGTTGGGGGGTGTGATTGAGCTAAATTATTGCATATTTTATACATTTAGAACCAATGTATTTTATTTATTTCATTACATTATTATTGGTTTTAGATGAAAAAATAGTTAAGATGAATAAATCCGAGTTGTGATTTAAATTGACTAATAGCATGATTTAGGCTTAATTTTATAACTTGTGATTTAATTGGACAATGTTCATTCACATGCACAACATATTTTTGATATTCTATTATTCTTATTTTATTTTATTTCTAATTTTAAATTCAAATGACTTTCAAGTGGGCAAAACGTTGGAACAATTTAAGAACTTTCAATGAGTGTAGGACTCTTCAAATAAGGATAATGATGGGGTTTGAGAGTAATTCGGATCAGAGTCTAAAATGCATTAGGAGACAGAATGGACACACTTTGATATTTTAATCATAACTTTCTACTCACATATCGGATTGATACGATTCTTAATGCGTTGGAAAGCTATTTTAAAGGGCTACAAAGTTGTCTCTAATAAGGATTTCCAAATTCAAACCTGAAGAGTGTACGCGGCTGCCAAGTTGAGTCCTAAAATTTAAA
This sequence comes from Juglans regia, assembly GCF_001411555.2. Classification (NCBI taxonomy): domain Eukaryota; kingdom Viridiplantae; phylum Streptophyta; class Magnoliopsida; order Fagales; family Juglandaceae; genus Juglans; species Juglans regia. Next base: position 17,637,750 of record NC_049902.1, on the reverse strand, counting down.
CGATTTTGTGTGCGAGAATATAAAGACATTAGGGTTTCTTTCCTACCCTATTTAGGCATATCATTAGCACGAAATTGGAGACTTTTGCAGAGCAGCGCCGCACATTTGAAGAACTCTTCGAGGGTCCAATTGTCGCTCCAGCCGCTTCCTCCATTGCCTACCACCTCTATCTCCATTCATTTAACTTGCTCTTTTCACTTTCTACTATTTATTTAATTTTAGTTTAAAGTTTGTGATGTATTTTTGAGATATTTGGCTTAGACTTTTGGGCATTTTATTTGCTGTTTATTTACTTCATGTTATTTATTTTTCTCGCTTTTTTTAAACTTTTATTTAACAGCGATTACAATTGTTATGAATTAATTTTGAGAATTTATGATTTGAATACAAGGATGAACCCTAGAATCTTGATTTTGGGGCTTTTCAATTTTCAGTTCGTATTTTGTCAATTACTTTTTAATCTAGTTTAATTCTTAGATAGTTTTATTAATCTCTCAGTTCCATTGCATATTAGATCGATTAAAGCTTAATTAGCACTTAAATAATTTTTGTTTTATTGTTTAATTTTTAGATTAATTAAGATTGTTTAGTTTAGTTGATTTTTTTTATTGTTAATTTCAATTTGTTAGTTTTTTTTTACATTTCATTTCGACACTCAAAAATCAAAAAATATGAATCTAATCCATGACTAGTACCCTTTTCATTCTTGTTGCACTCTTCCATCCATTATACATACTATTATTTTTATTTTCTCTTTGTGAATATTTTTACCATTTTAAACGAATTTGATTTTAAGTAACTTTTTCTGAGGAGACGATTTAAGAATTTATTACTAACTATTACACGACATCCTCCTGCACTTGGGTAACCTTTGTGTTACTCACTTTTGAGTGAGTCACACATACATACCGAAAAGCTAATATGGCAGCATATCACCTACAAAAACTGCCCTTGAATGCACAAAGGATACCAATGATCTTGGAACATGTCCATCATGTATTTTACCTATAGTTAGGGGTGAAAAACCGACCTATCGGTTCGGTTTAGAGTCGAAACAGATACCGCACTGATACACTGAAAATTCTCAATATCTCGACCGAAACCGGCCGGTGAAGGGGAAGAAAACCGTCGACGTTGGTCTCGGTTTTCTACTGGTCGGTTGGTCGGCGTTGTCGGCAGAGTGAAGAGAGAGAGAGAGAGAGAGAGGAATGAGAAACACAAAAACCGAACCAGAAAACTTCGGTTTGAGCAAATTTACATGTAAACTCGAACTCCATCATCACAAATTCACAAAATTACAATATATACAACAAATATCAACTGATTCACAACAAATATCACATTATCACAACAATATCGGTACCCTCTCTGAGAAAAATAAAAGAACCGTGGTCCCCATCAACAAACCTCAACGAATCAGAGATGGAAGCTTGAAACGATGCAAATGGATGAAACGGCGCAAATGGATGGAGGGAGAGAGGGACGGCATCGGAGAGAAAGGGAGCTGAGAGGGAGACGAGAGAATCTGAGAGAGAGAGCTGAGACGCAGAATGAGCGATGCAGAAAGATGAGAACGAGAATGGGGAAGGGGGATCTTAACCTAATCATGAAACGGTGCCGTTTGGTTGAGACCAAATGATGCCGTTTGCTTTTTTTTTTTTTTTCAACTAGGTGGATTAAAACGATGTCGTTTCACTCATTTAAATGAAACGGCGTCATTTCTTATATAGGTATAAAATGAAAAAAAAATTAGAATCGGTCGGCCGGTTCATCGATTTTTCACTGGGTCGAACCGATACCGAACCGGAAAACTTCGGTTTCAGCAAATATCTACCGCACGCCGGCCGGTTCTTCACCGGTTCCGGCCAGTTCCTGACTCCGGTGGTCGGTTCCAGTCGGTTGCGGCCGGTTTGATCGGTTCCTGTACACCCCTACCTATAGTCACTAAAGAAATGCTGTAATCTATTTCACTCGTTTTCACTTTGAGTCGATGTAAGTGGCAATTATGATTAATGAGATCAGTTCTTTTATAAAAAAAAAAAAAAAATAATTGATGAGATGGCCTGAAAACATCAGCCTCTGGTAAATCATGTAAAATTTTCTTTCGGGCTTGATAGAAGAATATATTACACCAACTGAATCTATTCTTTTTTTCATTGCAGGTTTAAAGTATTCTAGTTGTTTCTACTCATTTTGTTAGATTAGGGTGAAGGATATTACCACAAGCTTCCTCTTCCAGATCCAACTTTTACTAATCTGGATTGAAAAATAATCCTTTCACGTGCAAATTGGATTGACTTTTCTTTGATAATGATATCAAACTTCCAAGATTTGTTAATAAAATATACTAATTTCCTTTTAAGTATAGTATCATTTAGGATTAGCTTAATTAATTGAGATGTTGGCCATGTCTCCAATAAATAAAAGCTTCCAGGAAAGTCCCTTGATAAATAAAATAACCTAAAATTATGATGAATTATAGGCATATGATTCTAAGAATAGATTCATTTTAATAAGATATATTCTCTTTCGATAAATACTAGATATAGTTCTAGAGTGTACAAGGCTCATGTCATTTTCATGAAAAAAAAAATTGAGTTTACCATTAAATAAATAAATTTTTTCATGTAGATATCAAATTTATCAATTCTTTTAAGGAGAGAGCATGCCGGGCTTGCATGCTCTAAAATTACAAATATAATTTTTCTTTTTCATTTATTACTTATACATTAATGGGCAGTAGCAATAATTTCTTGGTATCGATGCACTCTTATCGTGCACAAGTCATCATAAACGAAAACTATGAGAATACATTGCAAATCTACAACCTCAACATGTTTTGATAGATTGAAAGTGTTTTGATCCTAGGGTGAACTAGCTCTCTTCCAATAGATTATTTATTTTAAAAATATAATAAAAGAAAGAGATTTGCTATAAAAAAAAATTGTCAGGTGCGGAGTGTGGAATGAATAGTGACTGATGAGAAGAATTATTTTAAAAAAAAATTATAAAAATCTTGATAATTTATGAAAATATGTAGTCATCATAAAAGAAAAAATTTAAAAAAGTATGAATTCTTTGTCATGGTTTGTTTTTTTTTTGTGGAAATAACCTCATTCATTGATTAACATAAACATTACATGGATTGAAAACAGTTTGTATTTTCCTCCAACTTTACTATGTAATCAATTACAAGTAATGCACATTTTCCTAGTTCATGAGCCACTGAATTTCCTTCACGGTTTATATGGCAGATCTTCCACTCATCATATTGATCTAATGTTACTTTTAAATTAGAAATAATCATGCCAAAGTAGCCTTGATTTTGTTGGATCTGCTGCACCTCATTTACAACAGTTTGGAAACCTCCTTCCCAAATAACTCTGTACATGCCAAGTTTCAAACCAAATCTTGTTGCTCTACGTGCTGCTAATGCCTCAACTAGCAAAGGTTCTGGTAATGAATCTTGTTTCTCTTTCAAGGTTGTCTAAAATCTGCCATATTCATCTCTGACAGAAACACCAATCCCGATTTTACAAATTTTCTTATCAATTACCACATCTAAATTAATTTTGCAGAAACCTTGAGGTGGACATTCCCATAATATCATTCTTTGGTTAACAAATGAACTTTGGATGGTTTCTCTTGTCTGCATTGCTGAGATCTCTTCTTATAGGTGCCTTGCTCTTTTGATTACTGAATTTGCGTCGATGTAAATATTTTAAAAAACAAGTTGATTTCTACTCTACCATAAGGTTCAGAAGACTAAAGCCAACTCCTAGATTTTAACCTTGTTCAATTTTTTAAACATTTATTGTATCATATCCATGATATTCTTGGTTGAGTTTTTACTTTTTTTAAATTGTCCTGGTGGATAAGTTGAGGACATCATCATTAGTAGGTTTTAAAGTCAAACCTATGCCAACTTAAAAATAATCTCCTATGGATTTATGACCATTCAATGCCTTGCACTTATTTTGAACAAAAGTAAATTATAAAATAAAATTAAATATCTTGCACGTTCAGATTCGTACCTAATTTACGGCATTCATTGGCGGAACCGCTAGCCTAAAAAAAAAAAAAAAAAACTATTTAAAAAAATTCTTTAAAATATTTAAAAAAATGTGAAAATTCACTTCTAATAGTTTCTATATTTTCTTAAAGTTCATAATTTTCGCATCCAAAATATAAAGATGAATATACATACATTAGAAAAAACCAAAAATTTACTACCCAAAACTTAAAAACTTGAAAATATGAGTTAAAAAATATACAATCCAAAAAATATTTCTTATAAATTGAAGGAATATGAAATTAAATTACGTCTAATACATTTCCTTATAATTATAAACAATAAAATGTATAATATATACATATACATACACATAGGCATATACGCAAGCATCCTCATCATAGCATATCAATATGACCCAGAAAATAGAATTTTTGGTTCCGAGAGCATTGATATTAGTTCTATAAATTTCTAGTTAAAATGATATTATTCAAAAGAGTAATGATATACTTACAACTCTTTTACAATTATTTTATGACTCATTTTCAAACAACTAGTAAAATCATGCCACTCGAAAAAAAATAAAATTTAATATTACAAAACTACCATCAATTTTGTGTAAAATTATAAAATAATTGTAATGTTATCATTCTACTTACTCAAAATATACATTCTTATTTCTTATGTATTGTTTGGTTATCAGATGCCATAGCGATAGTTAAAGTATTACAATTGAGACGACATATCAAACTATAAAAAAGTTTCATGTTTATATAAAGGTATGCTAATATATCGATAATTCAATACGAGAATATGTTTTGAATGAAATAGACAAAAAATAAAAAATAATATGTAAGACGACGCCCATTGTTTATTGTTGGGCGTCGTCTAAGCATTTTGTTTTTGTTTTTTACTTTTTATAATTTTTTAATATATTTAAATATTTTTAAAAAATAAAAAAATATACTAATAGATTTAAAATTACTTTTTTAATTATTAGATAAAAAAAAAAAAAAATTGACCAGTGGCCAAATTAGGACGGTAAAGAAACTTTTCCCAAAAATAATAGATGTTTGCTAAAGTCTAAAGTCGTTTTGAACGCTCCACGTGTCATTTACTGGTTGATGTTTACGGAATTTCTGTGACATTCTTTGTCAGTTTAACTGTACTATCCCACCAACCCCTCTACGTTATTTTCTATGCTTCTCTCTCTCTGTGGGAGTCTATTTTTTCACTATTATTTCTTTCTGTTTCAGAGTTTGTTGAGCAAAAGGTGGAGGAGTAGAATCCATTCCATCCTCTCATCCAAGCATAATCCTTGGCTTAGGTTAGGGTTTCCTCAATCTATACTCACTCCAAAATAAAATTCATTCTTCACGGACTTTTCTTCGTCTCAGATCACACCTCCATCGCCTTCGCGTCCGCCTCGTTCTCTCCGCCCGATCAACCCCTATTTCACAAAATATGGCGATGATCTCTCTCAGAAGCTTGAGATCCCATATTTTCCGATCAGAATCCTTTCCAATCCTCCACCATCCTCTTTTTTGTAGAAATTCTAGGTTTTCTCTATCACTCCTGTAATTCATTTACAAACTAACAGAAAAAGTTGGGGATTTTCTTTTGAGATTATGGGATGTAAATTAAAGTGATGTGAAGTGTGTATATGTGTATGTGTGTTCTGGGTAATTAAGGTTTTCTGTTGCAATAGGGTATTGCTGTGATTGATTGTCTTAGCAGGGTTTGAATCGAGGCTATGTATATTGAGGAATTAAAGGGAGGGGTGGTGGAAAGTGGTGATGAGGGGAATTTCTGTGGTGGAGATTTCCATTTCGGTAGCAGAAGCATTGTCGCTTCCGATGCGAAGCGGGTTTTGATCGGAGCTGGGGCCCGCGCGCTATTCTATCCGACTCTGCTCTACAATGTTGTTAGGAATAAGGCTCAGGCGGAGTTCAGGTGGTGGGATAAGGTGGATGAGGTATACTTTCTTTTTCCTTATCATTTGTTCTAGCCGTTTGCACCATGTTGCATATCGTTTTTTTTTTTGATAAGTAAAGGTCGTTAGAAGTTACAACTTTAAAATTATAATTAGACGCCGTTGCCGGGTAATGTTGCATATCGTATTTATGCTTGTTGACTGATTTTGGGCTACATGTCGGGGGCTTTCTGAGACTTCTCATTGGAATGAGTTTGCGCTTTAATTTTATGTGGACGTGCTGGTTGATAGTATTCCCCTTTTAAGATTCTAATAAATTTGATTATGTTTTCTTGGTACAAAAATTATTTTATTATTTTGTCGGTGTATCTTTTAAACAGATAAGGTTTATGTTCTTGGTTCTGTCGGAATGGGTACTTTTCTCTTTGTTTCTTCCATGTCGTTGGACTAATAAAATTTTTATATTTGTTATCTCTTGACTGTTGCATCCATTGCTTGTTCAAGTAATATCTTGGATGGGATTTGTTGTTTGTTGTAATAGCTGTGTGTGTGTGTGTGTAAATATTTTATTCGTGTAGATTTTCTCATAGGGTTCTCTGCTGATTACTTCTGTTTGCGAAATTATATGGTTCTATATGTTCTGTTTGGAGTGTTCAATTGATTTTTCATTTTTCTTTCTTATAGATATTGCTCATGAGTTCCAATACAGTTGGTTTAATATTTTTGCGTCATCTAAAAAAAATATTTTTGTGTCATCCATCACTTCCCCCCTGTGACTTCTTTTCCTGTTTTAATTGTTGCAACTGTCTATGTTAAGACCTTTATTCGATGGTGAAGTTAAGTTTTTGGTGTCTTCGGTGCACATTCTTTTTAATTGTATATGATAATGGTATATTTTTTTCTTGGCATGGGAGAATATTATTGATTTGGTAGGAACCAGAAATCTCATGTGCCTCTTTTCAGTTTATCCTGTTAGGTGCTGTTCCATTCCCGACTGATGTTCCCCGCCTAAAGGAGCAAGGTGTTTGCGGAGTTGTCACGCTAAACGAGTCCTATGAGACTTTGGTTCCAACATCTCTATATCATGTGAGTGTTTTATCCGGTACAGTTTGCATCTAGATATCCTTTCTAAAAGTCTGAATCTCAAGATGTCTACTTTTTATTGCTTGTACTCTTGATGGCTTCTTCTTCTTTAGCTGCTATGAGGATTAGATACTTTTGGTTTCTTTGATGCTAGATTAAATGGGCAACTGGAGATGATTTAGTTTTGTACTCTTGTTTACTCGAGGAAAGTTGTGTCAGAACTATTATTTTGACTAATGAACTGCAGTTTTGTCTAAATGTGAAGGAAATGCTTCTGTGGAATAGAAGTAAATGGTTATTTATGTCTTTGCTGCTTCTGGAAGAAACATAGAGCTGAATGAAAATAGAATGATGCTAGTTTGGTAAATATTTGGGAGCCAATGGTCTTCTAATTTAATGGTATCTGTTCCTCCCCCATTAAACATGGATTGGAGGGTGATTTCACTGTTTTGTGGTTGAACAAGTTTTGTTACTTAATAATAAGACATTGTTAAATATTAAAGGGGAAAATAACTCCATTTTGCTTATTTCTTACGAATAGCTGTAGAAGTTTTTACAGAACTTTGGCTTTTGGGTTTGTTTGTGAAACCCAAGGTTTTCTTTACATGTATACGGCATTCCTCAGCCTTAAGTGAGAGCAATGAATAAAATTGGGGTATAATCCTCATCTTTCATCCAAATAAAGTCTTGGTCTATAAAGCATTGTGTGACTACAATAAAAATTGATATGGCATTGATATTACAGGGGTTTAATGTCATCAATAAATTTCATTGATTTGCTTTTATGATCTCCTAAATAAGACAAAAAATAATATGGTGGGACCGTAATCAGGGTTTCATTTGGACATCTTAATCGACTGACATACAGGGTCATATTTCTGTAAATTGCTTTACCAAGTGGTTTCTTTTTTTTTTATAAACGGTTCATGCATGATACTTGTTTGATGGTCATTTTTATTTTTCCCTAATTCCAAGGTTTACATCAAGTTGTCCTATGCCATTGGCGATTTAATTTATTAAAATATTTGTAGGATCATGGCATTGACCATTTGGTGATACCTACCAGAGACTACTGCTTTGCCCCATCACTGAATGATATACAGCATGCAGTAGACTTCATACATAGTGAGCATTCTTTTTAACCTGATTTTCCTCCTTTCGAGAATGTAAATCATAAGAATTGTCATTTAACAGAAATCTATTTCTTGGCACACTATTTGTTTTTTAAATTTTCAACGAGTCATTTTTGATTGTTCCTTCGGGAGGTATTCTATATGATTACCTGACCTCTCTAATGTCATTTTCGTGAAGAAAATGTATCTTGTAGAAGAAGTACATATGTTCACTGTAAAGCTGGACGGGGGCGCAGCACAACCATTGTAATATGTTACCTGGTGAGTTCCCCACAAAAGAAAAGATATTAAATATCCATTGCAAAATTCCCACCTTTCCTTAATATTCTGATTTTTTAAAGGTGCAACACAAGCAAATGACACCCGATGCCGCATATGATTATGTGAAAGCAATCCGTCCAAGGGTGCTTTTAGCCTCTTCCCAGTGGCAGGTATTTTCATAATACTTGTACAGGCTTGTTATCCAATATTATGTTTGTCATTATCTGCAACTTGGCTTTGGAAATCCAGGAATTCTTGTTTTCTCATTCTGTAGCAAAAGGCTACTTTTACTAACTTTTCACTACAAGTTTTGCGTTGTAAATGATTTCCGAGTCATGCGGTTTTAAGTTTCAGTTAGGCAAGTTATTCGAGAGATGGTAATTATTTTAATTGTACTTTTGATTGGTTGCCCAAAATGTTTTTACATGTACTTATTGTTATGGTTAAAGGTTTAACCAAATAGTATCTAAAAGCCCTAAAAGCCCTAGGACTGTTGGATACTAATTTGGTTGAACCTCTAAGCCTCAGTATCATAGCACTTATCAACAAAAATAGGGGAAAAAATTGCAGTGACATTCTTTCTCTTTGGGACATCAACTAATGGCGTTCATTGGTACTTGTGAATTGGTGTAATCTAATATCTTCTCTTTTTCCTTTTTTCCTCTCAAAAAATGTCTTCTGCTGATTTTCTAAGCTACTCTATATTGGCTATAATAACAGGCTGTCCAGGAATACTACCATCTTAAGGTGAAAAAAGCTGTTATCTACACCCACATTACCGATCTAATGATGAAGGCCCGAGTATCAGCTGCTTCACAAGATCTTGTGGCATTTGATGATGGATCAGCAGTTGTTGTGACTGAGTCAGATCTTGAAGGGTATAACTCAAGTCTTGACTCAGGTGCTATGGGAAGTGAAATATGGGCAGATTTAAGTATGATCTACCGGGTCCGAGTAGCTGGTCAGGCAGCTCTGGCAAGAATCTCATGCCTATGGTTTCCCTGCCGAGCATGCCCGAGTACTTCAGGGGAGAAATTGGGCGGTGAGAGCAGCTGCTCAATCAGAGCTAAGCATATGGGAGGGATTAGTGTGGGCATACACGTCTACTGAGAAGAACTTCCGAAATTGCAGAAAAGCCTCGGAAATTCAATTGAAGATGTTTGATAAGTTTTCTGCCATCTTAAATTTTCTTTCTCGTACAGCTGAAGGGAAATAATGTTAACTTTAGGCAGATGTGAAACTCTGGTTTTTTCCCCCTGTAAATTTAGTTGTAAATTCTCTTGAATCAAAATGTAAGAAAGTTGAGTATTATGAGCCCAGTAAATACTGGTAGGATACCCTGGAAGTAGGGCTGCAAATGAACTTTGTCGAGTTGGGTTGAATTCGAACAAGGTATTTCGATTAACATGTTTACTTGTTCGAACTCGACTTGGATTAGAATAAAACTTGAATATTCTTATTCAAACTTGACTCGTTAATCATTTATGTTGTCCTAGTTCAATTCGAGCTCGATTAAAAATAAACAAACGACTTGGAGCTTGCTCAAAAACTTGAATTTTTTTTTTGAAAATTCTGAACCTTATCTTTTGATTAATAAAAAAGTTAAATTTTGCAAAAATCTTTAATTGTTTAACTATTTAAACAAATAATTTTTATTGAAAAACTCTTATGCTACAAATTTTTATAAAATAAATTAACTTATAGTAATAAATTAAAAAAATAATATATAAGATAAATATAATAAGCTAAACTATTTAATAGATATAGATAATATAATAAATCAAAAGTTCTATTTGTATGATGTATTATTATACAAATTATCCTATACACATCATTATGGGAACATAATAAATATATTAAACAAGGTAAATTATAAATAAATTAATGATATATAATTAAGTATATAAAACATAACTAACATGTAATAAATATAAAACATACATATATGCCACATATTATGAGTTTTAAAACGAGCTTAAACAAGTCAAATCGAGCTTATACGAGCTTTATTCATGAGCCTAAATCGAATTAAGCTGAGTTTTACAAGTTTTGCTTGTTTAATATACAGACTTATATTAATGTTTATGAACATCTCATTTATTAAATGAACTGAATTCAAATCATGCTTGATCTGTTCACAAGCTGCTCTATTAAACGAAGGCTACCTGGAAGGCTACATCGGTGTGATATAGCAGAATTTCCTCTCTTAGATAGTACTGATACTATCCCTATCCATCATAAGAATAAATTATGCTCAAATCCTCATCCTTACAAGACAAGCCTTCCATAAGAGAGTTTGGGAAGTCATTTCCTGGTAGAAGAGCGGGGATCACCACAACGGGTGTAATCGGGGGGACTGATATAACTCGACTATTGGGAGGTTAGAGGGAATCTAAGGGATTTCCATATGTTCAGTCATTGGTCGTTAATTATTCTTGAACGACTGTCTGTTCAGGAAAATACTCTCAAACTTCCATTGAGCACTTGGATATCTACAAGGATAGTGACTGCCACACTTGAAAAATTCTCAGTCATGTTTCTTTTGTACAGTGTTATCTATATAAAAAAATTAGGAGGAGTGAATTCAAAAAATCCGTAAGTGGAAGATTTAGCTCAGGTGGTGTGAACAAGCAGGCAGATAATAATTAACCAGATAACATGGAGTAAATAATAATGAATAGAAAAAATTGTTAAGTGGTTAGTCAAACAAATTAACAAATGAGTACAGTTAGACTCAGTCTTAACGAAAGGGAGCCTTTGGCTCCCCCCCGCATTTTCTGTATAGTGTTTTTTTGGTTTTTTTTTTTTTATGTTTTTCAGGCCAAATAAGGGAGGATCGCCGTTCGGGTCTTTCTAGCCGTCGCCCTTCAACACGTGCCCCACCGGGACGATGCCCAGCCCCAGATCTTCAAGACCACCAAATCTGGCGTCCATCAGAGTGGAGTGTAGTTCGCACGCGCGGGAAGAAGTTCCGGATCTCGTCTGCACGTGGCCATCAAGCGCCACCGAGGAAACTTCTGCTGATGACACGCTCGGCTTCTCTGGAATCCCTAACTTCCAAGATTGACTGTCGACTTTCCTTCCAGAGTGACTAGTGTACGACATGCACCACTGCCGACGCTATGTGCACTATTCATCCGTTTAGTTTTTTAGTATTTTTGTTTTCTTGTTTTTTGTTGTTCTGTTTCTCCTTTTTGACCTGAGTGAGGTGTTGAGCCTTTGGATCGGATGTAATATGGGGAAAGAGCTATTCGAGAGAGGCGGACGATGCTACAACCAGTGGTCGTACGGCCAGTGCTTGTGCGTAGGTGCCGCCTGCACAGTGGAGGCTGTGTGTCCGTGCGTGAGTTGGGTGCTCGTGCCGTCAGGGCTCGAGTTGCCAATGCTTGCGATAGGCGTGACGTCCGGGTTAACGCTGGTGCTTGTGGTTGTGTGGTTGGTTATATGTTTTTTATTTGTAGTTTTTTTGTTATTTTAGTTAGTAATAAAATAGAAATAGACTATTAGATTTAGTGTCCATAGTAGTGTCTCATACTCTTTCTCCCTAGGAGGATAGAGGGGGGCTATAAAGTTCTGTTTTACAAAACGTTTTCTCTGTTGGAGAGAGTTTTTTAGAAGTTAAGACTATCCACCACAAAGAAATTTGTATGTAGAGAAATCTCAGAGCTGATGCATAGTTTAACTTATAGTCTGGATTTTCCTTGTATTGATCAGTCACAATTGTAAGTTCGATTTATTAATAAAATGAGTATGTTTTCATCAAAAAAACAAATAAGTACCGTTGGGAATTAGACAAAATGGAATAACAATTGGATTAGCCAATATTAGCAAAAACTAAATAACAGTTAGGTCGTTAATCACAGTTGACAAAATAATGAATAAATAACTTGTCACAATTATGAAATAGAAAATAATATATAAATCCAAAATATTTTTCAATATAGGACACACACAGTACCTTGATCAACATAAAATCCTTATGTTCTATTCTCTTTCTTTTCCTCCCCCTCTTTCTTACCTACCTCACTACACACCTACCTCCACTATGCATTAGGGTGACGATAGATAAGCCCTTCTTAACCGACTTTACACAAAATTAAATAAAAAATTTACTTATCTCTAGTCATAATATTCTAGGTTTAGGCCGGTGGGATTTCGCCTTTCGGTCACTTACCTTTTATCTGTTACCTAGATTCTCACACAAATAATATTACTCATAATCATTTTTTTTATTATTTTATTATGTAGCATTATATGATTGAAAATTATTTATTATATTTTACTTATAAATTTATTATTTAATATTACAATAATGAAAAGATGATAAAAAAATAATGATAATTAGAATTTTTCCTCTCACACTTTTGTTATTCTCTCTTCTTTTACTTTTACAAATGCAACTTCCTTGACCCAAAGTCTTTCCTCACGTGCTCCATCTCTCTTAAAAAAATACATATATAAATAAAAGCAATGCTAGATACAGTCCCTAAATGGGGACTGCAATGCAAGTCTAGGTAATTTTATCTTTATTTTTTTTTAAAATTACAAAAATATCCCTCCTAAAATGATGCTTTTTCTCATTTAATAAAGGGCCTACACATGCAGTCCCCAAGTGAGGACTGCAAATAGAATTTCTCTATAAATAATAGAAAAGCCCTTGATGCAATCGCATTTGTGCGGTCGTCGTGCACTAGTCGATGTGGCCCACCATATCAGCTAATGAAACGGTTTGTTTCATTTATTAGGGGTTCAACGTGATCAGTACTTTTGGGCGTTTTGCGCTAGAGAGGGCACTGTTTTGATGAGCTGCTTTACTATCTAGGCTAAGCCTGCTCTTCACCTCCTACATTTCAGTCCACAAAGGTCCCTGAAGCATAACCCTAACCCTAAGCAGAACTCCTCAGCACTTGATGAACTGAGATTGCCACACCACCATATGCCTCAGCCTCTTGTGGTGTCCCTGTCCCTACACTTCATTTTTGGCTTCTCATTTCTAAGTTCTTTTGCAATTTTAACTTGCCAATAGTTAATCTTAAGAGCAGAAGTTTTATTTTGTACAAAAAACCTACTTTCATCCAAGGCTCAAAAAGTTGGGCTGATTTAATGAACCGGGTGATTCAACAAATTGAATCAAGCGATTCATGAAAATTTTGAATCAAATATTTTAATATTAGGAAAAAATATATATTAAAGAGTATATGTGATAACCTGGACTTAGCCAAGTCCTCGCCTATTACTTTCATTATTATTGTCTTAGTCCAAATTAGAATTAACCTTATGGATTGTAAAGATGGGAAACCTAGTAAGTCACATGGGACCTCCTTTTTTTTTTTTTTCCTAAAGAGATAGGCATCCAAGCCCACAAGAAAGCTTGAAGGACTAGTGATTTTCCGTCACTAAGGGTTTAGGGTTAAAAAAAAAACTAAATTAGGGTTTGGATACAAGGAAGAGGCGTCAATTGAGAGAGAGACCCTTGAGTTTCCCTAAGTCTCAATCATTAGAGCCTTGGGAAGAATGAGACTTTTTGAGTTTTCAAGACGGGAAGAAGCCATAGGATTTCGATTTGGAGGAGCCACACGCTACATGGCATTTGTGCCATATCCTCCACTAAATTCATTGTATTTGGACCTAAAAGTGGAAGAATGAAGGAAAAGGAAGGGATTTCGGGCATGGCAAGGGACACAACCATATGCCATTTGGCATTCATGCATTTAGCCCTAGGTGATATGAACCCGCGGGAAAGGAATCCCTTGAACCCACAATCAATTTGAAAACACCCCAAGAAAGCCAAAATCAAGTCAATGGATGGAGAACCTAGACCCGATGAGAACTCGTATCAAGAACCTAGATTATATTAAAATCTAGACCCGTTGAAGAACTCGTCTCAAGAACCCAGATTACAAAGGAGGAACGCCACAAAGGTTGTGATTTACCTTTGATAAGTTCAAAAGTTCAATTAAGGACAAGAGGAGTAAAACTCAACTCACAATGAATAAATCATCAAATTTCATAAATTTCATAAACTTCTGAAAATGAGGCTACAAAGAGTATTTAAACCAAAACCTAATTAAAACCCTAGATAAAATAAAACCCCATCTTCCAAAAATACCCCTGAGTGAACAGTGCCACGGCTATAGTACGACTCTACAGTAAGTCGGCTGCAGTAACCCTAACCCTAGTTCAATAAAATAATAACTTTCCCAATATGCCCTTGCATAGGCATAAACCCAATTATTCTAAGCAAATAAAATAGGTCCTTGAAATTAATTAAATAAGTTGAAAATCTTCAAGTGTCCAAAGCCTATAAGTCATGTTGTTGCCCTTTCCATAGCTTATGAAATGAATCAAAGCATAATCTTCATCGTTTAAGGCCTTGAACTTGTATTTGGCCCATCTGAAACTTGCAACATATCTTTAAGACTAGGCCCACCTTGGTTCCCATCACTAGGGTTTCTAGAAGCTTGCAATCATGGGGAATCTCTGGGGTTTCATCCAAGGTGCCCCTTTTGTCTAAAGCATGGATTCATTGATCCAAGACCATAAAGGGTTTGAAGAAGGCTTTAGGGTTTCGGCTAGGACAAGAATTTTGCCACATATCATCCATGCAAGGGGTGTCCCTTGACATTTCCGAGAGAAGCAATGATGAGGGAAGAAGAATGGGTGAATCTCGGCCAAGACAAGAAGCAAGACACCACATGGTGCCCATGCACAAAGAGACCTTTTGGTTTTCACATAAGAAATGATGACAGGAGAGAGAATGAGTGGGATTTGAAGGAAGTATTTAAGGAGGGCATTAATAGACCGGCACCCTTACCCCCACCGAGAAGGCACACCAAGAGTCATTTTGCTCCACTTTTAGATTTGGCCCTCTCCTCTTCTCCCTATCTTGCCTACCTTAGAAGAAGACAACCAGAAACTATTTATTTCCAACCAAACACCATTTTTCTAACGACCATAGAAGGAGTCAAGAGTATTGTTTGTTGGAGCCTAGCACAGTAAGAACACTTGAACCTTAGCCCCATTCTCTTTTTATATACAAGCACCTACCAAAAGAGGGTGAGAAAGGTTTTGGTTTGTAAAGACCAAGGGAAATACGGCATTTTGTTAAGAAAAGCGCCATATGAATGATGAAGTAGAATAATTGGCTATGGAAGGATGAACCATGACTTGAGTGTGGTTAGCCCTTAGAAAATTGAGTTTTTAATGGCAAAGTGAGTTTCGGCCATAGCTAAGGTTTCATGAAGAATTTTATCTAGTCACCATTTGAAGAAACACAATCTGAAGTACCATGCACTATTCGGCTGCTAAGGGTTGTTAAGGGTTGTTAGAGTTAAACCACACACACACTCGGTCATTATGGTTCATAAGGACATATGGAGGGTCGATATCTTTCAGCCCTAGGGTTTCTCATGACCTGCATGTTATGACTAAAACCGATTAGGGTTAGAAAGTCTAAACCTAACACACACTGGATTCTAGTGTTTTGCTTTCAAAAAAGTCTAATGGAGAAATATACACTTTCTGCTTGCTTGATCATTGGCATATTGTTTACATCAGATATTTATAAGTTAGCATTTAACTTACTCTTAGATAATGTATTTATGATTACATGTAAACTCTGCATTTTGGTTGTTCAAATTGGATTATGGAATTGCTACTTGTCACATGCTACGATTCATATCTTATATGTGCCTGCTTTTTTCAAATGTTATTTGTTAAACGAAGTAGTTCAAAAGACATGTTTAGAATTTTGATAATTGATGCATGTTTTTATGAGCTTTCATAAGTTAAACATAAGCATGTGTTTTCTACATGTTCTAATTCTTTCAAGCTGTAAACATGATGCACTCTTAACATATGGCATAAGAACATGACACCATTGGTTGAAAGTTACATGGTCACATGTCACATGATTTTTGAGTTGTGTATTAAACAAATGCTAGGATGAGAGAATATCCTAGTGGAATGCCTGGGCTCATGAAGCACAATCAATGGACTTTGAAATTGGTGAGATTTTTTGAAATCTCACCATGGTAGTTTCCACTATCATTCCCCCCGGAATGGTAGAAGTTGTGGTAGGAATAGACGTTGGCGATGGGAAAGCGCAAGCGCCCTGATTCCCCAAAGACTAAAGGGGAGTTTAGCATGGGAAACACTAAGAAGGGTGATGGCAGTGTAGCCTCTAACTCTCAGTCTAATAAGGGAGATTGCCTTGAAGGCGCAGTCATCGACTTGACAAGGCTACTTGAGCGTATCTAGGAAGCCCAAGAACTTTTGAATCTAAATAAGCATTGTACTTGGAAAATTAATTAGCCTATATGTCATATGTTACCCTTTTGAGGATGAACTTCATATCAAGGGTTATGTTTAGACCCCCTTTTAGCTTGTATTGGGAGATATTTTGAGCAAGTATTTTGGGATTTAATAGTTGCTCTATTTTGGTACCATACTTTAATTGCTCAATCTTTACTTAGAATTGAACTTTTTTCGCTACGATTATTGCATATTGTTATAAACATGTTAGGTGCATTACATGATAACTTTCATGAATGAGTGAAGTGTAACGTTGAGTTGCATGTCCCGATGTTTTAGTCTCTATCAAATCCCAAGCATGATCTGATGCACATTGGCTTTGTACATTTCAAGAAAAGATGAGCTCATGGCATGTGGGAGACGTGATGAGAATTCTCCAAGAACTAGAGAATGGGAGGAAGGAAATCCTCCACTCAAAGGAGGTCAAGCTATAGCGACCGCCATCCAAATGGCTGAAGTTGTGTGGCAATAGATGTCCCAAGGGCAAAATAATAGATAAGAGCCACCAAGAGGAGAAGGTCGTAGCTGTCCATTCGAGAAGTTTCTCATATATCGATACCCAAATTTCATGGGCATGGAAGCAGCATTAAGAGCCAACAAGTGGCTCATCGACTTGGAAAGAACCTTCGATATAAGTGGATGCACGGAGGAACAGAAAGTCCAGTATGCCGGACACGTGCTTAGGGAGAGGTCGGTATATGGTGGGACACCAAGAGGCAATCACTGTTACGAGAGCTTGGGAATATAGTTGCTCTTACATGGGAAAGATTTAAGGAAGAGTTTGATAATTGATTCTTCCTTGAGTCTACCAAGCAACAGAAGGCCCAGGAGTTTACTAATCTAGTGGAAGGCAGTCATACTGTGGGGCAATATGTGGCTCGCTTTATGGAATTAGGAAGGTTTGCCCTACACTTGATAGTAACTGAGAAGATGCAGACTCAAAAGTTTCAAGGAGGCTTGCAACCAAGAATTCATAGCCATGTTGCTTATCTGAGAGTTGAGAATTTTCGAGAATTGGTTAACATTGCTTCGATAGCTGAGGTAGAGTAAAAGAGTTTGATCACTGTGATCAATGGAAAGTGGAAGAGAGTGATGCCTTACTCACCTGGAGGAAGTGCGGAGAAAAATGAGGGTTCCCTCCTCGATGGATATGGGGAAAGGTGTAATGGCTGGAAACCCGGCACCGGTCACACTGCCAACATGTCATAGATGTAGGTGACGACATAGCAGTGAATGTCGTTTGACCACGGGAGCCTGTTTTAAATGTGGCCAAACAAATCACTTGATTCAAAATTGTCCCCACAACACGCCTAGTAGGGCAGTAGCACCCGATGTCAACCCTAAGACCCGAGTGAAAGCTAGAGTCTATGCCACAACTCTAGAAGAGGTATATTTGGAAGCTGCTGAGACAGTAGAAGCTAGAGTAATTACTGGTATCCTCCACCAAGCCAATTTGTCTCAACTTGCTTAGGGACTCCTTAGATCATCATAGGCATTAGATCCGAACCTAACCAATAATGCATTAATGAATGAGTCCTAATTAGAGATCTGACCAGACTACTCCAAATCCTAAAACCACACCAGAGCTCTTCCATCCATGTGGAAGGAGGCCAGCCTAACATGGTGTTGGGAAAGTGTGTGATGAAAGGTAAAAATCTGATTTATCTTGCAAATCTAGCTTGCTAGATCCTCTCCATGGCAAGTTGGAAAATCAAGGCTTACAGTTCTGGCCTGGATCTCCCCCAAAGACTGCTAGTTATTGGCTCCTTCACCTCTTGTACCGACTGTCGAAGATTCAAGTTGATGAATGTTCTAGTTATTCTTATGAAGCTCAACTGTCTAAGCTGCTATTTGCTAGACAATGGAGTCATTCTGTCTTTTCAATGCCAACATCTCTGTTACTAGATTGTGATATTGTTAATCTGTTGATTTCTTTAGGGCAGTGAGCCAATCTTGTAATTGGTTTAGTCTTGTACCTTCTGCCATGAATTGTATTAATTTGGACACAAAGATCAGAGTCTCTCTGATACCATAACTTATAATACACCTTGCAAACTTGCTGTAATTTATGAGTAACAAACTCCTTTGAGTAGAGTAACTTCCAGAGGAAAAGAGAAGGTAGAAGAAGGAGAGGTAGAAAAAAAGAAAAGTAGTTTACAATTAATGAATTGCTTGTCATTACAAAGAGAGACAACCACTATATATACTGACACCTTGTAACCAACTGGTGGGCCAGAGGCCATTACAGTAACTTGGACTAATAGAAAGAAAACATAAAGGAAACAAAGCAACAATAAGGAAATGGCCCAATGCCTTACTCACAATCATCTAAGCAATGAGACAACAAGCCAACTTATCTTAACAGAGGCCAAGGCTCGACCCAACTACATTTTAGTACTCAGCCCAAGCCCATGAAAAACTCGGTCCATACTTTCACCATTCTAAACTCTACACAACACTTCAAACTTCACCCTTCGAACTATCTCAAACACTATCTTCACACAAACCCCTTGTCACCTAGCTCAGCCAAACCCTAGTTGCTCTGATCTGCATTTAACGAATCTAGAATGAGAATACTATGAATCTCCCTCTTGGCATTTTCTCGTTTTCTATATTGGACCTTTCTACTAATGACTATTTCAAGGTAGTCACCCTCCAAGAAGACCAAGAGAGACACACACAGAGAGAGAGAGAGAGAGAGAGAGAGAGAGAGAGAGAGAGAGAGAGAAATAAGTTATCTAAATTTCAGAGTTGGCCTCTTTTTCAGCTCGTGAGTATTTATATGTATTAAAACAACAACGTTCTATATACAATCACAACAATTCAACACATCACACCAAAAACAACGTCACTTTCTACTACAATTATGTATTTACTTCCTACCAAATGGCATCGTCCCACTTATTACCTCTGATTTATATAAAAAAATGACACAAAACTACAACAGTCTACCTACTCAAAATGACAATGTATCATTAAGTCCACAACTTACTAAACTTCCATCTTCCTCCTTTCATTCCCTTGCTTGTCAACTTCCCACTTCTCTACTATTCTCATCCGCTCCACATCCACTCCAACTTTTATCTCAGCCCGCAACATACTCCCCCCCTTCAAAGTACGTTGCCCACAAGGTGAGCAAATTTATCACGAAGCTTCCAGTAAGACTTCCAAGTGGTAGGGGTGGGCAGCGGGGGGCTCTCTCTTAATCACTTTTCCTTCTCTCTCTCTCTCTCTCTTCCTCCCTGAGCTCTCTCTTCTCTCTATCATGTGCAACAGCCCTTTCTCCCTCTTGCATCTTTTCTCTTCCCTCCCTCTCTCCCTCTCCCTGGTTGTTTTTTATTTTTTTGTTTTGCTACTTTTGGGGGTTTTGATGTGTATTGTTGTGGATTTGAGATGATTTTCTAAATTTGTTGTGGATTTGAGATACTTTTGTGAATTTGTTGTAGATTTGAATTTTTTTTGCGTATTTTATTTTTTGTTGGGACAGCTCACAACTATGGGTGTCGGTGGATGGATGGGGGTCCGCCCATGCATCATGGGAGTGCAGACCCCACACCTTGTCCATGTGGGGGCGAGGGGCGGGATAGGGGCAACCCCACCTCGTAGGGTGTGGGTAGCACCCTTACCAAGTGTCATCATCCACTCTAGCTCCCTTCCACTGCACTAAAACTTCCATAACAACTCTATTATGAACCTTCCTGCTACTCCACAATAAAATACATTTAGGTTCTGGTGTCAACTCACCCTACAGATCAATTAGTGGTAATGTGGACAAAGGTGAAGCATGATGTCCCACTTTCTTTCTTAAACAAGAAACATGAAATACAGGATGAAGTGAAGCATGCTAAGGAGGATCAAATCTATAAGCAACCTGATCAATCCTATGTGTGATCTGTAATGGGCCATAGAACCTAGGAGAAAGTTTGAGATTATGCCTAGGAACCAATGAATATTGTCTGTAAGGCTAAAGCCATAGATACACCCAATCTTCAATTGAAGATTTCCAATCAATTCGCTTCTTATTAAATTAAAACTTCATTCTTTCCTGAGCTACTGACAAATTATGTTTTAAGGTAGCCAAAAGCTGATCCCTAGTCTTCAATAATTCCTCCACTGCATGATTTGATGTCAGACCTAGTATATAACTTTGTAGCCTTGTAGGAGGCTTGTCATACACCGCCACATAGGGTGTTAACTTAGTAGAAGTTTGAAAAGTGATATTATACCACCACTCAGCCAATATCAACCATTCGAGCCATGACTGTAACACCCCACCTAAAAAGCCCGTTAAGATTTAACCATTAGCTCTCTTAATCTTAGTTAGCGAGAGATTGTTATTATTGTTGGAGAATTTATTTATTTTTTAGATTATTTTGTTTAGTACGAGAATCACATTTTTTTTTTTAATTTTTTTTTTAGTTAGAATTATTGGAAGGGTTCTAGCATTATATTTTATTTTAGATTAATTGCCAAGAAACTAATAGTGGAATGACACTTGGCATTATTATTGGGACAAGGACCCTCAATCACTAAGGATGTGATGTGCTAAGAATAGGTACCATAAGCCTAGACCCATTAGGATTTATGAAGTTGTATGCCTTTCTTAGAAAGCTTTAGAAATTAGCCCAAATGTGTAGAAGGCATAAAGCTTTTGGGCCTAACTTGGTGATAGTAAAGGCCTTTGGCCCAACCTTAAAAAAACATGTTATTTGGACCCAATCTTAGTAGGCCTTTGAGACCTTAGATGAGCCCTCAAATCTGGACATAAGGTCCACTCATTGACCCACACCAAAAGTCCACAACCAAGAGACTTAGACAAATAGCCCTACAAGCCCAACAAGGGCCAAAAGCTTTGTCTTCAATTTTTACACTTCTAATTGAAGCCCACATACACCATGCCATTAGTTTCCCTCAAGTCCAAGAATTACCCCATGTCCCTAAGATCCCACTTGACCATAATTAAGCTTCTAGCTTGAGTTAAGGGCATTAATCAAGTTACACATGATTAGTGACATCTAAACCATGTTTTAAGCTTAATTTTTCCTTTCAATGATTTCCCGCATTTTTATTTAAAATTTATTGATTTTATTATTGAATTGCATCATCCATAGGCAAAATTAGAAGTTTCGACTTGACCCAACACATGTCAATAGAAGCAAAGCCATGTCAATACCCAAATGATCACTAATCGACACCTTGATGCATCACCATGTGTACTTCATCAAATCAGCCCCTAGCCCATGCCATTTTCATTTATAATTTCACAAATCACACATAATCTCATCACTTATGAACCAGACCAAGCATTGAGCAAAATTCTTGCAAGAAACTGAACCAAAATCCAACCATTTCCTTAGGAAAACTAGTTGGAACCAAATCGAGTGCCCTTAGCTTCTTCATGATTTTTCTGATCTTCCTTGAGCCATTTCCACATGCCACCACCCCTCCCCTCCAATCCCTAGAGCACCTTTAAGGCACTCAAAAGCTTGTTTGCCATTTTATCACCAAAAGAATGCCAAACTGATTGGCAAAGGGAGAGGGTTGCACATGTCACTCAGCTAAACCACCATCACTTTACTTCCATTTCATTTTCTACTCATGTATGATCACATGGCAGTCAATCAAGCCTTCTTTCCACACCTGAAAGGCTCCAAATTAAGGCCATCGTACCTACAAAATAGACCACAAAAATGAGACAAACAAGTGAGCAAATATTGGTCAGCTTGGTGAAATCAAACCCGTCAGCCTCTAGCATTATTTCCTCATGGGAATCATCTCAGTTTTGTTTTAAAATCTAAACCAAAACAGCCCCTGCACCCATAGGCTCATTGCAGAACCTGGCCTTGATGAAACCATAAAGTTATAGAATACTATTCACCTACACAAACGATGACACAATTTGATTTTTGGCACTCATCATCCACTGCCCCTCTCCACCAATCCCAAACCTCACCATTGCCGTGCCTCTCTCACATCATCCATCCAATGAACCCTATAAATACCTCCTTTCACCTCCTCATTTCCTCACACTACTTCTGAAGCCTTCTCTTGAGTTCTTGAGAGCTTTTCTCCTCTTAGTGTGCAAAAGAGTGAAACCGAGTGAGTTGTGAGAGTGTTCTTGAAGTGAGTGCATTTGGGAGTTCTAAGGGCCACGAATTTTGTAAGCAACCTTGCCCTAATCTTTGTTTAGTAGTAGCATAGTATATTAGGCTTTAATTTATGCCTTGGGAATGAAGTTTGATTAGTATTATATAGTATTAGCATACCATATATATGATTTTAAACATTGGGGTTATATATATTTTCTGGTGGGAATTTCTTGGATTATATATAACTGAAATTTGGATATATATTTATATATATACATACTTGGAAGTATTATAGTGCTTGATAAATTTGGGATTTTTGTAATTCGGATTTAGTTTTAGAAGTTGGTAAATTAGAACTGTTTTATATTCGAGTTACGTTATTTGTAGTTGTATATATACACTTGAAATAATATTTATAGTTGTAAACCATCTCTACATTTGTTTGTAGTTTGTGGATCTTTACAAGTTCTGCGTTGTTAAGGTTGTACGTACCCTTAATGACTTTGTTAGTCTGATTTAAGTTTGTTAATGTGTGTTGTAGATATGATAGCTATAGTTCTAACCCGCTTTATAAATAGCATACCATGCACTACCTATATATATAGAATATTGTGAGGGAACCTATAATTATATATTGGAATGATATTGCAATATGTCTCCTAATTCGTCCCCTCAATGACGATAAAGATCATGTGCGGTACTTGTACTTGACATCGAAACTTCAAAAGAATAGCATTAACACATTGCATTTATATGTGGACCAAACAAGCTTCTATGGTCTCAAACAAGCTTCGAGGCAGTGGAATGCCAAGCTTTCATCTTCCTTAATTGAATTTGGATTTGTTCAATCAAAGGCAGATTACACCTTGTACACCAAGGCTACAACCACATCTTTTATAGCACTTCTTGTCTACGTAGACGATATAATCCTAATGAGTTCCGATCCTCAATCCACTTCTGATGTCAAAGGATTCTTGGAAACAAAATTTAAGATCAAAGATCTTGGAAGTCTTAGATTTTTTCTTGGTATTGAGGTAGGGCGCACAAAAGGAGGTATTCAACTTTGCCAAAGGAAGTATGCTTTGGACATACTTTCTGAAACTGGATTGTTAGCAGCAAAGCCATCTAATTTGCCTATGGAGCCAAATGTCAAACTTAGTAAAGATGAAGGGGAATTGTTCAAAGACCCAGCACTATATCGGCGATTGATTGGCAAGCTACTCTATCTCACCAACACACGGCCAGATTTAAGCCAAAGTGTGCACCTGTTAAGCCAGTTCATGGAGACTCCCCGTGATCCTCATTTTAATGCAGTTCCCAAAATTCTTAGATATGTAAAGGGAACTCCAGGACAAGGACTTTTCTTTCCTGCGAATTCGGAGATGGAACTTGCAGCATACTCGGATGCAAGCTGGGCTAATTGCCCTGATACGAGGCGTTCTACAACTGGATTCTGCATCTTCATTGGTAGATCACTCGTGTCATGGAAATCAAAAAAACAGACTACTGTGTCCAGATCATCTGCGGAATCCGAGTATAGAGCTATGGCCTCAGTGGTTTGTGAACTCACATGGATTAGATATTTTCTTGCTGATCTGAAAATATCAATCTTAAACCCTGCAACTTTATATTGTGATAACTTGGCGGCAATTCACATTGCTGCAAATCCAATCTTTCACGAGCGAACAAAGCACATTGAATTAGATTGTCATCTAATTCGTGATAAGATCACAGAAGGACAAGTAATCACAGCTCATGTTTTTTCTCACTCTCAGTTGGCTAACTTGTTCACTAAGCCGCTACACTCACTTGCCTTCACACGACATTTATCCAAGATGGGAGTAATTAACATATACTCTCCATCTTGCGGGGGGATGTTGAGACTACCAGAAAAGAACTTTCCACTACCCCTTGACACGGATTCCCCACAACAGAATACGTACTGCATGGACAGCTGCAGAGTTGGCAGAACGTGAATATTCTTCTGTTAGTTGGTTACGATTGTTATGAGCTGTAAATAATATTTTCCTTGTTTTATATTTCATTTCCTTTGTATATATATTAGTCGACATCATACATAAATAGATGAGAATGGATTCCAACTTTAGACATATTTTTCCTCTGTTTTCTTCTGCTGCGTAATCTCCTTCACCATGCTAGCTATTAGACTATTAGTGACTGTGGAAGCAATGAATTAAAGTTGCATAAACTCATCTCCCACTTCCTAGCAATTGTGCCGTCGATGAGATTGAGGTGCAAGGCCGTTGTATTATTAGAACAACCACAAGCAATTAAGAATATAAAAGATTATTTTCGTATGAACAGATTCTTAGAATCTCCTTCCAATGTTATCTTCTGCCTACAAATTAGTCCTCACTAGCTAGTGTCTATGCACTGCACCAAAATGGCACAGCACTAGTCGAGTTTTCGAAAATCTATTTATAAGCCTCACACCCAGCTAGCACACTTCGAAACTTTTCACATCAACTATGTTAAGAAATAATTGGTGTTTTAATATTATAAAGTTATAATGGCATCCATTATAAGTGGTGCACTAACATACCGACTTATGTGTAGCAAGACTCTCTATATACTTCAAATCAACGAGGTTGACCATGATCATGATCATGATCATGACATAACAGCAAGGGAAAATACATATTTGATTCTCTAGATCAGATGTTCACATAAAACACATATAATGACAAGATAAACAAATATCAATTATACATCATTTGCATGCCATTGTAACAAATTCGACGCAATTATTGAATTACGTACCTGAAAATTAAAAATTTAACATTTTCATTTACTATGATATCATTGACAAACATAGAGTTATATTTTTAATTTCACTTAACAAATTAAATACAAAAATAGAGATCATGCATGATAATATATATAGTACTTTGTTTAACTGATACTAAGCATTACCTATTGGGAGAAACTAGTAAATGTATTTAAGAAAAACTTACAAAAATCTTAGTTTTCTACATATATATTAGTTATTGATATGCTGAAAATTATGAGATTATGAAATTTAAATTTAAATTTTAAAAGAAAACTGATAAAATGAGTCTTATAAATAAAATAGTAAGTAAAATTATAAATATATATATATATATATATATACATATATCACTAGCTACTCAACTCTACCTTTCAATATTGTTTTTACCGATTGGAATGGCGCCGCGACGTGTGATACAGATCATGTCCAATAATACGGGGTCTTGCCCGCCTTCCATTAATGGTGGACGAAATTCTTTTTTATTACTAAACAACCACAAACTCACGTAGCCATACAACATAACTTCATACTTGCGGATTGTCACCTCAGGATTTGACATTTTCTAAACAAATTTTATTATTTTAATTATTTACGTACACACCCTTAACTTATAATTCAGCAGCCCATTCAATGCCAATGTGGGTGATTAGTTTCAAGAACGCTCGAATTATAACTTGACGGTGATATATATCTTAGATTTAGATCTCTTCGGAACCCATGAGAAGATAACATCTCGCTCTCCATCGCTGGATCTAAGTCTATGTGCAAGGCACGTATAGTTATTTCTGAAGTAAAAAAAGGCCTAAATGATCAGACTCTGTGTTAAACAATACGGCATGATTATTTTCTATTGATTTGTATAAATATTTGTTGTTTGCATTTGTTGTCAAGTTATCTACATGCTGTTCGACTGTGGAGACTGATTTATTTTTGTGACTGTTTGATTTGATGACCCGACTTAGTAAAGATTCATTACAAGTTTTTGGTGGATTTTCAATGAGACTTGGACCATAGAGCGCAAACTTAGGTTGATAAGGGGTCCAAGGGTAACGCCCTTGGGAAAAAAATCTTGACCCTATTTGTGATTCGAGAATCTCCAAGTAGAAATTTCGCTTGACGTTTGCTCGATATATTGCTCGAGTGAAACTCAGGCAGAGAGTTCGTTCGACACTCGTTCAATATGTAACTTGAGCAACTAACCCAATAATCATGAAATTAGGATTTCCGTCATACAACTCTATAAATATGTAATTATGAATAGTATAGCTGGTTCTGAGCAATGTATTTTGCCCCACAGTTTATTTTGTCGTTTTTCAAAATAATAAAATTATCTACAGTTCCGTGGACTCAGGGACGTTGCCTAATCACATAAATTTTTATATCGTATGGTTGATTTCTTATTTTACTTTATTTTTCTTGCATCTCTTTCACAACACATGCATGTTGATGGATGTTCAATTCATATATAGATATATAATTGCTTTCATTTTTTTGGAAAATTTTCTCCTCATACACTAGTACTTCTAGAGTAAGCTAAAGCAAGTGAAGAAGGAAAATGTAAATTGCAAATGAGAATGGTAGGGATTTGACAGTCCATACAGAAAAGTGGACTTGGAATGAAAAATTGGATTCGCATTAATTGCATTTAGAAAAAAGAAATTAAAATTTTGAATTATCCGAAATTAACACTCAACATGAAGTTGCTTCATTTCTTGAAATTGGGATCTATAAAGATCTTTCTTCTTGGGACATCCTTTTTGGAGTTTCCAATTCCTCTATCTTTGTTGATTGAAGCAGATTAGGAAAACTTCATATCTTTGACTGCTGGGATTTGTGGTGCTTCCTAGAAATATCCAGCTTATCATCTCCCATTGTTTTGGGAAAAGGGGGCTCCATAGGTGGTATACAGCATGCTAACCATGAAAACCCACCATATTAATGAGAGTGAAGCTAAGATATACTTCAAGAAGCTTGAATACTCATGTATGTGTACATATATTACACAAGTAATTAAAGTCTAAAGAGCATACCCTAAAGGCTTCTTTTGAGGCGCTGTTATGCTCAGTTTCACTGTGCTTACCTAGTCTACTCTCACATTGGTATATGTTTATTTGGGCATTCGTTTTTTTTAATCAAGCATGCTTAAAATTAATAGAAATGATAATAGGTACATAATGTCTCAAGGAGGGTCTTTCCCATTGTAGATATATAAAAAACATCTAGGAATACTATGAAGAGGTATACGATCAAAAGTTATACATCATTTATAATTAAACAAATATCAATTATACATCATTTGCATGCCATTGTAACAAATTCGACGCAATTATTGAATTACGTACCTGAAAATTAAAAATTTAACATTTACATTTACTATGATATCATTGACAAACATAGAGTTATATTTTTAATTTCACTTAACAAATTAAATACAAAAATAGAGATCATGCATGACAATATATATAGTACTTTGTTTGACTGATACTAACCATTTCCTATTAGGAGAAACTAGTAAATGTATTTAAGAAAAACTTACAAAAATCTTAATTCTCTACATATATATTAGTTATTGATATACTGAAAATTATGAAATTAAAAAATTAAAATTTGAATTTTAAAAGAAAACCGATAAAATGAGTCTTATAAATAAAATAGTAAGTAAAATTATAAATATATATATACATATATCACTAGCTACTCAACTCTACCTTTCAACATTGTTTTTACCGATTGGAATGGCGCCACGACGTGTGATACAGATCATGTCCAATAATACTTGGGCAAGTGCCCGCCTTCCATTAATGGTGGACAAAATTCTTAATTTAAGCCCCCATTTACAGTACAAATTAGAGTTATTAATGGACAAACTGCACTACCCAAATACAGTGTAGTTTCACTGTGACGCCCCCAAATTCCGCTTGGAATCGGACGGACATTTGAAGCGTCGAGACATGCAACACAAGGTTACCTGGCCCCGTTCATGACATATAAGATGCAATATTCCTAACATGAATCTAGTATTATGCAATATTCACAGCGGATAATTTGTTTCTTCAGCAATACTATGCACCAAACTGAAATATCTCAAATACTTAAAACATACTTCATACATAATGACGTACTAAACGACTCAGATCACAATACTAGACCAAAATGGTTGTGATCAAAAGAGTGTTGGAGATTGAACTCCACAAATACAAGTAGTAATCTGAGGTAACTACTGTACTACCATCTACGTCACACCATCGCTTAGTCGACCATTTCCAGTTGATCGATTCCCGGTTCTCCTTCAGATCCTGTAGCAAAATCTACCATTCGGGGGGAATGGTAGTTGGGACTACCATAGTGAGATTTGATTACAAATCTCAACAAGTTAATAAGAAACTTCCACACAGGTTAATGATGCATGCATGGCAGTAAAAGCATGAATGCATAATCAAATCATAAGTAATCATAGCATAACTGGCATAACTTAAACTGAAACTGAAGCTTAGCATGAACGTGACTTGAAACATAATATGGACTTGAAACATAGCATGAACATGAACTTGGAACATAACATGGACTTGAAACATAGCATGAACGTGAACATGCATAATTTGAACTTGAACTTGAGCATGACATAACATAAAATGTGAACTTGGAACATAACATAAACGTGAACATAACATAACATGAACTTGGAACATATTCTTGTCTCATGGGATTACCATGATTGCGTGAACGTAAACTTGAACATAACATAATGTGAAACATGACTTGAACTTAGAATCTTATTCAATAGACTTAATCATTAACGTGACCATATGGGTGCTACACAGGTCCCCTTGAGCCGTGTGTCCCTGCCGATTATCGTATCACATCACAGGTTTCTATATCAGCTGTGAGTGCGTTAATACGTACTCCACAGTTGTTGTGGCCCCACGTATTCTACGTGTCACAATTGCTGTGTCTCACGTAGTGTATGCTCCACAGTTGTTGTGGCCCCATGACTTATCTGTTTGTGCTACACTTGCTGTGGACACACGTAACATAATGTGTGGCACCATCGGCGTTAGTGCATGGCGCGCTCCGATGACCAGCTAATTAGGCCTCATTCGCAACCTGTTGACTGTACTTCGTCAACCTAGGGAATTTCATACCTATTTAGACACTCCAGCGTGAACAAAGGAGTTCCACTAGGATATTACCCCATCCTAGCGCTTAGGGTCGTGATTGACATGAATGACTTAACTGGCAGACATGATATTTCGTAACGTGACGTAACATGAACGTGACATAAAATACAGAAATCTTGACGTAGCGTAATGTGAAATGAACGTAAGACGACAAACATGACATACTTTGAAACATAAATGTAACAAACAACATTTTATAACATGGCATACATGTAACAGGCAATATTTCGTAACATAGTATACCATGTAACAGACAACATTCCTTAACATGGCGTAACATATGACAGTGAATATTACGTGATATGAAATATATGTAACAGATGGCGTACTTAACTTCAGATGATATACTTGTAATGTATAGCAATATGTGACAGAATATCTTGTGTAACAGATGAATAATTCATGACAGAATAAATTCTGTGTAACAGATAAATATGTAATGACTTGGCATGGCACATATGATAACATGCATATATACAATTTAGTTCCCTTACTTATCACTCATACACATTAAACTGATAGTAAGTTAAAAGCTAACTTACCTCGATCTTCGCGCTTTGAGACAAAACTCAAGTGCGATCACGAGAAACTGAAAGTAGCGGTTTCTAAAAACTGGAACTTAATCACTAACAATTAGGAATATGGAGAAATATCAACTTCGAGTAAAATGACCATTTTACCCTCTACATGTGGGAAAATGACCATTTTACCCCTAAGTTAAGGATTTTGTATCCTAACTCCAAAAATCACCAAAATTTACATACCATTTTGTCCTAAGCTCAAATATTAATTCAAAAAAAATTTAAAACTAAACACAACAATTAAAACTCTATAGGGCCGAAACTTACAAAGGCTATTCCTTTGATTTTTGTTGTAGTTCTTTCAAATCTCAAAACTCATGATTAAACCAAAATTTTTCTTCTACTATACTCATAACATAATCTTAAGAATAATCATGTTTTGAATCATGAACAAAAGTCATCAAAATCACCAAAACCATACTTGAACTTTTTGGTTTTTCTTCTAAGTTCAAAACAGAATTTTGTTTCTAACTTGTTTTGATCAACCTCTTGATCCATGACTTATGAAGAAGCGATCTTCAAACCAAAACATCACATGGTTTAAAAAGGTGTCCTAAAACAGATCCAAGCTTCAAACTCAAGATCACATGGTTAAACATCATCCAAAACATAAATTTAGCCAAGAACATCATCACTTTGGCCTAACCAAATATCTGAATGCATAAAATTTCATATGTTCGAAACTAACATCAAATATCTTCAACATAAAATTCTAACATGTATATAAGATGCTTAGGATCTTCCAATAAAAATATCAAAGCCATTGGAATAAGATTAAACCATAAAAGATTTAAACTTTCTCAAAACAGAAACTGTTTTTCCTCTTCCAGTTTCTAAGTTTCTAGACCTAAGAAAATATTTCACCAAAACATTTAATCATGCAACAAATCCTCAACCAATAATCATATACACATGTTAACAGTACTCCATAAAAATTTCGGACCAAGATCTATTCATTAGCTTGGTCAAAAACTCCAAAATATAACACACTCTCCAGTTTATCGCCCAGAATGACCTTTCTGGGGTCTAAACAACTTTTGACCAATCAAATGATCTCCAAATGGAACGAATAAGATATCCACATAAACTAGACTCCAAAATAAATAACTTTAATGAAGGAAACTTTGTGAGAAAAACTTACAAAAGCTTCGAAACAGGCGTTCAAAAGAGGTATGAAAAACTGTCCGAGAGTGTCTTTTGTGTTCTATGAAGGAAATGTGTAAAGGAGAGCTGTTTTTCGTGGGAAGTGGACTGGAGAGCTTCTTACACAAGCTATGTAAAGTGATAGGACTGAAGGAATGGTTGAGTGTTGGCCTTTTCTTATCATAAAAATCAGACCAAGATCTTTTCTCAAGGTGGAGTGTGAGAGTGAAAGAGTGAGGTGGCCCTTTAGCTTTGTATTTGAAGAACCTTCTAGGCCCTTCTTGTAAAGATCTGGCCAGCCAAGTGGGGGTACAAAACTTAGACATGAAGTAATCCTATGGTGACCAAATTCGTGGGCCTTAATGGGCCTAAACCGAATGGGCCTAAATTTTGGGGTTTAAAGAGGGTTTGGGTTGCTATCAAGCCCAAATCCAATATCACTTGGTCCAATCAATTTTTCAAGATTAACAAGGTTGGATAATGATGTTCTAACACAAATTTGAAGGATTAATAGCATGTGGAAGTGATTTAATCAAGTGATTAAACACAATGCTAGAAATCGGATTAGAAAATGTTTAGAGGCCAACTTTAGGGTTTTGGGGAAACCGTTTAGGGTTTCGATTTCAACAAAGCTTTTGGGCTTTCAATTGGATTCCCACCATTTAGGGTTTCACTAGGATTGAAAACTTCTTTGGTCTGGCACAATAAGGTTGATCAGATGAAACAAAGTTTTGCTTAAGTAACATGATTTCACAGCTTGATTCCTTCAAATCCATCAAACGTCCCTCATGGTACCAGGTGTCTAATATTACTCGCTAAGTGTGGCTAAGATCTTGCCAAGTGTCCAAATAAAATTTCTCCAATCTAATTTGGACATTCCACACTATGAATTTGAAACACTGCAATTGGTGTGCTTATCGAGGTTACTATTCACTCCGAAAAAGTGAATCATAAACTTAACATTAAAAATTCTTAAATATTCATATTAACCTATAGTGAAAATATTATACCGAAATTCAACCTCGAAGTGCCCCTAAAAATAATTTCACAATTTTCAACAGACGTTTCGTCCGGAATTATGAAAATAGGATATTGCGCCATAAAATTCTAAATAATCCATTGAGTCTAATGGCGTGGACCATAATGCATTCTGACACTTCTAACCACCTCAAATAAATAAAACTCATATTTCTAGCACCATAGTGAGTGATAACACTGACTATATTGATAGACTAAAACCTATGCGATTGGTCGATTCATAAAAACTTATGGGGTTTTTACAAGATTCCTAAAGTCAATAGAAATTCCACCAATGAATTTCTAGCGGGCTGTTACATTCACCATATTCTTTTTTATTACTAAACAACCACAAACACACGTAGCCATACAACATAACTTCATACTTGCGGATTGTCACCTCAGGATTTGATATTTTCTAAACAAATTTTATTATTTTAATTATTTACGTACACGCCCATAACTTATAATTCAGCAGCCCATTCAATGCCGATGTGGGTGATTAGTTTCAAGAACGCTTGAATTATAACTTGAGGGTGTGTTGAGAATAACTGTATATCTAAGACTAACTTGAAATATAGTAGCGGAAATAAGCAAAAAAAAAATTATGACAATCACACAGAAACAATACCAAGATTTAAGTGGTTCGGCTCAAAGTGTGCCTACATCCACTGGGGGGTCGGTATCAGAGATTTCACTATCAATAAAGATGGAGTACAAAAGAATAATACAAAACTTCTCTCACAAAGAAGTTATCTCTCTAGCTCTCTAACTTCTCTCAAGAAATCACTAAAACAAACAAAAAATGATTTCTGAAGGCTTAATTGCAAAGGAGGCGCTGTTTGATATTTATAGAAACAGTGAAAATTCACTTCTGTGAACATTGGCTCGAGCGAACTCTCGAGCGAGCGTAGGTTTTGGACATTTCGCTCAAGCGAACAAAAGAGCGAGTGTCGAGCGAAGCTCTATGCCTGATTTCGCTCGAGCTGAATCTCGAGCGAGTGTCGAGTGAAGCTCTCTACCTGATTTCGCTCGAGCTGAGTGAACCTCCGCTCGAGCGAACATACGACATAGCACTATTTCAACTGAATTCAAGCCACCTCTTAACAAATCTCCACCTTGGCTTGAACTCTGCCAATTCCATCACAAAAAACCTCTGACCACAAAACCAACCCCCACCACCAAATCCCGTACGGGAATCACAAAATGCGAACACCAATCAAGTCCAAACAGAGTTTGAACTTGTATACTGCAACTGGCTTTGTCATCATATCTGCTGGATTCTCAGTAGTAGCAATCTTCAGAATCTGTATAACACCCTCTGTAACAATTTCTCTGAGAAAATGATACCTGACATCAATGTGCTTCGTTCTCTCATGATACATTTGATTTTTGGTCAAATGTATTGCACTTTGACTATCATAGAATACTGAAATCCCATCTTGCTGTAATCCCAAATCATTGATTAAGCCTTTCAACCAAATGGCCTCCTTAACAGCCTCTGCTGCTGCCATGTACTCTGTCTCTGTAGTTGATAAAGCAACATTGGATTGCTTTCCAACTGATAGCAGACCCACACAAAGTGAAAATATAACCTGTCAATGATCTTCTTTTATCTAAGTCTCCAGCATAATCTGAATCAACAAAACCAGTAACTTTGGAACTGAGATCAACATCTCTATCAAATATTAAGCCAAAGTTCAAAGTTCCTCTTAAATACCTGAGTATCCATTTCACAGGCTGCCAATGAATCTTACCTGGATTAGCCATATACCTGTTAACTACGCTCACAGCCAGTGAAATGTTTGGACGAGTGCAAACCATTGCATACATTATACTGTCAACTGCACTGGAATAAGGAACACTAGCCATGAACCGTTCCTCCTCATCTGTCTGAGGAGATAGGGAAGCTGAAAGTTTAAAGTGTGTAGCAAGTGGTGTACTTACTGGTTTGGAATCAAACATTCCAAATCTCTGAAGAACTTTCTCAATGTACTTTCCCTGGGACAAGTACAACTTCCCAGCTTTCCTATCTCTGAAGATCTCCATCCCCAAAATCTTCTTTGCAGCACCTAAGTCTTTCATTTCAAACTCATTTATGAGTTGAGCCTTTAACAAACCAATGTCAGATATGCCTCTAGCAGCAATAAGTATATCATCAACATATAGTAACAAATAAATGAAAGACTTATCAGATAATTCCTTATGATAAACACAACTATCATAGTTACTTCTCAAATAACCATGATCAATCATAAATGAATCAAAACGTTTATACCATTACCTTGGAGACTGCTTCAAACCATATAATGATTTCTTCAAACCATATAATCACCATGTAGGAACGCTGTTTTAACATCAAGTTGTTGTAGCTCTAGGTCATACAATGCTACTATAGCAAGTAGCACTCTGATCGAACTGTGTTTCACAACTGGAGAGAAGACTTCATTGAAGTCGATGCTTCTCTTTGACTGAAGCCCTTAGCAACTAAGCGTGCCTTGTATCTTGCATCTGTGTCACCCTGGATTCCCTCTTTTCTTTTGAAGACCCATATGCAGCCAACAGTCTTCACCTTCTTTGGCAACAAAACCAAATCCCATGTTTGGTTTTTGTGAAGAGACTCAATTTCTTCAATCATAGCTGCGCACCACTGTGCAGATTCTTCGCTCTTGACAGCTTCTGAATAACTGGAAGGCTCCTGACCAACAATATTCTCTGTCGTAGTAAGAGCATACATCACCATATCTGCATGAGCATATCTCTGAGGTGGTTTAATCTGCCTCCTCTGTCTACCAGTAGCTATATTGTAGTCTTGCTCACCTTGTGCGCTGCTACTCGAATCAGAGTCATGCTCATCTGCAATAGCATGATCTTGGGCGCCATTGGGCAGCCCTTGTGGCGCTTCCACCTGAAACTCCACCTGCTTTCCAATATCCTGTTCTTTTCCTGTAGACATAGTACTCTCCTTTCTCGGATTAAGCATAGATTTTTCATCCCTACTGAGCCATCCCACCAGATCACACTGAGCCAAGCTCTGATACCAGTTTGTTGGGAATAACTGTATATCTAAGACTAACTCGAAGTATAGTAGCGGAAATAAGCAAAAGAAAATTCTGACAATCACACAGAAACAACATCAAGATTTAAGTGGTTCGGCTCAAAGTGAGCCTACGTCCACTAGTGGGGTCAGCGTCAGAGATTTTACTATCAACAAAGATGGAGTACAGAAGAATAATACAAAACTTCTTCCACAAAGAAGTTAGAGAGATCTTAACTTCTCTCTAGAAATCACTAAAACAAACAAAAAATGATTTCTGGAGTCTTAATTGCAAAGGAGGCGCCGTTTGATATTTATAGAAACAGTGAAAATTCACTTCTGTGAACATTGGCTTGAGCGAACTCTCGAGTGAGTGTCAAGCGAGCGTAAGTTTTGGACATTTCGCTCAAGCGAACAAAAGAGCGAGTGTTGAGTGAAGCTCTCTGCCTGATTTCGCTCGAGCTGAATGTCAAGCGAGTGTCGAGCGAAACTCTCTGCCTGATTTCGCTTGAGCAGAGTGAACCTCTGCTCAAGCGAACATACAACATAGCACTATTTCAACTGAATTCAAGCCACCTCTTAACAGGGCGATATATATCTTAGATGTAGATCTCTTCGGAATCCATGAGAAGAGAACATCTCGATCTCCATCGCTAGATCTAAGTCTATGTGCAAGGCACGTATAGTTATTTCTGAAGTAAAAAAGGCCTATTTGAGACTCTGCGTTAAACAATACGGTATGATTATTTTCTATTAATTTGTATAAATATTTGTTGTTTGAATTTGTTGTCAAGTTATCTACATGCTGTTGGATTGTGGAGGCTGATTTATTTTTGTGACTGTTTGATTTGATGACCCGACTTAGTAAAGATTCGTTTAGGGGTGATACCCACCCCCTACGGGGCGGGGCCACCCCTCCCCTGCCCCCCGGCCCGCATATGCAGGGGTGGGGTGTGGGGGTGGACCCCCACTCGTCCGCACCCCCCGCATCTCCTACATTGTTCTGGGCCCTAAATGGCCCAGAATCGGTTTTTGGGCCACTTTGGGCCCAGAATTCGTTTTGGGCCACTTTGAGCCAATTATTTAGATTAAAAAAAATATAAATTTAAAAACAGAAAACAAATAATTTTTTTTTATAAGTAGAAAACAAATAATATATATATAATCATAGATTGAACTATTAAGTAGATATTAAGTTTCAACTATTAACTAATTAAGTAATAATCATCACTAAGGCAGTAAGACACTATGTTAAAATAAGTAGTTTACAATTATACAAATTAAGAGAACATAAACTATTACACTATTACAAACTCCTCTAAAAAAAATAAATATTACAAATTGTACAATTAACTATTGTAGCAACATTACATTAATTGTAAATTAACAAAATTGATTTTGAGGAGGAGCCATAGCGGTGAGTTCACTGAGTTGTGTCAATTGCTGTGAGACTGAAAATCAATAAGTTAAAAATAAAAGTTAATAAGTTATAAAACTTGAAATATTAATAAGTTAAAAATGAAACAAATTAGAATTGAAAAGTTATAAAGATGAAACAAAATTTTAAATGCAAAAAATAATTAGGGGAGAAATTATGCAAACCATACTGCATCGGAGGTAACTGTAGACGTCGTCTCATGTATCACTATAAGTATTAAATTTGAAATCAAATTAATGAATACCAATTAAATGAAAATAAATACCAGATCCACACTAATCATCAGCCTCCTCCTCGACGTAGGCCTCCTCAGACTCAAGAACATCTGGAACATGAATTAGAGTTCCATTGATCCAATTCTGTGTGCAAATCAAAGGCTCCACAGTGGCAGGAGCTAATGAACTCCGAAATGAATCTAATATACACCCTTCGGTGCTAAAGGCCGACTTTGAGGCTACTGTGCTAACAGGGATGGCCAAAAGTGTGCGGGCTATCTCTCCAAGGATGGGATACTTCACGGCATTCACCTTCTACCAACTTAATATATCGAAATCTCTTGAAAATGGTAGAATCTTTGCTGCTAAGTATCTGTCTATCTCTGACTGAGCCTCTACAGAACTCCGGAGGAAGGGGGTCTGCTCATACCTCTCACCCCACTCCAATCTACGTCTTTTCCCAACCTCGACTTCAGGAAACTGTGAGCCTAAAGTTGAGGGGGTAGATATAGGTGCCGCAATATTACCATCCCGCAGGGTGGAAAACTCATCAAATAATCTAGTAAGGGTTTCCCGAACCCTTGTAGCAATAAGCTCTGCCCATACTTGCCCGT
This sequence comes from Juglans regia, assembly GCF_001411555.2. Lineage (NCBI taxonomy): Eukaryota > Viridiplantae > Streptophyta > Magnoliopsida > Fagales > Juglandaceae > Juglans > Juglans regia. The sequence continues at coordinate 17,599,912 of NC_049902.1, read as the reverse complement.
ACACAAGGCCCAATCCAAATATCATGCCATCCAACTTATACCTCAGGTCAAAGACGACAGCTACATATAACAAAATATTAGCCCTACTTAAATCTCCCCAATACTTGTTGTACTTTGTCCTCATAATCAATGTCATCTCCCGCATCCTAATGTGACCACCCACGATCGTGTCATTTAATTCTTCTTTTACCCTACATATTTGCTGGCAAACAACATTGGATGTAGGGTACAAAGTTCCGGATAGCCTCGTGGTGACATCGTAAAAAAGCCTAAACAACTCTACAAAAATAGTTTCAATTTCCCAATCATCATCTACGGGTTTCCCCAATCCCCTGTGATCATCAAAATATTTAACATATTGGATGTCTTCGTCACCCAATAATGCGAATGCTAGCCTATATTCTTGGGCCACCTCCAACATAAAAAATGTTGAGTTCCATCGTATAGGCATATCAGTACAAAAGCCATTCTTAGATGTTAGACCCGCAGATCTCGTAGCAACCTTGAATTTCTTCAACCTTGAAGGAGAAGATCTCACCCATCTGACAGCAGTCCTAACCCAAGCAATCGAGTCATGAAGATCTCTCAAACCATCACTGACAATCAGATTCAGAATATGTGCCGCACATCTCACATGTAGACACTCACCACCCATAAGTGTCTTATTTGCCTCTCTAAGATAAGTTTTCAGATGTCTCAATGCAACATCGTTAGACGATGTATTATCGACTATGACTGTAACAACTCGGGTCAAACCCCACTCTTTTATTGAAGCCTCCAAGGCCTTCCCAATTGTTTCACCCTTATGATCGGTGATTTTACAAAATTTTATAATTTTCTTTTGCAATATCCAATGGCAATCAATAAAATGCACAGTCAAAGACATATAATTAAAATTTTAGATCAATATCCAAGTGTCAGTGGTGAGACAAACAAATTGATCCGCCAATTGACCCCTCAACTTCTCCTTTTCAATGTAAAAATATTTTTTTACATCTTTTGCCACCGTGTGGCGAGAGGGAATATTAAACCTTGGTTCCAAGTAGTGAGAATACGTTTGAAACCCTTTCCCGTCAACAATTTGAAAAGGTAGCTCATCCATTATGACCATACGAGCTAGATGTCTTTTACACTCATCGGGATCACATACTTAGTATACCCCCTCAAAGTTGCACCCCACTAGTCCCATCCGCCATTTTTTGAAGTCCAATTTCTAGTCTAGATTGGCTTTTCTCTTGTAATGATCTTAATATTGGACTTTTTTTGCATTACTCTTCTAAGTGCACCTTTAATTGTGAGGTGCCATGTTTCCTATAGTGACATCCATAAATTTTCCTACAATGGTTACACTTGGCTTGGGGGTTACTTTAGTCACCACCCTCTAGTTTGGTGAAATGACTCCAAACTTTTGAAGCAGGTTTCTTCCTGGGCTCGGGGGCAGGGCAAGGTGCCGTAGGGCTAGGGGTAGGGGTATGAGTAGGAGGGGTAGGTGTAGGTGTAGGGGTAGGGGTAGGGGTGCCCTTGGCCTGGAAAGAAGAGCTCGCACTAGAATCTGCTGGCATATCCATGAACTCAAGCAAACAAGAAATCTGAAATTATAAAAAACATAACAACTATATAATGAACATAAAAGAAAAGTAGAATAAAAAAAAGTATCACTTGACATTCATATATATATATGTAAATATATATACTGTGTACTTTGGTTATAAATGTAATAAAGTATATTAACAACAAATACACTATATGTGTGTATATAAATTATAATGAATATAAAAAAAAATGGATTAAACATTTACAAATATTCACCTGGAAGATATGTATAGGTGGAGGTTTTGTTTACAAATATACGTGGAAGATATGTATATGTATAGGTGAAGATATTTACAAAATTATAATGAAGCCTAATGTGATCAACAATCAAGAAGCGGCTTTATGTGGAGGTTTTGTTTTTTTCTTTATGCATTTATAATTTTTAAAACAAAGGAGTCTAGAAAAATACTACAACCATATGCATATTAATAATCCAATTGGTCAAAGACTCCAAAGTACACGCATAGGATTGAGTCATCTATGGGCCACTTTGAGGACAAATGTCTCCAATTTTGTTTGCTTTTTGACTTTTGGCCCCCACAAATAGGCATCTACTCCATGAAATGAGATGACTTTTTTTCATGAATAAAATAAGATGAGTAAATAAATGAGATTAGTGCGCACTAATTTAATTATAGCCATGCACTAATTTAATTTATATGTAGTATTACTTATAAAATTAATATGAAAACAGAAAACCGCACTAATTTAATTTATAGCCATGCAAGATTAGTGCACTAAAAATCTGGCCAGCTTGGATGAGAACATGAGGCAATTGAACATTGATGGGATTACACCTATTATATAATTTTTCAGAGATTAATTAATATCATGGATAAATCTAATATTATAAATATATATATATATATATATTTCCACCAATTACAAAGCTGCATGTGTATCTACTGAATTAATGTGTTTCGAAAAACTCTAAATTAATTTAGGGTTTTAGGTTGGAGCTCTAAATTAATTTAGGGGTTCCAATCTGAATTAATTAGAGTCTTAGACACAATCAAATCCAATCCAATCCGAAATAATTACAGAAATGAGAAAACAAACACAATTCACATGCACGGAGTCACGGACTCATTCAAAGTTCAAACCAAACCACATGCACAATCTAAGCTCCACAGCACACAATTCACAAAAATCTCATCCTCCATCTCTGATAAACCCCATCCTTCCTCCAATCTCCATTAAAAATATAAATCACAAAAAAAATAAAATGGGATAGGGTTTCTTACCTTCGGATCTTCGGTGACGGAGATGTAGAGAAAGGAACCGGATGCGAGTCGTGCGACGGCGACGTTGAAGGGGATGTTGGTCGCTGGGTGCGGCGCCGGGAACTCAAAGAGAGGGAGAGACGAGTTGCAGCGGTCTGGGTCACTGGGAGGCAGAGACAGAGAGCACTGAGAGTGAGCGAGGGAGAGAATCGGGGAGGGGGGCGATTTTGTTATTAACCTAGGCATGAAACGGGTTAAAAAAAAAAAAAAAAAACCTACGCATGCAACGACGTCATTTCATGCATAGGTTTTTTTTTATAATATAAATGGGCGGGGCGGGGTATTTGCGGGGCAGGTGTCACCCCATCCCGCCCCCGCCCCCAGATAGAGCCCCAAATGAGGGGCGGGTGGCCTCACCCCCGCATCTGACAGACGGGGTGGTCCGCCCTGCCACACGGGTGCGGGGCGGAAGCGGGTCGGGCAGCAGGGGCGGGGCCCCGCTGCCCACCCCTAGATTGGTTACAATTTTCTAGTGGATTTTCAATAAGACTTGGGTCATAGAGTGCAGACATAGGTTGATAAGGGGTCCAAGGGTAACGCCTTTGGAAAAAAAATCTTGACCCTATTTGTGATTCGAGAATCTCCAAATAGAAATTTCGCTTGACGTTCACTCGACATATTGCTCGAGTGAAACTCAAACAGAGGATTCGTTTGACACTCGTTCGATATGTCACTCGAGCAACTAACCCAATAATCATGAAATTAGGATTTCCGTCATACAAACCTATAAATATGTAATTATGAATAGTATAGCTGGTTCTGAGCAATGTATTTTGCCCCACAGTTTATTTTGTCATTTTTCAAGGTAATAAAATCCTCTACAGTTCCGTGGACTTAGGGACGTTGCCTAACCACGTAAATTTTTATGTCGTATGGTTGATTTCTTGTTTTACTTTATTTTTCTTGCATCATTTTCACAACACATGCATGTTGATGGATGTTCAATTCATATATAGATTATAATTGCTTTCAATTTTTTGGAAATTTTTCTCCTCATACACTAGTACTTCTAGAGTAAGGTAAAGCAAGTGAAGAAGGAAAATGTAAATTGCAAATGAGAATGGTAGGGATTTGACAGTCCATAAAGAAAAGTGGACTTGGAATGAAAAATTGGATTCACATTAATTGCATTTAGAAAAAAAAAAAAATTGAAATTTTGAATTATCCGAAATTAACACTCAACATGAAGTTTCTTCATTTCTTGAAATTGGGATCTATAAAGATCTTTCTTCTTGGGACATCCTTTTTGGAGTTTCCAATTCCTCTATCTTTGTAGATTGAAGCAGATTAGGAAAACTTCATATCTTTGACTCCTGGGATTTGTGGTGCTTCCTAGAAATATCCAGCTTATCATCTCCCATTGTTTTGGGAAAAGGGGGCTCCATAGGTGGTATACAGAATGCTAACCTTGAAACCCACCAAATTAATGAGAGCGAAGCTAAGATATACTTCAAGAAGCTTGAATACTCATGTATGTGTACATATATTACACAAGTAATTAAAGTCTAAAGAGCATACCCTAAAGGCCTCTTTTGAGGCGCTGTTATGCTCAGTTTCATTGTGCTTACCTAGTCTACTCTCACATTGGTATATGTTTATTTGGGCATTCATTTTTTTTTTTTAATCAAGCATGCTTAAAATTAATAGAAATGATAATACGTACATAATGTCTCAAGGAGGGTCTTTCCCATTGTAGATATATAAAAAACATCTAGGAATACTATGAAGAGGTATACGATCGAAAATTAAACTAGTCATTGGCCATTGAGCCACAGAGTGTGCACATCGATTTTGAGATCGATGAATTTTGATTACTCTCCAATCATCTCGAGGGTGTAGGCTTTGACGGATGTCATCTACGATTGGAGTTATTTGCCATATTGGTCGAGAAGCTTCGTTCTTGATTGTTTCTATAAAATGTGTCACCCTCCAATACTGATGGGCTTTTTGCATAGTTATTTTGCCAATTGTGAAGCCATAAGAGCTGATAAGGCTTTGGCTATGAATGGCTTGGTTATTGAAATTTCTAAGGTCCCTATTTCTAATATGTTGCCTTTTGAATCTCGACAAATGGCTGAGGATGCAGAGAATGAGTATCTTACTGCTGCATCAAAAGTGAAGCTCCACTGATTTCGAGGTGGAGGTACTCAACTTAGTCTTTGAAAGGCTATCGATTTTTGCTCCCATGCTTGCTTATAGGCTTGATACATCTTTTCTAGCTAGATAATTACTTTCATGACCGAGATTGCTGCTTGATTATGAACTATATCATTTCTATGCCTCCATAGAGAATCTAGCATTATTACAGCAAAAGTTTTAAATGGGTGTTTCTCAGCTGCATTTAGTCCCAATACTGGTGCAGGATTGATTATTAGTTGAATCCAATTTGATATTGAGTTTATCGACAATGAGGTAAGGTTTATAGGCTAGCTGCTTTGTTGCCACATTATGCGGGAGATTGGACATTCTATAAAGAGGTGGATCATTGTTTCTTCTCCCTCATTACACAAGGGACAAAATTTGTATTGAAGAGTTGGAATGATATTTTTCAGTCTTGCCCCTGTGGGAAGCATATTCCATATTATTTTTGTGACGACCCGATTTTTGCCAAAATCTTTACTTGTTATTTTATTTTAATTTTAGATTGATTAGATTTTTGGCCTAATGTTTTGACTAGCTAAGAAGAGTGCTAGAATAGTGAAGGAATTGCTTGGTCCTACTAGCCTAGGCATCCAAGCCCAATAGAGGCCCAAAAGGACTAGGTACTAATCCGCCGTTGAGGGGCAATATGGCGCCTACTTGGAAGAAGAATGGTTGTTTTGCTATTTCCCTAGGAATCCCATCATTTGAAACCTAGGGAAGAGGCACTCTTGGTAAGTACCATGTTGCCACTTGGCAACCATGCATGAAGGCTCCTAGAAGAAGCCAAAGGAAGAAAGCAGAATGGAGGGGTCGACACACATAGGCCACACGCCCCACTCACCGACTCACATGCCACTTGGCACACATGCAAGTCCATCCCTTAGGTGCATCGAACCTAGACGCAAAAGTGGGAGAAGGAGAAGAGACAAGTGGGAGATGTCAAAAGCCACACGCACAAGTTCCAAGACGCCTTAGGGTTTCGGCCAAGGGGCTTCATTCCTACCTAGGGGAGACCAACCAACATCTTGCCAAGTGTCATGTATGCACTAGGAATGGGGATTTCTAGAAGAAGGTGATGATGAGAAAGATGAAGGCTTTGCGTGGGAAAGGGGCACACACTCACCAAGATTCTAGAAGAATCTTTGTGGAAAGAAAGGAAGAGAAAGGGACGACAAGGGGCACAAACTCACACACACGCCACTTGCCACATGGCAAGCACGCGTACACCCAACCCTAGGTTGTTTAGGGTTTTAAAAAGAATACTTGTATGCCTCGAAGGTTCAACGAACCAAGACACACAAGGAGGGTGCAAAGGGACTTTAGGGTTTGGTTGAGGGAATGAGCACGCCACATGTCATAGAGCCTTTTGGCTTCCCAAAGAAACACAATGATCATTAGGGAAATAGAAGGTTTCGGCCAGGAAGGAAAGAGGCTTGCCACATCTGCCCATACATAGAGGCTTTTGGGTTTCCAATGTCAGAAAAGAATGATAGGAGAGAGAGAGAGAGAGAGAGAGAGAGAGGGAAAACACAAGAGGTCGGCTCCCCCAGTAGTCAAAGAGGCCCTAAAGAGCCCTGAGCGTTCAGTAGAGCCAACTTTGGAGGAGAGGCTAGAGGTGGCCAACTAGTTCGTCTATGAAGTGCTTAAGTTGTTTGAAGACCAACAAAAAATTATCAACAATAACAAGGCAAGATAGCGAAGGGCTTGTATGGTTTTAAGGGAAAAAAAAGGTGCGAAAAGAGGGAAATGGTTCTTTTGGTTACCCTTTTGTATTTTGGGAATTTGAACAATGAACTGTTTTGAGATCTCTAGTTTTATGGTACCATGATTTTGGAAAAAATTGCTCTGAATCTTACTTAGATTTATATGAATTTTCACTGCATCTTAACTATCATGTATGAGGGTATATAGCCTTCAGTTACATGCCCAGACACTTCAGTCATTGTCCAATTCCAAGCAGGGGCTAGGGGCGTCACAAATGGTAGTATCAGAGCTATTACGTCTTTAGGTACCCATAAGTTGTCCAAGGAAAACATGGTACCAAATGTTAGGCTTGAATCTTCTAGCTATAGGCTTGAACTTAGTATGTAGTATGGTAGGCGCGTGTTATGGGCCAAGAAGCAAGGTTTTCCCTATCATTGGATTGGGACTGATGCATTGACTTTGTGCATTTCAAGAGGAAAGGAGTTCATGGCACGTGGAAGAGGTCAAGAAGTTTCTCCAAGATCAAGGGACCAAGAGGGATGGAACCCTCTGTTGGAAAGAGGACAAACAATCGTGGAAGCAATCCATCGAATGATGCAGGTTGTGCAGCACCAAATAGTACAAGGGCATAATGTTAGGGAAGAACCACCTAGAGGAGAGAATCTTGGATGCCCGTTTGAGAGATTCTTAGTATATCAATACCCAAACTTCATGGGCATGGAAGGGAGCCCTGACAGCCAATAAGTGGCTTATCGACTTGGATAGGATCTATATTGAGGAACATAAGGTTCAGTATGCCGGACACTTGCTTCAAGGGGAGGTCGACATATGGTGGGACACTAAGCGGCAGCTATTAGTCTGAGAATTGGGAGATATAGGTTCTCTCACTTGAGAGAGATTTAAGAGTGAGTTTGAAAACTGATTCTTTCCAGAATCAACTAAGTAGCAGAAAGCGTTGGAGTTTTCCAATCTAACCCAAGGCAATCAAACGGTGGAATAGTATGCGACTCGATTCATGGAGTTAGGAGGTTTGCTCCACACTTAATTGACACCAAGAAGATGCAAGACAGAAGTTTCAGGGAGAAGTGTAACCACGAATCCGAAATCAAGTCGCGTGCCTGAGTTTCAAGAAATTTCAAGAGTTGGTTAATGTTGTTTCGATAGTTGAGGCAGACCAACAAAATTTGATCACTCAAGTCAACACCGAGCAGAAAAGAGTAATGCCCTACTCACCCGGAGGGAGTACGAAGAAGAAGGGAGTTCCTGCCGTGATGGATAAAGGAAAAGGAATGATAGTTGAGAACCCTACACCCATTACACCACCAACTTTTTGGAGGTGTGGAAGATGGCATTGCGTAGAATGTTGCTTAATCACTATAGCATGTTTTAGATGTGGTCAGACGAGCCACTTAATTTGAGATTGTTCGCGTACCACGCCTGGAGAAGTAGCACCCAGTGGCAACCCAAGGACCCCGATAAAGGCTAAAGTATATGCCATCACTCTAGGGATGGTGGATATAAAGGCTGACGAAGCCATTGAAGCAGGAGTGATTACAGGTAACATCTCGAACGCTACCCTGAATAAGTAGTTAATGTTATTTGAAACCCTAGATAACCCTAGTTATTTCAATAGGTACGGTTAAATTGTTGCAATACACAACTTGTGCTCTATTTGATTCTGGAGCATCACTGTCTTTCATGTTTTCTATTTGTGTATGACAATGTGGATTTTCCTTTGGAGGATGGGCCTAATGTCTAAGGTCGACCTAATCATATTCCATTTGATGGAATTCAACTTAATCTTAGGAATTGATTGGTTGTTTAGGATTTATGGCAAGATAGATTGTTGAAGGATGGAGTTGGTATTCAACCTGCCTACCAAAGGTAGGATCTGCTAGGTGGGGGAGACGATCAAGTTAGCTCCTTTGGAAGCCACGACCTGCCAAATTAAGAAGGGTATGCAGGAAGGATCTACCGCATATCTTTTGGTTGCAATGGATAAGACAAATGAGCCAAGGGGACTATAGGGAATATCCGTAACAGAGGATTTCCCTAAGGTATTTACCGAAGATTTTCCCAAATTACCGCCAGATTGGAAAACCGAGTTCGTTATAAAACTAGAGCCAGTAACGACCCCTATGCACATGGCAACTTATAGGATGGTCTCGATAGAACTAAAGGAACTAAAGGTTCAAATTGAGGAACTCTTGGAAGGGACTTATTTGACCTAGCTCATCCCCTTAGGGTGTGCCAATCCTGTTTGTGAAGAAGAAAGATGGTTCTATGAGGATGTACATTGATTACCGAGAGTTAAAAAAAGTAACCATCAAGAACAAGTACCCCCTGCCACGGATCAATGATCTATTGGACCAGTTGCAAGGAGCTTCGGTATTCTCTAAGATAGATTTACGATCGGGTTATCACCAGCTCAATATCAGGGAGCTGGATGTTCCTAAAACTGCTTTCCAAACTCGTTATGGGCATTTTGAGTTCCTGGTAATGCCTTTTGGATTGACTAACACTCCAGCAACATTTATGGATTTGATGAATCGAATTTTAAGGCAATACTATGATAATTTCGTGGTAGTCTTTATAGATGATATTTTGATTTATTCATGAAGTGATGAAGAGCATAGGGATCATATGAGGTTATTAATGAAGACATTATAGGGGCATCAGCTCTACACCAAACTCAGTAAGTGTGAATTTTGGCTCCTAGAGGTGAAGTTTCTAGGACATGTAATATCTAGTAAGGGAGTAGCCGTAGACCTTACCAAGATAGAATCCATAACTGAATGGCAAAAGCTGACTAATACCCATGAGATACGTAGTTTTCTTAGTTCGGCAGGATATTATCAGAGATTTGTGGAATGATTTTCTAAACTTTATGGACTTCTTACAACTTTAACCAAGAAAAAAACTAGGTACATCTGGAGTGAGGAATGTGAAAGGAGTTTCCAAAAGTTGAAGTGAACATTGACCACAGCCCTAGTGTTAGCATTACCTGAACCTCATAACCCTTATGTGGTTTATAGTGATGCCTCCAAGATGAGATTAGGATGTAAACTCAGGAAGGACGAGTCGTCGCTTACTCATCGTGACAATTCAAGGATCATGAATAGAATTATCGTACCTATGACCTGGAATTAGTTGCAGTAGTCTTCGCATTGAAGATTTGAAGACATTATTTGGATAGAGAAAAGTGTGAAGTGTTGACTGATCACAAGAGTCTCAATTATATGTTTACTCAAAAGAACTTGAATATGAGGCAGAGAAATGGGTTGAGATGATCAGTGACTATCAGTGTGAAATAAAGTGTCATCCTGTGAAGGCTAATGTGGTAGTAAATGCCCTTAGCCATAAAGCTTAAACAGACCCATCATCTCTATTGGCAAGCATGAGGAGTTTATTAATCGGGAGTGCATCAAGAGATGCTGTGTTAAAAACAGTACAAGAGATTGTACCACTTGGTGAGAAGGAGATCCTAGAAGGACAACAGAAAGAAGAGAAGCTCGATAGATTTCGGCAGAAGATCCCAAAATCCAAAGGATCGCAACACTTTGGATGGAATGTTGTCTTATAAAGTAAGGTAATTCTGGCAGTTCCGTAGATAAAGTTGAAAATATTAGGGGAAGCACACTGTACCCCTTATCTTGCCCATCTCGATACTACAAAGATGTATCGGGATCTAAAAGGACATTTCTGGTGAGACATAATGAAGAAGGATGTAGTAGAATTCATGGCAAAATGCCCGATTTGCCAACTAGTGATGATTGAACATTAGAGGCCAGCAGGAGAGTTACAGTCGTTACCCATTCTAGAGTGGAAGTAGGAAGATATATTTATGGATTTGGTGGTAGGTTTGCCAAGGATATTGATGAGAAAGAACTCCATATGGGTCGTAGTTGATAGATTGACAAAGAGTGGACACTTTCCGCCTATAGCCAACACAGATTCTGTGGATAAACTCTCCCAGATATATGTTAAGGAGATAGTTCGGTTGCACAGAGTACCATGTCCATAGTGTCAGATAATGATACGCGGTTCACTTCTCATTTATGGTAGAGTTTGCAAAGGTTACTAGGCACCAGTTTAAGGTTTAGCAGTGTTTATCATCCACAGATTGACAGACAGGCAGAACGTATGATACAAATGTTGGAAAATATGCTTCGGGCTTGTGTGTTGGAATTAAGTAGTGACTAGGAAAGACACCTGCCTTTGATAGAGTTTGCTTACCATAACAGTTTTTAGGCCATGATTCAATGGTGCCTTACGAAGCACTGTGTAGAAGAAAATGTAGGTCCCCATTGTACTAGGACGAAGTTGGAGAAAAGAACATTCTAGGGCCCGAATACCTACAAGAAGTTCGAAATTAAGTAGTGTTGATAAGAGAAAAGATGCAAGTAGTCCAGAATCGACAAAAAAGTTATATTGCAAACAAAAAAACTTGGAATTTGCTATGGGAGATTGGGTATACATTAAAGTGTCACCAATGAAGGGAGTGGTCTGTTTTGGTAAAAGAGGGAAGTTAAGTCTTCAGTATGTAGGACCTTATGAAGTAGTGGAATGAATTGGATCTATAGCTTATCAACTGGATTTACCGAATGAAATGCAGGGTATACATGACGTGTTTCACATATCTTCTCTGAAGAAGAGTTTCATATAAAGACGACTAGTTGGGATGGAGCCCAGCAGTATTCAGTGCCAACCCAGCCTATCGTATGAAGAATGGCCAGTACAGATTGTAGATTGTAATGAACAAGAACTGAGGAATCAAAGGATACCTCTAGTCAAAGTACATTGGAACAACCCGAACTTCCAAGAAGCAACTTAGGAAAGGGAGGATTCGATGAGGACTAAATACCCTCATCTGTTTGTATCTTAGATTCAACTGTTTGCTAGGGATTTTGAGTCTGACTGATTGTACTTTGGCATGTATGAATAAAAAGACTTTGTTTGAATTTATATTTTTTTTTCGTTGTTAGTAACGTTATATGCGCGTACCATACCCTTGATAACAAGGCATGGCATGAACTAGGACAACCGCACGTATGTCCACCTTGTCAGTAGCCAGAATTAGAGAATACGAGAGTGTAGTCGCAGAAGCCAGTGCGAAAGAATAGATCGAATGATGGCAGCCCACTGGCAGCAACTGGAAAAATTTGAGCATCCTTGCACTCATGTTCTGGATGCGGATTATAGAGGAAATACTTTTCTACGATGAGCGTTACCACATGAAGAGTGGCAACCCCCACACGACCTGCTAGTGTGGAAGGATGCTACAAGGATGCAATTGCTCGAGCTTAGTCAAGAGGCAGAGACAAGCCACGTTGTAGAAGCTCATGCCAGTAGATATATGCCTTTTGAGATCTTAGATACCTTTACGGATCGTATTCTTCCCCGTAAGGTCAGCCCATAGAAGACATTGAGCTTGCAATAAAACATAAGTTGAACGAGATGAGGGTGGATATGTATTAAGATTACGAGTTGGACACAATAATCTACATGTCGCATGCCTTGGTAATAGAAAAGGAGGATGAACTACCCTCCCCCTCATTATCTAAGGATTCCATGGCAGCCAATAAGAGAGGTAAAATTTTGAGTAAAACTGACACCCTAATTCTTGTAGCAATTTCTTCTTAGTTGATGGTTATGATGCCGATTTTGAGGATGAAATCTTTTCTTAAGAGGGGGAGGATGTGACGATCCAATTTTCGCAAAAATCTTCACTTGTTATTTTATTTTAATTTTAGCTTGATTAGATTTTTGGCCCAATGCTTTGACTAGCTAAGAAAGGGTGCTTGAATAGTGAAGAAATCACTTTGGCCTACTAGCCTAGGCGTCTAAGCCCAATAGAGGCCCAAAGAGACTAGGTGCTAATCGGCCATTGAGGGGAAATTTGGGAATGAGGCAAAGCCTAAGGTTTAGGACAATGTGGTGCCTACTTGGAAGAAGAATGTTTGTTTTGCTCTTTACCTAAGAATCCCATCATTTCAAACCTAGGAAAGAGGTACGCTTGATAAGCACCAGTTGACACTTGGCAACCATGCATGAAGGCTTCTAGAAGAAGCCAAAGGAAGAGAGGAGAATGGAGGGCTTGACACACATGGGGCACACGCCAGTCACCCACTCGCATGCCACTTGGCACACATGCAAGTCCATCCCAAGGTGCAAAGAACCTAGACTCAAAAGTGGGAGAAGGGGAAGAGGCGCATGGGAGATGTCAAAAGCCACATAAACAAGTTCCCAAAAGGCCTTAGTGTTTCGGCCAAGGGGTTCACACCTACCCAATGGAGACCAACCAACACCTTGCCAAGTGTTGACTCTTAACCTACTCTCGGATAATGTTTGTATATCAGGTGTGAACTTTGCATTGCTGTTGGTATTATGTGATCTTTGCAATGTTTGTTTTGTCACTTTAAGTAAAGATTATATATAGTACTGTATGCCTTGTATTTAGTTTTATGTGATGTTTGCCATGCCTACTTGCTTGGAATGTTTCGGCCATGCATAGTTGCTATGATAAGGAAATTGTCTTTTGCCATGATTAAGCACTGATTGTCATTGCCCATGTTTTGTGATAAGTAAATCGCATGTTCTAATATTTTCAAGCGGTAACGGGAAATGCTTTGATGTGTTGTTTGATAACATGACATTATTACATGGTACACGACATCTACATGTTCAAGTTACATATGAAAGAAAAAGAGTCCCAAGTAATTTCACATGCATTTCAAGTTGTGTATAGTTTTTAATAGGAAAGTTCATTACATGCTTTGTCATGACCCCCAAATACCTAGAACGGGGGAATGTTCTAGTGGAACTCCTATGTCGACTCTGGATTGCATAAAATTGGAAGTGGTAACCCTTGGGTTGACAAAGCACAGTCGGCAAACCTCGAATGGGTTCTTTTGATAGAACTCCGGAGCAAGGTAGCACCTAAACGCTACTGGGTTCCATAAGATGGTTGCGATGAGGGTGAAATGCGAACTGCCTCGTAATGATTAGTGCTCTGACGTAGTCACTACTGGTCAAGTGGGTAGGAAAGTGATGCGGTAACTAGCAAGGAGCCCACAGTGCGTAAAGGAGCCGTGAGGTGTCCACCTATAAGTTATGAGTAATATGTGTTAAGGAAATATGATAATTATCCTCTAAAAAGAATAGGTCAAACATGATTTTTTGTCATCAAATTTCCGTAACGTATAGGCATAGGTCAAAGTCTCAAGTTAAGTACATGTCCATGCATACATTCTCATTGTACGCTTTTATATGCTTATTTTATCTCCTTGTATGTTACGTGTTAACTTATTGAAATTTCTCAAAATCTTATTGTGATAGTTTCCACTACCATTCTCTACCTAGAATGGTAGAAGTTGTGACAAGTCAAGAGACCAATTATGGAGAAACACAAGAGGTTGGCTCTCCTGATAGTCAAAGAGGCCCCAAAGAGCCCTAAGCACTCGGTGGAGCCATTTTTGGAGGATAGGCTAGAGGCAGCTGACCAGTTCATCTGTGAAGTGTTTGAGTTGTTCGAAGGCCTGCAAAAAATTATCAACAAGGACATGGCAAGATAGCAAAGGGCTTCTAGGGTTTTGAGAAAAAAAAATGAAAAAGTGTGAAAAAAGGCAAAGGGTTCTTCTAGTTTTGTAGCCTTTTGTAGTTTAGGAATTTGAACAATGATACTGTTTTGGGATTTTTAGTTTTATGGCACCATGATTTTGGAAAAAACTGCTCTTAATCTTACTTAGATTTATATGAATTTTCGTTGTGATTTATTGCACACTACAAGAAATACTCTTGGTGCATTGCATCTTAACTATCATGTACGGGGATATATAGTCTTGAGTTACATGTCTTGACATTTCAGTCATTGTCCAATCCCAAGTGAGGGCTGGGGACATCGCAATTTCCCAAAGTAGTAGCTTGTGATGATCATAGATTTTCACTCCAGAGTTTTTTGAAATTGAAGCATGGAAAATTTTGCATTGGTGTAGCATCTCAATCTTTAGCCATTATGTGGTAGGATGTTTTCACAGTAAATTTCTCATTGTGACTCGGAGTCCACATTATTGAGTCATGTCGTTGGCTACTTAAAGGGAGAGGGATTTTTTGGATTTCTATGATACTATTTGGCTCAAACAAGCTTAAGATTTTCTCTACATTCCAAGAGCGAGGGTTATTTGTAATGACATTAGAGACTCTCAGGAGCGGATATATCTCATTCATTTGATGTTGAGGCTTCGGCTTAAAGTTCTCCAAAGTTGGGATCCAGAGTTATGACAATACATTAACCGATTGCCCATTGAAAATTTGGTAGCACTTGTCTTTTGAAAGTAGTTCTCTTGTCTTGAGGAGTCCTTCCCATAGCCATGAATCCAATGTTTTTGGTGATAACTTCCTGAAATCTGTAGTACTGAGGTATTTTTTTTAAAGGACTTCATGCATAGTCCTGAATTTGGTTGGCTCATTTCTCATCGTATTTTTGCTAGAAGCACTAAGTTCATGTTTTCCATTGATCTTAGTCCTAGGCTGCCTGAGTTTTTGGGTTGATAGATAGATTTCTATGATTTCAAAGTGAGGTTATGACTCTGATTCTATGGAAATCCCCACCAGAAAATTTTAAAGCTTTTATTCAACAACTGACACACTGATTTTAGCAACATAGAAGACAACATCTGATATGAAGGGATTGTGCTAGCCACTAATCTGATTAGCATAGTCATCCCTGCTTGTGAAAGTAGTTTAGACTTCCATCCTTCTAATTTGTTGTTGATTTTCTCCAATAAATTATTGAAATTTTCTTTCTTGGCTTTGTTGAAGGAAGTTGGAAGTCTTAGATATTTTATTTTGGAAAAGGATGACTTGTAAGGCAACATCAGATTGATGGTTGCTTTGGTTGTGGGATGGGTGTTTCTTGTGATGAAGATTGATGGCTTATTGAGATTGATTTTTTTTTTCTTGACCAATCCTGATATTTCCTCATATTTTCATATATTACTTGAGCATTTTTTTCATTTGCCTTCCTGAATATAATTAGATCATCCGTAAAAAGTAGGTGAGAGATTGAGGGACTATTCCTACTTAGCCAAATACCTTCAAATTAGCCTTGGACCTCCCATCTGGCAATTAGTCTTCATAACACCTCCATGATAAGAAAGGTGATATAGGATCACCTTGTTTGAATCCCATCTGAGCTTTGAAAAACCTCTTAGTGATCCATTAATGAGTATAGAAAATGATGTTATCGTCACACGTTTTTTAATCAAATTGATCCAAGTATTGCTAAATCTCAAAAAAACTCATTATTGTGAACAAAAATTCCACTCTATATAATCAAAAGCTATTTCCATGTCAAGCTTTATTGCTATTAATCCTCTTTTCCCAGTTTTTTTTCTCCAGGTGGTGAAACAACTAATGGACAATCATCATATTTTGTTTTATGTTTCGACCAGGGACAAAAGTCATTTGAAGAGGGAGATGTTGTGAGGAATGGTGATTTTGAAACGGATAGCTAGGATTTTTGTGATGATTTTATAGATGACATTGGTCAGACTGGTTGGGTGATAATGATGGGGTGAGCTTGGATTGGAAACTTTTGGCATGAGAGCAATATTTGTATGATTCATCTGTTTAAGAAGTTTTCCATTTTGAAAAATAATTTGCACTGCCTTGATGACCTCACTTTTTGTGACAACTCGGACTTAGCCAAGTCCTTGCTTGTCATTTGTCACCATTTAATATTTAATTTTGGGCCGTGCAAGAGGTATAGAGTACTTAGAAACCTTGAGATTTATTTAATTATTTATTTGTCTTGGTGCATTGAGCATCTAAGCCCACAAGGAGGCCCAACAATGGCCATCACCATGAATTAGGGTTTGGAACCCTAATGGAACTTGGGGCACATGCCAAACTCACCAACCTCTAGCCTTTTGTCACACATGCACATTCCACCCAAGAGACACCATGAACCTAGACATAATTTGGGTCAAAGGGGGTGAGAGACTTTAGGGTTTTGGTAACCCAAAAGCCCCACATGCCTCCCATGAGATTTTGGCAATTCCCAAAGTTTTGAATAATGATTAGGAATGGGAGGAAACACTTAGAGCCACTAAGAAATAGACGCACGGAACCCCAAGAAAACCCTTAGTGTTCCGGCCATGGGGGTTACACGCCACCTATGACAAGTTTGCCCACCGTTTGACACTTGTCACACATGTAGAGGGTAAGACGATTTCAAGAAGATGGCATAGGGAAGTGGTGCATGGGGGATGCCAAAGGGCTTAAGCACATGTTTCCAAAGGGCTCCTAAGAAAGTGGGCTCTGTGGTTGTGATCAAGATAATTATGTGAAGTGTTGGGATTGACTTGTAGCACTGATTGTGAAAATATGTAATTGTGATGTGGTTGTTCCCTGTGAAGTGTTGAGATAAAATAATTATAACGCAGTTGATGTGTCATCCAAAGTGTTGGGATAAAATCTGTAGTTAGTGTTGTGATTGGATGTTGTGTACAGTGATGAGACAAGTGTGAATGCCTCAAATGGATGACTTTTGAGAAGTTATTATGTGGTTTGGCGTTGAGTAGTAACTATGTTAGAAGAATTGGAACCATGGGATTTATTGTAGTGGGGTTGTTTAGTTGTGTTGTTTGTTTTAGATGTGCCATTTTAATCGTATTAATTTATAGTATGTTTAATTATGTCTAGGTGATAATCATTTTTGTTTAACATTGTTGTGGGGATTTTTCAAAAAAGTTGGAAAGTCAAGTAAGCGGTGCTCTTATGCTAGACTTTGCATAAAAGAAATGGACTGAGGTTGATTTTATGGAAATATGCATTTTTTTATATTAAAAACTTGAAAGCAACCTCAGTCATTTTATTTGCATTACTCATGACATCCAAATAAGAAGAGAAAAATATTTTATGTCATGACTGTTATGAGCAAATATTGGCATTATGTTCTCAATTGTATAAAAAGAGTGATTATGAGAAAATCTAAAATTTTGTACAAGATTATATGATGATTTTCTGTTTCTCTTCAATACTCTGTTGTTACATCTGAAAACCTCTGGCATGACTTTCTATTTCTACTTTCATCCCGACCTTACCACGGGTGGAAAACTGTGGCCTCTATTATAATGTTGGTATCAACATCTCTGTTTCTGGTGCACCCACTTTAGAAACAAAGTGATGTTTTACATGGGCTTTCATGTGTGTACACTTGGGCTTCCAAGAATAATTAGGGGAATGTTTCATATTTTGTTTCCACTCAGTTGGCCACTAGGGTTTGCCCGACTCTATCAAGGAGGTTATGCATGGAACTCCGCTTTTATATGATGATATTTCAGTTATGCTATGCTAAAGAACTTTTGAATATGAACATTTCTGAACTGCTGCTTCGATATTTTTAATAACATGTTTTGTTCTGCATTCTGTTACTAGCTCAAGTTTACATATTAGTATATGTTCAATACTTATTAAGTTGTTGATAACTTATCCCTTATCTCTATAATATTTTCAGATGTTTCAGATGTTTAACCTCATGATCAAGAATAGGAAGCATGAGCAAGGCTATGTAAGCATAGTAGATTAAGTACAAATAGGGTACTTTGATTATTGGAGAGTTTTATTCAGTAGATTTGTTTTGTTCTGTTGACTTTATTTTTTGGAAGGTTGACATTTATGTTGAGATTTTGTGAAATCTTAGAGTAATTATATTGGAGTAGTTGTTTTGAACCAATGAGATTTATGTTTTATAGAGACTTTGGAGTTTGTTTGTAAATTTGGGATATGATTTTAAATGTCAGAAAGTAACTCTCTGGACATCCGGGTATGAGGCGCTACAGTTTGAGTTAGGATATTTTATGGAGTTTTGGGAAAGAAGATAAAAAGTTGAATAAAAATATTATAAAGTTAAAATATTGTTATAATATAATTTTTGTTTTGAGATTTGAAAAAGTTGAATTGTTTTTTGTGTTTTGTTTGGAATTTGTGAAAGTTTTTTTAATGATTAGATAAAAAAGTTGAAAAGTTAAAAATTTGAAATTGAAAAGCGTTTATCTTTAAATAATGTTTAAATATTGAAAAAGATGGGTTTAGATCGTCTATAAAACCAAACGAAGCCTAAAAGTTGTAGCCATGGCAACATTTTTGTTTGCGTACTTGAAGATTTATCCTCAAAATATAGCATATGAAGGTAGTCAAGGAAGAGAGGCCATGACCTTTTTGTATTCTGTACCTCTCCCTCCCTCTATCCATAAAAAAACTATATGGCATGGATCAAATTCTCATCTAATAGTTTCACAAATGGAGAGGAAAGTTCAAGGAATAAATGTCAAGAATGTCAAACCCGACTATATACAAGTGCAAATAATTTATTGCATTGTTTTCGTACTTGAACTTCATGCTTTTGCAAATTGCTTAAGAAAGCTACACCAAAACTTCTTACAGCTTGATTCACTTAACAACATGTGATAGAACAGAATAGTGTATGTAAACATTAAAAAGAAAAATTCAGGCACTTGGATACCTGATTCTTAAAATAGCCTTTGACATGTAGAGTGTCTACCAATTACAAACAGTAGACAACAGTTAAATGAATGCCAATAAATAATAAAACTGCTAAATGCTCCATCATCGTGTAACCAGATATGTCTTATTTAACACAAGTTTCCATGATCATACAGTATAGATTGTAATCCCAAGGCTTTCATAATTCAATTCAAGAAGTAATCCAAATCAAGTCTGAGGAGGCAACGGCTCCTCCATCAGCCCCAGAAGTTCAGCGACGAAAGATTTAACTGATGAGGGCCAGAAATAAGATGATGATCCCTCAAATATGGCTTTAGTTGATGTTTTGTCGTCAATTGTAGTCGCAGTTTGCTCAATCTTCTTGCTCTGAACTCCACTATCACTTTCAATACTTCTCTTTCTTGATGCTTTGTCCTCCAAGTAAGGCACAATGTACCTTTTCATATCCCTTCTGGATATCCCAAGATGATTTCCTGGAACACTAATGTACTTGACCTTTCCAGCTTCATCTAAGGTTTTCAAACCAATCCAGTCCTCGGCGTAAAGCTTTGTCTGCACACAAAATGAGTGACAAATGCTAAGATATCTCGTCGCAAGAAATTTCTCTAATATGAAAGAGTAATGCTTCTCTTAGTCATAGATTTTATTATCTCGAAACACCTGCTAATGTGGTACATTTTAAGTGGCTTCATATGTCACTAACTTAAATGGCCGATTATTTAAATGTGCCATATTAGAGGATGACAAACATTTAAGATGAAGAACATTCTTTCGCACACTGAAAAGCTGTAAGATCCATTAATAAACTTGGATGAAACACAACTCTTCACTTTCCAAGAAACTATCAATGGATGGTTTACCATGCTAAACTTGTGTTTTACACAGCTGAACAACATCCCGCCCCTTGGCCATAACATGCAATTTTTCTAAGCCCAATTGGGTTTTCATTATCGCTACGAATTGCATCGGTAACTTTAGGCAAACGTTAATTTATTGTCCACCATCGGTAACTTTAGGCAAACGTTAATTTTTTCATGATATCGAGTTTTTTTCCTTCCTTTTCTTTGTTTTTTTTTTCCATAATATAGAGGTTGCAGCCATCATTATATAGTAAGCAAAAGTACCGATCTGGTTGGTAAGTGCAGCTATGTATCCTCAACATACCCGCTTGAAGGCCACCACAAACACAGAGCCAGGGAGAGAGGGAGAAGCAGAACCAATAACATACAATTGACCAAAATCATAGAAAAGAAATCAATTGCCCAACCATTTTCACAATGGAATCCCATGAGAGCAAAACATTTAAGACTGGGAAAGTAATTCCATAATAATGATGATGAAGACAATGACGATAATGATAATGATCACAATAAAGATACCTGCTGTGGTGGTAAAACTGGATTGAAAGTTCCATCAGGGTAATACCCAAACCAAGAAGTTTCTTTGGGTATCAAAACTGTGTCATGCTCAAACTGTTGAACATACAAAAAAATAAGATGAAGGTCGAGAAATGCTTCATAAGCCAAATTTGTATTCTGAGAAATTCTAATAAATAAAAAAAAGGACCAAGAATGTTTGCACATGGCAATAAACCCTCCAATTTATCACGTTAAATCTGGCACATAAGGACAAATTAAAAAAAAAAAAACGGGGGCTAACCATGATAAGCACCAAGTTCTGTAAGCTAGTGAACCGTTCCTTGTAACTGGAGTTTTTCTCACCAGGGACTTCATTGTTAAGCTTCGGAAGAAATCTGCATTTCTCCAAGTAGCTGGGGATAGCCTGGAAAAATTAAATAGGAGATTCTGATGTAAAAGTTTCGGTCAGAAGGGAGAGAAAGGAAAATGTGCATAATTTTCAACGCAGCAAGAAAACCATCCTCTCCTTTTCTCCTGTAGAAAAGGGAGGGGGAAGAAATGGAAACTATAGATAGCATTTTCAAAGAGAAATTTTTTTTGATAAGTATTTTCAAAGAGAAAATTAAGCCAAAAACAGTTAAAAAGAAGCAGGCTTCTAACATTCCTACAAATTCAGAGTCACGTGGTTTCTGGAATGTATAGCTGTGAGAAGACTGCAGTAGTAAAGCTCCATCAGGTTATACTCTACTCACATTTGGTAACTTTAGATAACCACTGGGAGCTAAGTGATCCTGCAATTCCACAAATCAAAGTGTCATGCCACCTTGTAAGAGACATCCAAAAGAGAATGTGATTTGACAGCAAAATAGTGACAGGAAGAAAAAATCCAACTTCAGTATAAAACACGAAGGAAAAAAAAGACTCAGCAAGCTGAAGAGAATTTCATAGACAGATTTATACTTGGATATACTCAGTATAGATCTCCGACTTGATCAGTCTGTCTGCAATAATGCATAAAACCCCAGACTGTAGAAGACAAAACATATATGAATATTAGAAGCATCAAATTTAAGGAAATTTAAATAAGTCCTTACAAGTCAATTGGTGTAAGAGTCACATTAGTAGGTGATTATTATCCAAGACAGATTAACAATTAAATCTCCCATAATCCAACAGACAAAATACATAACACACAGGGGACTTGTCATTACCCACAAAGTGAAAATTCAGAATATTCCAAACATGACTGAATTAAAATCAGCAAACAAATTGTAAACCACAACAATGGATTACTGTGCTAAGGGTGCCATACTCTTAACTAAAGTCTTGCATATTATCTATTCAGTTGTTAAAGTTGTTACAGTGGGTTGATGTAGGGAATCCAGTGAGACCTAGGAATGCAAAATAAGCATAGAGGAAATATCACACATTATAATTTATAACAACTCTAAAACCAGTATGACGTGATGGAGAAGAAAGAAACTATTTGAAGTGATAATAATAGAAAGCCATGATTGAACTTACGCCACAAAGAGGAACAGAGGCAGTACCAGCATGTGGTCCACCTAAGGAGATAAAATTCTTAACCTGTTTCCAAAATTATGAAAAATTTTCATTAGATTAAAAAAGTACAAAAGATATGCTTATTGAAGACTAGGTACCGTATTATACAGAGCACTATACTTTTAAAAAAGCTATGATCTGTATATAAACTTAGCAACCCATGAGCATGCAAAGATGAGGCACCTCTTATTTAGCAAAGTAACTCTGCTTCATGTATACACAGCTTTTAATGAGATTACATAATGCTGTGATTCCTAGGCGGAAATGGAGAAGAAATATACCGAGTCAAAAAAAATATATATAAATAAATAAATTAAAAACAATTAGAAAATTTATGAACATTGACACATTGAGATATGATTGATCTATCACAAAGTGTTTTTTCATCAACTCAAATTCAACAGCCAATCGATACTTCATGAGCTTCAACTACCTGCTTATGGGTATACTGGTTATAACCTCCTATTCCCATCCCCCACAACCAAACATGAAAAAGGAAGAAGACAAAAAAACAAAAGCAGAAATGATAAAAAAAAAAAGGAGAAATACATTTATCGAATCTAAAACGGCAAAATGATGAACCTATGAACACCATTCATTATGCCTTTCAAACATATTTAACAGGAATTAGGTGTGAATATGCATAGTCAAGATATTCAAAATTTCATTATGATAAAATTAAATTGTTGAACAAAAATTAGGAAATACTCAATTAGCAACGTATATCTTCAAGACGGGTTCTTACAGGAGGTCCTCCAGTGCAAAACTGTAAAACACCTCGACCTATTAAATTACCCTGTTAAATCAAACAAACATTAAGAATGAGAAACAATACAACCTACCAGAGAATCGGCAATCATTATAAAGTTATTACCTCAATAAGAGGCAGTTAGAAAATGAAAAGATAATCCAAAATTATGAGTTGGTTCCCACTTACCAAAAAGGAAATTTTCTTTTTTGATAGGATTAGAGAAACACCAACCACTTCCTGATTAAACCTAGCATGATGGGAAATTATCCCCCTAAATCTATAGAGTATAAACTAACTAGTATTTCTACATCTTCTTCATGTAGCATGCATCAAGTGCACCTAGAAACCTAAACATGTCAAGGTTAAGGAGAGCTTAACTACAACGACCATCCTGACAAAAGGCATACTCAAATATTTTCCTCCTAAACCTTGAACATAATTTATTCTGAAAGTCACTAGGTAATAAAGTGGAATTTAATACAATGCACCAAGCACAATTTAAAAGACTAACTAACATTCCGTTAAATAGATCAAGCAGTGCAAGGAAGAAAAACGAGTGCATCCATAAGGAGTGATGCAATTCTGGTTGTAACTAAGAAAATTCAGGAGGAAGCTAACCACCAAGAAAAGAAAGGAGCTATATGAAGTGAAAACACAAGATGATATGTACTTTACTGAAAAAAAGGCTATGATTTTTCCTAGAGCAGAAAGGCAAACAAAAAATTCAAGAAGCTGATTCCTGTTGTTGGGGGATTGATACTGTACAGCTGAATTGAGTTTATTCGCAATGACTTGCCCATAGACAAAAAGAGTTTATCAGCAATGACTAATTCACATTGTTAATTGTTAGGTATGATAAAATTGGTTTACCGTAATAAGAGCCATAAATGATAAATTAATAGTGATAGACTTTACTATAATAAGAGCCATAAACACTCTGTTTCACACGTACGAGAATATGTGAATTATGTGTTAGGGTGCATTTAAAGAAAGAGTTACTTGAAAGAAGAAAATTTACTTTGACTCATAAACTGCAGAAAGGATAATTACTTAAACATTGTATGTTTAACTGACCAGTGAAGGGACATTACATCTCTTCAATTGGGAAGGAGATTGAAGGAGATTGACAAATGGTTCTACTTAAAAAGTCACACCAGTTCAACCAAATGCCTGCTCCAATTAATTTGTCATTTAAATTGGACAAAGCCTTAACGGTATGGCAATGTCATAAGAGATGATTGAAAAAACAGACAACGAGTCAGTATATCATGTTAAATTACAAAGACAACTGAACAGGAAGAAATCCGATACTCATAAATCACCTGGGAGAGACCAACTATGTTGTAACCATTTCTAAGTTCTTTCATTTCCTTCACCTGTAGTATAATAGTGAATTAGTTGTATGGAAAAACAAACTTCAAAAGCCAGGGAAGGAACATAGCAACTTTAACCGAGTGAGCTACATTACCTTGTTGCAAACAGTTCCTGCCTGCAAACATTAAACTGCTTTAATTACTACAGGACAATGTAAATATTACTTCCAACAAGACAGGCCTAGTTTTTTTTAAGCGCTTGCCTGTTCTGCAAGAGGCATAAACCAAGAATCCCATGTTCCATCTCCAACTTCTCTGCAGTGAGGAAAGAAATGAACATAATTTTGGGAATACTAACTTTCGCAGGATTATGGTCTGGAATGCTTCCAAAGAAACATATACTTCCAGAAAATAACATCATTCATAATCACTCCAGAAGATTTTGAAACTTTCTGGAACATATATAATATGTTCATGAGGGATAGTTTATTACTTTCTGGTCTCCTAAATCATTGACATTTGAGAGTAAATTATGACAACCCCAAATGTATATGTGGTATTGAACTATACAAAGATATAAAATGAATACTTTAATTTTACTCGGTAAAACTAGCTGACGTAGTTGCATTCTATGACATTTCACAAATGTTGCTAACTATGTCCTGCAAATGTTGTGTTTCTGTCACTTTGCATGCAAGGAATCGTAGACTCCTAAGGAAGATAAAAAAATATTTTGAATGAAATAGTTTACGAAGGGGGAAAATTAATGTCTCAGTTTACGATCTTTGAATTAATGGATTTAACTTATCCAAGTATTATCTTTAATACTACAAAGAAAAAGATGTATCATCTTTAATACCGAAAAACTCATCCAATTTGCCATTTCGTAGGAGAATTGTTTATTTTTAAGATCCATTTTAAAGGATGTACTACTGTAAGGCAATAACCAAAGCCAGAACAGCAAAAGCATTCTGAATGTGGTACCGAGAGCAAACATCAAATAGTGTTATCCTTTGACCTCCAACTAGATGACAATATGAATATCATCTCTCAGGAATTGATCATAAAATGAGACATTTCAAGCATCTAGTCTTGATCTAACTTTGAGAAAATTTCATTGGGAAATACTCTGTATTTGTAAGCTTTTGGTGTGTAATCATGCAAGTGTTACTACAGAACAAGGTCCACAAGAATTGAATGAGGAGTATGTACAACAAATGACATTATTTGGAAACAATTTGATCCATGATCTGGAAACAGTTTTTTTAAGAGGATAAAATTTGGAATTGCTTAAGACAATGTAACTGTAAGATGTTATGTAAACATACATGCAATATCCTTCAATGCCAGAGAAGTTACTCAGTAGCTCAGTGAATCGTTTAACCCCTCGATTGGAGCACTGATCTCCAATTCCTGCCATGAAGCATTAGAATAGAATAATGACATTTCAAAGAGCGACCGCATAAATACTAGCAACAATTTCTAGCTTTATAAACTTTTTCACATTGATCTGGTAATTCATTAAAGTTAAAACCAGGCATTATTTCTAAAATAAAACATCATAACAAAGGACAAATAAATACGAAAGATACATATATCTAAATACATGACCAGAATAGAATGAGATTCCTAAAATAAGCTGGCTATGAGTTAGTATGCTGAAAATTCTCATAAAATAGGATAACCAAGTGTTTTGATTGCTAAGAAAATTCAGTGGTCCATTAGATCTTGCAGTTAATAAATGAACAAGTTAACAAGGTAATAGTAGACATAATAATAACCATAGTAAGGTAGAAATTAGATATCTGATATTGAAATTCAGATTGTGTTTTCTTAAAGAAACGTTAAGCACATTTGGACCCATTTCAAGTCCCAAGTTAAACACAGTTTACAGCTTACTCCGCAAAGTTACCAAGCATGCCACCATTTTATGCATGTTGTATTCCAGAGTTTTATGCAACACGAGAGTTTTATGGTAAAATTCGCTCTTCTGATAGATTTTGATACCAACCTCAACTTGTTTCCTAAATAAAAAAAATTGCAATATAAGTATCATTGTTTAGGTTCGTTTTCATTCTGTGTAGTCTTGCTTCATAAACCGAAGCTTACTATATACAAGTTACAAATAGTTTGCATAAACCGCAAGAGAAATGCGAAGATTATAAAACCCTGTTCCCACGTGCATGTTTGCAAGCTATCCTTGGAAATCAAATCAATCAAGTAAGGTCAGAGCAGTGTGTGCAAAGACAAGGTGTGACATTTTAATCATCTGTAACAATTGCAGCACTATCTCTCTGTATGCTCTTTTCGTTAGCGACTCACAACAATATCTATTTTGTGATAGTACCAACCCAATAAATTAGGATTTTGGTGAGCTATCCCAAGTGTTTATCCAGCATTTAACAATTCCAAAATAAACAGAGGAAGTACATTAAGTGCAGGATGTTAATATCCAAAGCTCCAGTACCTTCCTCCTAGTTAGCCCAAGAACACGAGCAAACTCGAAATCATACAAAACCGCACAGAACATCCATTTATAATCTACCACAAGATTCCGTTATATAGCAACAAAGCCATCATGTATTAATCACCGAAAAAGAAAAAAAAGAAAATCAAAACAGCCCCATTTGAATAGGTAACACTCTCAAGCCATCTCATCTCATCTCATTTTATTTCATTACTATAATTTTTTTAAATTTTCATACAAAATATAATAAATAATTTAATTTTTTAAATCTTAAAATTATATTAAAAAATAATATTATAATAATATTTAATTTAATTTATTTAAAATCACCTCATCTTATTTCAAACTATTGCCAAATAACAAATAGCCAGC
This sequence comes from Juglans regia, assembly GCF_001411555.2. Taxonomy (NCBI): domain Eukaryota; kingdom Viridiplantae; phylum Streptophyta; class Magnoliopsida; order Fagales; family Juglandaceae; genus Juglans; species Juglans regia. The sequence continues at coordinate 17,572,838 of NC_049902.1, read as the reverse complement.
AGAAAAGAGGAAAATATTAATGATTAAAAAAAAAATAGATTCTACAAGCAAATTAATGATTACAAGGAAACAGATTCCAAAAAAAAAAAAAATAGAAAAGAAAAAAAGAAGACACACCATGGAGTATTATGAAGGGTGTGGACTGCGAAAGTGAGATGAACGTAAATAGCAAGATAGCAATGGTGGAAATGACTGGTAAAGCAAAAGCCATGAGTATTTTGTGGGTTTCAGTTGAAGAAGAAAACTATAAGATCAAAGGGAATGTGTAATTTTGGATGAATTTAACGACTCCGAGAACTTTCGGAGGGTTCGGTTTTCTTGTATTGGCTATTTGGTGCTCATTGATGGGTGAAAAGGGGCCTTCGCTGCTGCTTCTGCTGCTGCAGCATCACAAGGTTTCTTCTTGAAGTCACCAATGGTAATCTCTTTGGTCTTTGGGTCTGATTGCAGTGTCAGTTTGTTGAGTACACGAATTCACTGCGGCGATGTTCTTGTTTGTTAGTGTGCACTGTGTGGGGGTACTCTCGGTATTTTGATATTTTCCTTTAGGTCCTTTGTTTTCCAACAGCAACAACATAAATATCCTTTGCCTTGTCAAAACAATGCTTCTTGCAACCGTTGGGGGAGTCATGCGCAATCGTGGACCGGTGTGGAAAATGAAATGGTAGGAGAAACAAGCAAATTTCGACTGAATTGGTAGGAGAAACAAAACCTGGAGCATGAAACAATGTGTTTCATTTTTTTTTTTGCACACTGTTTTGACGAGGATAATGATAGATTTACAATCTTTTTATCTGCACTTTATTACTTTTAGTGTATTTGTTATTTTTCTTTTAAAATATTTTTTTTTATATATTTAATCATTAAAAAAAATTAAAAATATATATAATTTCACTAATAATCATTTTCTTAACCATTAAGTAAAATAAAATTTTTAAAAATTAAAAAGAGTAGTAGAAGGATAGTAGAAAACTGATAAGGCTATCATTATTATTTGAATGAGAACCCTCATTCATGGCGATCCCCCCCTTCTCCCTTATGCTTTCCTTCATCGCACCCCTTTCTCCCCTACTGCTTATTTCTCATTCAGCTACGAAGCTTCTCTTCTTCTCTCCCACAAAGCTCACTGACCAAGATAGAAGAACACCATATTGATTATTTTTAATTTAATTACAGTAGTGCCAAGTGGATGGAACACCATTCTAATCAAATTTCCAAGGGAAAAGGAAAAAAAAAATCTAAAAATAAGGATGGTAACATATGACACGACATGTTAATGTAACACAAACATGATATGAAATTAGCGGGTTTAGATTTGACATTAACGGATTCGGGTCAAAATATGTTGATCCCTTAAGACACGATTCATTAACAGATCACTAACGGGTCAACCCGCTTGACCCGTTAGTGACCTGCTTAGATCCGTTAAATTTTTTTACTCAAAATTACAATTATATTTTTTTAACCTAAAAACAAAAATACCTTAATCTTATTTCATATGAGTAATTCTACATACAACCGTGAAGTGCGTAACCGCCGCGTAATCGCTTTGAAAAAGAGTGGGGTCCACTATTAAAAAATTAATTTTTTTCATGTGGGTCCCATATTTTATTCATTTTTTTCAAAGCGATTACGCGGAGGTTACGCAATTCACGGTTGTAAGTATATTTTCTCATTTCATATTTCCTAACTATCTCTCAAAACCTCACTCTCTCTTAGTTCTTAGTCGAGTCAATTCTCACGAGTTACAATTACCTTTCACAATTCCTTTAGATTTTAATTTTGGTATTTTTATTGTTTGATTGTAATTTTAGATGTATGTAGTTAGTTTTAGATTTTTTGGAGATATTGTTATTTTAACTTTTATATGAAATTATATTAATTAAGTCAAATAGATTATTTGGATCAATTCAACCTATTTATATAAATGGGTTAACACAGGTTGTGTCGCTATATTTTTAATTAATTCATAACGGGTCAAAACGAGTTGTGTTGTGTCAACCAGTTATTTTAGTGGGTTGTTTAGAGTTTGTAAATTTGATCCGTTAAGTTTAACGAGTCGTGTTTAGATTGAAATATATAGTATAATATACACAACTTGATACAATACGAATACAATTTGTTAACGCGATTTGCCTCTCTTACCTACAGGCTGCACATGATTGTCAGCCGTTAACCGCCATGCGTGCTGAATTACCAAGAAGAGCATATTTATATTTCCAAAAATTAGAGAAGAAATTCAGCAAATGGAGAGCCCTATCTCCAAACAACATCTATTTCAACTTTCATTCGCAGGCCGCTTGTTTGGTGCCAAAGCTGCTCAAGTAGATAGCAAGGACTTGCTCTACAGCTGAAAGTGTCCGGGTAGCGATAATCCATGATTAAGATGTCTTTCCCAATCTTTCCAAACTGCAAGATTACCTTTTCTAGCTGAAACATTGTGAGATGGACCTACGGTCCAACGGTAACACGCCCCCTGAAATTGAAGCACCAGCACTGTAGCTACTCATGCCATCTAGGAGCCTTGTTCTTAAGGACCAGTGGCTCTCCCAAGCCCGGGATTGATACCGGTGGCTTGAGAGGCTTGTGGAGCTGAAATCCATAATCAAATAATTTCCTTTCGGTCCTGGTAACGAACAAAACCTGCTTAGAATGAAATCTCTGACTGAATCGACTATTTAGTTGAACTATGGCTTCACTGAGTTTTCGTGAGAGGGAGGAAGAGAAAAGATCGGTCTGTGCTGCACAGATCTTGCCACGTTGCCTTCTTATGTTAAAAAATTAAAAGTTGAATAAAATATTATTAGAATATTTTTTTAATATTATTATTATTTTAAGATTTAAAAATTTTGAATTATTTATTATATTTTATGTAAAAATTTAAAAAAATTATAATAATGAGATGAGAAAAGATGAATTGAAATAATTAACTGAGCCCTTATTGTTTCATTTTTATTTTTTTTAATTAGCCACGTTAGCCGAATGCATGAAGATTGCAGTTTGCCGATTGTTTGTAGAAAAATTGTATTTCTATCACGAAAACATCTTTGTGGACTAAAGTCCCTAGTTGAATTGTTATTAGAATCTAGAATAGTTATATTGAAATGTCTTTATACCACATACTATTCATGTGACACAGTTTAATTTAAAAGATAAATTTTAAAATTTCAATCTTATAAATTAATATTATTGTACATAATCGAAGATTTGCAATCCAAATAGTTTGTGAAGGGAAAAAATGCCCATAGCCCATAAATTGGGCCCAACCCACCAAATCATCACCAAAGATAAAGGAGAGACAAGGAAATAGACAAAAGGGAACAAGAAAAGAGACAAAAGAGAGACAAGAGGGATATGAGGGCTGTAAATGTCAGACGGTAAGAGGAAGAAGGCAAAGTGTTCACGCAATAGAGATCTGTCAACTCATAGTAGGCTAACATGTACAGTAAAAGGTCAGGCAAACATATAAAAGGAGATACCCAGACAACATAGGAATAGATATAATGAATTGACGACCTCTACTTCGGAGACCGACTCAATACTCCCTAGATTAGATCACCTCTTCTTTAGTAACCTCTTGAAGAAGAGCTCCAATCTTCGATTTACGTGGTTCGGCAATATGCCTACGTCCACGGGGGTTTGGGGAAGGAAGTCTCTACTATAATATATCTTTTTACAGTCACTCATAGATCCTCATATCTCTCTTACTTTTCCTGTACTTATTTTCCATTCATTGCCATGGACGCACGAACCACCACTGTACAACCGTATTGGAGCATTGTCGGGGACTCTAAATAATTCACATTGTGGCACTGTTGGTATAGAGTTGTCCAGGCCCGCGAAACACGCCTTCAACACTAATGATTTTTGAGATTTCAAATCCATCGGTTTTAAAACTTTTTGTTTGTAAGTATTTTATAAATGAACGAATATAAATCTTCAGAATTTGAAACCTATTAGTTGGATGCTTTCAGAATGTTTAAATTTGGATTTTGAAATCCAAATCAATTAAGAATATATTTTCTTTCTATTTCTCTATATTTCTTATATAAGAAAAAAAAATGAAACTAGAAAATTACATACTTGTAAAATATGTGTTTATGTATATGAGTAAGCATGTGACAAATGAGTAAACTGGACACAATCAAGTTAATACCTATTTTCATGAATCTATTTAAAACTTCATTTCTTCTTGATAAAACTAATACAATAATATCAAAGAACGATAACCACAATTAGCATTTTTTAAAACTATTAAATCTTTAAATTAAATTCTCAAACCACATGACCACGTCAAAATAGCGATAATGACAATCTGTAAGGAGAATAGACTCATTTTGACAGAAAATAATCATTTTAACATGAAATAACTAATCACAAATAAGTCGTTTTCTTACGAAAAATACATCTTCAAACATTTCCATAGCCGAAGAAGTATCTCTGAAAGGTAGTCCATTCATCACTGACTCTAAAGAGATCAGATGTAATGTTTTCTTCCAATACCTCATTTTCATTTGGCAAAGAATTTTCCAACTTAATGTGCACATCTCATGAAAAACTATCCTCCTTATTTTCATCTCGTATAAAATTATGAAGTATGCAACATGCATTAATAATTCTTGTTCGAGTCTTCACACTATGAAAGCCTGCAGTGCATAGAATTGCCATGATCTCTTCCTCAACAGCCCAAAAGCTCATTCAGCTGTATTTCTCGCAGACGAGTGCCGAAGATTAAATAACTCCTTATAATTTGTTGGTGTTAGTGCCATAAAAATAAATAAAAAAATAGATCGAATTAGACCGAACCGGTTTGGTCAGTTTGGTCCGGTTCCGATTTCTAAAAATAGAAACTAGTTGGAAATCGATACGGTACCAATTTTCACATTTTAAAAATCGGTTTAAATCGAACCGGACCGGTTTATATATATATTCTATATTCTATATAAATTATATTCTATATAGTTTTTTATATTATAAATAAGTTTTTACATATTATATTATATATATTATATGCTAAAATGCTAATTAATATAAAATAAAAGTTTAATATTAGTCATGTCTATTAATCTTATAACATAAAATTAGTATAATATTTGAAATAACATAAAATTAATGTTATAAACTTTAATATAACATTTGATATAACATAAGATTAATCTTATAATCTTTATTATAACATTTGATCTAAAGCCCCGACCCCGGAGGTCCAAGAAGTTAACTCCTGACACTTGATAATCAACTCCAACAATACTAATATATTTCCAAATCCAAAAATATATATTTTCAAAACTCCAAATCAAACGTAACCACTTCAACTTTAATAAACCATACATACTCACATATCAGATCCTCAATACAACAACCCAAATAAAAATATCAACTTCTCTTCATGTCTCAATTAACAAAATAGAATAAAATAGAATTGACATGAGTTTCCATAAACCGTCTAAACATATTGAAATCAACCTACTAAATAAATAAATCCACCAACAGCACTAGTACCATGAGGTACCCAATAACAATCCACAGCTAATCTTGCCCACAAACTCTAATACTGATCCTCAGCAGAACCATTAATGTCATCTGAAAAATATTATGAAGAGTAAGGAGTGAGTTATCAACAACTCAATAAGCAGATAACATATACTAGTATGTAAATATGAGTATTTACAAAGTTCGGTATACATAACAAAACATTTACTTTCAGAAAACAGAAACATCATATTTATTTTCAAAATGCATAAACTGAAACACATTATCAAAAAGTCAGAGCGAAGTTTTCAAAAAAACTTTCTTATTTCAAAAATATCTCTTGGCATATCACAAACTGAAACCTCATCTTCGTAGCATATCAGAGTATCACATCTGGACAAATACCATGTTTAACCTCCGTGGTAGTGTTATAACCCACCATTATACACATGGCTGGGCCGTATACCATATTTCACCCTCGTGGTAGGGTTATAAACAACCATTATACTCGTGGTTAGGCCATATACCATGTTTCACCCAGTGGTAAGGTTATAAACCACATTTATATCCATGACTAGGCTGTAACAGAAACAGAACAAAGCTTCATGGGAAATAGATCATATTTAGATACAAAATCAAAAGTTCATGGGAAAATTTTCAGATGACAGATCATATCAAAACTGAATACTGAACACTTTTTGAACATTTCACATATCCAAGAATAATAGATACAAAACTTTTTGATTTAATCCAAGCAAAACTTTTGGGATCCTATATTCACTCTTTTTCAGAGTTCAGAAATAGAATGCTAATATCAACTCATGTCTACACCAGTCATGACAAAAATACTTTCTCTTATATAGGATTTATGCATATGCAAAACAATCATCTGAGGTCGTTTTTCAGATTGCTTTTCAAAGATAAACATGCATATTTTCAAATTCGATCTCATTTCATTTCTTTTGTGCAAAGCTAGCGTAGAAACCCCGCTTACCTGACTTCCATGTATTATCTACTCCTTGAGTCGGAACTCTAGTAGTAATACCACCTAGACAAAACATAAACCCAACATTTAATTAACCAATCCAGTAAGCTACTATTTATTGAGTAATAGTCCAAAACAACCCCTTTTTAACTCTATGTCTATCATAAAATTAAACCCGAATAGTCCCCTCCTCAAACCATTAGCATTTAAATCCCAACACAGCCACTAAAATCTCCACGCAGTAGCCAAACACAACTCTTACAACTTACCTCTTACCAACATGCATTTAATCAAAGACAACCAACTCCAAAAACACCACTCCATCCTTGGCCACCGCTATTCCCAACCAGCTATGTAATTATAAATCCCCACATCACCACATCAACTTTATTTTATCCACATTTCAATCCAACCAAGTGATTCCAAAAATATCACACTCACTACACAACTAAACATAAAAGTCTTCACATAAAAACTAAAATAAAAATCATAATATCAAGTGTGTGTGTATATAATAAAAACGATACTTTCGCTATAGATTAACTTACATAAATTCGTGAGTTTAGTACGATGAAAATGGAAATGAGCAGAACGCTAGCTAACGATTATGTCAATGCCCTGTAACACAATGGCGGTGTTACTTGTAGTTAAAGAAGAACACTATCAAATGCTTCGGAAGGGCATTACCTAATAAAGTCATAAATGGCTTTGTACAACCCTGATTCAAAGCAACCCACATAATTCTAAGCCCAAAACTCACTGAAATCTAACGAAAGAGATAGTGATCTATACAATGAGAGATTGAGTGGTCTGAGTGTGAGTACAGTGAACTAAAACATAGAGGGTGTGCATGAAAAATAAATAGAGGATAAAAATAAAAATAATAAGGAGACTGAAGTCAGACGGTGGGAGAAGAAATTCTTACCAAAGCTAGCACTTCTGATGTGAGGCTCGACGACAACACTAGAATCTTGAGATCCACGAGTAGACTGTACATATGCCCAAGGAAAAAAATTCATGAAAATGTGGAAGAGGTAAGAATGGGAAAACAAAAGAATTGAGAAGGAGAGAAAGAGAGGCTCACCGTGTGGAACAGCGATGGCAATGAAAATGGTATTTGGGAGGCCACACACTCATAATCATGAAGAAAGAAGGAATAAAAAATTCCTAGAGGGGGGAGCTGAGAGTAGTTCGATCCTGTTGAGAGGGACAAACTTGATGTGAGAAGGAAATAAATAAATAAATTGATGCATACGTGGGGAGATGGCTCACGGGATGGAGAGGTTTTTGGAGAAAACAGAAAACTAGGAAAGGAAAAATAAAACAGTCGGGGAAGATAGAAATCAAAAAGGGAAGAAGGAGACTCACCGAAAACGACGCCGTTTATGTTGGGGCATTCCAGAATGGGCTTTATCTAGACCTGGGCCTTGGGCTCGAGTGTTACATCCTCCCCCCTTATAAAAATTCCGTCCTCGCAATTTGTCACAAGTTATCATGATCACTGTCGAACAACTGTGGGTACTTGAGTTGCATTTCTTCTTCTAATTCCCAGGAGGCTTCACTGATAGTATAATTATTCCATACCACTTTAACTAATGGGATAGCACAATTCCGTAACACTTGTTCTTTTCTCTCTACAATCCGCATCAGCTCTTCTGTATAAGTCAAATTTTCCTGAAGTTGAAGAGGCTCATAGTCGATAACATGGGTGGGGTCGGGTATATACTTCCTCAGCATAGATACATGAAATACATCCTATACCCCTGAGAGTGCTGGTGGTAGGGCTACCCTGTAAGCCACTGGGCCAATCAGATCAAGAATCTCAAAGGGTCCGACAAATCTAGGGCTCAACTTGCCCTTCTTTCCAAACCTCATGACCCCTCTCATTGGCGCAATCCTCAAGAATACCTTATTCCCGACCTCAAAATCTAATTGGCGATGATGGTTATCTGCATAGCTCTTCTGTCGACTATGAGCTGCTCTCATTCTAGCTCGAATGATCTTTATCTTCTCTATTGTCTTCTATATGATTTCTGGACCCAAAATTTGTCTTTCCCCCACCTCATCCCAATACAAAAGAGATCTATACCTTCTACCGTAAAGTGCTTCATAAGGTGCCATCTCAATGCTAGCCTAGTAACTATTACTATAAGCAAACTCGACCAAAGGCAAGTGTCATATCCAGGTTCCCTTAAAATCCAGCATACACGCCCTTAATATGTCTTCCAAAATTTGAATGGTCCTTTCCGACTGTCCATTCGTCTACGGGGTGAAATGTAGTGCTGAAATTTAACTTAGTGCTCATGGCCTCCTATAGGCTCTGCCAAAATTTTGAAGTGAAACAAGGATCCCAATCCGACACAATGGACACAGGTACCCTATACAACCTCACTATTTCATGTACATATAGTTCAGCTAGTTTCTCCAGCTTATAAGAAACTTTGATAGGCACAAAGTGAGCTGTCTTCGTCAAATGGTCCACTATCACCCATATTACATCCTGTATAGTCAGTGTTTGTGGTAAGCCTGTAACAAAATCCATAGAAATATGCTCCCATTTCCATTCCGGAATCTGAAGTGGTTGCAATAATCCTGCTGGTCTCTGATGTTCCACTTTCACCTGTTGACAAGTTAGGCACTGTGCCACAAATTTGGCAATCTCCCTCTTCATGCCATTCCACCATAAAAACTCCTTCAAATCTCGATACATTTTTATACTACATGGGTGAATTGTGTAAGGAGAGCGGTGCGCTTCTTCGAGGATGAGTCTTTTTATTTCATCATTGTCCCGCACACATAACTATTTCCAAACCTTAAAATTCCATCTTCAGAAATGCTGAACTCGGGTTTATTCTCTTTTTCTACTTCTTCTATTAATCTCGCTAACTCATAATCTTCTTTTTGGGCAAGCTTAATTCTGTCTCTCAAAGCTGGTTGAACCATTAAACTGGCTACCAATGCTTACTGGTCACTGGTAACAACTTCAGTAGCAGCTCTTTCTAAGTCCATTAATAAATGGTTTTGAATGGTAATAGTTGCAACTGCTGGTCCCATTGCCTTCCTGCTAAGTGCATCAGCTACAGCATTAGCTTTGCCTGGATGGTAGTTAATGTTGTAGTCGTAATCCTTGACTAGTTCTAGCCATCTCTTTTGCCTCATATTCAGTTCCTTCTGAGTGAAGAAGTACTTCAAACTCTTGTGATCTGTGTAGATTTTGCACATTTCACCATATAAATAATGCCTCTAGATTTTAAGTGCAAAGACAACATCGGCTAACTCCAAATCATGTGTGGGGTAATTTTGCTCATATGTCTTCAATTGCCAAGAAGCATATGCTATTACTTTCCTATATAGTATCAATACACACCCCAAACCCAATCGTGAAGCCTCACTGTAAACCACAAATCCTCCTTTTTCGCTAGGGACTGTCAGAACTGGAGCTATCACCAATCTCTTGTTCAATTCCTAGAAGCTCTCCTCACACTCTTCAGTCCATTCATACTTATTGTTCTTCCCTGTAAGGGCGGTAAGGGGAACTGCTATTTTTAAGAAATTGTCTATAAACTGAAGGTAATAACCAGCCAAACCCAAGAAACTCTTAACTTCATGCACATTGGTTGGTTGAGTCTAGTTAACTACTGCTTCAACTTTCTCGGGGTCTACTGAGATACCATCCTTTGAGACTACATGTCCCAAAAATGAAATAGACTCAAACTAAAACTCACATTTCTTCAACTTAGCAAATAATTTCTTATCCTTGAGTGTCCCAAGTACTTATTTCAGATGCTCTTCATGTTCAGCTTTGTTCTTGGAGTAGATTAATATATCATCAATAAACACCACTACAAATTTATCCAAGAATTCATGAAATACCCGATTAATCAAATCTATAAATACCCGTTGGGCGTTAGTTAGGCCAAAAGGCATGACTAAGAATTCATAATGACCGTACCTGGTCTTGAAAGCTATCTTAGGCACATCCTCTGCCTTGATCTTCAATTGATGATACCTCAATCTGAGATCAATTTTGGAGAATACCTGAGCACCTTCAACTGATCAAATAAATCTTCTATGCGGGGCAACATATATTTATTCTTTATGGTCACTTAGTTTAGTTCTCTGTAGTCTATACATATTCTTATTGTCCCATCCTTCTTTTTCACAAACAAAACTAGAGCTCCCCAAGGTGATACACTGGGCCTGATGAAACATTTTTCTAATAAATCTTGGAACTTTTCTTTGAGTTCTGCTAATTCTGATGGTGCCATTCGATAAGGGGCTTTGGAAAGAGGTGTCATGCTTGGGGCTAATTCAATGACAAACTCTACTTCCTGCTCTGGTGGCAATCCAGACAAATCTTCAGGAAAAACCTCCGGATATTCTCTCACAATAGAAATATCTTCTAACTCCAATTCTTGCTTTGATTCATCCACCACGAAAGCCAAGTACCCCTGACACCCATCACGTATTAACTTGCTAACCTGAAAAGTGGAAATAACTGATGGACGGGTATGCACTTTGGAACCCATAAACTGAAGTTCCTCTCCCTCTGGAAATTTGAACACCACTTTCTTTTTAAAATAGTCAATACTGGCATAACTGGAAGCTAACCAATCCATACCCAATATCACATCAAATCCAATCATAAGAAAGACTATCAGGTTAGCTGGCATTTCCCTCTCGCTAATAGTTATTGGACACTTAAGCAAAATCTTGTTGCATGTCACTATATCTCCTGCTGGGGTTGAGACCAACAAACTGTAATACATCTTTTCAGCTTCAACATGGCAGAACTTGACATAATCCATTGAAATAAAAGAGTGGGTGGCCTCCAAGTCAAATAAAATAGTAGCTTTATTGAGAAAAAAAGGGAATAATTCCTGTGTTTACATTATATAATCCATAGAGATAACAAGATAAGTAATCCTAAATTTTTAACATAAAAAGCTAAATAGGAGAGTCAGAAAGATTGTACCTGTAATTACATCATTCTTGTCCTCAGCTTCTCCCAGCATCAAAGCAAACACCTGTGCTGGCATAGTCTTCCGTTGGTTGTTGCCCTGGTTATTCGGCCTAAAGCTTTGAGGTGGGTTGGGCCTTCTGTTGTTCTCCACAAGCAATGGACATTCTCTAATGAAATGCCCATCCTTATCACATTTGAAACATGACCCCACTTCCTTTCTGCACTCCCCAACGTGTATGCGATTACAGAACTCATAGGGGTTAGTTGTATGATTTCCCTGAATTTGTCTCGGACTTGAGCTGCTCCTCTCATTTCTCTTATTCCATTGCCCTTGATCCATACTAGAGATGTAATACCTGAATCCTACTACGTAGGTCTTTACGTCATCTATTAATATTTTTAAGTTAAATATTTTAAAACAAATACTTTCATTGTTTTATTATTTTATTTTAAGATGGGTGTGCCTTTATTTTTAAAGTGTGTTGTTTTAAGACATTATCATATTTTCTTTAAGTCCTCTACTTTTTATCCAATTAAGAAGTGACCCAAACCTTCTCAACCATAGGATGGGTAGGTGAGAAAATATCTTCCTATGCTTGAATCCCCACCGTCCATCCCTTAGCTTGTAAGACAAGCCTTGACTAATCAACTCACCTTTCTCTAAGTTGAAACCGTCGGCTTCTTCAACAAGTCATTTGACTTTTATTTCCTTCTATTGCACGTCGGTCCTAAAGCAAACAAAAGAAAAGATTTCCTTAAGTCTTCTTCCTTCACACAAGAGGCTTTCAGTTTCCACTAACCCATGCGATCTCTCTCATTCCTTCAGGCCGATCTCTCTCAATTCGTAAACCCAAGTTTTCCATCGAAAATCCTCAAGGAAAACCAACCCCGTAAGTGAATTCTATGGCTCTAATCTCTAGTTGAAGTTTTGGATTTATGGGTTTAATCTAGGGTTTGTTCTTTTAAGAAATTTTATGCTGTGTTCTAGCCCCAAATCTTTCAGTTTTGCTCTTCCTCTTCTCGTTGTCGTGTACTTCCGTGGCTTCTAAGGGGACCCAAATAGGTATTATAATCCTTCCATGAGTTTCTTGTGATTTAGGGATTTTCAAAATTTCTGTGTGAGCCAATCATCATGTGGTAGTCTCTAAACAAATTTCTCATTTATTTCCTCTATTAGCTGCTCTAGTGGGTAGTAATCAAAAACCTTGTTTTCTGGTCAAAACTGAGTGTTTTGAGATGGTTTTGCCGTGTGTTTCTTATCATTTGAGATGGCATATTTTCTGGTTTAACTTGGTTAGTCTCAAGTGATGATTGGTTGATCTTTGATATGTATATATATGTAGGGGTGTTCATCCGGATCCGGATCCAGATATCCGGCCATGACCGGATCCGGGTCCGGATGCTAAAATCCGGGTGGTTATCCGCCCGGATTAATCTGGATTTAATCCAGGCGGATAACCGGATTAAATCCGGATCCGGGTTATAACCGGATTTAATCCAGGTTTTATTTTATTTTATTTTTTTAAATACTTTAAAACTTTAAAAAAATGTTTGTATAACACTAGTTTTTTTTTAAAAAATTCTAATATGCTTAAATTGCCCAAAATGTTTTAAAAAAATAATTTAAACACTTTTTAAAATATTTTTATAAAAAAAAATCAATTAACAAACAAAATAAATAAAAATGCAAAATAAATAATATGGTTGTTATATCACAAATTTACAAAAAACAAAATAAATAATAATACATCACAACTAATTAAACTAAAGCATAAATTTACATAGAACAAAAGAAATAATAATACATCACAACTAATTAAGTAAAACATAAATTTACAAAGATCAAAATGCATTAGTTTTCACATCTTGAATATGGCATCAATGCTGATAGCAATCTGGAATGGAAACCACAGGAATTTAAAAAAAAAAATTGACGAGTACATTACAACAGCAACCGAGTACATTACAACAGCAACCATTCCAACAGCACTCATATATCAAGGTCTCAAATGATGAATGGAGCATTATTCAAATTTTCATCAAGACCACTCTGCCATGCTATAAACCATCCAACCTTTTCAAGGAGATTATTCAAAATATATTAATAAATACAATAAAAAGTTAAGAAAGTAATATATTTAGCTAACTCAATTTGTTAAAGAGTATTTGCAACATGAAAATCAAGTGATTGACTGATTATACAGTTTAAACTCGGCTTATTTTAGAAATCTCCAATGCTTTACAAAACATACACTTTTTTTTAGATAAGAACTCTATAGAAATCTCCAGTGCTTTACAAAACATAAGGCAATGACCAAAAAAGCACAAAAATTGTAGATATTGACTTCTGTGCCAATATAGAATGCAATCCTGAAGTATATAATGGTCCTTCATAAATTTTTCTTAAAAGCTAATCATCCTCATTAATAAAGCATAGGACTATAATCATTGTCATCAAAAGATTTGAACACTCATCATCTTCCTCATCTACTTTGTAACAGCCCGCTAGAAATTCATTGAAGGAATTTCTATTGACTTTAGGAATCTCGTGAAAATCCCATAAGTTTTTACGAATCGACCTATTGCATAGGTTTTAGTCTGTCAACATAGTCAGTGTTATCACTCACTATGCTGCTAGAAATATGAGTTTTATTTATTTGAGGTGGTTAGAAGTGTCAGAATGCTTTATGGTCTACGCCATTACACTCAGTGGATTATTTAAGATTTTATGGCACAATATCCTATTTTCATAATTCCGGACGAAACGTCTGTTGGAAATTGTGAAATTATTTTTAGGGGCACTTCGAGGTTAAATTTCGGTAAAAGATTTTCACTAAAGGTTAATATGAATATTTAGGAATTTTTAGTACTAAGTTTATGATTCACTTTTTCGAAGTGAATAGTAATCTCGATAAGCGCACCAATTGCAGTGTTTCGAAATCACAGTGTGGAATGTCCAAATTGGATTAGAGAAGTTTTATTTGGACACTTGGCAAGATCTTAGCCACACTTAGTGAATAATTTTAGACACTTGGCACCATAAGGAACGTTTGTTGGATTTGAAGGAATCAAGGTGTGAGATCATGTCGCTTAAGCAAAACTTTGTTTCATCTGCTCAACCAAATTGTGCCAGATCAAAGAGGTTTTCAATCCTAGTGAAATTCTAAATGGTGGGAATCCAATCGAAAGCCCAAAAGCATGGTTGAAATCGAAACCCTAAACGGTTTCCCCAAAACCCTAAAGTTGGCCTCTAAACATTTTCTAATCCGATTTCTAGCATTGTGTTTAATCACTTGATTAAATCACTTCCACATGCTATTAATCCTTCAAATTTGTGTTAGAACATCATTATCCAACCTTGTTAACCTTGAAAATTTGATTGGGCCAAGTGATATTGGATTTGGGCTTGATAGCAACCCAAACCCTCTTTAAACCCCAAATTTTAGGCCCATTCGGTTTAGGCCCTTTAAGGCCCACGAATTTGGTCACCATAGGATTGCTTCATGGCTAAGTTTTGTACCCCCACTTGGCTGGCCAGATCTGTACAAGAAGAGCCTAGAAGGTTCTTGAAAGACATAGCTAAAGGGCCACCTCACTCATTCACTCTTACACTCCACCTTAAGAAAAGATCTTGGTCTGATTTTTATGAGAAGAAAAGGCCAACACTCAACCATTCCTTCAGTCCTATCACTTTACATAGCTTGTGTAAGAGGCTCTTCAGTCCACTTCCCACGAAAAAGCAACTCTCCTTTACACTTTTCCTTCATAGAACACAAAAGACACTCTCGGACAGTTTTTCGTACCTCTTTTGAATGCCTGTTTCGAAGCTTTTGTAAGTGTTTCCTCGCAACGTTTCCTTCATGAAAGTTGTTTCTTTTGGAGTCTAGTTTACGTGGATATCTTATTTGTTCCATTTGGAGATCATTTGATTGGTAAAAAGTTGTTTAGACCCCAGAAAGGTCATTCTGGGCGATAAACTGGAGAGTGTGTTATATTTTGGAGTTTTTGACCAAGCTAATGAATAGATCTTGGTCCGAAATTTTTATGGAGTACTGTTAACATGTGTATATGATTATTGGTTGAGGATTTGTTGCATGATTAAAAGTTTTGGTGAAATATTTTCTTAGGTCTAGAAACTTAGAAACTGGAAGAGGAAAAACAGTTTCTGTTTTGAGAAAGTTTAAATCTTTTATGGTTTAATCTTATTCCAATGGCTTTGATATTTTTATTGGAAGATCCTAAGCATCTTATATACATGTTAGAATGTTATTTTGAAGATATTTGATGTTAGTTTCGAACATATGAAATTTTATGGAAGGAGATATTCGGTTAGGCCAAAGTGATGATGTTCTTGGCTAAATTTATATTTTGGTTGATGTTTACCCATGTGATCTTGATTTTGAAGCTTGGATCTGTTTTAGGACACTTTTTTGAACCATGTGATGTTTTGGTTTGAAGATCACTTCTTTATAAGTCATGGATCAAGAGGTTGATCAAAACAAGTTAGAAACAAAATTCTGTTTTGAACTTAGAAGAGAAACCAAAAAGTTCAAGTATGGTTTTAGTGATTTTGATGACTTTTGTTCATGATTCAAAACATGATTATTCTTAAGAATATGTTATGAGTGTAGTAGAAGAAAAATTTTGGTTTAATCATGAGTTTTGAGATTTGAAAGAATTACAACAAAAAGCAAAGGAAATAGCCTTTGTAAGTTTCGGCCATATAGAGTTTTGATGGTTGTGTTTAGTTTTAAATTTTTATGAATTGATATTTGAGTTTAGGACAAAATTTACATAAGGTATGTAAATTTTGGTGATTTTTGAAGTTATGATGCAAAATCCTTAAGTTAGGGGTAAAATGGTCATTTTCCCACATGTAGAGGGTAAAATGGTAATTTTACTCTAAGTTGATATTTTTCCATATTCCTAATTGTTAGTGATTAAGTTCTAATTTTTAGAAATCACTACTTTCAGTTTCCCGTGATCGCACTTGAGTTTTGTCTCGAAGCGCGAAGATCGAGGTAAGTTAGCTTTTAACTTACTATCAATTTAATGTGTATGTGTGATAAGTAAGGGAACTAAATTGTATGTATGCATGTTATCATATGTGCCATGCCAAGTCATTACATATTTATCTGTTACACAGAATTTATTCTGTCATGAATTATTCATCTGTTACACAAGATATTCTGTCACGTATTGCTATACATGCTATACATTGCAAGTATGTCATGTTAAGTTAAGTATGCCATCTGTTACATGTATTTCTTGTCATGTAATATTCATTGTCACATGTTACGCCACGTTAAGAAATGTTGTCTGTTATATGGTATGCCATGTTACGAAATGTTGCATGTTACATGTATGACATGTTATGAAATGTTCTCTGTTACATTTATGTCTCGAAGTATGTCATGTCTGTCGTCCTACGTTCATGTCACGTTATGTTACGTCAAGATTTCTGTCTTTTATGTCATGTTACGTCACGTTACGAAATGTCATGTTAAGTCATTCATGTCAATCACGACCCTAAGCGCTAGGATGGGGTAATATCCTAGTGGAACTCCTTTGTTCACGCTGGAGTGTCTAAATAGGTGTGAAATTCCCTGGGTTGACGAAGTACAGTCAACAGGTTGCGAATGGGGCCTAATTAGCTGGTCACCGGAGCGCGCCAGGCACTAACGCCGATGGTGCCACACATTATGTTACGTGTGTCCACAGCAAGTGTGGCACAAACAGATAAGTCATGGGGCCACAACAACTGTGGAGCATGAAGTATGGGGCCACAACAACTGTGGAGCATACACTACGTGAGACACAGCAATTGTGACACGTAGAATACGTGGGGCCACAACAACTGTGGAGTACGTATTAACGCACTCACAGCTGGTATAGAAACCTGTGATGTGATGCGGTAATCGGCAGGGACACACGGCTCAAGGGGACCTGTGTAGCACCCATATGGTCACGTTAATGATTAAGTCTATTGAATAAGATTCCAAGTTCAAGTCATGTTTCACGTTATGTTATGTTCAAGTTTACGTTCACGCAATCATGGTAATCCCATAAGACAAGAATATGTTCCAAGTTCATGTTATGTTATGTTCACGTTTACGTTATGTTCCAAGTTCACATTTATGTTATGTCATGCTCAAGTTCAAGTTCAAATTATGCATGTTCACGTTCATGTTATGTTTCAAGTCCAGGTTATGTTTCAAGTCACGTTCATGCTAAGCTTCAGTTTCAGTTTAAGTTATGCCAGTTATGTTATGTTGTATGTCAAGTTATGCTATGATTACTTACGATTTGATTATGCATTCATGCTTTTACTGCCATGCATGCATCATTAACCTGTGTGGAAGTTTCCTGTTAACTTGCTGAGATTTGTAATCAAATCTCACTGTGGTAGTCCCAACTACCATTCCCCCCGAATGGTAGATTTTGTTACAGGATCTGAAGGAGAATCGGGAATCGACCAACTGGAAATGGTCGACTAAGCGACGATGCGATGTAGGTGTTAATACAGTAGTTACCTCAGATTACTACTTGTATTTGTAGAGTTCAATCTCCATCACTCTTTTGATCACAACCATATGGATTAATATTGTGATCTCAGTTGTTTAGTATGTCATTATGTATGAAGTATGTTTTAAGTATTTGGGATATTTCGGTTTGGTGCATAGTATTGCTAAAAAGAAAAATTATCCGCTGCGAATATTGCATAATGCTAGATGCATGTTAGGAATATTGCATCTTATATGTCATGAGCGGGGGCAGGTAACCTTGTGTTGCATGTCTCGACGCTTCAAATGTCCGTCCGATCCCAAGCGGAATTTGCGGGCGTCACATACTTAATCTAAAATTAATTGGACAGGCAAACAGTAATAGTTAGAACTCATTTTATTTAACTTTTTCAAAAAGTTACAAAAGCACTTTTTTTCACTTAAGCTCACTGGAAAAAGCTACAGGAACTTAAATATTAATGGAAGTTATGATTTGGTTGGTGTGTATTAGATTAGTCATAATACAAATAGATCTCTGACATACCTTTGTACTGGACATATTAATGTTAGCAATATTAGTAATTATTCAGACCACGAATTATTTGATATTAGTAATTATTACATGAACACTATGTAATCTAAACCAATTCAGTCCCAAATCAGACTTGCAAAAAAGAATCAGATCAAATTCAAAACGTACATACGTACCACCTACTAGGTGGCACCTAGCATTCTTAAAACATTCTTAATGTATATTGTTTCATTCTTAAAACATTCTAGAGGCATGTTTGTTGAACTTATAGACGCAAATGCCAGTTTAGACAACATACAAATTGGATTCTGCTTCCATGAATTCCTGGTCCATGTTTACTTGTTGTTAACATAGATCATGTTGCTGTGACAAATTTCTCAGTGTTTTAAACTAATAATCTATCCCACATCTGTCAGAGTATGATCATTAGGTGCACATTGACATGTGAACTAGCATGAAGTTCATAAATCCAGCAAAAAGAGAAGCAGGGTTAGAAGACATGAAGTTCATAAACTAATTAATATTTGAAAGAAATGTAGCACTTTCATTTTGGGGAAAGTCAGGGTTAGAAGACACATGAGGAATAGGACCATTTGCTGAAATTAATAGCTCCCCTTTAATCTTAAAGAGAAGAAGGGAAGCTCCATTTAATCTTAAAGAAATGAAGATTGAATAGTTGATTGGAACTCTTCCAAAAAAACATTAGATATCTAAAATAACAGAGAGTGATGTTGGGAAAAACCATAATACATAAGTTTATTGCGTCTTAGCCACAAAAATCTAGCAATAACCAAGAAGAGTTCAAAATCTGCAGTTTCTAAATACCCTTCTATGGTAAGAACCAGGTCCATGAAATTGAGATCAGGAAGACTACACTTTTAAATTTTTTTACAACAAAGAGCCCAAACATCCTTAGCAGAATGAACAGAGAGCCCAAACACACGATGAACACTGATCAGATCAGAAATTATACCAATTTAAGAAAAGGAAAAAGAGTTGAAAATTTTCCAAACTCAAGTTCCTCGATGAGGATATATAGTCATCTAGATTAATAAACAAAAATACGAAAAAAAAAAATGATCAGATGGGCATATTTAGAGATTAATTTTATATATAAAAAAATATATATATAAAGATGTAAAGAAAATATAAACAAAAAATGAACAAGAAAAAAAAAAGGAAAGGAGTAAAAAAAGATTACCAAACTCGGGCTGCTGAACGAGGATAGTCATCCCGAATCAAAACAAAACCACACAACCTCAACAAAACGAAAGAAAAAGGCAGAAAACCTAATACATGTGATGAAGAGTTTGAGTTGTAATTGGCCGGAGAGCCCAAAGAAAACCCTAAGTACAAAGAAAGTTACCTTAAAAGTTCGATGGTAGCCTCCGCGTGTCTCACTCAGATGCGCAAAGTACTTCGAAGCTTGGAGAAGACGAGAAAGCTGCAAACCCTAAGCAAGAGGCGGATTCGAGAGAATGAGGAGAAGCGGATTTGAGAGAACGAGAGACATGCGGATATTTTTCATTTTAAAGGACCCGGTTACGGATAACCGGGTCACATAACCGGATCCTTAACTGGATCCGGAAGCTTTTTAACCGCCCAGGTGTAATCCGGGCAGATAACTGCCCGGATGCACCAGGGTTTCCGGGTTTCGGACCGGATCCGGAAAAAAACCGGTCCGGTTGAACACCCTTATATATATGTATATGAAGAAGACGTGGGATATGTTCTGTTTCGGTGTGTGTGTTATGTTTTATGGTTCCAGCCGTGTGTTTAAGCTTTGTTTTGGTGTTCCAATCGTGTGTTGTACAAATCAAATCTGTAGTCCTTTCTTGTGTTTTCCTTGAGTTAAGCCATGTCTTTAATTATGCTCTTATATGTTAAATTAATGGAGTTAAGGTTTATGATTTTTGAAACATGCCTTCCTCAAGTTTATGGCCTAAGTAAGCCATTAAGAGTTTAAAACCTAAGCTAGTAAGCTTACTTAGAAATTATAAGTTGCCAAAAGTTGTATCTTCTATTTATGCTATGTTTTAGAAAATATATGAGGTTTTCTTAAATATTGGAAGGAGGATACTAAGGGTTGACTTAGTGCCATGTAAGTAGTTAAACGGGTAAGGAAGATGCCTTAATTCCATTTTGGAATTTAAGGGAGCGCGTATGGGTATTGGATAGTAAAGTCTTAAGTGAAATGAATATTAATATGTTATCTCATTTCATTGAATAGGAGTTTAATTTCAAGATTCAAGGAACCTACTTGTAAAGCCCCGAGGTAAGTAGTTATGACCATGCTCCTTACACACAAAGCTCTCTTATGAAAGAATCTCTCTCTTTTTATACATGTTCTCTTATGAAAGAATAAATGTACATATATTATGTACAAGCCTTTCTTTGTAGCCTCTGTTAAACACCTTATTGATTACAATTGTGTGTATGTAAGGTAATGCATCATGAAACTTTTATGCATGCTCTCTCTTAAATAGCTATGCCTTTCCTATATGTAATATGACATGAAACACTCTTTTTAAAGAAAAGCATATGCATTTGGACTAAGGAAAGATAATGAAAATGTTTGACTGAAAAGAAAGCAAAGAAAAGAAATGAAAGCATGAATGTATGTAACGGCCATATGAATGAAAGGGTACCAAAGAATGGGTAGATTGCAATGTCGAGTAAGTAGTACTGGTAGTGCACCCAGTACTGCCCCCCATGAAAAGGATTCCCAACCTGTGGCCGCGGGCGAAAATTTGGATCCAAAAGACCGCTAACCCCAACACATGGGGCGTAACAGTGTGTACCAGCCCAAGAAAGTAAAACATAAAGTGAAGTTATTTCTTAGGAATATTTATGCATGGAAGGTACAGTTAAGCATGAAAGTACAATTTATGCATGAAAAGTACTGTTAAGCATGAAAGGTACAGTTATGCATGAAAGTACAGTTATGCATGAAAGTATAGTTATTCATTAAATTGTTTATGCATGAAAGCATTGTCAAGAATTAGCAAATATTTATGTATGCATGTTTTCAAAAGAAAAGATTATGTGATTAATAAGTTAACGGCATGGTGTACTACTTACTGAGTATTAGACTCACTTTGTGTTTATGTTTTAAACGTCCAAGTATGAATGATGAGGCTGTGGAGCTGGGTACTGTTGAGGAGGGAAGGACCGATGCTTAGAGTTCCCTGTCGGTTCGGTTTTGAGGATATTGGTTATGTTTTTATGATGGGTCCCATGTTGGGACATTTTGTTGGCTTGATGTTAAAACAATATGCCCTTGGGCATAATGTAAATACTATGATGGGGTGATGGTAATGGTGTAACTTCTATGGTGGGGTGATGGTTACCCTACATCAGAAGGTTAAATGCCTTTTTTTATGTGTTATGGGGATTGAGTTCCCTCTTATTTAGAATTAGTTATGTTTGATGAATGGATGATGGACTTTGAGAGTCCTTTAATTAGAATCTTGAACAAGTCGTCTATCAGGTGTTCTTTTAAACTAGATGTGCAGGGTACATGCATGACACGTTCACGCATATCCCATTTTACCCTCGTAGAAAAAACAAAAAAAAAAAAAACAAAATGCATAATGATATAGTACTTACAAAGGAAAGGAAAGAACTGGTCTAACTGTCGCGACCTCGACCCAGTCTTAGGATTTGGGGCGGGGTTGTGACAAGAGAATCCTTCTGGAGTAGCTCTTTTCCTCTATTCTTGCAATTCAACACCTCTCTTGAGATTCTGCTCAACTAGCATCACCTTGTGCACTAACTCTAAAAAGTTCTGAATCTATAGGACCATCACTCATTAAAAAATCCTATAGTTCAAACCTTCCTCAAACTTCCTGGCCTTCTTCTCCTTGTTAGGAATCAGATATCCAGCAAAGCGTGATAATTTTGCAAATCTTGCAGCATATTGGCGCACAATCATGGTCCCTTGTACTAAGTTGGTGAACTCTCGAACTCTAGCTTCCCTATCAGCTTTAGGGAAAAATCGATCAAAGAAATTCTGCTTGAATTGAGCCCACACAATCACTCAGTCCCCTCAGCTTCCCTGATGACTTTTTCAGAATTCCACCATCTCTTCACTTTCCCAGTTCGTTTAAAAGCTGCAAACCGAACTTTCTACTGATCGGTGCACTCCAAAACACTGAATATTTCTTCAATGTCTTGAATCCAATCCTCCGCTGCGTTTGAATCGCCTCTTCCATCAAAGGTGGGAGGATGCGTCCGATTAAATTGTTCAAACGTGCAACCCCCATCATTGTTGTTTTTGTTCAAATCTTCAAGGCTTCGAACTCGACGGCGAGATGCCATCCTGAAAGCTTAAACTTGGTCAAACGTTCTAAAATAAATAAAGGCAAAAAATATTAAATAAATAAAATAAATCAATAAAATAAATAAAACATACGAATAAACACAAATATATATATATATATATATATCAGATAACTATTTAAGCCTAACATTGCTTAATACTCACATACATCTTTAGAGTCTAAAACCTCAAATCCCTTTAAAATCAATCATAAAGTTTATAGAAGCTCAAACTTAAATATCCACATGATCATCCTTATAGTATTCAAGTTCCTACACTTCCCACCTGAAATTTTACATCCTATGAACCCACAAATATCTAAACCTCAAATATTTATAGTATGCATAATCTCAAACATGTCTCTAATACCAACTACAACGCCCCGACCCTGAAGGTCTAGAGAGTTAACTTCTAACACCTGATAATCAACTCCAATAATACTAATATATTTCCAAATCCAAAAATATATACTTCCAAAACTCCAAATCAAATGTAAACACTTCAACTTTAATAAATTACACATACTCACATATCAGATCCTCAATACAACAATCCAAAAAAAAAATATCAACTTATCTTCATGTCTCAATTAACAAAATAGAATAAAATATAATTGACATAAGTCTCCACAAACCATCTAAACATATTGAAATCAACCTACTAAATAAATAAATCAACTAAAAGCACTAGTACCACGTGGTACCCAATAACTATCCACAACTAATCTTGCCCACAAATTCTAATACTGATCCTCAGTAGAACCATCAATGTCATCTGAAAAATATTATGAAGATTAAGGGCAGGTTTGGAGCACAAGACAAAACACAAAATTCTCATCTCATCTCATCTCATCATTACACATTTTTCAAATCTCCATACAAAATATAATAAACAATTCAACTTTTTCAAATCCCAATACACATTTTTTCAAATCCCAAAATAATAATAATATTAAAACATAATATTTTAAACTTCAAAACAAAACACAAAATTCTCATCTCATCTTCCAAACCTGCCCTAAGGGTTGAGTTATCCACAACTCAGAAAGTAGAGAACATATACTAGTATGTAAACATGAGTATTTACAAAGTTCGGTATGCATAACAAAACATTTACTTTTAGAAAACAGAAACATTCATATTTATTTTCAGAATGCATAAATTAAAACACATTATCGAAAAGTCAGAGCGAAACTTTCATAAAAACTTTCTTATTTCAAAAATATCCCTTGGCATATCACAAACTGAAATCTCATCTTTGTAGCATATCAGAGTATCACATCGGGACAAATACCATGTTTAACCCTCGTGGTAGGGTTATAAACCACCATTATACCTGTGGCTGGGCCATATATCGTGTGTTACTCCGTGGTAGGGTTATAAACTACCATTATACACGTGGCTGGGCCGTATACCATGTTTCACCCCCGTGGTAGGGTTATAAACCACCATTATACCCGTGGCTGGGCCTTAATAGAAACAGAACAGAGCTTCATCGAAAACATATCATATTCAGATACAGAATTAGAAGTTCATGCCAAGATTTTCAGATGACAGATAATGTCAAAATTGAATAGTGAACACTTTTTGAACATTTTGCATATCCAAAAATAATAGACACAAAACTTTTTCATTTAATCAAAGCAAAACTTTTGGGATTGTATATTCGCTCTTTTTCACAGTTAAAAAATAGAATGCTAAAATCAGCTCATGTCTATACTAGTCATGACAAAACTACTTTCTCTTATATAGGATTTATGCATATGCAAAACAATCATCTGAGGTCGTTTTTTAGATTGCTTTTCAAAGATAAACATGCATATTTTCAAATTCAATCTCATTTCATTTCTTTTGTGCAAAGCTAGTATAGGAACCCCGCTTACCTGACTTCTGTGTATTATGTATGCCTTGAGTCGGAACTCTAGCAGTAATACCACCTAAACAAAACATAAACCCAACATTTAATTAACCAATCCAGTAAGCTACTATTTATTAAGTAATAGTCCAAAACAACCCCTTTTTAACTCTATGTCTATCATAAAATTAAACTCGAACAGTCCCCTCCTCAAACCATTAGCATTTAAACCCCAACACAGCCACTAAAATCTCCATGCAACATCCAAACAGAGCTCGTACAACTTACCTCTTACCAACATGCATTTAATCAAAGACAACCAACTCCAAAAACACCACTCCATCCTTGGCCACCGTTATTCCCAACCAGCCATGTAATTATAAATCCCCACATCACCACATCAATTTCATATTATCCTCATTTCAATCCAACCAAGTGATTCCAAAAATATCACACTCACTACATGAGTAAACATAAAAGTCTTCACATAAAAACTAAAATATTGA
The DNA here is from genome assembly GCF_001411555.2 of Juglans regia. Lineage (NCBI taxonomy): Eukaryota > Viridiplantae > Streptophyta > Magnoliopsida > Fagales > Juglandaceae > Juglans > Juglans regia. The sequence continues at coordinate 17,547,702 of NC_049902.1, read as the reverse complement.
TCATAATATCAAGTGTGTATATAATAAAAACTGATACTATCGCTATAGATTAACTTACCAAAATTCGTGAGTTTAGTACGATGAAAACGGAAGCGACCGGAACGTTGCCTAACGAATATGTCAATGCCATGTGACACAATGGCGGTGTTACTTGTGGTTTACACTTGTAGTTAAAGAACAACATTATCAAATGCTTCGGAAGGGCATTACCGAATAAAGTCATAAATGGCTTCGCATAACCCTGATTCAAAGCAACCCACATAATTCTAAGCCCAAAACTCACTGAAATCTAGTGAAAGAGATAGTGATTTGTAAAATGAGGGATTGAGTGGTCTGAGTGTGAGTACAGTGAACTAAAATAGAGAGGGTGTGCGTGAAAAATAAATAGAGGGTACAAATAAAAATAATAAGGAGACTAAAGTCGAATGGTGGGAGAAGAGGTTTTTACCAAAGCTAGCATTTATGATGTGAGGCTCGACGGCATCACTAGAATCTTGAGACCCATGAGTAGACTGTAAATATGCCCAAGGAAAAAAATTCATGAAATTGTCAGAGATGTAAGAATGGGAAAACCAAAGAATTGAGAATGAGAGAAAGAAAGGCTCACCGTGTGGAACAATCGTTGGCAACGAACGTGGTATTTGGGAGGTCACGCACTTATAATGATGAAGAAAGAAGGAAAAAAAATAATGATTCGTAGAGGGCGGGAGTTGAGAGTAGTTTGATCCTGTTGAGAGAGACAAACTTGATGTGAGAAGAAGAAAAAAGTAAAATAAACTGATGAATACGTGGGGAGATGGCTCACGGGATGGAGAGGTTTTCAGAGAAAATAGAAAAGGGGGAAAGGAAAAATAAAACTGTCAAGGAAGATAGAAATCAAAAAGAGAAGAAGGAGACTCGCAAAAAACGACGCCGTTTACGCTGGGGTCTTTTGGGCTAGGCTTCATCTAGACCTGGGCCTTGGGCTCCAGTGTCACATTTGATATAACATATAAAGTTTAATTTTTCTACTATCATGTGATCATTAAAGTGGTTTTAGATCATTGCATGAGGACCAATCACTTTCTTAAATTTTGTTGGAGTATGATTTTGTTTATCCATAAAATCAAAAAAGCCGGAAGATCCAGTTTCGATGTGGAAACAATTGGGTATCGGATCTTAAATTTTTAAAATTTGTGTATTCTGATTCAGTTCTAAAAAATTTCCAAAACCTAACTGATTCGGACCGATTACACTCTTAGTTGGTATAGCTCCTCACCACAAATATTGATGATATCGAGTTCCTCTATAAAGGGCTAAAAATTCTTGACCATTTGTGTATCCGACATCCACAAGATAATATCTATTAACCCAATGATATATCACAACAATAAGAAATTAAGCATAGACCTTTTACACCATACACCTCCATCTAATCAACATATAATTTATCATTTTTATCATTTTATCTTAATATTTAAATGTGTGTTTAAATAAAAGTACAAAAATAACAAATCACATGTTAGTTAGGCTTATGTGTGTAGTGTAAGACTTTTTCATAGCATTTCTCCAGAACAACATATAAAGAACATCAATAAATAATATCAAAGATCATAAACATTAAACATACTTGATGGTACTTTTAAGCCATTGTGTCGACTCAAAGCATCACACAAGACTCAAAGAATTTGAGGCAAATCCCTCCCAACCAAGCAGTATTACACAAATGAGCTTTAGATTAGCATCACAAATAGGGGTGGCAAATCATGTTTTCGTGTCGTGTCAAGTCACGAACATTTGATTATATAGATCAACCCGAACCCAACCCATTAAGTTAAACGTGTCAAACTTCCAAACCCTAACCCAACCCATATAGATAATGGATCGTGTCGTGTCACCCATTTTGACCTATTTAATAATTAATTAGAAATATGTTAACATGACATGACTCATTTAAATATGTTTGTTTCATGTAAATGGGTTGAACTAAAATGCATAACTCATTTGACCTGATTAACATAATTTCACATAAAAGTTAAAATCTATATTTATTAATAACCACAATATTACAAATCATACAATAACAAATATGAGTATAGGTCTAAAATTATAATCCCAACAATAAAAATAATAAAAATATAGGCATACTAAGAAATACCAATAGTACAATTTAACAATAATAAAAATTTAATTTTAAATAAATTCTAAACGGGCCAAAACAGGTTGATTTCGTGTTAAGCAGGTTGACCCGTTTATAAGTCGTGTCTTAACGGGTCAACCCGTTTGACCCGAACTCGTTAACATCAAACCCAAACCCGTTAATTCCTATCGTATTTGTGTTGGGTTCACGAGTTGTTTCGCATATTGACACTCCTAATCATAGACTCCTAAAATATTTGTACCTATTTTATCTTTATATTTCGATATTCACCTTGATCTTCTAAAGGAACACTTTAGGCTAAGTTTGGGAACTTCCTTCTCAAACATCATTTAAATACAAAACACTTTAATTTTAAATTTTATTTTATTTATCTAATCATTACCTAATCATTACAATTTTCTCAAACTCCTAAACAATAAAAAAATAATAATAATACAAAATTTCAAATTTTAAAATAAAAATAATATTAAAAATAATATTTAAACAATCGTCTAACTTTATAATATTTTTATTCAATTTTTTTTCTCATTTTCCAAAACACAATAAATTTTTTTGACTAAAATCATTTCACTACCTACTATTAATAGATACTCTAAAATATTCCAAGTATCGAAACAGTCCTTATTGGGATATGTGTTCCATCAAGTGCTCCAATTGCTTCCTAACAAGTATGAAAAATACCTGTGAATATAGGACAAAAACTCTTTAGAAAATAATAATAAAAATACGAATGAATTTTTAAGTGCCTTAAACAACTACCATCGTTTTTTTTTTTAAAGAGCCAGTAGCCACACACATAGCGGCCCCGTTCCAAGTTTATTAATAAGCTCTCACTTATGGCGGAGGAACACCGTGGTAACATCATTATACTTGGGGGCTTACATGATTTTTTATTTTTATAGAAGAGCCAGAAGCCACACAAATAGCAGCCCCGTCCCAAGTTTATTAAGAACCCCTCACTTTTAACAGAGGAATACGGTGATTACAATCAAGGTACTTGGGAGATTATCATAACACCTCTCAAATACAGCCCAATGATCTTCAAACAAATAAACAAACTAAACAAACTTAGAAAAATACCAGAGCAGCGCTGCATACAAGCTTAACAAGCCTAAAACAAGCCTAACGAGCAACGCAAAGAGCAGCGGTACATACAACGCCACGCTACAAATGTTTTGCACTAACCCGCAGAAAACCACCTTTGCATTAATTCCTTGCATCATGCGATTTACACCGAATTGATGCAAGGCCCCATTTATCTATTTTAATCAAACCTCACAGCATAGAAGGTAAGTCTATAGTGTTTCTCCATTCTGCATCTCCCTCGCTTGCACCCCATTGAGCGAGCCAATCTGATACAGCGTTCCTTTCCCTAAAAGTATGAGAGTACTTATAATCCATGTTCTTTATCAGCTCCTGAATCTCCTCCCAATAGTCCTCCAAATACCAGATGCCACACCGATTCTTCTGCAGCCACAACAAGACAACCTTTGAATCCAATTCAATATCAATAGCAGACAAGTTTAATTGTTTACAGTGTTTAATTCCCTCCAATAACGCCCGTAATTCTGCTTGTGTACTATCTCCATAGCCTAAATTCATAGAAAAAGCCAACAAAACAGACCCCTGTATATCCCAAATTACCCCTCCAGCCCCCGAAATTCTTGGGTTACCCAGGCAACTCCCGTCTGTGTTTAGTTTGACTCTACCATGTAAAGGCTTTGACCAAGAAATGAGTTGAATGGGTTGTTGTTGAATAGGAATATGATAAATATTTAGGCTCCAAAGAATGTAAGAATCAGTTTGGTTAAACTTTTTAAACTTAGCAAGACCTTGTCCAAGCACACCTACCCAGTGTTTGATAGAAAGCCATACCACCTGAATTGTCTCAACTTTGTTCTCCATTCGATCAGAGCACCTTCTGCCCCATCATCTCCAAGAAATGATAATAGGCAATAAACCGAGTATGACACCTATTTGTGAGGAATTCGAGCCTCTCCGAAACCAACTAAGACAAGTTTCACGCCATGATCTTCCAACTGGTAGCCCAAGTAAAGAACCACATTTTTTCCAAATCTCAGCTGCAACCTCCCCTTCAAATAAAACATGATTAAGATCTTCATATTTCCCTTGCTTACAACAATTACATTTCGAAGCTAAGGGAATTCCAATCCGCCTAATTTTGTCATTCACTGCTAGAGCACCATGCCATGCCTTCCACATAAAAATAGAGAATTTGTTTGGGATAATACTATTCCATATCCATTTATGTCCCTCTAGAATAGGACTTCTCACTCGAATACAATCCCAAGCCGATTTTGTAGAAAAATTCTCACTCTCAGTTTTGGTCCAGATAAGCAAATCTTCTCCCTCTTTGCTCCTTGGCAATACATTAATGACATTTTCAGCAAGGTCCGTGCCCACCAGTCTTTCTAAAAGATCCACATCCCATCCATTTTCAAGCTTGCAATCTTTGATTTTTAAAAGAGGCTACTCAACCACTGGCAAAGCTTTAGCAAATGACTCATGTGCCAACCACTTATCATACCAAAAAAATACATTCCCCATCTTTGATCTTCCATTTAGTATAATTCAAAATAGTAGGAATATTTTTTGCAATCATACACCAAAACCTTGTACCCTTTAGAGGACCAAGTAACATGAAAGGTTTATTGCCTACATACTTATTTTGAAAAAAAATTTGCCCAAAGTGAGTTTTCATGCATAAGTTTCCATGCAAATCTTAATTGAAGAGTTTTTTGCATTTCTTCAAAAGGTCTAATTCCCAAACCTCCTTCTGCAATTGGCCTACATATATTCCTCCAAGCCACCCATTTTCTCTTTCCTCTTCCATCCCTTTCTCCCCAAAAGAAAGAGCTCATAAGGCGATTTAAAGCATAAATAATCTGTTTAGGAACTTGCAAGATCGCAAGAAGGTGCAAAGCCATTCTTGCAAGGACATGTCTTAGTAAGATCACTCTCCCCCCCACAGATAAAAGCCTCATTTTCCACCCACTAATCTGTTAAGGATAAAACGCTATAAACTAACCAAAAACCAAGTGTCAAAATAAGCCAAAACCAAAACAAATTCTAACAAACCTAAGCCAAACGCAGCTTACCAATGTGAATGCAAATCAACTTAGACGCAGCTTATTCTGAGGACCTAAGACCTCAAAGAAGGAAGACCTAATCTATCCACCTGTAAAATACCTTTGAGATTCCACAGAACATCATCAAATTTTATCCACGTACCAGACTGGTGATTCGAGGCCATACGACAAAGAAAATCAGCTCCTGAATTTCCTTCTCTATAAACATGGTTGATCTTGACTTGCAAACCTGACAAGACCTCTTGGATTTCATCCCAATAGTCTTCAAGATACCACATGCCACATCTCCCTTTTGCCAACCAGTTAACAACAAGTAAAGAGTCAAGTTCAATCTCAATTCTTTGCAAACCCACCTCCTTGCAGTGTTTTAGCCCATAATAAATAGTTAATAGTTCCGCTTCGTTATTAGAACCATGAGCCAACTCCTTAGCAAAAGCCAACCTCAAATAGCCTCGATCAACCCGAACAAGGCCCATCGCCCCCATGCATCCTAGATTACCTAACAAACACCCGTCAACATTCAACTTAAACCACCCCCTATTTGGCTTACACCACTTTACCAAACAAACTGGCTTATGTAAAGGAGCCTTAACTGGAATTGAGAAGGCCACCAATTCCAGTTAAAGCTCTTCTGATTTGGAAGCCGAGTTTGGATGGTATTTTTTCCTCGAAATTGGCTTGGGAATGTATTCGTGTTAGGGCCCTAAAAACAAAATGGGCTTATTGGATTTGGCACTCTGCACTACCAAAGAAGTATTTAGTTACAATGTGGAAGGCTTTGAATTTTTGCCTAAGTGTGGATGCGTGTATTGAGGAGCGGGGCATTCCACTGGTTTCTAAATGTGAATGTTGTGTACAGGGTTGTCTGGAAAATTAGGATCATGTCCTTGCCACAGGTACTTTAGCATTGGAAATTTGGCGTAGGGCGTCATTGAGTTTGGGGAAAGCTTTTGACCCATCCAGGCCTTGGAAGAACACTATGGAGCTTTGGTTTTGACGGGCCTCACATTCATCCTAAAAAGGTATGCTTCTTGGTTTGATTCCCATTATTTTAACGTGGTCTCTTTTGGTGTGGCGGTGTAAGACTTGTATGGAAGGGAAACATGGTTCTGTGCAGTCGTTGTGGAGTGCGATCAAAGTAGCAATTGCATGGGTAGGCTTACGTCTGAGGGCAAGTAAAAAATTGCCCCATCTTTCTGGCCACCTAAAGATGTCAAGATTTCCTCAAGTTTGGATTCCCCCACCAGTCTTCTAAGAAGGTCCACATCCCACCCGTTATGAATACGACACTCCCTTATTGTGAGAAGAGGAATATCCAAGATCTCACAAGAGTCTATCATAGCACCTGATGACAACCAGTTATCACTCCAAAAGGAGACATGACCATCCCTTACTTTCCACACGGCATTACTCAACACCTTAGGTCACACCACTACTATTCGTTTCCAGAATAACGAGTCCTTACGACATATTTTGCCTTAAAGAAATTAACCCAAATGACATTTTGAGTTAGAAGCTTCCAAATAAACTTCATGAAGAGCGACACCTACACATCTTCAAAATTTCGAAGACCCATACCCCCTTCAAGAATCGGGTACCCCCTTCAAGAATCGGGGTACACACTCTAGCCCAAGAAACCCACTTCTTTTTTGGTTTACTACCATTATAGGAACCCGAGAAAAAATTACACATGAGCCAATTAAGACTTGCCACCATAGCCTTAGGTGCATACAAAACAGAAAAGAGGTGTATCGGTACACTAGCCACAATATGCCTCAACAGCAAGATGCAAGCACCAAATGATAGGAACTTCGTTTGGCAACCTTCAAGCTGGCTTCGGATCCGGTGTATTAGCCCATCAAAATGAATCACTTTCAGCCTTCTTGAAACCAGCGGCGCACCTAAATATTTCACTGGAAAGGAACCCTCTGAGAATGATGTAATTCTCAAGGTACTCCTTTTTTGAGCACTCGTAAAATGTTTAGGGAAGAAAATAGAAGACTTCTCTTTACTCATCACCTGACTAGACCAATCTTCATACTGAGCAAAGACAGCCCGGATAGCACGGAGCGAGGCCTTCCCACCATTAGCAAACACAACAATGTCATCAGCATACAATAAATGTGATATAAGAGGAGCATCCTGAGGATGAGAGAATGAAATAATCCTCCCATTGCCAAAATTATGCTTTAACAATCTGGATAATAATTCTTCCACAATGATAAACAAATAGGGAGATAAAGGATCCCCTTGCCTCAAACCACGCCCACCGGGAAAGAATCCTTTCATTGTGCCATTCATAACCACAGAGAACCATGGAGTAGAAATGCACCGTTTGATCAACTTGCAAAATCAAGGGCCAAAACCTAAAGAGGACATGACCTGTAATAAGAAATCCCAGTCCACAATGTCATACGCCTTAGCCATATCCACTTTAATTATGACATTACCACCGTGGGCTCGTTTATTCAATAAATGAATAATCTCTTGAGCCAACGTAATATTTTCAAAGATGCTTCGTCTAGGTAAGAAGGTCCCCTGCTTCGAAGAAATAATCTTATTTAAAATAGGAGCCAGTCTATGAATTAGAATTTTAGAGCATACCTTGTAAACCACAGAACACAGACTGATGGGTCTAAATTTGTCAAGCCCAGTAGGGTTTGGCACCTTTGGAAGGAGTACAATGTAAGATGTCGAGTAGAATCTAGGTAGAGTGGCACCATTTAAGAACTCCCGAATTGCGGCCACCACATCAGCCTCCACAATATCCCAATACAAACAATAGAATCCAGACCCAAACCCATCTGGGCCTGGACTACTATCCACCGGAATAGAAAATATAGCCTCTTTAACCTCTTGGATTGAAGGGAGCTGAAGAAGAGTATTGTTTTCCTCTTCTATAACGACATCCTACACAAACAAAGATAAATCCGGGGTAGCCCTCCCTGGTCTTGCCTTTAGAAAATCACTCAGAAATTCCACAACCCCAGCATGAATAGCCTCCGGGGTTGATAAACAAGAACCATCACATAGACGCATTTCCTGCACCATCGGCTTATTAACAAAAGAAAAAGTTTTAAAAAATTGAGCGGAGACCTCTCCCTTCTCCATCCACCTAATTTTGGCCTATTGAGATAATCGAGTCTCCACTCTAAGAAGCCACACTGCAAGCTCTTCCTTGGCAATTAGTAATTCTGACTCAAGCTCTTCAGAAAAGCTAGCCTGCAATTGACCCTCTATTCTTTCTATCTGCTTTTCCAACTCACATATATTTTTTTCAGTATGGCTAGACACTCTACGATTCCAATCTTTCAAAACCATTTTCAAACTTTTTAATTTAGCACCAAGATGAAACAGACCCACATCAGCAATTGGAGCCTGCCAAGAGCCTTGCACAACCTCTCTAAAGTTCGCATGAGACACTCACATTTGTTGGAACTTAAAAGGTGATGGACCATATCTACATGCCTAAGACTTTACAACAAAGAGCATAGGAGCATGATTCGAAGTCGAACGAGGCAAATAATTATACGAAGCATCCAGTAATAATTCCATAGCCAGAGGATTTAGGAGACATCTGTCTAGTTTCGACCAGCTTCTAGCCAAACCTCTCTGCCCATTACACCAAGAAAACTTAGCCCCCATTGACTTCATTTCCGTTAACCCACATGACTCAATAAAATCATTAAAATCATCAATTGCCATTCTCGACCTGGGTCCACCACCCCTACATTCCTCATCCCCATGAATACTATTAAAATCACCAAGACAACACCAGGGGATATCTTGCACGACCTCCAACTGTAACAACCTCCAAAGATCATGCCTCTGCATATGGTTACATTTTGCATAAACCACAAAAACCATAACAGAATGAACAACATCCTTTAGCAAGACAGACACATGTTGAGCACTAAATTGACTAACCGAAACCTGTAACTCATCTTTCCATAACAACCATAATTTTCCACTAACACTTTCATTAGAAAAACCATAATCAAACTTCAATCAATTTTTTAAAACCTCCAACTGACTTTCATGAACAAAAGGCTCAACTAACATAATAAAATTAACTTGAAACTTCCTTACCAACTTACATAGGCGTCTCTGCGACGTTCGAATACCACATATATTCCAGAAAAGAGGCGTACAGATCATAAATTCATCCGAGCGAGCTTGCTAGGAACCCGAGATGAGCTTTTGAGAGTTCGTCCACCCTTACTTGCATCTTTTGCCGCTGTAGCATTCCCATTAGACGGATACTCCTTAATTTTACATAGGTGCTCTATCCTATCTTCATCAGGTTCTGAAACGTAATCCTCAACCATTCCATCCGAAGGGTAGTCTTCTTTTTTCCAAGATGTTCTGCTCTTTCTTCATCTGGCTCCGAGACATAATCTTCAACCACTCCATCCGGTGGTAACGCATCTACTGGGATCACAACAGTCAATGAACCCATCTCATCTATAGTGCCATGCAACGCCCCCTCCTCTACCACCGTCTCAACAAGCATCTCATGCATCATCATTCCACATGGTTCTGATTCCTCACAACCTCCACCACAAATCTGCACACCGGACTACTAGGAATGTCCTTAGTGATATCCTCATTTTCAGCCACCAAACCATTCACAACAGATAATTTTTTGTGCAACTCAACATCCTGTAAGTCACTCACGCACACGAGAGCATGACCCACTTCCATCACGTCTTGACTACACATCACAGGTAATTCTTTAGCATCACCACCTTCAATAGAGTCCTACAATTTAGAGTAACTAGGACTAGCCAAGTATCTATCTACCTCTACGTCCATTCCCACATTAACCACACCCATTTTAGGTCGCGAGGGCCCTTCCGCACCCATTTCTTCTGGTTTGTCCTGAGGGACCTACCGCACCCATTTCCTTCCACCAATATTCTGATTCAAGATGATATTCTCCCCTCCTAATTTACAATTCTTCTCATTATGCCACTGTTTCTTACACTTTGTGCAGAAAAGCATGGAGAGTTTCAAAAACAACTTCCTGATACCAACTAGCGTAAGCCCCAGGAGAACCATTCCAGAATAAACTCGGATGAGTCTTCGCTGGATCCATCTCCACGCACACATGAGCACCATATGTTTTGGTTGCGCATCGCGTTGTATTGTCACGGAAAATGTATTTTCCAAATGGGATAGTGAAAAACTTCAGAAAAGAGGAATGATAAAAGTGTGGAGGGAGACCTGGAAGAGAAACCCAAACCGGAACCAGAGACGGTTCCTCATCCTCCTTGAACTCAGGCGACCAACGAAAAACTCTATAGTGCACTCCATCCACCTCAGTTGCCTCCCAGGCCATGGCCTTGTTTAAGTCATCCTCCGATTGAAACCGAATGAACACATTACGGGGTCTGCTCATCGTCGAAACTACCGGGATGCTAGCCAAGCCCCAATGAGTGCGAATGAAAGCACGAATCACATCCAGTGATGGCCGGCACTTGAGGAACTTAAGAACACTAGAAAATCAAAATTGTTCTGCAGACCTTTCAATTTCATCCTTTGAGAACAAAAAACATATCTCACCTTTAATGATTTTTTGTGCTCTAAACGGAACATCAAATTCTGGAAGCGACTGCGGGGCTGCTGAAATGAGGTCTACGAACATCCAGGGGCAACTTTTCGACACCACTGGCCCATCAGCGGCAGCCATAGGGAGGCCGGTGCCCCCAAAAGAGAAAATATAGCTTTAATTGTTCTACTGATCTTGAGGTTGTTGGCAAGAATATTATGTAAAAATAATGCCACAAATTCTCTAACCGTGACATTTTTTGTGGCAATCAATCAATCTTCATCACTCAAGATATTACATAGCAATGGCTAAACGCTAGCTCGTGTGTTCATACGTAATTGTTCCATGCAAGCAAGTTGATAGATTTCTCTTCAGTACTGAATCCTCTCTTCAGTTAATTCACTTGAAGTCTTGAAGGTTCTTTCACAATGTACTAATTCTTAATTACGAATGAACATTTCTCGCCCATTATAGGCCAGCCATCTTTGCCTCTACCTACCTTTAAAATGAAAAGTACGAAAAATCTATCGACCTTAAACACATTGGAATTACATGAAACTAAGAAATTAAACAAAGATAACCACTCGATATTTCTATTTAATCATGCACATATACTACTACATAAGGGGGAAGAATCAATGCCTTTTGCTGTAGCTACCGGATTCCCAGAAAACTACTATAAAAAAGTTCTGGAATCACATAAATGTAACATCTAAAAAATTTCAATTTTATGTATTTAAGAAATAAGTCAGTGATTAGTTGGCAACTCATTAAGTAAATTTCTTTCTATATTTTATGTTTTACAAATAAGTTCGACACGTGCGGTTGCCACAAATTAACACACACATACATATATATATGTATGTATGTATATTTGGTGTATTTCATGTATGATGTGTAAATAAAGTTATTCTACTAAAATGTCTTAAATCACACATGACCTGCAAAGTATAAGGATTTTTATTTTTATTTTTTATTTTTTTTCTGTCAACAGATATGTAAATTTAAGACTGCTGGTGCAGCGCACACCAGCGAGGTGCTGCGCGCACCACCGTGGTGCAGCGCACACCAACGAGGTGGTGCGGCAGCACCCACCTGCTTGGACCGAGTTTTTCCGACGTCTGCGGTGCTGCGTGATAGTCTCGAGCGGCGTCTCTGCTGCTGCTATGGAACGGCTACTATTCACATGAACAGTAGCCGACTGGAGGAAGAAGATGACCATTCGGTCATCTATTTTCTTCCATGGGCCTAGGCCTCACGGCCCATAATGTTTTTTTTTTAAAAAACCTAATAAAAATGGGCTGGGCTTTATGCAGTTTAAAAAAATATATATATGTATGGGCCATTTTCAAAGCCCAACCTTGTTTAAGCCCATTTTTAACAGAAAATAAAAAGAAGGGGATGAAATTGGCATCCCTAGGACTCAAACCCAGGACCACCGGGTTGCGACTTACGTTTGGTTTAGGTGGGGTTTTTTTTAAATGTTTTTATTATACATTTATTTCATTTCTTTAAAAAAAAAAATTTGTTTTGCATGATTAAATATATGCTTAGATATATTGTTATATTACATGTGATATTTTATTTAATATTTTAGATTAAATGTGATTACATGTGAATATATAGTTATATTCATGCTATTTATTTATTATTCCATTATGTTATATTACATGTGATCTTTTATTTAATTTATTGTATTAAATGTGATTACATGTATATGTGAATTGAATATGTGGATATTTGATTATTTTATCATCTATGAATGTTAGGCTTGAATGTTTATACATTAGTCTTTATTGATAAAATAGAAACATTCTCACTAAGTAGTCTTAGTTAGAATTGTCAGTGTAAATGGTAAACTGAAAAAAAATTACAGTGACCCCAGTAAGAACTGTAAATGCACTATATAGCCAAAAGACCACATTGACCCCAGTAAAAACTGTAAATGCATTGATGGAACAAGAAAAATGGACTGTAATGGTCTTATATGAACTATCTTTGTACACTGGCCCAACAGGTTACTGTGGTTGGAGTAGCTGTCCTTGTAGACTGGCCCAAAAGGTTACTGCGATTTTAGTAGGTTATGTCTTTACATGTGACTAGGACTAGATGACTACTTAAGATAGTAGGAGTATGATTGAGATTTATGATTAATTCTCCCATATTTTCTTGAATTTGCGCGGGAATTAAGTTAGAAATTTAATAATTGGATATTGTGGCGCAAGAGATGATTTTGAAGCATAGCGATTTTTCGATCTTGCGACATGTCTAAATTATTTTTTTTCTAGCTTGGATGGACGCGGCAAATTTCTTAGGTGTGTGTGTAATATCCCTTCTTTGCGTATTGTAGTGAAATGACATCCAAGAGTATAGTTGCCGATTTAAACAAAGCGGAGAAATTGGATGGGGAGAACTATGACATTTGGCATCTCAAGATCCAATATTTCTTAGATGAGCAAGAGGTCTTGGAGCCCTTATCTCACTCTCTTACTGCGCCCGGGGAAGAGACCTCGAAACAACACAAGACAATGGTACCTCAGATTCCATCGAGCCATTCTCTCGAATGGGTTTACGATGATCATAGAGGATCATTATCTCTATGTCAAAAGATCTAAGAAGAGTTTCATTATGTTGTCATTATATGTTGACGACATACTACTAGCTGGAAATGATAAATGGTTGATAGTTGCCACAAAAGAGTGGTTATCCTTCAATTTTGAGATGAAGGATATGGGTGAGGCAGAATACATTATGGGAGTTAAAATCTACAGAGATCGCTCAAAGAGACTTTTGTGTTTGTCTCAACAGACTTACATAAAGAAAGTCCTCGAGCGCTTCCTAATGAATGGATGTAAACCCATTGACACCCCTGTTGTAAGAAGTGAGAACTTGTCTAAAGAGTTGTGTCCTAAGACTCAAAGAGAAAAGGAAAAGATGGCTCGTGTCCCTTATGCTAATGCTGTGGGTAGTCTGATGTATGCAATGATGTGTACTTGGCCTAACATATGCTATGCAGTTGGTTTAGTGAGTAGATTCCAATCTAACCCCAGACTAGCTCACTAGAAAGCGGTCAAAAGGATTATACGATATCTCAAGGGAACTACGGACTATGTGTTGTGCTATCAGGGTTCAGATTTGCAGCTAAGAGGTTACAGTGATGCCGATTGGGGCAGAGACCTAGATGAGCGCAAATCAACCACTAGGTATGTCTTTCTGTTCAACCAAGGCGCCATTACATGGAGCAGCAAGAAACAACCCTATATAGCTTTATCCACCCTAGAGGCACAATACATAGCTTGTTCTGCAGCAGTTCCAGAAGCTGTTTGGTTACGGAGGTTCCTCAAGCATTTAGACATTGGCACGGATACTTCAGATCCGGTGACGATATTCTGCAATAGCATGGCAGCTCTCGCATATGCTAAGGACTCAAAGTATCATGGAAGACCAAATACATAGATATCAGATATCACTACATCAGAGACATGGTAGCACAAAAGGAAGTGGTTCTGAAGCACCTTTCTACGAGTTGCATGGTTGTTGATCCCTTAACGAAGCCTATAGCAAGAGATGTCTTCGAGGCTCATGTTAGGAATCTAGGACTGCGTAAACTGTAAATGTAATTTGTGTTTCAAATGACATTAACATGTAACATTTCCTTTGGGATATTAATACAATATGATTCAGTTCTTGTCTTTATCGTATTTTATTTTTTAATACACACACACAAGATATGTCAACAGGCTTAGATCGGCTCACTCACACGAGCGATCGCCTTTAGCGCTTAAGTAGCGAGTAGAGATGAGACATTGTGTCCCTAGGTACTTGTCCAAAGGGATAAGTTGGTTGACACAAACTTATGTCGCCTTAGTGGGAGCTAAGATGAGGTCCATTGATTGGACTATGCATGAGTTACCCCACCATCCATGTAGCCTGTAGTAAGCCAGATGCGAGTTCCTCTTTGATGCCTTGGAGGCGTGCAAATAGAGGAATTCGGGTTAGATGCTTAAGGAGCGGTTAGACTAAGATATGTACAGTGTTGATATAGACATATGCTCTTTAAGAAAGAGAAATCCATCGTAGCATGTGTTTCATACTATATGTGCTTATACGACCATATGAGTAAGTGAGTAAAATGTTTCCCTCTTTCTCACTGTGTGAGTCTCATTGTTTTTAAATGTCCTTTACTTTTGACTATGTCACAAGATGGAGGTTGTGATGTCTGCTACTTTGGCATGTTGTCTATGACCATGATTGATACGGTCTAAAGAGGCATTGTTGGGAAAGCGGTTCAACCAAAATTGAGTTATATGAGTGCAAAGGGAAGACTATTTGATATCGTATCTTCGATAGTGTTTACTAACGTCAAACAATGACTCTGCATCTTGGTAGCGGCTAAAGGTTGTGAACACATTGAAATGATTTGGAGGTAGTCAAGCATTGTTTTGAGTTTTTTAAACTCAAGAGGGTTCAAAAATGCTTGATCTTGATGCGATCGAATGAGTCTAGGACATGACCAGACACTTTAGGGATGTTACTATACTGGTCTTCTCTGGGAGAGATTTGGTGTATGTACTCCCACCTTTCTACATATGTGCTTGGTGGTCGCACGGCCTATTTACTTGTATGAACAAGATTGAGAACATTAGAGAGATGCAGACCTGGGGTCATGCCCACTGTGTGCGAGTGGGAGATGTTAGCAAGAGGCAAGGAGGGGCGCCCACGTGGGCTGACCCCCTCCCTTTAAGCCGCAAAGCAACGTATGGCATTAAGCCATACGTTACTTGACTTGTAACGTATGGCTTAAAGCCATACGTTACAAGCTGTTGCAGCTTGCAACGGCTGCAGTGTAAGGTAAGGGCAATCGTATGTAAGAGGACTATATATAGTCCTCCTCAATTGTGTTTTGGCACTATCTGATACACAAAATAAAGCTCTCTCTCTTTTTGTTCTCTCTTGATAAAATATTTATGCTGTGGATTTGTTAAGTGTTACTCTAGTTTTATACTACGTAGTACACTTCGCCACTAAGAGGAAACGCTTGGGATTTATCAATCTGGAGAAACTTGTGGAGCAATTTTATAAGCTGAGGTTGAGGTACTTTTCCGCTGTGCTTTTTAACACATATAATTAATGAAGTAAATGAATCAAACAAACACATCCCATGCACAATTGAACGTACTTACTATCCACTTCATTGGGTTTCTTCCCCCTTCCTTCGACCCTAACCACGAAACAAACGGCACCGGACATAGAAAATTAAGAATCTTAACGAGGGAAAAGTAGTGTGCAAGAATACTTTTCTTCCCCCTTCCCTCAACCCCAACTACAGAAACAGATGGTACCAGACATAGAAAATTATTAAGAATCTTAATGAGGGAAGAGTAGTGTCCAAGAAGAAAAAGAAGGAGAAGTGTCACGCCCAGACCTTTTTTTATAAATTATAAAAAAATGAATAAATAATTAAACTAATAAAATTCCAACAATATTTTCTTAAAACTTATATTATCACTTATCATTTTCGTGAAATTTGAATCAATTTCTCATTTTATCCTCGAGGTGCTTTCCTGAGGTACGAGCACTTCATTTCAATTGTTCCTTTGCTTGCCAAGAGGTGAGTAACCTAATCCTTGATGCTCATTCAGTGGCGAGCACTTCATTGTGGAATTGCTTACATACCGTTCGAGGTTATCCTAGTAGATTACTCAACAAGATGGCCAACACTAATACTTCTTACATTGCTCGCTGAGGTGGCGAGCACTATTGCATCCTACGTTGATCACCGAGCTAGAGAGAATTATTACCCTGGCCCTTACGTTACTCATTAAGATGGCAAGTTTTGAGCCTTGTAATGCTCACATTAAGGCGGGCACTTTACCTAAAGTAATGCTCCCCTACCGCACACTCTCTGTTACTCGCCAAGATAGCGACCACTATCACTTGCTATGTTTCTCACTATGTGGTGTGTAACTGAGTCTCTTATCCTTTCTTATATTTCCTTGATGAGTTTGCAAGCATTATTCAGCTTCCTCATTGCTTGCCATGTAGTGAACACTTTATTCCATAATGCAGGCCTGGTGGTGAGCATTTTACCAATCAAGAAAATGAACCATACATCAAAAAGTTGATTGTTTCAAAATGACCAACAAAAGACTACAAAAAAATAATTTCAACATCGGACATAATGAAGTTGTAGAGGAAGACATCACTCAATAAGGATAGAGGAATGTTTAGTAGCGTTGGGTTGGATTCTATTGATGGAGTCTTATTTTGTAACGCATTTTGTGAAACTATTTGATAAACATGATGGACTTTTGTTGTGTATTTTGAAAAGATCTTCATACTGCATAACTGGTTATGGGTTTAAGGTGTAACTAATAGGATAGTTTTTATATTTAGACAAATACCATATGTTGAATTAAGTTTGAAAGTTATGAAAATGAGAAATTCCATTTTATTAAATGTTAGATTTTATATTATTAATGTATAAAGGGAAAGTACTATGAAATATAGCAACTCATTCCATCTTTAGGAAGGCCATTAAAATTCTCGTGGATGCAAGCTTTTGTGTCAAACAATGTTAAATTTGTATTAAACCATGAATGTGTGTAACGTTCCAAGGGAAAGCTTGAGTCATATCTGAATCTATATTTCAAAAGGACTAGTCAATTGTATAACAAGTGCCCCATTAGAATCGTTATAAAGAGCAAGAACTTCCTCTCCCAAGCGATGTGGATTCCCCTGCACACCACCTCACTCATTAGTCACTATAGTGTATCTCAATCTCCCCCTTTAAAATTCGGACATCCACATCGAGCCATTCTATCATATATGGCATGGCTCAAGTGCCACGTTTTTTTTTATTGAGATTGGCTTGATACCATTTGTAAAGCCTCAAAGGAAAGCCCACGCCATATTCGGGCTTATAAGGAATATTTTGATGTTAATGACCTTTGATATTTTTTTTAGATATTGAATTATTTGTACTCTGTACTCTGGTTAAAAGAAAAAGGAGTTTTGTTCTCTTTTAGAATTTCCATTGTCATTTAATTATCTATTTTTTCAAGTGTATGTAAGTAAGTATCATCCTTACCTCTATGAAATTGAGGTCTGATACCAAGGGTGTCATACTCTAATTGTATATCTTAAAAACTTCATCTAAAAGAGTTGTAACCACTAGGAGTTAAAAGAGTTTCCTCTATCAAACATCCTCTAGTATTGTTGCTAAACAAGCAACATAGTTTAATTCCATTGTGGACAACATAACTTACCCAATCTGTATATTATAAATATTAATCTCAAATCTCTTACTTTATTTATAGCAAAGAACGAGATCTTGCGTCGGACAAAGATACTTGAAAATCCACTTAGCTTCTTACCAATTAATAGGTTGTAGGCTTATCATGATAAAATCTAACCATTCGGACCGAAAAGCAAAAGTATGGTTGTGTACACAATATAATATATGTTGTGTACACAACATATGATGCAAATCCCTGCTATTATATGTTGCCCTTTCTTAGCCACATCCATGCCTTGATTAACTCTCGAAGTGGTGTGATAAGGAAATGCATTGAACATTCAAGATCAATAATCTCTTTATAAACAAACGTCCATCATATTGTGTTCATATAAGAATATTGTTGACTCCATTGGTGTAGACGTGTTCATTGTCTAGAAGGATTTTCAGGATTGCTTGAGTGAGAGATCGAGTTTGTGAGGGCCCCACAAGCAAAGGGGGACAGGCAATCAATGGAGTTGAGTATAAAGAGTACCACTAATCATCATGAAATACAATACATCATACATAAATCTATGTCATAACTTCAAAACCCATTAAATTCATTCGTAATTTCTTCAAATAAAATTCTACAAAATTTAAGACTATTTCTTGTGAAGAAGATGCATCATCAATCTTAAAACTAAAAAATCATAACCTAATATTTAGAAACTTCCTTACCTTATGTGCTAAAACCCTTTCATGTAGTAGGTGCATTTGGACATGCATATATCTAAAATTTATGATTCTTAACTTTCATCAACACAATAAATAGTAAAAGTTTAAAATACTTACTGTAGAGCAAGACATGCCTTAAGGAGACCATGTCCTTGATTTTTTTTTTTTCACTTTCTGTTTTCAAAATTCCTTTTTTCCATGTAAAAAGTTTTTTTTTTTGGCAAAACCCTTTCTTCTCTTTTATTTTGAAAAGTCTACAGAATCTTTTGACTTGGTCTCTGATTCCAACTTTATAATAAATAGAGTCGTTTTGTATTAAAATGCTAAAATTATAAATGAGAGTG
Organism: Juglans regia; assembly: GCF_001411555.2. Classification (NCBI taxonomy): domain Eukaryota; kingdom Viridiplantae; phylum Streptophyta; class Magnoliopsida; order Fagales; family Juglandaceae; genus Juglans; species Juglans regia. The sequence continues at coordinate 17,528,603 of NC_049902.1, read as the reverse complement.
CGCGAAAGCATTTATGAAAATTTATCAAAGTCTGTGCCATAAAAATCATAACTTAAAAATCTCTGTAAATGATCTAGGTCACTGTCACGCCTCCCTAGACTATGTCCTATCTTGCATGTAACACCTGGGTCTAGCAACAAACAGTTTTATAATTTTTTTTTATTATTTGTATGTATGAAGAGCGTAGTTATTTTTTTCAATTATTTTTCTTTATTTAGACTACGGGCTTAAAATCTTTGTTTTGATCGATTATGATTTTTTTTTTGGGCTTGATAATTAAGTTTTCTCTAAAGGGCCATGGTGAGTATTGAGCCGAGAATTTTCTGGGACAAGTTGGATTATTTTTTTAAAATTTGAGTCGTGACCCACTCAAGAAAAAGCCCACACCCGTTATATATTTTGTTCAGACTCCACGTTCCGTTTCTTATTCACTTCATGCACGCCTCTTTCTCTCATCTCTCTAGGGTTTTATTTTTGGTCTTTCAATCGCATATATATTCACATCCTTCGTGCATGAAGAAAATCCAAAATAATGTTGCCGTCTCCTTCCCCATCTCCCTCATGCGCTGAAGTTGCCACCCTCCACAACCTCCATGCAGTTGTTGTCGCTGCCTCCCAATACTTGCTAGCACAACCACACATGGAGTCACCTTTGCACCCCCATTTTCCATCCAACACCCTCACGGAAGCTTAAACGTGTGCGTCACCGCTACCTCTGCGTTACAACCCCCCACAGCACCTTGCACCACCACCGTGATAGCCACTGCTCTACCTTGCTCCTCCGTACCTAGCCACTAATAAGCCTTGGACTTGAAGAGCTCTGTTTTTGCATGCCGAAACAGGGGAAGCATCCCCACCGTGAGCCACAACCTCCGTCTAACAATTGAAAACCACTCTGTTTTTGCATCTCAAAACAGGGAACTTCATCTTGCTCAATGCCACCAGCCACGGCAAAGGGAAGCCCAGCGATGCTGACACCCCAACCACTTCGTGATCTACCGCTGCCCAATCACCTTGTCGCCACCGCATCGTTGCCCTCAGTGAGTATCTCGTGTGGTTTCTCTCCCTCTCTATTTCTCTCTCACGCAACTCTCACTCTCTGTTCTCTCTTTCTCACTCATCAGTCTCTCTCTTCCAGTGCACCGCCGTGGTAACCACCACTGCCCACTTCACCTGACTCCTTCGTAGCTCCACTCTTCATGGTGAACCTCCATTGCGTACGTAGCCTCTGTTTTCATTCAAGGAATTTTGTTTTTACGTGAGTGTAATACTGTAATTGCATGCTTCTAAGCCATATTTTACACTAATATTATTAATTACTTTTTTACCCTTTGAACTGCAAGTTGTGTTAATGTGTTTTAAAATTTTTAATATGTGTTAATAAAATTTTTTTAATCATGATCACAGAAATCGTTTAAGTAATTTAACATGTTATTTAGTAAAGATTTATTTTAAGAGTAAACAATAATGGTGTAATGTTATTTTTACACTTTAGATATGGTTAGTCTATTAAAAAAATAGTTACGGTTTATTTTAAAATATTTTGGGATGATTATATTATCTAGTATTAAACTTTATAGTTTGTTTTCAATAGTAAATAAGTTAGGTTCTAATATTTTTAGTCTGAGAAATTAAGCGAATATTGATGATTTTGAGAAGTGATGGTTTTTAGGATTAAGAGAATTTTAGACATTTAGGAAAAAACAAGTTATTTTAGTATTTCAGGTTTAAGAATCAAAATACTTGTTTGATTGAAATTTATGGAAGTTTCATGACAATTTTATAGGTGACGATTGATTTTTCGTTCAGTACTGCTGTGGAGAAATTATGAAAAGTTACGAAATCCAAGTAAACGGGATTCCTATGCTAGGCTTTACATAAAAATAAAATGGACAGAAGTCAATTTTGGAAAATATGCATGTTTTGTTTTGAAAACAAATTTAAACTACTTCAGTTATTTGTTTTGCATTGCTAATGAGATTCTGTTCAAGAATAAAGTATTTTTCTGGCATGATTGGTGCAGACATGAGCCTATTTTTTACATTTCGTTTATGAATTGTGCAAAAGAGAGCGAATATGAAATTTTGTGCATAAATTATATTTTGTGATCTGATTATGTTCTGTTCTGAAGATGTTCTGTACTTTGATATGATATGAAGTGATTTCTGAAAACTTTTGGCATGACATTCTGAATCTGGATTTGGTTTGTGGATGGTGATATGTTTGACCTACCACGGGTGCTAATAGTGGCTTCTGCATGGGTTGGTACCAATTGTTTTGTTTCTGGTGCACCCACTTTGGAAAACAAAGTGATTTTTCTAGTGGTATTTTCAATGTGCACACTCGAGACTCCGAGAATAAATAAGGGGAGGATTCACATTTTGTTTCTGTTTCGTTAGCTGCCGGGGCTTACACAACCCTAGCACGGAGATTAAACATGGCTTCTGATGTGATATGATGTTCTGGTATGATGGTGGTCAATTATGCTATGCCAAAAGACTTTGATTAAGAATATTTTCTGAAAATTTCACTATGATATTTTGATAACATGTTCTGATTTTGCATTCTAGAAGTAAAAGTAATTTGTTTTACATTCTGAACTTTGTAAATACTCATGTTTGCACACTAGTATATGTTCTATATTTACTGAGTTGTTGATAACTCACCCCTTAACTCCAAATATTTTTCAGATAATTTTGATGGTTCAAATGGAGAACAAGAGTATGAAGTTTTAGCAATATGTGATGATCGTAGTGGAATAAGTGTCTAAGGGTACAAGTGCTTATTTGAGAGTCGTAGTTAGTAAATTGATTTATTTTCGGTTATTTTGATTTGATGAGTTAAAGATATTTTCGAGTTTTTGGAGAGTTTTTAATTTATGTTATTGAGAATTTATTTGTTGTCCCTATGAAGGGACATAGATATTTGGGTTGAATAAATGAATTAATATTTATGGAGTTTCCTGGATTTTATAGTTGTGTCATTAAAGTTGATATTAAGTATTAAGAACTAACTCTTCGGACCTTCGGGATTGGGGTGTTACACTGCAGCTCTAACTTCATAAATATTCTAATTTGGGATGGTTTAAAAACATAAAAATAATCTAAAATGAGTCGATGACTCAGTAAGAAACTCATCATAGCGTAAACATATTTAACAAAAAAAATTTCATAAAATATTTTGCATTGAGAACTTAAAATCGTGACTGTTCATATGTATGATATGACATATGATTGACCTGAATTATTGCATATTTTATATATCTAGAACCATTCTATATTATTTATTTCATTACATTATTATTGGTTTTAGATGGAAAAATGGTTAAGATGAATAAATCTGAGTTGTGATTTAAATTGGTTAATAGCATGATTTATGCTTAATTTTATAACTTGTGATTTAATTGGACAATGTTCATTCACATGCACAATATATTTTTTTTTATATTCTATTCTTCTTTTTATTTTTTTTTATTTTATTTCTTCTCTAATTTTTATTTATTTTTATATAGGCAAAGAAATGCATGAGAAAAGTCAAAGAAAAAGGCAGTCAAAAAGAAGTAAAAAAGATGCCAATCTCTTGGTGTTTGGTTATTGGACGGAAATAACAAAGAAAAAAAAAAGAGAAACACACGCGCACATGCCGCACCGAAAAGAAATAAAAAAGGGAAGGGGATTTTTCATTTGGAGCAGGGACAGAACAACATATTTTCTTTTTTTGGAGACGCACACAGCGCGGCGTGAAGAACCTCGAGATCCAACTGCTGCGCTCCAGCCTTCTCCTCTATTGCCTACCACCTCCATCTCCATTCATTTGGCTTGCTCTTTTTACTTTCTACTATTTATTTAATTTTAATTTAAAATTTGTGATGTATTTTTTAGATATTTGGTTTAGACCTTTGGGCATTTTATTTGTTTTTTATTTACTTCGTGTTAATTATTTTTCTCGCTTCTTTAAGCTTTCATTTAACAGTGATTACAATTGCTATGGATTGATTTTGAAAATTTATGATTTGAATACAAGGATGATCTCTAGAATCTTGATTTTGGGGTTTTTCAATTCTCAGTTCATATTTTGTCAATTACATTCTAATCTAGTTTAATTCTTACCTTAGTTTTATTAATATCTTAATTCCATTTCTATTAGATTGATTAAAGCTTAATTAGGACTTAAATAATTTCAGTTTTATTATTTTATTTTTAGATTAATTAAGATTTTTTAGTTCAGTTGATTCTTTGATTGTTAATTTCAATTTGTTAGTCTATTACATTTCATTTCAATACTCAAAAATCTAAAAATGTGAATCTAGTCCATAAATAGTGCCATTTTCATTCCCGTTGCACTCTTCCATTCATTGCACATACCATCATTTTTATTTTCTCTTTGTAAATATTTTTACCATTTTAAACGAGTTTGATTTTAAGTAATTTTTTCTAAGGAGACGATCTAGGAATTTATTCCTAATTATTACGAAATATCCTCCTGCACTTGGGATAACCTTTGTGCTGGTAATTTATGAGTGAGTCAAGTTTTTGGCGCTGTTGCCGGGGAATAGTTACTGGACGTAAATTTAAACTCGTTATTTTTATTTTTATTCTTTTTATCTCAAATGTTTCTGTCATCTTATCTTTGATTACATGTTTTACTTGTCACCTATTACTCAGTCACTTGAACTTTACTTATGCTATTTGGACTGATGTTTCATGTTATGGATGAGGGACAATTCAAATAGGTTGGTTAGAGTTACATCGAGCACTGAGCTAGAATACATAGTCCAAAGATAGATAACTTTTATATTTTTTCTACAGACGAGGACATTGAAATTGAACAAATCATGACTACACCTACACCACACACTCTCAGGGATTATTTGCAGCCCACTCGCACCACTACACCATCATGCATTATTTTACCTGATGATGCACCTAATTTTTCTATTAAGCATGGCATGATGTCAGTGATACCTCAGTTCCACGGGATGGATTATGAGAGTCCTTATCAGCACTTGATAGATTTTGAGTTGGCCTGTACTAATTTGATCAACAGAGCCACTACTGATGAATTTATTAGACTTTGTTTATTTCCTTTCTCTTTAAAGTATAAAGTGAAGATTTGGTTTAGTTCTTTGCGGCCTAATTTTATCTCTAGTTGGCTGATATGCAGCGTGAGTTCTTACAAAAAAATTTTCCTTTTCAGAGAACTCAATATTTACAAGAGCAGATCAGCCAGTTCAATCAAAAATTTGATGAGACTTTCCAGGCCAACTGGGAATGGTTTAAGGATTTGGTGAACATCTATCCATATCACGGTTTGGAATCCTGGAGGTTGGTGAATTATTTTTACACTGGTCTCACTTCACAGTGCAAGCAGTTTGTTCAGACTATGTGCAATGGAAAATTCTTTAGCAAGAAACCTGATGAACCATTGCCATTTTTTGACTATCTTGCTGAGAGCACACAACAATGGAACATTCGCACTGATCGAGTTTCATTGACAGCACAACCACTGAGGACTCTTGCTGGTGGGGGCATATATGAGCTTAAGGAGGACACTAATGTTCAAGCCCGAATAACTGCATTGACTAGAAGATTAGAGGTCTTGGAGATGGAAAAGGTGAAGGCCGTAAAAACAGTAGAGACATGCTCTATATGCGTTGATTCAAACCACAAGACCCAAGATTTCCCGATTATGCTAGTATTTCAGGAGAGTGGCTCTGAGCAGATGCAATCAGCGAACTAGGTAAATAGATCACAAAATTATCCTTTCTCCAATACATATAATCTGGGGTGGAGGAATTACCCAAATTTCCATGGAGGAATGATCAGCCTGGCCGGTCTCCACCACTTTCTTAGCAGCCATTTCATCAGGCTGCTCCTCAGCACTAGTATCAGCCATATCAGAGTTCTTAGAGCTATCCTTTTATAGCACCTCTAGGATTTCAGCCTCATGTAGCTGCACAGAGTTCTCAGCCTCAATCATCTGCGAAGAAGTCTCTAGATGACAGTATGGCATAGATGGCCAATACACTTCAGTAATTCATGCAGATTCAGGCCACCACAAACAATCAGAACACTCAAGCCATAAATGACTTGCGGGGCACCATCAATAAGATGAGCACGACATTGAGCACTCTAGAGAGAGGGAAATTTCCAGCACAGCCTCAACCTAATCTTCAAGTATACCGGCAACAACAACAACAAGTGCATAATGTCTCAGGGGAGTTTTTTGAGACAGCGAAGGCCGTTATTACTTTGAGAAGTGGAAAGGAAGTTCCCCAACCAGAGATGACTATCGACACACAGGTAGTTGCCCCTACACCTGAAAATGTAACAGAGGCTGTTGAAGCTGAAAAAGAACCAGAGGTAGCGAGACCAGAGCTGAAGAAACTTGTGAGTGTAGATGCTGAAACTAGTAGGGGTACCAACTTGTGGTTCCCTATCCTTAGAGATTGGCAGCTGGCCAAAAGAATAAATACCACACTGAGATTCAGGAGATCTTTAAGCAAGTAAAGATTAATATTCCACTCTTGGATGCCATACAACAAGTTCCTTCATATGTAAAATTTTTAAAAGACTTGTGCACAGTGTAAAGGAAGCTGAATGTAAAGAAGAAAGCTTTCCTAACAGAGCAAGTTAGTGCATTGATATTGAGCGAGACTCATCAGAAGTTTGGAGATCCCGGCTCTCCCAACATTTATATTATGATCGGTGAGTCACGCATTGGGAGAGCTTTACTTGATTTGGGGAGTAGTGTGAACTTACTATCGTTCTCAGTGTATGAGCAGTTGGGATTGAGTGAGTTGAAAAAGACCTCCATCATACTACAGTTGGCTGACAGATCAGTTAAGGTGGCGAGGAGTATTGTTTAGGATGTGCTGGTCTAGGTGGACAAATTTTACTACCCAGTGGATTTTGTAGTTCTTGATATGCAGCAGCCAGCCTCTACTATTTACCAAGCTTCTGTCATTCTTGGAAGACCATTTCTAGCTACGTCAAATGCTTTGATTAATTGCAGAAGTGGAATTCTAAAGCTTACTTTTGGAAACATGGCACTTGAGTTGAACGTTTTCAATGCTTGTAAGATGCCAGCACATTTTGATGACACAAGTGATTTGAATGCTATGGAGAGTTTGACACCAACATAATTTATTTGCTCAACTTTTCCTTTCTCTGATAATGATTCTATTTTTCAGACACCTGAATTTTTACTTGATAAAAAAACTGACCATGTTGATGAAAATGTCTTTGAATTTTTGGACTGTTTTGTAGATTCTTATTTACCACTTGAAGTACAATTTGCAGGCGCAAGATGGAAACCCCAGTTTGAAACTCTACCACCACCAGACATACTTAAATATTCAGAGGAAGAAGTTCCCCAGTTGGAACTAAAACCACTTCCTCAAGATTTAAAGTATGTGTTTCTTGGTCTTGAAGAAGGCATTTTTCCTGTGGTGATTTCCTCAAAGTTAAATCAGAAGGATGAAGCCCAATTGATTGAAGTCTTAAAAAAGTATTGAGGCACAATTGGTTGGACAATAGCCTACATCAAAGGTATTGATGCTGCTGTTTGTACCCACAGAATACATCTTGAAGATGATGCTAGACCGGTTTGTGATGCTCAATGTAGGCTCAATCCTACCATGAAGGAAGTTGTCCAAGAGGAAGTGCTTAAGCTGCTCACAGTGGGTATCATTTACCCCATCTCAGACAGTAAGTGGGTAAGTCCAACTCAAGTGGTACCAGAAAAATCTGGTTTAACTGTTGTAAAAAATGAGTTGATTCCAACTAGAATGGTTACTGGTTGGAGAATGTGCATTGATTATAGAAAACTTAATTCAGCCAGTAGGAAGAATCATTTTCCTTTACCATTCTTGGATCAAATTTTAGAAAAAGTGGCTGGTAATGCATTTTATTGCTTCTTGGATGGATACTCTGGTTATTATCAAATTACTGTAGCGCCTGAGGACAGGAGAAAACCACTTTCACCTGTCTTTTTGGCACCTTTGCTTTTACCAGAAGTCCTTTTGGTTTGTGTAATGCTCTAGCTACTTTTCAGAGATGCATGATGAGTATTTTTTCTGACATGATTGTGGATATTTGTGAAATATTCATGGATGACTTCTCTATTTTTGAGAAATCTTTTGATAGTTGTTTGCATAATTTGACATGTATTCTCCAGTGATGTGAAGAAAAACTTTTTTTACTTAATTGGGAGAAATGTCAATTTATGATTACTCAGGGCATTGTCTTGGGACATATTGTTTCTTCTAAAGGTATAAAGGTCGACTAGGCAAAAATTGAATTAATATCTTAACTTCCTATCCCTAGGACGGTTAAGGATATTTGTTCTTTTCTTGGCCATGCTAGCTTTTATAGGCGGTTTATTCAAGGGTTCAGTTCTATTGCAAAACCTTTGTGCACCCTTTTACAAAATGATATTGAATTTGTTTGGACTTATGAGTGCCAAAAAACTTTTGATACCCTTAAAAATAATCGCTTACCACTGGCCCTATTATGCAACCCCCGCAATGGGATCTACCATTTGAAATCATGATTGTGCAAGTGATTATGCCTTAGGAGCTGTTTTGGGGTAGTGTGTGGATAAAGACCTTTTGTGATTTATTATGCTAGTAGAACCTTGAATGATGCCTAGAAAAATTACACCACTACTGAAAAAGAATTGCTTGTTGTGGTTTTTGCGCTTGATAAATTTAGGGCTTACATTCTTGGTTCTCTTGTTACTATTTTCACTTATCACTCTGCTCTTAAGTATTTGTTGGCTAAGAAAGAGGCAAAACGACGCTTGATTCGCTGGATTTTACTACTTCAAGAGTTCAATATCAACATTAAGGACAAGATAGGAGTTGAAAACGTGGTAGTTGACCACCTCTCTAGATTGTCTTCATCCTCCTCTTCAAATATCAACCTTCCTCTTGATGATAGTTTCTCGGATGAACAGCTGTTTGTGATTAATAGAGCTCCCTGGTATGCTGACATAGTCAACTATCTGGTGACTGAGCAAATGCCTTCTGAATGGTCCACCCAAGATAAGCATCGATTTCTCTCTGAGGTACGACACGTTTACTTTGATGATCCATACATTTTCAAATATTGTTCGGACCAATTGATTCGAAGATGCATTCCTGATGATGAGTTTTCTTCTGTGCTGAGATTTTGTCATATGCGTGCATGTGGTGGTCATTTTTCAGCAAAGAAAACAGCCGCTAGAATTTTGTAAAGCAGTTTTTACTTGCCTTCCATGTTTAAGGATGCTTATAATTTTTGTAAGACTTGTGATCCTTGTCAAAAATTGGAATCCATTAGCAAAAGAGACATGATGCCTCTTTCTCCTATTCTTACCTTAGAAATTTTTTAATGTTGGGGAATAGACTTCATGGGACCTTTTCCAGTTTCCTTTGGAAACACATATATCTTATTAGTTGTGGATTATGTTTCAAAATGGGTGGAGGCCGTCGCTTGCAAAAAAAAATGACCATTGTGTTGTCCTAAAATTTTTGCAATCTCTGTTTACTCACTTTGGCATGCCCAAAGTTATCATTAGTGATGGGGGTTCTCATTTTTGCAACAAACCATTTTCTACACTCATGAAGAAATATGGTATCACACACTGAGTTTCTACCCCTTATCACCCTCAAACAAATGGGCAAGCAGAATTGGCAAACAAAGAGATTAAAATCATTTTAAAGAAAACTATCAATCTTAATAGAAAAGACTGGTCAGTTAAGCTTCTTGCTGCTTTGTGGGCTTATGAATAGCTTTTAAAATTAATCTAAGAATATCCCCTTATCGATTAGTTTATGGTAAAGCTTTTCATTTACCTGTTGATATTCAGCATCGAGCTCTTTTGGCTATAAAGTATGTTAACTTGTCACTTGATGAAGTTTCTGGGTTGAGAAAATTGCAGATCAATGAATTGGATGAAACTCGTCGAGATGCTTATGACAAAGCTCAGTTGGCGAAGGAACGCATGAAAATTCTACATGATCAGAAAATTCATCCAAAGCATTTCACACTTGGCTAGGAAGTTCTTCTTTACAACTCTCGCTTACATATTTTTCCTGGTAAATTGAAATCCCGATGGAGTGGGTCGTACATTGTAAAGATGGTTAATTATCACGAGGCGGTAGACATTGTCAATTCGGAGAATGGCAATAGTTTCACTATCAATGGACAACGTCTAAAGCCGTTTATGAATGTCTTTGATCCACACGAAGAGATCTTGTTTGTGCAAGATTCCAGGGAAGTGTTTTGATCTTTTCCCATTTACAATTTTCTTTATTTGCATTTTTTTTCATTTGTTGTTTTGCTTTGATTTTATATTTCATGTTGATTTTTTTTTTTTTTTGCTTGCATATTCTTGTGCACTTTGTTTTCTTTCGTTCGATTCATTGAGTACCATGTCTCTCACTAGTTGGGGGGTGTAGTGTGTGTGCACAAATATTTTTTAATTAAAAAAAATTGCATTAATGTAATGTGCATTGATACACATATGATTGACACACACTCCATTTATGGTATTTGTGAAATCTGAGCATCTTGGTGGAGTAGTTGTGCGGATAATTTTGTGAAGATTTATTTCCAAACTTAAGTATAGAGCATGATTTTTTATGCATCATACTTTGTTGATGTGTGGCTTTAAACACCGGGATGTTATACTTATTGAGATGAGACTTGGTAAGATTTATATAGAACGAAGGGCAAAATTTGAAGGACATTTTGCACATACTTACAATTGTAGTGTTCCTTATTTACTATTCATTGATTTAACACAGGAGAAGTAAATTGCAGGACTACCGAGCCATGCTTAAAAAAAACGAAAGAAAAAAAAAGAAAAGGAAAAAGAAAAAAGAAAAAAAAAAAGAAGAGATTTGAAAAGAAAAGAAAAAAATAGGATAAATGCAACTTACTGAGCTTTCCTAAGTAAAGGGCTAGAAACAGTTACTTGAGTGTTCAACTTTTAAAAACAGAGATGGCGTGAAAACTGCTAGTCCCTTGGGCTTTGAGGTAGTTAAAATCAACAATGATTAATCTTAAGGTTGAAAAATCCTATGACAAATCATGGCTAGTAATGAGGAACATACAACCAGTTTAGCTCCACACACACATTTGAGTTCTGACATATTTGCCTCAATTCTATGTGAAAGATTCTTGAGATAGTCTTGGTGGGAATAGCCCCTGGGGGTTGAGTAGTAACACGTCACTTTTGTGAGAATTCAGAATTGTGTTTGATTGTTTATGTTTGGATTTCGATCTTTATGCAATATTCATCTCAATTAATTTTTACTATTTTGCTCAAGGATTAGCAAAACACTAGTTGGAGGGTGTGATTGAGCTGAATTATTGCATATTTTATATATCTAGAACCATTATATATTATTTATTTCATTACATTATTATTGGTTTTAGATAGAAAAGTGGTTAAAATGAATAAATCCGAGTTGTGATTTAAATTGGTTAATAGCATGATTTATGCTTAATTTTATAACTTGTGATTTAATTGGACAATGTTGATTCACATGCATAACATATTTTTTTTATATTCTATTCTTCTTTTTTATTTTATTTTATTTTATTTCTTTTCTAATTTTTAATTATTTTTATATAGGCAAAGAAATGCATGAGAAAAGTCAAAGAAAAAGGCAAGTAAAAAAATAAAAAAGAAGTAAAAAAGACACCAATCTCTTGGTGTTTGGTTATTGGACGGAAGTAACAAAGAAAAAAAAAAGAAAGAGAAACATACGCATGCAAGCCGCACCGAAAAGAAATAAAAAAGGCAAGGGGATTTTTCGTTCGGAGCAAGGACGGAACAACATATTTTCTTTTTTTGGAGATGCACACAACGCGGCGTGAAGAATCTCGAGATCCAATTGCTGCGCTCCAGCCTTCTTCTCCATTGCCTACCACCTCCATCTCTATTCATTTGACTTGCTCTTTTCACTCTCTACTATTTATTTAATTTTAGTTTAAAATTTGTGATGTATTCTTGAGATATTTGGTTTAGACCTTTGGACATTTTATTTGCTGTTTATTTACTTCGTATTAATTAGTTTTCTCGCTTTTTTAAGCTTTCATTTAACAATGATTACAATTGCTATGAATTGATTTTGAAAATCTGTGATTTGAATACAAGGATGATCTCTAGAATCTTTATTTTGGGGCTTTTCAATTCTCAGTTCATATTTTGTCAATTACTTTCTAATCTAGTTTAATTCTTACTTTAGTTTTATTAATTTCTTAATTCCATTGCTATTAGATTGATTAAAGCTTAATTAGGACTTAAATAATTTCAGTTTTATTATTAAATTTTCAGATTAATTAAGATTGTTTAGTTCAGTTGATTCTTTAATTGTTAATTTCAATTTGTTAGTCTTTTACATTTCATTTCGACACTCAAAAATCTAAAAATATGAATCTAGTCCATGACTAGTGCCCTTTTCATTCCCGTTGCACTCTTCCATTCATTGCACATACCATCATTTTTATTTTCTCTTTGTGAATATTTTTACTTTTTTTAACGAATTTGATTTTAAGTAACTTTTTCTGAGGAGACGATCTAGAAATTTATTCTTAATTATTACGCGACATCCTCCTGCATTTGGGACAACCTTTGTGCTGCTCATTTTTTAGTGACTCAACATGCATGGCTTATCTTGACTTATCTGATTTATCATGCTAGCCCACACAGTTAACCCTATTTGCAAGGTTGTGCATCGGCCCCACATCCTATGCCTGCAAGGGGAGCTACTAATAGAGCATACTATGGTAAACCACGCTTGGCTTAAGGCTTGCATATCCACCCATAAATAGCATTGGTATCATGCATCTGAATGATCATCTGATTAACTATTATGAGCTCATCTTACACTTGATCTTATGAAAGCTTACGTATCTTTTGCAATGTGAGATGCATGCGATGCATAATACATATATAACTATAATATGCGGAATGAAATATGATGAATGACGTGCCTGCAAATATCATGATATGTGTGGTATGTAAACACTAGCTTCCAAAGAACTAGCTTTAATAATAATATATAACTAGCTAACATATGCTAGTCATAATTTATGATCAAGCTACTTATCTCGTAGTGTTAATCCAATATTTCTCACATGAAATCGATTATGTGACTTTGAATGAGAGAGAAAACGTGAGGGATATTGTGAGAGGAATGAGGCAATCGGCTATTGGCATGGTGAATGCCAACGAGTTTGAGTTCGACTCGGTCACGATCATTCAATAAGAGAGTTTGAATTTAAAAATATGATCTAGTAGTTTATTCAATGTATAATTGACAGTGACTGAGACTACTTAGGGACTTAAATCAGTGATAATTTTGAATTGGAATAAATTTCTAATGACCGATCTTTAAATTCTAAAATGAGTCTAACTAGTTCAATAATAAATGAGATTTAACCTAGTTATGAGCCTAACTAAAACTCCTAATCAATCTCAATAATTTATCGCTTGTGGGCTTATCCAATATGGCCCATTAAATATAATTTTGACCCAGTAAAAATTATAAATATTTTGACCTTAGAATTATTGGGACAAGTTGTTACAAAAGATGAAGAACACTCTATTGGTTTGGTGAAGAAAATAGTTGCGCGTGATGCAAAGTGCAGCTAGTTCAAAATGTAGGCAAGCAAGCACCTTGTAAAAGGCCTAGCAGACATATCCAAGTGCGAGGTGGAGATGAGCGTCTTGCCTTGTGGTAGGCAAGCTAGAAAAGTCACCTACTGTGAAGGTAAGAATGAGGAGATGAAGAGGTCAATGGTTATGATGAGACAAGTGTTACCCGCCTTAGGGGAGCAACGGTCTAGGATAGACTGAAGCATATATGGGAACTTTCTGGAATAACACAAAAAATGCTTAGAAGAGTGGCTGTGTCGTATACAGATGCCCACACTCTATCTGAAGGGTCAAATTTCGAGAAGGTCTACAGAAGGGGTTACGACTCAGTAGGTCATATCATTTGAACCCAGAGGTATGGTCTAACGCCACATTGAAAACCCTCATTCAAGGTAGGATTGAGGAATTGGTAGGCCGTAAGGAGGTGTGGACCATGCCCTGGCCATTTCTCTATGTCATCCTACAGTATGACAGTTGAGGCTAAAGGATTCCAGGATTACATTTCTCTAGGTAACCTTGTATTCCATATCCCAACGCTTCAGAGTCTAGTAATGTGCAATATTCACAAGGGATAATTTCTTTTTCTTTAAGCAATACTATGCACTGAATTAGATATATCAAGAAAACTTTGAAACATAATACATAAATATTAAAGTGATAGACCTTCTTCATTACAACATAAGTCCAAAAGGTATGTAATTATAAGAGTACTGGAGACCGAGCTCCTTAAGTACAAGTAGGAACTAAAGCAACTACTAGGTTAATCTATTGAGTAGCTAGTGCAACTCATTCAAGGATGCCATAATACTAAAGATAAATCAAAGCATTGAGGCCATGAGCTCCGCGTCGTGTTATCGTCGTCTAATCAACCATCTCTAGTCGGTCAACTTCTGGTGCACATCCTAATCCTGGCACATGGTCTACCATTCCGAGAGGATAGTAGTTTGGACTACCACGGTGAGATTTAATTGCAAATCTCCGCAAGTTAAGAGATAACTTAACATACAGGTCAAATAGGCAAGCATGATAATAAAAGAGTTATCATACAGGTCAAATATGCAAGCATGATAATAAAGGCATGAATGCATACATGATCATAAGAAAGATTGACGTGACTTGACATTTAACATGACATGAACTGAAAATACTTGAACTTTAGCAAAAACTAAACTGAAACTAAACTTGACATGACATGAACTTGAACATGAACTGACTTGAACACAAACTGAACGTGTACTTGAGCTTGAACGTGAAATGCATGAACTTGGAATCTTGTTCAATAAACTGAACTTGAGCATGAATTTGAACATGAACTGAACTGAACATGAACTTAAAGTGAAACTAAACATGAACTCTAACAATGAAAATGATTTTGTAAGTTGTTTCCTCATGAATAATGAACAATCAGAATGATTTTGTCCAACAAATTCCGTCAGAGATACACAGACAGTCAAAATGATTACACCATGTATATTTTAAATAAGATACACTAACAATCAGAATGATTACGCGATGAGTACCTAGTAATACTCTGACAATTAGAATGATTTCGCTAGGAGCATTTGAGTAGAGGTATTCTAACAATCAAAATGATTACGCCAGAAGTACATCGCGTAAATTATCAATGAAGATACTCAGACAATCATAGTGATTACCTCACGAGTATCTCAGGCATGACCGATTAAGAAAATATTATTTTCGAGACACACTCTATACTCGAGACGTAACGTGACATGAAATGATAGGACAGATGATGTAACATGATATGAGACGCATGACTTAACATAACATGAAACAAACAAATAGTACGTAATATGGCATAACATGTAACAGACAAACATTATGTGATATGACATAATGTGTAATAGATAATATTACGTGACATGACATAACATGTAACAGACAAACATTATGTGATATGACATAATGTGTAATAGATAGCATTACGTGACATGACATAATATGTAACAGATAATATTTCGCATACATGGAATAACGTGTAATAGATTAAATTACGTGATAGAGTATAATGTGTAATAAATAAATATTGCATGACATAACATATTATGTGACAGATACATATGTCGTGACAAAATATAATATCCATAATAGACATACATGATGTAGCATGGCAGAGCATGGCATATAAGATAACATAAGTACGTAAACAGTAGTTCCCTTACCAATATACATACACAATAATCTGATAATAAGTTAGAAGCTAACCTAAAGTGATTGTCGTGTTTCGTAGAAAGTCTGAAACACAAGAAAATGTAGGTAAGGATTTCTAAATGTTAGAACTTCATCACTAATAATTTAGAAATATGAACAAAATTATCATTTTACCTGTGACGCCCCCAGATTCTGCGAGGGATCGGACGGACATCTGAAGCGTCAGGACATGCAACACAAGGTTACCTGCCCCCGTTCATGACATATAAGATACAATGTTCCTATCATGCACTTAGCATTATGCAATATTTACAGCGGATAATTTTTTTTTTAGCAATACTATGCACCAAACTTATAATATCCCAAATAGTTAAAATATAAATCATGCATACCTGAAACATCCACGATTACAGCACGGGCCTTAGAAGATTGTAATCTCAAAACAACAGAGACCTGACTCCATAATTACAATGCCAAAATATACTATTGGGCTAGTTTGTTGAGTAACTTACGTAACTCGACTAACGATGCCGGAATACTATCCAAAGACCTAAATATGGAGGCTGCAAGCTCCGTATTGCGTCTACGGCGTCTAGTTAACCTCCTCCAGTCTGCCAGTGTCTGCTCCCTGCTCTAATCCTGACACATCGTCTACCATTCGAGGGAATGGTAGCTGGGACAACCATGGTGAGATTTTATTATAAATCTCAGCAAGTTAACAGAAAACTTCCACACAGGTTATTGATGCATGCATGTCAGTAAAAGCATGAATGTATAATCAAAGTCATAAGTAAGCATAGCATAACTTGACATATAGCATGGCAAAAATGACATAACTTGAACTGAAACCGAACTGAAAATCACATGGCTAAAACTCAATAAAACACATGGCTAAAACTCAATAAAACATGGATCTAACCCAAAAACATCAATCTTAGGCAAAACTGAAATCCTCTTGCATAGAAAATCATATCTTTAAAAAAAATACTAAATATCTTTGAAATAACATCCTAACATGTATATAAGAGGCTTAGGATCATCATATAAAAATATCAAAGTCTTTGGAATAAGATTATACCACGAAATATTCAAACCTTCACAAAACAAAAACTGTTTTTCCACTTCCAGTTTTCAAGTTTCTAAATCTAAGGACATCTATCATCAAAAGCTTTATTCATGCAACAAAACCTCAATGAAAATTTATAAACACATGCTAAAAACACTCGATAAAATTTTTGGACCAAGATATGTCCATTAGCTTGGTCAAAAATTCCAAAACATATCATACTCTCTAGTTTCACGCCCAGAATGACCTTTCCATGGTTAAAAATACTTTTGACAAATCAAATGAGCATGGAATGAGACTAATAAGATATCCAAAGAAACTAGACTCAAATAAAAACAACTTTTATCATGGAGTCATTGTAAGATAATACTTACAAAGGATCGAAAATGGCCACATAAAAAGACCAAGAAATATGCCCGAGAGAGCTCTTTTGGGTTTTTCTCTAAGAATGGGGGGAAAGAAGTGATAAAATGGAGAGAAGTGTGTCTTGCATGACTTTAGACTCCTAGAGGGGGAAGTTATGGGCTTGAAGGACCCTTGATTGGAGGTGGCTATGTGGCATAAAGTGGAGAATAGTGAGAGGCATGGGCTGCCTGCAGCAGCTGTGAAAGATGGAGGTTGATGGAGTTGACTTCTCTTCACATCAAGGTACTAATGGGTTGCAGCCATTGGCAGTGGATGGCCTGCCATGTGGGGGACGGAACTTCTTCAAAAAGCTTTGCCAAGGTGGCCAATTTAGTGGGACCCAACCAAGTGGGCTTCAATTTGGGGGTTAAAGGGGGTTTGGTTAGGGTTTGAGATGCTATCAAGCATAAAACCAATTTTTCTTGGCCCAATCAAATTTCCAAGGTTTAAAAGGTTGGATAATGATGTCATAACAAGGATTTGATTAATTAATAGCATGTGAAAGTGATTTAATCAAGTGGTTAAACACAATGCTAGAAATCGAGTTAAAAGGGTCTGGAGACCAACTTTAGGGTTTGGGGAAACCATTTAGGATTTCGGTTTCAACCAAGCTTTTGGGGTTTCAATTGGATTCCAATCATTTAGGGTTTTTCTAGGGTTGAAACCCTCTTTGGTTTGACACAATTTGGTTGATCAAATGAAACAAAACTTTGCTTAGGTGGCATGATCTCACACATTGACTTCCTTCACAAATCTATCTAATGGTTCCTCTTTGTGCCAAGTCTCTAATATTATTCACTATGTGTGGCTAAGATCTTACCAAGTGTCCAAATAAAACTTCTCTAACCTAATTTGGACATTCCACACTGTGATTTTGAAAACACTACACTGGGTGCACTTATCGAGGTTACTATTCACTCCAAAAAATGCATAATAAACTTAGTACTGAAAAATTTTAAATATTCATATTAACCTATAGTGAAAATATTTTACCAAAATTCAACCCCAAAGTGCCCCTAAAAATAATTTTACAATTTTGAACAGGCGTTTCGTCCGGAATTATGAAAAAGGGTTATTGCGCCATAAAATCCTAAATAATCAACTAAGTCTAATGGGGTAGAACAAAACACATTCTGATACTTTTAACTTCCTCAAATAATTAAACTCATAGTTCTAGCACCATAATGAGTGATAACACTGATTATGATGACAAACTAAAACCTGAGCGATTGGTCGATTCGTAAAAACTTATGGGATTTTCACGAGATTCCTAAAGTCAATAGAAATTCCACCAACGAATTTATAGCAGGCTGTTACATCCTCCCCTCCTAAAAAAAAGATTTCGTCCTCGAAATCGATGCAAGTACAACCATAAAACACGCTCAAAAGAAGAAGTTGCTTACCAACCTATTGTCCAACATTGGATGCCTCATCACTCTCATGGGGCAGGTAACGTTCTTCTTGAGGTAATGCCTTCCTCTCGTAGTCAACACTATTCTTACCTATAATCATCACATGGTTACACAAAATAATTACCACTATAACATAAGGGTATAACACTCCCAAAGGTTATTGCCTAAGCTTAATGACTTCTAGGTTGACCTTTTAGGATACTGAATCCTTGCTTAGATGAAATCACTATTCTCTTTACTATTCAAAGAATTATCCACAACGTATATATACCTACCATTCTTAACTCTCTCTCTCTCAAATCATATAAATTAGTATTGGAATCCTTCCACAAAGTAGGTCAAGTCGTACTAGCATACTCTCTAAATCTAAAACTTCAAGTATTCACGCAGTTCAATTTCAAAGAATTTAATCCATCAGTACTGAATTCACTTTTTCTATTTCCTCAAGGATTCTATCTGCCTAGGACTAACTTACTCCTTCATAATCACCATGAATCGTTCATCCTCCTAGGTGGTACCTCAATAAACGATCAACTATTAACCTCAACTCAAGACTTTCTCTCTTATGATTGGCATAACTCTTCTATCCATCATAAGCCACCTCTTATTCTGACTCTAAAAGAATGGATATGGTCCTACTGTTCACGTCAATCCTCAAGACCAAGATTTACTACTCATATAAAAGTCTCAAATATAATGGTGATCTACGTTTTCCACAAACACAATGCTTTACCAAGAACACTTAATGGTAGTTGAATAAAACTACAATCATAAGCGAATCCTACTACGGCCAAAGCCTCTCCCAAGCACTTTACTCTTCCGGACACAAATTTCTTTGGATCCTCAAAATCAAGACAACTTCAAATATACGAAATACAAATTCATCAACCTTTAATATCATTCTTTCAACTGCTAAAGGGTATTCTACATCTACACTGATACGAACAATAATAATCTTAATGAGAATTGTTACTCTTACCACCTGGGTAGCAATTCGGCTTCCGAACTAAACTCTTGTGTAATACCACAATCACTAAAGACAGGGACTCACTTGAATCAATAGCGTACAAGTTATAAACTTCAATGACTTGACATAAATGGATATGGAATAACATTCTACCTAAGAAGTTTTCTGTTTTTATGTGGAAGGCGTGGAATGGAGCTCTAGCTGTTGATGATAATATTAGGAGGATTGGAATTCCACTAGCATCGAAATGTAATTGTTGTAAGAATGTGCAGTATGAAGATATCAATCATGTTTTATTTGAAGGGGAGGTTGCAGCTGGGATTTGGAAGAAATGTGGTGCTCTGTTTGGGATACAGGTTGGAAGATTATGGCGTGAAACATGTATTAGCTGGTTTCGGAGAGCCTCAAATTCATCTCAAATTGGTGTTATACTTGGTTTATTGCCTACTATAATTTCGTGGAGATTATGGGGAAGAAGATGTTCTGCTCGAATGGAGAATAAATTGGAAACAAGTCAGGTGATTTGGCTTTCTATCAAGCACTGGGTAGGCGTTCGTGGTCAAGGAATGACTAGGTTTAAAAAATTTAATCAGCATGATGCTTACATTCTTGGGTGTCTAAATGTTAATCCTATCCCTATTCAACATCATCCAATTCATCTCATTACTTGGTCTAAACCACTACTTGGTAGAGTTAAGTTAAATACAAACGGGAGCTGCCTGGGTAACCCAGGTATTTCTGGTGCAGGAGGGGTTATTCGAGATATGCAGGGGTCTGTTTTATTGGCTTTTTCAATGAATTTGGGATTTGGTGATAGTACCAAAGCAGAACTACGGGCATTATTGGAAGGGATAAAACATTGTAAAGAATTAAATTTGTCTGTTCTGGATATTGAAGTGGATTCACAGGTGGTTCTGTCGTGGCTGCAGAAAAACAGGTGCGGAATATGGTATTTGGAGGACTTCTGGGAGGAGATTCAGGAGCTGATTAAAGATATGGATTACAAAGTTTCTCACATTTTTAGGGAAGGGAATGCTGTTGCGGATTGGCTTGCTCAGTGGGGGGCAAGAGTGGGTGATGCGGAATGGAGAAATACGTCGGATGCACCTGCTATGCTGCGGGGTTTAATAAGGATGGATAAATGGGGCATTGCTTCCATTCGGTGCAAATCGCATGAGGTTAGGTGTTAATCCACTAGGGGATGCTGTGAGAATTGAAGACCTTTTTTGTGTAGTGTCTATGTTGGGAAGGGGGTAGCAGAACTCTCCAATTCATCATATGATTTGCGACGAGTCTTTGCTGTTGGGTAGTATTTTTTTGTGTTATTCATTAGGCCTGTTTAGACGGTTTTTTCTTGGTTGTTTGGTTAATTGTTTTATTATTATTGGTTGGTCTTGAGAGTTTTTTGGTAATTGTAACCACGGTTTTCCTCCGCCACAAGTGAGGGATCATTAATAAATTCGGGCAGGGGTCACTCTTGGACATGTGATTCCTTCTCTTTAATTAAAAAAAAAAAATGACTTGACATACCCCAAAATAACAATAATGCTACAATACAATCAAATGCAATCAAATCAACCTTACATAAACTTAACAATACCTAGGTCATAGAAAAATACCAGTGACGGTGCCAGCTTCCTCAGTTCTTGGGGCGTCAGCATCTGCGTCTCCCTGAGTGACAACATACACTCTCATGGGCATGTGCTGCCATGGCTTTGGTTTGCAGCCTCTGGTGAGAGAAACTCCCTTTTCTTTCATTCCTCAACGCAACACTGGGGTAGTCTTTGATCATATGACCAAGTTGGCCACACCTGAAACAAGTTTCCAATGCGATTCCGCACTTGCCTCCATGGTGTTTACCGCACTCTCCACAAGGTGGCAATGTGATCTGCATTGAGCTCCCAGTCTCAATGCCTTTTCTTTTATCTGATCTAATAAACATCTTCTTCCTTTTCAAACTTTCTTCAGCAGCATATGATCAAGTCCTATTTCTTTCTGAAATGATCAAGGTAGTTGAACCCTTCGGCTTTGCCTCTGCTATCGCGGTCACGTTTACCAACTCTTGGTAATTCTCTATTCTTAGGCAAGCTACTTGGTTACGGATCCATGACTGAAGTCTAGCTTGAAGCTTTTGTGCTTGCATCCTTTGAGTAGAAATCAACTGTGGTGCAAACCTTCCTAACACCACAAACTTAGCGGCGTACTGCTCTACAATCAAACTGCCTTGAGTTAATATCGTGAACTCCTGCACCTTCAGCTGTTTGACAGAATCTGGTAAGAATCTGTAGTCAAACTCTTCCTTAAATCTCTCACATGACAGTGCAACCAAACTTCCTAGTTCCCTAACTAGAAGTTGCCTTCACGTATCCCACCATATTCCAGCTTCTCCTTGGAATAAATATCCAGCATATAAAACCTTCGAGATCCTTAATCAATTTCTTAGTCCTCAGTGACTCTTCATTACCAGAAAAGTTTGGACAACGATGGATCAAAAATTTCTCACATAGACAACCCCTGACTTCAGATCTAGGTATGTGCGCTTGCTGCTTGTGATACCCCGCTCCTTCTTCTTACATATGCTTCTTCCTTCTGACATATGTTTCGTCTTTATGACGTAAGCAAATCCCGAAGGCAGAGATTATGTGATCATCTGCCCTTCTCACTAGCGACTGCGAGCCGCATTATGCATGTCGAACCATGATGGCGTGTCTCGAAGATATCGTGTGACTTCTATGGCACGCCCAGTGTTTTAAATATGCTGAAAATATTTATAAGGAGTATTTCCATTGTTATTGAATTAAGATTTGATCTTAAATACGACAATCATAATATTATTGAAGAGCTCCAAAAATATTATAATTGCCGAAAATCATTTTAATATTATTATTAAAATGATTTCAATTATTTAAGATATTATGAGATTTAAATTATGTTAAGAACTTTTAAATGGTTTAATCCTTTTAAATATGTTAAGTGAGACTTCATCATTTTATTAATGATGAAGAATATTATTTTATAAACTAAAGTTAGTTTAAAATAATATTTACCTTAATTCCTCTAAGTGCTTTTAATTAAGTTAATAGTTAATGCATTTTGAATCAGTATTTTGATTCCTCATCGTTAGATCATTACTTGGATCCCTAGATGAAGGGACTGGGTTAAATACCCAGACCCCCTCTCTTTTCCCCTCATTTCCCCCTAGCTCTCTCTCTCCTCCCTCTCTCATTCGGCATATGCAGTACGCGATCCACCCCCCCACCCGAACAGCTCAAGGCCTCAACCAGGCACCGCCAGCTCTCACCGCAGCCACCATTGGCCTCCTCTCCCTCTGGCGAGCCCATCCACGGCAGCCCCTCTCCCTCACGCTCCCTCTTCCTCTCCGTTGGAAGTGCAAGGCCTGAATGGGCTTGCTATCCTTAGCGCCACCGTGCGCCTCCCTCCAACGCCACCACCTCCACAGCAGCTTCCTCTGCCGCCGACCACCACCCTCTAGCAAAACTAGCACCTCCCATGCAGCCACCTTCCCCCTCCATTGCACACATGCACGCACAAGGACACCCACGCACGACTTCACTGTGCGCGGCCCCTAGCGCCGCCGTGTGCAGCACCCATGGCCACCTAGCAACACCATGGTTCCTTCTCGAGCTCCTCCACATGACCCATGGCCAGAAGCCCCCTCCTCCACCTCATGGTTTCTCCCTCTCTTACGCACGGGTTGCATGCCGTGCACTGCCACCCACGGTTGGTAACCACCACCTCCAGCCTCCTCAGGCCGCCACCAAGCCAACCCAACCTCCCATGGTCCCGATCTGCCACCCACAAAAGCACACTCTCTCTCACTCTCCCACGACTTCTCCTCCACGGTATGGCCAGATCCGCCACCGTGAGACACCGTGGCGCCACCACGAGATCCACCTCACCTCTCTTAGCCAAGCCCTAGGTCCAAACCACCACTTTATGTGATGGGTAACCACTGCACGTGATGGACAGTCACTACGTGTGATTGACCGCCACTACACATGGCTAGATCCACCGTATTATGCTCTTCACCGCCATCACAAGGCCACCACGAGCCCTTCCAAGACCACACCTAGCTATCCAAACGGCTAAACAATTAATGTACGTGGGTTAGCCGCCACATACGACTCTTCTGACATCATCAGCTATAACGGTCAACGAGCAACACACGGGTTATCCCATCGATGGTATAACTCTCTATCCCTCATAGTTATGTTGGATATTGATTAGTTGACTGGGTTGTGGACTGTGATGTTAGTATTAATGGAGTTGTGGTATTGTGATGTGGTGTTGTGTAACAAAGTGTTGGGCATTATGTGTAGTGAAGTGTTGGGCTTATCTATGTTGTATGGAGGTGCATTGTGCCGTGTAGTGTACTGTGAAGTGTTGGGCGTAATTGGGAAGTATGCTGTGTAGTGTTACGGATTGTGTTGTAATGGCGGCGTAGTGTATGTGGAATGGGAAGAGTACACGCTGAGTATACTCTGTGTGGGGTATGGTATATGAAGGGGGTATATGTGGAATGTACTCCATATGACGGATGTGCCATACTGATGATGTGGTGTGGTATGTATGAATGGAGTACATGTGGAGTGTACTCTGTGTGATGGAGTGATGCTCCATATGACAGGTACGCCATAGTGGTAATGTGGCATATGTGGAATGGGAATAGTACACGCTAGGTGTACTTTATGTGTGGCGTAATGTGAGACAAGGAGAGTATATGTAAAATATACCCTCCTGGTGTATTGTGGAACGGGATGAGTACAAGTGGAGTGTACTCAGTGGCGTAGTGCGTGTAAAAGGAGTACATGTGGAATGTACTCTATGTGGTGGACAATGCACCATATGGCGTGTATGCCATAGTAGTGATATGGCGTAACATGCATGGAGTATATGCAGAGTGTATTCCATGTAGTGGAATGTACTCCATGTGATGGTGAGATGCACCATATGACGTGTATGCCATAATGGTGATGTGGCGTGTTGTATATGTGGGCAGTACATGTGGAATGTACTCCATGTGATGGTGAGATGCACCATATGGCGTGTATGCCATAGTGGTGATATGGCGTAACGTGCATGGAGTATATGCAGAGTGTATTCCATGTAGTGGAATGTACTCCATGTGATGGTGAGATGCACCATAAGACGTGTATGCCATGATGGTGATGTGGCGCGTTGTATACGTGGGGAGTACAAGTGGAATGTACTCCATATGATGGTGAGATGCACCATATGGCGTGTATGCCATAGTGGTGATATGGCGTAACGTGCATGGAGTATATGTAGAGTGTATTCCATGTAGTGGAATGTACTCCATGTGATGGTGAGATGCACCATATGACGTGTATGCCATAATGGTGATGTGGCGTGTTGTATATGTGGGGAGTACAAGTGGAATGTACTCCATGTGATGGTGAGATGCACCATATGGCGTGTATGCCATAGTGGTGATATGGCGTAACGTGTATGAAGTATATGCAGAGTGTATTATTCCATGTAGTGGAGTGACGCATCATATGGCGGATATGCCATAATGGTGATGTAGCGGGATGTGTATGAATGGAGTACATGTGGAATGTACTCCATTTGATGGGTGATGCACCATGTGGTGGATATGCCATAATGGTTATGTGGCGTAATGCATGGGGATGGAGTACACAATGAGTGTACTCCATGTGATATAGTGATGTACCATATGACAGGAATGCCATAGTGGTGATGCGGTGTGGTATGTATGAAGGGAGTATACGTGGAGTGTACTCCACGTAGCAGCGACACTCCGTGTGGCATGTCGTAGAGATAAGGATGGTTATGTGATTGATGGGCGTGGAACATGATGGATAGTGTCAGGAACTGTGGAACAGTGTCCCGAATTAGTTATGGCATAGCCTGTAGTCTGAGGTGACAAGTGTCACTGTGATGGACTTAGGGCTAGGAGTATGCGTGAAGTAGCGGAACAAGTACAAGAGTGCGCAGCGGAAGCATGACTAAGGAATGTCACGGAGTGACATGACTACTGACAGTCGTGCTTGTGATGGGCAAAGTAGTGGAATAAGTGTAAGAATACGCAGCGGAAGCATGATTGGGCAACGTCACAAAGTGACGTGGTTATTGGAAGTCATGCTTATGATGGGTGAAGTGTTAATGTATAGGAATGGCGTAAAGGGAACGTGATGAGATGTCACGATATGACGGGAGTACGTGAGGAACCGTACTCGTGATGAGTCAAGAGTTGACGTAGCAGAATGTTGGGTAACGTGACAAGGTCATGGTATAGCTTGGGTGTAATCTCGGGCTATGTGACATGACATAAGGTGTAGTTGTGAATGGAGTCTTATCATATTAAGTGTTGGGATAAACTGTCAAAAGGGACGGATAGCATGAAGAGTCATGCTAGCCGGGTTAAGAGAAGATTGGTATCGGAGTATGGTTCTTGTCCCTACGAGCAGGTGATCAACGTGTTATATATGTTGATCTTAGGTGATAAGGGGTAAGGCACATGTGTAACATGGTGAGACACACGTGTCGAACGGATTCACCATATGTAATGGGTAATCTGTCCTAAGTACAGTTACAGTACTTGAGCCTCAGAGTTGGCTTAGAGCCGTGTGCTTGTATGGATGGGAATGAGGATTTAGTATGGGCTAAGGTGCATGAAGGTAGGGACGGGTGCATCGTTAGGATTGAGATGCGTGATTCCATCGGTCAGAATCATGCATCGGAATGTGGTTGTAAGAAGAGTAAGACGAATGTCTTAATGTCTTAATCCTAAGGTGAATAATGGGTTCACCTTAGTTGATGAGCAATCGAGACAAGACTTTGAGTTGGAAGATATGGTGACCGCAAGTGGTCCCTGAAGGGTTTAACATAGTAAAGGGCACGTAAGTGCATGGGATAGAAGGAGAGTGTTCCAAGTATAGCATAGTTCTATTTCTAGTTTAAGTTACTTATGCATTAGATAGAAAATGATGTTAAGATATGTGCACGCATGTAGGTTGCCATCTGACAAGCACATGAATGGACTGAATAACATGCAAGTAGCATGGAGTCCAGGTAAGTGTTACGTTCATACTCTTCTAGAGTCTTTATAAGACAAAAGAAAATGAAAACGAAAGCTTTTCCTTTATGACGCTTCAAGAAAAGACTAGAGACGTTTTAAGAAAGAAAATGCTAAGTGTTCAAAGGTATAAGTATGTACGGCCCCTCCTTGGCAGCCTCTTTTTACGCAACCAAAGTATTAATTGTACGCATGTGAATGGATGAATAACGCCGTATCTATTGTATGTATTTTATGAGAAAATCCATAAACTGATGAAGATGCATGAAAGGCATGAAAGCAGATGCTTTTGTGAATCCTATGAACCGACGCTCTCATGTGCGCCCCGAGGTAACGCTCGTGGATGCCATGATTGATGACGTTCAAGGTGACGCTTATGGATGCCACGAAAGCTGACGTTTAAGCCCATGTATGTTCTTAAATGAAGTTTTCCACAAACGAACCGTTAAAGAAAGGATAGAACTGAAATGAACTGAAAGACGAAAAGACCATTTTCCGGCTTACGCCCCAGACGATATTTTTTCATGAAAAGAAATGTTTTCTCATGAAAAGAAAGGACTGTAAATGAAAGAACGAACTGAACGAAAGCTTAAGCTCTTTCGAGATGACATGAACGAATGAATGCATGAATGAAAAGCAAGAAAGAAAGAAATGAAAGCATGAATGTATGAAGACACGTAACGGCCACATGAATGAATTAAAGGGTACCAATGAATGGGCAGATTGCAATGCCAGGTAAGTAGTACTGGAAGTGCACCCAGTCCTGCCCCTATGCAATGCCACGGGCGGAAACCGGGTCCAAAGGAAGACCGCTAACCCCAAACACACGGGGTGTAACAGTGTGTACTGGCCTATGAAAGTGATAAGAACGAATGGATGTATGCATGCATGTACGAAGGCACGAATGCACGAATCTTTAAGAAATGAAGGCATTGATGGGGGACACGTTTTAAAGAAAGGAAAGCCTTTTAAAAAGAAAATCCCCGTTCAATGAAGTTTTCAAAAGAACGCACATATGCACGTAAACATGCACTCACTCTTGAGTAAATGAAGGCACTGACGGGAGAAACGTTTTATGAAAAGGATGCCCATGTTTAAAAGAGAAAAACCCCATCCGGTGAAGTTTTCAAATGAACACACGTAAGCACGTATGCATGCACGTAATAGTATGTACGAGTGATGAATGCATGAATGAAAACCTATGTTGTTATATTTTAACTATATGAAGTAATGCTTACGAGCCTTCGACTCATTTTAGTTTTTATGCATGTCCCTCCCCCCACAGGAACTACATGATCGGGACGGACATAGCCCATGGGGAAGAGCACAGAAGTCTAGGCACGAGTTTTAAACGTATGAGAGGCCTTTTTATTATAAGATTTATGTTTTCTGAAGTAAACCTCTTTTATCCCAAAGCACATTTTAATTTATAAACGTGGAGTCTCGCACCCTGGGTATGCAAGTGAAAAGTTTTAAATTGGATGGTAATTCCTGTCGTCCTTTTATAAAAATATTTTGAAAAAAGTCCCACCACAAGGACGAGCATTACACTGCTGTTGCTATTGTCTAAGCATGTCAGCCAGTAGACGTACAACTTCAACTAATCCTCTATCCATCGAGGGATTCCAATTCTCCTGATTTGTGGCTCCCTCAGGGTTTTGAGGTATCCTATAGCGAGTCATGTGTCACTTCTTGAAAAACACTAGTTGATATGAACCCGTGGGAATGAAATCCCTTGAACCCACAATCAATTCGAAAACTCCCCAAGAAAGCCAAAATCAAGTCAAGGATGAAGAATCTAGACCGATCTTTAAGAGTAGGCCCACCTTGGTTCCTATCACTAGTACTTATGTTACAATCACGTACTATCTCTCATATTTCAAAAATTTCAAGCCTAATGAAGACTAAAATCTTAAGTCAAATATTTGGTGCATTTCCTAAGGACATGTGGATTTAAACCCAGAGACGTATTGCTCTGATACCACCCTGTGACGCCCCCAGATTCCGCTTGGGATCGGACAGACATCTAAAGCGTCGAGAAATGCAACGCATGGTTACCTGCACTCGTTCATGACATATAAGATGAAATGTTCCTATCATACACCTAGCATTATGCAATATTCGCAGAATATAATTTTTTTTTGAGCAATACTATGCACCAAACTTATAATATCCAAAATAGTTAAAATATAAACCATGCATACATAAAACATCCACGATTACAGCACGGGTCTTAGAAGACTGTAATCTCAAAACAACAGAGACCTGACTCCATAATTACAATGCCAAAATATACTATTGGGCTAGTTTGTTGAGTAACTTACATAACTCGACTAACGATGCTGGAATACTATCCAAAGACCTAACTATGGAGGCTGCAAGCTCTGTATTGCGTCTACGGTGTCTAGTTAACCTCCTCCAGTCTGCTAGTGTCTGCTCTCTGCTCTGATCTTGACATATTGCCTACCATTCGGGGGAATGGTAGTTGGAACTACCACGGTGAGATTTTATTACAAATCTCAGCAAGTTAACAGAAAACTTCCACACAGGTTATTGATGCATGCATGTCAGTAAAAGCATGAATGCATAATCAAAGTCATAAGTAAGCATAGCATAACTTGACATATAGCATGACATAAATGACATAACTTGAACTGAAATTGAAACTTTGCTTGACGTGACATGGCATGTATGTGAACTTAAAACATAACATGGACTAGCAACATAGCATGAACGTGAACTTGAAACATAACATGGACTTGAAACATAGCATGAATGTAAATATACATAATTTGAACATGAATTTAAACATAACATGAACCTAAGCATAACATAACATCAAGGTGAACTTAAAACATAACATGAACGTGAACATGACAAAACATGAATGTGAACTTGAACATAATATGAACCTGAGCATAACATAACATCAATGTGAGCTTAGAACATAACGTGAACGTGAACATGAACATGACATAACATGAATGTGAACTTGAACATAACATGACGTGAAACATGACTTGAATGTGAAATACATGAACTCAGAATCTTATTCGATGGACTTAATTAATAAAGTGACCATACAGGTGCTAAACGGGTCCTCTTGAGCCGTGTGTCCCTGCCGATTACCGCATCACAACATAGGTGTCTATACTAGATGTGAGTGCGTTAATACGTACTCCACAGTTGTTGTAGCCCCACGTATTCTACATGTCACAATTGTTGTGTCTCACGTAGTGTATGCTCTACAGTTGTTGTGATCTCTTAAATTGTTTGTGCCACACTTACTGTGAACACACGTAACATAATGTGTGGCTCCATCGGCGTTAGTACCTAGCGTGCTCCGGTGATCAGCTAGTTAGGCCCCATTCGCAACCTGTTGACTGTACTTCGTCAACCCAGGAAATTTCACACCTATTTAGACACTCCATCGTGAACAAATGAGTTCCACTAGGATATTACCCCATTCTAGCGCTTAGGTTTGTGATTGACATGAATAACTTAACAAGCATACATGACAGTTCGTAACATGACGTGACATGAACGTGACATAAACGATAGAAGTCCTGACGTAGCGTAATGTGACATGAATGTAAGATGACAGACATGACATAAAATGTAACAGACAATATTTCATAACATGGCATACATGTAACAGACAATATTTTGTAACATGTGGAAGTGAATATTATGTGACATGACATACATGTAACATATAGCATACATAATATGACATACTTGCAATAGATAGTAACATGAGGAAGAATATATTGTGTAATAGATAAATATTTCGTGACAGAATAATTCGTGTAATAGATAAACATGTGATGACATGGCATATATATCAACATACGAACATAAATTGTAGTTCACTTACTGATAGTAAGTTATGAACTAACTTACCTCGATCGTCTCGTTGTATGAGATTAAAGCGTGAAACACGAGAAATTGTAAGAAGATATTCTAAAAGTTAGAAATGAATTATTAACAATTAGAAATGAAAAAAGAGGCAACTTAGAGCAAAATTACCATTTTACTCTCTACATGTGAAAAAATGACCATTTTACCCCTAACTTAAAGATTTCACATCCTAACTCAAAAAATTACCAAAATTTACATTCCTCATGTAAATTTTGTCCTAGACTCAAATAACAACTCAGAAAAATTTAAAACCAATCAAAACTATGGAAAACTGACAATGGCCAAAACATACATAGGCCATTTCTCTTGATTTTGGTTGCAATTTCTTCCATCTTCAAAACTCATGATTAAACTAAAATTTTGCAACAAAGATCTTCCTATCTTAAGTTTTAAAAAACACTTAAAATATCCATTAAGAAAATCCCAATAATCAACACCAAACTTTTTGTAACAAGACACAAACTTTTTAACAAAAATAAACCCTTAAATCACAAGTTTTGACCTTAATAAAAACATCTCCAAGAATTCAAGAAAAAAAACAAATCTTATTTCTAACATATTCATAACATCATCCTAAGATGAACCATGCTTAAAATTACCAAACAAAAGCTCCCAAAAATCACAAAACAACACTTGGAGTTTTTGCTTTTAAACTTAGTCCAAAACACAATGCTAGAAATCAGTTAAAAGAGGGTTTGGAGACCAACTTAGGGTTTGGGGAAACTGTTTAGGATTTCTGTTTCAACCAACCTTTTGGGGTTTCAATTGGATTCCAACCATTTAGGGTTTTGCTAGGGTTGAAACCCTCTTTGGTTTGGCACAATTTGGTTGATCAGATGAGACAAAACTTTACTTAGGTGGCATGATCTCACACATTGACTTCCTTCACAAATCCATTTAATGGTTCCTCTTGGTGCCAAGTCTCTCATATTATTCACTATGTGTGGCTAAAATCTTGCCAAGTGTCCAAATAAAACTTCTCTAACCTAATTTGGACATTCCACACTGTGATTTTGAAAACACTGGACTAGGTGCGCTTATCGAGATTACTATTCACTCCAAAAAATGCATAATAAACTTAGTACTGAAAAATTCTAAATATTCATATTAACTTATAGTGAAAATCGTTTACCAAAATTCAACCCCAAAGTGTCCCTAAAAATAATTTCAGAATTTCAAACTGACTTTTCGTCTGGAATTATGAAAAAGGGTTATTGTGCCATAAAATCATAAATAATCAACTAAGTCTAATGGCGTAGACCAAAACACATTTTGATACTTCTAGCACCATAGTGAGTGATAACACTGATTATGATGACAAACTAAAACCTGAGCGATTGGTCGATTTGTAAAAACTTATGGGGTTTTCACGAGATTCCTAAAGTCAATAGAAATTCCACCAATGAATTTCTAGCGGGCTGTTACATTACCCCTAACTTAAGGATTTCACATCCTAATTCTAAAAATACCAAAATTTATATTCCTCATGTAAATCTTGGCCTAAATCCAAATATAAAATCAAACAAAATTTAAGAAAAATCATAAGTATGAGAAATATACTTCGGCTGAAACACCGCTAGGTCATTTCTCTTTGAGTTTTGTTGCAATTTTATCAAACTTCAAAACTTATGCATAAACATTGAAACATAGATCTTTGCATCCTATACTTAGAAGTATACTGAAAAAAAAATCTACAAAAATATACTTCATATAAAGACAAAACTTTCTAGTAAAAAGATCCAAACTTTTTAACCAAAACACAAACCCTTAAATCTCAAGGTTTTGACTCTTTTTAAAAAATTTCCAAGAACTCCAAAATTGAAAACTTTCTTCTAACAAGTATATAACACACTCCTAAGAACTAACATGCTTTGAATCAACAAATACAAATTAGCAAAAGTCATTGTTAACATGCTTTGAACTAACATACCTTTGGGCCAGGCTTTGAGAACTCAGGTCTTCCGAAATGAGCCTACAAAAGATGGGAGAGAATGCAACTAGGAGAGGGCGGCCTTGGGGTTGGGGAATCTCCGATCCCAAAGTTAGTAAGTATTCTTGAAAGTTTGTAAATAAGCGAGAGATTTTTCGAATTAGAGAGCTTTCTTGTACCCGGAGCTTGCTATTTATACCGTGGGTTGGGGGAGGTGTAGATCATATTTGTCTCCATGGAGTTCGTGCATCTTTTGTTGTTTATGGCACCATAAATGTGACGTGTAGCTCGGTAGTAGTGCCATTAATGCAGCATGATTTCCTAGCTTTGCGTCTATCCCTTGTGAGTAGTAGATGATCTGATATTGATGGATCGAGGGCCATCCACATTTCTCGTTGTGCTTTGTGCAGTTCTCTATGTTCTGAACGCGACCGTGGGATGTCAGACTGTAACAACCCGATCCTAAGATTATGCCATAAGATAAGTTTTATGTATTTCTCTTCTAACTATAAATATTCTATTATTATTGAGTTATTGAGATATTTTTATTATGGTAGGATATTTTATAGCTCTTATTGGTTAGCACTATTGTAGTTATGGTAGGCACTATTATTTTCATGTCAATATCAAAATAATAGTTAAATGGTTACTTTAGATTATGACACCTAACTCTAGGAATTTCATGTAGTACGGATATCTAGAATTTTATGAGAATTATGTGTACTAGAGTTACGTGTCAAGTTGGTTATGACAGTGTAATTGATTGAGGGAAGGTGAAGTTGAGAAACTTTTACTTTTAAAGATTGATAGTATATCTAGTTCATGAGAATGGATGGAGATTGAATTATATTTGATGGATTCTTATTTAAGGAAATTAGAAAATGTAATTAGTAGGTTTTGGAGTTATGGCGAAAATTTGCATATGGTGATTGGTATTTCATGACTATTGATGGAAAGTATATTTTGCTCTTTAAGTAAGGTGATTCTCTCGTCTAGCATGAATGGTGAACAAAAGATCTTTGAAAAATGTCGTATCGGGGAATTATTTAGCATTAGAGCTATTGAAAGAAATTGTGGAGTCAATAGATTTTGAGGCGAGAGAACTTAAGGTTTACGAGTAGAAGATGATTTAAGTACACGTATGCCTTAGACATGCACATTAAAGTTTTAATGATTAGGTCGGCATTATTAGAGAATGTCACGAGATGTGGAGGTGATCTGGAAGTTTAATTGATGTTGCTATGCTTATAATTGGTGATGTAGGCCCATAACCATAGGCCCATGATCATTGTGGTATTTCATTTTTAAGAATTTTAGAATTGAGATATTTAGAGACTCCGAACTTGGAGAGTTGCTATTTATCTGAGATTATTAATATATGAGGCGATTTAGTTATCCTTTTATGCGAAGAGTTTATTTATTATTTTATGAGGAGACAATTACTATTAGTTGGAGAAAGATAATAGGTTGAGTGATATTATTAATAGGTTTTTGATCAATTTTGTTGTTGAGGTATACACTTTAGGCTTGTATTGTATTTCTGAAGTGTGTGATCATTGATAGTAAGTGCACATGTAAAAGGATTAGGGGAATATGCGAGATTTAGGAATGAATAAATGAGGTTTAAAATTTTGAAATGTTAGGCTCGACTAAATGATAGAAGATCTAAAATAGAAATATGGAAAGAATGTGATAGACAAGTATGTAGGTTGCTTGAGGCATTAGCAAATTCCGAGGACGGAATTTTTATAAGGATGAGAGTTTGTAACAACCCGATCCTAAGATTAGGCCATAAGATAAGTTTTTATGTATTTCTCTTATAACTATAAATATTCTATAATAATAATAAATATTATTATTATTATTATTATTATCAGATTTTACATTCCACTAGAGTTTTGGTTTGAATTTAAGTCTTATTTCTTCCTATCTCCACCCGTTAACCTCATCTCTTGATTTTATAGTTCTAATCTCGTACTAATCCTTATCTCCTAATTGGTAAATTCAAATCCTAATGGGAAACCAACTCTGAAATCCTATCATAACTCCTCCCTTTTCCCCATTGTCTATAAAATCCCACGAAGCCCTATGAAATAAACACAAGAAACCTTCTAAGCCAACTCACACCACTTCCCTCCCCATCTTCTATTAAATCACTGAAACCCTTTGTATAAAAAAAAGAACCTTACACACATAGCCACCGTAGCAGCCTCAACCGAGAACCCATCAGCAGTGCCGTCAACCTTGTTAGGCCAAGATGAAAGCCACCGTCGCATGGAACAGAGTAACCTACCATGAACCATCATCACCCACGTTCCTCCGCGGCAACTCCACACTGCCTTCCACTTCATGCACCATGCACGCTGCCCTCCACTTCATGCACAACCATGCAAAAACCATTTCACCAACGCAGCTCCTCCCCTTGCAGCAACTCCATGTCGACACCACCACCACTTTCAGATCACGCCGGTGCCAGCTCATGGACAGCCACAACTCGAGAAACCAGCTCAACCATGCTGCGGCCTCTTGCACCTGTAGACGAGCACCTCGACGTAGCCAGTCCAAGTGGTTTCGCCAGCTACCTTAAGGACGTCGGAGCACTTCTCTAGCATCACAGAAACTGTCGGTGATGACTTTTCGTCACCCCAGGTTCACCGCACGCCACCTTAGCCTCGACTACCTCACGGTGATCTCCTTTACCTCTATTATTCTCTGCTAGGCAGTCCTCTCTCTCTCTCTCTCTCTTTATCACGGCGTCGCACCACCATGCCCAGAGACCCAGTTGCGTCGCCGACCACTTCCAGCGGCCCAGAACCGCTGAACCGTGCCACTGCCCCTCTTTCGGTGAGTCCCCTGCCTCGCACGCCTATCGCTTGCCCTCTGTTTCTCTTCACAATATTAGTTGCCTTGGGTTTTGTTTTTAGTTTGCTTCATAAAAATGTTATGTGTTTTACACAAATACCCTTTAGGCTTTAATACCTTGCCTTTTAGCTTTCCTATGCATTTCACTAAATGTTATTTTTAGTGATATTACGTT
This sequence comes from Juglans regia, assembly GCF_001411555.2. Taxonomy (NCBI): domain Eukaryota; kingdom Viridiplantae; phylum Streptophyta; class Magnoliopsida; order Fagales; family Juglandaceae; genus Juglans; species Juglans regia. The sequence continues at coordinate 17,492,959 of NC_049902.1, read as the reverse complement.
GCTGCCCTTCGGATGCAAGCCATGGCAGAATACTTGGACTTTCGCTAGACTCGATTTTATCATACTTATGCTTTGAGTTAAGTTACTCGATATTGATTTGTAAGATTGGGCTTAATATTTTAAAGTAGAGTTAATTTTATTAAATAAATATATTAGTCATAGGCTCAAAAACTATTTAAGAAATTTGAAATGTACTTTAAAGTATACGTTTGAACCTATTATTTTAGTTAATATTCTCCTTTGTCTATTTATTCGGATTTTAAGAAATTTATTAAGTTATATTTTAATTAGAAATTAAGAAATATGTTGTGAGTTTGTAATAATTAGGTTAAGAAAGGAAACCTATTTTAGGAATTTGAGTTTTAATGATTTATTTAAAATAGCCGAAGTATTCTACTAAATTATAATATGTTATTGGTATTTAAGTAATTTAAAATATCAGGATTTATTGATTATGGTATCAAATAGAATATTTATTCATTATATTCTACAGTATGAGTCTAAATTAAGTGGGATATTAGGACATGCTTTCCTAGACAGATTTAGTGATGTTTAATACTTCATATAGGTGACGAGCTATGAAGTGTCGTCACCCATATGAAGTGAGTTTCAGGAAGTAGTGCAGCGAGGTAAGTAATTTGATCACAAATTAGGATCATCACATTTCAGCTTATATGCAAGTATTATTCAAGCCAGTTCATTGCCAGCCATTATTTATGCACTACTCATGTCATATCCAAACATGTCATCTAGCATAGCATACGATTATGCCATTCCGCATCATGTTCAAATTCAGAAATTATGATTATGTATGTAATATGTCATGCATCTCATGTGTATAAGACACATAAGCTATCTTAAATTCACGTGTAAGATAAGATAAGATCAGTTAATTAGATGACCATTCAGATGCATGGTACCAATGCAGTTCAGTTTCAGGGTGGATGTGCAAGCCACAGGCTCAAGTGTGGTCCACCATAGTATGGCATAATACTATCAGCGGCTCCCCTTGCCGCCGCGGGACTTGGGCCGGTGCACAACCTCGAACACAGGGTTAAGTGTGTTGGCCAGTCAGATCAATAAGTTAAATAGTCAGATCAGTCAGTTAATTTAGATAAATCAGTCATGCATAGCATAAGCATCAATATGAACAGTCATGAATTTAAACTCTCAGCATGAAAATTTTATGAACACCTTATGTTTATTATGTTTACGTTGTGATGGATTTCTTGCTGAGTCTTCGACTCATTTTAATTTATTTTCATATTTTTAACTATCCAGTAGAGGATGATGAATACGAGCAGGCAGGCCAAGATTAGAAGGAGCAATTGATTTAGTTTCAAACCTTCCAGAATAAAATTGTTGTTATAACATAACTTTTATTCATTTAAGATTTTGTAAGACATTTTATTACAGTTTTTCTACAAAATAAATCCTAATTTCTTATGAGATCTCTTTCCGGGTTTATTTTATATAAAACATGAGACACTCCTAGCCTACGGGAATGGGGTGTTACATAGACTTACCTGTCTTATTGATTACTTGACTTCTTTCCCTGGTTGATGCTTTGCCCCTAAGCGGTCTTGATGGCCCTTGAGCAGGTATTGGGTCGAGGCCTAGCGGGCTTTGTGAAATGGGAAAAATCGCCTTACAGTTACCCCGCCAATTCCCTTTCTTCATTCCCTTAACTTTTGCTCTGCAAGACTACCACCCGACCTTCTTCATTGTGAGCCGAGCAACGGTTTGCCTCCCACTCACGTGGCAATATTTTGTCATTTTTGTTTTGCATTGAATGGCGTCCCTTCAATTCTTGGGTCATGACTTCGTGTTATGCAGCCATTTATTCCGCACATCATATTAGCAGATATGCTCTACAAAAGTTGCGATAATCGAGGGATCTGGTACATTTGGGGACAAGTGGAGTTATGCTGCCTCAGGAGTTTAAACGTCAACCCCGCCTATATAAGGACCCTTCCTCCCTTGTGAAAATACATTATACTCATTCCACCTTTTGCTCCATTTCCTGCATTCTTTGCTCACTACTTGAGTTATTTGTTCCTTTGTTTTCCTTCAGTTTTCTCTCGAACGTTCTTTACTTTTATTTCTATCTCTCATGGCTTCAAAGAAATCTTCACGCCCTTCTGGATTGGTTGGGTCCTCTACCGGTGCTCAGGCTACTGTGGGCCAAGGCGGTTCCACCATGGATGAATTTGCTAGATTTTCGTGGAGTTCAGTGGTGACTCCTGCCAAACTGGAGGAGTTGAAGATGACCTATAGGGTCCTTTCAAAAGCGGATTTTGTGGTGCCCTCCCCCCACCGAAGGGGTAGTGGATTCTGAGGGTTATGGCACCAAGGTTGCGGTGTACCCCGGCATGTTCTCCTGCGACCTTAGGCTGCCATTTTGCCAGCCAATGTGAGACGTTTTAGGCTTCTTTGAGTTAACGCCTGCTCGGCTTCCTCCCAGTGCGTGGAGGATTCTTGTTTCGTGCTGCATCATCTGGCCCTGAGCGTTGGAGGAGGCCATGTCACAACCCCGCCCCAGAGAGGGCGGGATCGCAATGTATGTGCCTATTCTTTCTTTCTTTTCTTTCTTTTTCCAGTAACATGCGATCGGCATGAACATGACACACGTGCACTCTAAAATTTTCATTTAATAAAAGGGAACACCTAATGGACATTCTATTCGAACATTCATCTATAAGAGACTTTCAGAGTCCATCCCAACATAAAACATTTATACATAGACATAACCCATCATCCGTAACATAACTATTCTAGTTAGGGAAGGTCCTAAGTGTCTGCCTCTCCCTCTACAGTAATGCCTTGCTCACCAACCTTTTCGTCATTATCTAGACGTTTAAAACATTTAAAACAAAATGAGTCGAATACTCAGTAAGTAATAGACCATGCAATGAACATACTAGGCAACTATTCTTTTCTTTTGAAAACATGCATACATAAACATTTTTGCTAATTCATGACAATGCTTTCATGCATAACAATTTAAGGAATAAGCCATACTTTCATGCATAAACATTTTGTTGCTTTCATGCATAAACATTTCTTAACTTTCATACATAAACATTTCTTAGAAATAACTTTACTTTACGTTTCGTTTTCTTTGGCCGGTACACACTATTACGCCCCATGTGTTGGGGTTAGTGGTCTTCCTTTGGTCATGGATTGCTCCAATGGCCACAGGTTGGGAATCGCTATTCAGTCAGGGGGCAGCACTGGGTGCACTACCAGTAATACTTATCCGGCATTACAATCTGCCCATTCCTTTGGTACCCATTTCATTCATATGGCCGTTACATAGTTTCATACATTAAAGCATTCATTCATTCAGTCCTTTCTTTCATTCATTCATGTCAGTCCAATTCATTTAACAGTTCATTCATGGAAACTTCATTTAAAAGCATGAACTTAAAATCATCTGTTCATTTAACAGTGCATTCATGAAGAAACATCATTTTTAAAGCATGAGCTTAAACATCATTTTTCATAGCATCCATAAAGCGTCAGTTCATAGGGACAAATCAGTTCATAGGGACATCTTAAAATGTTTTCCTCGCGTAATTGAAAGCATCAGTTCATAGGGGCATTTTAAAACACATTCTTCGCATCATTGAAAGCATAAGTTCATAGGGGCATTTTAAAACTCATTTAAAGCATCATTTGAAGCATAAGGCATGAGACATTCATTTTCTTTCCTTTGCAATCAAAACATTTTCATCATCTTTCTTACTTCGATGCACAAGCATTTTTATGAACAAGACACATTTTCATGCTATACTACATATAGGAATAATCAATAAGTTTATTGAGTGAGCATGTATGAAAATCTCATGACTCTGAACCTACGTGCATGCATTACCTTATACATATACACACAATTATAATCGATAGGGTGCTTAACAGGGGCTATCAAGAAAGGGCTTGTACATACTATATTCATTTACTCTTTTCTCTGGAAGAACCTTTGCAATTAGAGAGAGAGAGAGACATTTTTTTCATAAAGAGAACTTGGTGTAAGAAGCATAGTCATAGTTACTTGCCTCTATGCTCCTCGATACTTCCATCATCAATATTCCTATTCCAATAAATAACATAACCGTGTTAATACTCATACAGTATTCTTTAGCCCTTCCTTTAAAAGAGAAAGTCACGATATTATAATTTAACGTCCCTTCTATGCTTAACATTAACCCAAATGACTACTCCTCACCTCAACTTATGAGAGAAATAACTTGAATATTATGACATGCTAGCTGTCCATGGGAAGGCTATTTTAAGAGCTTACATAAAAAGTAGTCAAGAATTCATAGGTTTCAAGCAAGGTCTCTTTGGTTCATGCTCACTTTGGGTTATGGACATTAGGAGATAAAATCTGGAATTCTCGACAATGGACTTTAAAATAAATTTAGGCATCTCAAGTAGGCTAACAAGCTTAGAAAACATGCATTTTAATCAACTAGTAGCTCTCATTATAAAATGTCAGTTTATCGATATTTTGGACTCTTGGGTTAGGTAGCATTTAACCTAACGAGGGATAACATAGATGGGCTATTTTTATGGCATGACAAGGACTTAGGGGTACTTGGACAGCTTTGCATATCATAATATATCATACACAAATAATCTATTATATCTAAACTAACTAAGCTATACCTTATTCACATAAGCAATATATTAATTAGTTTAGATAAAACCTCTCATTAAAATTAAAGTAGCATAAAGTATAGTAAAGTTACCCATTAAGAAACTTTTAAACTTTTAAATACTCAGGCTTATGATTTACTCACTTAATAACTTTAAAAGCAAGATATAAAATTATAGGACCAAGCAAGACCTTTAAACCAAACCTCTAGCATTCTAAAAATAGATTACCAACCAAATCTCAACACAAGGCACATGATACCAACATATATAATTTAAAAATCACTATAATCATTACCTATAATTAAACCAAGTTTAATAACAACATAGCATTTTCAAAATATAGGAAAATACATAGCAAAACAACTATAATACCATTCGGTTTGGGCCAAAAACAGGGCATACATATTTATTTGTAATATAAGAAATTAAACATATCAAGACACAAGCTAAAACAATTTAATGGGCTTCCAAAATCACATTAAAAATAAATAAGTCAAAATAGGACTTTTACCTTGAGCTCTTAGCTTCTTTCAAAACATAAGTGGAGGACCAATTGGTGATAAACCCGTGTAGATGAAGAACAAAGTGATAGCACTGTTTTAACCCCAAAACCGAAACATAATGGGTAAGGTAATGGTGAAATTCAAAATCCATTTGAAAATCATGCTAGGAAGTGAACCGAGAGTTTATTACCTTCAATATTTCATCCTTTGGAAGATAAGATCAAGCTTTGGTTCCAAGCTTTGAAGAAAATATTTTTCTTCTTCCATTGCTATGGAGTCACAAGCTTGAGGGAGATAAAGGAGTTTGTTTTCTTGAAGATGAAAAGAAAAGAGGAAGGTGTGCATCGGTTAGCTATTGGAAAGGAAGATGAAATTTTATTTCTTCTTCTTGGGTGAGGGTCGACGGTTTAAGGGAACTAAGGGGAAATTGGTTTTAATTCTTACCTTTTGTGTTGCTTTGGACGATGGGTGGAAGGAAGTAAAGTCAATGGCTTCCTTAGGAAGCTCATGGGTCAAAGGGCTTGATGGCTTGCTTTAGAAGCCGATGGGTGCTAAAGAGAGAAAAAGAATTTGTTCTTCTCTTGGAAGACAACATGTAAGGGAAGGAAAAGGGGATTTCACTAGCTTGTTCGGGGAGTTACGGGCTTAAGGGAAAATATCTCAAAGTCTTAAAAATAATAACCTTGATTTATTTTAATAAACCATATTTTAAAACAAAACATACTCATATTAAAATAAAATAATTAGAAGTAATAAAAAATATATTTATCTCAAAATATTTAACTTGAAGAATTAATAAAATGATGTAAGGACTTACGTAGTAGGATTCAGGTATTACAGATCGGGTCAGACTTCCTGGATCTCATAGCTTGTGAGTTTTTCATTACTCACAATATTATGCAGAAGGTCCAACACCTCTATATCTACCAGCCGGTCCAAGAATTGCCGCAACATGCTATCATGAAGGGGCACAACCACCGATTCTTCTTCTTGTCGGGCGATGGATGGGAGTATCCGTTCGGACAAGCCATCAATCACAGGTTTTCCGTATTCACCATCTGGGGTACCATCAGTATGGACACAGGCTACCGCCCAACACTAACACCGTAGAAGGCACTTAGGCTCAATATCATTCGAGCCTGGGTGAATGCGGATCCGGATGACATTTCATCGGAGGCTCTGCTGACTAAGGACAGCCTTCGTTTGTATCTGGCCCCTGCCAACTTGCGTTCTGACGTGGGATTCCCCATAAACCCAGTCACGTCACTCATTCGCAGCCGCTCCCTTAGCTCGTCAATAGAAGGGAAAGGGAAGAAGTCCTAAAGGATCTCACCCTCCCGGTCTGATTATGACAATGTTCCCATTCCTCAAAGGGGCCTGTTCGTTTTGGCGCTCTAGATTCGGCCTAAACCAAGGGTGCCCAAGAAGATGGCAATGATAGTGCATCCTCATGTCATGCAACCGGTCCAAGACGTTGCTATTGGTGCTGGTCCCATGGTTGAGGTCACTTCCTCCGATGACATCGAAGTGGCAGGGATTGCTGTAATGGCGAAGGAGGCGGTGGCACCCGAAGTTCCCAACAAGGGGAAAGGCGAGTAGGTCGTAGAAAAAGTTTGGGCAGACCTTTGGATGATCGCTTTGCCCATGCTGATAGGGTCCACGAGATGGAGAGTAGGCTCAAGAGGCTATTCGTAGGGGTAATGTTTTAACTTACAAACTAATCAAACTGTTTCTTTTCTTGGTCTTGACTCTGACTTCTGTGATAGGGGTTGGAGTGTTTGGCTGCCTTCATCATGGATGACCAAGAAGAGCTGATGAGAGAGAACCGGGCTAAGGAGTAGAAGCAAAAGGAAGAAGTCGAGGAGGCCCTTGTCGACTTGGTAAGGTCCCAGGGTGAAGTCGGTGAGCTTCGTATCAAGGCCTCACTTGCTTCCTAGGCGAGGGAGACACTGTAGCAGTCCTTTGACAAATGCTAGCTGGAGCTTGAGTGGCTACAGGTCGATAACCTGGAGCTGTGCCAACAACGGGACTCTAACAGTCGGTCATATAAGTGGCTGACAAAGCGGGTCCAAAATGTCAATGATTCTCTAACGAAGAAGAGGAAGGCCCAGGAGGAGGAAAGGATGCTAAAGAGAGAAGCTGAGGCATCCCTGGAAGAAGCTAGGCAGGTTCTAGAAGCTCGTGATGTGCAAGGAGTTGTCTTATGTCCGTGGAATCCACGATGATGTGTGGCGCTTTGCCTATAATGACAGCTTAGAGCGGATGAAGACTCACAATCTTTAGAATTCTCAGTGTGACTCAGGGTCATGAATGTGGGAGATTTTCCTCCACATCAGGAGTCTCTAAAGCGGCGTGCTTTCCTTGGTGATGAGGGTGGACCTTCCGAACAGATCTTCTTGCTCCTTGTTATCCCAAGCTGATAAGTTTTATTTTTATGTTATTTTTATTACTCTTTTATTTATGAAAAGTATCATTTGCCCTTCAATACTATTGGTTTTATTTTATTTCTACATATTTTTATTTATTTTCTTGGATTTGAAGGAATGAGAAGATTTAGTGCAAAAGGATAGCATTTTGGTACAAAAGAAGAGACTACGGATCCAAACCGATGAGAGGCAGCGGGATCTTAAGAGAGCCGATGAAATTTGGGTCAGAAGCCTTGTCTCGTGGGCAACAAAGAGATTTCTCTCGCCCAAAGGTGATAAGACTTACCTCTTTGTAGGTGAGGAAACTCACGACCAGAAGGCGTGAAGATTTGGCGACTTACCTCTCAGAAGGTGGTTAGATTGAGCGACTAGCCTAAACAATCAACTTAAAAGACCAACCTAAACGACATCGTGGGCAACAACTAGAAAAGGCCGACGAGAGTCATCCACAAAGGCAGACGAAAAGGTATGGAATATTTCCAAAAAAAAATAAAATCCACTCTGTCTAATAGAGGGCTAAAGAGAGAGATACTTGAAAGTGCAGTAAAGAGAGGTATGTTGAGAGATTTACAACGATTGAGAAGAGGTGTTTGTGTTAGAAGTGAGAATGCTCTATTTATTCTGTTGATGTTCAAACTTAAGTTCTGTTGCTTTGCTTGAATCGTACATTTTCTTTGTAGCCCTCACCCTAGCTTTACATTACAAGCTTAATAAAGACCTATTGATCCCTGGTGATAGTTTTTGTTCTACATTAGTGGAGAGTGATTTGAAAAGCAAGCCTATGGAGTTTTTAGAGATCCATTATTTATTTACCTGTTTGCATAAAACTATTGGGAAGCTAATGATTAAGTAAAAATGATGGGTATGCATAAATGTAGGGATGGATAATGCGGTGAAATTGAGTTTTGAATTAACTTTTGGACTTGATTGATCTTGAATGATTCATTTGAATTAAAGACTTTAGATAATCTTTGAGGCAATAAATTTTATGAATCAAACCAATGTTTGTTTTAATTGTCTTTTCTTTTCTTCTTTGCTTAAGGGCGAGCAAAGTTTAAGTTTGGGGGTAGATAAGTATTATTTTTATGTGATTTTTATCTCTCTTTTATTTAAGAAAAGTGTCATTTTCTCTTCAATACTATTGATTTTATTTTATTTCTACATAGTTTTATTTATTTTCTTGGATTTGAAGGAATAAGAAGATTTAGTGCAAAATGAGAGCATTTTGGTACAAAAGAAGAGACTACGGATCCAAACCGATGAGAGGCAGTGAGATCAAAAGCGAGTCATTGAGAGTTGGACGAGGAGTCTTGTCCCATGGGCAGCAAATAGATTTCTCTTGCCCAAAGGCGAGAAGACTTACCTCTCGGTCGGTGAGGAAACTTGCAACTAGAAGGCGCGAAGATTTGGCGACAAGGCTCTAGGTGGTTAGATTGGGTGAATAGTCTAAACAACCAACTTAAAAGACCAACCTAAACGACATCCTGGGCAACAACTAGAAAAAGCGAGACGGTTGGGAGTCTTTCCACTTGGTAGGCGAGGAAAGGGTCGTGTAGTCTTTGTGATCTTCACGCCCGTTCATTTATGACCTCCATGCCAGTTATATTCAGCACACATAACATCGACTCGGTGGGATAATTCATCTCGATCGGGATCAATCTACTGCTGACCACCAAATCCAAGTTCTGCAATCAATCTGTTGGCGATTGAATCATTTCGAGCTCCACAATTCAAGCCACATATCATTGAATGTTCAATTTTAGATAATCCCGTTATCCTTGGGATAATTTCTTTTAGGTTAACATTTATCTTTAGAAACTATTTTCCATATCTTTGGGCTATATTGTAGTCGCAGTTATTTTATTTCCAAATTTGAATTTTGACATCTATTTAATCTGAACTTGTGGGATAAATTGAGCGGAGTTCTGAATCGGAGTCAAGAGTTTTTATGTTTTAGAGTCTAAATCTGAGTTTAGAGTTCCATAATTTATTCTTTAAGTGTTCTTTCGAGAATGCAGAACTGGAGGGCAGATGCAAGAGTCGCATTCTTCATCAACCGACTTCAACGAAGAACACCAGTTTTATTCTTTTTCTTTTCAATTCCATTATAAATTAATTCTATTTTCTAGAGTTTTGATGTAGCCTAGCATTGAATACATAGTGTATATTCCAAGTTATTTTATTTTTAATATTTCCTTGATTGAGTGTTTATTCGTTGTTCTTAATAATGCCTACATTTTTCTATCTAACAATTGTTTGATCTTTTGGATTGTAATGAGACCGAGAGGTGATTTGTGATTAAAACTCTAGAATTAAACACCATTAGTTTAGCAAAAGCATAGATGCTTTACCGCAACTAGTGTGATTTTCAAGAAAAATTCAAAGAACTTAATAAGTCTCCAATTAGTTAAATTCACATTGAGATATAAAGTTATTAGTTAGAGATATTCTTGATATTGTTCGAGAGAAAATATTGAATAGTTAAGGGATTTTTATCATGAACTTGTGATAATTGGGATTCTATAACAAGGAAGAATAAATTGTGTGGAGTAATGCTACATACAGTCGTGGAATGCGCAAGCGTCATGCAATCACTTTGAAAAAGAGTGGGGTCCACTATTAAAAAATTAATTTTTTTCATGTGGGTCCCATATTTATTCACTTTTCTCAAAGCGACTGCACGGCACTTGCACACTCACGACTGCAAGTATCATTTCTCAATTGTGTGGGATTTGTTAGGTGAAGTCAAATGCTCTAGATCTATTCTTATTATTTTTAAAATCTTAATTTTAATGTTCTTTTGTTCATTTTAGTTTAAATAAACCATTCTTCAAATTTCGGTTTTACAAATAGTAATTAATTTAGTCAATTTCATTACTCAATAGTATAATTATTTCCTGTGGGTTCGATAACTATTTTCTTTAAAACACTTTACTACTTGTTACGATTCTGTGTATTTATATATATATTGTTATGTGAACAAGTTTTTGGCATCGTTGTTAGGGAATAATTATTTATTATTCATATTGATAATAACTAGATTTTTACTACTTTGGATTTAATTTTATTTGTTTAAATTAGATCATAGTATGATTTCTTTTTTCTTTTCTTTTCAGGAATTAGAAGTATATAGGCTGATCTAAATTATTAGAGCATACACTTTTCGATCCCGAGATTAAAAGAACCTTACGACGAATCAACAAATAGAAAAAGAAAGAGGTTGCCACATATGAAGTTAATATGGCCGACCAGGAGCATAAGGCGTTAAGAGACTACGTGTAACACCCCTGCTTTCCAGAAAGACATTTTAGAATTTTTGGGGAGCCAGTGTGCTAGTACTAAACTTGAATTTAAAAACTTTTCTTTTCAAGAATGTGCCAGATGCGAAAGTTTCCATAAATAGAAGAAATTTTAATAAATACTTAAAATTCAAAATAGAGTCTGCGGAAGCACTTATTTAAAAAATATGGAAGTCTCATGTGCTTATCAAAAATAATTTATTTAAACCTTAAACCATAAAATTAATCATAGCATAATTTGTCTAGGCCTCTGCCTCGCTTCCTGGGGTCAAGTCTTGTTTTGCAATCTCATTCTCATAAATGTTATCACTTGAGGTGGTTTAAAAATATAAAAGTATACAAAAATGAGTCGAATACACAATAAGCAACACATCATACAGTAAACATAATAAACATAAGGTTTCTTGAAAAATGTGCATACTCCTAAATGCTTACGAAAATAACATGTCTTTCAGTTGTCATAGGCCGTTACCCACTGTTGACCCCTATGAGTTAGGATTAGCGAATCAAAGTAGATTTTGATTTTGCCCATGGTAGAGGGTTGTGGAATCCATACATAAGGAAGACATACTGGGTGCATTACCAGCATGCACGACCTGTCAATGCAATATGCCCATAATATAGGTAACATATTCATATCATAACATAGGCCGTTACATATCTTATCATTCATACTTCATCATAATCATACTTGCATACTTGTCATATCATAGATTTCAAAAGAAATCACATGCATACTTGTCATATCATATCATATCATATCATAAATTTCAAATGAAATCACATTCTTTCATAAATGTTGTGATACATGTTTCCCCACATAAAATCATGATTTTTCATAAATATAAACCTTCACATAAAATCATGCATGGCTTTCATAAATTATTTTAATGCATAACTCTCACATAAAATCATTAATTTTCATAAATCTTTTGATGCATAACTCCTTTTATAAAATCATGAGTTTTCATAAATAATTTAATGCATAATTCTTCATGTAAAATCATGAATTTTCATAATTTTATCATGTCTTGGGTATGTAAAACTGGGCTTCCAATGGAGGGCATACATGCATAATATTTTTATAAAAGATAAGCAGTTTATCGTACATACGTGTAAGGGTATAATCATACTACTTACTTTGCAGCACTAATCCACTATTTTCGGCATGTAATCAGTCGCCTATAAAATCAACACGTAATTTGCATAAATTTCTAATTAAACATGTGATTTTATTTAGAATCCAAACTACTAAAATATCCTATATTTTCTAAACCTAAATCTTCCAAACACTAAATTATTCTCAACGGTTAATCCTAAATAGGCATGGGTATTTTTGGAAAAACAACATAATGGGCATTTTGGAAAAACAACATAATGGGGCATGGGCATTTTGGAAAATTTGAAGATAAAAGAAATAAAAGAAGAGAAGCCCAGCTTATGGGAGAAGAGGATCATGCGATGCTCACCGAGAGGTTAGCTGCGATGAAGGGTCATGGTGGCTGGCAAAGGTTCATGGTGGATATGAGTGGCCGACTTCGTGTTGGGCTTCTTTGGGCAGTGGTGTGGCACTATAGAGAGAATGAGTGAAAGAGAGTTTACGGGATGAATGAGAGGGAGAGGACACGGTGTGAGGGAGAGGACTTACGTATGGTGGTCCGGGGCGTCGTGTAGCCGAGCTGCGGCTATGTGGTGAGGAGATTTCCGGCGAGGAGGAAAGGCTGACAAGGTGGAAACTTGGCTCTACGGTCGGTTCTGAAATTGTTCTGTTTTGATGGAGCAAAAATAGAGGTCCTTCAATGAAGTTGATTGTATTGTTTTCCGATTTTGGTTCACGATTGACTTTGGCAGTGAGGTCTGAATACGATGGTGCGACATAGGGTGAGAGTTTACTATCAAGCCAAAAGCAACAGAGAGAAAAAAGTGTGGCAGAAGGTCGTGGGCTGCCTTCCTATGGTTGCAATGCTGATCTGGCTTCCGTTGGCAATTCACTAAGTGGCTGTCATGACAGGCTAGATGTGGCGACTACGACATGGAGTTTTCCTTCGGGGCTGGTTCTGTGTGTGGAGGCTGGTGGCTTGAGGGGTGGTGCATTGATCGTGCATGGATGCTGTTTGCCGTGAGAGAGGAAGGGGTCATGGGTCTTGTTTTCGTGGTGGTGCTTGGGCTGGGGGAGGAGATGTGGAGGAGTTTCCTGGTGGTTGCCGTGTGGGTGGTCTGCTGGATGGCTGAGGGAAGGTGGTTTGCCAGGTGCTAGCACGAATGGTGCTGTGTGTGGTTCTGTGTAACGAGCATATATGTAACAGCCCGCTAGAAATTCATTGGCGGAATTTCTATTGACTTTAGGAATCTCGTGAAAATCCCATAAGTTTTTACGAATCGACCTATTGCATAGGTTTTAGTCTGTCAACATAGTCAGTGTTATCACTCACTATGCTGCTAGAAATATGAGTTTTATTTATTTGAGGTGGTTAGAAGTGTCAGAATGCATTATGGTCTACGCCATTACACTCAGTGGATTATTTAGGATTTTATGGCACAATATCCTATTTTCATAATTCCGGACGAAACGTCTGTTGGAAATTGTGAAATTATTTTTAGGGGCACTTCGAGGTTAAATTTCGGTAAAAGATTTTCACTAAAGGTTAATATGAATATTTAGGAATTTTTAGTACTAAGTTTATGATTCACTTTTTCGAAGTGAATAGTAACCTCGATAAGCGCACCAATTGCAGTGTTTCGAAATCACAGTGTGGAATGTCCAAATTGGATTAGAGAAGTTTTATTTGGATACTTGGCAAGATTTTAGCCACACTTAGTGAATAATTTTAGACACTTGGCACCATAAGGAACGTTTGTTGGATTTGAAGGAATTAAGGTGTGAGATCATATCGCTTAAGCAAAACTTTGTTTCATCTGCTCAACCAAATTGTGCCAGATCAAAGAGGTTTTCAATCCTAGTGAAATTCTAAATGGTGGGAATCCAATCGAAAGCCCAAAAGCATGGTTGAAATCGAAACCCTAAACGGTTTCCCCAAAACCCTAAAGTTGGCCTCTAAACATTTTCTAATCCGATTTCTAGCATTGTGTTTAATCACTTGATTAAATCACTTCCACATGCTATTAATCCTTCAAATTTGTGTTAGAACATCATTATCCAACCTTGTTAACCTTGAAAAATTGATTGGGCCAAGTGATATTGGATTTGGGCTTGATAGCAACCCAAACCCTCTTTAAACCCCAAATTTTAGGCCCATTCGGTTTAGGCCCTTTAAGGCCCACGAATTTGGTCACCATAGGATTGCTTCATGGCTAAGTTTTGTACCCCCACTTGGCTGGCCAGATCTGTACAAGAAGAGCCTAGAAGGTTCTTGAAAGACATAGCTAAAGGGCCACCTCACTCATTCACTCTTACACTCCACCTTAAGAAAAGATCTTGGTCTGATTTTTATGAGAAGAAAAGGCCAACACTCAACCATTCCTTCAGTCCTATCACTTTACATAGCTTGTGTAAGAAGCTCTTCAGTCCACTTCCCACGAAAAAGCAACTCTCCTTTACACTTTTCCTTCATAGAACACAAAAGACACTCTCGGACAGTTTTTCGTACCTCTTTTGAATGCCTGTTTCGAAGCTTTTGTAAGTGTTTCCTCGCAACGTTTCCTTCATGAAAGTTGTTTCTTTTGGAGTCTAGTTTACGTGGATATCTTATTTGTTCCATTTGGAGATCATTTGATTGGTAAAAAGTTGTTTAGACCCCAGAAAGGTCATTCTGGGCGATAAACTGGAGAGTGTGTTATATTTTGGAGTTTTTGACCAAGCTAATGAATAGATCTTGGTCCGAAATTTTTATGGAGTACTGTTAACATGTGTATATGATTATTGGTTGAGGATTTGTTGCATGATTAAAAGTTTTGGTGAAATATTTTCTTAGGTCTAGAAACTTAGAAACTGGAAGAGGAAAAACAGTTTCTGTTTTGAGAAAGTTTAAATCTTTTATGGTTTAATCTTATTCCAATGGCTTTGATATTTTTATTGGAAGATCCTAAGCATCTTATATACATGTTAGAATGTTATTTTGAAGATATTTGATGTTAGTTTCGAACATATGAAATTTTATGGAAGGAGATATTCGGTTAGGCCAAAGTGATGATGTTCTTGGCTAAATTTATGTTTTGGTTGATGTTTACCCATGTGATCTTGAGTTTGAAGCTTGGATCTGTTTTAGGACACCTTTTTGAACCATGTGATGTTTTGGTTTGAAGATCACTTCTTTATAAGTCATGGATCAAGAGGTTGATCAAAACAAGTTAGAAACAAAATTCTGTTTTGAACTTAGAAGAGAAACCAAAAAGTTCAAGTATGGTTTTAGTGATTTTGATGACTTTTGTTCATGATTCAAAACATGATTATTCTTAAGCATATGTTATGAGTGTAGTAGAAGAAAAATTTTGGTTTAATCATGAGTTTTGAGATTTGAAAGAATTACAACAAAAAGCAAAGGAAATAGCCTTTGTAAGTTTCGGCCATATAGAGTTTTGATGGTTGTGTTTAGTTTTAAATTTTTATGAATTGATATTTGAGTTTAGGACAAAATTTACATAAGGTATGTAAATTTTGGTGATTTTTGAAGTTATGATGCAAAATCCTTAAGTTAGGGGTAAAATGGTCATTTTCCCACATGTAGAGGGTAAAATGGTAATTTTACTCTAAGTTGATATTTTTCCATATTCCTAATTGTTAGTGATTAAGTTCTAATTTTTAGAAATCACTACTTTCAGTTTCCCGTGATCGCACTTGAGTTTTGTCTCGAAGCGCGAAGATCGAGGTAAGTTAGCTTTTAACTTACTATCAATTTAATGTGTATGTGTGATAAGTAAGGGAACTAAATTGTATGTATGCATGTTATCATATGTGCCATGCCAAGTCATTACATATTTATCTGTTACACAGAATTTATTCTATCATGAATTATTCATCTGTTACACAAGATATTCTGTCACGTATTGCTATACATGCTATACATTGCAAGTATGTCATGTTAAGTTAAGTATGCCATCTGTTACATGTATTTCTTGTCATGTAATATTCATTGTCACATGTTACGCCACGTTAAGAAATGTTGTCTGTTATATGGTATGCCATGTTACGAAATGTTGCATGTTACATGTATGACATGTTATGAAATGTTCTCTGTTACATTTATGTCTCGAAGTATGTCATGTCTGTCGTCCTACGTTCATGTCACGTTATGTTACGTCAAGATTTCTGTCTTTTATGTCACGTTCATGTTACGTCACGTTACGAAATGTCATGTCTGCCAGTTAAGTCATTCATGTCAATCACGACCCTAAGCGCTAGGATGGGGTAATATCCTAGTGGAACTCCTTTGTTCACGCTGGAGTGTCTAAATAGGTGTGAAATTCCCTGGGTTGACGAAGTACAGTCAACAGGTTGCGAATGGGGCCTAATTAGCTGGTCACCGGAGCGCGCCAGGCACTAACGCCGATGGTGCCACACATTATGTTACGTGTGTCCACAGCAAGTGTGGCACAAACAGATAAGTCATGGGGCCACAACAACTGTGGAGCATGAAGTATGGGGCCACAACAACTGTGGAGCATACACTACGTGAGACACAGCAATTGTGACACGTAGAATACGTGGGGCCACAACAACTGTGGAGTACGTATTAACGCACTCACAGCTGGTATAGAAACCTGTGATGTGATGCGGTAATCGGCAGGGACACACGGCTCAAGGGGACCTGTGTAGCACCCATATGGTCATGTTAATGATTAAGTCTATTGAATAAGATTCCAAGTTCAAGTCATGTTTCACGTTATGTTATGTTCAAGTTTACGTTCACGCAATCATGGTAATCCCATGAGACAAGAATATGTTCCAAGTTCATGTTATGTTATGTTCACGTTTACGTTATGTTCCAAGTTCACATTTATGTTATGTCATGCTCAAGTTCAAGTTCAAATTATGCATGTTCACGTTCATGTTATGTTTCAAGTCCATGTTATGTTTCAAGTCACGTTCATGCTAAGCTTCAGTTTCAGTTTAAGTTATGCCAGTTATGTTATGTTGTATGTCAAGTTATGCTATGATTACTTACGATTTGATTATGCATTCATGCTTTTACTGCCATGCATGCATCATTAACCTGTGTGGAAGTTTCCTGTTAACTTGCTGAGATTTGTAATCAAATCTCACTGTGGTAGTCCCAACTACCATTCCCCCCGAATGGTAGATTTTGTTACAGGATCTGAAGGAGAATCGGGAATCGACCAACTGGAAATGGTCGACTAAGCGACGATGCGATGTAGGTGTTAATACAGTAGTTACCTCAGATTACTACTTGTATTTGTAGAGTTCAATCTCCATCACTCTTTTGATCACAACCATATGGATTAATATTGTGATCTCAGTTGTTTAGTATGTCATTATGTATGAAGTATGTTTTAAGTATTTGGGATATTTCGGTTTGGTGCATAGTATTGCTAAAAAGAAAAATTATCCGCTGCGAATATTGCATAATGCTAGATGCATGTTAGGAATATTGCATCTTATATGTCATGAACGGGGGCAGGTAACCTTGTGTTGCATGTCTCGACGCTTCAAATGTCCGTCCGATCCCAAGCGGAATTTGCGGGCGTCACAATATATATAGAAAAAAACTGATAAAAACCCTATAGGAACAAATGGAAGAGACATGCATGCAGTAAATAAAAGGGACATGACTCGTGTAGAACGTGGAGTCTGAAATAAGATATCACGGGCTTAGGCTTTTTATCCCATTCTAAGTATTTGGGCTACGTCTAATCGTTAAAACAAAAATATTTGTTCTATAAATTCCATGGCCCATACCAAAATTCCAACAAAAATATTTAATGATATTAATTTACATCGCAAACCCAATAAAATTCGATATCTGCCAAAACAAAAATCTTAGGCCCATAGTCTATTAAAAAAAATACTCGAACACTCAATTGGGCTTCTATAATAATTGGGCTTCTATAATAATTGGCCCATTAAACTAATTTTTAGGCCCAATGAAATTATTCATAATTTATCCCGAATAATATTGGATTTGGTCATTACACTATGCGATGCCATTGGGTAATGGGGTAACATCTAATATAAGGCGGCCAGCTATACAAGCCAATAACTTCGAGATCAAGCCGGTCATCATTCAAATGATCCAAAAAACCGCCCAGTTTGGGGGGGTTGTCACAGGAGGATCCTAACGTCTATAATGTAAATTTTTTTAAATTTGTAATACTTTTAAACACAACAGAGTAACAGATGATGCAATCTGATTGATGCTTTTTCAATTTTCATTCAGGGAAAAGGTAAAAGTTTGATTGAATTCTTTGCCGTTGGGCATCATCGCCACCTGGGAGGAGTTGGCATAAAATATTTAAGCAAAGTATTTTCCTCCGACCAAGACAACGGAATTAAGGAATGATATCACTACTTTTGCCCAATTTGAGGGTAAATCATTATATAAGGCATGAGAGAGATAGAATGACTTATTGCGCATGTGTCTACATCACGACCTCCCTGCCTGGCTTCAACTACATACATTTTACAATGGAGTAGGACCCACAACTCGATCTTTGATTTATGCGGCCGTGGGAGGAACATTAATGAGTAAGACAGACCCATGAAGCCGCATATGGACTTCTGGAAGAATTGGCATCCAACAATTATCAATGGTCTGCAATGAGAGCAATACCAAGAAAGGCAGCTGGAGTTTTTGAACTTGACTCTATGTCCGCAATTGCAGCTTAGTTGGCAAATATATCCAATCAAATAGATAAAATGAACATTAATTTTATTCAAACTAATGTTGTTTGTGGTTATTGCGTAGTAAATCATTCAAGTGTAGATTGCCAAGTGGGGAATCCTTTTGTCCAACCGAGTCATGAAAAAGCCCATTTCGTGTCCAATTTCCAACGTCAAAATAATCTTTATTCAAAAACGTTCAATCTCGGAGGGAGAAATCACACTAATTTTTCATGGAGCAATAACTAAGTGTCGGCTAGACCACCTCAACAGTTTTCACAGCAAGAGAAGAAGTTGACACTTGAGGATATGTTTATGTTGTACATGCAAAAGATTGATATGGCAATGCAAAAGGCTGATATGGTGATCCAAAACAACTCGGCTTCAATCCGCAATCTTGAGGCACAAATCGGTCAGCTCTCAAACATGCTTATTGAGAGGACAACAGGGACTTTACCGAGCAACACTGTGACCAATTCGAAAGAACATGTCAAAGCCATAACATTGAGAAGTGGGCGGACATATGACCAGTCGATAAATATCGAGCGAGATGCAGAAGCTGCCAAAATGTGGAGTCTGAGAAGAAGGAAACTGAGTATGAGGTGAAAGAAGTAGATCGGGAGGTGACCGACCAGCAAGCCGAGAAAGAAAATGGAAGGGCTGCAAAATCCAAGAAATACAGGGAGTTTATTTCTAAAACTTATTCTCCTTCAATTTATGATCCACCAATTCATTTTCTGCAGAGATTAAGAAAAAATAAGATCGATAATCAGTTCTCTAAATTTTTGAGTATATTTAAGCTACTGCATATTAATATTTATCTCATTGAAACTTTAAAGCAAATGTCTAAATATGCAAAATTTTTGAAGGATATATTGTCAAACAAGCAAAAGTTGGAGGAGCATGAGACTGTGATGCTAATCGAGGAGAGCAGTGCAATTTTACAAAAGAAGTTGCCACCTAAGTTGAAAGATCTGGGGAGTTTTACGATCCCTTGCACTATAGAAAATTCTTATTTTGAAAAAACTTTATACGAATTAGGGGCAAGTATTAATCTAATGTCTTTCTCTGTTTTTAGGAAATTAGGCCTTGGAGAAGCACAGCAACCACCATTTCTCAACAATTTGCAGTTAGGACTATTAAATACCCAAGAGGACTCATTGAGGATGTATTGGTGAAAGTTAATAAGTTTATCTTCTCGGCTGACTTCATTGTGCTTGACAAGGTGATTCCTTTGACACTGGACCTACCTTTCTTGGCGATGGAGAGAACTTTAATTGATGTCCAGAAAGGGAAACTCGTTTTGGGAGTCGGCGAGGAGCAAGTCACGTTTGGCGTGTTTACATCTATGGAATTCTCCTCCGAGGTACATTCCTGTTTTCAAAAAAGCGACCAAGACATGGCCAAGGGCGACGAGACGGATGGAGCTAAATTTCCAAAGCTACTACTCGAGATATGTCTTACTCACTCTACGTCTATTGAATATGAAGATGAAAAGGTTAAGGAGTGTGAGAGATATTTGAAAGCTATACCTTCCCTTTTTCCTTCAATAAAACTGAAAGTGGAAGAGCTAATCTCATCTCAGTAGAGGTCACCAAGTAAGGAACTACCCAAGCTTGAACTCAAACCGCTTCCATCAAATAAATTTAGGTAAAGCTTCTTAGGCCAGGACTCTACTTTTTCAATCATTATTAACAATTCTTTGAGTGATATAGAGGAAGAGAAGTTGTTGAGAGTCTTGCGGGAACATAAAATGGCCTTGAGTTGGACCATCTCAGACATCGAAGGAATTCGCCCATCAATTTGCATGGACAAAATTTTAATGGAGGATAATTTTAAACCAATCGTCCAACCTAAGAGGAGACTTAACCCATCAATGCAAGAAGTAGTGCATAAAGAAATATTAAAGCTTTTAGATGCTGGGATCATTTATCCAATCTCAGATAGTGCATGGGTAAGTCCAGTGCAAGTGGTCCCAAAGAAATGAAGGATAACCATGATCAAGAATGACAACAATGAGCTCATATCGTTGAGGACGGTCACGGGATGGCGTGTATGCATAGACTATCGAAGACTGAATGATGCAACTTAGAAAGACTATTTTCCCATACTGTTTATTGATCAAATGTTAGAAAGACTTGTCGGCCACGCCTACTACTATTTTCTAGATGGATATTTTGATTACAACCATTGCACCCGAGGATCAAGAAAAGATCACTTTCATATGTCCTTACAACACTTTTGCATATAGGCGCATGCCTTTTGGTCTTTGCATTGCGCCAGCCACTTTTCAAAGATGCATGATGTCCATCTTCTCGGACATGGTGGAAAATTTTTTAGAAGTCTTAATGGATGACTTCTCGGTTTTTTGTCACTCTTTTGATAACTACTTATCCAATTTATCTTTGGTTTTCCAGAGATGTAAGGAGAAAAAACTTGTTTTAAATTGAGAAAAATGTCACTTCATGGTCAAGGAGGGAATAGTGCTCGGCCACCACATTTCCTTCAAGCGAATTGAGGTCGATCAAGCAAAGATAGAAGTTATTGACAAACTCCCACCACCGACCAATGTGAAGTGCGTGAGGAGGTTCTTGGGTCACGCCAGGCTCTATTGTCTGTTTATCAAGGATTTTTCCCAAATTACTAAACCTCTCTACACTTTGTTGATTAAAGATACACGGTTTAAATTTTCGGATGAATGCTTGCATGCTTTGGAAACATTGAAAATAAATTAATTTCAACACCTATCATCGTATAACCGAATTGGAATTTACCTTTTGAATTAATGTGTGATGCTAGAGATTATGCTATAGGGTCTATTTTGGGGCAGAGAAAAGATAAAAATTTTCATGTTATTTATTATGCAAGTCGGACCTTAACAGGAGCTCAACTTAATTATGCTACTACTGAAAAAGAATTGTTAGCAGTTGTGTTTGCCTTTGACAAATTTCATTCTTACTTGATAGGTTCGAACGTGGTCGTCTACACCAATCACTTAGCTCTTAAATACTTGTTGTCGAAGAGGGATGCCAAACCAAGACTGTTAAGATGGATTCTGCTACTATAAGAGTTCAATTTAGAAATAAGAGATAAGAAAGGAACCGAGAATGTAGTGGCCAACCACTTATCTCACCTTGAGCTTAAAGAGATGCCAGCGAGGAGAATTTCCCACTTAATGAGACATTCCTGGACGAGCAATTAATGGCTATACAAGTTGTTTCATGGTATGCCGATATGGTAAATTATTTGATGTCCAGAATTCTACCGGCCGAAATGACATATCAACAAAAGACGAAGTTCTTCTCTGACTAGAAATATTATTTTTGGGAGGAACCTTTTTTACACTGGCACTACACAGACCAGATAATCAGGAGACGTGTGCTCAAGGAAGAGATGAAGACCGTACTTAGACATTGCCACTCATTGGAAGCAGGTGGCCACTTTGGTGGAGGAAAAACATTAGCGAAAGTTTACAATGCAGCTTTTATTGGCTGACTATTTTCAAATACTCTTTTAATTTTATTAATTTATGTGATAATTGTCAAAGGGTTGATAACATTTCTAGGAAACATGAGATGCCTTTAAACAATATTTTAGTGATTGAATTATTTGATGTTTTGGGTATAGATTTCGTGGGTCCTTTTCCATCCTCATATTCTAACAAATTTATTTTGGTTGTTGTAGATTATGTCTCCAAATGGGTGGAAGCAGTCGCCTTACCAACCAATGGTGCGAGGGTCGTAGTAAATTTCCTACAGAAGAACATTTTTTTTCCAATTTGGCATGCCGAGGGCCATAATCAGTGATTGGCGGGAAGCATTTTTACAATCGCCAATTTGAAGCGATAATGACTAAATACTGGAGAAGACCATGAGTGTCTCTCAGACAGACTGGGTGAGAAGGTTAGATGATGTGCCATGGTCCTATCGGACAGCATTCAAAACACCGATCGGGATGTCACCTTATTGGCTTGTTTATGGAAAAGTATGCCATCTTACCGTGGAGCTAGAACACAGAGCCTATTGGGCGACGAGAACACTGAACTTCGATTTACACTGGCGAGTAGAGAATATTGTAGGTCAACGAGATGGATGAGTTCTGCAATGATGCTTATGAGAATGCTCAGATTTATAGAGATAAAATGAAAAGATGACACGCTAAGCATATTCTGAGAAGGGAATTCGAAGTCGGGTAGAAAGTTCTATTATTTAACTCAAGACTTCGACTCTTTCAGAGAACGTTGCACTCTCAGTGGTCGGGACCGTTTGTGGTGACCCGTGTCTTTCCCTATGGGGTGGTTGAATTCCATCATGAGACAAAAGACACATTTAAAGTAAATGGACAAAGATTAAAACCCTATATGGATAGAGCCTTTAACTTGGAAAAGTGTTCCATCGATCTTGCCAGTACTAAATGATGAGAGGACAATGTCTAGCTATAGACTTTAAATAAATCGCTTTTGGGAGGCAACCCAAGTTATTTTTATTTTTATTTTTTTTATTAATTTTTATTTTTTCTTAATATTATTCTTTTTATTTCATCTTGTAGGAATGAAGAGGAGATGAGATCTCCAAGAAGTACACGGCTGCACCTTTAAGGAAAATATTCAATTGGAAGACAAAAAAAAATCATGGGAGCATCTCTTACCTTCTCTCATTCTTTACTTTAATTTTTCTTCATTTTTCCAAATGGGGATAATGTGATATTTAAGTTTGGGGTGAAATGATATTATTTTATTTATTTAAATAATAATAATAATAATAACAAAAATAATAATGATGATGATTAAAACAATATGGTTTGATGAATAAAAAAGGCCTATGATTAGAATATGATTGAAATTGATTATAATTTTTAGGAAAAATTCTCATTGCTTAACTCTAGTTGTTAATTCTTTACTTGATCTTACTTAATTTGATATTTCCTATGTTCAATAAATGTCTCTTATGATCATTAATTGTTTTGAGTATCTAAAGAAATTTTATGTGAATTTTGTAAATTTGTATGGTCTCAAATTACTCAAGAACAAGTTTGATTGTTCGTGGCGAAATCCTAGACAGAATATTACTGGAGAAATGATTGAGGCATTCTTTGGACCGATTGAGCTTTTCAAGTTTACCTGTTTATTCTCTTTATCTCTAGTCGCCCCTTTGAGCTTTTTTGAAATATATTTTGGCCTAATATTTTTCTTTCTTGTAAAACTCATATTCCCTACCCTATTTGAGCTTAAACACTGATATCCTTACCTTTCAAGCGAACTAAGTTGACACAACGTCACAGACTTACAAGAACATGAAAGACAAGAGATGTAGAAGGTCTACAAGTAAAGTAATTATAGTAATATTATCAAAATCATAAGTTTGGGGGTGTGAAAAGTCAACTCGTCTACTGTATGACCAACAAGAAAAGGCTGACAAGAGTCGTCCACAAAGGCAGTTGAAAAGGTATGGAATATTTACACAAAAAAAAAAAAAAATCCCACTTTGCTGAATAGAGGGGTAAAGAGAGAGATACTTGAAAGTGCAGTAAAAAGAGTATGTTGAGAGATTTACAATGATTGAGAAGAGATGTTTGTGATAGAAGTAAGAATGCTCTATTTATTCTGTTGATGTTCAAACTTAAGTTCTCTTGCTTTGTTTGAATCGTACATTTTCTTTGTAGCCCTCACCCTAGCCTTACATTACAAGCTTAGTAAAGACCTATTGATCGCTGGTGATAGTCTTTGTTCTACATTAGTGGAAAGTGATTTAAAAGCAGGCCTATGGAGTTTTTAGGATTCCATTATTTATTTATTTGTTTGCATAAAACTATTCAGGGACCTAATGATGAAGTGAGAATGATGTGTATGCATGAATGTGGGGATGGATAATGCGGCAGAATTGAGTTTTGAATTAAGTATTGGACTTGATTGATCTTGAATGATTCCTTTGAATTATAGACTTTAGATAATCTTTGGGACAATAAATTTTATGAGTCAAATCAATGCTTGTTTTAATTGTCTTTTATTTTCTTCTTTACTCAAGGGTGAGCAAAGCTTAAGTTTGGGGGTATTTGATAAGTGTTATTTTTACGTGATTTTTATTACATTTTTATTTATGAAAAGTGTCATTTTCCCTTCAATACTATTTATTTTATTTTATTTCTACATATTTTTCTTTATTTTCTTGGATTTGAAGGAATAAGAAGATTTAGTGCAAAATGAGAGCATTTTGGTACGTTAAAAGAACCATACATACCATACGTCATTAGAGCATTTTGGTACATCATTAGAGCATACATTTTTTGATTCTGAGATTGAAAGAACCATACGTTGGATCAATAAAAAGAACAAGAAATAGGTCACCACATTTGAAGTTAATATGGCTGACCAGGAGCACAAGATGTTAAGAGACTATGGATGCCTTCGGTCAATGGGGCAATGTCTAGTATAAGGCGGCCAGCTATACAAGCCAATAACTTCGAGATCGGTCAATCGGGAACGATCCTGCTCTTTGTGGGTGGACTTTTCGGATAGATCTTCTTGCTCTTCATTGTCCCAAGCCTCCACGGCTTTTTCCTGGCAGATCTCCTTACCATTTCCCTACTGTTGGGGTCCCGAGCCCCTTCTTCTCCTTCTCGCCCTTTTGCTTATGGAGCCTTACTCATTCTCACCCTTCTGCTCATGGGGCTTGACTTCGAAGCCACTTCCACCCGCTATCTTCACTTCCTCCAATAGTTTCTCATTCCTCTCCACAGCTGTTGGATGATTTTTGGCATCTCCAGGGCAATGGCCATCACCGTATGACTCAATTAGTTGCCTCATTACATCCCTGATGATTTTTAGAAGTAACCTCGAGCGTTATGGACACATCGTAGTGATGGAGATCTATGTCTGCTGTTTTCTTGAAGTATGATTTGATCAAGCTCGGTTGTGATGAGTCGCCTTGGGTCACACTCAGCTCCCGGCTGCTTTACAATCTCACATTGCATGTTCCTTGTAGATTTGTGGCTTTACATTGTAACTTGTTCCTTGTAACTCTATGGCTTTATGTCATAACTTGTTCCTTGTAACTTTGAAGCTTTATATTGTTACTTGTTCCTTGTAACTCTACGACTTTATGTTGTACCTTGTAATGATTAATATAATATTACTTTCTTGTTGACTATATCCAGCTATGCCTTTTGCACATCCTTTTGCGATGCTCTTCTTTTCTCCCATTTTCTGTTGGTCGGCCAGGGGAGTTCAGCCTTGAAGATTTGCCACACAGAGCCTTTGCAGTCCACCCCACCAGTTCTTTTGTAATACTCGAGTCCTACTACATAGGTCTGTCATTTTATTAATTCTTTAAGTTAAATATTTTGAGATAAATATTTTTATTACTTTTAATTATTTTATTTTAAGATAAGTATGCTTTAATTTTTTAAAATATGATTTATTAAAATAAATCAAGGATATTATTTTTATGACCTTACAATATTTCTTTCAAACCCTTTAATTTTTAACTACTCAAGAAATGACCCAAACTCTTTTTTTGATCTCCCCACATTTGATCTCCACCATTCATTCCCTAGCATATGGGACAAGTTTGATTTAAACCCATTGACTTTTCTTCTCCTTGGAACCGTAGCTTTTTCAAGAAGCCAAGTGAATTCCTTCCCTTCTCCTACATGATAGCTTCCAAGGCAAAGTAAGTAATTGCTTTTCCTTATTCCCCCCCCCCACACACCTGTTGGTCCCAAGGCACACAAAAGAGAAAATTTCTCAAGTTTCCTTCCTTCACAGGAGAGACTCGGTTTCCTCTAGTTCACACGTCCTCTCTCATTTCTTCAAGCCGATATCTCCCACCTCCTAAACCTAAGATTTCCATCGAAAATCTTCAAGGAAATCAACCTCGAAATTTTCTATTGTGTTCCAGCCTTGGATCTTTCGGATTTCTCTTCCTCTTCTCATATGCCGTTCTTTCTGTGGCTTGAAAGGGGACCAAAACAGGTAATGTTCCTTCTGTAAGATTTCCTTTTGATTAGGGGTTTCAAATTCTGGGCTAGCCAAGTATTTTGTCGTAGTTCCTAGACCAGTTTCTCATTGCTTTCTCTAGTGATTGATCAAAGTAACTGAAAGCCCTATTTCCTGGTCAGACCAAGTGCCTTGAGGTTGTTTTGCCATGTGTCTCTTATCATTTGAAATGGTATTACTTTCTTGTTTAAGTTGGTTAGTCACAAGTGAGGATCAATTGATCTGTTGTGTATATGTACATGAAGAAGCCGTGGGTTATGCCCTGTTTTAGTGTGTTCCAGCCATGTGTTGCAAGGGAAATTTTGTAGTCCTTTTCTTGTGTTCTCTTGAGTCCAAGTTATGTTTTAATTATGCTTGTATGTGTTAAATTAATGAAGTTAAAGTTTATAATTTTAAACGTTTCTTTTCTCAAGTTTATGGCCTAAGTAAGCCACTAAGAGTTTTAAATCTAAACTAGTAAACTTACTTAGGACTTTTAAGTTGCCAAGAGTTGTATCTTTTTATTTGTGTTGTGTTTCAGAAAATATATGAGGCTTTTCTTAAGTGTTCTACCACTCTTGCATTATTTAATTGTATGGTTGAGATTTGGTTAAATGAGAGATGTCTAAAACCATGAATGTACTAAGACTTGCTATGTGACGCCCCCAAATTCCGCTTGAGAACGGACGGACATTTGAAGCGTCGAGACATGCAACACAAGGTTACCTGCCCCCGTTCATGACATATAAGATGCAATATTCCTAACATGTATTTAGCATTATGTAATATTCGCAGCGGATAATTTTTTTTTTTTTCTTTAGCAATACTATACACCAAACTGAAATATCCCAAATACTTAAAACATACTTCATACACAATGACATACTTAAAAATTGATATCACAACACTAGTCCAAAATGGTTGTGATCAAAAGAGTGCTGGAGATTGAACTCCACAAATACAAGTAGTAATGAGGTAACTACTGTACTACCATCTACGTCACACCATTGTTTAGTCGATCATTTCCAGTTGGTCGATTCTCGATTCTCATTCAGATCCTGTAACAAAATCTACCATTCGGGGGGAATGGTAGTTGGGACTACCACAGTGAGATTTGATTACAAATCTCAGCAAGTTAACAAGAAACTTTCACACAGGTTAATGATGCATGCATGGTAGTAAAAGCATGAATGCATAATCAAATCATAAGTAATCATAGCATAACTTGACATACAACATAACATAACTGGCATAACTTAAACTGAAACTGAAGCTTAGCGTGAACGTGACTTGAAACATAACATGGACTTGAAACATAACATGAATGTGAACTTGAAACATAACATGGACTTGAAACATAGCATGAACGTGAACATGCATAATTTGAACATGAACTTGATAACATGAATCTGAGCATGACATAACATAAATGTGAACTTAGAACATAACGTAAACGTGAACATAACATAATATGAACTTGAAACATATTCTTGTCTCATGGGATTACCATGATTGCGTGAACGTAAACTTGAACATAACATAACGTGAAACATGACTTGAACTTGGAATCATATTCAATAGATTTAATCATTAAAGTGAACATATGGGTGGTACACAGGTCCCCTTGAGCCGTGTGTCCCTGTCGATTACCGCATCACATCACAGGTTTCTATACCAGCTGTGAGTGCATTAATAAGTACTCCACAGTTGTTGTGGCCCCACGTATTCTACGTGTCACAATTGATGTGTCTCACGTAGTGTATGCTCCACAATTGTTGTGGCCCCATACTTCATGCTCCACAGTTGTTGTGGCCCCATGACTTATTTGTTTGTGCCACACTTGCTGTGGATACACGTAACATAATGTGTGGCACCATCGGCGTTAGTGCCTGGCGCGCTCCGGTGACCAGCTAATTAGGCCCCATTCGCAACCTGTTGACTGTACTTCGTCAACCCAGGAAATTTCACACCTATTTAGATACTTCAGCGTGAACAAAGGAGTTCCACTAGGATATTACCCCATCCTAGCACTTAGGGTCGTGATTGACATGAATAACTTAACTGGCAGACATGACATTTCGTAACGTGACGTAACATGAACATGACATAAACGTGACATAAAAGACAGAAATCTTGACGTAGCGTAACGTGACATGAACGTAAGATGACAGACATGACATACTTCAAGACATAAATGTAACAGAGTACATTTCATAACATGGCATACATGTAACATGCAATATTTCGTAACATGGCATACCATATAACAGACAACATTTCTTAACATGGTGTAACATGTGATAGTGAATATTACGTGACATGAAATACATGTAACATATGGCATTCTTAACATGACATACTTGCAATGTATAGCAATACGTGACATAATATCTTGTGTAACAGATGAATAATTCATGACAGAATAAATTATGTGTAACAGATAAATATGTAATGACTTGGCATGACACATATGATAACATGCATACATACACTTTAGTTCCCTTACTTACCACACATACACATTAAATTGATAGTAAGTTAAATGCTAACTTACCTTGATCTTCGCGCTTTGAAACAAAACTCAAGTGCGATAACGAGAAACTGAAAGTAGCGATTTTTAAAAATTAGAACTTAATCACTAACAATTGGGAAATATGGAGAAATATCAACTTAGAGTAAAATTACCATTTTACCCTCTACATGTGGGAAAATGACCATTTTACCGCTAACTTAAGGATTTTGCATCCTAACTCCAAAAATTACCAAAATTTACATACCTTATGTAAATTTTGTCCTAAGCTCAAATATCAATTCAAAAAAAAATTAAAACTAATCACAACCATTAAAACTCTATAGGGCCGAAACTTACAAAGGCTATTTCCTTTGATTTTTTTTTCTTTCAAATCTCAAAACTCATGATTAAATCAAAATTTTTCTTCTACTATACTCATAACATATTCCTAAGAATAATCATGATTTGAATCATGAACAAAAGTCATCAAAATCACTAAAACCATACTTGAACTTTTTGGTTTCTCTTCTAAGTTCAAAACAGAATTTTGTTTCTAACTTGTTTTGATCAACCGCTTGATCCATGACTTATAAAGATGTGATCTTCAAACCCAAACATCACATGGTTTAAAAATATGTTCTAAAACAGATCCAAGCATCAAACTCAAGATCACATGGTTAAACATCAACCAAAACATAAATTTAGCCAAGAACATCATCACTTTGGCCTAACTGAATACCTCCTTGCATAAAATTTCATATCTTCGAAACTAACATCAAATATCTTCAAAATAACATTCTAACATGCATATAAGATGCTTAGGATCTTACAATAAAAATATCAAAGCCATTGGAATAAGATTAAACCATAAAAGATTTAAACTTTCTCAAAACAGAAACTGTTTTTCCTCTTCCAGTTTCTAAGTTTCTAGACCTAAGAAAATATTTCACCAAAACTTTTAATCATGCAACAAATCCTCAACCAATAATCATATACACATGTTAACAGTACTCCATAAAAATTTCGGACCAAGATCTATTCATTAGCTTGGTCAAAAACTCCAAAATATAACACACTCTCCAGTTTATCGCCCAGAATGACCTTTCTGGGGTCTAAATAACTTTTTACCGATCAAATGATCTCAAAATGGAACGAATAAGGTATCCACGTAAACTAGACTCCAAAAGAAAGAACTTTCATGAAGGAATATTTGCGATAAAACACTTACAAAAGTTTCGAAACAGGCGTTCAAAAGAGGTACGAAAAACTGTCCGAGAGTGTCT
This sequence comes from Juglans regia, assembly GCF_001411555.2. Classification (NCBI taxonomy): domain Eukaryota; kingdom Viridiplantae; phylum Streptophyta; class Magnoliopsida; order Fagales; family Juglandaceae; genus Juglans; species Juglans regia. The sequence goes on along the minus strand of NC_049902.1, from coordinate 17,462,507 downwards.
TCTGTGTTCTATGAAGGAAAAGTGTAAAGGAGAGTTGCTTTTCGTGGGAAGTGGACTGGAGAGCTTCTTACACAAGCTATGTAAAGTGACAGGACTAAAGGAATGGTTGAGTGTTGGCCTTTTCTTCTCATAAAAATCAGACCAAGATCTTTTCTCAAGGTGGAGTGTGAGAGTGAAAGAGTGAGGTGGCCCTTTAGCATTGTCTTTCAAGAACCTTCTAGGCCCTTCTTGTAAAGATCTGGCCAGCTAAGTGGGGATACAAAACTTAGCCATGAAGCAATCCTATGGTGACCAAATTCGTGGGCCTTAATGGGCCTAAACCGAATGGGCCTAAATTTTGGGGTTTAAAGAGGGTTTGGGTTGCTATCAAGCCCAAATCCAATATCACTTGGTTCAATCAATTTTTCAAGCTTAACAAGGTTGGATAATGATGTTCTAACACAAATTTGAAGGATTAATAGCATGTGGAAGTGATTTAATCAAGTGATTAAACACATTGCTAGAAATCGGATTAGAAAATGTTTAGAAGCCAACTTTAGGGTTTTGGGGAAACCATTTAGGGTTTCGATTTCAACAAAGTTTTTGGGCTTTCAATTGGATTCCCACCATTTAGGGTTTCACTAGGATTGAAAACATCTTTGTTCTAGCACAATTTGGTTGAGTAGATGAAACAAGGTTTTGCTTAAGTGGCATGATCTCACACCTTGATTCCTTCAAATCCAACAAACATTCCTCATGGTGCCAAGTGTCTAATATTATTCACTAAGTGTGGCTAAGATCTTGCCAAGTGTCCAAATAAAACTTCTCTAATCTAATTTGGACAATCCACACTATGATTTTGAAACACTGCAATTGGTGCGCTTACTGAGATTACTATTCACTCTGAAAAAGTGAATCATAAACTTAACACTAAAAATTTCTAAATATTCATATTAACCTACAGTGAAAATATTTTATCGAAATTCAACCTCGAACTGCCCCTAAAAATAATTTCACAATTTCCAACAAACGTTTCGTCCGGAATTATGAAAATATGCTAGTACGCCATAAAATCCTAAATAATCCACTGAGTCTAATGGCGTAGACCATAATGTATTCTGACACTTCTAACCACCTCAAATAAATAAAACTCATATTTCTAGCACCATAGTGAGTGATAACACTGACTATGTTGACAGACTAAAACTTATGGAATTGGTCGATTCGTAAAAACTTATGAGGTTTTCACGAGATTCCTAAAGTCAATAAAAATTCCACCAATGAATTTCTAGCGGGCTGTTACATGCTAGCTGTCCATGTGCTACAGAAATTCTGAAAATGTTCTATTCTGAAGCCTAAATCAGCCCATTCCATCCCTTGTTCAACTTCAGCCTTTTTGTTTAATCAAGATAAACTTTAGTATGAAAAACCCTTGAAGAACAAGTGACAAAAACCAACCTCTTGTAAGCATTGTCTTTTATTGGATTTACTTTCCACATGATGTTACAAAGCTGTCAAAGTGCCCTTTTATAAAGATTTCAGATTTGGTAGTACCTCGTTCCCTACCATACTTAAATAAATCTCTACCATCCTATACATTTTAACTTATGATTCCTACTTATCCCTTGTATAGAAAATAATAGCCTTTAAAGAGGGACAGCAAGCAAGCTACATACTTTCATGGGTTTCTTTAAATATTGGAATGAGGATACCAAGGGTTGACTTAGTGCCATGGTGGGTAGCTAATTGGGTTAAAGAAAACACTTTAATTCCAATTTAGAATTTAAGTGAGCATGTAGGGGTGTTGGATAGTAAAGCTTAAAGTGAAATGAATATTGATGTGTTTATTCCATTTCATTGAATACGAGTTTATTTTTAAGATTCAAGGAAAACATTAATAAAGCTCGTAGGTAAGTAGCTACGACCATACTTCTTACTCCAAGTTCTCTTTATGAAAGAATGTATCTCTCTCTTATTGCAAATGTTCTTCTGAAGAAAATAGTAAATGAATATAGTATGTACAAGCCCTTTCTTGATAGCCCATGTTAAGCACCCTATCGATTATAATTGTGTGCATGTGTATAAGGTAATGCATGCACGTAGGTTCTAAGTCATGAGGTTTCCATACATGCTCTCTCAATAAACTTATTGATTATTCCTATATGTAGTATAGCATGAAAATGTATCTTGGTCATAAAAATGCATGTGCATCGAAGTAAGAAAGATGATGAAAATGTTTTGAATGCAAATGAAAGGTAATGAATGTCTCATGCCTTATGCTTCAAGTTATGCTTTAAATGAGTTTTAAAATGCCCCTATGAAGCGATGCTTTCAATGATGCGAAGAAAGTGTTTTAAAATATCCCTATGAATTGATGCGAAGAACCGTTTTAAATTGTCCCTATGAACTGATGTTAAATTGTCCCTATGAACTGACGCTTTATGGATGCCATGAAAAATGATGTTTAAGCTCATGCTTTTAAAATTATGATTTTCCATGAACGCACAGGTAAATGAAGAGATGATGTTTAAGTTCATGCTTTTAAATTATGTTTTTCATGAATGAACTGTTAAATGATGAAAAGGACTGAAAGGACTAAAATCAATGAATGAAAGAAATGACTGAATGAATGAATGCTTTAATGTCTGAAAATACATAACAGCCATATGAATGAAAAGGGTACCAAAGGAATGGACAGATTGCAATGCCGGGTAAGTAGTACTGGTAATGCACCCAATGCTGCCCCTGATTGAAAAGGGATTCCCAACTTGTGGCCATAGGCGGAATACTGGTCCAAAGGAAGGCTGCTAACCCCAACACACGGGCGTAATAGTGTGTACCGGCCAAAGAAAGTGAAATATGAAAGTATAGTTATTTCATAAAATGTTTATGTATGAAAGCATAGTTATTTCTAAGAATGTTTATGCATGAAAGTATGGCTTATTTCTTAAACTATTATGCATGAAAGCATTGTCAAGAATTAGCAAAAATCTTTATGTATGCATGTTTCAAAAGAAAAGAATAGATGCCTAGTATGTTCACTGCATAGTCTACTACTTACTGAGTATTCGACCCACTTTTATTGTAAGAGCAGGTTTGGGGCACAAGACAAAACACAAAATTCTCATATCATCATTACACCTTTTTCAAATCTCCATACAAAATATAATAAACAATTCAACTTTTTCAAATCTCAATACACCTTTTTCAAATTCCAAAACAATAATAATATTAAAACATAATATTTTAAACTTCAAAACAAAACACAAAATTCTCATCTCACGCCCAAACCTGCCCTAAATGTTTTAAACGTCCAGGAATTGATGAAAAGGCTGGGGAGCAAGGCATTACTACAAAAGGAGAGGCAGAAGCTTAGGATCTTCCCTAACTAAAACATTTATGTTTATGGATGATGGGTTATGTTTTTATGAACGTATGGACTCTAAGAGTCTTTTATGGTAAATGTTCGAATAGAATGTCTATCAGGTGTTCCTTTTATGAAATGAAAAATTTAGAGTACATGTGTGTCATGTCCATGCCAATCACATGTTATTATAAAAAAAAAATGAAAGAAAGAAAAGAAAAGTAAAGGACAGTTATGTAAGTCGCGATTCCGCCCTTCCTGGGACAGGATTGTGACATCTTTGCCCGTGTCTGACAACCTCACCAGCCGGTGGTCTTCAACTTGCACCCTTCCTATTGGTCCTTACCACTCCCAGGGCCTTAACGATTTTGTTAAATGGAGTAGGTGTTCTTCAAATTCTCCTTTAGCATAGCAGAGCTCTTTGGGTAGCCATAGGGCTGACCTCGCTCTCTGCCGCTAGGAGTCAAGTTGGCCTTCAACTCGACCTGCCTCCCTAGCCTGTGGGAAGGTAAATGGCCTGGGCAGTTTGAAACTGTACCCGCCTTCCTTCCTTAACATAGATTTGTTTTTCGAGCAGCTGTGGGGCTTATCCCGCTCTCCTTCACGAGGAGTTAAGTCGGTCTTGGACTCTACCTACCTCCTCAACCTGCAGGGAGGTAAATAGCCTGGGCAGTTTGAAACTATACCTGCCTTCCATCCTTAACTAAGATTTGTTCTCTGGGCAACAAGAATGTTATCATTATTTTGCTTTTGGCCACATAAGTTAATGCGCAAACCTGGCTTCTGCAGTCTGCGCTGTATAGTAATTGTTGTTGACGTCCATGTTGATGTCTTGTGTTGCTGACATCTGTGTTGATGATATCCACACCTTTCACTTCACTATTTAGGCAATCCATGGACTGGGCCCGCTCTCCTTCGGGGAGGGGTCAGAATACCTTATGCCAAACCTCCTCTTTCTCCTCCGGGGAGGTAATTTGGACCACGATGTGGCAGGTCTCTCCTTTGACGCGGTGGAAGTTGGCATAAATATTCGGGCAGCCTCGGGGCTGAGCCCGCTCTCCTTTGTGGGAGGAACAAAACAGCCTTTGGCACATCTCATCCTTTTGTCCCCCGTGGGACGTACACTGTTTGGGCAATCTGTTCGACCTGTTGACACCGTAGGAAAGGGTAAGTTTGGGTCACGCTGGTGCTAATCCCACACTTCATCGTAGCAAGGGCCAGGATAAGTTACTCGGGTAGCCGCAAAGCTGATTCCGCTCTCCATGATGGGAGGGATAAGGCAATCTTTAGGCCTATCTTTCCCTATGATACCTCACAAGGGGGTAAGTCGTTTGGGCAGTCTGTTAGTGAACCCGCTCCTGCCAATTGACGCTTACGAGGAATGTAAGATCTTTTTCCTTTAGACAGTTGAAGACTGACCCACACTCCTCCACAAGAAGGATAAGACAAAATTTAGGCCTGCCTTTCTCTCTATTGGATCGCGGGGAGATAATTCAGATAGAGATGTGGCTTATTCGCTCCTTTTATCGGGATGGGGGTCGGGGTAAGTTATTCGAGCCATTGAGGAGGCTGGTCCCGCTCTCCTAGACAAGGAGGTTGAGCCACCCGCTCACCTATCATCCTTCGTGGGGAGGTAGGTTGTTAAGGCAGTTTATTCTAGACCCATTACTGCTCGTTGACATGAAAGGAAGGGTAAGTTTGATCAGGCTGATGCTGATCTCACACTTTGTCGCAGCAGAGGATAGGGTAATTCATTCGGGGAGCCGTGGGGCTGATCCTGCTTTCTGTTATGGAAGGACAAGGCAACCTTTAGGCCTACCCTTCCTTATGCAATCCTGTAAGGAGGTAAGTCATTCAGGCAGTCTGTTACTAGACCCGCTCCTGCCTGTTGACGCTTGACGCGGAATGTAAGTTTTTGTCTTCAGGTGGCTAAGGACCGACCCACACTTCTCGCAAGAAGGATAAGGCAACGTTTTAGGCCTATCTTTCCCTTTTTTCCTCTCTAGTGGTAAATTGTTGATGGAGTTCCAGTTTAGTGGAGTTGACTTTACTGATGGAGATTGTTGATTTGGTCATAGAGGAGTTCGCTTGACGGGTTATGTTATGTTCCTGAAATGAAATACAAAAACTTCTTTTATTAGGACCCGTAGTAGGTGCACGAAAACATATAAATTTACAACAATGAATCGGCTTAGCAATAATATTTTTGTAGATGCTCGGTATTTCAGGGGTGCAACAACTCATTTTCTTGGGAGTCTCTAAGGCGGCAAGACCCTAGGCGATTTGTGGCTACGACCACATAAGGGCCACCCATCAGGGGCATAGCTTTCCCTCGTCCCAGATTGTTGTTCCTATCTCTTTGAGTACGAGATCTCCGACTTTGAATGTTCTTAGATGCACACGCTTGTTGAAGTATCTCTCAGCCCTTCTTTCGTTGGTCGCAGTTCTTATCTCAGGTTTCAATCGGACTTCTTCGAACAGATCTAGTTGTTCTTCAACCTGCCTATCGTTAGAATCTTGTTCGAAGTGCAGAACCTTGTGGGTGGGGATTCCAATTTCTACTGGCAGCATCGCCACATGGCCGTATGTGAGGGTAAAGGGGTTCTCCCCTGTTGGTGTTTTCACTGTGACTCAGTAGGCCCATAGGATGGCAAGGAGTTCTTCTGCCCGCACCCCCTTTTTGTTGTTGAGCCGCTTATTGAGCATTCCCATTAGCGTTTTGTTGGTCGCCTCAACTTGCATGTTAGACTGGGGGTGTCCCGGAGACGAGTACTGGAACTCGACCCCCAATTCCCATCACCAATTGTAGTAGTGATCGAAATTAAATTGCCTCCCATTATCTGATATGATGGTGCATGGGACGCGAAACCTGCAAACTACCAACCTCCATAGAAACCGTGTGATGTTGCTCGTAGTGATGGTTGTTAAGGTCTTAGCTTTAACCCACTTGGTGAAGTAGTCCATAGCCACTACTACAAACTTGACTTCTCCTTTGCCCAGGGGAACCGGGCCGACCAAGTCAATTCCCCACTAGGCAAAAGGCCAAGGTGACGTGATCTATGTCAATTCCTCCGGCGGGCAATGGAGCATCTTGGCATATTCTTGGCACTTTCGACACTTCCACATGTAGTCCTTGGCATCCCATAGGGCCTGAGGCCAGTAATAGCTTGCTCTCATCACCCTTCCGACCAATGCCTGCCCTCCTGAGTGGATTCCCACAAATCATTTCGTGAATTTCTGCCAACACGTATTCTATTTCTTCCGGGCAGATGCTCCTCAAAAGAGGCACCGAGTGACCCCTCCTATACAAGACTCCCTCAACTAGAGTGTAGCGTGCTACTCTATTTCTGATTATCCTAGCCTACTGTCTATCCTCTGGTACCTCATTGGTTTCCATGTATCTGATTATGTCTTCCGCCCACTCTAGGGCTCCAGACCATATTTCCATTACCTCGATTCCCACAACAGGTGCTTCCACAGTTCGGATCACCGTTTGTTCTGGCAGGGGGGAGTCCTCTTGTTCGGATGCAGCACGCGCCAACTTGTTCACTTTCTGATTTTCTATCCTCGGTACTTGCTGAATCTGGAAGTACTTTAAATGGAGGCGTTTGGCCTCTACTAGTGCTAAATATTTCTTCAATTTTTCACTTTTTACAGCAAACTTTCCTTGCACTTGATTTACCACCACCTAAGAGTCGGCCCATACTTCGATCCCAGTGGTGCCTAAAGACCTGGCCTCCAATAGCCATGAAAATAGCGCTTCATACTCTACCTCGTTATTTTTCATTTTGAACGCCAATTTGATGGTGTAATTGAATTCCTCTCCTTTGGATGTGATGATATGCACTCACATTCCCCCTCCAGCCTGGCAAGATGAGCCGTCAATGAATACTTGCTAGGGCTTTACGGTAGAGGCATCATCTTTCTCTGTTGAGAAACTGGTGAACTCTGCGACAAAATCTACTAGCGCTTGCCCCTTTATGGTGTTCTGTGGTGCATAGTCGATGTCGAACTCACTCAATTCCATAGCCCAATTCAGAAGCCGGCCTGAAGCATCTAGTCGTTGTAGCAACTTTTTTAGAAGGGTTTCCATGAGGACCCGTACTGGGTCAACTTGAAAGTATGAACGCAGCTTGCGTGTAGTTACTACTAGCACGAAGGCCAACTGCTCTATGCGGGGGTACTTGGCCTCAGCCCCCGATATGCCCGGATAGTGTAGTAGACTAGCCTTTGGACCCCCCTCCTCTTCATGTACCAATGCTAAGGAGGTAGCCTGAGGGGAGAACCGCCAAGTACAAGGTCAGTGTTTCCCCACATAGGGGCTAGCTGAGGAGGGGTGGGCTTGTAAGGTACTTCTTAAGGGCTTCAAATTCTTGACCACACTCACCATCCCATGCCTTTGCTTTTTGAAGACTTTGAAGAAATGTAGGCATTTGTCAATGGATCTTGACACGAACCTGTTGAGGGCAGCTAATCGCCCAGCCAGCTTTGTACTTCATATATGTTTCAAGGTGGGGCCATGTTGTGGATGGCCTCCACCTTCTTGGGGTTGGTTCGATTTTGCGTTTGGACACCATGAATCCTAAGAACTTTCCTGATCCGACACCAAAAGCGCAATTGTCCTGGTTCAGCTTTATTTGGTACATTCATAGTATCGCGAAAGCCTCCCATAAGTCATTTAGGTGCTGTTCTAGGGTTCCACTCTTAACAAGCAGGTCATCCACAAAAACCTCCATGTTTCTTCCTATCTGGTCTTTGAACATATGGTTGACCAACCGCTAGTAGGTGGCTCCTGCGTTCATAAGCCTGAAGGGCATCACCGTGTAGCAACACAAGCCTCGATCAGTGATGGTGACTTGCCATAGAGTTGACAATCAGGTCGATGCGGGGGAGCAAGAAGCTGTCTTTCGGGCAGGCTTTGTTGAGGTCAATGAAGTCAATGCACATTCTCCATTTGCCACTTGGCTTCTTTATGAGCACTACATTGGACAACCACTCTTGGTAACGAGCTTCTCGGATGAATCCGCCGCCACTCAATAGCTAGTCCACTTCCTCAGCTATGGCGACGTTCTTTTCTTCACTGACGCTTTGGTGCTTCTGCCTCACCCCTTTGACCTTTGGGTCTACACAAAGGTTGTGATGTATGACCTCGGGCGCTATTCCGGGCATATCTTCGTGGCTCCAGGAAAACTCATCCTGGTGCTCAGTGAGGAGTTGCTTCATGGCGTTTCAAGCTTCGGTCTTCATTTCGCTGTTAATCCTTGCCCAGACTTCTGGTTGATCTGGGTTAAGATGGATGAGCTCCAACGGCTCGATTGGTTTCACTTTTCTGAACTCCTGCTCATCTCGAACTTCGCTTATGCCCTTTGTGTAATCAGGATCTGGCGCAAGGCTCAGGCATCCTTCGTAGGATATGACCTGCTTACGCCGCCATTCATAGGCATCTCCTTATGGACATGTGTATAGCTTTCTTCCATTGTGCCCTTCCTACTTCCAAGAACTTGGTTCTCTTGTTGGTTAACTTCCATGTCATTGGTAATACATGCGAGCTCCCTAGTTGTTTGAAACGGGTTGCCTTAGGCGCGCAAAGTACATGTGAGACCTAAAAAAGATCACACAGACGATGCCACTGTTAGGATCATGTTTCGCACACCTTTGGGTCAGGCTCCGACAACTCAAGTCTTCTAAAATGGGCCTGCAAAAGATGGGAGAGAATGCAACAAGGATAGGGCGGCCTTGGGGCTGGGGAATCTCTGATGCCAAAGTTAGTAAGTATTCTTAGAAGTTTGTAAATAAATGAGAGAGTTTAGAGATCAGAGAGCTTTCTCCTACTTGGAACTTGCTATTTATACCGTGGGTTGGGGTAGGTGTAGATCGTCTTTGTTTCCATGGAGTTTGTGCCTTTTTTGTTGTTTCTGCTGTCAAAATCCTTTAATGTGGCGTGGCTCTACGATGGCACCATAAATATGGCGTGTAGCTCGATAGTGGCACCATTAATGCGGAGTAGTTTCCTGGCTTTGTGTCTATCCCATGTGAGTAGTAGATGGTCCAATATCGATGGGTCAAGGGCCATCCGCATTTCTCGTTGTACTCTGTGTAGCTCTTTGGGTTCTGAACACGGCCGTGGGATGTCATACTAACCTGTCTTATCCATTACTTGACTCCTTTCCCTAGTTGATGCTTTGCCCCCTACGCAGTCCTGGTGGCCCTTGAGTCAAGTATTGGGCCGAGGCCCAGCAGGCTTTGTGAAGTGGGAAAAATCCCCTTCTAGTTACAAAAATCCAACTTCAAACACTCGCTCCAACACTTCGTCCAAATAGAATTTTCTCAACTTTGATCAAACCACATGATTCGAGACATACCATGATAAAAATCACAAACTATCAACATCATATGGTATAAAAATATGTCCTAAAGTATATCCAAGCATTAAACTTAAAATCACATTGCCAAAATTAAACCAAAACATGGATCTATCCAAAAACCTCCTATTTTTTACTTAACCGAATATCCTCATGCATAAAAATCATATCTTTATAAATAAACTCCTAAAAGCTTCAAACCAAAACCCTAACATGTAGACCAAAGGCTTAAGATCATCAAGTAAAAATATCAAAGTCATTGGAGTAAACCACAAAAGATCCAAGCTTTCATAAGACAAAAACTATTTTAGTCCTTCCAGTTTTAACTTTCTAGATCTAATAAAATATTTCATCAAAAGCTTATAGTATGTAACAAATCCTTAACAAAATTCATATAAACATGTTAATAATACTCTAAACAAATTTTGGACCAACATTTGTCCACTAGCTTGGTAAAAAACTATAAAATACAGCATATTATCCAGTTTATCGCCCAAAATGACACGTATATGGTTAAAAGAACTTTTTACCCCAACAACCATGAAATCAAACCAAAAAGGTACCCACAAAAATTAGACTCAAAGAGGAACAACTTTTATGAAGGAATCATTGTGAGAAAATACTTAAAAGGACTTCAAAAACTAAAAGCATGAAGGCTAAGAAAACTGTCCGAGAGAGCTTCTAAGTTTCTCTCTAAGAAATGTGTGGGAAAAGGAATGAAATGATGGGATGGTCTGCATGCCTCTTACACAAACTGAAGGGTGAAGTGAGGGCTTGAGTGATACTTGAGCAACGATGGTTTTGACCAAAACAAGGGTCAAACTACCCATGGTATTGGGCTGCCTTCATTTGCCATTTAGTCAAGTGGTGATGAGGTGGACTTTACTTTCCCATCAAGTACCATTTGAGGGCTTTCTTGGGCAGAGTTTGGTTTGCCATGGATGGGAGGAAACTTCTTCAACAAGCTTTGCTAAGGTGGTTCAAATTCATGGGCCTATTGGGCCTCAATCGAATGGGCCTCATTTGTTTTTGTTTAAAGAGGGTTTGGTTAGGGTTTGAGATGCTATCAAGCCCAAATCTAATTTTTCTTGGCCCAAAAGAATTTCCAAGGTTCAAAGGGTTGAATAATGATGTCATAACATGAATTTGAGGGATTAATAGCATATGAAAGTGATTTAATCAAGTGATTAGACACAATGCTAGAAATCAAATCCATTTAGGGTTTGGAATCAAGTTTGGGGTTTGGAGAAACCGTTTAGAGATTCGGTTTCAACCAAAATTTTAGAGTTTCAATTGTATTCCATGTATTTAGGGTTTCTCTAGGGTTGAAACCCTATTTGGCGGCACAAAATGGTTGGTTGGATGGAATAGTATTTTCCTTTGGTGGCATGATCTCACACCTAGATTTCCTTCACATTTTCATCTCATGGCTCCTCTTGTTGTCAAGTGTCCAATACTATTTACCAAGTGTGACTAAGACCTTTTCAAGTGTCCAAATAAAACTTCTCTAACCTAATTTGGATATTACTCACTATGATTTTGAAAACACTGCACTTTGTACTACTATTGAGGTTACTATTCACTCCTGGAAAACTAAAAATAAACTTTGTACTATAAAATCCTAAATATGCATACTAACCTCATGGTGAAAATCATTGATTAAAATTCAATTCAAAAGTACCTCAAAATATCCAAAATGGGTTTTCGAATGGACGTTTCATCCGAAAATTGAAAATGAGTTTATTGCACCATAAAATCCTACGTAATCATCTGAGCCCAATGGTACAAACCATATTGCATTCTGACACTTCTAACTATCTCAAATAAATAAAATCATAATTTTGGCCTTATAGTGAGTGGTAACACTGACTATGTTGACAGACGAAAACCTATGTGATTGGTTGATTCATGAAAACTTACGGATTTTTCACGAGATTCCTAAAACCTATAGAAATTTCACCATTGAATTTCTAGCGAGCTGTTAACTCTCCTATCTAAGTATACTTGGAGTCAGACGCATGTCAGAAGGACGTATGACAGTTCCATCCTATAAAAAGGGATCTAGACATGGGACTCAATCACACTTTGAGATCTTAAACACATATGATCTTGTGGAGCCAGATTCTTAAGAGGAAACAAGGAAAAATTGGAGTAGTGAAGTAGCGATCCCGATGTTGAGAGGTGGGTTAACTTCTAAGACATCATTGAGGAATGTGGAGTAAATGTTTTATGTAAGAGGCATCTACATATTATGTAACTTTTCCCTTTCTCATCATCAATAAATCTAATTGTTATCACTATGTTTATTCACTATTTTCTAAAACTTTGAATGTGTTTAATGTTTTTGCCAAATCTTATCTTTGTTGGAAAAACTATTATCTCTGTGTGAGAAATCATATCTCTGTATGAGAAACTATTATCTCTATGTAAGAAACTTTTATCTCTGTGTAATAACTAATATCTCTGTGCAAGAAATCATATCTTTGTGTGAGAAATTATTATCTCTGTGTGAGAGATCCTTAACGTGTGTCAATCATCATGGGAAGGGATGGAGAATTCCCCAAACCATTCTTGAGAGACGTTGCCACAAGCTTCACACAAGAAGGATAATTCCCCATGACAATTGGGATGTAGCAGTATTGTGTTGATCTCAACTAGTTGTCAGGATACAAAATGTCCCAGCGTATCACATGTTGGTTTCCTTGAGTTGGTTGGCTGGGTAAACTTTACCCTATGCAATATGTTATCTCTATGTGAGAACATATGTGTGATGACGTTTGTGCCTCTGAAATCAATATGAATTTATGAACTCTATATACTAGAGCATGGGTGATTCATCCCTTTGATAATATTCATGCTTTAAAATACATTGCCTAGAGAGTAGTAACTCCTTGGAGGGTGATTCCTCTCCATGTTTATGTGTGTGTGTGTGTGTGTGTGTGTGTGTGTGTGTGTGTCACAAGAGGTTGATTCATCCCATGTTTATAGATCCATATATCTATGCCAGAGAGGGTGATTCCTCGCCAAGCATACCTATATGTGTCATTACACTATTTACATGACTTGTTCATTGCATCATCAAGAGCATTATCTCTCATTAACAGTTTTGTCATAATTACTCAATCTACCTGTGGTTTCATTCTTGGAGCTATAGACTTTGATGCAGAGTTAGGTCCAAGGGTGACGCTTGAGGAAGAACCCCGCCTAAACCCTAAGAATGGAGGTTGGTCTCTATTGTAGGAGCCATGTTTCATTTTGAGTTGTACATAGTCATTTCAAAGGGGCAACCACTTGTGTTTGATCTGTTATCCATTAGGCAATGAATGAAGTATTTGGGTTGTATGTATTTTCTAAGTTTGCAATTAATGAGAAATAACAGTTATTGTTTCTATGATGTGATTTAGACTTTTAGTACTACAAGGTCTTAGTTTACCGACTAAATCTCTATCTTTTTCGCTACGATTTTACATCAAAACTCGACACGTGTACTTCCATCTAAACGAGACATGCCTAATTCTGACCAAACCTTGGATGTTGACCAATAGGCTAGCACTCTTGGCATCACAGATCCTCACTAGGTCCTTTACCAAGGAACGGGGCACCACAGAGTTAGTGCTCCTGGTAAGACTCTAGAAAGGTCGGTGGTCAAGACCTGTCAAGGTGCATAGATTTAAAAGGGGTACTTGTGGTGTTGCAAGACAGATTTAATTATGTTGAGATTCTTCTAAGTGTTTCTAAATTAGTTGTAGCGAACTCAATTTCTATACTGGATTTGATATGGTCACTTACTCCTGTAGTGGTTTTAGATTTTGAATACGTTATTCAAATGAGTTTCTATTTCGTTACCAAAATTGATGTGTTGATTTTTTTTGTGATATGATTGCTTGTTAAAGAAAGTAGTTCAATATACCTATTCACCCCCTCTTATCATAAGACAAAGACGAAAGTCATGAACTAAGGTAATAGTTCCAATCAATGGAGATTTTAAGGATTTGGAATTTGCAGACCTTCAAAAACTGAGTTATAGTAAGTTTGATGATCTAAGTTCTGCAGACTTACTATGCAAGTTTGATCAAATTGAAAGTTATAAATTTGGAGACTTTAAGAAGCAAATTCTCTCTATGACTTCTAAAGGAGTCAATTTTGTAGATTTCAAAATGATTATTATCGACATGAGGTTCTAGGGTTGATGGAAGTGATATCTTATATTGGATGGTACAGTAAGTAATCAAGCTAAGTTAAGAGTATGGTTGGGTAGATCAGCTAGTATTAGGCTCAACTCCGAATATGATTTGGTGGATTTTAGTGGTGAATAATAAGGAGTTTAGTTACTACTGGAGTAAATGCTAGACGAAGGTGATAAGCATAAAAGTATATGTGGTTAGGTTGAGGATTCTAAGTGCATTTTTGTATTTGGTTAAATAGTATTGGACCTTTCGAGTTCGGCTTTCAACTAGTTGGTATTGTCTTGGATTAAGTTGTTATTGGGAATCCCTCCACCGTAAAGATGTTTGCATAGATATGTATCGACACATGTAGGAGTTAGGGAAGACTAATTTTCTCTCTCTTCAATTAGAGTGTTGCAATCATTGCTACCCTTGGAACTAAAGTTAGGCAACATAGTCGCCTTGACCTAGGAAAGATTTAAGAAACAAATTGGTGACCGGTTCTTTTTAGAATCAGTTTAACAACAAAAGACATAGGAGTTCACATCACAATTTCAACCGAGAATAAAGTTGATTAGTAAAAATGCACGGACCGAGATCATAGAAAACTTACCAATGTTAGCGAGAATGGTGGCTGTGTGGCTTAGCAGACGACGTGGGGCTCCGGGCAACAATTTTGTGAACAAACAGAGAGAAGAGTGTGACTGTGGAAAAAGGAAAGTCAATGGAAGGAGAGAAAGTGAGTGAGTGAATGAGAGAGCATGTGAGACAGAGTAAATGAAAGAGGGAGGAAAATAAGATACGAACATAGAACCATTAGAGACTCAATGGTGTTAGTGGTGCAAAACAAGGTTGGGGGCATCAAAGTGCTTGTGGTGTAGTGGCTTGGCAATGACCATGTGTGTTGGGTGTGGCCGTCGCGATGCGACAGTGCAACAAGGGAGAAACATTTGGGGACGGCAGGACAACAAGACTGAGAGGGAGAGTGAGAGATGTAATTCAATGGATAAGAGACAAATAGATGGAGGGACGAACGATGTGCCACAATAGCTTAGAGCGAGAGAATTCGAGGGATGTGCCACAACTAAACTAGGTGAAGAGAGGGAAAATATAGAAGGGCAAATCTAAGTTAGAGTGTGAGAGGAAGGCTTGCCGGTCTAGCCTCTGAGTTGGATTGCACTAAGAATGGAGGCAAAAAAGCTGGACAGTGTTGGTACAAGAGGAAAAAGAGCAACAAAGAGAGAATTGGTGAGGGAGTGAGGCATAGGGAGGGAGGGAGAGAGCAGTTATGGAGAGCAATTGTTGAGAGATAAGGCACACGGGGAGAGGGAAAATAGGAGAATGTGTGCAACGGGAAGAGGAAAAGGGGAAGGCAAAAATCCTCACATGGATAAATGGTGAGTTTAGCACCTGATTTTCCTTTTTTTTTCTTTTATGCAGGTTGGGCTTAGAGTTTTGAATGACTAGGGCTTGGGCCTAAAACAAAATCTGGGTTATGACAGCACGTGTTCACGGTTCTTTTTACATGAAATTGTGCATTGTATTATCATATATGTTGTCTTTCATTAGCAGTCATGTCACAGCTATTTAACCTATCTATAGTTTCGTTTGTCATAACTGTAGACTTTAATGCAGAGTTAGCTCTAAAAGAGTTACCCGAGGAAGATCGACCAACCGAGCTGAGCAATAAATACGGAGGCATGTCCACGATAATAGTAATTGTATTGTCTCTTCAGAGTTGTATTAATTACTCCTGCAACCAAATTGTGTTTGGTTGCTGTATTTGAATATATGAAATAGACATGCAATTTTGTATTACTATTTTGGGAAATGAAATGACGTATGGATATTTGGTTGTTTTTTGAATGATACAATTTATGGTTTAAACTCTGGTACAACTAGCAGTTATCCTTTACTAGTCCACTGCAGTTTAAATGATCATTCGCTTACACATTCACTTCCTTGTGAACATTGCACACCTAATCTTGATCTGAATCTTGGGTGTTGTCGATCGACTAGTACCTTTGGCACCATGGATCCTCACCAGGACCTTTATCGAGGAAGGGGCCCACAATAGTGTTTGCTTACCTAGCACAGGTTGAAAATTCCTTTATCACCTGGCACTGTGCTGTGTCAGCCAACCTTTCTACAACGTGTTGCTCGCCACTTCCTTGAATGCTGTCGGACAAACCTTCTTTAGCTATCAAGTGCTTAACCTTGTATGCAAGAATTTCTACATAGTGTCACTTGCACTTCCATTTGACTAGATGTACTCTACTTGCCTCGCTGCCTCATCTTCTACCTTGCCTGTGGAAACGGTCTCTTTTTCGTCAACTTTAGCACAGTCCTCACACCAAGCATGCCAATAGCCACAGACTCGAGAATGTTGCAAACATGAAGCCAACTATGTCACTTCATTAATAGCCCTAAACCAAGTATAGTATGAGCCTTTGAAACTGAGTATAGTATGAGCATGAAATTGAGCACACCATACTACCATGTAGGAATAGTAATAGGCAAGGAATAGAGATAACCGAGAGACCCATGGATGAAGCACATCACACTAATGCATAATGACTTAGAAAGTTTACATTATTGCTTATATTATTATAGGTTTCATTGAAAAGTTTGAAGAAATGAAAAGATTAGCTTAAATTGCTTAAGGATGGAGGTAAGTCACTATAATCATGTTCTTCAACACATCGCTTTGTAGTAAATTATGAAAGTCTATTTTGTAAAGTATATATGTATGTAATGCATGATTCTCAAAAGTATATATGTATGTATGAGCACTATCTTTGAGAGCCCCCTCTTCCATGAACCCAATGCATAATGACATAATGTTAGAGTTGCATGACTGTTGTATGATTGAATTCTATGTTGCATGAATGTTTATCAAAAGTAAGGTAAAGGTTCATGTAAAGAAAGCATGAATGCGTGAGGTTAATCACTAGGCACATACAGTGAAGTTGGGGTAAAGGAATATTTTTTAATGCTTTATAGTAATGTTTTATACATGATCACGCATGTTTCCAAAAGAACAATGTTTTTAAACCGAAAAATATGTTTTGGATTATGTTTACTGCATGATGTGATTTTTACTGAGTATTCGACTCATTTTAGTTATTTTTAAATGTTTCCTTACCTAAGGGTGAGGAAAAGTTAGAGGATGATGTGGGAAAGGAGGCTGTTCTAGACGTTGACATTGGCAATGAGGCTTAAGGGTTAGAGAAATCATTTAGATTTTATATTTACTAATAAATGATTTATGCCTCTGTAATGCTTAAGTACACAAGTTAGAAGATTATATTTAATTAAGTCTTATTGAGTAAGAAGTTTGTTTTGAGAAGTTTCTTTAATATAAGTTTTAGGGAAGAATTTATTTATAGGATTTGTCATGTCTGGTGCAAAGAAACAATATTTTAATGTTAGTGATGTCTGATTCCTCTAGCTCAATGTGTCTTAGAAGGGCGGGGTGTCATATAATATATAGCATGAGAAGTTGTAACTGAAGGGTTAAGATCTTTTGACAGAAATTTATTGGGTGTTGCAACTCCAACTGTCAAAATTACCGCACTTGATAACTCACTATGTTTGGTTAGTTAGGTGATTCGAGGTCACCTTAGACTATTCACTACTAATCACTAACTATTCACTATTTTTTATTATTATTCATTATTTTTTTACTGCTATTCACATATCATCTAAGACCAACTGAACATTCAAACATAGGCTTAGTCAAAGACAACTACATGTGAGTCACAACAATTGAGACAGAGTTATTCTATGTGCATTGTGTGGGTCTATGACTAGTTTCTACAAAGCCTGCTGCATTTGGTTGAAAGATTCAGCTAAACTCAATCTAATTGTAGGTTGAGTCTAACATCCAAACACCTAACTCTCAAATTACTAAATTCATCTCAACTCAAAACCTCCTTACACGTGGCACACAACCTTTTTCAACTTAACACATCTTTATACATGGGACCCAAAACCTTTTTTAACTTCCCATAAAAAAGTACTAAACTCATCTTAACATCCAAACACAGTTTAAACTCAGTTTAGTTGGGTCTCATATAACACCCTCAACGACTCAACTTACTACTATTCATAAAGAGCTGAGCTGAACTCAACTCAACATCCAAACGTAACCTAATTAAACTTACTTGCCCATTACTTCCAATTTGATCAAAATTAACTTAACGTAGATGGTTGTCCAAGTAGCATAAAGTGACTATTTTGGATCCTCAAAAAACCAAATGATAAAACTTCATAATTTATGTAGTTTTCAACCTTCATAAGCCATTGATTTCACCAAGTTCGATGCGATAAAAAAGTCCTTAGTGTCGAATTCATGAACTACGAAACAGATATTAACTTTAATAACTTTCTTCATAGATCAAAATCAAGCATGGATTTCTTGGTGAGTTATACTATATACTAAACTCTCATGCTATTTTGGTGGTTCCATCACATTGTGCTAATGTTTCAGCGTTAATAAACCATTAAAACAATTATTTTAAAAAAAATAATTAGTAAGAATTCAAGGATCGAGAGATAATGCCTCACCAATATAATATGATAAGTGTACGATGGGGATATAATATAAGTAAATGGATGGGTAGCAACATTTTATTTTCATCCTAAACCACACAAGTCTCAGCCCCCACCCTCGAAACTGAAATGCTAAAGGGTCGTGCTACAATGTTGCTTGGTATTTACCACTCGGTCGTACTACTTGATGTGGCTAGTTATATATTAAAAAGAAAAAAACATGAAATTGACTTCTTTTTCCTCTGTCACCCTCACATTGCTACAGCACGAGCTGAGATCTCCAACCTCCATTCCAGCACAACCATGGCCATCACTGGCGAGGAGATGCTGATTAGGCATCCCCAACCTCCTCCCGCCACTGACGTCCTAAGTTTTTTTTTATTACCTTTCTTTGCCATTGCATTAGGCTTTTAGCCCCTTGCTGCTACTGTGCGGCATCACCACTCATCTTGGCAAGAAGGTGCCGGTGATGTCATTTATGATAAAATGAAAACAAAATGAAATGCAGTGCATAGAAAATAGAGAAGCATTGTCATTCTGCAGAAAATGTTCTCTGACGTATTTATTCATTTGATGTTCTTGCCTTTATATAGGCAATTAGTTACGTGGCAAGCCAATAGAAAGTTCACAGATAGAAAATGTAAAGGCATGTTACAACTAGAAATATTAACAAACTCTACAGCAGCAGGAATATTCTCTATAATTCTGTTTGTGCTGCCTCCACTGTCATGGAATTTTTTGCTTTATGTTTCTGATGTGATGCATTGTGTAGACATAGATTAATACGCCCCCTTGAGTTCAATGGGGTGTCAACGACATTGGGACTTGTCTTCAAAATAGAGAATCGATCAGCAACCAGTGGCTTAGTAAAGACATCAGCTAGTTGGTCCTTGCTGCTACAAAAACAAACTTGAAGAGTCTTGGCAGCTACCCTGTCACATACGAAATGAAAATCTATATCCATGTGTTTTGTACATGAGTGATAGACAGGATTAGAGATGAGATATGTGGCGCCCAAGTTATCTGAAGATGGGAAATCCAAGTTCTTTTATCAAAATGTGAAGCCATATTATCTCAGCAGTGGTATTGGCTAGAGATTTGTACTCAGCCTCAGTGCTCGATCTTGCCACTGTGCTGCTTGCGTGAACTCCAAGAGAGATAAGCAAAACCCTCCTGTGGATCTTCTGTCATCTGGACAACTAGCCCAGTCGGCATCCGAGTAGGCATGTAAAGTAGAACTAGATTTCTTAGCAAAACAATAGACCATGATTGATGGAGAATTTTAAATATCTCAGAATTCTTTTAACAACAGTCCAATGGGTGATTTTTGGGTCATGCATGAATTGACAAACCTTGTTTACAGATAATGAAATGTTTGGTCTAGTTAGGGATAAGTACTGAAGACTGCCAATAACAACACTCCTAAAAAGTGTAGGGTTCTCAAATGAGGGAGAATCAAACTTAGAGAGTTTACTAGAAGCAAACATGAGTGAGTAAATGGGGTTAGCTGCAGTCATATTGCTTTTCCTAAGGAGGTCAGATATGTATTTTCGTTGGGAAAGCAACATGCCATTGGGTAGGTAGTCTAATTCCAGTCCAAGAAAATATGAGAGTCGACCTAAATCTTTCACTGGAAATGCATGACTAAGGTCAGTGAGAAAGTTGTCAATTGCAGTAGATGCGGGAGATGTAATTACCATGTCATCTACGTACACCAATGTGAAAATGCAGATTTTTGAATTCTTCAAGATGAACAAGGATGGATCCCCTTGAAAAGCAACAAAACCATAACTAAGAAGCCAATTTCTTAATTGTGAGAACCAGGCCCGAGGTGCCTGTTTTAGTCCATAGATGGCCTTGTGTAATTGACACACATAATTTGGATGTTTGGTTCAACAAAACCAGGAGGTTGTTGCATGAAACAGTCTCATTGAGCCTTCCATGAAGGAAGACATTTTGAATATCTATTCGTCTTCAGAGACCAATTTTGAGCAATTGCAAAGGAGAGGACTAACCGAATGATAGTGGGCTTAACAACGGGGCTGAAAGTTTCATTGTAGTCGACTTCAGCTTGTTGGTGGAAACCTTTAGCAACAAGCCAGGCTTTCCTATGTTCAATTGAACCATCCGAGTGAAGTTTGGTGCAGAACACCCACCTGCAACCGAAGAGATTAGAGGCATTTTGAGGGGAGCAAGGGACCTGGTCTAGGTTTGAATTAGGGCATCATACTCACTGTTCATAGCCTCTTTCCACTCATAAAATTTTGAGGCTAGGGTAAATGAGGATGGTTCATCGGGTACGGTTTTGGTTGAAATTAAACATGTTCGAGATGGGTAAGGAGTTTTCCTATCGGTGAGGACATGAGGTCGGGATGATTGAGTCATGGAGTGAGTTATTATAGGTGCCCGTGGAGGAACAAGGCAGGTGTTGGTTTGGTGAGAAAGAGAAGGGGAGGGTTCAATTGCAGGAGAAGATGAGGGAATTATTGGGGAAGAAGATGACAAAGAGGGATTGCGTTGAGAGGGTTGACTTGGGCTTGAGATGTTTAGATGTTGTTTGAACTGGGCTTGAGGAGAGACCGAAGGAAGTCAAACTAGGGTAAAAGGAAGATGGACTAGGTAAAGAATTGGGTGGTGGGCACAAAACAAAAGGGGTTAGGATAGGTAATGAAACAACAGGAGAGTTGGTTTGTGATGATGGAGTGAATTCATGTTTTGAGTGAGGAAATGTGTGTTCATAAAAAAAGACATCTCGTGAGATGTACAGATGCTTTGTTTCGAGATCAAGACATTTATACCTTTTGTGTGATGAGCTGTACCCAAGAAAAATGCATGGAAAGGACCGAAAATTGATTTTGTGACAATTGAATGCTCGTAAATTCGACCAACATAGGCATCCAAAAATTTAAAAAAAAGAATAATCTGAAAATTTTTTATGCACCATGAAATAAGGATATTTATTTTGAAGCGTTGGAATGGGAAGTAAATTTATTAAGTAGCCATTTCAAAGGCATCTTCCCAAATGAGAGAGGAAGTGAGGCATGAGCCAATAAGGTCAGTCCAATTTCTATAATATGACGGTGTTTCCATTCAATGAGTTCATTTTGTTGATGGGTGTGTGGACAAGAGAATCGATGAATTATTCTAAGATTTCTGCAAAGTGTTGTGAGAGGACGAAATTCTCCTCCAACGTCAATTTGAAGAGTTTTGATTTTTGAATTAAAGAAGTGTTCAACAAACTGAATAAATGAAGTAAAAACTTGTAGGACATGGGATTTAAACTTTAAGGGAAATATCCAAGAAAACCTAGTGAAATGATCAACAACAGATGAGTAGTATTTGAATCCATTTCTTGATAAAATAGGAGCTAGGCCCCAAACATCAGCCTAAATTATTTCTAAAGGCCCATTGGTGCTTGTTGAGCTAGAGGAGAAAGGAAATTGTTGTGCCTTAGCAAGGGGACAGTCTGCGCAAGTGAACTGAGCATCATTTGGGAAAAAAGGCAAACAATTGGAACACACTATTCTGGAGACGAGATTGAGAGAGGGATGGATATTCTTTCACCAAGAGCAGCTGATGGAGGAGAAGAGAAAACATGTGGAGGAAATCGATATAGTCCATCACGGAAGGGGTCGCTGATGAGGAGCTTCCAGGTCTTTTGGTCCTTAGCAGAAAAATGATTTGCATGGAATTCAAAGAAATAACTATTGTCAGAACAAAATTGAGATACTGAAACTAAAGTTTTGGTAATGGAAGGTACATGAAGCAAGTTATGAAGGTGAAAGGAGCATGAGTTAGAGAAAAGAGAAGAGTCACCGATGTTTTTGATGGGCAATCCATGTCCATTACCCACTCTAATTTGTTCCTATAGTTTGGATGAGAGATTAAGGTGGGAGAGATCATGGGTTATATGGTTTGTGGCTGCCAAGTCAGGGTACTAAGTTTGATCAATGATGGAGGATGGTGTGGTATAATGAGCTGAGCATGAATGTGGCGGTTCATGGTGTATGCATGGTCGAATCTTTAGTGACATTGAAGAGTTGTGTGTCCTGGTTTTTGGCAAACTTGGTAGGTAGGTCGGTTTGAGGTTGTGGAATAAGAGGGATTTGGAGGATTTGGGTGGGTAGAAAATCTGCCTCTGGTGAAGGGACTTGTTCGTCGTCTAGTATATATGTTCCCCCTATAACTTCCTCTACCACATTGATCACAGAAGGAGTTACCAGTACTCACATTCACAAATGGTGTAAATGAAGTGAGGGAGCTAGTGTTTCATGAGTTATGAGACATTCTGCTTTCATGAATAAGTAGGAGATGATAAAGTTCATGAGAAGTAATTGGATCAGATCTTGTGGTACTGGATGTAACAAAAGACTCATAAGATGGACCAAGACCATTTAGAAGATAAGTTACAAAATCTTTGTCTGAAAGTGGATTACCAGTGGTTGTAAGGGTATCGGCCATCATTCTTACTTTGCTACAAAATTTGGATATGGATTGCTCTCCTCTAGAAAAATTGGTAAATTGAAATTTAACTTGAAACTCTTTTGCTTGGGAGTGTGAGCTGAACATTGATTCAAGAGAAATCCATAATTCTCTCGAGGTTCCAACTAAAATGACATTGCCAACAACTGATTCAATAATTGAAGAAAACAAAATACTAAGTATCATTTGATCTGATTTTTGCCATGAGAGAAAGGCAGGGTTAATTTTTGGTTGAGACACTGAGTCTGTAGGAAGATATTTTTAGGCTATGGATTGTGTGCCATCAATGAGAGAAAATAAATCTTGACCTCTTAGGTAGGCAGAGATTTGAACTTTCCATATCAAGTAATTATCATGAGTTAACTTGATGGAAACAAGGTGAGAGAAGGATGAGGGAATAGATGAGGAAGAAGAGTGCGTATTCGTGGACTGTGTTGTCATGATAGAAGAAGGATCAAGAGACTGCTTGTCAACAACTCTGATACCATGATAAAATGAAAAGAAAATGAAATGCAATGCAGAGAAAATAGAGAAGCATTGTCATTTTGCATAAAATGTTCTCAGACGTATTTTTCATTTGATGTTCATGCCTTTATATAGGCAATCCGTTACATAGCAAACCAATTGAAAATTTACAAATAGAAAATGTAAAGGCATGTTACAGCTGGAAGTATAACAGACTAACAAACTCTGCAACAGCAGGAATTTTCTCTAAAATTTTGTTGTACTACCTCCTCTGTGATGGAATTTTCTGCTTTATGTTTCTATTGTGGTGCGTTGTGTTGACATAGATTAATAATTTCCTACATCCTCTCGTTCTATTGGCCTCTTTTATTATTATTATTATTACATCGCCGCCGTTGTTGGGTTTAACAACCTTTTGCGCCACCACTGTAAGGACACTGGAGAGGAGGTTTTCGGCCTCCTCCTGGCGCCAGACACCAATTGCTTTCTCTCTCTCTCTCTCTCTCTCTCTCTTTCTTTCTTTATTTTTATTTTTTTGTTGAAAACAAAGACATCTGTATGTTTAGGCCATCAGTAGAGGGGCTTCACAACCCACTAGCGATGCTACTCATGCCAAGTTACCTATCCAGCCACTTGACGCCGCCCTCTTCCGACAACACATAGCTGTTGTTACCTCACGATTCTCTCATCCAAACAACAAAACAAAATTAACAGTCTCCTCAACTTTCTCATACCGAAACATATGAGGATTAATTAAATGTAGCAAATCATTCGAGGCCAGGGAGGGAGAGGAGTGGATACGGTTAGGGTTTCTCTTCTCTCCATCCATATTTGTTTTTAATAAGTAGCAATGTGGCATGCCACGTCGATCAGTAATGTTGAGCGGTAATTAGGAAGAGGCAAACCAGCATTTTCCAATGCTAAAAGTGAATATTTTGGAACCCTAAGCTAGATGGGTAAGCAAGCTAGGTTTTTGTACCCACTGCCCACCCCAAGTATATAGCATTTTCCTTTTACGGAACGTGATATGAAGAAATAAGATAGCACTAATAAACAAGATACCTCCAAGAATAAAATGGAGTTATAAAGACATTCCAATTCTTTATCCTTTCCTTTTTCATTCCCTCTTCTTTTCTTTTTCTCCCGTCCTTCAACTCTTCCTTCACCCTCCAATTAAGAATAAATACCGGAGCTCTATGGCTGAGATGCTCTCCACAACCACCACCCCCCCAAATTGTAATCTTGCTTTAGCTATTAACACGTCGAATGGATACTTTTCTCTCCTCATGGTTTTGATGTTCTTCTTCTTTTGTTTTTCAAGAAAAGAAGTTGCTTCTCTAGGTCATTATTCTTGTACTTTACTGCCTACCATTCCTTTCCTTTTTCTAAAGTGGGTGGTGGATCAAAACCAAAAGAGGGTGTCGTCGAGCTCGAATTTTGCCGTTAAAAGTCTTTCCTTCTCTTCCTTCCCATTCAGTCCGTTTCATTTGCCATCTCTTTGCCTTCCCCATTTCCCACCATGGCTTCACCCAAAGCTGCACATGCAGACATATTTTGCTTGAGCAGATAAAATGGGAGGCAAAGAACAACATCAATGGAAGAAACAACGGCGGGCGCCATCCATCTTGTTTGGACAAAGTTCGGGAAAATCTCCATCAACTGAAAGATGTAGTGAAAGATCTCTAGAATAGGCGAGTCTGAAGAAACCACTCGTTGACTCACTCGTGGTTAAAAGCCTCGACACCTGCCCCTGGTGATTCCCCATCATCTGTACAAACGATCCTGATACGAAGCTCCTATCAATCAATTCTTCGTGAAATCACAAGCCAGTTATGAAGACAGATCAAAAACCTTCCGGAGTCGACAGCAGTTCACAAAAGGAGCCCATGGCCTATGAAGACTTCCGTAAACGACTCCACCCACACAATTGTAAAAGCTTTTCCTATAGCTCCTTTTACAAGGAAATTGAGTCGATTTATGGAGCCATGGATGATGACAATAAATTCTTTTTGTCGTGCATCGCTATGCTCTCGGAAAATGAAGTGGTGAAGAGGAGGCTTTTGACAAATTGGTGGGTCGGTGAGGACAAATTGAAAACTTCAAATTCTGAAAAAAAGACACCAGAGGAACTTGTTGATGAAATTCTTGACAGTTTCAGGGCAAAGGGCTTAATCGAGCCTGCAGAAAAGCTGGGAAAAGAGAGAGTTAAAAACTATAGAATGCATCCCCTTGTGCGCTTTGCTGTGAATAGGCTTTCAGAGAGCAAGTTCTTTGCTTTTAATAACAACGGAATTCTGACTGCAAATATCTCGAAGTCAAACAGGGCTTGCATTATTAAGTATCCATACCAAGAACCGGAATATTGGAAGAATACGGAAAAAATCGCTACGGTATTCAATGTTAGTGAGCCTTTTCCAGATCTCAATTTGCAGCAGTTGACAAAGAAGAAAGATTCAATTCTGGGGGGGGAATGGATATCGAAGATTAGAAACGTCAAAGTTCTTTATCTGGGAAGATGGTCGAAATCCCCTGACTATCACATAGAGGTGGAGAGCTTTGAATTATTAAAAGGGTGGAAGAATATGAAAGAGTTAAGGCTACTTAGCCTTCAAGGGATCTCCAATATTAACAAGCTTCCAAGTTCCATTGGCCGGCTCAAAAATTTGATAATCATAGATGTCAAGGAATGTCATAATCTGGAGGCACTTCCAAAGGATGTTTCCTGTCTCAATAACCTCACATACTTGGATGTTTCTAATTGTCATATTCTGGATCGCATGCCCAAGGGGATATCATCTCTTAAAAAACTCCAAGTCTTTAAGGGGTTTGTCATTACTGCTGAACCAAGCAACAATTTAGGTGCCCTTGATGATTTGAAAGAACTGACAGAGCTGAGGAAACTATCTATCATTGCAAACAGTAACCACTTCCCAACGATAATAGACCTGGGTACTCTCCTACAATTTGGAAAGCTTCGAATTCTGGCAATAGCATGGGAGTCAAAGCAAGGCAGTCATGGAACAAAAGGATTGACAAGAACTGGAGAAACCATTCATCCTTCGCTCCTACCTGAAAAGCCTGCGCTCCTACCTGAAAACTTGGAGAAATTGAGTCTTCAGGGTTTCCCTAAGCCAAAGATGCCATCTTGGCTAGTAGAAACTAGTAAATATAAATGCCTAAAGAAACTCTGCATCAGAGGAGGAATGCTCAAAACTCTAGGTAATGAACCCCTACGGTCGGTTCAGACTCTATACTTGAAGTTCTTGAGTGACTTGAAGACAGATTGGAAGGAATTGCAGGAACGGTTTCCGTCCATGGTTCACTTGAAGACAGTGAAGTGCCCTAGGGTCACCTTCTGCCCTTGTGACGAGTATGGGTATTGTTATCTGGTATAACCCAAAATGTTTATAAATTTGTTGTATGCTTTGTTCATGTTTATTTTAAGTTTTTATTAAAATGTAAACCTATGTGTTGCTCAGGTGTGTGTTGTACTTTCAAGGATTCTAAGTGCTAATATCTACTGCTTCTTATATGTCAGATCCTTATAACCCTTTCTTTTTCTCCATTAAAGCCATTTCATGATTTTTCAACAAAAATGCCGCTGACTGAAACGCAGAGCAACTTTTGTTAAGAATAAAAAATTGTCCTTGTGCTTGCCACTCGGAAAGATGGTGCTTCTTATCTATTGTAACACCTGAGCCTAGTACCAAATTTTTTTTTTTCCTTTTTTTTCGGGTTAAGTATATGAAAAAGTCAGGGAAAATTTTTTGAATATTATTTTATGGGTGGAGATAATTTTTTTTAAACAAGTTGGATTTTTTTTTATTTGAGTTTGAGTAGGGGCCTATAATTCGGGGAAAAAGCCCAAGCCCATGTTACCTTTTTTTTTTTACGTACTACCCATTTCACATTCCTTTGTTTTTCCTCTCCACGCACGCCACTCTCCCTCAACTAGAGTTACACTTGAATCAGTTTTTCTCCACAACATGCACGTTTCTTCATCTCAGTGTTTCCCTTAGGGTTTCCGTCACCTATATATATAGACATACATATATTATCCCATGCTTTTAGAAACTACCCAAACACTTGCCGCCGCACCACCTTAGAGTATTCATTGCCCAGCCAAGCGTAGCCAGCCACGGCTTCCCCCTGTTGCAGAATCACAAGCCCCAGCCTCTATCCCCATGTGAAAACTGATGCCACCACCATAGCACCACCATGGCCAGCCGTGAACCCATGTCGGAAAACGCCACCACAAGCCGCTAGCCCAACTCCCGTTGACCAATACTCCTCGACCATTCAACACGGAGACGCTGCTTTACCATCACCGAGAGTCAAGAACAAACCGAAACTACACCGTAGTCTCCCACGTAGTTGCACCCTCACTGCAACCCCGCAACCCACAGCCTCCGTTATACTGTAGCCTCCGGCAGCCTCGCCACCCCGAAGCCAAGTCAACCACATTGTTACTCCTCCCTCAGATCACCACCATGCCCAGCCCACATGAAACTGTATGTGCCTCTGTTTTGGCTCTCAAAAACAGAGTATTTTGTCTCAAATACCAACTGCCCTTAAGCCACTACCCACGCAGCCACATAAGACGCCATTGACAGTAGAAGATGCTGGAGGACAAGCCTCCACCATTAGATGCTGCCTTGGGCGACCCATGTCCGTAGCTTCCCGTTGTACTCTGTGTGTAATTCCTCCCTCTCGCGATGGTCTCTCTCTCTCAGTGTTCCGCCGTCATGTCTCCACCACCTCCCACTGGCCTGCCCCGCCGCGACCTCCTTCAGTCACAGTGAACCTCCATATCGTGTACGTAGCCTCTGTTTTCCTTCAAATAATTTTGGTTTACGTAAGTATATTACATCGTTCTAAGTTATATTTTACACTAATATTATTAATTACTTTTTTACCCTTTGAACTGCAAGTTATGCTAAGGTGTTTTAAAAATTTTATTATGTGTTAATAAACTCTTATTTAATTATGATTACAGAATATTATTTTAACATCTTATTAAGTAAAGATTTATTTTAAAAGTAAACAATATTGGTGTAATGTTATTTTTACATTTTAGATATGATTTAGTCTATTAAAAAATAGTTATGGTTTATTTTAAAATATTTTGGGACAAGTATATTATCTCGTATTAAACTTTATAAGTTGTTTTCAATAATAAATAAGTCAAACTTATAAATGCTTTAGTCAAAGTTATTAAATCAATATTGATGATTTTAGAAAGTGATGATTTGTAATTTTAGGTTTTGAGGAAGTAAATAGGTTATTTTAAAAGTTTAGGATTAAATATCGAAATACGTGATTAATTAGAAATTTACGAAAATTGCATAATTATTTTATAGGTGACGCTTAATTATTGTTCGACATTTTTTAGGAAAATTTCAAAAAAGCTAAGAAGTCCATGTAAGCGAGTTTCCTATGCTGGACTTTGCATTAAAATAAAATGAGCTGAGGTTAGTTTTGGAAAATATACATATTTGATTATGAAAATAAATTTGAACTACCTTAGTTATTTATTTTGCATTACTCATGAGATTTTATTTAATAAGAAATTATTTTCTATCATGACTGGTGTAGACATGACCTTATTTTTGACATATTGTTTCTAAACCTTGAAAAAGAGAGCGAATATGAAATTTGTGCATAAATTATGTGGTGATTTTGTTCTATTCTGAAGATTTTCTGTACTTTGATATGATCTGTTGTGATTTCTAAAAACCTCTGGCATAACACTCTGTTTCTGTTTCTATATCGTTCTAACCTTACCATGGGTGTAAAACTGTGGCCTTTATTTTGGTTGGTAACTTTTCTGTTTCTGGTGCACCCACTTTAGAAACAAAGTAGTTTTCTGCGTGGTCTTTCCTATGTGCACTCGGGGCTCCGAGAATGAATAAGGGAAAGATTCACATTATGTTTATGCTCGGTTAGCTACCGGGATTTGCACAACCCTACCACGAGGGTTAAGCATGTATTTGCTCTGATATGATAAGATAAGATGTGTTGTTTCTGTTTATGCTATGCCAAAGGATTTTGATTATGAATATTTTCGAACTTTCGCTCTGATATTTTTTATAATATGCTCTGACGCTGTATTTTTTAAACATTATTCTGATTCTGCATTATGAAAGAAAATATTTTGTTCTGCATTTTGAACTCTGTAAATGTTCATGTTTACACACTAGTATATGTCATCTGCTTACTGAGTTGTTGATAACTCACCCCTTATCTCTAATTATTTTTCAGATGATTTTGAATATTCCAACTAAGGATTAGGATTATCGAGCATCGATGAGATGATTATTTAAGCATAGTGGATTACTCATAGAAGATTTCTAAGAATTGGCGGATTGTATTAAGAGATTTTGTAGTATTCTGATGACTTTATATTTTGGAGTATGTAAATATATTGAATTGTGAGTTTTAGGTTATAAGGAGTAACTCTTCGATCCCTGCGAGATCGGGGCGTTACATCTATAATTTTCAAGCTTTTTCTCTATATATGTACTTTCAGCTTTCATTATTTCAATTAATATTGTGTTAAAAATGCCATGTTGTTATCGATGACTAGATGACATAAGTACTTTCACATGCCATTTGTGAAAAATTGTAAAATCTTTTAAAAAGTTATTTTAAAAAGATAATAATAAAAGCCCAGTTGCCCTAGACGATACTTGGAACCACCCGACAAGCACATGCAGGCTGGCTCTCATGAACCAGGCTCGTCTCTAGGATGACCCAAGCAACGTCAGATTGGATCCCACCATACTAAAACTAGGGGTGCTACCCGCCCCCAACGAGGCGGGGCCACCCCTCCCTCGCCCCCTGCCCCAGCATCGGCGGGGTGTCAAAATTTCCATCGCATGGGCGGGGTACCACGTCTGTTCGCCGGGGTGCGGGGGTGGACCCCCATCCGTCCGCCCCACCCCCCTGCCCCTCCTACTGGGCCTTCGGCCCAGCTCATTTTGCTTGGCCCTAAATCTATTTTTGGGCCCAGAATCCATTTTTGGGCCACTTTGGACCTAGAATTTAACTAAAAGAAATAAATATATTTAGAAATTGAAAAAAAAAAAGATACATATATATAGATAGAACTATTAACTATATACTAAATTTCAACTTTTAACTAATTAAGTAATAATTATCTCTAAGGCACTAAGTTATTACAAATTACAATTTACAATTATACAAATTAAGACTCTAAGAGAACTAATAAATTTAAACTGTTACAATATTACAAAATTTTCTAAAAATATTAAATATTACAAATTGTACTATTAACTATTGTAGCAACATTACACTTAATTGTAAATTAATAATTATAACTAATAAATTTTCAATTTGGGATGGTGCTGTGGCGGTGAGTTCACTGAATGGTGAGTTCTGTCGACTGCTGTGAGATTGAAAATCAAGATCATAAACATTAATAAGCTATAAAACCTAAAATATTAATAAGTTAAAAATAAAACAAATTAAAATTATAAAGTTATAAAATGAAACAAAAATACAAAATATTAAAAGTACTAACCAAGATGAGATTGGGATTGGGCAATTGGAATTTGAGATGAAGATCAGGCAGATGAGAATAGATCGATCATTAGGATTCGGCATGTGTATATTGAGAATATAAAAGCTAAAAAACATACAAGCAAAATAATTAGATACTAAAATATGATATAAAACTATAAATGGAAAAAACAAATAAAGGACAAATTGTGCAAACCATAGCAATGGTGGGTCCAATATAAAGTCATATTGCATCGGAGGTAACCGTAGACGCCATCTCATGTATTACTATAACAATAAAATTTGAAATGAAATTAATGAATACTAATTAAATGAAAATTAATTAATTAATAAGAAATTAGAAAACTAAATTAAAATAAATACCATATCCAGACTGATAACCACCCTCCTTGACGTCGGCCTCCTCATACTCAAGAACATCCGGAACATGAATTGGAGTTCCCTTGATCCAATTCTGTGTGCAAATCAAATCCTCCACACTGGTAGGAGCTAATGAACTCCGAAATGAATCCAATACACGTCCTCTGGTGCTAAAGGCTGACTCCGAGGCTACGGAGCTAACAGGGATGGCCAAACGACTGCAGGCTATCTCTCCAAGAATGGGATATTTTATGGCATTCACCTTCCACCAACTTAATATATCGAAGTCTCATGAAAAGGGTATTACCTCCGCTGCTAAGTATCTGTCTATCTTTGACTGAGCCTCTACATAACTCCTCATTAAGGGGGTCTGCTCAAACCTCTCACCCCAGTCCAATCTACGTCTTTTGCCACTATCGACTTCTTGAACCAGTGGGGGTAGGTGTAGGTGCTTCAATATTACCACCCCGCAGGATGGTAAACTCATCAAATAATCTACAAAGGGTTTTCCAAACCCTTGCTGCAATAAGCTCAGCCCATACTTGCCCATACGCAAGGTACAATCCAAATATCATGACATCCACCTTAAATCTCGGGTCAAGGATGACAACTACATATAACAAAATATTAGCCCTAGTAAAATCTCCCCAATACTTATCGTACTTTGACCTCATACCCAATGTCATATCCCGCAGCCTATAGTGACCACCCGTGACCATGTCATCTAATTCTTCTTTTACTTTACACATTTGCTGACAGAACTGATAGGATGTAAGGTTCAAAGTTCCAGATATCGTCGTGGTGACCTCATAAAAAAGCCTAAAAAACTCTACAAAATTAGATACAATCTCTCAATCATCATCTACGGGTTTTCTCCTGTGATCATCAAAATATTTAACATATTGGATGTCTTCATCACCCAATAGTGCAAATGCCAGCCTATATTCTTGGGCCTCCTCCAACATAAAAAATGTTGAGTTCCTTCGTGTAGCCATATCAATACAAAGGCCCTTCTTAGATGTTAGGCCAGCAGACCTTGAAGCAATCTTGAATTTCTCCAACTTTGAAAGAGAAGATCTCACCCATCTCACAGCAGTCCTAACTCAAGCAATTGAGTCATGAAGATCTCTCAAATCATCAGTAATAATAAGATTCAAAATATGTGCCGCATATCTCACATGTAGACACTCACCACCCAAGATTGTCTTATTTGCCTCTCTAAGATAGGTCTTCAGATGTCCCAATGCGACATCATTAAACGAGGCATTATCAAATGTGACTGTAAGAACTTGGATCAACCCCACTCCTTTATTGTGACCTCTAAGGCCTTTCCAATTGTCTCACCCTTATTATCAGTGATTTGAGAAAATTTTATAAGTTTCTTATGCAATGTCCAATTACAATCAACAAAATGCACAATTAAAGACATATAATTAAAATTTTGGACTGATGTCCAAGTATCAGTGGTAAGGCAAACAAAATGACCGGCCAATTCACCCATCAACTTCTCTTTTTTAATGTAAAAATATTTTTTTTACATCCTTTGCCACCATGTGGCGAGAATGAATATTAAACCTTAGTTCCAAGTAGCGAGCAAATGCTTAGAACCCTTTCCCATCAACAACTTGAAAAGGTAGCTTGTCCTTGATGATCATACGAGCTAGGTGTCTTCTACACTCATCGGGATCATACTTAGTATACCCCCTCAAAGTTGCACCCCCACTAGTCCCATCCGCATTTTTTGAGGTCCAATTTCTAGTCTAGATTATCTCTTTTCTTGTAATGATCTTAATATTTGACTTTTTTTACATAGCTTTTCTAATTGTACCTTTAATTGTGAAGTATCATGTTTCCTATAGTGGCATCCATAGATTTTTCCACAATGGTTACATTTGGCTTGGATGTTATTTGGGTCACCACCCTTTAGTTTGGTGAAATGAGCCCAAATTATAGAAGCAGGTTTCTTGTTGGGCTTGAGGGCGGGGCAAGGTGCCGTAGAGGTAGGTGTTGGGCCAGGGGTAGGGGTAGTTGTAGAAATAGGAGTAGGGGTAGGTGTAGAGATAGAGATACCCTGGGCATGGAAAGAAGAGCTTGCACTAGAATCTGCTGGCATATCTATAAACTCAAACAAACAAGAAATATGAAATTAATGCAAACATAGCAACATGTCAAATAATTAACATCCAAGCATTAACATATATATTGGAAGTTGGAATATCAAACATCAATGATCAAACATCATATAAAAAAAAAAAATGAAATACCCAAATTACCCAATTAAAATGGGTTATAAGAGTTGCAAAAAAAAATTAAATACCCAATTAAAATGGGTTATAAAAGTTGTAAAACAAATGAAATACCCAATTAAAATGGGTTATAAAAGTTGTAAAAAAAATTAAATACTCAATTAAAATGAGTTATAAAACAATTAAAATTGGTTATAAAAGTTGTAAGAAAAAATACCATAACCCAATTAAAATGGGTTATAAAAGCTGTAAAAGAAATGAAATACCCAATTAAAATGGGTTATAAAAGTTGTAAAAAAAATTAAGTACCCAATTAAAATGGGCTATAAAAGTTGTAAAATAAATTAAATACCCAATTAAAATGGGTTATAAAAGTTGTAAAAACAAATACCATTACCCAATTAAAAAGGGTTATAAAAGCTGTAAAAGAAATGAAATACCCAATTAAAATGGGTTATAAAAGTTGTTAAAAAAATAATTTCCCAATTACAAATCAGATCTTATCCTACAGTAGTGTAAATCCTCAAAATCCCCCCAATCCGAAACCCTAAAATAATTTAGGGGTTTCAATCCTTGAAACCCCTAAATTATTTTAGGATGAATCAAAACCCTAAATTATTTTAGGGTATTTCAAAAAAAATGAAAAAATAAACCAATCACATTCACGAAAAGATAAGAGATTCACACACTAACACACAGTCATCAACCATTCAAACCAATGAACCACATGCAAAATCAAGTCTCCACAACACACAATTCACAAAATCTCATCCTCCATCTTCAATTAATACCCATCCTTCCTCCAATCTCCATTCCATAAAAGAAATTTCACAAAAAATTTCAGTAGAGTTAGGGTTTCTTACCTTTCGCGACAGAGATGAAGACGGAGTCATGGAACGTTGCGGCGATGGCAAGCGACAGAGCGAGACACAGAGAGCGCGATGATTGGCGAGCGAGAGAGAGAGAGAGAGAGAGAGAGAGAGAGAGAGAGAGAGAGAGAGAGAGAGAGAGCAAGTGAGTGGAGGGTGATCTCGCCACCTAAACAAAACATGAAACGATGACGTTTCGCCATTAACGAAACGGCGTCGTTTCGTTATGGTTAAAGAAAAAACAAAACCTATCCCGCCCCCGCCCCTACTTGGGGGTTCAAATGCGGGCGGGGCCCCCCGCCCCCCGCATCTGACGGACGAGATGCTCCGCCCCGTTGAACGGGAGTGGAGCGGAAGCTGGGCGGGGCAGCGGGGGCGGGGGCGGGGGCGGGGCCCCGCTACCCACCATTAAAGTCTAAAACCGTAGAGATCCCACTTTCATTGTCGGCAACACTAAGCAAAAATTGAAAACTTGATTCCGAATTTGGCTCACGTCCAAAATAGAATTGGAGTCAGATTTTTTTTCTAATTTTTCAGTTGTAGTCATAGGTATTGTCGAACCGACTCCGATTCTGACTCAATCCGAATCTGACACTGACACTCTGATATTGTACATATGTTACAAAAATAAATGTATTTATCTATATATTATTCATATATACTAGTATAGTTATATAATTAGAACTTATATAGTTAATTCAATAATATAATAATATGACTTAATTATTATAAAATAATATACTAACACTATAATATAAATTGCTTAGTAGTGAACCTATTGAGTGCAAAGTTGCAAAGTTATGAGGTTAGAGTTTTTCGCTCGAGGGCATGATATTGTACTACCTTGACCTTGTGGCATCTATGCCCTATCCCCTAGCCAATTGGATCCAATAACTTTTTTGCCACTTTGCCCTTGCTTAGTAGCAAACCAATTGAGTGCAAACTTGCAAAGTTATGAGGTTGGAGCCTTTTGCTCGGGGGTTTTCTATAGTACTACTTTCAAGACCTTATGGTATGTATGCCTCATCCACAAGCCAATCGAATTCGGCCACTTTTTTGTCACTTTGTCCTTGCTTAATAGCAAACCAATTGAGTGCAAAGTTGCCAAGTTATTATGTTGGAGCTTTTTGCTTTAGGGCTTGCTATGGTATTACCCTGACCTTCTTTTATGTATGCCCCGTCCTTGGGCCAATCGAATCCAGTCACTTTTTTTGCCAATTTTCCCTTGCTTAGTAGCAAATCAATTGAGTGCAAACTTTCGAAGTTACGAGGTTGGAGCTTTTCGCTCGTGGGCTTCCTATGGTACAACTATTACCTTATGGTATGTATGCCCCATCTCCAAGCCAGTCGGATCCGGTCACTGTTTGCCACTTTGCCCTTACTTACTAGCAAACCAATTGAGTGCAAAGTTGCAAAGTTATGAGGTTTGAATTTTTCGCTCGGGGGCTTGATATGGTACTACCCTGACTTTATGGTATGTATGCCCCATCCCCAGGCCAATCGGATCCGATCACTTTTTTGCCACTTTGCCCTTGCTTAGTTAGTAGCAAGCCAATTGAGTGCAAACTTGCAAAGTTTTGAGATTTTAGCTTTTAGTTCGG
Source organism: Juglans regia (assembly GCF_001411555.2). Taxonomy (NCBI): domain Eukaryota; kingdom Viridiplantae; phylum Streptophyta; class Magnoliopsida; order Fagales; family Juglandaceae; genus Juglans; species Juglans regia. Next base: position 17,426,517 of record NC_049902.1, on the reverse strand, counting down.
GAGCTTCCTATGGTACTACCATAACCTTATAGTATTACTACCATATAACAATAATGTATATAATACTAATGTGTAATAACTAATGTATAATAGTATGGAATACTAATATATAATAACACTAGTATAATAACATGTAATATTTTAGTATAATAACATGTAATTAAACAATATAGTACAAGTCTATAATAGGAATAACTTAGACACTAGTATAGAATAGTATAATGAGTTAATAACATGTAATGTTGTAGTATAATAATATGTAATTAGACACTAGTTAAATAATAATTGTTAATAATCGATACTAGATTTAATTTAGTGATGAAAAAAACATAATAACCATAAATAAAAACACTTATGGCTAAAACAAAGATTCAAATTAGTTTAGACTTTGGTTTGGTTTGGGGTTTATGAAAAACAAAAGCCCAAAAGATCGTTTAGGGGAAAGAAAGAGGCTTTAGTAGCCCAAAACCCTGGCAGACTAGCCCAAAACGATCCAAACAAAGCCAAAATGAAATTGTTTGATAAATAACAATAATAATAAAACGTCCTCTGACACAACCAAAATTCAAGAAAAATGGTGTAACACTCGGACACAATCAAGCTCAATTTTATTTTATTTATTTATTTCTTTTTATTTTGTTTTAGTTTATTCTATATTATTTTACTATTCTTCACACGATTATTTTTCCCGCATGTTTTATTTTGTTCTCTTCTCTTTCGGTCTTTATTTCTTAACTCCCGTAAGAATTCCTCTCGTCCACACCATGCACACACACGACACATCTGCGCGCACGTCTCTCTCTCGGCTCTCTAGGGTTTTATTTTTTTTTTTTGGTCATCCTTTCATCTATATATTTGCCTGTTCTTCATCCTCAATTAAAACCTAGAGTGCCGCTTCTTCTTTTTCACGCCTCAGCCTCCTTCACCATGAGCCCTTCCCCAAAGCGCAACTGTGAAGCACCTGAACCACAGCACCAAATGAGCCGAGCCCGTATTGCAACACGGTATAACCCGTGGCGCCGCTGCACAGATCACCCACTGCACCGTAGTGGAACGCGAAGACAACCGCGCAGCATCCCAGCCACTGCCACGACTGAGCCCAGCCTGAAACACTCGAGCCACATCCCACACGATGGAAACCACCATGATTGCCGCTGCTCTGCCCTGCACCTCCGCACCAAGCCGCTGATACGCTTTGGGACGTGAAGGACTCTGTTTTTACACGCCGAAACAGGGGAAGCATCCCCACCGTGAGTCACGTCGTCAGCCCCCTCAACTTCGACGCCACTGCCATCAAAAGACGCTGGAGGACAAGCCTCCACCTTCGGACACTGCCCAAGTCGACGGCCAGCCCCCAGACCGTCGCAAGCCCTGCTGCCCCTCGGTGAGTTTTCGTCCTCTTTCACGCCGAGCTATCTCTCCGTCCCTCTCTCTTTCTGCGTGAGGTCTCTCGCTCATCCCTCTCTCTCTCTCTCTCTCTCTCTCTCAGTGCCTCACCACCATGACCTTCTTCGCCGCGTTGTACGCAGCTCCTCCCTTCACGGTGAGTACCTCACACCCCCGTTCTCGCTGATATTTGCACCGTGACTGCATGAATGCGTTTTCAGCCTACGTAACTTATATTTTTGCATAGTATTTAAATAAGTAATTACATTTTTACCCTTATTATTGTATGTGTTCAAGTTGATATTTTTGGTTATATTAAGTCTTTTTTTTCGTGGTTTATATAGGTGGTATAAGAAAATTTTACATAAAATAATAGGATTTTCAATTGTACGTTTGGTAGCAAATTATTTTAGTAATTGTGTATTTTTTTTAAACATTTAAATTATGATTAAAGCTATTTTTTTATTATTATTTAACAAAGTTTTTACTTGTACTTACCTTAAATCGCTTAAGTATTTTATCTTGTTATTAAGTAAAGGTTTATTTTAAGAGTAAACAATATTGGTGTAATGTTATTTCTACATTTTAGATATGATTTAGTCTATTTAAAAATAGTTATGGTTTATTTTAAAATATTGTGGAATAATTATATTATCCAGTATTAAACTTCATAAGTTGTTTTCATTAACAAATAAGTTAGATTTTTAAATGTTTTTAGTCGAAGTTATCAAATGGACATTGGCAATTTTAGAAAAAGATGATATATGTTAAGGTTAAGAAATTTTAGGTTTTGAGGAATTAAGTAGGTTATTTTAGAAGTTTAGGATTAAATATCGAAATAAGTGGTTGATTGGAAATTTACGGGAATTACTTGATTATTTGATAGGTGACGATTGTTAATTGTTCGACATTTTGAGAAAAATTCTGAAAAGTTAAGAAGTTCAGGCAAGCGGGGTTCTTATGCTAGACTTTGCATTAAAATAAAATGAGCTGATGTTATTTTTGGAAAATTTACATATTTGAGTTTGAAAAGAAATTTGAACTACCTCAGTTATTTGTTCTGTATTACTCATGAGATTCTATTTAAGAAGAAATTATTTTCTGTCATGACTGGTGTAGACATGAGCTTATTTTTTGCATTATGTTTCTGTACTTTGAAAAAAAGAGCGAATATGAAATTTTGTGCATAAATTATGCTGTGTTATGATTTTGTTCAGTTCTGAAGACTTTCCGTACTCTGATATGATCTGATGTGATTTCTGGAAACCTCTAGCATAACATTCTGTTTCTGTTTCTGTTTCATTCTGACCTCACCACGGGTGTAAAATTGTGGCCTCTGTATGGGGTGGTATCAACTTTTCTGTTTCTGGTGCACCCACTTTGGAAACAAAATGGTTTTCTGCATGATCTTTCCTATGTGCACACCCGGGGCTCCGAGAATAAATGAGGGGAAAATTCACATTTTGTTTCTGCTCTGTTAGCTACCGGGATTTGTACAACCCTACCACGGGGATTAAACATGGTATTTGTTCTGATATGATAAGATAAGATGTGATGTTTCAGTTTATGCTATGCCAAAGGGATTTTGATTATGAATATTTTCAAACTTTCGCTCTAATATTTTTGATAACATGTTCTGACGCTGCATTTTGAAAACATTATTATGATTCTGCATTCTGAAAGAAAATATTTTTGTTTTGCATTCTGAACTCTGTAAATGCTCATGTTTACACACTAGTATATGTCCTCTGCTTACTGGGTTATTGATAACTCACCCCTTATCTCCAATTATTTTTCAGATAATTTTGATGGTTCAGCTGGAGAATAAGAGTAAAAAGTTTAGCACGGTGTGATGATCATAGTGAAATAAGTGCTTGAGGGTACAAATGCTTATTTGAGAGTCGTAGTTAGTAAACTGTTTTATTTTTCGATTATTTGATTTGATGAGTTGAGGATGTTTTCGTATTTTTGGAGAATGTCTAATTTATGTTATTGGGAGTTTTCTTTATTTTCGCCATGGAGGAACTTTGATTTTTGGATTGATTAAATGGATTAATATTTTATGGAATTAATAGTTGTGTTATTTAAGTTAATTTTAAGTATTAAGAGCTAACTCTTCGGACCTCCGGGATCGGGGCGTTACAGTTGGTATCAGAGACAGGTTTGACATTCTGCATACTATAATAAGGAGTTGGTTGGAATTTGAGGTTTTAGACATCTGTGGGTTTAGGAAGTAATTTCATACTCGAGGTATAGAAATTTGAGGACTACGAGATGATCTTGGGGATATTCCGGGTTAGAGATTCTGCATACTACAATGAGGTGATTAATGAGGGTTAAGGTTTTAGAATTCTTGTAGGCGCTGGATCATGACGTTGAGGAAATAATTTTTAGAGTTGTGGTGTAGACATCTGTGAGCTATAGGAGATGATTTTTATGGGTATTTAGGGTATTAGAAGTCTCAAGTGTTAGACAAGATATTTATGGAATTTGAAGGGTTGGAATTTTTATAGATATTCTAAGATGTTCATGTGGATTGAGGTTCTGTTCGGTTTTGTAGACCGCATATAAGGCTTTTCACAAGATGGAAGGTTTAGAGTCTGGAGTTATATAAACTTACTACTGTTGCTTGTACAATTTTTATATGTATTTAAGCTTGTTTTACTAATATCACCATTTGCTTATTTTGCACAAACCCTTTATTCTTGTTATATATATATATTTTTTTTAATAATCCAAGTTGTCAGGATGCCACCTCGTCGTCGAGAAAGAAGTGTATCAGGTATGAATGCGACAAATGATGAATGGGAATGTACCACAGAACAGTTTAATCGAATGCATCCTCCCACCTTCGATGGTCGGGGCGACGCAACCTTAGCGGAAGACTGGATCCAAGATATTGAGGAGATACTCCGCATTATAAACTGCACAGACGAACAGAAGGTTCTGCCTTCTGCTTTCAAACTAACGGGAGAAACAAAAAGATGGTGGATTTCTGAAAGAACCATCAGAGAAGCGGAGGGGACAGAAATAGTCCATTGGCTGCACTTCAAGCAGATCTTTCTGGAACGCTTTTTCCCAACCTCAGTCCAAGACGACGAGGCTATGGAGTTCGCTAATTTGGTACAGGGAGCTATGACAGTACACCAGTACGCAGCTAGATTTATTGAGTTATCACACTTTCCTGCATATTTGATCCCTGATGATGAGAAGAAGGCTCGTAAGTTTGAGCAAGGGCTGGATGAAAGGATTTATGAAAGAATTGTGGGCTTTCAAATCTGGAACTTCTCAGAGTTGGTGAATAAGGCCATAGTATTTGAGCGGAGCCTTCAAAGAAGCGCAACACTGCTGGATCAGAGATAGAGGACTGCGCCTCAGGGGTCTCAATCTATGATGGATCAAGGGCCGTGGAAAAAGAGAAATGATGGGAGCAGCTCGGGGCAAAAGCAAATGCATGGAAATCAATCAAACAGCCTCTGTAAGTTTTCTAATCGTGCACATACTGGAGAGAGCAGAAGGGAAATTGGGGCGTGTTTTCGATGTGGTAAGACCGGACATCTTATCAGCGAATGCCCTTTGCTATTGACAAACAACAAGAAGCCTAACTCACATCCAGGTTCCCAACAAGCGAATCAGGGTAATAATCAACATAGAATGGGACCGACTCGAGTGTTCGCACTGACATTTGAAGATGCTGAGAATGACAACAATGAGATGACAGGTACCTCACTCTATTTCTCCCTGAAATCTTTTTTATTGAGTCGAGATTAGTTATGCTTGTATGGAACTATTCTTATAGGATAGCTTTGAATATTAAAGTTTGGTTGAGAGTAGATTTTATAAGGACTGGAAATTTGTGAATCGAGGTTATTTAGGACTTAAGCTTGGAACTTTTGATTATACTATATTGTTTTAAGAGTTCTCTATTAGTTAGTTGTAAATGCGAGGGTTAGTTATTTTCCGAGGTATGAGATTCAATGTTTTTAGGACTATAAGTTGTTAGAGTAAGCAGCGGAAGCGTGGTTTGGTGAGTGATATGATAGTTTGAAAGTTTATTTTCGTTATTTATTGAGGTTTTATATTAGGTGGAGAATTTGAAACTTATTTTTGAGTATTTAATTGTATTATTGAGGTTTATATTCTAGACTTTAAAAGGCAGTGTGTGCGAACGTGTATGGCTAGAGAAATTATGGGAGAATACGATCGACAATATTGGAGGGTTAGAATTTAGAATTTTAGGTTCGACAAATTTTGGATTATTAATTAGGTTTGAAAATATGATTGACGTTCGAGGTAGGCAAGGAATGGTTGTAGCGGATAATATTTCGACTTTGCTTTAGGTGTAACAAATTTCGAGGACGAAATTTTTTTAAGGGGGAGAGAATGTAACACCCGGACCCAATCAAGCTCAATTTTATTTTATTTATTTATTTATTTATTTTTATTTTGTTTTAGTTTATTCTATATTATTTTACTATTCTTCACACGTTTATTTTTCCCGCATGTTTTATTTTGTTTTCTTCTCTTTCGGTCATTATTTCTTAACTCCCGTAAGATTTCCTCTCGTCCACTCCATGCACACACACGACACATCCGCGCACACGTCTCTCTCTCGGCTCTCTAGGGTTTTATTTTTTTTTTGGTCATCGTTTCATCTATATATTTGCCTGTTCTTCATCCTCAATAAAAACCTAGAGTGCCGCTTCTTCTTTTTCACGCCTCAGCCTCCTTCACCGTGAGCCCTTCTCCATAGCGCAACTGTGCAGCACCTAAACCACTGTCCCAAACGAGCCAAGCTCGTATTGCAACACGGTATAACCCGTCGCGCCGCTGCACAGATCACCCACTGCACCGTAGTGCAACGCGAAGACAACCGCTCAGCATCCCAACCACTGTCACAACCGAGCCCAGCCTGAAACACTCGAACCACATCCCACACGATCGAAACCACCATGGTTGCCGCTGCTCTGCCCTGCACCTCCGCACCAAGCCGCTGATACGCATTGGGACATGAAGGACTCTGTTTTTACACGCCGAAACAAGGGAAGCATCCCCACCATGAGCCACGTCGTCAGCCCCCTCAACTTCGATGCCACTGCCATCAAAAGATGCCGAAAGACAAGCCTCCACCTTCAGACACTGCCCAGGTCGACGCCCAGCTCCCAGACCGTCGCAACCATGGCTGCCCCACGGTGAGTTTTCGTCCTCTTTCATGCCGAGCTATCTCTCCATCCCTCTCTCTTTCTACATGAGGTCTCTCACTCATCTCTCTCTCTCTCTCTCTGTGGCGCCCACGACCCCCGTGTAAGGAAAATACGGAAATCGAGACGCCGGGATGATGACAACACGGTCACACATCCCAACAAACGTGCCAAGTGTGTGTACAAGCAATGGTGTACAACAACAACGCAGCGGATTAGTCAACTAAGTACCAGAATTTAAATACAAGTAAACATCAGTAAAGTTTTAAAAACAGTTATACAGTCATCCAAAATAAAGTTAACACATGTCCCAAAAATACAAAGGGTAAAATAAATAAAAACAAGCTAGTGATCCCAGATCACTCCTCGGGCGGAGCCGTCTCCTCAGGCTCACCCTCCTCCTCCTCAACTGCATCAAAATCTGCGTTACCACAGAATGGTACCGCAGGTAAGTATAACCCAAAAATATACTCAGGAATATAAAATGCATTAATACCACCAACATGCATGCATATGAAGAAATATGCATTTTCCTCAAAATATCATTTTCCCCGAAAATGATTAATTTATCAACACACGCCAAAATCCCATTTGGCCCAAAATAATCCGTAAAACATTTTCCCAGAAAATGATTTACACAAAATCCAACTCACACTACTTTCCCAGAAAATAGTCCATTTAATCCGTCAATACCCTATGCACCATGGCCTCCCCTAGGGACCATCCGCATGTCCTGGCTTCGTAGCGATGCCCAGTTCCGCGCCCAGCGCGTACATGGCCGAGCACCCACTACGCAATGAGCGATGCCCAGTTCCGCGCCCAGCGCGTACATGGCCAGACATCCTCTAGTCCCCGCCAGCAGAAGGACCACGGAGTCGGCACGAATCTCTCGTCCGATCCCATTGTCGCCCAGCGACAATCCAGGGGACGTTACTCAGTTTATTCCGCTCCCGAGTAACCAGAGGAGCTCCACCGAGATAATGCCCCATCTCGGCTTGGGGTCGTGATACGCACGCACCCAAATTCCATTCTCACATGAAAACCCAGTTTTCATAAACACATGAACATGAATGCAATACACGAAAACCCAGTTTTCCTTTACAAACATGATCATGCATGAAATAATGATATGCACATGTACCAACACAAATCCACATTCCTCAATAACCAATAACCAATCCAATCCAATCAAACCAACAACTCCAATCACAAATCCATCCGACCCCCGTACTCCTCGGACTCAGTCCGGCATGCCAAAAAAATACAGTGAAATGCGTTAGTGCAAAAATACATAAAATTCATGAGAACTCTTTGGAGAAATACTTACAGCGCTATATGATAATTTCCGGAGGATCACGAAGCTGAAAAAGGCGACGTCTGAGCAACACCACAGTGTAAAATACACTGTGGCCGTGGGTCACAAATACCCACTTTTCAACGAAGACAAACGAAGACCCCAAAATGATAGGGTAGGGCCTAGAGAGGTCGGTGAAGCCAATGGTGGTGGTGGTTTGCCGTGGGTGGCGGCGCAAGGGGCGGTTTTAAGGCCAAAAAGTCGAAATCGGAAATGTACTTAGTGTGGCTTCACCGGTGACGGATCGGAGCTGGGGTTGGGTCCAAAGGGTTGCCAAGAGGTCGGGGATGAAGTGGTAGGAAGATGGTGGCCGGAGGTTGAGCGACGGCGGCGCGCGAAGGAAGTGAAGGCCGCGGCAGGGTGTTGCGCGTGGAGGCTAACGGCGGCGAGGTAGGAGCTGAGATTCACGGGGAATGGTCGCCGGCCGATGGGGAGGGGAACGGAAGGGGCGGTGTTGGTCACGGGAGGCGCACGGCGGCGCTGGGTGGAAGAGAAAGAAACAGACGGAAGAGAGAGGGAGGGGGCTGGGCTTCGCGGCGCGCGGGAAAGGAAAATACTGGGAGAAGAAAAAGAAAAGAAAGAAAAGAAAAGGAGGAAAAGAAAAATAGGGGAAAAGAAATGAGGTACAATCCTCATAACTTGGGTCACGAAAATGATCCAACGGAAATGATTTTAAAACCACAAATTAAATAAAATAATTTAAACGTAATGGTAAAGTCAAATTGAAATAATTAAATCTCACAACGATTAAGTTAAATATTAAAAGCAATTTAAATACATAACAATAAATAAATATTAAAAAAAAGCACATAAATAATAATTTTCATCAAATTAAAAATCCTAAAAATAACCCAATTAAAATCCAGTAATTTTAAAACAAGAGAATAATTTTTGAATAAATAAAAATAATCCTTCAGTAAAAATACACTAAAATACGGGGTGTTACATCCTCCCCCCCTTAAAAAAAAATTTCGTCCTCGAAATTAGCAAGGTCAAACATTAAACTAAGACAGGAACAAGATTCAACCGAGAGCATACTTAGAACATACTGTCAAAATCAAACAAACAAGTAAGGATAATGCTCCCTCATGTCGGCTTCTCTTTCCCAAGAGAAATCTTGAGCCAACGGGTCACCCCATGACACTTTCACCATAGGTATTGTCTTAGACCTTAATCTTTGCTCTTTCCAATCTACAATCTGCGTCGGGGCAACTTCATAAGTAAGGTTAGGCTGAAGTTGAATGCGTTCAAGGTCAACAAACGTGGCTCTTGCTGTCCAAAACTCTTCTTCAACGAAGACACATGAAACACATCATGAACATCCCCAAAATAATCCGGCAAGGCAACTCTATAAGCATCATGCCCAACTTTCTCTACGATCTGAAAGGGCCAACAAATCTTGGACTAAGCTTTCCTTTCTTACCAAAGCGCTTAACACCTTTCATAGGAGAGACTTTAAGATAAATCCAATCACCTTCTTCAAAGGATAAGTCTCTTCTTCTTGTATCTGCGTAACTCTTCTGGCGATTTTGCGCTTCTGCCATTTTAGTCCTTAAAAACTAAACTTGATCCTTCATTTCTTGAATTATCTCAGGCCCAATTACTTTACTCTCGCCGACTTCATCCCAACACAAGGGCGATCTGCACTTCCTTCCATACAAAGCTTCATACGGGGCCATCAGGATGGAAGAATGGAAACTGTTATTATAAGAGAATTCAATAAGCGGTAGATGATTCTCCCAACTTCCTTGAAATCCCATGACACAAGACCGCAACATATCCTCCAGAGTCTGAATAGTACGCTCTGATTGACCGTCTGTTTGAGGGTGATATGCAGTACTAAACTTCAACTTAGTGCCTAAAGCTGCCTGCAAACTCTTCCAAAAATGGGTCATAAACTGCGGGTCCCGATCTGACACGATACTCTTGGGTACCCCATGCAAACGCACAATCTCCTTGACATATAATCGAGTCAACTTACCCAAAGAGTCAGTATTATTAACAGGCAAGAAATGGGCACTATTGGTCAACCGATCAACAATCACCCAAATTGAGTTCTTCTCACTAGGAGTCCTCGACAAACCCACAACAAAATCCATAGAAATATCATCCCACTTCCACTCAGGAATAGGGAGAGGTTGAAGTCTACCAGCAGGTCTTTGATGCTCAGCCTTCACTCGACGGCACGTGTCACATTTCTCAATAAACAAAGCGATGTCCAACTTCATTCCTTCCCACCAGAAATTCCTCTTTAAATCCCGATACATCTTCGTGCTTCCTGGATGAACTGAATAAGGAGTCGCATGGGCTTCTGCCAAAATCCGCTCTTTAAATTCAGAATCTCGGGGAATCACTCTACGATCCCGAAACCGAAGAATACCATCCTTATCCAAGCTGTAATGCAAGGGTCCTCTAGACTTCCTGACTCTTTTCCTGATAGCTAACAATGTAGGATCCCTTCTTTGAAGAGTCTTCAATTCTTCAAAATCCACTACTCGGACATCCAAGACTGACGATAACAATTCCTCTTGCCGTGAACTCTCGATAAGAAGTCTCCTCATTCCACAAAGGAGAGAGTCCAAATCCGATGACTCTGCTTCATCCACTTGTTGAGACTTTCTACTCAAAGCATCAGCGACTAGATTTGCCTTTCCTGGATGATACTTAATCTCACATTGATAGTCGCTAATCAGCTCTAACCACCCTCTGTCTCATATTGAGATTCTTCTGAGTAAACAGATGCTTCAAGCTCTTGTGGTCAGTATAAACTTCACAGGCTTCACCATACAGATAATGCCGCCAAATCTTAAGAGCAAAAACTATTGCCGCCAACTCCAAATCAACACCTATGCTACAACTTCTAAACCTCCATTGAATTCTACTTTTGGTAACCTAATAGCCACTTCCAAAGTAACCATCAATAACAAATTGCACAACTAAATTATTAATCTCCAATTACAAGTATCTTGTCAAAATTCAAGTCACCACTAATTCCCCAAAATCAGCACAATCTGAGCTCCTGACTACAACCAAAAATACCACGCTCCTGCTGCGCACTCTGATATTCGCAACATGCATAAAACTTATGTCCTCAAGAAACTAACACCATCGAGTACAAGGTAGCTCCATTCCTATTGACCAAAAACTCTTATCACATCTTGGTAGAAAAAAACTCCATTTCCAAAAACCACGAATTAAAACTCAAATTCCTCAATTAACTCTCGCAGCCTTAATCAAAATCAATTCCATACAATACATCCATGATCATTGACAGAAACCCAAACTCAAACAACCTCGGCTTCCCAAATTGAAAATAAGCAGTCTCAACCCAAAAGCTCATCACTTACATTCTGAACATCTAATCTAGCGGTGACTAAACTCACTACGAACCACCATAGACTACACCAAAACATTATCAAAACCTTCTTGGTAACTCACCCACTTATCTCTACTCCTACAAGCTAGCATTAACACAACTAGTTCCTTCAATAGTACATCACTATTAAACCTCAAGGCAAACCATACTGCTCAAATCTTCAATCCACCAAAAGTCATTGCAAAGCACCCAAGGATCCTAATGCTTTATTAACCGCATACTTGATCATCTTATCCACTGTTGATACCTAAGGTTCAACTTCGAAGATCTTATCATACACCATACATGATGTCCCAACAATCTCTCTTCCGGTTAAATAACAATGTCCTTAATTCAACCAAGTGAATGCTCAATTTCCAAAAGAAAGTATAACCTCAAAAATTTAAATTCCTAGGTGACCTCAAGTCACAATTAATTCCTGAAGATAATCACAATAACTATTCCCAACCATGCTTCATTGAGTAACCCACTTCAACTGCACACTTCGATCAACTCACCAAAAACTCCAAGCCAAGGTCTCTTAAATTACCACTATTGTGTCAACTCTTCTTCAACACCTACCAAAGTCTCTTTCTCCAAACCAAAATGAGATTAGGACTTATACTCTCCGAAATCCATAACCACTCACCACTACTATACATCAATGTCACGCACCCTTAGCCAAAACCAATAATCCTCTAAACGTGCAGATGATCATCATTACCATTTCCATCACTAGACCTATATCCTCGAAATGAACAAGAATCATTTCCTAAATCTGCACCATCTATTATCCTTAAAATTGATACGGATTAAATCCTCAACCTATCACTGAAACATCGAGCTAAAAGCAATAATCTTTCGAATTAGATCAACATCCTCAATCCTCAGAAAATACACGAACTAGATAATTCCCTTCAGTTTCCAAAGAAATTATCCTAAAAAAATTCTCACATCAGTAACTCAACTCTCATCAATCCTATTTTAATTCAGTCCTTCAACTTTGTAATTCTAAAACCTTAAACAAAATAAAATCATTTTCCGAAATCCTTAAAATCGATGACCTCAAATCTAAAACATTCACCCTATAAAACTTGTAAATTCTAAAACCCCAAATGTTATCAAATTGCTTATTGAACTTACCACCTTAAATCTCATAACTTATTTCCTAAAAACTATAAAGCCTCAAACCTCATATGAACTTATCATAAATCTAACCTTGAATTTGTTGAACTTACAACCTCCTAGCCCAAAAACTCATTACATAAATTCTACGGAACCTAAGACCCTAATTATCCTAAGCAATTTAAAATTATTCCCCTCCTTAGCAGCAATTCGAATTCCTACTCCAAAAAGTTCACTCTGACCAAGATGTTCGAACCTCGATATTAAAACAAACCAATCACCAAGAGTTCAGGCCTACTACACCAAATGTCCAAGCCTAACAATGGCCTTCTCAGTCGTACCATCTTCCTGTCATAGCACAACCCTTAACCCGCATTTCAATTCCGAACAAAACAAAACAAAACAAAACAAAATCAAATCATATCAAATAAAATTTCATACATAAAATAGCATACGACAAAATGCATAAAATCAATGAAGTAGCTCACAATAAAATGATTAAAACAATAAAATAACATACCATTAAATAAATCAATAAAATAAATAAACAACAAGTAATATAAAATAACTAAATAAAACCAATAAAAACCACAAACTTTAAATTAAATAATTTTCAAATCACAACTTTTAAAACTTTCTGGTACTGCACCTATGGGACATGTGGTTTTATCCAGAGCCGAACTGCTCTGATACCACCTGTGGCGCCCACGACCCCCGTGTAAGGAAAATACGGAAATCGAGACGCCGGGATGATGACAACACGGTCACACATCCCAACAAACGTGCCAAGTGTGTGTACAAGCAATGGTGTACAACAACAACGCAGCGGATTAGTCAACTAAGTACCAGAATTTAAATACAAGTAAACATCAGTAAAGTTTTAAAAACAGTTATACAGTCATCCAAAATAAAGTTAACACATGTCCCAAAAATACAAAGGGTAAAATAAATAAAAACAAGCTAGTGATCCCAGATCACTCCTCGGGCGGAGCCGTCTCCTCAGGCTCACCCTCCTCCTCCTCAACTGCATCAAAATCTGCGTTACCACAGAATGGTACCGCAGGTAAGTATAACCCAAAAATATACTCAGGAATATAAAATGCATTAATACCACCAACATGCATGCATATGAAGAAATATGCATTTTCCTCAAAATATCATTTTCCCCGAAAATGATTAATTTATCAACACACGCCAAAATCCCATTTGGCCCAAAATAATCCGTAAAACATTTTCCCAGAAAATGATTTACACAAAATCCAACTCACACTACTTTCCCAGAAAATAGTCCATTTAATCCGTCAATACCCTATGCACCATGGCCTCCCCTAGGGACCATCCGCATGTCCTGGCTTCGTAGCGATGCCCAGTTCCGCGCCCAGCGCGTACATGGCCGAGCACCCACTACGCAACGAGCGATGCCCAGTTCCGCGCCCAGCGCGTACATGGCCAGACATCCTCTAGTCCCCGCCAGCAGAAGGACCACGGAGTCGGCACGAATCTCTCGTCCGATCCCATTGTCGCCCAGCGACAATCCAGGGGACGTTACTCAGTTTATTCCGCTCCCGAGTAACCAGAGGAGCTCCACCGAGATAATGCCCCATCTCGGCTTGGGGTCGTGATACGCACGCACCCAAATTCCATTCTCACATGAAAACCCAGTTTTCATAAACACATGAACATGAATGCAATACACGAAAACCCAGTTTTCCTTTACAAACATGATCATGCATGAAATAATGATATGCACATGTACCAACACAAATCCACATTCCTCAATAACCAATAACCAATCCAATCCAATCAAACCAACAACTCCAATCACAAATCCATCCGACCCCCGTACTCCTCGGACTCAGTCCGGCATGCCAAAAAATACAGTGAAATGCGTTAGTGCAAAAATACATAAAATTCATGAGAACTCTTTGGAGAAATACTTACAGCGCTATAATAATTTCCGGAGGATCACGAAGCTGAAAAAGGCGACGTCTGAGCAACACCACAGTGTAAAATACACTGTGGCCGTGGGTCACAAATACCCACTTTTCAACGGAGACAAACGAAGACCCCAAAATGATAGGGTAGGGCCTAGAGAGGTCGGTGAAGCCAATGGTGGTGGTGGTTTGCCGTGGATGACGGCGCAAATGGTGGTTTAAGGCCAAAAAGTCGAAATCGGAAATGGACTTGGTGTGGCTTCACCGGTGACGGATCGGAGCTGGGGTTGGGTCCAAAGGGTTGCCAAGAGGTCGGGGATGAAGTGGTAGGAAGATGGTGGCCGGAGGTTGAGCGACGGCGGCGCGCGAAGGAAGTGAAGGCCGCGGCAGGGTGTTGGGCGTGGAGGCTAACGGCGGCGAGGTAGGAGCTGAGATTCACGGGGAATGGTCGCCGGCCGATGGGGAGGGGAACGGAAGGGGCGGTGTTGGTCACGGGAGGCGCACGGCGGCGCTGGGTGGAAGAGAAAGAAACAGACGGAAGAGAGAGGGAGGGGGCTAGGCTTCGCGGCGCGCGGGAAAGGAAAATACTGGGAGAAGAAAAAGAAAAGAAAGAAAAGAAAAGGAGGAAAAGAAAAATAGGGGAAAAGAAATGAGGTACAATCCTCATAACTTGGGTCACGAAAATGATCCAACGGAAATGATTTTAAAACCACAAATTAAATAAAATAATTTAAACGTAATGGTAAAGTCAAATTGAAATAATTAAATCTCACAACGATTAAGTTAAATATTAAAAGCAATTTAAATACATAACAATAAATAAATATTAAAAAAAAAGCACATAAATAATAATTTTCATCAAATTAAAAATCCTAAAAATAACCCAATTAAAATCCAGTAATTTTAAAACAAGAGAATAATTTTTGAATAAATAAAAATAATCCTTCAGTAAAAATACACTAAAATACGGGGTGTTACACTCTCAGTGCCTCACCACCGTGACCTTCTTCGCCGCGTCGCGCGCAGCTCATTGAAATAAGTGGTGAGTACCTCGCGCCCCTGTTCTCACTAATATTTGCACCAAGACTGCAAGAATGCGTTTCCAGCCTACGTAACTTATATTTTTACATAGTATTTGAATAAGGAATTACAGTTTTACCCTTATTATTGAATGTGTTCAAGTTGATATTTTTGGTTATATTAAGTCTGTTTTTTCATGGTTTATACGTGTTGTATAAGAAACTTTTACAGAAAATAATAGGATTTTAAATTGTAGGTTTGGTAGCAAATTATTTTAGTAATTGTGTATTTTTTTTAAACATTTAAATTACAATTAAAGCTATTTGTTTATTATTATTTAACGAAATTTTTACTTGTACTTACCTTAAATCACTTAAGTATTTTATCATGTTATTAAGTAAAGGTTTATTTTAAAAGTAAACAATATTGGTGTAATGTTATTTCTACATTTTAGATATGATTTAGTCTATTTAAAAATAGTTATAGTTTATTTTAAAATATTGTGGAATAATTATATTATCCAGTATTAAACTTCATAAGTTGTTTTCATTAATAAATAAGTTAGATTTTTAAATATTTTTAGTCGAAGTTATCAAATGGACATTGGCGATTTTAGAAAAAGATGATATATGTTAAGGTTATGAAATTTTAGGTTTTGAGGAATTAAGTAGGTTATTTTAGAAGTTTAGGATTAAATATCGAAATAAGTGGTTGATTGGAAATTTACGGGAATTACTTGATTATTTGATAGGTGACGATTGTTAATTGTTCGACATTTTGAGAAAAATTCTGAAAAGCTAAGAAGTTCAGGCAAGCGGGGTTCTTATGCTAGACTTTGCATTAAAATAAAATGAGCTGATGTTATTTTTGGAAAATTTACATATTTGAGTTTGAAAAGAAATTTGAACTACCTCAGTTATTTGTTCTGTATTACTCATGAGATTCTATTTAAGAAGAAATTATTTTCTGTCATGACTGGTGTAGACATGAGCTTATTTTTTGCATTATGTTTCTGTACTTTGAAAAAAAGAGTGAATATGAAATTGTGTGCATAAATTATGTTGTGTTATGATTTTGTTCATTTCTGAAGATTTTTCGTACTTTGATATGATCTGATGTGATTTCTGAAAACCTTTAGCATAACATTCTGTTTCTGTTTCGTTCTGACCTCACCACGGGTGTAAAACTGTGGCCTCTGTTCGGGTTGGTACCAACTTTTCTGTTTCTGGTGCACCCACTTTGGAAATAAAGTGGTTTTCTGCGTGGTCTTTCCTATGTGCACACTCGTGGCTCCAAGAATAAATGAGGGGAAGATTCACATTCTGTTTCTGCTCAGTTAGCTACCGAGGTTTGCACAACCCTACCCCGGGGGTTAAACATGGTAATTGTTCTTATATAATAAGATAAGATGTGATATTTGAGTTTATGCTATGCCAAAGGGATTTTGATT
Source organism: Juglans regia (assembly GCF_001411555.2). NCBI lineage: Eukaryota > Viridiplantae > Streptophyta > Magnoliopsida > Fagales > Juglandaceae > Juglans > Juglans regia. The sequence continues at coordinate 17,409,692 of NC_049902.1, read as the reverse complement.
ATGAATATTTTCGAATTTTCACTCTGATATTTTTGATAACATGTTCTGACATTGCATTTTGAAAACATTTTTATGATTCTGCATTCTGAAAGAAAATATTTTTGTTGTGCATTCTGAACTCTGTAAATGCTCATCTGTACACACTAATATATGTCATCTGCTTACTGAGTTGTTGATAAGTCACCCCTTATCTCCAATTATTTTTCAGATAATTTTGATGGTTCAGCTAGAGAACAAGAGTAGAAAGTTTAGTAAGGCGTGATGATCGTAGTGGAATATGTGTCTGAGGGTACAAATGCTTATTTGAGAGTCGTAGTTAGGAAACTGTTTTATTTTTCGGGTATTTGATTTGATGAGTTGAGGATGTTTTCGAGTTTTTGGTGAATGTCTAATTTATGTTTTGGGAGTTTTCTTTAATGTCGCCATGGTGGAACTTATATTTTTGGATTGATTAAATGGATTAATATTTTTTGTAATTTATAGTTGTGTTATTTAAGTTAATTTTAAGTATTAAGAGCTAACTCTTTGGACCTCCGGGATCGGGACATTACAAATGGCATCATTTTTAGATGGTAAAATAGCGTCATTTTACATGGTTAGGGTTTTAACCACCCCCTGGCCCGCCACCTCATCTCATTCCTCACTCTCTCAATCTCAAAAATTCAACTCCCATCTAAGTTCTCTTCTCCCATCGTCGTCCTTGCTTTTACCCCTCGTCATCAGCCACCACTGACTCTCGTCGTCGACTCCTTCTCCCAAGTCCCTCAACCTTTGCTTGAGCCGCCTTCACCTAGCTTGCCACGTCTCTCTCTCTCTCTCTCCCTCTCTTCTCCTGCTGTGAGGTTGTTCCTCCATTGCCCATCGTCATTTCACCACCGTTGTGAGTAAGTGCCTCTTCCATTCACCACCATAGCTTAGGCTTGTTTTATGGTTGACTTTTTATGTTTGGTTAATAGGTTAATTTTGCACCTTTGCTTCCAGATTCGGGGTTTGCTTGCACCAACGTTGTGAATAATTATGGACTACCATATTCTTGTCTTGGAAATTATCTATTATTTGTTTTTCCCTAGCTAGTTCCTACTTGTATTCGTTGTGCTCTAGCTCCAATTAATTTTCCAATATTTATCGATGTATATTGAGTTAATATAGTGTTCACATACCGTGTATGTATATGAAAAATTAAAGCAGCTTGAATAGCACAACCAGCTAGGACATTAATGAATTAAAAAGACAAATTAACAATTAATTAAAAATTATTCCAGCCTCATGCACAAATCAATCATATGCATCTATATTCTATTTGCTAAACCAAAAATCTTTCAAATTAATCATCAAAAAATTTGTGAAGTGACTTGATGGTCTTTTTATGTGGTTAGGTTGCGTTTGATTGTTGAGTTGAGCTCAGTTGAGTTGAATTCTTTATTAATAGTAGTGAGTTGAGTAGTAGAGAGAGTTATGTAGGGATCATCTAAACTGAGTTTAAAGTATATATGGGTGTTAATATGAGTTTAATATTTTTTTATGAGAAATTGAAAAAGGTTGTGGGTCTCACGTATAAAGATGTTTTAAGTTGAAAAAGGTTGTGGATCCCACATGTAAGAAGGTTTTGAGTTGGGATGAGTTTAGTAATTTGAAAGTTGGGTGTTTGAATGCTAGATTCAGCTTAAAGTTAGACTGACCTCAGTTAAGTTCAGCTGAGTTTGTGAACCAAACGTAGCCTAGAGAAATAGTACATGATGATCAGCTAGAGGTTGCTTCTCTAGTATTTAGTGACCCATTTTTGAAATTCCAAGTCTTTTTCTATTTCTTTTAGCTTTTTATTTAATTATTTTTTTTTCAAAGCGATTGGGAGTTAAAATCTTTTCTCAATGCACAACCAACTAGGTGTATAGCTTAAGCAAAGAGTAATAGGAAGAAACATTTTACTTATATGAAAAAATGCATCACAATGACACACTAATGCATCACAATTTTTTGTCCTTCAACAAAATTACATTAAACAATAAAAAATGCTAACTTCCAGAAACACAACAGTAGGTGATGCTTTTTGCGGCGCAAGTAACCCGCCGCAACAACGTAGCAAACTACCGGAAATACCCTTCAGCCATGTTTATTTCTTCACAGACAAAATGCCGCGATTTTATGCTAACATTTGTTCAGATTTTCACCGATACCAGAATCGCCACTAATAAGCAATAGTTTCGTTGATTTACATGCCAGAAAAGCCATAAACTTAGTTGCCGTTATTCCCATCCAACGGAACGATTTGGTCGCCATAAAACCGCACCAATACTCTCTGCGATCTGAAGTTCGTCGCGATGTTCACCTTTATTTTGGCGATTTCAAAAACCGTGAGGGAAGTTACCTGTTGTGTAATCGACCGCTGAAGGAAAGTTGGGAACCCACAGGTAATATATTATCGTTTGCCCAAAACACCGATTCCCAAAATCAAGTGAGGTAAATGTTTTTAGGTTTTTTCGGCGTATTAGGGATTTAATTTAGGTTTCAAAAATTTTCCTTTTCTAACGATTGTTAAAGTAATTTCCTTAATTTGGGTCTAAAATTTCACAAAATTTTAGAAATCTTATAAAATTTCTTATATTTTATAAAGTTCTATATTCTTGATTTGTGGTGTTTGAGCATAATTTGCCCATGCATATTGGTATTTGAGCATGATTTGCGCTGGATGGATTACAAATCAATTACTTGCAAGTAATTGGCACCATAAACATTCAAGCTACGTTTGAGCATGTTATTCTTACTTTTTTAGCTCCATTGGGTCTGCAAATTATATGGTTTTCCTACACATGATCATGACACACACACATATAGGCCTTATATAAAATACATCATGATCAATTTTGTCATGCGTGTTCTGGCTATAACCAAGCATACAAAACCATGGTTTAAACCAATACATGCATCTAGTTTAAAAACATGCCAAAAATGAATATTAATCTTTGTACATACAACATTCAACCAAATTGCATGCATATAAAACCAGTAGAGATGACACTTTAAAAGAAACTGGAGGGCAATTTCTACCTGATGCTAGAAATTACACTTTCAAAGGTTTATTTGATAACTTAGTTTAGCAGTCCCAGAAATTACACTTTCAAAGGTTTATTTGATAACTTAGTTTAGCAGTCCCACAATGCATCCATACTTGCAATTTAAACATGACAGTAGTTCTACTATCATTACATGTACATCATGTACATACTCCACAGGAATTTTTATACTTAGAAATTGTTTGGGGTATTGGCTAGCACATCCAAGAAAAGCTTTGCCCCTTAGAAGGTGGATTAACCTGTTACAAAACACATCAATGTCATAAAATCAAACCATATCCTACATCCAATTCCATACAACCACCAACCTAGAATAAGTTATGGTCATCCCTATACCATGCATCATGAAGTACTTACAATAGCCAAAAGAAAAAAACACTCATATTTTTCCTTCAGCCTAAAACAGCCTAAATATTATGATGATGAGATAATTTGAAAATCATGAGTTTATATTTACCTGATGTTGACAAGGCCATGGCAAACCTCTTGTGTACCACCTTGACTGGAATCATAACTTGTTCCATATGTAATATTGCCTATACAAGAGCCCTGTGTATAATAATAGTAATTTAGGTTGAAGTCATGTTTTACAAAATTGGCTAATGTTAATATATCAAACTATTTTACTAGAGCACTATGACAATAGTTATGATCTAATTACACTTGTCTATCTTATACAGTATTAAAGCAGACCTACAAATGAAAGCATTAAATGATTAAGAGGATATCTCCATGCAATAGGCTATAAATTCAAAGCGGGCCAATTTAGCTACCACCTATGACCTATGTAATTTAATAGCATGCAAGAATATATGCGGGTCAATTTCTCTAATCCAGTTAGATTATACAGCATGTTATCCTCACAAAGTGTATTCAATGAAACAATTGGAAACTTAAAACAATATATAATATCTCTTGATTATATTGAGATATATATCATCACTAAATGACTCATACATGAGCTGTCAAAGCTGGATAAAATGGTAGTATCCCTATTCTTACTATTTCGATTTCATTCATCAAAGAAAGAGTAGGTAACTCTTCAAGTTCCACATTACCTCCATGAGCTTCCTTCATCATCTCAAACAAGAGTAGAATAAAGTAGAATCTTGGACAAAAGTAATGTTGCTACTTCATTCTCCCCACGACAACTTCATCAAAAAAGGTAATCAAAAGTGTAGGACAAAAAAATGATAGTAGTTACTACTAGTTTACAGCAGATGCCTAAGGAACTGTAGCTTGAGTCTCTATTTGAGACTCTAATTTTGTCTCCAATTCTGACATTCTCATGTTTACACATGTTTCATATTCTTGCATATGCTCTTACATAGCCATTAGACCACTTTCAAACTCTTTAAGCTGATTTTGGTAATACTCTGTATTTTTTCTATTTTGTTCATTTTCCTCAGCAAGTTGTTCAGACTCCTCATTGGGTACTCCAGGAACTTTAGGAGATTCAGGTATAAAAGAGTGGCCCAGCCCTCTGGAATATTCTGGCTTATGTCCCAAAACCTCCCTAAATATGGTTGCTACTGCTTCATCTGTGCGAGCATCTGGCTCGTTCGCATTCATCTTTTCAACCATCTGATTCCATTGCATGACTCAAATCCACCATTACCATCATATCACTAACAACTTAACTTATAAGCTTACATGTGTATGTATGCTTGCTAACACCAAAATAGTTCACTCAGCATGTAATAAATAAGTTAAATTAATACTGTTGCTTAAACAAATATATGCTCACATAATTGTCTTCTATGGTTGGTGAGATAAATATCTCATTTTTGTTTGACCAATGCACATCTTTGTAGAAATCAATTAGATTCTTGTCCTTCTACTTGAACATAAAAATATCAGTCACATTAGTATAGTATTTCACATATTGACCAACTAGAGTTTGCCACAACATCTACGACATGGAATTATGGCAATACCTTTCTCTCTATTAGTACAACAAATGATGTCCTTCCGCTTATGTGGTCGATGTCATCCATTAATGGACACAAGTCTAAACCACTGCAACAGTACTTAATTATATTTTTATAATAATACTTAAGTACTTTAATATATCTTTTTATTTAATGCTACTTCCTAGCACAACAGTTTATTTTCTAAACTAGCCATATGTTTTACTAGTTAAACATATGAATTTTGATATGAATATATAGTTCTTACCTTGAATGAATCACTCCCCACTGATTTCATAACTACTCCCAAACTGGCTTCTCCACCAACCCACCTCCATTAGCTAGTGCCTCCTCATGTCTTGTATAACTCAAGTATTTAAGGTGTAGCTTGTAACGAAACGCATTATATGCATGAGATAGCTGACTTGTGACTGTCTGACAATATTTTTTCTTGATCCAATCCAAGACAACGTCAGCCTATCAATATCATTGAGTTAAAAACCCATGTCAGATTTTTGGATTACTTTTCACAATTGTGTCAATAACTCATAGCAATTTTTTAAATATATATCTGCTAAGTTTCTTCCAAAAAATCAGGGTTTTAACTCATAGCTAGCTTCATTTACTTGCTTCACATAGGGAATTCAGATTGTAGATATATAACTTCTAATAAGTACGAAACTTCTATGATAAATGACTTGATTCAAATTACATACATCATGCTTATATTGTGCCTCTACCATCAAAAGAACAAATTGAAATTATCTAAATTATATCACTTAACACTGCCATGGCATGAAACATTCAAGATGAAAACCATACTCGAACACATTTAATAAGTTTCTCTTTCTCTTTTTTATCGACAACACTTCAACTAAAAGGCCTCATTTCTCCATAGTGCTTCAGGACCCATGTAACTCTCGTTGTGTAGACTATTCTATTGTGGCATGATGGATCTATCCCATCTTTGATCTCAAGTGGCATCTCAAGTGGCATTCTGACGCCTCCAGATTTAGCTTCGGTTCGTATGGATATTCGAAGCGTCAGGACATGCAACACAAGGTTACCTGCCCCCGTTCATGATATAAAAGATACAATGTTCCTAACATGCATCTAGCATTATGCAATATTCACAATGGATATTTTTTTTTTCTAGAGCAATACTCTGCACCAAACTTATAATATCCCAAATAGTCAAAACGTAATCCATGCATACTTAACAAAATAACAATCCACAATTACAGCACGGGTCTCAAAAGACTGTAATCTCAAAACAACGGAGATCTGGCTCCATAATTATATTGCCAAAATATACTATTGGGCTAGTTCGTTGAGTAACTAGCGTAACACGACTAACAATGCCGGAATACTATCAAAAGACCTAACTATGGAGGTTGCAAGCTCTGCGTTGCGTCTACGGCATCTACTCAACTTCCTCCGGTCTGCCAATGTATGTTCCCTGCTCTGATCTTGATACATCGCCTACCATTCGGGGGGAATGGTAGTTAGGACTACCAAAGTGAGATTTGATTATAAATCTCAGCAATTTAACAGGAAACTTCCACACAGGTTAATGATGCATGCATAGTAGTAAAAGCATAAAGTCATAAGTAAGCATAGCATAACTTGACATATAGCATGGCATAAATGACATAACTTAAACTTAAACTTAAACTTAGCTTGACGTGACATGACATGTACATGAACTTAAAACATAACATGGACTAGCAGCATAGCATGAACGTGAACCTAAAACATAACATGGATTTGAAACATAGCATGAACGTGAATATACATAATTTGAATATGAACTTGAACATAACATGAACCTAAGCATAACATAATATAAAAGTGAACTTAAAACATGATATGGACTTGAAACATAGCATGAACGTGAGTATACATAACATGAATGTGAACTTAAACATAACATAACGTGAAACATGACTTGAACGTGAAATACATGAACTTGGAATTCTATTCAATAGACTTAATTAATAAAAATGACCATACAGGTGCTACACGGGTCTCCTCGACCCGTGTGTCCCTGGTAATTACCGCATCACAACACAGGTATCTATACTAGCTGTGAGTGCGTTAATGGGTACTCCACAGTTGTTGTAGCCCCACGTATTCTACGTATCACAATCATGTGTCTCACGTAGTGTATGCTGTAGAGTTGTTGTGACCCCATGAATTGTTTGTGTCATACTTGCTGTGGACACACGTAAAATGAAGTGTGGCTCCATCGGCGTTACTGTCTGGCACGCTCCGGTGACGAGCAAGTTAGGCCTCATTCGCAACCTATTGACTGTACTTTGTTAACCCAAAGAATTTCACACCTATTTAGACACTTTAGCGTGAACAAGGAGTTCCACTAGAATATTATCTCATCCTAGCGCTTAGGGTCATGATTGACATCAATAACTTAACAAGACTGTTCTCAAGATACACAAATTGTATTCAAGGCGGGACAACATGAATACGAAAAGACAGAAGTCCTGACGTAGCATAGCATAACGTGACATGAACATAAGACGATAGACATGACATACTTTGACATATAAATATAACAGACAACATTTCATAACATGGCATACATATAACAAACAATATTTCTTAACATGACATAACATGTAACAAATAATATTTTATAACATGACATAACATGTGACAATGAATATTACGTGACATGACATACATGTAACAGATGGCATACATAATGTGACATACTTGCAACAGAAAGTAATATGAGACAAAATAGATTATGTAACAGATAAGATTTTCGTGATAATAGATAAACATGTGATGACATGACATGGCATGGCACATATAACAACATAAGAATATAAATTGTAGTTCCCTTACCCATAGCATATACACAGTAAACTAATAGTAAGTTAAGAGTTAGCTTAACTCAATCATCACGTTCTAAGAGAATAAAATGAAAAACATGATGAACTGTAAGAGGATATTCTAAAATTTAAAAATTTAATTACTAACAATTAGAAATGTGAAAATGGAGAACTTAAAGTAAAATTACCATTTTACCCTCTACATGTGGAAAAATGACCATTTCACCCCTAATTTAAGGATTTCACATCCTAACTCCAAAAATTATCAATTATCCTAGACCCAAATATCATCTCAAAAAAATTTAAAATCATTCACAATTATGGAAAACTCACTACGACTGAAACATTCATAGGCTATTTCTCTTGATTTTGATTGCAATTTCTTTCATCTTCAAAACCCATGTTTAAACCAAAATTTTGTAACAAGGATCTTCCTATCCTAAGTTTAAAAACACACTCAAAATATCCATTAAGAAAAGCTAATCATCAACACCAAACTTTTTGTAAAAAGACCCAAACTTTTTAACAAAAAAGTAAACCCTTAAATCACAACTTTTGACCTTAACAAAAAATCTCCAAGAATTCCAAAAAATTAAATCTTAATTCTAACATATTTATAACATCATCCTAAGATAAACCATGCTTTAAATTATCAAGCAAAAGTCACCAAAAATCACAAAACAACACTTGGAGTTTTTGGTTTTATACTTAGTCCAAAACAGAAATTTTTCTCTCAACTAACTTTGATCAGTCTCATGATCCATGACTTAAAGTCTTGTGATCTTTAAACTAAAACATCACATAGTTTAAAAATGTGTCCTAAAGAAGATCCAACCATAAAACTTAAAATCACATGGATAAAACTCAATAAAACATGGATCTAACCCAAAAAATCAAATCTTAGGCCTAATCGAAATCCTCTTGCATAGACAAATCATATATTTGAAACTAATACTGAATATCTTCAAAATAACATCCTAACATGTATATAAGAGGCTTAGGATCATCACATAAAAATATCAAAGCTTTTGGAATAAGATTAAACCACGAAATATTCAAATTTTCTCAAAACAAAAACTGTTTTTCCACTTCCAGTTTTCAAATTTCTAGATCTAAGGCAATCTATCATCAAAAGCTTTAGTCATGCAATAAAACCTTAATAAAAATTTATAAACACATGCGAACAACACTCCATAAAATTTTCGGACAAAGATATTTCCATTAGCTTGTGGTCAAAAATTCCAAAACATAACATACTCTCTAGTTTCACGCCCACAATGACCTTTCCATGGTTACAAATACTTTTGACTGATCAAATGAGTATAGAATGAGGCTAATAAGATATCCACGAAAACTACACGCCAAGATGAACAACTTTTATGAAGGAGTCATCATGCAAAACTACATACACAAGGTTGAAACTCTCCACGCAAAAAGACCCAAACATCTGCCCGAGAGAACTCTTTTGAGTCTCTCTCAAAGAACGGGGTCAAGAAGTTATTAAAGGGAGTGAAATGTGTCTTACATGACTTTAGACTTCTGGAGGGGGAAGTTATGGGCTTGAATGACCCTTGATTGGAGGTGGCTATGTGACATAAAGTGGAGAATAGAGAGGAGCAAGGACTACCAACAGCAGCTATGAGATATGGAGGTTGATGGGGAGGATCTCTCATTCACATCAAGGCACTATTGGGTGCAACCAATGGTAGTGGACAGTCTGCCATGTGGGGGAGAAAACTTCTTCAAGAGATTTTGCCAAGTGGCCAAATTCGTGGGCCTCGGTGGGCCTCAACCAAGTGGGCTTCAATTTGGGGTTTAAAGAGGGTTTGGTTAGGGTTTGAAATGCTATCGACCCCAAATCTAATTTTTCTTGACCCAATCAAATTTCCAAGGTGTAAAAACTTGGATAATGATGTCATAATAAGGATTTGATTAATTGATAGCATGTGGAAGTGATTTAATCAAGTGATTAAACACAATGCTAGAAATAGGATTAAAAGGGGTTTGGAGGCCAACTTTAGAGTTGGGAGAAACCGTTTAGGGTTTTGGTTTTAACCAAGCTTTTAGGGTTTCAATTGGATCCCAACCATTTAGGGTTTTGCTAGGAATGAAACTCTCTTTGATTTGGCACAATTTGATTGATTATATGAAACAAAGTTTTGCTTAGGTAGCTTGATCTCACACCTTGATTTCCTTCACAAATCCATCTAATGGTTCCAAATTGTGTCAAGTGTCTAATATTATTCACTATGTGTGGCTAAGATCTTGCCAAGTGTCCAAATAAAACTTCTCTAACCTAATTTAGACATTTCACACTGTGATTTTGAGTACACTGCACTGGGTGCGCTTATCGTGATTACTATTCACTCTGAAAAAATGCATAACAAACTTAGAAAAAATCATAAATATTCATATTAACCTATAATGAAGATCGTTTACAGAAATTCAACCCCAAAGTGCCCCTAAAAATAATTTCACAATTTCAAACAGGCGTTTCGTTCGGAATTATGAAAATAGGTTATTATGCCATAAAATCATAAATAATCAATTGAGTCTAATGGCATAGACCAAAATACATTCTGACACTTCTAACTACCTCAAATAATTAAAGTCATATTTCTAGCATCATAGTGAGTTATAACGCTGACTATGTTGACAGCCTAAAACCTGTACGATTGATCGATTTGTAAAAACTTATGGGGTTTTCACAAGGTTCCTAAAGTCAATAGAAATTCTACGAGTGAATTTCTAGCGGGCTGTTACACTCATCCTGTCAAACTCCATACCTTTGACTACACCCCTACCACGTTTGCTAGTGTTTGCTAGTATACCAGCAACACAAACATTCAGATTTGCTATTAAACCATGTATATATATAGTACCACTAGAGCAGCAAAACCAACATATTGTTTATGAAATACCAGTAGGAGCAAATGTTCATTATACTTACCATTATTTGTTGTATTCACCTCTACAGGAGTACATGGATGCAAAAATGATGGATGTAACTCATCTGGGGGTTGAGTGGAATCATCAGAGTCCACGACAGTTTCATCTCTCAAACTCCAACCTGCTGGTTCTGGCTGTGGGTTTCGTCCAACGGGCTGCAATACTCCGGCTTCCATAGGTGCAAAAGCTCCTCAGCCTCTCCCTCTTGTGCTATGAACCATTGCTACTGCACTATGGCCATGAAACCAACAAAAGAGACGCAAGTAAATAGATGCTCTGTAAACTCCAACTAACATACACCAACTAGAGTTTAGCTACCAAGTTGGAGGCTGGACAGAATGGGAAATGTACCTTCTCAAATATGCTGAAATGGAGTGTACTAAAGATTTTCTCGCAACTTTGCAACTCCACTCAAGAAATGGAGGAAACTTACCCGCCTGGTCTGGTTTGATAGCTAGACAGATTAGCATTGGTAATGAAAAATAGCATTCCCACTTGAATATTTACTCATCTCCCGCTTAGATATTTAGACCCAACGTACTCACTAGATCTAGTTAGTAGCTTCTGTAGTAGTATGTCACTTAAGAAGGATAGCCATCAGCAACAGTTAGAGCATCCTCATTAAAATTTAGTCAATATCACACTTTTTTGCATTTACCTATTCCATTTAAATTCAATCCTCACATTGGATTAGCCATTCACTCTTCATATAATAATAAAATATTATTAAAATAATAATTTTTTTATTTAATTTATTTGTATCACATTTTATAATTCTACCAATTTAATATTAATAATAATTATATTCTAATTAAACTAATATTAAAAAAATTATATTTTCAAATGTCATTTAATGCTAATAATTTCTATCTAAATTTCTTATTCACTAACCAAATATCTAGCAACATATCCATTTCAATATCAATAAAAAATATACACCTACATAAACACCTACAAGACATTTTAAGATCCAACGCCATCTTAATTGCAAAAAGCAGAGACATAAATCTGCACTTCCAACATTTGATCAATTAGTATGTCTAGCACTTCAAACATTTGATAAATTTGCACTAACCATGTCACTTCAGCAAAATCAAAACCCTAACTGTCAATCCCATGTCCACATTTGTAAGAAAAATCGAGAGCTTAAAAAAAATATGCAACAATGAAATTACAGATCGGGAGTGGGAGTGAGAGAGAGAGAGAGAGAGAGAGAGAGAGAGAGAGAGAGAGAGAGTGTGTGTGTGTGGAGTAAGAAAAATCGAGAAGAAATTCTGTAAGAAAAAAATTGAGAACAGCAAAAAAATACTTACAGATCGGAAATGGGAGTGAGAGAGAGAGAGAGAGGTTGTGAAGGGGCGCAACCAGACATCATGGAGGGGCGCAGCCGTGGGTCGTGGAGGGACTGCGAATCAGGAGTGGGAGTGGGAATGAGAGAGAGACGGAGAGAGAGTGGAGTGAGAGTTACGGGTGAAGAAATATTCCTACGTTTTTGTTGTCATTCCCTTGTGTGTAGTTGGAGTAAGAAATTAGTATTTTAATGTTTGATAAATCAATTGTGGTTCTCCATTTTTGGCCAACCACTGTAGCAAAAGTCTAAATTATTTTAGATTTGGCCAATTCAATGTGGGGTGTTTTTTAAATCAATTATGTAAATTTTAGTCAACTTTTTCATTTGGCCAAGTCAATGAAGATGCTCTGCCATCATTTCTTTTTATATATTAGTTTTGTATTATAAGGAGAAGCTACCTGTAGCTTGTGTACTTAGCCCCTTGATGTTGAGCTAGCTGTATTTACAATTTTTGAGAAAAAGACACCATTTTGATAACATGCATATATATATATATATATATATATATATATATATATCAGATAGTAGGTTTTTTATAGGAAGCTATGGCATGTGTATTGGAAGCAATCCATGTCATCACATGTGTATATATAAAAGTTTATATATGTGCATATAAAAATGTTCAATTTTGTCAAGGAGGTCAGATATTGATGAGAGTATATGGTCTCATCGCACGTGTATCTCATCACATTACTTCCATATCCGCATTATCATCATATATAAAACCATGTTAAATTAATTAACATATTGTAAGACCCATAGTGTCAAGCCCGGTCCCGTGAACAAGGCCAAGCCTTTCTTGGAGTGAATGATACGGCGTAGTTTTGGGTTAGTGTTTTCTTCATCATCAGCTTCCTCCCGATTGTTTCTCCCCCCCTCTTTCTCTTTTGGTTTTTCTTTGTTTCCAGACGTCTCTCTCTCACCCATTACTCACCTTTCCTCTACCAATTTTTCTCTTCTTGTCATTTGGGTCTGTTTCATGAGTCCGAGTTTCATGCCCTAACATTTCTCCATTTCCTTTTCCCTCAAAATCGGTTTCTCTCTCAAAGTCGACGCCCCTCTCTCTCGCATCCCTCTATTAATACAGATTAGTGTTTCTCTCTTCAGACTCGTCTCTTCTCTCCCTCTTGTGCAGTTTCTTCGTCTTCAGGTATCTGTCCCTTTCTCTCTCAAGTCGACACCTTTCCTTTTTATTAGTTTTACTTCATTTTATTCTCTGTTTCAATGCATTGCCTGCGTTGGGTTTTTCCCAGGTGGTGTTGCTGCATTTTCTCCCTTACTGGTTGTTTGGCCTGTAGACGCTCACCCACTCTCACTTCTCTCTTGTTCTCTCCCGTCTGCGAAGTGGTTAATCTCTTTGCCGTGGTGTTGAGGCCGAGCTCTGTCGAATGGGTAAGGAAACCGAGTGTCGTCTTACATTTTTTCATGGTGTAAATTAGTGGCTTTTAATGTCATGATCGTTGGAAACTTTCTACTGTTTATAATCGAATTTGAGGGCTTTGTAATCTGATGGTGTTTTGTTGTTGAAGAAGAATTATAAAGGGTGGCTGTTGGGTTTGACGTGGTTGTGTGGGAGGAGTTTTGTAACTTTTCGGTGTTGTTCATGGTTGTTCTGAGTGTTTATATAGACAATTGAATTGACGTGATTTTCTTGTGGTTATAAGTTGCGGTCTGAGTTGGTATTGACAGTCAAGACTGTTTTTATGGCTGGTTGCATGTGACGACGTGTGTTTGATTTTGGTTTGGTGGATCTATCAGTCATTATTGAAATTGAAATACAGTATTTTGGACTGAAGTGTGAGATGTTCGATTTAGTATTTGGTTGTTTGAGTTTGGTTATTTTGCTGAAATGAGGGTTGGAATCATGAGTTTTAATTATTTTGGATCGAAGTTGTGTCAATGGCCTTTTAACACTTTGTGTATATTTAGTTTCTATCAATAGGTGACGAGATCATTAGAGGTCGAATTTCAGGCATAGATAATACGCTGCAGGAGTCAGGTAAACGGGGTTCTTATGCTAGGTTTTATAAAAGTTAATAAGACTGAGATTGACTTTCAGAAAACTTGCATATTTTGTGATGTAATGAGAGTTTGGGAAAACAAAAACCAATCTTGGTCGCTTATTTGCATTATTCATGAAACCTGGGTGAAAAGGAAAAATATTTTTTGACATGCATTCTGTAGACATGAGCTAAATTCTGTCTTGTGGTCTCTAAAATCTAAAAAAGAGCGATATTAAGAATCTAAAAAATTGTGCATTTATTTAGAAAAATGCTTTGACTTTTGTTTTCAGTATGTGAGAAGGACCTGATTATGTTTTGGTACTCTATTTTATTTTAATATGGCATCTGAAAACCTTTGGCATGATGTATTGATCTTGTATCTGACTCTATCTCTGCTCTGCTTTGTTATGCTCTGCTCTGTTTGGGTTGGTACCAACTTCTCTATCTCTGAGTGCTCCCAATTTAGAAACAAAGTGGTTTTATTATGATTTTTCCTGTGTGCACACTCGGGACTCGGAGAAGAATAAGGGAAAGATTTTACCTTTGTCTCTACCCGATTTGGCCATTGAGGATAGCACAACCCTACCACGGGGGTGAAACATTTGCTCTGCTCTGTTTTGATGTGTTGATGATGCTCAGGTTATGATATGCCAAAGTACTACGGATTTTACTTGTCTTAAAATCATCGCTCTGTTACTTTTGAAAAACATGTTTTGTTCTGCATGATAACTCTAGAAAATATTTTTGTTCTGCATGCTGTACTTTGTAAATGCTCGTGTTTGCACGCTAGCATATGTCCTCTGCTTACTGAGTTATTGATAACTCACGCCCCTTTATCTTTATAATATTTTCAGATGGTGTGGAGAGTCCAACTGAGGACATGGATTAGAATGGTGAGCATGATTAAGCTGAAGAGAAGATGTTAAAAGAAGAAATTTTGATGTCCTTTAGATTTGATGTCTTTTAGATTTAATTATATCTTGAGTTTAGTAAGACTTATGAAATTATCAGTTTGGTTTGTTATGACTACCGGGAGATTTTGGACCCCTTAGTTTCTTTTTTTGTTGCGGTAATAACCTTGCGGAGTTTTCAATGTGTTTATTTAGAATACATGAGATTGAGCTTTGCTTATAAAGTTTTGGAGATTTATTTTAGTTGTGTTGGGAAACAAGTTTTTTAGTAACAAGTAGTAATTCTCCCAGCCACCCGAGCTTGAGGCACTACACATATATTCTTTCTAGAAGTGTCGTCCCAGATACCAATTGCAATTCTTTAACAACAAATCAAGCGTTATTATTATTATTGTAAAATTTTAAAAAATTAAACTATTTATTATATTTTCTATGAAAATTTCAAAAAAAATTGTAATGTTGAGATGAAACACTTTCACTATCCAAACGAGGCCTAAATTTATGTCCCCCGATGTCACGCGATTCCACCATTCACTTCTAGGAGTTGATCTCAATTTTATTTATTTATATTTGTCAAATGAAGCAAGGTGAAATGATATATCTACAAAAGATGCATAAAATTCCATAATCCATTTGTGGCAAAGCTAATAAGACTCGAAACCAATCCTGCATGGATGGGATGAAGTGATCATTAGTCTCTGGAAAAAGGATGCCTTGAATTCACAACCGGAATGGTAATTGGGATATACATTATTCAATAAGGAAATCATCAGAGGTAGCCGCCCATTGTGATACCTGATAATTACGTCGTTTCACAAGCACAACTCTGAGATCATAAGGCATAATAAAACACACATTAATCCATTAAAAAAAAAAAAAAAAAAACACTGAAATGCTGAGGAACTACCTTAGATGATCAATCGTTTGATTCTTCGGAAACATTGCACCACCCAAAACCAGAATTTTTCTAGGCCCACTAGCCGAGGAACTCCAAAACAAAGTGCCAAGATTTATTTTCATTAGAAAAGTTTCATGGCCTCCTTAATCCCTGAACTACCAATATTCACACCTACAACTATGGATTTTTCTGATTCTAAACACAACCATACAAATGTTTTACTAGCCTTCTTGGTTTCGTTATAAACAAAACAGGATCCATAAGTTGCAGACAAACGACTTTCAACTGAACCTTATCAATCACCACCATTTTACCGAGTCACAACTAAACCGACAAGGCTCCTCGAGATATTCTATGTAACAGAAAATATAGTTCTGGTGGGAAAAAAAATCCACACTTGTTGCCCAAGGTAGTTTGATAAACCAGAGACACAACTAATTAAGCCCCTAAGTAAATATAAAAACAATGAAAATTATCCAAGATTCAAAGACATGGTTTTAAACCCAAGAAGAGCATTATACCTGTAGGGAATATTGAAAGAAATGCCCATAACATTGCATACATGCATGAAACAGAGAATACCAAATTTTCAAGTACTTCTGGAAAGAAACGCAGCCAACCAAGATTTCACATTACAAGTTAACCCCAAATATGTCTTATCAAACCAAGCACAAATGAAGACCTTCACACTATTCATACAAAATAGTGTTTAAAAGGAATTGATTTATACATCTGTATAGTGGAAGATTGCATGTATTTATCATAATGAGGAGTAATGCTACATACAGTCATGGAATGCGCAAACGCCGTGCAGTCGCTTTGAAAAAGAGTGGGGTCCACTATTAAAAAATTAATTTCTTTTCATGTGGATCCCATATTCATTCACTTTTTTCAAAGCGACTGCACGACACTTTCACACTCACGACTGCAAGTATCATTTCTCAATGTTGGGTAGTTAAAAATCACTATACATAATCAATATATTGGAATATGAAGCATCACACGTACACAAATGCCCTATTCTCAACATTATTTCATCATACTAGCAGTTTACAACACCATCTATACAATAAACCATAAGTACTCAAATATCATGTGAGGTCTCACGCCATTACTGTGAACATCTTCAACTTCACTTCAAACGACAACAAGTGATGCGGACAACTAAAAATATGTCCTTACCCATGCTTATTGCTTCTTTCGGCAAACCAACATATATAACGCTTAGGCAACAAGACTGTTTAAACTTATAAAAACAACATGATGTTAACCACCCATAGCCATTATTAAATTGCATAACTTTACATTTGCTATCATATTATAGCATGAATCAGCACATCTCAAAGCATCTACTAGAGCCTGAAAACTTGTATCAATAAAAGTAGCACATCTCAAAGCATCTACTCAACCCCCTTGTATACTTCAAAGAAAAGCTTAGCTCCCAAAAGTCAGCAAGTAATGTGTTGGGGTATAAAATCAGGTCCCATGAGTGTGACAAAGCAATTATATCAGGAATCTGTGGGTTTTCTGTTTTTAATAAACAGAAAATTAAATCATGACATCAAATTATATTACATTCATTTTTTATATGAAGCAACTTGACTATAAATGAGAGCTTAGAAAACTTCTCACAAGTTGGATACAGTGGACGTCTTGCACCGTCAAACAATTAGTCAAATGTTTTCCATTGCCGATCACTCATGGTGGGCTCTGAAGTACTGCCATGTTCAACGAAAGCATGGTCAAAGAATGATGCAGCCCGGGTGTCCTCTATCATCTCATCCATATCATCAATGAAATTATGAGATTCACAAGTAGTATTGTCATCACCGTCTGACGAACTCACACTCCAACTGTCACCCTCCCCATGAAATATCCAATGTGTATAACTTGGATCAATACCTATCATGAATAGATGATCTTTAACTTCATTGAATGGTAGGAATAGGTTATTACTGCATCTCCAACATGGACACCTGATGGTAGTTCGTCTAGGTGCATAGACTTTTGCCATGGTGAGGAGATTATCTATCCCTTCACAGAAGTTACGTGAGGTAAACCTATTTGGCACGTGCATCTAATTCTTGTCCATTTTTCAGCTCAATCGATTATGCAAAATGAATGAAACCTTAAGCAAATCAGTGAAATGATTAAGCTAGGTTGCTAAAATGATTAATTAATTAATATAAGAACAAAGAAATTAATATTTTTGAAACTTATTGAGAAGAACTTTTTAATACGTCATAGCTAATTTTGTATATGACTCTAACATGCCAAAAACATATAAGAAGCATAGCATTTAAAAAATTCTCTGACACGCCACATAAGACACTTTACGTTAAGAGGATAGAAACAATGGACAGATCTAATAATTGAACTAGACAATGGAGAAGTCCTTCAATCTCATATATATGTCACGTGTTAAGATCATGATCAATGCTTTCTCTAACATGCTAGGCTATACGGGTATAGTGTTATATAATATACCATGAGTGTGGCTCCTAGTCTTATTGCTTGTCCAAATGCCTTGGACCCCTTTGATCTCTCTCAAACTAAAAGGACTTTAATCTGTTATATATAATTAAGATCAGGCCCCAGCTTCCTTCTTTACATTAATATTCCATTCATTTTCATAAGTTGTTATGTTGGTATGAGCCAAAATTAAAACATGTTTGTAGTAGTATATATATATATCGTATCACCTATCAAGCCATAACAAATAACATTGATCCATCAAAACAACAACAAATAAAAAAACTAAGATAAAACAATAATTACATAGATTGAAGACTATGATACGTGAATGATATTCTAAAAAGTCTGAAACAACCTATAATCTAGTGGTATTCCCCTATCAATTACTCCTCTATCAGCCTATGGGTATCACTATTTTGGTATCTTCTCAACACAAACATAAACTCACTTTGAATAAAAAAAATAGGATCTCCAAAAATTTAGCAAATAAAGAGATGCAATTATCAAATTGAGACATACTTTTTTGCATGGAGTCAAAGAAAAAGAAGCATAAAAGTAAAGATAGAGATGCAATAGACATACTTTTCAGTTATTAACTTATCAGCATGTCCATCTCGAGCAAACACACAATTACTGCACTGCCAACACTTGGAAGTATACAATAATCACTGGAAATCTCAACGAACTCGGCAACTTAAAAAGATAAGAAAATACAACAAGTATATAATTTTGAAATGCGGGTTTGAAAATTGATCAATTTTCAATTAATTTGAAGTTTGTGAACAAAAAGGCATGGGCTACTATGGCAACACGGTGAGGATCCAAATCCCGGTGGGGCAGCCTAGGGAGTGAAAGGGTCGAACAAGTCATCATTAGAGAGAGAGAGAGAGAGAGAGAGAGAGGGCCCATCAATTACCAGACTCGACGAGGAAAGCAATTAGCGTCGGAGTGTTGGTTTGCCGGTGAGGAGACGACGGCGCAGCAAAGGTTCATGGTCCCAAGAGTGGCGGCGCAACAACACGTCGAGAGAGCTTTGTCAGTGCAGCAGGGGAAAATTTGCTACAGTTTGCTCATTTTTCTGTTGAGTTTGCTACATGTGTATAACAAAGTTTTTGCGGCACATGTGTTTTCGCCGCTAATAAACCGAATTCTACAATCATCGCAACAAATATTCGGGTTAGTTGTTGTTGCAGCGATCATGATATCACCGCAATAGCTCCATTTATTCATTGCGACTAGATTTTCACCGCATCAGGTAATTCTTGTTGTGTCGATTTTGGTGGCCGTAAGGAAAATCACAGCCATCAATGTTTAATGGCGTAATTATACTTGCCGCAAAATCTCATTGAAAAATATTTATGCATTACCTTATTTTTGGCGACAGTGTACTGCAACAAATAATATAAACCTTCGACAACCGGGAAAAGCGAGGCATAAACTCAATCCATTTGCAGCGACCTCATTAGTTGCGCCTCACTACGCCGCAAAAACTCTTAATTTCTAGCGATCTACTTAAGCGACGGAATAGCATTCGATGTTCTATAGTTGGTGCTAATTTGTGACCAAAACCAGCCGCGGGAAAAAAAACCGCAGCAAAAGCTAGGTTATGTTGTAGTGAAATAGGATTCAAAGCTAATTAGATAACACCAAACTATGTGAACTTTTTGGGGTTGTTTTGTGCTATGGGATCTATATTATGTGAATTTGTTGTTAGTCAATAACCTGGTTGTTTAGGGCTGTTTTGAATGATTAACTTGAAACTTTGGGGTTGTTATTATGTTGTGTGAATTTGTAATATGTGAATTTGTTGCAAGTCGATCATATGTAAGGTTGGGGTTGTTTTTTATGATTAACCAGATAATTTGGGGCTGCTTTTGTGTTGTATGATTAAGCGTATTCTTTTGTTGTCTGTTGTGTTCTAGTTCTTAAATCATTAATTGTGAAGGCATAAGCACACCTACGTCCGTCCACCTCTGCATCTTTTTCAAAAGGACAACTATAATAACCTATCCAGGCTCCCATAATCGAAGAGTCTAGTGAACTATTAGACTCTTTGGTAGGCACTCCTACTACCTTCCATTCTACCCCCGCCCTCCACCAGGTAGTAGAAACTTCAATAATATGTTTGAAGTATGGGATCACTTCACAAAAGTGTCTGATTGTGATCCCATAGAATCTAAAACAGTTTGTAACCATTGTGGGAGGTTGTGGAAATGTTATCCCAAAGGCAAGGCACTTCAGCCATGAGAGCACACATCCACATTTGCCCTAAAAACCATAAGAGTAAATTGGAAAAGAGTAAAACATTCTTGACTCCGGAGGCAAGAGTTAAAGGAGGGGAAGGGGAGAAAAATCTAGGGATGACAAAGTATTGAGAAGAAAATTAGGGCTACCCTTACTAGGATGGTGATAGTGGATCAGTTAACTTTTAGGGTTGTTAAGGGCCAAGGGTTTAAGGCTACAATAAACCCCTTGATCCTAGGTTTTCCATTCCTTCTTGTTTTACGGTAATGAGGAGTTATATGAGGTTATTCTTAGGAGAGAATGATAACCTTCCTACTTAAGTTGGACGTGGTTGAGAAGTATAAAAAAACCTTCCAACTTCTGTTTGATGAGAATCCCTACTCAGAAGTTTATTTGTCAAAGGATGGGCTTGGGAAAAAGGCTTTAGGAGCCCTTGGATTTGATGATTGGGAGACCACTAGAAAGTTTGCGAAGTTTCTTTATGTATTTTATAATGTCACATTGTGTATTTTTGGTCTACTATATGTTACATCGAATCTGTATTTTCATGAGCTTTTTAATATTCATGAAAACTTGAAGAGTTTTTGTAACAATAGTAATCAACGATTGAGTTCAATGGATTTTAGAAAGAAAATAAAGTATGATAAATATTTGGGAGATCTTCAAAAGATAAACAGGTTATTGTTTATTCCTGCCATTCTCGATCCACGGTAAAAATTGGTTACTCAAGCATTTGGTTCAATTAAACATTGGGCAGTAATGCATTTGTTGAACTCCTCAAGAGTGATATGGAATTCTTGAATAAAAAGTATGTTATGTTTGGTGATGGGTGTGCAAGTGGGTCTCAGTCAACTATGTCTCACACTCGTAATGAGAGTAGCACATCAATGTGGAGTAACTGTATAATTGATCCCTTCGAAGTAACCTTGATGGACTGTAAATCAGAACTAGAACGGTATTTTTTTGAGAATGTTGAGGTTCCTACGGAAAGTTTCGACATTTTAAATTGGTGGAGGATCAATTCCACCAAATATCCGGTTCTTGCTCTAATAATAGCAAGAGATATCTTGGCCATTCCAATCATCACCATTGCATCTGAGTCAGCATTTAGCATAGGGGGCCATGTCCTGGATTTGTTTCGACGTTCTTTGGCTCCTAGCACTGTAGAGGCTCTTGTGTGTGCGCAAAACTAGTTGAAGTCTACTCCTATATGCTTGAGTCAAAGTTATTTGGATACAATTGATGATGTAAACAACTATAAGTTAGACTCAAGTAATATATTTAAAGATTTTTTTTTTTCAATTTTTGTTATATATCTTGATTTTGTCATCTTTATACTAATCTTTATATTTAATATCTTAATGTAGAATTAACCACCGATGTGGCAAATATACTACATGAAGATGATTGAGATTTGAGGTGAATTTGTGAAATTGTGTAATTCTTCTTTGTTCAATTTTATTTCATTATTTTTATAAATTTATGTGGACCTATTTTATTTCCTTACTAATATTGTCCTCTTTTATTCAGGCACAACTTGGAATGGCACTTGAATTTTATTTCTTTTGTTGTTAACTTGTTGGAAATTTGAGATGGGAACATTTAATTTGGTTGGCATAAAAAAGTTGTTTTGTTGTTGTTGGAAATGGGAGCTTAGAAAATGTTGTTGTAATTGGGAAGAAATAACATTATGATGGATGATGGATAATGGATGATGTATGATGTGTTGGTTGGCTAATTTGGGAGGCTGGTTGTGTTTCACCACAACTTGGAATGGGAAAAGGCCCCCAATATTTGGTTTTGTTTATTGTTGGAATGAGAACATGCAATTGGTTTTAATTTGTGTTGTTGGTTATGTAACTTATGTTTTAGTTTTGGCTTGTATTAATTTTTGAGTGAATGGTTTAGTTTTTTACTTTTTTTTATGTTTAAGCATTGGCTTGTAAGCTGTAGTAAATCAGTAGTGATTAGTTGTAATTTTGGTTTTTTTTTTTTTTTTAATTTGTAGCAAATGATTTAGTTTTTCAGTTTTGGTTATGTTTCTAACAAAATTAGAGTAAATAACAATGAATGATTTAGTTTTAAATTATAACTTTTTGAGAGAATTGAAATTTGAAAGCCTACAATTTGTTTTTTTTTTTAAATGTGCCCAATATAAAGCTAAAAATATCCAAACAATGCCAAATCCAACTCCGCTCTGACAAGTCGGAATCGGAGTCGGATCAGAGGATATACAAGTCCGAGTCGGAATTGGAGGTCCGACAAAGTCGGATTCGGAGTCTAATTTAGGAGATTCCGACTCCGACTTGGTCAGTGCTCAACCCTAATTATTAGTTTTGTAAGTTTATCACCAGACACATACTGCTTTTACCCTCGTAAAACCGGTGCTCCAACTAGTACTTTTACTCCCTAAGAGCGTAGAGGCCACATGGGATTAATTAGTTTTAATTAAGTTAAACTGAAATTTGTTGGATAAATATATGATCTTTTAACAATACTTTCTAAGGAATGGTTAGTCAAATATGCGGAAAAACAAAGTTTGGCATGCTATATAACTGCGATTAATTAGCTAGTCTATATGTTTATGTAATTATCAAAATAAAAATTATTTTATTAAAATAAAATATTGATACAGAATGTTAGTCCTGAAATAGATCAGTTACGTACTTGGCCATTAATCCTAACATTACAAAATCAGATATAATCAGGACTTCTATAATTAGATACGTCATCTCCGTATTCTCCATAAATAGCATTAGTCAAGATTATGGAATGATGTCATATATCTTCAAACAATATGCATGCACTAGTCTTTTGAGTTGAGATGAGATGAGATGATATTATACTATATGTAGTGCACAACTGGAGACACTTTGAATATTAGCATATGAATTTGCGAGCACTTTAGTCTTTTGTTTTTAAATATATGATCGGGATTTTACAACGCTTTTATCAAAACAAAGGAGATTGATCTTAAGAAAGGGAAGAGATATAAATGGGTGCGAGATAATCTCGAAATGGAAACGAGTTAATTTAATTTTCCTCGGTTTTGAATTTTGAATTTGGAATTAACAAAAATTTCAACCAAAGATTTTTATAATGAGCAATATTTTTTATATGGTAGTGTTGACGTGAAACAGTCAATTAACAATGTTATTATTCATTTATGTGACACATTTTGAATAGTTTTATATTTCAATCACTTGAAATAGAGTCACTTAAAAAGTACCATATAATAAGTGTAGTTAGAGATAGTCCTCTTTTCCATTCTTAATGTTGGGTAGAAATGTGCATCGTAGGTGAGCAAAGATAGACGAAACGACTATAGGACTGGGTGCAAGGATGTCGGCCGTATAAGGGAAGGCGAGGGAGGATTGCGGCTAAATAGGGAACAAATGCACCAGCTGGCAGGATAGAGATGTGCCCATTATAAGCGTACCGCCACCAAGCTGAGTCATCCCAGTTTCCATTGATATCTCCTTTTGGCATTACTCTTCTTGTAAGAGACATGTGCCTGCAGAACACATATATCCCATCGTAAGGTTTGCTCCGTAAAGACACTTTCCTGAGAAGCGAATGATCCCAACACAAAATGAATGCATTCTATCTTATGTAAATACTCCTCCAAGTGAAATACAGTCTTCTTCAAGATCCCTACTTTCCAATTCCTAACTTAGGTATTGGAGGCATTCTCTCCAGAGGCGCATAGTCAGTGAGCCAGTTCCACATCCCAATCTACCCTTCTAATTTGGTGCGGTATTCTCACTGCCCTTTTTAAACATTTTATAACATGCATTCATCCATTCCTATATATATAGAGATACTATATATATACACATATATCGATAACATCCATTCATTTGTTTCATTTGTTCAATCTCATGCATTTGTCATAAGAATAATACACTACAATATAAATGAGTTTATGTGACGATTTAGCAATTGTGACAGGCCTCAAACTGTTACCACAAAAATATTTTCTGTAACGGTTCGTGGAAACCATCCCTAAAGGTAGTCGACAAATTGCATTACGTTCGAATGTATACATATTCACGTTCGAATGGGCCCTAGACATTCGAATGTTGAGGCTACTTACGTGCAAAAGTGTAAATTTTTTACGCCAACGTTCGAACATTAGTGATTCACATTCAAACATTAATTGATTTAATATTAAAGTTGGATATTTCAAATTAAAAAAGATTGAGAATTAAAGTTCAATGATTTAATATTAAAGTTAGATAAGCTAACAATAAAATAAATTGAGAATGGAAATTCAAAAACAGTAAATATATTAAATAATATTATTCATTACATATAATAAAAACAAAGAACAAAATATGATAAAATTTTGTAAACAACACTCAGATCAATGTGTTGTTCACAAATCATGTACTGCGGAACTCCTCAATCAATGTCGTGACCTTTTCATTCAGAATATCTACACAATAGGCAATCTTGGCGATAGTCTCCTCTACAGCCGCAATCTGTTTGTCGATCTGTCAGTCTCTGAGGAATCATCTCCTAGTGACATGGACATATTCACGAAAGTACTCAAAAGCAAGTCTGGTTTGGTAAGAGGTTTGGGACGATCTTTCAAGCGTGTCGGTTCATCCTCCATGACCTCGACTTCGGAAATTAATAATTTTACCAAAGATTTAGATGCAGCATACCAAAAAATTGAGCAGATGAAGTCGAGACAGCAGAAGTTGGAGTCTCTCTTATCACGACAATTTGATTTAGAGGCACATTTGCATAAGCGACAAAGAGACCAGGAGGAGAGAATACGCATTGAAATTCAAGAGCAAGTACAGAGGGAGATACTGGTCCAGATGGAACGTGTTATGTCACTTCAGCAAGATCGCGGTGAGTGAGAAAAGAAGAGAAAATGAATATATCATTATCATTATTAGAAACTGTTATCGTCTAATTTTGCAACTCTATAAGACATTATTAGTTGTTATATTTAGAGTGTAATATGATACAATTTTTATCCTTTTTAATTTTATGAAATTAATATTTCTGATAAGTACATTCGAATGTAAAAAACAAATGTTTGAACATGGCTTCACATTCGAATCAACGTTCGAACATAATACTACAAATTTCAACAAAACGGTCGAACATAAGTCACTTCGAATGTTAATCAGTAGAGTTAACATTCGAAGGTTAGTCTTTTGCATGCGAACATTACTTTCTGTAATGGATTTTAGCTATCACAAAAAAACTTCACGTTCAAATGTTACATCTCATGGAAGACTTCCAACCATCACAAAAAAAATACTTTTTGCGATGGTTAAATAATAAACCGTCACAAATTACTTTTCGTGATGCCTTTTTGGTGACAGTTGGAAGTATTTGTGACAATTTGCTTATTTTTTGTGATAATTTGCTTCTTTTTTTTGTGACAGTTTCATCCGTCATAAAAGTCAAAATGTGAGATTTCTTATAAAAGGGGGCTACCAAATAATAGGCTTATACATGCGCGCATGAATATATATATATATATATATATATATATATATATATCCTTTGAAGACATGTACACATAGTATAGCTTTGCAAAAATAACATTGTGTTTCAAGAAATTATAAGAACAATGTAGGGGTCAAATTTGCAACCTATAATCAAGCTAGGAAATAAGGTCGAAAATCAAGCTAAGAGATAAAACCAAAAAGAGATAGGACAAGTGGACTTAGACTTCTAACAGGAAAATGACACAGACGCCTAAGAGAGAGGTGACTCAGACTCCTAAGAGGAGAGAGACTCATTCTCCTAAAAGGAAAATACTTCACAAGGAAATAACTTCTATAAATAGCCTACGGGAGGTAACAAACACTCAACTTGATTACTTCACTACTTTAAACACTTACTCTTGTGTTATAATTCTAACTTAAGCATTGGAGTGTCCCCAGGGCAACCAGTGCTGCCTCTTTTTTTATTGCAGGTCATCCGTGTGGTTGATAGTGTGAAACACATCCTTTACAGTGGTGCCGTCTGTAGGATCTTTACAGACTTCAACGTGATTTTCATATGCCAACCATTACGCAATAACACGCAAACCATGATCCAGAAGCAAGCATGGCAGATGTAGAAATGAGATTGCCAGAAGCTGAGGAAAAAATGAAGCAGGTGATGGAAGTTGTCGAGCAACTGCAAAAAGAGAAAGAAGAACTGAAATGACAGAAAGACGGCCCCCCTACTATCCAAAATGGGCAGGTTGAAGGAGATGCGCATAGTGCATAAGGTGTAAACATCGAAGAGATAGAGAAGAAAAGGTTGCATGATGACTTGGGCAATCTGGTTGACAAGTACGAGGAGATGGTGAAGAGGATGGGTGGTTCCTCTTCTGTGGAGTAGCTGCTTACTCGTCAAATCTTCCTTACAGCGAGGAAGTCATAACGGTACCCCTACAGATGCTCACAGATCAACTTGTACGACAGATCCAAGGACCCCTTTGATCACCTTGAAAGTTTCAAGGCACATATGACCCTTCACGGCTTCCTTGGGGAAGTAGCTTGTCATGCTTTCCCATTGACGTTGAAAGGGATAGCACAAGGCTAGTATGTGACCCTACGTCCCGGATCTACTAGCAGTTTTGGGGAGTTGGCAAAGCAATTCCTTACACAATTTATGGCAAGTAGAAGGTGGCATAGACCAGCCACTTATATGCTAACCATAAAACAAAATGAGGGAGAAAGCTTGAAAGTCTATTTGACGCGCTTCAACAAAGAAAGACTCACTATGGATGACCAAGATGAGAAGATCTCCTTGATCACCCTCCTAGGGGGCATCTGGCCTCGAAGCCTGTTCATGGCTGAGTTAGCTAGG
Source organism: Juglans regia (assembly GCF_001411555.2). NCBI lineage: Eukaryota > Viridiplantae > Streptophyta > Magnoliopsida > Fagales > Juglandaceae > Juglans > Juglans regia. Next base: position 17,382,197 of record NC_049902.1, on the reverse strand, counting down.
AGAACTCCATCCACCTTAAAGGAGTTCATAGATCGAGCAGACGATTTTGTGAATGTTAAAGACACGTTGCAAGCTCTCTTAGAGCTGAGGAGGCAATAAGCAAAGTCAAATAGCACTTAGACTTACTAGAAGAGATCAGGAAGGAAGTGGATCCAAAAGCGAGCATGACAAAAACAATTGAACGCTGGAGGCATACTGCACGACCCCCAACAAGCTCTAAACTTCTACACCCAACAAATCGAAACCATAACTCCACTACAACACTATGGCCAACACAACTGTAGTGCATCTTGCCACCCCCTGGCGAGCAACAAGGCCAATGCCCCTCAGCGGGCAACAAGGCCAATGCCCCTCGGTGAGCAATAAGACCCGCGCCCCTTGGCGGGCAACAAGACCCATGCCACTTGGTGGGCAACAAGATTCGCGCCCTAATTAATAAATTTTTGAACATTTGTTTGATCATGTGTTTTAATTTTTAATATTATATAAAATATTTTTCATATTATATATAATATATTTATAATTATGTATGAAATAATGTTATCAATGTATTATTATATTCCATAATGTATAACATATAGTATTAGTATCACTGTATCACTATAATATATGTATATATATATACACACTATATGTAGTAGTAACACTATAATAATATAATATATATTACTAGTATATATTAAAATATTATAAGAGTTAGAGTATAATATATGTATAATAGTATAGTTAACTTAATATGTTAGTATTAATATCACTATAATATAGTATTTAGTATTACTATTACTATTAGCATTGGTATAGTCTATAGTTATTTGGTATTATAATATATATTAATTTTGATAAATATATTTCTATACATTTGTTCATATACACTCTACTAATAGTATTACTAATATTTATATATATTAATATATATATATATATATTATAGTATACATATATAGTATACTATATGTATACTATAATATATCTATAAATATATGTATACAATATGTTAGTATTAAATATGTATATATTTATATAAGTATATGTGGGTTGCCGGTAAAAATCGACGATGTCCCATGTAAGTGTGCTTTTGGCCACAGTTCAACCAACTTGAATCCATTCCTGCATTGCATGAAGGACAAGCCCATTTTCCTTTAGTTGACCATCCTGACAGATTACCATATGCAGGAAAGTCATTTATTGTTCATAGTAAAGCAGCATGCAATCTAAATGTTTCCTTCGTGCTGGCATCATATGTATGTACCCCATCATAGTAAAGCAGTAACTTGACAATAAATGAGAGCTTTGAAAACTTTTTACACCCGTCGAATAGTGGACGATGGGCATCATCCAATAGTTTTTCAAATGGCAGGGATGGCGTAGGCTCGGTTATGCTTGGCTGAGGTCCAGGTTCGGTGTCCTCTAAGGGTGCATCCATGAACGTACCTTCCCTAATATCATCTAACATCTGCTCCATGTCATCAATGTATTCATCTTCATAACTAGGTGAGGCACCATCATGGTCATCACTAACATCCAAAATTTCCTCCGCCCCATGTAATATCTAGTGCTTGTAATTTGGGTTAATCCCATTTATGAACAAGTGGGTTTCAACCTCGCTTATAGGTAGGAAGATATTATTGTAGCACGAACGGCATGGACACCGAATGCAGTCACTTCCAACTACGTGGCTTTAGGCTAGTGTGAGGAACTGTTCAACCCCTTCAGTGTATTGTGCTTACATAAGTCGATCATTAATTTCCATCCAACTCTTGTCCATCTAGAAGACATAGAAGTTGCGCTTAATAAGACATATAGAAGGGGGAAGATAGTCCTAATGGCACAATGCAGCTAATGTTTTGGTAAGGAATCACCTACCAAAGATTGAACAGCATGAACGTGGTTAGGCCCACATTTTGATTGCAACTTTATGAAAGGGGATCTTTCATAATATTCCAATATACTAGGGTCAACTATATGACCCAAGCCAGTTGAACACCCTGTACTGTTAAACAAAGAACAAACAGATTCACGTGCAATGTAAATAATACAATTGACACAGGACTCTATTTCATTAGTAGAGAAAGCTGCCCTATTAGACAAAATTGTCATCTCTATATGTCACACTTAGCCATAAAGAGACATACCCGTAAGTTTCGTCATAATAAGCCAAGGTGTGGCAGTGTTTGGCATTCACAGGCCAGGTTTTAAACCAGTATTCTTTTGTTTCTACATGTGAATATTTATTTAATTTTTTTATCGACACATGATAAACAAACATTTATAATGCTGTCCAAATTGTTTCTTAGGACATAATGTGACTCACATGAACAACAAGTGTTAAGACTAGATGAACCACTTATTAGCCACATACAATTTTTTTTAAAATTAGTAATTTTAAAAGAACCAAATTCCTACATGTAGTCACAGACCTAACTGATGGAAGATCCCATCCACCCTATTAAAAGAAAAATATATATTGATTGAACTGGAAATAGGGGTGATTAATGGATGCATGGAAGGTATTCACCAAAAAAAAATGGATGAAAGGAATATTTAATAGGGTTTCAACATTATATAGCACTTGCTGGAAAAAAAATATATACCTTCACCGTAAGGGGATTTCAGTAACACATCGATCCAAAAGGAAAAAGGGCTCACAACTTAATTAATGATCCTTTCCCCAAGAGTATTAGGGAGCAAGTTGTTGATAATAACAATGATCCACCTGACTCCAAATACAAAGAGTTTGGAGTCAAGAGTTAGCTGGCCTGGGGGCTGTGATCAAAGATTTCCTAGATAAGAAATCAACTTTTGTTGGTCAAATATTTATTGGGGTTATTGTGCATAATAGTAACACAATAACAGTAGGTCTCGCAAGAGCTAAAGCTCATCTCACTAATGCAGGGACCAACGTGTCACAGTGGACTTAAAAATTGAGTGATATAAGAATTTCATGATACTTTAATGAAAACGACCTACATCTAGCTAGCTGAAAACTAGATGTATGCAAACATTAAGTGATGAAAGCTTACACAAAGTATGTGGAGTGTTAACAAGCAACTGGACAACTTCGCTTCAACATTTATTAATCTAGGGCCCATGGAAAAAAGTGCTTTGGAAAATCTTGCCACAATTTTTACAACAAAACTGCGGTATAAATTAGTTTTCAGCTTAGCTAGGTTTTACAACATTTGTAACGCCCCGTTCCTGGAGGTCCGGAGAGTTAACTCTTAATACCTAAAATCAACTTAAATAATACAACTTAATTAATCCAGTTAATTAAACCAAATATCTAAATTCCTCCATGGGGATAATAAAGAAAACCTTAATAACATAAATTAAAAACTCCCCAAAACTCGAAATTATCCTTAACTCATCAAATAAGCACTTGTACCCTCAGGTACTTATTCCACTTCGATCATCACACTTTGCTAAAACTTCCTACTCCTATTCTCCAACTGAACCATCAAAATCATCTGAAAAATATATGGAGATAAGGAGTGAGTTATCAACAACTCAGTAAGCAGAGAACATATACCAGTATATAAACATGAGCATTTATAGAAATCAGAATGCAGAACAAAATATTTTCATTTTCAGAGTGCGGAAGCAAAACATGTTATAAAAATATCAGAGCGAAAATTTAGAAATATTCTCATAAAAAAAATATTCTTTGGCATAGCATAAATAATCATCATTATCATCAGATCATCATATCAGAACAGAGCCCATGTATAACCCCCGTGGTAGGGTTGTGCATTTGCGGATAGCCAAGCAGAACATAAAACACTATGTCACCAAGGTGTGCACTCAAAACAGAGACCACTACTATAACCCGTGGCAGGGCCGTATCCACTATTATTACCCGTGGTTGGGCCGTATCCACTATTATAACCCGTGGTTGGGCCGTATCCACTATTGTAACCCGTGGTTGGGCCGTATGCCACTATTATCACCCGTGACAGGGCCGTAACTGAACAGAACGGAAACAGAATCAAATTCAGAATCAGAGAGTCATGCTAAAGGTTTTCAAAAATCACGTCTTATCCAAACAGAGTACTGAACAAAAATCTTCGAAACAGAACAAAATCATATCATAACATAATTTATGCACAAATTTCATATTCGCTCTCATTTTCAAAGTTTAGAAACAGAATGTCAAATATAAGCTCATGTCTACACCAGTCATGACAGAAAATACTTTCTTCTTAAACAGAATCTCATGAGTAATGCAGAACAAATAACTGAGGTAGTTCAAATTTCTTTTCATAACAAAACATGTATATTTTTCAAAAAGGACCTCAGTTCATTTTATTTAATGCAAAGTCTAGCATAGGAACCCCGCTTACCTGGACTCCTTAGCTTTTCAGAATTTTCCTCAAAATGTCGATAATTAACAATCGTCACCTACCAAATAATCAAGTAAATTTCGTAAATTTCCAATTATTCACATACTTTGATATTTAATCCTAAGTTTCTAAAATAACCTATTTTAATCCTTCAATACCTAAAAATCCTCATAACCTTAAAATACCACAGCTTTCCGAAATCCTCATTATCCACTTAATAAAACATAAATCCATCTGCAAACTCAACTTCAATTAAAGACAAGTTTGAGCTACAAAAGCTTTTGTAAAATACAAGCTGAACATAAAACCAAACCCAAACCTAAAACAAAGCCCATACAAAACCCATTTTAAAAACAAAATACATTCAAATCCTATTGGCTTAAGGGAAAAATGGTAATCTCATAAATATCTTCCCCTACCCACTAACTTTACGTAACTGCAGTACTTATAACCATAAATTCCGAAACTCACGAGTGAGGGAAGACGTGCGACAGGAGCTCCCATGAGGGAAGGAGATCGTGGAGGAGTTGAGTTGCGGTGGGCGGAGGTTGTCCCGACGGCAGCGCACTGAAAGAGAGAGGGAGGAAGAGAGAAACACGGTGAGGTAGACGGAGAGTGAGGGAGAGACGGAGAAAGAGAGAACGAAGGCTCACCGTGATGCAGCGAGACGTGTGATGGTCTGGAGCTGGGCGTTGACCCGGGCAGCTTCCAATCACGGGTGGCTAGGGCGTCGGCGTCGCTTGTAGCTGCGGCAACAGGTGGGGTGGTGGCTTACGGGCGGTGAGTTGGTTGAGCCATGACTGCTCTGTTTCGGTTGTCTAAAACAGGGGAAATTTCGTGGTTTGCAACAGAGACAGTGGGAGGCGTTGAGCGGAGGCTTTGTGTGGCTGCGCACAGTGGCTTATGGTTCCACAAAGGGCTGTGCAGAGGCCCAAGGCTTCTGTCATGCAGGGGAAACTCGCACGGGGTGATTTCCGTTCGGTTGAGCGCATACGAGAGTGGGCTTTTGTGATGGTGAGGTCGTATAACAAGATGCGAACGTGGTCTAACGCCGTGGGTGTGGAGGCAAAGAGACAGCGACGGTACTGCCTAGAGGTTGTGGAGGGTGGCAGCTTGTGGTGGATGATGGTTTTCGGATGGAGCTGCTTCTGCGCATGCGTGGGTGGAGATTGTCGTGGTAGTTTAGCGGCTATTCTTGGTAAACTAACAAGCAGGTACGTATCTATATATATATATATATATATATATATATTGGCGATAAAAAAAAAACCCTAGAGAAATGAGGGAGACGTGTGTGGGAGTGAAAGCAGAGTTGTGTGTGTGCATGCATGGAGTGGACGGAAACGATAAAACGTGCGGAAAGAGAAGAAAAAAAAATAACGTGCGAAGAAACTAAAATAAAATAAAATGAACTAAAAATAAACAAATACAAATAAAATAAAATTTGAGCAAGATTGGGTCAGGGTGTTACAACATTATATTTGGAAAATCCATATGATTAACTATAAGGAAGGGTATAATTCTCAAATGGGGTAAACATCACAGTGGCCAAAAGATCCAAGTGAAAGGCAAAAAAATAATATAACAAAAACCTTAACCTCAGAACTACACTGATAACAAGTGTGAATGTAAGTTTTATAGTAAAGCATCATAGGTGTGCATGAAAGTTCGTATGTAACAAACAAAGAACAAGAGTGTGGGAAGCTATCTACTTACGAGTCTTATTTTCTCAATCAGCATAATCATTGAATAGTTGGTCTGCTCCTAATCAAACATACTTTGTTATAGGAAAGCATCAAGGTCAAGTTGATTTCAAATTTAGCAAAGAGAAATACCAACGCCTGTAGGCCCTGCACAAGGGATCAACAAATTATATATTATTTTTTTACATTGATACTTTAATCAAGGAACAACGGAAATTCTTTATTATTCCAATATAGTTATCATACAGCAGTACTACTACTGCCCTATTAAACCAGGAGTTTTTGCATGCATGCAAGGAGGAAGACATATATGTACTTTGAGCAAAAAGAAGTAGTAGTATTTGTACTAAGTAATTTTTATGCCGCCTCATACATGGCAACAATGTGTGTTCCCAAAGTAATACGTACCTTTTTGCCTCTCAGAAAAAGAAACAGACATTATAATAAATACAAAACCTCCCCACTTTTTGTTCCCATTTGAGCCCAACCCTAACGTGTCCTAAGAGTAAAGCCCTACATATTAGATCATGTCCAAGTCCAAGTTGACCAGCCCACACCCAATTAGTAGGCCTGCCTTCACCTAAGGTTAATTTAAGTATGTTTACTTGACATCAATATTATTGGAGCAACTCACTCTCAGCACTTCACCAACCAAAATCATCAACAACATTTTAAGTTCCATGGAAAATCTCATTAAAACAGGCCACGCAAAAAAGAAAAGAGAAAAAAGGAAAAAAGGTTATACTAGAGTGATCCAACATAGGGCAAACAAAACTGCTCCTATTTTACATCCAATGGTCTAGACTCACTAGAAGCTTCAAGATCTTTGCACAATTTGTTTACTCTCCAAACCCAAAGGGCCTCCATTTCCGTGTGTGTTTTGAGGAGAGAGATAATTTGACTTTACTTAATAAAGTATATATACCTGCTACTACTACTATCGCTATGACATCTACAAAGCACTCTCATCATCTCTTATCAAAACCACCCTACACCCCCCCCCCCCTTCCCCCAATGCTAAGCCCTAGCACCAAAGCTCACCCTCACTTCCACCGTTGCTTGGTAAGTTCCATTTCTAACATTCATTTCCATACTCACTTAACCCTTATTCTTTTTCTTCTTGTTTGTATAAAGTGGTTTTGTTTTGCCTCCTTTGATTAACTTTTATGTTCCACATCCTTTCCTTGAATAGACAAATGATATGGGTTTTGGTTGGGCTCTGTGTTTACTGGGAAAAATGCTTATCTTTTCCTGCAATTATTGATATCACTTGGTACCCGGTTGCATTTCATATTTTATCCAGTGTGCTAAACTGATATTCGATTGCCTATATCTACTGCAACTTTTCCCCCAAAATATTGCATCCATGGTTGAGATAATTGAACATGACTCATTAGATTAGATTCTTAAAATATTTTTCCTGGTGTTTATCATGCCTTGCCATTTGAGTTCTTCAAAAACTACTTCATTTTCTCGCTGAGAAAAGGAGCTGGTTCGATATGCATTTGACTATTTCATTTGGCCAATCATGTTAATTCTTGAGAGTGATTGCCTATTGTCAGTAAATGAGTTAAGTTTTGCTGGGAACAACAATTTCAGTTCTTCAGAATGATTACCTATTGTTAGTAAATGAGCTAATGCATAGGATTAGTTACTTTTATGCTTTGGTCTAGGCAACTACTGAGTACATCAATCAATTATCACTCACTCCTTGGATCAAGTGAGGCCACGAAATTAATTCCACACATGCATACATGACATTCATTCATCTACTGGGTGTATTTAGATGGGGAAATTAATGAGGAGATGTATATCATGTATCACAACCAATAGCAAAAATTAGCAAAATTTCTAAACATAATTTCATAAAAATGATAAACATAATGTCACAAACCAAACTCTACAAACCCAACTCTACAGCAACCCAACTCTACAAACCCATCTCGTACCAAAGATCACAAGAATTTCACCACGTCTCTAATGACGTTATTGATTTCAAATTAACTCCATGACTCTCACAATTCGTGGATGCATCAAGAGTATCGGCAATATATTGGATCTAAATATTCAATGACTATTTTCCAGGGAAAAAAAATACCTTAATGAAGGATCTAACTGTCATATTTGGCAATTCTCGCTCCTCCCACAAATCGAGCTCTACTTTCCATCTTGCCTAATGGTGGCATGAACCCTTCCGAACCAGTCTTGGCATGACAATATTTGAAGGATAGCTGTGCCGAATAGAGTGTAATTAAGATAAAACAACAATTTCGAGAAAACAAGCCACAAAACCCTAAAAAGTTTTACAGATTGAAGACACTGGAAGAATTAACGAGATAGGGTTCGAGATTTTCTAAAGGCTACCTTATGATTCGGTTCAACAAACGGCCTTCAGTATGATAACAGGTTGAAGGCATCTTCGATCTGGGAAGGGAACATCGAAAGGAAAATAACAGGGGGAGGAAGATGATGGTAGGAAGCAGGGAAGCAACGGGAGAATGGGCAGCATGGGAAACCACGAGGGGAAAAAATATATGTAAGTTTTATTGCGGCGTTTCTTCAAAAATCGCCGTAATAAAAGACCTTTCAAGAAGAACATCGGCGACGGGAAAGATGAATTTTTGTTGCGGCAGAAAAATCAACGTAAAATGTACATGTGTCGTCGCGATAAACATTGTCACTGTTCACCTGCGCTATTTTCAATCATGCACGGTATTATTCAACGGCGACTTCGAATCTGTCGCAAAAAGTGACTTTTTGCATCGTTTTGTTTTGCGAGGAATGTAAAAACGCCGCTTAAAGCCGAATTCCTTGTAGTGCTATGAGCATTTCCTTTCTTATTATTACTTTTTGTTTTCATGTTTGTCCCATTGTATATGCATGTTCTCTTACATGCATGATGATTGTTAGTCCATAGCCCTCTTCTTTCATTGTATAGAAATATCAGGATTCAATATTTCCTCCCAAATTACATTCATATTGTTTCCGATTAATAATAAGTGCATAAATTATCTCAAATTTCTTTTCAGATTCATGATATATTAAAAGATAATATTGGGGATTATCTTGCAACATATATGGTGTGTGTGTATATATGATTAAATAATCGAAATGCATGAAATATAATCACTATTGAATATATAGGTTATAATTTCACATAAATATACTACTCCATCTAACTTCACATGATGACTACTCATGTGATACACATGTATATGATGTATTAAAAAATTGACCAACTAAATCTCTAAATGATAAGGAGATCATTTAGAGAATTTTTAAGTACTAATTAAAAACAAATATTTGGTCCATGAATTAATATATATATATATATATTTGGATCGACCCATATTCAACTTATATAATATTTAATAGACTGAATTTTGGTTCTTGACATCATGATCATGGATGAAAAGACTGTCATCATAGACTGGTATTTGTCCCATTTTCTGGAACATATATATATAGAGACAAAAGCCACTAGATTCCATGTAACACACGGCAAAAACACATGGCATCCGAACCACTATATCCTTGGGACCCACGTACAGTTAGGGTTACTGTGTCCAACTGTCAGCATCATAGAGAAGGACATCAAAATCAGAATTGAGTTCTCTCTCCCCTTTCTCTTGGTACGTAGGATGATCCAATTAATCAAGCTCACAAGAGTCTTCCAATGATCCCAAGATATATATCAAGATTGTATATATATCTCATGCTCTTATTAGTTAATTAAATAGAATTCAACACAGTTGCAGCACAATAACAAGTGTGACTCTAACAGCAATATACAATCTGTCGAGACCTAATTTCTGTTCCACCTGCATTTATGGGGTTATATGTTGAACCTTATGTTTCTCCAGACTACGTGCTCTTCAAGAAAAAAACACGCCAAGAGATGGTTATATGTGCTTTGGCCGACAAATGCTTGGGGGTGGCATGCATGAGGGTGGTTTATTGTAAACATTCTAGTATAAGCAAAGATCGGCATGAGTTGCAAGCCACTTTACAAGTGGTTCTGCAAGGTAATAAATTAAGGGCATGTAACAGCTATATTTTCAGTGTTGTTTGGGCTCTTATATCATTCAATAAATTGTCAAACTTTGGGTGTAGTGTACACTTCTGGTAGGCCATCCATTTCCGTCCATATATATATATAAAGCTTTTATTCTCATCATTTACACACCACACACTATATTTTTTCTCAAAACTAGAGGCATTTATATACATATTGATGGATTCTTTCATGAGAGAGGTTAGGAGAATATTTCCATGCCTGTGCAGGGAAATTTGAGTGGAAATTTCACAAATATATTTTTCAATTTGGGGTTCATTGGTTTTTCTTCTAGTCATAATGTCATCAAAACCTATCTTGAGTAATCTCCTAGTACTGAATTTTTTTGTTTTCCTTGATGTTGTGCAGTTTGTTGATATTGTCAAATACACAGATGAAGAGTATGAGAAGTCACGCGTGATATATAGCGCAGTTTATACTTGATATGAGAATTTCAGTGGTTATTTCAGTGGATAGTTGAGTTAAGCAGTTATGACCGTGATGGTTATTTATTAGTCCAGATGTAGCTCAATTTGTACTTTATATGAGAATATAATACACCACCCCAGTGTATAAATATATATGAGTTTGGATGAGTTGATGGATTTTATTTGCTTCATGTGTTTTCGATGTTTAACTTGAATGAATGAAGCTTAGAGTTGGTTGAATGTTGCATTTAGGAACAACCAAAAACCAGGCATAGTAAGAAAATTGGGTCAAAAAGTTTTACATGAATACCTTAAATTTTCAGCGAATTTAAGGTATTTACCAGCGATAAGTTTTCACCGGTAAATAAGTTAAAAACATGATTAGCCTTTCCCAGCGATGTGCGATTGCTGCTAAAATCTTAATACCAGCGATTTGGAAATCGCCGCAAGTATATTATTCATAACCAAATGCTCATTACCGGCTATTTTAAAATCGCTAGAACTGACTAACCCAAAGCGACAAGTCATTTGCAGCAATATATAAATCGCTGGTAATTATTAATTGGCAGCGATCTAAAATCACCGGTTAATTTTAGTTTTCTCATCAAAGTTTTGATCGCTGCAAAAGAGTTCCCAAATCAATCCCGGCGAGTTAACAATCGCCGCTAATTAATTTTGAAAACGAAACGCTAATTCACAGCGATTTTATAATCGTCGTAATTGAGTTATTCCCAGCGATGTTATGATCGATGCGTATGAGTATACGTCAATTGCAACGATAAAAGTTCACTGGTAATAAGATGTAGCAGCGAACTTTTATCGCTGCAACCGTTATTTCATAACCATTCATTGTATTACGGCGATTTCAAAAAATCGCTGCTAAATTCAATTGCCGGCGATTTTCACTCTTTTAGCGACAGAAATTAATCGCTGGAATTAATATTTCCCAATGATTAACATATAAATCGTATCTTGAAATTCCGGCGATTAAAGGCGCTATTGGCGGCGTGTAAAATTCGCCAATAAAAAAAAATCTTTGCCGGCGATTTTTGGCTTCCTTTGGAGTAGATCTAAAGTGGGGCTTTAATACCAGCGAACGTCCAGCGATTTATAAATTGCTGGTAAAGGTTACAGGCGGTGATTTTGTGGCATTTCCCAGCGAAAATGAATCGTTGGGAAAGGTATTTCCCCTTGTAGTGTTCCAACTCTTACACCCTAGCTACCCTTCTAAAAATAAAAGAGTAGTGATAGGCTAACAACTCATTCACAACTTATAGACAATTTTAAATATAATAATATTTTTTATTAAATTTAAATACATCAAATCAAAAGTAAAAATCAAAATAATATTTAAAATAAGATTATTTTATTATATAGTTTCATAAAAATTATTATTTAGTGGTAATTTATCATTTCTCCAAATAAAAACCTAGATTGAGAGAAACCTAGCATTTCTAAAATCGAAACTTTTATTTAAACATTATAAGTATTTGTGATTATATCTTTTAATTGATATTAATCCAATCAATAAAAATAAAAATGCATGTAATATAATGTATAGAGTAAACTTATAATGCAATGCCTAATGTTTATGTAATTTTTAAAATAAAAAATAAATACAAAATGCCACTCAAATTGAGTTATTAGGCCATTAATCCCAACCTTACTTCTAAATGACGTGTTTCACACCACCAACTACTCAAATGACCTGCAATGAATAACTTGGCAGCATTGGGTGCCCAAGATAAACTTCAGTGCTTAAGTTAGAGAAGTAGTCTTACTGTAAAATATCTCAAGAAGTCAAGGGAAGCATTTGTTACCTTCATGAACCATTTATAAAGGCATAAGGATGTGTCAAAGGAGTCGAGAACCATCAATCATGTACATTTATCTCTAATAATCTCTTAATGAAGGGGAGGAGGGGATAACAACTCTGATCTATAGGAGTTATCCATCCCAGGATAACCACCCTCATCCAGGGGCGTTATCTTCTTGTGTGTACGGTTGTTCTCTTATTGATACCATGTTCTTATGGGCCCTTGGGCCGCAATTCATGTAGGTCAAAGTGGTAGGTTGGGCCTGCCTTCCAACCGTGGGCTTGGCAGCAAGAGGACTCAAATATCCCCTTCAGTTACCCCGCTAATTTTCTTTGTGTCAGCACAAAGGAAATTAACCAGTTCGCACCTTCTACACCCATGTGATAACCTTACCCTGTTGGCCTACAATAGATAGGCGGTTAGCCAAATTTCAGCTTTTCCTACCCAGCTGAGGGTCCACGATAGATACTATGTGGGTTTAAGTTTATGTCCATTCCTCAAAATGTGGCCCAAGTCAGCCATAATCGTTCACGTGCTTTCAATGTCCTTTATTTGAAAGAAGTGGTAACTACCGACGCAGCCAACCGATTACCTTTTCTTATCCTTCTCTTTTTTTATTCACTTCCTTTTGTCCATAGTCCCTCTTTTCGTACCTCTTCTTCCATCCATCTCCTCCTCTCCTTTCTCGAGCCCGTTGTTAGCATTATCAAGAGTGTGTATATGTTGCAATGGCTAGTTGTGGCTCCTCCCATACTCCCATCTGGTCCTCCGACCAAACTTCGGCAAGGGCCTTTTCTCCACTGCCAATGAGTCTTCCCTCAGCCGAATCCCTACTTATTTTGAGAGTTTTTCTTGGCGTTCCACCCTAACCGAGTAGGACTTAACGAAGCTAATGTCCACTTATCGAATCCTAAACTTGGTGAGACTCACTGTTCCTAAGGCAGGGTGAACCAAACTTAATGAGTGCCCTGGCACAGGGGGTGCAATTCCCTTTCACACATCTTGTTTGTGATGTTCTGGACTTCTTTGGGTTGGCCCCCGCCCAGCTTCACCCCCACGCTTGGTGTGGTCTCATGTGTTCATGCATGGTCTTTTGCATGGCTTTGGAGCCCCTAAAGGAGGCTTACCCATATTTGTAGCGAAAGAGTTTCTTTCCTTCTATGGGGTGAAGTCGCTACTGGGCAACATCTGTAGTTTCCGTGTTCGGTTGCAGCACTTGCTACTCCAATGCCAAGCAATGGTAGAAAAAAATTCTTCTGTCTCTAGTGGGGAATCGGAATTTCCTACCAACAAGATGAACCTTCAAGATTACCCAATCCATGCTAATTGGGGAAGAGTCCCCGATGAAAAAAGCTTATTGTTAGACTTAACTGATAAGGAACGCTCTGACGTTGACATAGTCTTTAATTGGGCGAAGGAGAGTGATAAGAGTAGTTTGGTGACGGAGGATCTGCTCTCTGCTGCCAATATTGAGAGGTTCTTGGTGGTGCCTAGTAGTGCCCATGTCAGGGGACGTAAACTTAAGGCCATGGTGACTCTAGTAAAGAGCCGTGCTCCCCAACCCGGGGGGAAGAGGCAAGTTACTCAATCTGGTGGCTCTTTACCTAAGTGCCCTCGTAGCGGCGTCGCCAAGGGCGAGGTTGCTGCATCCGCCGTAGGGGCAAAAGTAGAGGTGGGTCGAGGAGTACCTTTTCATTCCAACTTTGTTGTTCGTGAGGGGGCGTCTGATGCTTCCCCTGGGGAGAAGACGCACGAAGCTTCTCTAGTCAAGGTCTTCCCACATGTATCACCAGGTCTCGACTACCTTATCGGACTCATGGGCCAAGCCCTTGCTAATTTGGTGACACCCTTTGATTCTGACTTGCCCGCCAAGGGTACTGAACCCGTGAGCACGCCGCCCTTTGAGTTTCCTTGTCTCCTCTCTTCGGCTTCCATGGCTAGTGTCGAAAACTTTTCTACGGATATGTACAGTGCCTTTTCTTTGGCCATGGCTAGGGCTGGGGCACCCGAATACACCATATCCTTAGTTGGTGGCGCCCAGACCAATATTGAGGGTAGTGACGAAGACGATCGTAGGGAGCAAGGCTCTACTTTGAGCTATCTCCTTGCGACCATTTATGGCGGCAAAACCCTTGATACTGATCAAGAGAGGGTCTCAATCCCTTCTCCCTCCCCTCCATTTTGACAGTGAAGAGGATTCTCCCACTCCTCATGAAGTGGGTGGATCTTCCCTAGAAGAGGGAAGATTCAAAGAAGGTGGGGTTGGCCAAAGAGAAGTGGTTGATAGGGGACTTGGCGACCAAGAAATTGGGGGGTAGGTTCAGGGCCAAGGGGTGTTCGTGACCGAGTTGGGGGGTCCAACCACTCCTTCCTTACCTTTCAGGACCCCCGTGTTAGGTGGAACCCATGTGAAGAATGGGACAAGAAGGGTTGAGGGGTTGGCCCTCGGTGCACCCCTCCCCCTTCTAGGTCAGTCATGGAGATGTCGAAACGCCTGAGAAATATCCTTTCTCTGGTATTGGGTTTATTTTTGCTTAATATGCTTGCCTGGTAATGGTTGCTCCTGTGTGAAACCGTTTTACTGAGCCATTTTGCTTACGTAGGGTGTTGACGACCTGACGGCCTGGATTGTGGGCGATTGGGCGAAGTTGGAAGCTGAGGTTTAGGAGTGGCGAAAGTTCGGGTATTTTTCCAAGAAGGAAATGACTCAGCATTTGGCAGAGAAGACAGAAGTGGAATGCTATCTGGAACAGGCTGATTGGCACATCCCTAGCTTTCCGATCTTGCATCCTGATGAGAATGCAAAGTGTCATATTTTTCTCCCTTAATTTTTAGTCTTTTATACTTATTTGGTGCCTAAATGTACTTATTATTCTTATATTTTTATTCAGGAAGCAAACGGAGTCATTTAATGCAAAACGAAGTTAATTGGGTGGTTCTAGACAGTTTCCACACTGCTTCGTAATCTGGGCATAACTCTCTTATCCAAGCTCAGATTAAGATGATTGAAGATTCTATAGAACACCAAGACAAAGATATACAACTTTTATGTTTTGAGTTTTGAAATATACTAGCTGAATAAAGGTCAAAATCAGGCTTGAAGTTGATGCTCCTACACTGTTGACGTTTCAGAACGTTCGGCCTTATCGTGCAATTCAAATATGCGATTTAATTGCAGATGTTTTGGAGATCTTGTGCACGAAAGTTACAACTAGAAAACATCATTGTCCTAGTTATATTAGGACTCTATTTTATTTTTAATATTTCCCTTAATTAAGTCAAATTTGGATATGGTTATTTGAGAATAATGTTTAGAATATTTTAGGAGATTTGGGAGGATTCTAATAAGGGGCATGGACATGTAAAAAAAAGAAAATCATCATACTAGGGCACCTCACTCCCTCTTCTCTAACTCCTCCTTCCAGTTTTCATGATGGTTTTGTGTGGCTAAACTTTCATAATTGGTCGAAGGAAACGGAAACCTCGGAATCAATAAAACTGTGAGATCTGATTTGTTTTTAGTATTCAATTTATGCTTTGAGTATCAAATGTTTTTTCTATGCCTATTTTCATGATTGTCTCGTTTAATTACTAGGAGGCCTACTAGTTTATTATTCTTTACAAATTACTGCTAGATTAGACATCAAATCCGTAATTGTTTGATCCCTCTAATTTGTGAAGCAATTAAGATTTGATGATTTGCTGCGTCAGAAATTATTAGATCTTAGGAAGAACGCTCGACGAAATTAAATGCAACCACTTGTGCTTGTGTTGTTTAGCTTCATCGATCTCTCTAATTCTTAAGGTTGCTACTAGATTAAACCTTTAGCGCTTGTCTTGGGTTGTTTAGTGGTTAAGATTAATTAGATCGCTTGTTTTCTAATTAACTACGACTAAAGAGAGATAGGAAAATAATTCCAACAGTGAATATTCAAAGTATGAATTAATATATATTTGCATCGATGATCAGTTGTAAAATTCCGATGGTGGATGTTGACATAGACCAAGATTTGTTCTTTTAATTGATTTTGATACTTTAATTTGAATTGTCTCTTAGTTGTTCTTCTTCAAATTATTTTCATTATACTCAAACCTCCCTCCCCCCACCCCTAATCCTTGTTCACATAGCCTAAAACTAGGCTAAATACTCTCTGTGGGAACGATCCTTACTTGCACAGCTACATATATTTTTAGGAGTATAGGTTTGATTTTTGGTTGCTTACGACAGCACATCACATCCCTCTGTGATGAGGTGTGCGAGCTTTGTAGTGAATTGCTTCACGCTCAGTCTCTCCAGGCGTGTGATAGCTTTGCCCTGCATCTGGCGGAATCTAAATGGGAGTCTATTCATGCTCAGATATCTCAACTAAGTGGGGTGCTAACCTCCTCTCAATGGTCACATGCAGACGCTAAGCAGTGTTCTCGGGAGTCTGCTCAGTCATTGTCTTCCTCCGAAGAGGAGCGCAAGAAGCTTGCCCTCGAACTGTTAGAGGTGAAGGCGTGGCATGCAGAGGAGCGCAGATAGTTCAACCTCCAATTTTCGAAGGTGAAAATGGATCATGCAGAGTTGCGATCTAGGTTCACCACCTACAAGAAGGCCCAGGAGGATGCTGACACCGCACAGGACAAGATAAATAATAGTATAATGCATTTGGACACCACTATTAAGGAGCAGAAATAGCAGTTGCAAGAGTTAAGTTCTCAGTTAGCTTCTGCTAATGGTGAGTTGGTCTGTTTGCATCCTCAATTGGCCACCGCTAGGGTTGTTAGCCACTAGGCTTTCGGGTATGGCTCGCTTACGAGCTCACCTATTGACTAACCCTTGTACCAACTTGAGGAGGCTAGACTTGGAGGAGTTCCAACCTAATGCAATGTTGTGTCAATTTGTGGATTCCCTGGGACGCAACACCATGTCCGACGCCTTTCCTACTCCAGCATCCTCATCCCGCCCTTGTGGGGCCACACCATCATGACAAGGAAAACATTGCCTCTTCGGCTTTTGTGATGTTTGCATGAGTTTAATTTTTGTATTGATTTTGGACAATGTTTGGCCCTTGGGTTGGCCATCTATGTGTAAGAACTTGGCCCATTATTATGGCATTAACTTCCTGTATAGTTTAATTTGTGCACCTTGGGTACTTAGCTGACTCCTTGGACCTTAGTTTTATCCCTTTGTATGCACCTTATGTTCTGGGGGTCATGGGGTCTTTTGACCCCTACGCCCGTTTGCTTGCTCCGCCAGTTAAACTCAACAATGGTGGCTAACTATTGGTGGGTCATGGGGTCTATTAACCTCCACACCCGTTTTCTTGCACTGCGAGTTAGACTCCACACTGGTGGCTAACTATTGGTGGCCACGGGATCCTTTGACCTCCATGCCCGTTTGCTTGCACCGCTAGTTAGACTCGACACTGGTGGCTAACTGTTGGTGGCTCGTGGGATCTTTTGACCACCACACTCGTTTTCTTGCACCACGAGTTAGACTTGACACTGGTGGCTAATTGTTGGTGGGTCGTGGGGTCTTTTGACCTCCACGCCCATTTGCTTGCACCGCCAGTTAAACTCAACATTGGTGGCTAACTGTTGGTGGGTCTTGGGGTCTATTAACCTCCACACCCATTTGCTTGCACCACAAGTTAGACTCCACACTGGTGGCTAACTATTGGTGGCCAGGGGATCCTTTGATCTCCACGCCCATTTGTTTGCACCACGAGTTAGACTCAACACTGGTGGCTAACTGTTGGTAGCTCATGGGATCTTTTGACCACCACGCCCATTTTCTTGCACCACTAGTTAGACTTGACACTGGTGGCTAACTGTTGGTGGGTCGTGGGGTCTTTTGACCTCCACGCCCATTTGCTTGCACCGCGAGTTAGACTCAACACTGGTGGCTAACTGTTGGTGGTTCTTGAGATCTTTTGACCTCCACGATCATTTGCTTGCATCACAAGTTAGACTCAACACTAGTGGCTAATTGTTAATGGGTCATGGGGTCTTTTGACCTCACTCCCGTTTGCTTACACAGCGAGTTAAACTCAACACTGGTGGCTAACTATTGGTGGGTCGTGGGGTCTTTTGACTTTCACACCCTTTTCCTTGCACCACGAGTTAGACTCCACCATGCCCGTTTGCTTGCACCACGAGTTAGACTCGACACTGGTGGCTAACAATTGGTGCGTCCTGGGGTCCTATGACCTCCAAGCCCTCAAAATAACCAAAGTGCCAGGAATCATCATGGACACCATAGAGGACACCATAGACATACGATATCTCCTCCCGCAGACCCTAGATGGTAGCATCTCGAGCCTCCAAAGTGCGCCTAGCTTCAACCTAATCAGTCTCCAAGTCCCTCCTCCATTTCCTCTCGTCTTCCAGGGCCTTTCTCTTATCCTTCAAAGACTAGGAGACCTTTTCGTACTCCCCCTACATCACTTGTACGACCGATCATCATAATCTTACCGCTTGCGCAACTCCAAGTTTCTGGCCCGCAACTGCTCAAGCTCCTGCAATAGTTGTTGAGCAACCTCTATAGCCCATCCCTCACTTCGAAGGCAAGCACCACCTCGAGATGAAGAAGGCCAGCCTCAGCTCGAGACTTCAACAGGTCAACGAGGGCAACCTCAGCCTCTTCCTTCTTCCTCCGCTCCTCTACTGCACAGCGTAAGGCCAGCAAGGCGAGTGAGCAAAGTGCTCTATTCTCACTCGCCACCTCCCCTCGACCTTCCACAATGAACGCCGCCAGACACTCCAAGCCCTACCATGAGAGTCTGGGTCAAATCAAATAAGGATACAAACAAGAAGTGCAAAAAGCTTACAAGCAAGGGACTTACCCCAATAAAAAGCCTCTTGAGCTTGCTTGCTATCCACCTTGCAGATGCGGTCGGCATGGCTATCTGCAACCACTGACTAAAAGTCCACCGGGACTTCATCAACTGCCTCCTCACCGCAGACGTCGTAGCTACCTCAGTCCCAGGAACGCTAGCCACCACCTCCTCAGACTGAGTAATGGCCCCAACAACTTTATCGCCAGCAAAGACAACCTCAATCTCAGGAGAGCAAAGTAGGGGGGACTTTAGGATGGAGACCCATTTAGGGGACCCCCCACCCTCCACTAAATTCTCCTTGTACAAGGGCGAAGGATCCCGCTTAAGGGTGGTAATGAGGGGCGAGGAGACTAATGAGGCCCGCATCACAACCAAAGGCCTCGGCGAGGTCACAGGGATTTCAACAGAATATTCAAGAGCCGGCGGCGTAGGTTGAACATCTACAACAACTCCTCAAGCCAGCAACACAACACGAGGGAAGTTCGGGATCGTCATTGTTTTTCTCGGCAACGACGGCTCTAGCCGAATGAAGAGCACCTCCATGGAAGGACCTTCGAGAGGAATGGGAAGGTCGTCAGAGTCAGGTCTGACGGGAGAAACCCTCCAGGGCTTTTTCCCTTTCCCCTCCACTGGCGGGCTTGGAAAGCGACTGCAGACTTGGGGCGTGATCTCCCTTAGTGGGAAGGCTACGTCGAAACGCAAATTAGCCCGAGGGGCCAGATGCCGACAAAGGTTGTCCTCAACCAGCAAAGACATCTAAAGAGCGACGACCGGATGAGCCTTCACCCAAGCACGAATGACCTTGATCCCAAATGTCTTGCCCAGGGCCATGGTTGGATGACGGTTCCTGTCATCGCCCACCACCCCCCATATGGTGAAAACGGGGATCGCACGCTGATTGGCCTAGCCAATAGGAAATTCCCACCCCTTGCTAGACAGAAAGAAGAACAAACAATTCCAACCCCACACAGTGGCATACCGCGACTCTAGCCAAACTAGCGTCTAGACTAGTTTGAAGCTATAAGTGTTATGACCTCGTCTCAAAAGGTCATGGGTGAGGAAGAACTTATGCACCGTGAGGTCCAGGTAGTCAGCCCCAACCTCCTCTAACAAGCAATGCCAAATGACGCAGTACGACACAAGGATTCTCCATGTGCTGAGAGGGAGCTGAGTAGGCACCAATTGGAAATGATCCAGCACTTCTGACACTAGACGGCAGAAAGGCAATATGAGGCCACTAGAAAACATAATGGGGTACACCGCCACTTTGGAGGCAAAACCTTCGGAATCTACTGCCCTTTTGGTAGGAGGAGGCACACCAAGTTCCACAGTCTGAGGGATCCTGTAGGTCTCCCTTGATGACTCCAACTAAGTAGGAGTCACCTCTAAATGCCATAAGAAGCCAACAAACTCCTCTAGAACAGTGTTGCCCAGCCCATCAGCGCCACAGGCAAAGTCAAAAGGCCTAGCCAGCTCAGAGGGACGCCAAGATTTTTTAGGGGCCATTAGAGCTACAAAGGAAAAAGACGAGGAATCAAAAAGAACAACACAAGGAGAAGTGCTTGGAAGAAGAAGGGGAACACAAGATATGCAGCACAAGAGAGAATAGACAAATTAACCCGTTGCTGGGGATGAAGGGGACCTTATATCGGCCAACAGTTGACATCTTGAGGCAATGAGAACCCAAGCGCCCCATGGAGTACTAGAATCTCTCAATCACCACGATTCCAACAGAGAATATCAGGTGATGCGGCGTGGGAAAGAAATAACTGTATGACGCGAATAATGATGAAGGGACTGTAGAGGCACCATTTAATACGGAATGGAACCGTCGAAGTATGTCCATACAAGCTGAAGATGAAACGTTGCCAAATAGTGTGTAAAGATGTAAAGGCCACTCGGGTATAGCTGGAAAACAAAAGGGTGACACATGGGCACCGAGATATCCACGGCCCCCTGTCCCGGGAAAGGAAAGGCCGCACGACCACAATTGCAAAGATTGGTCAATCAAGGAAAGAAAGGCAGAAGTCCCATAGGACCGGAAATGGCAGGGGAACTGTAAGGGAATTTTCCCTCACTCATAAGCCCATTAGACACTTGGCCGAGGGTAATGAGCTTCACCTCGATGCCCAGCCCTGGGACCCAAACCTGCCCACTAAGAGAGCCGCCTACAAGGAAAAGTAAACAATGATGGCTAATGGAACGGACAGACCTAACACTGTTCGCTCATGGGAACTTGTACAAGGCAAAATAGGAAAGACTGAGAACCCTTGATCCTCTGACAGATTAGCATTAACAAACCATCGAGGACACCAGCAGATTAAGGTAAATTGGGAAATCATACCACATTAATGGCACATTTACCCGGGCAACACGCCACATTTATGACGCTGTCGTAGAGGCATGTCACATTAAAAGATTCTGACAAAAGGAATAGTAAAAGACATTAACTCCGCAGAGGTAGGCACTATCTGTCCCTATAAACTCCCGGTATAAATAGCCATTCTCAAGTACAAAAGCTTCTTCTCTCTTGATTCTCTAATCTCTAGACTCTCTCATTCTTTGCAAACCTCCAAAATATTCTATTGACTTTGGCATCGGAGACTCCCGGGCCCCAAGACCACCTTCTCCCAACTGCACTCTTCTTCATTTTCATAGGCCCAGTTCTGAAGACCTGAGTTGCTGGAACCTGACCCAAAGGTGTATGAAATACAACGTTAACAATGAAGGTGAAAGCAATTAAATAAACAGTTAAAATCTAAATTTCATTGATTTTTGTGTTTCATTTTACTTGATTACCTTTCTCCACTTTGTTTGTGTTCTGAGTGATCTTTGACCAATCACAAGGTTTCGTAAGAGTTTTGTTTATCGTATTGTTTCGACATAAGATTTGTTGAGTGTTCCCACCGAACTACAAGTTTTTGTGAGAGTTTTCCTTTATTCCCTTGATCTAATGTAAAAGTTGCCAGATGATCTCCATCTAACTACATAGTTGTCAAAATATTCTTTCGATTCTTGATTTGGCCAAAGAGTCTTTGTTGGAATATTTCCCTACTAACTGTAGGCTCGTTGTCTTCAAATATTTTTTATCATTTTATCCGGATGGTTACTAGAAGTTTCAAGTGACTTGGGATATAACTAGAAATCATTGGTTTTAGGAAAAACACCATATGCATGCAATCAAGTTTATAAGGTCGGCCCTTTCCAATCTTGGCAAAAGGAAAATTGTGGAGAATGAACTTGCCCTATTTGCATTATCTCTACAAGAGGATTTCATCTACAATATCTACAGTATGAGCAACTTGATTAGCTTCTCTTCTTACATCAATTTCTCTTCTTCTACGGTTAGTAGGGAAAAATCCCAATAAAGACACTTTGGCCAAATCATGAATCGAAAGAATCTTTTGAAAACTCTATAGCTAGATGGACATCATCTAGCAACTCTTACATCAGATCATGGGAATAAAGGAAAACTCTCACACAACCTTGTAGTTCGGTGGGAAGACTCAACAAATCCTATGTCAAAAAAATAGGATAAAGAAAACTCTTGCGAAACCTTGTGAATGTTCAAAGATCACTCAGAACACTGAGAAAGTGGGGAAAGGGAATCAAGTGAAATGAAATGAAACATAAAAATCAATGAAATTTCGATTTTAATTGTTTATTTAATTGCTTTCACCTTCATATTATTTTTTATTTATTTTATATATGTTCCTTTTGATAATTATTTTTTCAAAATCATCTATCATCTAGGCCTGCTTCCTACCCCTAGCAGACTAGCAGTCTCGGCCACCTCACCTTCTACACCCATACGGGCAAGAGGCTGAGTTTGGTTCGCAGTCTTTGACCTCATCTCGCATGGCTGGATGAATCGCTTGAATGTTGGGAAAGCAAATTGGCCTACAGGTCATTTGCCCTCCGTCATAGTAGTATCACACCGGGGGAGGGAGGGAGGGAGAGAGAGAGAGAGAGAGAGAGAGAGAGAGAGAGAGAGTCCGAGAAACCGAGTGGTGATGATGGGGAGGATGAGAAGAAAGAAAGAGAGGAAAGACAAAGGTGTGGCGTGGGGGAGGATTATATTTTAGAAAAAATTTACACAATCTCCTACTATTCACACAACTTGCACACACCACATATTTTTAATTTTTATTATTTCTTTCTTTTATCAAATATTTAATATATGAATAATAAATAGAATAATTGAATTAGTTTAAAAAAAATAAACTCAAAAAAAAATTTAAAAATTTTAAAAAAATATTATGTGTAAAGGTTGAGAGGTTGTGTAGCATTGCTCTATATTTTAACATAAAACAAAACAACATCACTTAAATTAATTATTTTTTAAATATGTATATATATATATATATATAAACTCAGGCGGGCGAGTCAAACTCCGGCGAGGGCAGTGCCCCAGCTCGCACTACCTCTCGTTTTCTCAAGGTGGAAAAAACTATGTTGCCCTCTCAATTGTACCACTCAATTTGACCGCTTGTCAATTTTTTTTTTTTTTTTTACTTATTGATTAAGAAAGTGATTTTAAGTGTATTGAGATTTTTTTAAAATATTTAAATATATTTAAAAAATATGAAAAAAAAACTAAAAATTGAAGGAGTGGTAACTTGAGCGGGCTACTCTGGACGACAGAATAGCGTGACTCTTCTCAAGGTGGGCTGATGTCTGCCTGTTTGCTGGCAGATGCAGGCAAATTGCCCTGCTTTCCTCATGCAAAACTTGGGCAAGTACCCTGTCTCCACCCTTCATCTCTATGTTTTGAAAAAGTTGGGACAAAACTATCATGCAATCACTAATCTTATCTAATAAAGTTATACGAGGTATAACACTCATGTGGTAATTCCCTCTTGCAATACTGTTATGGTATTGCAGAATACAGCTCCCAGTGTATGACAAATTGGGAATGACGTGGAAGAGAGAGCGGAGTATTTTTCTCCCGTAAGACGGGCAATGGCCTTAAACAGTAGTGACTCTTTGTATCTTCAATCATATGGGATGATTCCATAAACAAGTTTACGATGATTATGTATTATGATATTTCGAATAACTTTGGTGAATTTGATATTTGAAGGTCAATAGTTTTATCTTGTATAAATGTGAAATGGGCAAGGCAGAATACACAGCTTGAACCAGTAGGACAAGTTTTGTATAGGTTTATGGATGATTTTTGTTTTACCAACGAACTGACATCTTATTAAAATTTAGGAATCGTTTGAATAGTAAATTAAGATAAAATAAATAAAATGAAATTTAATAATTAAATAAAATATTATTTTTTAATATTATTATTATTAAATTTTAAAAAATTAAATTATTTATTATATTTTATATAAAAATTTAAAAAAATTATAATAATAAAATAAAATAATTTTACCATCCGATGGAGAGAATAGAACACAATTGCATAATTAAATAACGACGAATCTGCAGAAATAAATAAATAAATAAATAACGACGAATCACGTCCGTGGTGTCAACATCCGAAAGGTCAAAGTCTTTGCTGTGTCTGTGTCATGTGTGTGTACGCTCCCGTGCTACAACAACTCTCGGCAGCATCATTATTATATTCTGGCCATCACGATTCACGACTTTTTAGGCAAAACAGCTAAGCAATACATGGCTTCGAGGTCAAGGTCTCCTCTTTTGGATTTCTTTCAATAACCACATGGACCACCTTCGTAGCTGTTTTGTGTACAAGTTGATCAATGATTTCGATCCGTTTGGATGTTCGAGAAACGGTGAATGTAATATTTTATAAATTTTATTAAGATGAGTTTAATTTTTTAAAATTAAGATAAATTTAAATTTAAAATATATTAAATAGGTTGAGTTAAATTTAAATTTTTTTTATAAAAAATTAAAAATTTATAGATTCTATTAATGATTGATTTAAAATTAATTGAATTAAATATTAAAATTTTGGATACTGAATTGAGTTGAAATAAGATGATATGAGATAAAAATTAAAAATTGAATAAAATATTTTTATAATTTTTTAATATTATTTTTATTTTTAAATTTCAAAAAGTTAAATTGTTTATATATTTTGTTTAAAAATTAGAAAAGTTGTAATAATTAAATGATATGAAAGGAGATGAGTTGAGATCAACTCATTATCCAAACAAAGCCTACAGCATTTTTATTCGGATGAGTAAATATTTTTTTTAAATCTTAGTTAAAATTTATTTATTTCTAAGTTTTATTTATTTTTTAAAAATTTCCTAAATCTCATTCTCTATTTTTTTTCTATTAAAATTTCCTAAAGTTTCTGTTATTTATTTATTATTTTTTTCTATCACTTCTTTTTACAATCTTAATTACTAACTAATCTCCGGAAAGCATTATCTCTACAAGAGGATTTCATAGGATTGGAAGAAATGTCAAACATGTATTCAGTTAATTGTATCTCTAGAGATGTTGTAAGACTTGTTGGACAATAAAATTTCATCCTTTTATCCAAAAATAAATAAAAAATATAAGGCCAGTAAATTACCATTTAATCATAATCAAGGATAAATGGGCTTGCAACTTTTTCCACTAATGCTCGTAGTATTGCTTCTCTCGGTGTAAGGTCTGCGTAGTTTTTAGATATTTAAGGTGTTATTGTGAAGTTATACACTTATTTCTTTCGGTAATTGAGTTTTAATCCCGAGATTTTATGATTTTACTTTCTACTCTAATCTTTCTGATATTTATATTTTGACCTCTAAAGTTTGGTTGCCACTAATTTAATAAAAATTCTACTTTAGACCCTATTTTAGAATTTCTTAGATATTATTATTTTCCTATTTACGTATTTATTGCCTACATTATTTTCCAGTTATGCATATCCAAGCATGAAATTTAGGAGTGGTAGTCGGAGTTCGACTCCGATCGGAGTTAGAGTTGGCCCAAGGCTCAATATATGTTTGGGGCCTTGGGCTCCCCATTTTCTAAAAAGTTGTTTCAAAAATTTGAAAAAAAAAATAAATAATAATAATAAAAAAAAAAAAAGAAAAAAACTAAAAATCACCAACAACATAGTGGGCTTCTTTTCATTTCCAAAAAATATTATAATAAATAATTAGAAAAATATAAATACAATGAGTAAATTACATACATTACAAAATTAAAGAGAAAAAAATACACAATCACAAATACAATGTAAATAAAAAATGTTCAAAACCACCAAATAACCACTACAATCACAACCAAACAACCTCTACAATCACAAGTTCACAACCTGTCAACCACAACAATTACAATCACAATCACCAAACAACCACCAATCAACCACAATCACAACCAACACTAACCAACTTCACCAAAGTTCTCAAACAATTTACAATGTAATGTAATAATGTATCAGTTTATCATAGGAAATTACGAAGCATGATTACTTTTTTGAGATATATTACTTGTAGTACATGATATTACTTAAAGAAAAATTTATCTATTTTGAATACTGCATATTATTATATGCATACTAGGTGCATTGCATCCTTAACATCCATGAGCCGGGGGATATGTAATCTTGTATTGAATATTCCGACGCCTCAAGTTCTGTCAAATCTCAAGCGGGACGCGAGGGCATCACACCATGACCCAAATTCATAATATTAAATCTCTAAACTTTTATTTTTCACAAGCATGGCCGGTAAACATCCAATTCATGTTACAAGTATCACAAGGCACATGCATGCAGGTTTTAAGCATCTTGGCCTTATCTATTTGTGGTGGAACAAAATGGATATGGTGTAATAACTCATGATCTTACATCCATTTGTTCAAATCCAATACTGATGCATCAGAATTCAAGCAAAATCAATAGACATACACATGCATGCATGAAATCTCAACCTACATGTGGCTGCCGAAACATGCATATGGGCGTTTCGCCGTTTTCATCGTTTTACTTCCTACTTTAACACGCAACAAGTGAGTTAACCTCTTAGTTGTACAAAACATGCTTAGGGAAATAGATACCAACATATTAAGATAATATGGAGAAAAAATAGATGAATTGATGTATACACTCCATTGTAAAAGTTAATTCTTTATACAAGGCTATGATTTTATTCATATCTCACTCATTAAAAGAGCCATGAGGCAGTATTATTCGTCAACTTTTGAATTTTATTTTGAAAAAATTTAATTATAAGCGATTCTGCATACTAATATGTACATTCATTCAATATGATTGATCAGAAAGTAAATTTTATTAAAAACAGTACTAATTTGAATTTAGAATATGAAGACAACAATATTAATATGCAGATTGGTACGCAAACTTATTTGTACATAACAAAACTCTTTTATTCTGTTAAAAAATAGATGATTTAATGACGATGAAAAGTATCACGTTCACAAGATGTAATTAAAATGAAATAATAGTATAGCATATAGTATTACTCCAACTAAAATAGATCAAATGAGTTTAATTAGTTACTTTAAATAGAATTTAGATAATTGGGAAGAGATTAAGCAGGCACAAGCATATAATTTTATGGGTAAAAACTAATTTGGACTAGGCCACAAGAGACTTTACGAATAAGGCCAGTCCTCGTATTTCTTAATTGAGAAAATATACTTACAACCGTGAATTGCGTAACCGTCGCGTAATCGCTTTGAAAAAAATGAATAAAACATGGGACCCACATGAAAAAAATTAATTTTTTAATAGTGGACCCTACTCTTTTTCAAAACGATTACGCGGCGGTTACGCACTTCACGGTTGTATGTAGAATTACTCAAAACTCTCTCCTTATCTCTTTATCTATATAAAATAAAATGCTACTTAATATCTTATAATATATACTTACACATTAATATATATTTAGAGTAGTGCTACACCCACAAGCCCGAGGATGGGAGTGATGAAATTTATGGGCCTAACTCATCTTATAAAACCGGTTGTATAAGAGAGGATTGCTCATTACTTATAAACATGCCCAAGACCTTGTCCACAGCCAATATGGGATTATTCCTCAACACCCTCCCTCACGTGCAGGCCAGTATTTTTTCTGGTCCTTGTCACGGGGTAAGTAGTGTGGGCCCACATTCGTTCTGTGGCAGGCTCTGATACCATGATGAAATTTATGGGTCTAACTCATCTTATAAAACCGGTTGTATAAGAGAGGATTGCTCATTACTTATAAACATGCCCAAGACCTTGTCCACAGCCAATGTGGGATTATTCCTCAACAGGGAGAAGACCAAATGAATCTTTTTTTTTTCACATATTTTTTTATATCTTTAAACATTTTTTTAAAAAATAATTATAATATTATTAAAAAATAATTTCTTAATCATTAAATTAAAATAAAAAAATTGAAACCCATGTCGGGAACCAACTCTCGATCTATATTTTACATGTATTTAAATAAAAAATAAAAATAATCAATTAACTTGTTGCATAAAAAATATGAGTAGAATTAAAAAAATATATATATAAAAAAAAAAGGAATAACTCTCTTTATATTTATAACTTTGCTACTTATCATCTCTATATATCATATACCACATTTTTTTATTTTTAAAAAATTTATTAGTTTTATTGTTTTTAAACTAATTGATTTTTTTTTATTATCTATATAATACATATCTAATAAGAAATAAAAAATAAAAAAAATAAAAAAATATAGTGTTTGGTATGTAAAAAAGAATAGAATAATGTTACTCTCACCGCTCCCAATCTCGTTATATTTTTTTAATATTTTTTTATTTAGTGATTAAATAAGTATTTTTTAATAATATTATAATTTTTTTATTTTTTTTAAATATTTTATAATGTTAAAATATATATATATATATAAATAAAATAAAAAAATTTACATTTTATGCTATGTGTGGCTTCCAGCCGGACTGAGAGCATCCTCATCCGGATGCCTAAAACACTATTATTCCTAAATTATAGGAAAAATTATAGGGAAAAGCTCAAAAACCCCCTCCCATCTCATTCCCTATTTTAGGATTTTGATTTAGGAAATGAACAGTGGTTCCCTAAATATAGGGAACTACTGTTCATCCCCTAAATCATTTTTTATTAATATTTTATTCAAATAAATAAAATAAATTCTTTTTTCAATCAACTACATTTTCTCTTATACTCATATTTATTATACTTTTAAATAATATTTTTAAAAATAATTTAAATAATTACTAAAATATAAAAATAATAATTTTAAAAATATTATTAAACTCTTAAAAAAATAATTTAAATTTTTATTTAAAATATTCACTATAATAATAGTTCAAAACATAAGAAAAAATATTAAGTAGTGAAGTTTGAAAATGGAAGTGAGAGAAAAAAGTAATAAAGAAATAATAGAAGAATATTATTTTAATAGAATAGATAAAGGATAGGGAATGGGATGTAGAAGGTTTTTTAAAAATGAGTAAAATTTAGGATAAAATTATAAGAAGTGTCCTTTTTAGCTAAAATTTAAGAAAAAATTTAAGGAATCGGATAGGAATGTTCTGAGAGTGATGGCTGCAGAGCCGCCCAAAAGAATAATAGAATTTTTCTTTTCTTATATTTTTGTAGGACTTTGTTTATGGTTTACACCTGGATGCTTGTGGTGGTGGGGGTGGACATTGACTTGACCCACTGTTTGATCGAAAGCGAAAGCACGAGGTCATTGAGCTTGAATTTTGCCCACAACTTGGAATTTCCTCCAATTTCAGTGCATTCTCTTCCTTCTCTCATCTGCTTCCATTTCAGTTCCGATCATGGCTTCCTCTGATGGTACACAGAAAATTTCTGCAGAGAAGTTTAACATTCAGAAAATCATAGGTGACATAGACTCCTTGCTTGAGCGTCTTCCAACACTCGAGCACTCTGCCACCGGACTCACACCTAACAACACCGACCGCAATAATGTCAGTGACGGCAACCCGAACAATGGCAACAAGGGCGGCAACATCCCCAGCATCAACGGCGGCGACAGCAATCAAAAGAAGGAGATCGACGAAAATAAGAATGGCCACAACGTTTCAGATCAGGATCCATGCGCTAGGATCTGGACTCTGCTTACCTTCGGGAGCAGTGCCGATAATAAGGAGAACAACTCGGAGGCAAAGGACAGCGTCAATAGCAGCAGAAGCAGCAACGACAGCAGCAATCAATCTCACTTGGAGAGAATAACGAAAACGCTTACTCAAGTGAAAGCTGCCTTGATTGAACTCAAGAAACTTGAAGAAGGTGAGCTGGGAAAACGAATACAGCCTCATCTGCGACGTGTCGACGCCATCCTTGGACCTCAGGCACCAGCCCCTGCTGATTCCTCTCCATTTACACTAACTGAAGCCAACCTTCGAGAAATCTCCAAGGAAATCATGAAGATAAAGAACCAGATTCCGTCACTGCTCAAACTCTCCCTAACGGGTCCCGGATCTTACAACAATTCAGAGACGATCAAGAACTCCCATGCCTGCAGTGCCTTCCATGGAAATCTCAACCCACACAAAAGTACAATCTTTGAGAAGAGCTCCTTTTTCCGTGAAATTGAGGAAATTTATGTTCACCTTGATGATCGTAAAGATGAGAAATTCTTTTTGTCGTGTTTCGCAATGCTCCCGGAAAATGCCGTGGTGAAGAGGAGGCTTTTGACATATTGGTGGGTCGGAGAGGAGCTAGTGAAAACTTCAAATGATGGAAAGACAGCTGAGAATTATGTTGATCAAATTCTGAAGACATTCAGAGAGAAGGGATTAATCAAGCCTGCTAAGAAAGAGCTGAGAGGGGAAGCTAAAAGCTATAGAATGCATCCTCTTGTGCGCTCTGTTGTGATTAAGCTTTCCGAGAAGAAGTTCTTTGCTTTTAATGATAATGGAATTCTGACAGGGAATCTCTCGGACTCCAACAAAAGGGCTTGTGTTACAAAGTCTTCTGTGCCTCTCGACACGGTGTTAACGAAGGAACAGGTGGCGGAACAGGATCAGGAAGTTAAAAAATTTGATGAGGAATGGAGGAATTTAAATCAGGAACATCTTTTTACGATATTCAATGTAAATGAGCCATTTCCTGATCTCAAATTGCAGCTTTTAGCAAAGAAGAAAGAATTAAGTGTGGTGGAATGGTTATCGAAGATGAAAAACGTTAAAGTCCTTTATCTTGGAAGATGGCAGAAATCCGCTACCTATCACATAGAGGTGGAGAGCATTGAATTCTTAAAAGGGTTGAAGAGTATGAAAGAGTTAAGGCTTCTTAGCCTTCAAGGGATCTCCAGAATTAACGAGCTTCCAAGTTCTATAGGAAAGCTCAGCAAATTGATGATCTTAGATGTGAAGGCATGTCATAATCTGGAGGAACTTCCGCAGGAGATATCCAGACTCAAGGAACTGAGATACCTGGATGTTTCAGATTGTTATATGCTGGATCGGATGCCAAAGGGGCTATCTTCCCTCACAAAACTCCAAGTCCTTAAGGGGTACGTTATTGGGAATCCGCAAAGCGGAAGCTTCGGCACCTTAGATGATTTGAAAGATTTAAAGCATTTGAGGAAACTGACAATCAGCGCAAGTAGCCACGAAGTCCCTACTTCAAAAGACCCCGAATTCCCTACTCCAAAAGACCTGCTTGCTCTCAAAAGCCTTGGAACCAATGGGGCGCTTCGAAAGCTGACATTAGCATGGGGATCAAAGCAAGGCACTGTTGCACAAAAGACATCAAGAGTACCCAGCTATAAAAAAACCCCCAGCATGCTACGAAGGAAGTTGTCGAAGAAGAGTAGTTACGAAAGTCCGGAAGCGAAGCTTCCTGAGAAATTGGAGAAACTGGATCTTCAGTGTTACCCAGGGACAGAGATACCTAGTTGGCTGGTACCTAGCAACATGAAGAGCCTAAAGAAACTCTTTATTAGAGGAGGAGGGCTCGAAACTCTGAAGAATGAGAAGTGGACTGTTGAGACTTTGTGTTTGAAGTACTTGATTGGCTTGAAGTTAGATTGGATAGAATTGCAGCAAAGATTTCCAAATTTGGCTTACTTGGAGAAAGTCGGATGCCCAAGGATCACTTTCTGCCCTTGCGACGAGGATGGAGTATGGAAGAAGCCTACATCAAATTGAATTATTATAGCAGCAGCTCAAGTGACCAAAAAAAGTAAAAATAATATTTTGTGAAATGGTTATTGTTTTCTACTCGGTGGACAATGTTAGAACACTGTTGTATGTTTGTTCCTACTTGTTTTGAGCATCTGATTTCTTAAATGTTTGTACCTCCATGAGCAATATGTGAGAATATCTTCATGGTTGATCCTTCCATGTTCTTGTTCCCTCAAAGCCATTGATGATTTTTCAACATAACAACAAACTTAAGTGCAGAGCAACCTTATATAATCATTGCCAAGAAAAAAAAAAAAAAAAAAACAGGGTTTCAGTTAATTTTCTTTCACAGGTATTCTTATTGATGAAATGATCCAAAATGTATACCAACAACAGGATTATACCTCTTTCACATGAAACTTCTGTCTTCTGTCGATATACAACTATGGCCTTGTGGTAGCCTTTACCAGTCCTCGAGTTGGGGTTGATTTGTGGTTTGATATGGCTTTTACGAACTTTAGTCCAAGGTGGAAACCACAGAAAGAATTCATGTTGTGGAATTTCTTCAACCTCAGGAAATTTTGAATAAAATAATATTAAAATATATACTTTTAATATTATTTTCGTTTTAAAATTTAAAAAAGTTAAATTTTTATTTTATTTTATTTTGTATGTAAATTTAAAAAAAATTATATTCATGAGATGAGATGAAATGAAATGTAAATAATTATAAAAACAAACGAGCTCGTACTTGAAGAATACTTCTTATTTCTTAAGCTGCTGAAGTCCTCGGTTTTATTGCGTGGTTGGTAATAAAAGATGGACTGTTTACACTCCAATGTCCTAATGGATGTCTTCAAAGAACCATAAACAAGAACATGTGCTTTTTATTGGGCCCTTTTATACGGAATTCTTTGCCCCCTTCTTTTTGGAGAAGTGCGGAAGTCTTATACTATACACCTGCATCTAATTAACATGTAATTTATTATTTTTATCATTTTAATTAAGAAGAACGTGCGATGGGTGCGTAAGAACATTAGCAATGACCTAGTCAAATGCCAATGCAAGTCTATAATTTAGCTATATGCAAAAAAAAAAAAAAATCTACATTGGACTAGCTAAAAGTCCAAAGTTAAAGACTTTAGCTACAGTAAAATTAGACTCTTCTCTAAACATAGCGAGTTATTGTTCATGGTTTAAACTAATATTTTATTATTTCATCTACATTCCCTCGTTATTTTCTCTTTCTTCATCTATTTCCCTTGTTTTTATTTCTTCTTCCCAAAACACACATCTCTGTAGCCCTTCCTCTTCTTCACCCGTGAGCACCAAAGAGACATCCGTCTTCTTCAACCGCAAGACGCCTTCTCTCCATCGTCCTGCCGTCGTCTTCTAGCCCAAAAGGTAATTTCTCTTCCTCGCTCCTCCCTCCCTCTTCTCTGCTTAGATTTCCTCTCTCTCTTCTCTTTTTATTTTCTCCCATTTCATCAAGTGATTGAATATGTGTTTAGGGTTTGCGCGTCTCAAACTCTGTCACAAGGTTGCCTTGCCCGTGAATCGTCGTCCAAAAGGTTGCACATTTCCTCTACAAACTGAACTTCAAAATCGCGATTGGGGTATTTCCGTATAACTGATTTGAGATTTCGGTATTTTGGTTTGTGATTTGGGTATTTGTCTGTGGTCATGCATAGTATTTAATGATTTCGGTATTTTGCTTTGAGATTTCGGTATTTTGGTTTGTGATTTGGTTATTTTTGTTCTGGAATCTGATTTGAGATTTGGGTATTTTGGTTTCTGAATTGGGTATTTTTGGTTTGAATATGGTATTAGAACATTTCAAATATTTCCATTTCCATATTTCTAGAGCACATTTTCTTGCAAGTCCCGCAATCCTGTACACGACAGAATACTTGATAAGAAATAGCAAATATCCCCACTGTTTTTGCATGTATCGAGAGGAAGCATTAAGGGTGCATTAATATGAAGCAAGAAAATCTAATATAGATGTAACCCACTGTTTTTGGCAGTGTATATTAAAGTCACCCACCATCACTTACACAAACAAGAACTGATATAGATGTAATTAATTACAAAATCTTTAGAAATATTGTTGCATGCATCGAGAGGAAGCATGCATAAGAAACAAAATAGAATAATTAATGGAAATAATCAATTAGAGATAGTAAGGGACTGATCAACAAGATGTTGAGAAAAGATTCAAGTGGGAGATAATATGGACCTAAAGCAAATGCCAAACATGACACACATTTTGAGGTGCAAAATTTTCAAGGAAACACAAGTTCCCCCAAGAAGAAAGTTCAAAACCCCAAGGTACTTCCTCAAACGCATGATTTCTCATCATGGTGCCATGGGTTTCACTCAACCAACTAGCATCCAGCCAACTCTTCAATGACATCCCTAGCTGATTAATGTCTGGTTTGTGTAAGACTGAGGGATTGTACATGCTTTGGGATTAGTAAGGAGCTCACAGAGTATTGGATACCTCCTTAGTAAACAAAGAATGCTGACATAGGCGTTGCACTCTCTTGGATATCTTCTGTTTTGTTTCTTTCAGCATGCTGCCCCATTAGATTATTCATATGCATACTATAGTTGTTTCAGTTTCCATGATTTAGCTATATTTTATAGTTGTGCCATGCTACTTTATGGTATCTAGCTGCCCCTTTATGTATGTTGGAGACTCAGTACCACGCATTATCCTTTATGCATGTGAGAACTACTTTGTTGCATTTTGCCAGATAGGTGGTGTAAGAATGTTATATTTGTCTTTGTTTGAGAAATAGGAATGTTATATTATCCTGTTTCTGAGTTTATTTGATGCTTATCACAATATAGTTTTACAATGCTCATCATCTAGTTTTACAATCCTTTTGTCACACTTCTTTTAATTTCATGAAGTTTTGTTTAAACTAAAAAACCGATATATGAAGTTAAGATTTCACCTTTAGATACAACATATATATTTATATATATATGTTGCATTTGTGGAGTTCTATAGTGTTGATATTGGCAAATTCAATCACTAGTATGTCTCTGACTCTGACCCACTGTTCCAGACCCAATCAAAACCATTTCAGTCTTCTCAAGGTAAGCTTTTAGGCCTGCAGTGTATATATAACTTCACCCAATCTGCCAACATATAAGTCTGTAAGTCTGAGTTAGTGAGTTAGTCTGAGTTAGTTTTAGGCACATTGCATAAGAAATATGTATGATGATTTTCGGTCAAAGTTACAGAGTGGGAACAGTCCTCATCTCAGAGTGCTTTAAAACATAATATACTATTCTAGGACTAACTCAAACTTATAAACCATCATCTTTACAGCTTGTGAGGTAGATTAACATTATATTCAAATGGTTAACATTATGAAATCCATGAGTTATGTTTTGAATTTTTTATTGTGCACTTATAACTATTGGAGCTGGAATTGCATTTCTTTGATAATTGTTATTAAAAACCAAGGTAACTCAAGCTGAATGTTGTGAATATGCTAGAATCTTGTGAATTTGGACTTATATTGGGTCAATTTTTCGACTCCTTAAAAATTTCATCTTTTTCAAGGATGGACACATATTTTAAGGATGACCCATTCTTCACCACTCTCTTACAAAGTGGGGAGGAGGTTGTAATAGCACCACAATGCAACATTCTAATGTTGTGATCCAAACAACCACAACTGACGGTGAAAAGAGATATCATTCAAAAAAATTTCAAAGAGGTGCATCTTTCACTGTAGAAGAGGATAATCTCCTCGTCTCAGCTTGACTCAATATTAGCATCGATGCGATAAGGGGTACTGATCAAAAGTAAACTCAAATGTAGGAAAAAATTGCCACATTTTATCATGAATATAAAAAATCAAACATTGCTGACCGTTCTGAGGGCTCATTGATGAATCGATGGTTCACGATTAAAAAATTGATAAATAGTTATGTGCATATATAGCACAGGTAGAGTCATTGCACCTGAGTAGTGCAACCGAGCAAGACAATGTATGTACCATTTTTTTTTAATCATGAATTTATGTTGGACTTATTTATGAACTAACATATATTCCTTCACCTTTGTAGATTGATAAGGCCAAGATGTTGTACAAAGAGATGATAGGGTCTAATTTTACAATGAAGCATTGTTTGTGTCTTTTGAGACACCAACAAAAATGACAGAAACACATATCTACCTTTGGTAAGAAGAGAAAGTCACAAGAAAAATATGTTGGTGAAGTTGATGTTGATTTAGCCGAGGAGGACCTGGAGGTTCTTACTGAGAGACCTTCAGACAAAAAAGTTGAGAAAGAAAGGGAGAGGAAGTGGAAGTCGATGGAAGGCAAATAGGTAGAGATCAAAACAGCGTTAGCTAAAATGACCGAGGATAGAGTGACGACCATGGAAGAAAGGAGAAATACTATGTTGAAGGCAGAGGAAAAAAGTGAAAAAGTATTTGAACTAAAGAAGAAGTTTGAACTAGAGGAGAAGAAATTTGAACTAGAGAAGAAGAATTTTGAACTAAAGAGATAATGATGCTAAATGTACGTGGTATGAATGCCATGCAACAAGAATATTTCCGTAATATTCAATTAGCAATTTTTAAGGATTCAAAGTCACATTCTGGATGTACATCTACATCTCTTTCGACACCTTATGGAGGTGTCTAACTTTTAGTGTTGGTAGTACTAAATTTTTTGAGAATTTAGTGGCTGCCCAGTCACATGTGGGCTGGATAAATATGTAGCTGGGTAGCAACTAAATGCTTGGACTGTGGACTATGGATTGTGTTGGACTATGGAATGTGTTTGTATTTATTTGTGGACTGTCTTGCTCAATACTAATGTTCATTTTATATATGTTAGACTGTGTTGAGAACACTAATGTTGGACTGTGGACTGTGTTGAGGACACTAATGTTGGACTGTGGACTGTGTTATAGTGTTCTTCTTAGTATTTTTAGTAGGTCTGAATTTTAGTAGGTCTGCATTTGTATTTTTGATTCATTTTCATAATGAGAATAAAGTTTTGTCTCAATTCCTTTTGTCTTTTGATTTTTTTTTTTATTACACTTACAATTTTAGGTACATTGCATAAGAAATAGGTTGAGAAAACAATAATTTTAACTAAAATATAAATTATTAATTAATATATTAAGTGTATTTACAAAATATAAAAAAAATTATAAAATAATATTAAAATATATAATATAATATTATTATTTTTACTTTAAGATAACTATTCTAATAAAGACTCAACTAGTTAAAAATTGATATTATAATTAAAAATTAAAATTTTAACTAAAATTTAGACACAATGACTACGTGATTGCCAATGCTCCAAGATGTGCAGACTAGGGTGAGTTTGGATCCCAAACTCATCTCAACTCATCATTATAATTTTTTCAAATTTTAATACAAAGTATAATAAACAATTCAACTTTTTCAAATTTCAAAACAATAATAATATTAAAAAATAATATTCTAACAATATTTTATCATCTCAACTCAACTCAACTCAACTCACTTCAACATCCAAACACAACCTAAGGCTTTGTTTGGATCCCAAACTAATCTCAACTTATCTCAACTCATTATTACAATTTTTTCAAATTCTAATACAAAATATAATAAATAATTCAACTTTTTTAAATTCTAAAATAATAATAATATTAAAAAATAATATTTTAACAATATTTTATCATCTCAACTCAACTCAACTCAACTCAACTCACTTCAACATCCAAACACAACCTAAATCTTCTGAAGAAGCCCCAGCACACCTAACGTGCTGGGGTGAAAAAAAAAATATTATATTTTTAATATTATTATTATTTTAAAATTTTAAAAAAATAAATTATTTATTATAATTATATAAAAATTTAAAAAAATTATAATTATGAGATGAAATAAATTGAGAGTGTTTCTATATCCAAACGATAATACCAAAAACAAAAGTCTACCACTGAATTTAAGCTATAATGTTAAAGTTTTCACAAATCTAACTAGTGAGATTAGATGAGATGATTTTAAATTAATTGAATAAAATATTATTTTTTAATATTATTATTACTTAAAAATTTTAAAAAAATTATAATGATGAGATGAAACTATCTTTATATCCAAACAGGGCCTCAATAAAATATGTAAACATTCTAATTTATATTCCAACAAAAAGTTTTATCTTCGTTTGATTCTTAAACTAATCTCAATTTATCATTACAAATTTTTTAAATTTTAATATAAAATATAATAAATAATTTAATTTTTTTAAATTTTAAAATAATAATAAATTAAAAAATATATATTTTAATAATATTTTATTATTTCAACTCGACTCAATTCATCATCCAAATATAATCTAAAATTTTGATTGCTGGACACTGGGACAAAAATAACGTCTTACATCTGAGTCATGAAATAATTGTTTTTGGCAGACTCGAGCAGTAAAGTCGCTTCGATAATAGTTGATGGACAGATAATTGGTGGGGACCAATATATATTATATTGTATTATTATTATAATAAGCGCCTTTCACGCATAAACAGTAATAAATAATTCTTTTTCTTATCCTTCCGTATTAAAGTCGTTGTTTTTTGGGGAGATAATACAATAAGAGTATTTTTATAGCAATACAACACATTTTATATCATATTTTACTATATATATTTTAAAGTGAAGATATTTTTATAAAATATTTTATTAAATTACTTTTTATTTTAAAACATAATCAGTAATATATTGTGAAAAGTAATGTGTATTTATTTATTTATTTATAAAAAATGCTAATAAATAAAAAATCTGTTGGTATTTCGTAAAAAAAAAAATTGTACTGCTTAAATATTAAACCATCAAAAATCTTGAAAATGATTTTCGCATTATTATCATGTTTGAAATTTTGTTGTAGATTCTTGTGAAAAATTCCCTTTTATGATATCAATTCTTTCACAATGTAAAAAGAAGTTTAAAAAAAAAAAAAGAAATTGTGTTTAGCCAAAAAGCGGTATTAATCATTAAGTAAAAAATAATAATAAAAAAATAAAAAATTCACAACAATAAAAAGAGTAGCCGCAGCCCCATCTTGACCGCTGGGCGGTAAGTAGTTTTTTTTTTTTTTTTCTTTTCATATTTTTTTAATATATTTAAATACATTTAAAAAATAAAAAAAATACATCAATACATTTAAAATCACTTTCTTAATTACTAAGTAAAAAATAATAAAAAAAAAATAATAAAAAAAAATAAATAGTCAAATAGAAATGTCAAATAGAATGGGCATAGTAGTATTTTCTCAATAAAAACTAACGGTCAACCATATTAAAACAAACAACAATCTCCGATTCCTTTTGCCAAGACTCAAACCGTCGTTCTCTGCCAAACATTAAAAGACAATCATGCGCATCACGCATGTAATACACAAAATTATTATTATTTTTATTAATTTTCTTGTTTATCTAATGGCCTGACAAATCATGCGTATGCCCAGAGAATTTTAAATTTTGTTATGTTTTGTTCTGTTTGTATCTATGATATATTATATATCATATTATATGGACGCTGCAAAGTCCACAAATGATGGCCACGAATAGAGTAATTGTGTTTTTTTTTTTCTTTTGTTTTTTTTATATCTTTAAATAAATTTTTTTAAAAAAAATTTACAACATCATTTAAAAACACTTCACTAAAAAATAAATAAAAAAAATCTATGGCTGCTTTCGATGGACTTCATCCTTGGAGCAAGCATTTTCCATTTATATATGTACAATGTTTTTTTTTTTTTTATAAACCTGATCTCATTAATCAACATCAAACACTTACATGATACACGATAATACAAAGTAAAGGAATCAGATCAACTCATATCCTTAGTAACCAAAGGAAGAATACAGGTTGGATATATCTCAATATCATAAACATCTTCAATGCAATCGAGTGCAGCTTTGCTAACATGTGAGCTGACATATTAGCCTCATGATATATACATGTGAAACTGACCAAGTAGCAGCCGAATTTAGAATATTTTTGACATCTGTTGTGAGACATCCACCCATGCTCCAATTGGAACAATCTTGGTTCAAAAGGTCCACTACCTGTTTTGAGTCCCCCTCCAGGCATAACTGCCTTAATCCAAGATCCTTGCAAAAAACAGTTGCCATAAGGAGCCCATAAGCTTCCGCATCAAAAGCATTGCCTCTTAAGATTATGTTAGCACGAAGAGCGCCTATCACAAGACCTTGATGGTCTCTGATGAGTACAACTATGTCCAATTCTCCCTTCCCTCGATTGCATAGTTGCATCCCAATTGACTTTTAGAATCCCTACTGCAGGTTTTGTCCATCTATGAGCCATTGCCAGATGCTTTGTGTTAAGGCCAGTTTCTTGTTGGAGGGCTTCCTTATGAGAGGAAATTTATGTCCTGACCTGATCTGTGATTTCCTGTGGGTGTTTAAAAGCTTTCCCATGCAAACAGTCATTTCTTCTAGACCATATCACCCTCATTGTGACTGCAACCTCATCTAACTCCACTGGATCAAGAGTTCCAACCAGGCCTACCCAAACATTGAAAATCAAATCACTTTGGAGAGATAGTTTCTGCACTTTCTTTGGACCTTGACACCACACGTCTTTAGCACCAATACATCCCCATAAAGCATGGCCAGAAGTCTCAGGTTCTTGGTTGCATATTAGACAAATGATGTCCTCTACTACCTTTCTCCTTTTTAGATTAGCCAGAGTGGGAAGGGCCTCACTGCATGCTCTCCATAGAAACACCTTGGTGGCAAGAGGTGCTTTTAGTTTCCAAATTATCCTCCACACTTGGCAGTCCCTTTTCCTGCCTGATGATTCCCCTTCTTGCTCTCTTTCCATTTCTTTGCTGAGATGATATCCACTTTTGACTGTGTATATGTTATTATGAGAAAATTGCCATATTAATTTGTCTTATCTCCCCCCTAAACTAATGGGAATGACTTTGATACCCTCTATTTCCTGATGACTAAAAAGTTCAAAAAGGAGAGATTCCTGCCATTGCTTCAGATGAGGGTCAATAATATCACTAACCTTGTCACACCAGCAATCTGCTTCTCGAAGAATCAAGATCTTTTAGGCAGGTAATGAAGGGATCCATCTGTCTTGCCAAATGTTTATCTTTTGGCCATTTCCAACCCTCCATATGAGACCTTTCTTTAACAGTGTTAAACCAGCATGAATGCCTCTCCATGCAAAGGAAGGCCTTGTCCCCAACTTTGCTTCAAGCAAATCACCTTTGTTAAAATACTTTTGCTTTAAAATTTGTGCCACTAGGGATGTTGGATTTTGAAGGATCCTCCATCCCTACTTTGAGAGTAAAGCAAAATTAAAGCATCT
Organism: Juglans regia; assembly: GCF_001411555.2. NCBI lineage: Eukaryota > Viridiplantae > Streptophyta > Magnoliopsida > Fagales > Juglandaceae > Juglans > Juglans regia. Next base: position 17,340,632 of record NC_049902.1, on the reverse strand, counting down.
TAGATCTCTAAACCCAAGTCCTCCTATTTCCTTGCTGCCACTGAGTTGCTTCCAATTGACCTATTGAATTTTGGAGGAGTCTTCATTGAATCCCCACCAAAACTTCCTAAGAATCTGATTCAACTTCCTGGTAATAAATGCTGGTAGCAGAAACATTCCCATTGCATAGGTGGGGATGGCTTGTAGGACTGCCTTGAGCAAAATCTCCTTTCCTGCTGCAGAGAGAAACTTAGTCCTCCAATTAGTAACTCGAGTCTAGGTTCTGTCAATTAGGGAATGGGATGAGGCAATATTTTTTCTACCCACCAAAGCAGGTAAGCCCAGGTATTTTTCAAAACTAGAAGTGGATTGGACACATGCTAGCTGCATGATCTGTTGTTGAGTTATCTGGGCAATGTTCTTATTAAAGAAAATGGCAGATTTGTCCTGGTTTAGTACCTGTCTTGATCCTTTCTCGTATAGTTCAAGGATATTAAGCACACACTTGATTTCCTCATGCTTTGCTTGGCAGAATAAGAGGCTATCATCAGCAAAGAAAAGGTGATTCACAGTGATTGGGCCTCTACCAATTGAAATAGGAGTTAAGTTGTCACATGCCTCAGCTTGGTTTAGAAGAGAAGTGAGGGCTTCTGCACATAAGATAAATAAATAAGGGGACAAGGGGTCCCCTTGTCTTAGGCCCCTTGAAGGCAAAAAAAGCTGTTGAGGTTCTCCATTTACAGAATAGAGTAAGAGACAGAATTAAGGCAAGTTTGGATGATATGGATCCAGTGTACAGGAAAGTCCATCTTGATCATGATGGCTTCAATGAATTTCCACTCTACCCTATCGTAGGCCTTACTCATATCCAATTTAAGAGTCATGAAACCTTTTTTGCCTTACATTCTAGAGTTCATAGAGTGTAGAATCTCATAGGCTACCATGGTGTTATCAGATATTAGCCTTCCAGGTACAAATGCACTCTGGTTGGGGGCAATGATCTGGGGCAATATCTTTTTCAGTCTATTTGCAATGGTTTTAGACACAATCTTGTATAATATATTACATAGATTGATAGGCCTGTAATCAACTACTTTTTTGGGGCTTTGAACTTTGGGGATAAGTGAAATATATGTATCATTAACATCATTGAGTGAGCCACCATGATTGAGAAAGTTAAGAGCATAACTGCACACTTGTTCACCAACTACCTCCCAATGTTTTTGATAGAACTGAGCAGGGAACCCATCAGGACCTGGCGACCCTAAAGGATTCATATGAAATACTGCTGCATTGATGTCTTCCCTAGTGAACGTATTTAAAAGCCAGACCTTCATATCCATATCTAGTTTAGTGTCCATTGCATGCAAACAGTGCTCAACAGATGAAGGGTGGGAAGTGGTAAATAAAGAGGAGAAAAAACCTGTGAAGACATCTCTAATTTCTGACTGTTTAGTAACACATCTTCCTTGAGAATCCTCTATGCTTTTGACTGCATTGATCTTCCTTCTCTGGTTCGCTTGCATGTGAAAGTATTGAGTGTTCATGTCCCCATGCTTGAGCCAGTGTTGCTTCACTCTTTGCTTCCACTTAATATCATTTGCTGTTATGGAGGATACCATCTCCTCTTGAATATGTTTCATAGTTGCTAAAGGTGCCCGATACTTTGTTTCCCCTTTGTGATAACCATCTCTTCTTGTTGCTTAAGTGTCTGCCTCTAGATCAAAAGATCCTTTTGGCACAACTCAAGCTTGGTCCTTAGTAGTTTGGCCTTACAGTCTGTTGTAAAAGTTTTCTGCCATGCCTCACTCACCACCTGTTGTCATTCTTCCTTCAGTTCCTAGGCCATTTCATATCTAAAACACCATTTTCGTTTCTTCATCCCATGATTAATGTTATGTAAATTAATTGACAAGGGAGAATGATCAGACTTAATGGCAGGAAGAACATTGCATACACCATGGATATAGATATCGTTCCATTCCTTGTTTCCAAGAGCTCTATCAATTTTTTCTTTTGTAAAGTCCCTGCCATTTCTATTATTCGACCAAGTAAACTCCTGCCCATGTGATTGTATGTCATTGAGACCACAACATTCCACAGCTTGTCTAAACTCCTCAATCTGTTTGTATGGTCTACTAGCTCCACCTATCTTTTCACTTTGATGGAGGATCTCATTAAAATCCCCAGCGCATAACCAAGCTATAGAACTAGTTGGTTTGAGCATCTTTAACAATTGCCAACTACTGTTTCTTTTCCCTGTGTCAGGATGTCCGTAGAAACCTGTGAATTGCCATGTTGGTCCACTTCTTTCCTCCTGGATCAAAGCACTAATATGTCATCTTGTATAATTGATGACTTTAACACTCCAGTCCTCTTTCGAAAGGAGAGCAATACCCCCACTGAACCCTACACAGTCCACTGAAAAACACCCATCCATCTGCAAACATCTCCTTACTACCTCCTTACTGCATGTGGTAGGACCTACTGTTGAGGTACGTGGTTTAAAAAAAATGATCAAAATAAGAGGGTGTTTCTGGATAATTTACATGGCAAAGATATTACCATGGCATCGATTAATGTTAATGGTATGAGTACATGAGGAAATGGAAAAAAGAAAGCTCGTAAGTGTGTATTTAACACAGAAGGCATAGAAGGCAAAGGTAACTCGAGCTTGGTTGACACTTCAAACTGTGCTGCGAGGAACAAATATGCGAGGGGTTGTAAAAGGAGTTCACCTCTGCAGGAGTCTATTGCAAAGAAGACAAATAGATGCTATGACACCAAAGGAATTACCATGGCTGAGGCTGAGGCTGGTTCCCAGCCCTGCCATCATCAATGAGCATCTTGGTGTGGAACTGCCGAGAGTTTGGGAACCCTCGGACAGTTAATGTCGTTAGGAACTTAACTAAGGAAAAGTATATATATGTACAATGTGATCAATACTTACAATTACTTTTGTGTCTAAATATGAATCATCCTCTATATCATCAAGAGATCTAAACATATAACAGATTTTCTGCTGTTCATTTTCAAATCTGTAAGTACCTTTGTTTTATATTATTATATTTTGCTTTGTTGCTTTTCATTTGTAATTTTTGGTGAGGACTTGCTTTGGAGACCAGATAAATTTTGGCAAATATTTTATTTGAGAATCTTGGCATGTGATATTGATCTATCGTTTTTATAGCTTCTTTTTTCATAGCATTTTTCATTTGTTATCCTATTTTGTTATGTTCAATCCCTTGTTGCTTTAGAATGTAAATGGTTAGATATTATGTATCATTCAACTTAAGAATCAATGAAATTGCTTATAACATTTAAAATGCATCGTTAGGTGCAGATTTCATCACATTAAAAAGTGGTCATTTATTCATTTAGGATTTTGCTTGCTTGACACAGTATTTAATATTGTTATGATAATGGGTAGTGGTAAGATTGCATTAATGAGTTATGCAACGTTTGTTTAGAAACAACCTTTTTGAGTTCTATAAAAGCTAAGTTCTAAAAATAGTTTTTGAAAATCATGGAAAATAACCCGCAAAAAAATCTCGTATAAAGATTTGCTAGATGAGAAAAATGAAGAACTTCGTAAAAAAACAAAGAGAAATATATGCTAAAAAAATGGCATCTAAAGGCAGTGCCATTCAGTTGAAAGATTCAGTTCCATTTGGTGGTGATCGAATGGCTGCGTCAATTGATGACCCTTCAAATGATGATGTCCAATATATGAGTTTCACTCAAGACTTTAGTCTTGTACAGAATGTCAAAGAAACAACGAATTTTCCACGCCGATGTTGACATTAGTGAGCTGACTTCGTCACAAGAAGCATGTGTTCCTCCTAGTATTGATGTTTGTGTGGTGGATTCAGAAGCAAATTCATCATTAAGCAATGCGCCTGAATAATTTTATGGATATGCTGACACATAAATAAGTAGATACATGTATAGAAAAAAAAGGTGTCTCTTGCGATTCAGCAGGTTTTCGTAAAATTATTTTTCCTTCATATTCAAGCAGTCTTATGCTCTCTTTCATTGAAATTTGGGAGTATGTTATTCAAATAGGGTCCATGAGTTGTTCAATAGGAATCAAGCTTTGAAACAAGTATACCAACACCTTGTAGGGGTAGCAAATAAGTATAAACTTTGTTACTTCTTCTAATTCCATTATCAATTATTGATACTCTTCCAGTAGTGTCGCCAATCAGACCATTCAACCGATTTGACAAGCTTACATCTATTGCATTTTGTTTATTTTTGAACTCAATAGGTGAGCGGCGTCGCCGCTCTGCTGGACTTAGACAATCATTGCAAACCGTGCAATCATTGCAAATCGTGCCATCGGAAGCATATTCTTTGCCATATGTGCTTTGTTGTAGATATTGTAATGCAAAATGATTTTATCATGAAACAAACAGTTTTTGCTGTGTTGATGGTACAGTTTCTTTAGTTACAAATGACGTCCTTGAACAACTTTTTGATTTATTTACTTCCACCACAAATGCGTCTATGCAATTTTAAGACCTATGTTCGAACTTATAATAAAGTTCGCTTTTACATCTTTTAGAGTTAAATTTGATAGAGATCTTTGCAGAAGGAATATATGGATTTATACATTCCGATTTCAGGGATAGATCTATCACTAGATGGATGTCCTTCTTATCTGCAATTGTACTTCTATGCTACTGAGCATAAATTAGAAAATCGTCTTTTTGATTCAAACATAATGAATCCATCAAAAATAGTTCAACTCATGGATATTCTTCGCATCAATGCATATTCTGTGAGCCTAGTGTTGATGCCTCAACAAATAAGGTACCAAAAGCACCTTGATCTTCATGATGCTCGATATATGTTTAGAGGATGTAAATTTCGTACAATCTGTTTTTTTTAAATATCCTTTCATAAAGAAAATTATGAAAAAGTCACGTTTTTTTTTTTAAATAACGATGGAGCTCACTATTTGTTCAATAAGAGTGTATGGGAGTTCAAGAATATATTTATAAACTTTATCATCGGTCAGATGATTTCGGTGACCGTTTCTTATCTTGCAAGAGGTGCTCCATATCAACCTGACAATTCATTGATTTATGGTTTCAGTCATCATATACTATTTGGGAGACCAATGGGTTATTATAATAGTATTTTTGTTACTGAATGTTGTACAATCCATTTTATAAATGTTCTCTCCAACTCTAAAATATTAAAATGCTGATGGAATGCATTAGCAATTAATCCAATATTCCCTTTGAAATCCGATCTTAAACTTGGACCAGAAAATTACAGTGGGTTTCATAGGAGTTTTGGAATAAAAAAAATAATTTAAATCATCTCATCTCATCTATTCATTACAATCTTCTCAAATTTTCATAGAAAATGTAATAAACAATTTAATTTTTTTAAGTTCTGAAATAATATTTTAACAATATTTTATTCAACTTTTAATTTTTATCTCAACTCATCTCATCTTAACTCAGCATCCCTCCCTTAATCTCCTCCATTATATTTAAAATTTTGATCGCTGCACACTGGGACAAAAATAACGTCTTTTTTTTTTAAGAAATAACTTTCATTGATCAGGAAGCAATTACATCATACATGAATGAGTCCCCCTAGACAGAGTTTAAAACCTCCTATGGACCATCCTCTAACCAAATGGTTTCACTAACATTCCTAATAACAAGTTTTGATGCCGTGTGGGCAGCTTTGTTTGCTGACCTGTATACAAAATTAAGGTGCCATGCTTGGTTGTGCTTCATCATTTGCTACATATCCTCTGTCATTTGACCCATCCATGAGTTATCTTCCCTTTTGGAGTTCACTGCATCAACAACAGTCTTAGCATCCCCTTCAAAATAGACTTGGTTAAAACCAAGCTCAATGCAAAATTCCATAGCTCTTAGGAGAGCAATACTCTCGACTTGGAGAGCTGACGAGATATGATCCTTAAAAGTTATCAAAACAACTTGTAATCTACCATCTGCCATCTTAAAAGGGAGAACTGCATCAAAATTAGCTTTAAGATATGGCCATGCAAGAGGTTTCCATTTTGGAATTGGAGCTCTCCCTTGAGTCCCTACAACACACTTGGAACTATCCTTGTTGTTTTCTTTAACTTGTGATAGGTCAGCTCGAGCCCTTATAGCAATAGACTTAGGTTTAGAAAACTGGTTCTGAAAAATGAAGGCATTTCTCCTATCCCATAGCTGGTAGAACATTACTGATACCAACTCCATGATCTCCTTACTCAGCTTAAGTCTCATTTCATTCCACAAAAAGTGAAAATTAGAGAATTGCCTCTTCCATTTACTGAGCAAGCTGTTCTCTCCACCCCCCACATCTGCTGCAGCAAAGCATTCCCGCAGAACATGAACTGGTGTCTCAATTTCCCTTAAACAAATTGGCATATGTTGGTCTCAATAATGTTCTTCCTATTAAGATTGTCTTTTGTAGGAATAATATTATTGAGACACTTCCAATTGAACATTGTAACCTTGCTTGGAACCTCTAGCTGCCATACTTCTTTCCAGACCCCATTATCCCCTCCCATTGTCGAGGCTTCTCATGCCATTCTATGCAACCTTTCTTTTCCAAATAGCAGGCACTTTTTACAGAGAATACACTTTTCCTGAGCCTATCCATATCAACCTGTCACTGGCTCTTCTCTTACTAATTGGTAGGGAACAAATAATCTTTGCCTCATTTTCATTAAAAACTGCCTTCACCAAGTCTTTCTTCCAATTACCGGTGCCTTCCTCAATCAATTTGTCTACTCTGGCCTCAGGATTAGGAGTATTTATGGGTGTTAGAATCTGGTAGGTCACTGGACTAGGAAGCCATTTATCCTTCCAAATTTTTATGTTAGTTCCATTTCCAACCCTCCATACAGACCCCTCTTTGATTAGATCCAAGCTAGACCATATACTTCTCCATATAAAAGAAGGGGCACCTTTCAGCTTTACCTCCAACAAGTTGCAGTTTTGGAAGTATTTATGTTTGAAGACCTTAGAGACTAGTGAGTTTGGTTCCTTTATCATCCTCCAACATTGCTTGGCTAGAAGAGCCTTGTTGAAACTGCTGAGGTCCCTAAACCCCAAGCCTCCCTGGGTCTTGACCATCTCCATTGCCCTCCACGATTTCCAGTGCATTCCTTTCCCTTCTCCACTGTGGCGCCACAAAAAACTAGACAAGAGGGCTTCAATTTCGTTGAGAAGAAGTCCAGGTAGTTTGAAAACACTCATGGTGTAGGCTGGGATTGCCTGTTGCACACTCTTGATGAGGATCTCTTTCCCAGCTGAGGATAAAAATTTGGTCTTCCAACTGTTGGTTCTTTTCCATATCCTCTCCTTTAAAGTCTTGAAAGTATTATACTTTGACCTCCCAACCATAGTTGGGAGGCCTAGATATCGATTATAATCATTACATCTTGATCCATTCACCTGTTGCAAAATGAACTCCTTTGCTTCCACCCTGGTATTGGAGCTGAAAAATACACTGGTTTTTTATTTGTTCAAGGTTTGGCCAGATGCACTCTCATATAAGACCAGAATATCTCGGATTTGGTACCATTCAACCAGTTTAGCTCTACAGAAGATTACATAGTCATCAGCAAAAAGGAGGTGGTTTATCCTCAAACCACCCCTTGTGATTGCAACACCCTTGATTAGACCCTTAGATTCAGCACAATGTAAAAGAGAACTGAGGCCTTTAGCGTAGATTAAGAATAGGTATGGAGACAATGGGTCACCTTGGCGCAATCCTCTGGATGGAGAAAAGACCTCACCAGGTTCACCATTAGTAATGATAGCATAAGAGACTGACCTTACACATTCCATCACAAGGTCAGTCCATTTCTCACAAAAACCCTTCTTAAGCATCAGAGTTTCTAAAAAAGGAGTTTTACTCGATCTTATGATAATACTTTGCATGCTCTGCTAGGGTTTACCCTGTGCGGCGCAGGTCTTTGTGGGCAATGATGAGCGGCCCTCCGGTGGCCTTTGGTACCCGCGGGTTGGACAAGAATCCGGCAGGGCCCCCTCTGGTGGGGCTAGAGCATTCAGCCGGTAATGAGAATAGTGAGCAGCGAATGTTTGTGGAGGCGTTGCAGCGGCCTATCACTCCTCCAAAATTTAAGCTTTCAGTCCGGCATCCTGAGGTAATCAACGGTGAACTTGGATTTATTTTCTCGGATATTGAGATGGAAAAGGTAGCGAAAGATTTAAAATTTACTTTAGTTCTTAAGTTTTTGTCCTCCAGACCATCCATTGATGTTTTACGGAAATGACTTATCAAAACTTGGGGGTTTAGTGAGGTGCCGATGATCAGTTTTATGGATGACTTTCACGTCTTTTTACACCTTGCGAATTAGAAAGATTACTTCCATGCATGGGCACATGAAGGCAGGGTGGTGGCAGGCGTTCCGTTTCGTTTGTTCAATTGGTCGGTGGGTTTTGATCTGAAAAAAGAACCATCCATTGCTCCTCAATGGATTTTTTTGCCTGGTCTCCCTTTGCATCTGTATAGGATGGATTGCCTCTAGAGTTTTGCTACACGTTTTGGTAAGTTTTTGGGAATGGATAATGCGACCGTATATAGAACATGAGCCATAGGGGCACGATTGTGTGTTGCAGTCGATCTCAGAGATGAACAAATAAAAGGCTTTCCTGTGATGTTTGGAACACATCAGATATGGTAGTCGGTGGTCTAGGAGAAGCCAAGTTTTTATTGTAACAAATGTTTTAGGCAAGGTCATACTGAGGTGGCTTGCAGAATGGTTCAATGTGTAAACCATGGTCACGACGGGAAAAAGCATAGAAAAGTGGATGGAACAAGGAAGATGCTAAAACTTGGAAGGAAGTGGGCCGGAAGAACCATGCCGTTGTGATAAATCATGAGGAAGGCATTGCGAAATTAAATATTGAGACAAAACCAGAGTCTATGAACAAAGCCGAGTCCAGTAAGGCAGGGTAAAAAGCAGTGGAGGGTGAAAAAGAAATTATGAATGTCAATCAACCATTTCTGATGGCTAGCAGAGAAGGGGAGTGTGTTAGTGGGCAGGGGGCTCATCTTTTCCTTTTCCAGGTTTCCCTGATGAGAACAACCCATCATTTGAATCGATGAAGCAAAGATCCGACGTGTTAGATGCCCAACATGAGTATGTTATTCAAATTCCTATGGAGGAAAATGTGGTTGGTCATTTACTTGAGGAGGTTCATATTGTTACACAAATGGATACTGGACAGAAATTGAATGATATTAGCGCCCAAGATAGTGACGATGATTGTGAGGAAGTTTGGTGCGATAGTGTTCTACAGGTGCAGGTTGATATTGAAAAGGTGCAGGAGGATTTGGAGAACCCTCGTAAGTAGGTTTACCAGGGGAGAGGGCGTAGGTTTATGATTCTGATAATGAAGAGGATGCTCTACCTGCTGTGATGGGCAAAGAAAAAATTTATGATCCGGATGTGGACCATATTACGGCAAATGGGAATTCAAATCCGAATGAGGATAAGACTCTGAGAAAATCACAATGGGTTCACAACCGTTCCCAAAAGTTGAACTTATGATTGATACAATTTTTTTTCTGGAATATTAAAGGGCTGAGTAGTTCTAGAGGAAGATTGAAGAAGCTGCTTATTAAATTTAAGGTTTCTTTATTTGCTATCTCGGAACCTTTTGTTGATGATAATCATATGGCTTCTCTTGGGTGTTTTTTGGATATTAATTGTTATGCCTCAAATGCTAATCAGGGTGGTAAGTTATGGGTGTTCTGGAATAATCCAAACATTTTTGAAGTTGTGCTTTGTACGTCCCAAAGTGTGTCTGGTTGGTTTAAATGGGATGCTCACCATGTTATTGTTACTTTTGTCTATGCTAAGTGTTCATATGTTGATAGAAGAGAAGTTTGGCATGACTTAGAAGAGAGGACCCATATGGATCAGCCATGGTTAGTTTTGGGTGATTTTAATGTTATTCGCAGGGATTCAGAAAGAGTTGGTGGGAATCCTTAGCCTCTTATTTCGATGTTAGAGTTTAACGATTGTATAGATCATTGTGATCTTTTGGAGATATCTAGTTCTAGCCAGAACATGTCTTGGTGTAATGGGCATGAGAGAATGTCCAGAAGTTGGGCAAAATTAGATAGAGTGCTCATGAATAATGTTTTTGCTAGCCTTTTTCTTTCTGTTCACTTCAATTATTTGAGCCGTAAATCTTCTGATTATTGTCCAATGGTAGTGTTCTCAGCTCGTCCTACTAGCTACTTCCTGTGATCCTTCTCCATTTCTTTTTCTGAATGTGTGGTGTTTAGATGATGGGTTTTAATGTGTGTGAAGGAAGCTTGGAATAAACAGGATGCTGCGTCTGGGCTTCTTAAGCTTTCTATTTGTCTAAAAAGAACCAAGCTAGCGCTTCGTGCTTGGAATAAAAATGTATTTGGTAGGGTGGATGTAAATATTCGTGTGCTGGAAGAGAGGTTAGATTTACTAGAAAACCAACTTCAATCTAGTTTTTCTGAGGAGCTTGAGGATGATTTTGTGGCTACTACGACCGAGATTGATATATGGGAGAAAATGGAAGCTTCTCGTGTAGGCCAAATTGCTAAAAATAAATGGTTGATTGAGGGAGATCAAAACTCGAAGTTTTTTCATTCAATTATTAACCAAAGGCGCACTAAGGGGCATATTAATGAAATGGTCCTTGTCGATGGGAGAGTTTTGAATACTGCTGAAGAGGTTCATGAGGAGGCTGTGGTTTTTTTTGTAATTTCCTTTCCGACATTTCTATGGTGGAACATTGCGATTTGTCGAGGATTATTGAGAAGAAAATTTCGGATGAAGAAAATCACTAGTTATGCGCGGAACCTACTGAATTGGAAGTGAAGCAAGCTATTTTTTCTATTCCAAAGAATAGTTGTCCAGGGCCTGATAGTTTTGGATCGGATTTTTATATGTCTTGCTGGGATATTATCAAAGAGGATGTGGTGGAGGCTGCTAGAGATTTTTTCAGGGTTTCTCCTCTATCCAGGTTTTATTCTTCCTCTTTTATTGTTCTTATTCCCAAAGTGCCTGAACCTTCCGGTTTTGATAAATTCTGTCTTATTAGTTTGTGCTCTGTGGCTTATAAAATCTTTTCGAAGATTATTGTGAATCGTCTTAATTCTATTCTTGATAGTTTGGTCTCTCATGAACAAGGTGCGTTTATTCCTGGGCGTAGTATTTTTGAGAATATTACTCTTGCTCAGGAGATGGTTCAGTTGCTGCATAAAAAAGCTGTTGATGGTATTGTTTTGATAAAACTTGATATGGCCAAGGCATATGATAGGGTGAATTGTGATTTTTTAATGCATGTGATCCAAGCTTTTGGTTTTTCTGATAATGTTTGCCAGATTATTGCTAATTGTGTGCAGTCTCAGTGGTTTTCTGTTATGATGAATGGTACCTTCAAAGGTTTTTTCAATCTGTTCGGGGTCTTTGTCAAGGGAATCCTCTTTCTCTTTATCTTTTCATCCTCATGGAAGAAGTGTTGATAAGGCTTCTCAAAAAAAAATTTGAGGAAGGTCAGATTGGCAAAGCCTTGTTTGTTTTCCAAAAACATCTCATCTCATCTCATCTCATCTCACCTCATCATTACAACTTTTTCAAATCCCCACACAAAATAAAATAAACAATTCAACTTTTTCAAATCCCAAAACAATAATAATATTAAAAAATATATTCTAACAATATTTTATTTAACTTTTTAACTTTAATCTCAACTCATCTCATCTCATTTCTGAAAACAAACGAGCCAGTCATCCTATTGGTGCTCCTTTGGTTTCTTATTTACTTTATGTTGATGACATCCTTATTTTTGCTAATGGGGGTAAGAGGTCTATTAAAAACCTGATGCATATTCTTGATATTTATGAGAGGTGGTCCGGTCAACAAATTAGCAAGGATAGATCTGCTCTTTTTCTTTCTAAGTTGATCTCGACTTCAAGAAAGAGGAGTTTGTTGAGTCTTATGGGCTTTAAGGAAGGTAAGTTTCTTGTTACCTACTTGGGTGTGCCCTTGGTTTCTGGTAGATTGACAACCCGGGTTTTTGAACCGTTAATTGATAAAGTCAGGAAAAAAGTTATCGGTTGGAAGTTTAAACTGTTATCGTCGAGTGGTAGATTGATTTTAGTCAAGCATGTTTTAAATAGTATGCCTATCCACTTATTGTCTTGATAAGTGTGCCTTCCATATCATTGTCCCGTATTCAAGCTTTGTTAGCTATTTTTTTTTTAGGAGAGAATGATGGTAAAAGAAAATATCATTGGAAGTCATGGAGTAATATTTGTTTGCCTACTAGAGAAGGAGGGTTGGGCATGAGAGACCTTAAAGATGTTCAAAAATCTCTTCATATGAAGTTTGCCTTATGTATTTTTTCTTCCAACAATCTTTGGTCTGATTTTTTTCGTGCCAAATACCTTTGTCATGGCCATTTTTCTACTTACAAGGCGAGACCGACTGATTCTAGATTCTGGAGATCATTTGTAAAGATGCTGCCGGAAGTTATAGATAATGTGAATGTCCTAGTGCGTGGTGGTAATGCTTCATTTTGGTTTGATAGATGGTTGGCATCGGGTCCCCTTTTGATACGGGTGGAAGATGTTATTAATAACAAATTGCGTCTTCAAGATTGTTGGTCCAATAATGTTTGGGATGAGGACATTCTTAGGGAGTTGGTTAATGAGGAGGTTGTTGAGGAAATTCTACAGATGCCTATTAATGATACACATGGTCCGGATTTGTTTGTGTGGAAACCGTCCACTGATGGTAGGTTTTCTACTTGTACGGCTTGGGAGGTGGTAAGAAAAAGAGGTTAGGAATTACCATGGCATGATTGGTTCTGGCACCAGCTTCTTCCTAAATGAATTTCTATATGCTTGTGGAAAAATTGGATGGATTGTTCGCCAGTGGACGTTCGGGTTCAAAGTAAAGGTGTGTCTCTTGCCTCTACGTGTGATTGTTGTGATAGGAGGTGTATGGAAGATATCGACCATATTTTTTCTATGGGGGTTGTGGCTTTTGAGGTTTGGTTGTATGCCAGTATTGCTTTGGGTATTCCTTGTAGGCGCAGTTTACCATGGAAAAATAGAGTAGCTGCTTGGTTTTCTTATGCAAAAAAAATCCTCTTTTAAATGTACTCTTGTTGGTTTAATTCCTTGTATCATCACTTGGTGCCTTTGGAAGAGAAAATGTAAAGCTAGAATGGATGGGAAGTATGATTCGGCTGTGATTGTTTGGAGAAGTGTTTGGGTGTGGATCAAATCTTTGGCAAATAATATTGACTCAAATAGTAATTTATCCATGCACGACTTGAAGATTTTGGAAGATTTTAATTTAGAGAGGCCTCGCATTTCTATGAGACCTGGTAAAATTGTTAAATGGTCTAAGCCTCCTACGGGATGGTGAAGCTTAATTGTGACGAGAGTTGCAGAGGTAATCCTGGTAATTCGGGAAGGGGCGGCATTATTAGAGATTGGAATGGTTTGGTTAAAGGGGCTTATGGGGTGGGTACGAATAATGGCGTTGAAGTGAAAGCAATTCTGGATGGCATTAGACTGTGCAAACGGCTCCATATGGTTAATGTGATTATTGAAAGTGATTCACAAATTGTTGTTGATTGGCTTTGTAATGCTAAATGCTCTTTGTGGTATCTTTGAAATTTTTTGGAGGTTTTGTGCAAGAAGCTTAAGGGGATAAATTTTGTAGTGGCTCATCAATTTCGGGAAGGTAACAGTGCAGCGGATTTTCTTACTAGAGAAGGTGAAATAGGTATGAATGTCACGTATAATGGCAATCAAGACCTTCCCAGGTATTTAGAAGGTATTGTGCGGCTGGATTTTTCCATCGTTAGTCCGCGTTCCAGGTTTGTTTTGTTTTTCTGTTTTTTATTTTTGCTAGGCTAGTTTAGATGTTTTATGTTTTGGTATAGGCTTGTTAGTTTTTTTTCCGTGTTTATTTATAGGCTTGTTTAGACTATTTTCCTTTTTGTTTCTTCTGTTTCGGTCCTTGGCTGGTTTGTATTTGGGAGGTTTTTGTTTTTGTTTCTTATCTATAAACTCCCTTATACTTGGCTTGTAACCACGATATTCCTCCGCCAACACTCTATCGTATGCTTTTGCCATATCTAACTTGATAGCCATAGTGCCTTCCTTACCCTTCTGTTTCAGTTTCATTGTATGGGAGTAGCTCGTAAGCCACCATAATGTTATCCAAGATTAGCCTCTTGGGAATTAAGGCACTTTGGCTCCAAGATATCAACTTGTCCAAAACCCCTTTCATTCTATTGGTCAAAACTTTGGAGATCAGTTTGTACCAATGTTTTGAATACTGTACCGGATGCCGTACCGGTCAAGGCACTGGAACAAAATATTTCAGTACTGGTACCGTTTTGAGATAGCGTTTCGGGATAACATTTCAGGATAGTCGATATATAAATAAATTATATTTCAAAATAATAGTTCATATATAAATAAATTATATATGAATACATATATATATATATATAAATTATAAATAGTCTAATCTGAATTAGAGGTTAAAAAATAAGCTTGTAGTATGAAAAAAAAAAAACACTGGCCGACAGAAACAGATATAGTACCTGTACAATACCTTGGCCGGTACGAAACAGATATAGCACTTGTACCGGCCGGACGGTCGGTACGAAAAATTTCAGCCGTATCGGCCGATACGGTACAAAATTCACAACACTGGTTTGTACACTACATTGCACAGGGAGATAGGCCTAAAATCATGCACTGAAATTGAGGCATTTACCTTGGGGATTAGTACCAGATGGGTGTGGTTGAGGTCCTTTGGCAGCCTTCCCTCTTTAAGAAATTCTGAGACAGCCTGGGTTATTTCTGTCCCCACTGACTTCCAATAGTCTTGGTAGAAACCTGCACTGAATCCATCTGGGCTTGGGGACTTATATGGGGACATTTGCATGAGGGCCTCCTCCACCTCTTTTTCTGTAAAATCCTTGTCTAAATAATGTTGCAATTCGACTGACAATCTAGGTTTTATCCCCTTAATACACTGATTTATACATTCTAGTTTTGGAAGGGAAGAATGGAAGACTGAGGAGAAATATCTCTTGAAGCCCTCTGCTATGTGAGGTTTCTCGATTAGTTCTGTCCCATTCATATCTATGACTCTATTGATAGATTTTTTTTTTCTTCTCTAGTTCACACATGCATGATAGAACTTTGTATTTATGTCCTATCCTATGAACTAATGTTTCTTGACTCTTTGCCTCCACCAGGTATCTTCTTGATCTAGTAGGAAGTCCAACTCTTGTTGAAACCTCTTTTGTTCAGCCATGTTTTCAGGTCTTTCATCCCTCTGTAATAAGCTTAAGAGTTGAGTCTTTTCTCTGATAGCTTTAGTTCTATCCCTTACAAGGTCTCTACTCCACTGTTTTAGTCCCTTTTTTGTAAGTACCAATTTGCTCATCATTCTATTCATACACCTATCCCTCCCAGTACTGTCTCTCCAAACTTCTGAGATTATCTCATT
Source organism: Juglans regia (assembly GCF_001411555.2). Taxonomy (NCBI): domain Eukaryota; kingdom Viridiplantae; phylum Streptophyta; class Magnoliopsida; order Fagales; family Juglandaceae; genus Juglans; species Juglans regia. The sequence goes on along the minus strand of NC_049902.1, from coordinate 17,325,106 downwards.
GCACCCCTCCTCCTTGTACCAGCTTGCTTCATACTTGAAAGGGAAATGTGGCCTACGGGTTGATGGCCTACCAATACCATATTGTAGCAGTATTGGGCTATGGTCAGAGCATACTGCAGTTAGGGTTGCCACTGATAACTCAGAATATGTATCCCTCCAATCACTATTTGCTATGGCTTAGTCAAGTCTTTCTTTAGTAAAAGTCTCATCTTCATGGAGGTTGCACCAGGTAAATTTGTTTCCCCTCCATCCCAAATCACTGAGATTTCCTTCCTCCATCACCTTCCCGAACTTACACACGAGACTCTCACTTCAGGGCCTCCCTCCGACTTTTTCATCCTTATACAACACCTCATTGAAGTCACCAATAACTCCTCATCCCCCATTTCTAGGCTTGAAGGATGAAAACAATTCCCAAGTCTGACTCTTTAGATTAGCTGTTGGGTGTCCATAGAAGCAAGTCAGGAGACACTTAAAATTGTACCGTGCATCTTTACCTCAACATTGATATGATATTGAGAATAATTAATCAGTTCTAACATGTCCTCCTGATATGAACCCGTGTGAATGGAATCTCTTGAACCCACAATCAATTTAAAAATTCATCCAAGAAAGCCAAAATCAAGCCAATGGAAAATTTAGACCTGTTGAGGAACTTGTTTAAAGAACCTAGATTATATGAAAATCTAGACCCGTTGAAGAACCTATCTCAAGAACCTAAATTATAAGGAAGAACGCCACAAAGATTGTGATTTGCCTTTGATAAGTTCAAAAGTTAATTAAAGAACAAAAGGAGATAAACTCAACTCACAAAGAATAAATTCATCAAATTTCATAAACTAATCAAATGAGGCTACAAAGAGTATTTAAACCAAAATCTAATTAAAACCCTAGCCAAAATAAATTTCCATCTTCTAAAAATACCCCTGAATGAATAGTATCGAGGCTACAGTACTCGGTTATAGAAACTTATATATCTCAATCTCCTAAAAACCGTAAGTTAACATAAAATCTTTTCTCAAAATACCTTTGGGCAAAATACAAGGCATTCCCAAAAGAAACCCTAACTGCAAATTAAAACAATCCCTAGACTACCCTTAAAAACTTCTCTTGAAACCCTAGTTCATAAAACATAAAACATATGTGGGCCAAACATCCTCAAGCCCTATTATTCTAAACTAATTCCTATAACTAATAAAATAAGCCCTTTTAATAAATTAAAAAAGGTGCAAACAATAACTCTAGCTCATGTCTTCCATAGCTTGTATCAAGTAGATCAAAACTGGATCTCATTCTCTAAAACCCATCTTGAGTGTTGGAGTCTTGCTAGCTTCATTCCAAGTGGATTGCACCAATCATTGCATTGCCTCCATGATCTTCTTTGCTCTTGACCTTGTAATTGGCTCATCTAGAACTTGCAAAGAATCTTTAAGATTAGGTTTATCTTGGTGCCCATCATTTGCCTCTCCTCAAAAGGATTTGACCTCGAATCTCCACATACATCAAATGGAGAACGGTTAGAAACATTAAAAGTCGTAAAAACATGATACTCACCGGGAATATCTACTTTATATGCATTATCATTAATTTTTTTAAGAATATGAAAAGGTTCATCCAAGCTACTACTGCCATCAACAAGCAAAAACATCAAAGCTAAATGAGTAAGTGGATTAAAACCATCTAAAATTTTAGAAGGAGAATAAGAAACAATAGGATGCAAGGTTTTATCATATGCACACTCTAATAAGGGTAAATGATATTCCCGCAAACATCCATATAACAATTCAATGAATGGAAATGATACTCCCACAAACGTTTATGAAACATATCTAAAGTTTTTCTTACACCAAAATGATCACTCCAATTATGTGCAAACTTACTGAATGGGAAGCAATAGTCCCACAAACGTTCATGCAACATGTTAATGAATGATAAATGATACTCCCACAAACGTTCATGCAGCTTGTTAATGAATGGCAAATGATAGTCCCACAAACGTTCATGCAACACGTCTAAAGTCTTCCTAACACCAAAGTTACCCAACAAATCACCATGTCTATCACACACAAACAACTTACGCATAAAACTAGTAGACACACAAAATCTATTCTCTCTAAACAAGTATCAATCTAGTTTATAGAACTTACCAAACGATGATTTCTCACATGTTCCATACACACTAGCAAAGTCATCGTCATTAGCATGCAATTTCTTATCATATTCAAATCTCAATAGCTTTGCAATTAAAATAAAGATAAGGACATACTTTCTTGCTAATGCATTAACCACAAAATTTTCCTCATCATGTGTGTATTTGATTACATGAGGAAAAGTCTCAATACAGTCCTCCCACCTAACATGTATTATATTCAACAACTTATCTTGTCCTTTCAAGTGTGTCAATAACTCATGTTCTTCAAAGAAATGTCGGGTAAGAATTGTCGTACCTGGTACAAAATCAATTTAGTGCTCTATTTCTCTAATAGGTGGCAATCCACTAAACATAACGATAGGAAACACGACCTCATATCCCTACAACAAAGAGACAACAACACTTGGCAAAGATACATCAAGTTCTTTAGTATTAAGACTCGTCTTAGCATAAAAACTCATTTTTCTCTTTATTTTTCTCTCACTTTCTTCACTCTCTCTTTTCTTTCCACTCTCTTTTCCTTTTTTACTCCCTTTTTCCCTTTCATTCTCTTTTTTCATTTCACTCTTTTTTTTTTTCTGTCACTCTCTTTTTCTTCATCTTTTTTTGAACTCTCGACCTCACAATTATTTTTGAACTCATTCTCTCGTTTTCTTGAGGTCTCAGCCTCACCCTTATCTTTTTTCTCTCTCTCTCATTTTCGGCCTCACTATTTCTTTTTTTTCTCAATCTCACATTTACTCTTACTTTTTAGTTCAATCTCATTTTCACTTTTACTTTTTAACTCAATCTCTTTTTCACTTTTTTATTTTTTTATCACTCTCACTTTCACTCTTTCTTTTTTGATCACTCTGATTTTCATTCTTTTTTTTTAGCAACCTCACTTTTCAGTTTCAATTGGTCCCCATGGACCTATGTTGAGTTAAAGGAGCAAGTTTGATTATTTTGTCATCATTTTCAAAACTATACATGTTCCTTAACCCATCATGGATCACCTTCCCATATTGCCACGGCTTCCCCAACAAAATATGGCCAGCATGCATAGGCACTACATTACAAATCACCACATCCTGGTATTTCCCAATTGAAAAAAATCTAGCACTTGCTATTTACTCTAACCTCCCCGCAATCACTCAATCACTGCAACTTATATGATCTAGGGTGTTTCAAAGTAGGTAAATTCAAATTCTCAACTAAAGTAGTACTAGCCAAATTAATACAACTCCTCCCTTCAATGATCATACTTGTTGTTGATGTGACATCTAGTATGAAAAATATTCTCACTCTACTGCACTGTATTATCATCTTAATTTGTTTATTGAGAGCACGCCTGGCAACAAAAGACTCACCATACTCTTCATTCTTACACTTATGTTCAATACTAGGCTCATGCATTCTCCTATCTCTCCCACCTTGCAGTTTCCTACACACTGGATCTCGTTGATCCATCTTATCCCCCACTTTCCCAAAACCAAATTCAACCATTCAAATTGTTGTTGCATGACATGCAACACAGAAAGAATGAGTTATCTACCATCCCCTTTGGTAATGAGTTACTCTTGTGAGACATTATAATGCGTTGCACACAAAGAATGTTAGTGGAAAACCTCACACACTCTCTTACATTTTTACACTTGAATAATGACACTCCACTCGTGTTTCACTCTTAATTGACTTTTTTCCGATAATAGTCTCACACTCTCTTACCTTTTACCTCAAGAGTTTTCCCGTTCAAGTTCTTTAAGAACTAGTTGAACTAAATCATGACAATACAAGTTTGTATTATTTCAATCAATAATATATATCCAAGAAATAAGAGCAAGAAACAATAAAGAAATAAAATGACACGAGACTCAAGGAATTTATACGAGGAAAAGGGTAATGATAAAACAAGATACCAGCTATAAAGATGTATTCAGTCCCTTTGATTATAAATCTCAATCAACAAATGTCTTTCTTTCTCTTTGTTGTAACTATGTAGCAAACTTTGAATATGCTACATTTTTTTTTTTTGAATTTTCTTTTCTTTTCTTTTCTTTTCTCTAATTCAATCACAAACATCAATATTCAATTGTGAAAATCAAGTAATTGAATTCAAACACACAAGAATTGGCAATGTAGTTAAAGAGAATCAATGGAATGACACTCCAAGTAATTGACAAACTTAGAAATGCAAGAAACCCTAGAATTTTGAAACCCTAGGTGATGTAAATTTCAGCCAAACCAAAAATCCTAAAAATTTCGGCAGCCTACTTTTTATTTTTGTTTTGCTTTGTTTTGTTTTGTTTTTGTTTTTGTTTTTTTTTTGCAACCCTAGAATAATGAAACCCTAGAATTAAATTTAAAGATGCAAGAATTAAAAGATAGAATCAGACCTGCTTGGGAACCTTACTCTAAATACCAAATGATATGAACCCATGAGAATGGAATCTCTTGAACTCACAATCAATTTGAAAACTTACCTAAGAAAGCCAAAATCAAGCCAATAGAAAATTTAGACCCGTTGAAGAACTCGTTTCAAAAACCTAGATTATATGAAAATCTAAATCCGTTGAAGAACCTGTCTCAAGAACCTAAATTATAAGAAAGAACGCCACAAAGGTTGTGATTGCCTTTGATAAGTTCAAAAGTTCATTCAAGAATAAGAGAAGATAAACTCTCAACTCACAATGAATATATTCAACAAATTTCATAAACTAATCAAATGAAACTACAATTTCAAAAATACCCCTGAGTGAATAGTGTCACAGCTACAGTGCTCGGCTATATTAACTTACATATCTGAATCCCCAAAAAATCCTAGGTTAACATAAAATCCTTTCCCAAAATGGGCTTGGGTGAAATACAAGGTCTTCCCAAAAGAAACCCTAGTTGCAAATTAAAACAATCCCTAAGCTACCCTTAAAAACTTCTCTTGAAACCCTAGTTTATAAAACATATGTGGGTCAAACATTCTCAAGCCCCATTATTCTTGACTAATTCATATAACTAATAAAATAAGCCCTTTTAATAAATTAAGAAAGGTCCAAACAATAACTCTAGCTCATGTTTTCCATAACTTGTATAAAGTGGATCAAAACTAGATCCCATTCTCTGAAACTCATCTTGAGTGTTGGAGTCTTGCTAGCTTCATCCCAAGTGTATTGCACCAATTCTTGCATTGCCTCATTGATCTTCTTGGCTCTTGACCTTGCAATTGGCCCATCTGGAACTTGTAAAGGATTTTTAAGACTAGGTCCATCTTGGTGCCCATCCCCTCTTGTTTCCACAAGAGCATGAGTCCACCACTCTTTCCTCTAGCCTCAACTACAATACATCCATCATATTTTAATCGCTTTGCTACTCTGAGACTTTTTTCATAAGATAATTTGGTCTCCATTAAGAAGACCGCATCGAGCAACTTTTCCTTCACCATTGTGTGAAGGATTTGAACTGTTCGAGAGTTTCCAAGCTCTCGACAGTTCCAACTTAATATTTTCATTGGGACCGGCGGGGCTGACTCGCAGCCATCACCAATACCTCGGGACATACACCATCCTTATCATCCACCAGGGTTTTTCTGAGTTTTTTAAAGGGATTAGGGCTAACCTTGCTAACAGTTGCTTCTCTCTTTTTCCCGGGAGACAAATTGGAGTCAGCCAAGGCTATAGGATTCCCTGGTACCCTGGCACACCTCTTCCACTTACGACCCATCCCCTTTCCTTCGATGCTTCTGAGCCAACTGATCCTCTTGTTTTTTTCTTCATCTTCTATATAACTAGTTGTTGGAGTTGTGGTGACAGGGAATTTGGAGTTCTTTTGAAAAGAGGCTAGCCCTGATGTAGGGTTGGGCCCGTTCCCTGGCGTAGGCCCATTTAGAAACTGTCTCCCAAACGATTTCCCGCCCATCAATCTTAGTTCCCTCTGAATTTGCTGTTGCAAGGACATCAACTTTTCGGCAAAACTACTATTGTGTCTCTCCCATTCCAAGCAATGTAGCAGTTCTCAACAATGCGTCTAGTCCCTCTGATATTTCTGACAATTGTTCCTTTGCCCCCGCAGCTGAGGTGCCATTGTTTTGTACGAACCTAGGGTTCTGAAACATGGCAGGGGTGGTGCCATGTTGGCCTATTTCAGCCTCCTTCACTGGTAGCCCTTTGGCTAAGTTACTAGCAAAGGTTTTCGCCTCCATCAAGCCGCTTTCCTTTCCCGCTTCCTTCACACCCGCACATCTACCATATCTGGACAGAGATGACCATCTTCTCTTGGTTCCTTTGGCACGCAACCAAGGCCCGAATTGTAACCCCGAAACTATTTCATCACCTTTACACTCACGGGTTGACTGGCACCCCTGATCACCGTGAAGGATTCGTCCACACTGGAAATAGATCTTTGAGAGCTTCTCGTGACGGAAGTGAACCCAATGCTTTGTTCTTTGGTAGTTTATAAAACAACCGCTAGCAATGGCTTTACAGAGTACCATCTCCACCTTTACTCGTATGCAACTCCCCCATCCAATGCCATCGTCCTTGGCATCCACTTCTAAGACACGCCCCACTGAACTTCGTATTTGAGAACCTTAATCCTCTGTTATACATCCTAACGGTAGGTCATGTATTTGCATCCAGAAAACTTCCCTGTCGAAAGTGATATTTCCTGGAAACTTTGTCCCATCGTAAGGCAATAGCAGAAACAAAGCATTATCGAATGTCCATGGCTTGCCCTCAAGGATTTTGTGCATGTCCGCATGAATTTCGAATGTAATAATAAATACGTTTCGATTAACTTCTTTGAAGATAGCCCGTTTACTAATCCGCCATATTTTTGACATTGTGTTGCTAATGAGTACCTTCCCCATTGCTCTCTCTGAGCAAACCTTACCAATGAGACTTCTCTCCCCCTTACAGAGAATTCCCTCTCTCGGGTTGGTATCCATTTCCAGAACCGCCTCTTCTTCCTCTGGCAAAGTGAGTTTCCTCCATTGTGCCTTTAACCCATCCAACCTGGTACCCCCCTCTCATGCCATATTGGAACTTGGCTGAGCAGAGATGCTCAAAAACTGATTCACCACCTCTGGTTCAAAGTGGGCATAGACTAGAGAGGAGACTTAACAAAAAGAGAAAATATAAATATCAGCCTACTATTTGTTGAAGCCGCCGCACACTCAATGCATTGAGTGAAACAAAAAAAAAAAAAATTTGTACAGTATGCTACGGCTTCCGGCTGATGCACAGCACAGCCCTAACAAAAATAACGTCTTATATCTAAGACATGAAAGATATTTTTGCATTATTGTTTTTTTTTTTTAAGACGAGCACTAAAGTCGCATCGATAATAGTTGATGGACAGATTAATTGGTGGGGACCAATATCTCGGTTCATCAATTCATGCGTTCGCTAGGTACTGAAAAATTATCATTACCATTGTATCGGCTTGTCAGTACATCGGCAATTCATTATTTGTTTGGGTAATCCAAACGATCAGGATACTCACCCAATATATTTTATAATATATTTTACAGCACATATTTTAAAATAAAAGTAATTTTATAAAATAATATAATTTTTATAAAATATTTTACTAAATTATCTTTTATTTTAAAACATAATTATAATATTTTGTGAAAAATTATGTGTATTTCTCATTTTTCAATCCAAATTGAACTTACCCTATACAATAAAGTTAAATACATGTTAAAGAATTTTTAAAAGCAAAAATTCGAACTTCTTTATTTTTTCATTTATGGTTGTTTTTTTTTTTTTTTTTTTGGATTTTAGGTTTTGTTAATTTTAAATTCGGTTTTGCCGGTTGTGTCAGTATAAATTTACATCTTTTCATTCTTCAGTGTTTGATTTTTTTTTAAAAATATCCTACCATAAAATAATTATGAAAAAGTCTTTTTTTTTTTTAAATAATAATGATGGAGCTCACTGTTTGTTTAATAGGAGTGTACGGGAGTTCATTTTCCTTCTCTTTGCCCTTGATTTATCTCCAAGAATATTTTTATAAACTTTATCATCGGTCAGTTGATTTCGGTGACCGTTTCTTATCTTGCAAGAGGTGCTCATGTCAGCCTGACAATTCATTGATTTATGGTTGTAAAATGTTACTCTGTCTATTTAATTTGTTCCTTCATTTTGATAGCTCATATATTTTATTTTTTTAATTTTTTCTTTACTTAATAGTTAAGGATGTAATTAATGATGTATTGATATTTTTTTCATATTTTTTAAAAATATTAAAAAATTTTGAAAAAAAAGACCAATTTAACCTAATGGTCAAATGGAGCAGTGCTATTTAGAAGGTAGAGTAGCACCGCTCTTTATGGTTTGAGTCATCAAATACTATTTGGAATACCAATGTGGATGAAATTTAATACAAAAATCAAGTATTTTTGTTATTGAAATGTTGTACAATCCATTGTATAAATGTTCTCTCCAACTCTAAATATTAAAATGTTGATGGAATGCATAAGAGCATTAGCATTAGATTATGTAAATACAAATATAAAATTTACATAATATGACATGATTTTACATTTAGCTATTCCATTCAAAATTTATTTCCATTGAATTATCCGTCTATTAGTTAAAATAATAATAAAATATTATAAATTTAATAATATTTTTTTTAAAATTAAGAGTTATATAGAAATATATTAATACAAGTGCAGAGCAATATTTCTGTAATGCAGCAAATACATTTTAAATATTTAATGCAACACCATTGAAAAAAAACATATATGTCTTACATTTTTACCTAAAAAAAAACACCTATTAATTTTCTTATTTTCTTTTTGTTTCCAGCTCAAATTCTAGCCCTGGGAGCACTTAAACAAAGCACAAATTCCCCCCCCCCCAACCAAAAAAAAAAATCCTAAATTTGAAAGATTGAACCAACAATAACAGAAAAAAAAAACTTTGAAATTAAATAAATGGTGCAAAAGAAAAACAAAGGAGTGAAATAAGAAATGGAGAAATGGTTAGAGGTGTAACCGGTCCGGTCCGGTCTAGTTTTGGACAAAATTTAAGATTGAACTGGTATGCACCAATTTTATATTTTCAAAAACCGATTACGTACTGATTACCCTTCTAAGCCGATACCTCTGGTTTTATCGGTTCCGGTCTAATTTTTCGGTTTTAATAATATTAGTATTATGACATAAAATATAATTAATATACTAATATCCATTACTATACTAACGTATACTAATTAATTAAAACGAAATGTAATTAGTTACTAATGTATATTAGTATTATTAATGTATTATGTATTTATCAAAATGAATATGTTGAGAATTTATTAGGCCATAAAATATTAATATATATTTTTTGTTTAAAGCATATGATCAAATAAATTTTCATATTTAAGATTAAAATTTTATGTTATAAATTATACTAACATTATTTTATATATAGTTATAATTTATATAATTATATATATTATATATAAAAATTATATATATGTTTAAAAAATATTAAAAAACTTAATTTAAAATACATAATATAGTGAACCAGTCCGGTCCTGAAAAAGCATAAAACCAGAACTAGACTGGTACCCAATTTTAGAACTAAGGGAATCGGTCCTAGACCGATTCCACCAGTTCAGGCCGGATCTGAGCCAGTTTTCCGGTTTCTTGGTTAATTTTTACACCCCTAGAAATGGTGTAGAAGAAAAGTAAAGGAAATAACAAGTACCTAAAAATATTTTTTAATCAATTTGGTCTAGCTACAATGACCACCAAATATAACCACCAATCCCAAATTACTTTAGCTAAAAGTCATATTCTTTTGAAGTTGCATAAGTCAATATAGACTATTTTTTTGGTCTATGAGCCAATATTCAATGAGGATGCTCTAAGCAATTCATCCGATATTCCCTTTGAAATCCGATCTTAAACTTGGACCGGAAAATTACAGTGGGTTTTATTGGAGTTTTGGATTAAAAAAACATTTTAAATCATCTTATCTTATCTCACTTAATCATTACAACTTTCTTCTAATCTAATCATTACAATTTTCTTAAATTTTCATGCAAAATGTAATAGAAAATTCAATTTTTTAAAATTTTAAAATAATATTTTAATAATATTTTATTCAACTTTTATCTTAACTTATTTATCTAATCTCCTCCATTATATTTAAAATTTTGATCGCTACATGCTGAGACAAAAATAACGTCTTACCTATATACAGGAAAGATATTTTTGCTGGGATGACCAAGGAAGTAGGTACTTTGATTGGCTTGGGTCTGGGAAAAGTACTTGAAGTCAAGGTTGACACGGAGGGATATGGATGGGGCAGCTTCCTCAAGACAAAAGTTGAAGTCAACATCACAAAGCCCCTTCCAAGAGGCCGAATCCTAAAGGTTGGTGACAAGCAATACTGGGTATCTTTCAAGTTTGAGAGACTGCCAATGGTCTTATTTCAAATGTGGCTAAGATGGGAAAAAAAATCATTACATTGGGCCCAGGATAGCAGGGAGGGTTCGTCGCGGGGAGTTGGGCCGACAATGAGACCAAGCACGGTCACCTAAGCCCAGGCAAGGAAAGTAAACAGCCCAGACCAGAATATGGATAGAGAGTTCGGGTCGAGGCAGGGGATCTGGAGGAAGATCAGGAGAAGAGGGAATAAGACTGTGACGTGTGTCACCAGGCAGAAGGGACGTAGAACATGGGTCACGTCGCATTTAATGCGGCCCAAAACAGAGGTTACGTTGCATTTAATACTGCCCAAAACAGAGGCCACGTCGCATGAAATGCATTCCAGGGTGCAAAGTGTGCGGCATTGAATGAGGCCCAAAACCAGAGTGGAGCACAGAGAAGGCCTGGGGCTATCGTTGCTCGGTGAGGTAACAAGGTGAAAGCTACTCGATAATGAATTACACAAGGAAAATCTACTTGCACAATGCAACACCCCGCCATGGAGAAATCCTAAATGGTAACTATAAACAAGGGTCAACCCAGCTGCAAATAAGGTGATAGAAAAAAATATATTGTCATCTCTATCTATGTTTCTTGCTCTATTCTTAATCTTTCCCCTCAAGACACTGACTTAAGCATTGGAGGATTAACGGACTTCGGGGTCCCCTCTCTATTTTGACTGTGCAGGATCGTGCTTGGATACCGGAGGTGAAAAATTATCCAGGCTTGCGAAACACGATATCAACAATAGCCATTGATGCACGGGAGTAACAGTTGCTCCAAGTCGTCTCAAGATCCTCAGGATAAAGAGCAATACAGGCAATGGCTTCGAGCAAGCACTCCCTTTCCACAAGGGAATCAACTGAAGAAGTATGGCAGCTCCATGGAACACAACCACCGTGGTTCTTCCTGGCGCTAGACTCTCGATGAATTTTTTTTAAATATTTAAAAGTGCTAAGAAATGATATAAAAAAAATAAAAATAAAAACATTTTTTCATATTATTATTTAATACTTTTAATATTTTTTAAAAAATAAAAAAATTTACAATATTATTAAATAATACTTTTTTAATCACTAAATAATTTTTTTTTAAAAAAAGGAATCCCTGTCATTTTTACTTATTATTATGTGCTAACGTGGCCTCCAGCGAGCAAGAATCTTTTTAGAATTTCACTATCAAAGGAAAAAGACAAGGGAGGTCGATTCTTTTTGTTTTTTTCCTCGTCCTGACTCGGAGACCAAACAAAACATTTTTTGCACCTGTCCATCCCATTTTTTGCGCCAATGAAACACATATGATTGAAATTCGTTGAAATTATTAAAAATAATTCACAATTAAGATCTTTTAGGAGTTTTAAGGTTTTAATATTTTTAAGCACAATATTAGGTGACTACCAAATGTGTCCACAAAATATGCACATTAGTATAAATAAATTTTTTTAAATTTTATTTTATTTTTGTTTAATAATTTTTTAAACATCATTAACTATTAAAAAAATAAAAAATAAAAATGCACTAATAGTCACTTTTTTAACGATTAAAAAAATAGAAAATATAAGCAAACATATTTAATGGACATATTTGATAATCATATTATCGTTTTCTTATTTTTAACGATTTTAAACGGAAGTGGTATAATGTGACGGTGGTACACGATAAAAGGGTGTATTAGAGCACTAGTAATGAGCTAGGTAAAATCAAAATTTAGCTAAGATTTAACTAATCTGTTTAAAATACATCTATGTCAATTTAGCTAATTTTACAATAATTTTATCTATCAAATACTTGGCTAGCTAAAACTAATTAGGCCAATGTTAGGGAGTTTGATTTGGACTCTTCTTTTTTTTTGCAAGATAGGCACTTTAATTTTTTTTACTTAGTGATTAAGAAAATATTGTTTAATAATATTGTGAATTTTTTTATTCTTTTAAAAAATATTTAAAAGTATTAAAAAATGATGTGAGAAAAAAAAAACTTTAAAGAGTTTTTGATTTTTTTTTTCACATAATTTTTTTAACACTTTTAAATATTTTTAAAAAAATAAAAAAATTCAGAATATTATTAAACAATATCTTATTAAATACTAAGTAAAAAAAATTAAAAAAAACAAAATACCGATTGGGCAAAAAACTAAAAAAAACAAAATACGATTGGACATATTTGGTTATCAAACATCTCTCAACTCATCTCAACTCATCATTACAACTTTTTCAAATTCCAACACAAAATATAATAAACAATTCAACTTTTTCAAATCTCAAAATAATAATAATATTAAAAAATAATATTCTAACAATATTTTATCATCTCAACTCAACTTAACTCAACTCATTTAAATATCCAAATACAACCTAAATGAGCCCAAATCAGACTTCCTAACATTTTTTATCTAATTAAATTATTTTTGACCATAAAATATTCTTTCCGAGTAATAACGCGCAAAGCAGGACCACAGAAGCAGCTGTACCCACAAGACTGCACACAAAAGATAAAGGCATAGAGTTGACCAAGACTTGAGAATGACTAGTTTATATGCTTGTGACTGGTGAGAGTGCTTGCCAGTTGCAAAACTCTGCTTCATTCTTGAATGTTCGCAGCCGCTTCGCTTTAAGATTGAGCCGAAAGGTACGATTTTTCCGCCTTTCTACCTCTTGGTCGTCGTTGTTCCTCTGCTTGATTGAATTGTATACCCCGCCGTATCAGCGTAGTTATTTTTTTTGGGCTTTGATTCTGTATTCTATGGGATGTTTGGATTGGTTTTCTTAAATCATTGTGTGTTGATTCTTTGAATCAGATAATGTAGAATTAATTGAAATTTACTAACTAAGAACTGTGTTTGGTTGTAGATGCTAATTCTCTCTCTCTCTCTCTCTCTTTCTCTCTCTCTCTCTCTCTCTATCAGAGGACCATTTTTGTAGAAATGAAGATAGCTTTTGGATTTCAGATCTTGTTTTAAGAATAAAAATGGTTTTTCATTTTTTTCTGATCCAGTCTAGCTGGGATTTTGTTATGATGCTGGAATAAAGAGGCGAAACCTAAACTGAACCTAAGCTGAAGTGAAGATGAGAAGTATCGAACTGAAGTGAACTGGAGCTAAGTTGAAGTAAAGATAGGGACGGCGTCGTTTGCAATCAAGATGGAGTGGATGGCTGGTCACGGGACGCAACGTTTTGGCATTGATAAGCCAAAACGGTGCGTTCAGCTTTAAGGAAATATTAGTGTTAGAAATGTTAGTGTTAATTTTGTTATAGTCAACTGGTGTTAGCTTTAAGAAGAAGTCAGTTTTTTATTTACATTGTACGACGCAGCGTTTTGGGTTATGACCAAAACGGTGCATCATGGCAGTCACAGTGAACAGCAGGTAACATTAGTTTTGCCTGCAAAGTTTGTTAGACCTTGGGGGTATTTGGGGAGAAGGACGTGAGGTGAGTGGATCATTCTGGACGTGGGAAATTTATAGCTGTAGTTGTTGCAGGAGGAAGGGACTACCTCGAATGGGTTCCAACGTATCAATATCCATGCATTTATTCAGATTCTTCTCTGTTATTACCATTTCATCAAACACCTGTAATGCACTTGAATCTTAGACCAGCGCTGTAACATCCCCTTTCCATTCATCCCTTCCATCGTTCTTTATAATAAGAAATATAGTGAGGAATTACCAAGGGTTCTAACAAGTGGTATCTTGAGCACCGATCCTGCCACTATAATCCTACCAGACCCAACCACACACAACCATACACATTCCCTTCTACAAGCTCAGAATCTTCAAACCATGGCCGACGCAACAAGATCCAAGCAGATGCAGCAGCAGATTGACGCCTTGGAGGAGAACCATTTAGCCAACCAAACACGCTTCAACACCATTGACGAGAGACTAGACCAGCTCACGGAAATGCTTCGAACCTTGGTGGCTCACCAGGGAAATATAGCACGGGACCTGCAAAATCAACAAGAGAATGAACAAGTGCAACAAAGGGGCACAGCTGTACGAGGTATTCGTTTGGATTTTCCTCACTTTATGGGAGAAAACCCATCTGCTTGGATCTTTAAGGCATCACAGTATTTTGAATATCATCAAACAAACCCAGCCCAAAAGCTACTATTGGCCTCATACCACATGGAGGGAGAAGCCTTAGTATGGTATCAAGAGGCCTTAGATACAGCCCAGTTTGTGAGCTGGGAAACCTTGGTGCGAGCTATGTTAATTCGCTTTGGACCAACTGCTTATGACGACCCTATGGAAACCTTGACAAGGTTGAAGCAAATCACCACAGTAGCAGCCTATAAGGCTAGTTTTGAAGCAATCTCGAATAGAGTGAGGGGCTTACCCGACCACCATAAGCTGAGTTGCTTTCTCAGCGGGCTTAAGGATGAAATAAGATTACCTCTTCGCATGTTTAATCCATACAACTTAACAGCAGCATTTGGCTTAGCACGAATTCAAGAAGAATACCTTAATAGTGCTAAGAAACCAATTAAGTTTGTGGGGGAGAAGGGGCAGTTCGGTCCCACTAACAACTATGGTTCTTATGGGAGTAGTGGTGCTGCCGGGGGTCACAACCAGAAATACGGTCCTCCTATCAAAAAAGTTTTTTCTACGGAATGGGATGAGAAGCGTAAGAAAGGTCTGTGCTATCATTGCGATGAAAAGTGGAATCCCAACCATCATTGCAAAAAAGCCAAAGTGTACCTCCTACAAGGAGTGGAGAATTCAGAGGAGAGGGAGGTAATTGAAGAGGAAATTCCGGTTGCTGATTTACTTGTTGAAGGGGACTTAAAACAAAAAGGGGTTGTGGTAGAACCTGAGATATCCTTAAATGCAATTACGGGAACTCCTAGCTCTAAGACGATGCGACTCATGGGGTGGATGGGAAGGACACAAGTGGTCCTTTTGGTTGACTCTGGGTCAACACATAGCTTCGTGGATCCCTCTATTGCTCAAACAGCCAAGCTGGTGGTTGATAAGGCAAAGCGACTTGCTGTCAAAGTGGCTAATGGACAGCTAGTTCAAGGCTTAGGCTACTGCAGCAACGCAAAGGTCAAGGTACAAGGTATATCATTTTACCCCTCCTTTTATGTTTTACCTCTTGGAGGTTGTGATGTCGTTCTTGGGGTAGATTGGTTGGAGACACTTGGAACCATTGCTTGGAATTTTCATGAGTTGTCCATGAAATTTCTGTATCTTGGAAAAAATGTTGAGTTGTTGGGACTGAAATTGGAAGGTTTAACCCTTACTAAGGGAGAAAAGTCAATGCTTACATCCATGCAAAGGGGGAAGGGTTTATTCTTGCAGCTGGTTAGTGAAACCAATGAGTTGGGAATCTCGGGTGGAGCAGATAAGGTGCAGAATCTGATTTCACAGTTTACACGGGTGTTTGATATTCCGAAGGGACTTCCACCCTCAAGGCCCCAAGACCATAGAATACCCCTTAAAGAAGGAACCCAACCTATTACCGCTAGACCTTACCGTTACCCACACTACCAAAAGTCAGAAATTGAGAAGATAGTGGCTGAGTTACTTGAATCAGGTGTAATAAGACCCAGCTCAAGTCCCTTTTCGTCCCCCGTACTTTTGGTCCACAAGGCGGATGGGAGTTGGCGTATGTGCGTCGATTATCGAGCACTTAACCAAGAAACCATAAAGGATAAGTTTCCTATTCCTGTTATTGATGAACTCTTGGATGAGTTACACGGGTCGGTGGTCTTTTCGAAGCTAGATTTGAGGTCCGGTTATCACCAAATCAGAGTGGTCGATGAGGATGTGGCAAAAACAGCATTTAGAACTCACGAAGGGCACTATGAGTTTCTAGTGATGCCATTTGGCTTGACTAATGCCCAATCAACTTTTCAAGGGCTGATGAACGAGATGTTTCGACCATATTTGCGAAAATTTGTTTTAGTATTTTTTGACGACATCCTAGTGTACAGTAGCTGCTGGACAGATCATTTAATGCACTTGCGCATGGTGCTGGAGGTACTACAAAGAAACCAATTATTCGCTAAATTGTCCAAGTGTCAATTTGGGATCAATGAAGTAGAGTATTTGGGACACATAGTAAGTGAAAAGGGGGTGATGGCTGACCCACGGAAGGTGGCTGCTATGCTTGACTGGCCCGTACCAGCAAATGTCAAATCCTTAAGAGGATTTTTGGGGTTGACGGGATATTATCGTAAATTTATAAAGGGGTATGGAACAATTGCTGCACCATTAACGGATTTACTTAAAAAGCATGCCTTTGTGTGGAATGAGGTTGCTTTACAAGCTTTTAAGGAGCTGAAATTGGCTGTGACACAACCCCCAGTCCTTAGATTGTCGGATTTTACCCAACCATTCACGATTGAGTGTGATGCAAGTGGAAGGGGAATGGGGGCAGTCTTGATGCAGGTGGGATAGCCACTTGCTTACATGAGTAAGGCTTTGAAGGGCAAGGAACTCCTTCTCTCCACATATGAGAAAGAGCTCCTCGCATTAGTGACGGCGGTAAGAAAATGGAGGCCCTACCTTTTAGGGCAGTCCTTCGTTATTAAAACGGACCAGCAGGCATTAAAATTCTTACTAGAGCAACGTGTAGGCACCGTAACTCAGCAAAAGTGGGTGAGCAAATTAATGGGATATGATTTTATTATCACTTACAAGAAAGGAAAAGAAAACGTGGTAGCGGATGCATTGTCAAGAAAAGAAGAAGAAGGGGAGTTAGAGGTTGGAACCTTAGCCATGATAACGTTTCCAACACCCGAATGGGTAGAGGAACTTAAAGCCAGCTATGAGGAGTCAGTTGAGCTTAAGGAGGTCCTAAAACAATTAAGGGATATTACTGCTGTACCAAGCAATTATCAGATGCATCAAGGCTTATTATTGAAGAAGGGCAGAATAGTCATTGCATCGGATTACTCTTTCAAGGGCAAAGTTTTGCAGTACATACATGATAATCCTATGGGTGGTCACTCGGGTTATTTACGAACCTATCAAAGGGCTAAACGGGATTTTTATTGGAAGGGTATGAAAAAAGACATAAAAAAGGTGGTGAGGGAGTGTGTGATTTGTCAAGCAGTGAAATATGAAACAACACCACCAGCGGGGTTGTTGCAGCCCTTACCCGTGCCTACACAAGCATGGACAGACATTTCCATGGATTTCATCGAAGGGTTGCCCAAGTCCAGTGGTTGTAATGTGATATTAGTGGTTGTGGACAGATTCACAAAATTTGGGCACTTCATACCCTTGTCGCATCCTTACACAGCAGCTGGGGTGGCTAGTCTGTTTATGAATCATGTGTTCAAATTACATGGCCTACCTCGAACTATAGTGACAGATCGTGACCCAAAATTTGTGAGTTCCTTTTGGCAATCTTTCTTTTCTTTACAGGGGTCAGCTCTTAATCTAAGCTCTGCCTACCATCCGCAATCCGATGGACAGACAGAGGCCCTCAATAAATGCTTGGAAGGTTACCTACGATGCTATGCGGGATCTACACCTCAGAAGTGGTCACAGTGGCTACCATTCGCGGAATGGTGGTATAATACATCTTATCATACAACTACTAAGATGACCCCTTTCCAAGCCCTCTATGGGTACCCCCCACCATTACTCCTGTCATACATACCCGGGACTTCCAACAACCAATCGGTGGATCAAACTTTACAAGGCAGAGACAAAGTTATAAAAATTCTTAAGGAGAACTTGGAAGAAGCAAGGAATCGAATGAAAATACAAGCTGACAGGCATAGAACCGAGAGAACATTCGAAGAGGGGAAATGGGTGTACCTGAGGCTACAACCCTTCCGACAGAAATCTTTAGCACTTCGCCGAAATATGAAGTTGTCTCCTCGGTATTTCGGGCCGTTCCAAGTTGAGAAGAAGATCGGGCAAGTTGCTTATCGGCTTAAGCTGCCCCCATCATCCCGCATACACCCTACCTTCCACGTATCGTGCCTAAAAAAGAAGGTGGGAAACTCAATACAGCCGCTTGCCACACTACCTCCCGTGGATTCACAAGGTGAAGTCCTTCCCAAGCCTGAAAAAGTGATAGATCGTCGTCTGAAGAAAGAGGGAAACCGTGGGGTAACTGAAATACTGGTTAAATGGAGGGGATTAGAAGATGAAGAGAACTCGTGGGAGAGGCTATGGAAATTACAGCAGCTTTACCCGCACCTTGTGGGCAAGGTGCTGTGAAGAATGGGGAAATTGTTATGATGCTGGAATAAAGAGGCGAAACCTAAACTGAACCTAAGCTGAAGTGAAGATGAGAAGTATCGAACTGAAGTGAACTGGAGCTAAGTTGAAGTAAAGATAGGGACGGCGTCGTTTGCAATCAAGATGGAGTGGATGGCTGGTCACGGGACGCAATGTTTTGGCATTGATAAGCCAAAACGGTGCGTTCAGCTTTAAGGAAATATTAGTGTTAGAAATGTTAGTGTTAATTTTGTTATAGTCAGCTGGTGTTAGCTTTAAGAAGAAGTCAGTTTTTTATTTACATTGTACGACGCAGCGTTTTGGGTTATGACCAAAACGGTGCATCATGGCAGTCATAGTGAACAGCAGGTAACATTAGTTTTGCCTGCAAAGTTTGTTAGACCTTGGGGGTATTTGGGGAGAAGGACGTGAGGTGAGTGGATCATTCTGGACGTGGGAAATTTATAGCTGTAGTTGTTGCAGGAGGAAGGGACTACCTCGAATGGGTTCCAACGTATCAATATCCATGCATTTATTCAGATTCTTCTCTGTTATTACCATTTCATCAAACACCTGTAATGCACTTGAATCTTAGACCAGCGCTGTAACATCCACTTTCCATTCATCCCTTCCATCGTTCTTTACAATAAGAAATATAGTGAAGAATTACCAAGGGTTCTAACAGATTTCCTGTTTCTCGTTTTGTTGGCTCTGTTGGAAATGAACTTTTATCTGTTAGAAAGCTATGGAAAGTCTATATTACTTTTTTTTTTTTTGTTAATATATAAGTCTATATTTCTTTTATTGTCCAAAAGCCCTTTTCTTGGGTATTTCTTGTTATCAAGTTATCAAAAGCCTAGGTGGGTTTTGAACTCTGAAGAGAAATAGGAAACTTAATTATGTGAGGGAGCCGACTGCACATGTTAGGCCTATAATCTCAGTTGGAGATTCAATAAATAGAGAAGCTCAAGTTTGTTATTGTAATTTAATTAGTGGATGTTGGACAAATAAAAAGGAGGTGATGTTCAATTACATGTCCAGATAAAAAGCTAGAAACTCACTTATAAACCAGTGCGTAACAACTCATGGACCAACTGGTCAAATTGGTTGAGTTATCAACTCAGTGCTTGAATAAATTGTTAAGGGTCATGCCCTCAATTAAAGTTCACAAGCTCTTATTTTTTCATTGATATATTTGAATTGTTATTTTTTTTACGTAAAAAAATATATTTAACTTTTTCACCATTTGAAGAATCCAAAAAAAGTTACAGATGTTCAGCCTCAAATGAAGATCTTCAAATCACCACAGAAGTTTTCCCTTAGTTCCTCAATATTATGTACCGAATAACTTATAAAATATATATATATATATATATTATGTACCAAATATTCCCTATACAATTTCCTTCCCCAAATTTCTAACTTTAGAAGCAAAATATGGTTCCTAGACATGAAGGGTCTATAACTCACATGCCAATAACTAATAGGCAAAACTATCTAACCATTGCATGTAGTTTAACCAAATAATTTTTTTTTGATTGGCACCGGGTGTCTGAGAACAGCGTCCCAACTAATCCTGGGGGTGCACACGCCCTCGGCAAGGAGTTTCCCGCAAGTGCACCTTGGGTAATTTAAGGGGAAAGTCCCCCAAGGGGATTTGAGCCTTAGACCTAGGGGAGCATACCCCAAAGCCCAAGACCTTTACCACTTGAGCCAACCCCTAGGAGTTAGTTTAACCAAATAATTAAAATAGATTTCCAATCAGTTAGACAGAATAATTATGACTTTTCCAAAATGAAACAAGTAACCATTTAGCTAGAAGACTACATCTTAAAGTTATTGAATCCAATGCATTTTATGGTAGAGGACATTGGTATTGAAGTCCAGGCCTAAAACATGGAAGGCCTGCAGCTCCAGAAATAGAAAGCAAAACACTATGCATTTATTACTTAGAACATCCAAAATTAATTCCATTCATATTATTTTTCTTTCTCAACTTAAATTTGTAATATAGGCCTAAAGTGGAGGTTATGGATACATTGAAAAAGGGTATATATTGATGTTCTATTACTTATGGCGTTATGTCTACTTGTGGTTGGCCAGTAGTCAGCCCAATGGTTTGACCATATGACTTTGAACCTTCTCATTTTCTAGGTTTCTCATCATTTGTTTAGATATGGTCTTCTATGATTTTTTTAGCTTATTTGAGTATGGAGCAATTTTATTTTTCTTCATCACTTATATTCTTGTCAATAAAGCAGTATACCTGTGGTTATAGAAGAAGGGAATTAGAGATATTGGAATGCTTTCTACCTGGTAGAATAGAATGATCACGTACCTTGAAAATAAAAACAAAACAAAATGATAAGGATACTTGATCATATGTCTAATTTTTTATTTTTTTGATAAGTAATCCTGTCTAATAAACCTAGGGCCTGTGCACTTGATCTCTCTGCCTAGCCATCTCGGGTAAATCATATTATCCAGAATACTTGATCATATGTCTAATAAACCTGTAAGATTTTGCATGATTGCCTTGCTTTTGCTACACTTGGACTCCTGCATGTATACAAACGCATGTCTTGTATACATTTGAAAGCAAACATATTGATTGCTTTTCTTTTATCTGGAAAATTATGTAGCTAACATAGAGGTCATCAAATGAAGAAATCATGGCTGAGTTAATGCTATTATGTTGGTTTTGATGCCAAAATGATGAAGCATTCTTATAGAAAATTTAGTGGCTCATGA
Source organism: Juglans regia (assembly GCF_001411555.2). Lineage (NCBI taxonomy): Eukaryota > Viridiplantae > Streptophyta > Magnoliopsida > Fagales > Juglandaceae > Juglans > Juglans regia. The sequence continues at coordinate 17,303,624 of NC_049902.1, read as the reverse complement.
TATCAATATTCGCCTTTGGCGTAGGTTTTTTATTTTTTTTATTTTTATTTTTTTTAATTTTTTTTTATGTTGGAGAACCTCTACAAGGCAGGGCCCTTCGGACCCACCCCTGTAGAGTAAACCCCAGTCCCGTGCACCGCACCCTCAGAAGTTTACCTACACGGAATGGTTAAATTGTTGGGTTTTCACCAGGGGTGTGGCCCCCAAAGGATTGTTTGCACCTATGAGGTGTTGAACCTTAGATCTTGAAGGGAGTGATATCCTAAGACCAAGACCTTCACTACTTGGGCCAATCCTTTCTGTTGATCTTTTATTCCATAAGAAATCAGCTCTCTCTCTACCCCTGCCCCACCTTTTAGTTTTACATATGATGTCAGAAAATGGATTGTCTATTTTGTCCTCTCTGTTTCCTGGGAATTATTATGATATATATTTTCATTATAGTTGTGTCAGATATGGCCTCAAGGACTATGGTCGGACAGCAACAAAAGCAACAAATACTAGGCCTGCTTGACAAAGAAGTGACAACCATTGTTCTTGTTGGTGGTCCAGGGGTAGGGAAAACAGAGATGGCTAGGCTGATCAGAGATGATATCAACAAGGAGTCGTGTTATGGTACTCTTTGGATATCTATGAATAAATATGATGACAATTCCTTTTATAGAAATATTGCATGTCAGCTGTCTGTGCGTTCCAGTACTGAGTATGAAGATGATGCCAGAACTGACGAGACAAGACCAGAGAAGGAGAATGTGAAAGCACAGATACAAGCAAAGCTTACTCAAATGAGTTCTGAAAAGCGTGCAATGCAGTACGCAAAGCTTAATGAAATGCAGAACGCAAAGCTTAATGAAATGCAGAACGCAAAGCTTAATGAAGTGCGTTCTGTAAAGCTCAATTCCAAGGTATTTCTTCTCACTATTCTGGATGATGTTCGCAGCAAGAAGGATGAAGTGAGAGTTTTGTCAATGTTAAAAGCCCTGTTGCCTAGGGAACCAGAAAGTTCACTAAAAGTTATAATCACTAGAACAGACAGATTGAGCAGCAAGGGGATGGCAAAAGATACCGAGAATGAGGTTTCATCCGAGCAAAAGGAGGAGACAGAGATAAGGGAAGAGAAACCCTCATTGGAGGGAGAGGGAGAGATGGATGAAGGGGAAGTATTCGAGATTAAACCCCTGTCTAAGGATGAGTCATGGGCTTTATTTGCTGATGTTGTTTGCAACTTGGACGATTTTAAAGCAAGCATTGAGAATATTGCCCAAAACTGTGGGGGTCTACCACCTGCCATAATCAAACTGGTAGCAGCAGCCTTAAAGCAGTCCGGAGCACATAATTCGTGGGATTTGAAGAAAAGTGCTCTACAAGCACTCAAGGAAGCAGAAACATACGAGGAAGTAGATCAATGCATAAGGCGACTAGTGCAATATGGGATTGACATGTTGCACGGTAGTGATATGTCCTTGTCCCCAGGAAAAGATGCAAAAAATATGGTTTTGGTCAACTGCTATTGGCATAGCTGGGAATTCTTTAACAAACATGGTTCAATTCATCACAGTGAATTGATCTTGAGCTGGATATTGGAAGGATATTTTGATTCTGATAAAAATGTTAAGGAGGCATATGAAGAGGGGCATCACATTATGATGAGGCTTTTAGATCTGGGCTTGCTGAAAATGCAAGAAGATGGTCTTGTTATCATTGAAAAACTGGCCCATACGGTTTGTGATACTCGCCGTGTTGGATATGAACAGACATCACGTCTAGGATTGGCTAGAGTGCTTGGGAATGGCAATTGGCAAGGTTTTGGGATAATTACTCCTGCAGAAGAGATGATAAAGACGCCGTCCAGTTCTGGAAGACAGAATAAGGTTTCTACTCTTCTCATTGATGGAAGTCGTCTCTGTAGGCAAGACCCCGGTACATTCTTCCAGCCAATGAAGGGACTCCACCATCTTGCCATTTTCAATCCCAGGTTCAAGTCATTACCTTTGTCAGTGCCTAAAATGGACAAGCTTCAGATGCTGGTCCTCCGAGGTTGTGATCAGTTGCAGGAAATTGATGGGATCCAAAACCTAAAATCATTGACAGTTCTGGAGATATCTGGTGCTAGCTTCTTGAAAGAAATCCCATGTGTTGTTTTCGAGCAAATGACTAATCTTCAAAGTCTTAGGTTGCGTGCAGTTCCCATCGAATCACTACCTTCCTCTCTTTCTAACCTGACTAAACTGCGTTGGCTCGTCCTTAGGGAGTGCTCTTCTCTTAAAGAACTGCCAAAACTAAAAGCACTTGAAAATCTTGAGGTGCTGGATCTTTCTGGTGCTTCCTCTTTGCAAACAATTAAGGACAAAATTTTCTCACCGTTGCTGAAACTTCAGTCGATTGATTTCTCCCGTACCCAGATTAAAAGATTGCCAATCCTTCGCGACCTTAAATATCTCACTCAACTGTTTTTGCGCACCTCTCAGTTAACTAGACTTCCCATCCTTGCGTCCTTATCCGCTCTCCGATGTATTGACCTTTCAAATTCTAAGGAGTTTAAAGAACTCAAAGAGAACTTTTCAGAGAACATGGACAGCCTCAAAATCCTTAATTTATCAAATACTGGAATCGTGGGTTTGCCTTCCAATTTTGGGAACCTTCCAAATCTTGAATTGCTTGATCTTTCTAATACCTCTAAGTTGGCTGAAATCCCAGATAATACCTTCGAAAAAATGGGATCCCTCCGTCAGCTCTTTCTGAGTCGCTGCTCATTAAGAAAATTGCCAAAAATGGAAGGACTTAAAAGACTTGAGGTGCTCGATCTTTCAGATTGCAGTGGTTTAAGAGTAATGGAAGATTGTTCTTCCCAATCTTCTGAAGAACCTTCAGTGGAGTCTTTGAAAGAGACGGAAGCGGAATTCTTGAAGCATATGAATCACATTCAAGTTCTGAACCTATCAGGAACACGAATTGTAGTTCCTCCCATTTCCAACCTTGCGAACCTCTCCAACCTCACTCATCTTTTGCTTCAAGGTTGTTCTCTCTCAGAATCAGAGCCAAATTGTGGAAATTTTACAAAGCTGGAGGTTCTGGATCTTTCAAAGACAGGCATTAGTTCTCTGCCATCAGCTAACAATCTTGTAAGCCTCCGTGAGCTGAAGTTAAGAGATAATCCTAGTTTAAAGCAGCTGCAGCATCTGGAATCATTGAAAGATTTGGAGGTTCTTGATTTGTGGGGGACTGGAATCCAAGAATTTCCTTATGAGATCTCAAAATTGCCTCTTTTAAAGCACCTTGATCTGCCCAAGGGTATTCAAGAAATTAAATGGAAAGACATAAAGTCCTTACCAGAGGATCTAAACTCGGATGAATGCGGTATCTTTGAGCACAGTGAAAACAGGACTTGCAGGTTGTTTAGGGGAGACCCAATTTTTAAAGAGTTGAAGAGACAGCCTGAGTACTGTGCGACATGCGACGATGGATTTCCCGTAAAAGTTCTCTCTTTTAAAGAGCAAGACAGAGCTGGAGATATCTATTGGCAGAGAGTTGAACCCTTCTTCAGAAAAATTTACTTCAAGACTATTTCTCTTCCTCCCAAGGATGGTGGCCAATATCTCGAAATCCTTGGATTTCATAGTTTTCCTGCTGGTGTGGAGGATGCACTCATGAAAGCTGAATATGTTTCTTTGATTGAAAATAAATTCATCACATGCTTGTCAGATTCAGGTGTGGGCACTGTGAAGGCAATGAAAGGTTGTTGGCTGGAGAGGTGCACAGAAGTGAAGACTATATTTTGTGGTGAAGCAGCAGAAGCCGGAATGAGGGGAAATCTAGAGATTCTTTGGGCATCCTACCTCCCGAAATTGGAGAGTCTCTGCAGTGAGAAAATGCAAAGTGAAGGCTTTACAAATCTTGTGGAAATATATCTAGATTGTTGCCCAAAGCTTAAATATGTTTTCCGCTCTTCCCAGCTTCCGGACAAGCTTAAGATCCTACAAATCAAATTCTGTGATGGATTGGAAACACTGTTTGACAGCCCCTTAGAAGGGCATCAACTGCAGAATTTAGAGAAACTGCATCTGGTGGAATTGCCGGAGTTGACTAGTATCGGGTTGCCAATGTCAAGGAATAATATTAAGGAGATATTTCCGTCTCTGGGGGAAGAAATCAAAGTCAAGGAATGTCCAAAACTGGAGAGGTTAGAAGTAGAAGAAATTCGTAAGGTTGGTGGAACTGTAGAAAATATGGAGGAAATTGATGTTTGATGTGTTAGTGGCTGAAGCGGGCGAAATGCTGAAAGTTAGAAGAGCAGGCTGCTGCTGGATTTGCGAAGGTCTCTAACGAGCGTTATCACGTCCATTTTTGAAAGAAACGTGTATGTTATATCGTGTTCTGGCTTTCCTCTGTGTGTCTGTTTTTGAACTGTTCGAGTTCATTTTCTTATCCTTTCTTGATTTGTTTGCATGTGTTATCTGTCGTAGACTCGATTATCTTCTACTTCGTACTATGATTAGAATTATAACGTTGTATGTTGGCTGATTTGTTCAACTCCTTAATGCTTCCCATGACCAAAGTCACGTGGATTATTATTTCCAAAAAATTAAAAAAAGAAAAAGAAAAAGAAAAAGTCAGGCTATGATCTTATATTATTTTAGTTTTTCATATTAACATCTATCAAAATACATTAGATTAATATTTATATCTCAATCTTGCTGTTACAAATCACTACAACATCAAGAAAACTCGACAAGTCACATCATATCCAGAGTCATAGCTGGTACAAATGCATGTTCATATAACCTTAAAACGTGAAACATTGTCTTCCCCATTTGGTAATTAATACAAATAGAAAATAATTATGATTACTCGGACACATGCTGATCATAACTCCTCTTCAATCGCCTACTTGCTCCTCTGGGTCCGGCTCATACTCCTCCCCTGCGAAATGGTCTACAAAATCTACGATTTCGACATCTGGCGCCGTAGTGAGACTACCCACGATGAGATCATGCAATTTCAACAAGTTATATAGGGTCTAGGCTCATGATAATTTGCAATGACAGTTATATCAGTAACTAATATATAACAATGCAACATGAATGATCAAACTTTCTTAACATCTTTGTTCCATTTTTCCGATTTATCCTTATTAACCATACACTACGGTTCCCCTTAATATACCTGTGCCCAAGTCTTGGTTTTCTTCATTACACGTTTGCCTAACATTTGACAGTGTCGTTTTGTCTCAAGAATGCTTAAGACTCCGCGTGACTGATCTTCACCTTAAACTTCTCTCGCCTCCACTAGCAAGAAGGAAAACCCTACAACTCGAGACTACTACATCTTGCCCAAGGTCTTCATTGCCCAACGTCAACCTAAAATGACATTATTCCATTATTTAATACTCCAGAGTAGCCAAAGGAGTTTCATTGGAATACTTCTCCATCCCGAAGTTGTGGCTATTTTTTGTGGTGGCTAGAACCAGTCACCCTGTTAACATCTACAACAAAATTTATAACATTTTTATTTGCATTTTCTTTACAATTGATGATCACAATATTGTTAGCAATTGACCCAGAACAACATAAATATGCCAATTTCACACTCCAAATCTAAAAAATAGCTTGCATATTATTCAAGATCTAATCACTAGTTATGATAACCAATGCCTTGAAGAAAAGAGAGAGCAAATATCGTAGATCCAGATATCAAAGCACATCAAGGATTCTAAGATCTACAAATAAATAGAAAAAAAATGCGAATTAGGAGATAAGATCTAAGAGCAGATCTAGAACAAAAAAACAAAAACAAAGGAAGATATATACCTCCATATTAATCATAGTTACTTCGAAGAACAACTCAAACCCATGTCTTGCTATGGCCATTGTGGTTCTTGAAGGCCACCCATCGAGGATATCACAAAGAGACGGACGACCAAACATGTGAGAGTCGACGGGAAGAGAGAGAATGAGAAGAAAGCTAGAAAGGTCAGCAGGAGGAGGAAGAGAACGAGAAGATGGATAGAATGAGGGTGGTTTCGATGGGAGCTAGGGAAAGGTTTCGATGAGAGAGAGAGAATGAGGCAAAAAAGAAGAAAGCTGGCGAAGGGAGCTAGGGTTTTCGATGCAAGAGAGAAAGAGCGGCTGGAGGCTAGGAGCTAGGGTTTAGAGAGAGAGAGAGAGATTATGAAGTGTTAGGCTGCTGAAGGGTTTTAACCCTCAGTGCTAAAAAATGGGCATCATTTTTTAGCTTGGGGTTTGTTTTTAAAAAAAAGCCTAGGGTACCCAGATCAAGTGTATTTGGATTTTTTTATGCAGGTATTGGGCTGGAACCCGTAATTGGAACCCGATTCTTTGGGTCCCGAACTGATTCGGGAAAAATTCAGCCTGAATGAACAGTCTTACTTCAATATTCACAACACCCTGAAACAGATGATGCTTAAGTGGTTGGGATATGCAATCTATGAACAACCTTGGCAATCCTTCCAATTTCCTTTCCTCTTTTGCTTTCATTTCCATTAATTTTAAAGATCCAATATTAAACATGTCTTGCTCCACAACTAAAGCTCCAAAACTAAGTTCCCAGGCTTAGACACACTCCCTTAACTGTCCTTGGATAATTCCCTATTTTAAGTCTCCGTTCTCTTAGAAGCATTCCTTGCAAAGCATGCCCCATAATTTTGGGCACTCTAGGAGCACTTGGTCGAATACTTCGAGTTCAAACTTAGTCCACATGTTTAATGAAAGCTTGTTACAACCCTAATTCAAATGCTCAAGATTGTATCTTAGCCCTTGAAATCACCTCTTCGGCCGAGATACACCAATTTCTAGCACAAGAATCTCATTTTGAACAACTTAAGAATATGAACTTGAGTCTATTTTCATTAGATCCCTAGTCAAGCTATGGTTCAAACTAAAACCCTATACGCTTCCGACCACACCTTTCTTCGAATTCCAACACATTTTAGTTTTGTAAAACCAGCATACATCACACAATCAACTTAGAATCCAAGTTCACGTCGAAATCGGTTCTGTTGTATATATTGAACCGAGGGCCTCTAACCTCACATTCAAAATTGTTCTTTAGGAAATCATAACTCAAACCCTATTCGAAACACATTCTTAGCTCAAAGTGATCATCATCAAAGGTTAATAATATCTTCAAAACCAAAACATTCACAAGGGTCCACTTTTGTTCATTAAGACATATTTCGAGTTCCCTCTATGGATTAAACTGAAACTCATAATGTCAAAGTCATTATTATCCTCTTAGCATCACACGGTATAACACACGGTCACACGTACGATAGATCTAAGAGCATTCTACAACAAATCTCTAAAATGACTCGATTACTACAAAGAGAACAATGAGGTTCACCTTCCTTCAATACCCAAACTGAAGTATAACATACTATTGTCTAGCTTTCCCTTTAAATCGAAAACATACTCAAAGTTCCCTTCCTCCATTATCCAACAAATAAACATCCCAAGTATCATTTATTAGAGGACTGACCCTCCATGCAAACTCACACATCCCTACCCCCAAGAGGTTTTGGAGAAGTTTGCAAAATTTTGGAGAAGTTTGCAAGACTTAGGGTCAGGATAGATTTTAGAACAACATTTCATCTATAGATGAACAACAAATCAAGACAAAACCATCCAAGTATTAGAATATATGTTGAGTGCTTGCGCCTTGGATCAAGAAGGAAATTTGACACTTAATACTATTAGTATAATTTGCCTATGTAACCACTTTCATTCGAGTATAGGCATGACTTCTTACGTGGCCTTATACGAGAAATGATGTTACACACCTCCTTATTGAGAGGAGTAGGAAAGCGGAGTATTGTAGGACCATAAATCATCCAACAGATCATCGAGAAGACCCAATAGACCAAAGAGCAATTAAGGTCAGCCCAACCCACCAGAAGTGCTATGCTATAGACGTCGAGGCTTGGAATTTAACACCGAAGAAACATTTCAAGATAGCACCAATGACTTAAAGCCGAAGTTTAAAAAGATCATTGAAAATATTGGAAAAAGGTTGGGATATTAGCCTACCGAATAGTCTTACCCCCAAATTTATTGAGAGTGAAGGTTTTGTGGAGAAACCAAGCAATTTAATTAAGAAGCATCAAAGGAATTAGAAAATGAACTACGGAAGAATTATCCACACTTATTCGATCAACCAAGTAACACCGGTGTTAACATCAGGTTATTGCCCTTGTTATTTAAATCTCAAGGACGAAATCTTTATAAATGTGGAGGAATTGTAATACCCATTGCATTAATAAAAAACTTAATGGTTGACTATATAGCTTGATTAACAATATACGATTTATGCATATTAACTATTGGTTTGAAACCAATAATATAGCACACTTGCATTAATCACAAAATGGGCATTTATTCTTTCTTTTTGCTGGAATAAAATGGTAAAAGACGTGCATCACAAGTCCTCCTCTAAGGGTTTGTTTGGATAGAGAAATAATTTCGTCTCATCTCATCATTATATCTTTCTAAATTTCTACACAAAATATAATAAACAATTCAAAATTTTCAAATCCTGAAATAATAATAATATTAAAAATTAATATTCTAACAATATTTTATTCAACATTCAACTTTCATTTTAACTCACTATCCAAACGAGCCCTAAGTCAGACAAGTCCCCAAATCCCTCCAGCTTTATCTATTCAATTTCTCATTCCATTACCTGTCTTCTTCTATTCCATTTCTCATTCAATCTACTCCATGGTAATCATTCATTGTGCTAGGACTTAAAGTCTCTTTCATTTGTCAAACGAAAACAAGCCTTTATTTTAAATTTAACTTGTTATACATATATATATATATATATATATATATATAATATTGTATTAATATTTAAAAGATTAAAAACCAAAACGAATAGAAGGTGGACTGCCGAAATGTGCCCAACCTGTAACAACTCACCAGAAATTCAACAAAGGAATTTCTTTAGGCTTTGAGAATCTCGTGAAATCTCGGAAGTTTTCATGAATCGATCAATTACACAGGTTTTAATTCGTCGGCATAATTGGTATTACCACTCACTATAGTGCTAGAAACACAATTTTTATTTATTTGAGGTATCTAGAAGCGTTAAAATGATAAACGTTCTATGCCATTGGACTCAAATGAATATTTAGGATTTTATGGCGCAATAAAACAATTTTTTATTTTTCTAATAATGCTTGTTCGAAAACACGTTCTGATTATTTCGAGGCACTTCGAAGTTGAATTTTAATAAACGATTTGCACTTTGAGGTTAGTATGATTATTTAGGATTTTACAGTGTAAAATTTATTTTTTACTTCTTCGAAGTGAATAGTAGTCTTGGTGTTAGCACCTAGATCAGTGTTTTTAAAACCACAGTATAGAATGTCTAAATTAGATTAAAGAAACTTTATTTAGACACTTGGTGAATAGTATTGGACACTTGGCACCAAGAGGAACCATGAGAAAAATGTGAAGAAAATCAAGCTTTGTGATCATACTATCTAAGCCAAACCCTATTTCATCCAAGCATCCAATTTGTGCCAAACTAAACAGGGTTTCAACCCAAGTGAAATCCTAAGTACTTGGAATCCAATTGTGACCCAAAAAACTTGGTGAAAACCGAAAAACCAAATGGTTTCTCCAAATTCCAAAGTTTGCCTTCAAACCCCAATTTAACCCGATTTTAGCTTAGTGTTTAATCACTTGATTAAATCACTTCTACATGCTATTAACCACTCAAATTCATGTTATTATATCCTTATTTATTCTTTCAAACTTTGATAATTTTATACATGCCTTCTCCACGACAATCCCGAGTCTTATTTCTATGTGATCATGATTTCATCATTCATTTTGAGTATACATCATTAATTTTAATGTTTTCAAATATCTGGCCAATAGTTGAATGATTTGTTGTGCATGTTAATTCAAGATATGATGCATGTAGTTTAGCTTCGTATGATGTATGCCATGAATTAAACTAAAGACAAGAATGTGCCAATGTGATTTATGCGGCTTTTATATGAAATATTATTAATCTTAATATGCTCAAATGCGGTTATCGTATGTTAGGTAATTCTAATTCTACTCGAGAGAGGGTCTTAGATAAGTTAGAATATTTTACCGTCAAATAGGATGATAATTGATTGATTGTATAGTTAGGATTTGAGATTGGATTGGTTTGGTGAGTCAGATGCCTTAATGCTTTCTTCTTGGGTGAAATCTTCTTCTTTTTAAGTATTTCGTCAATTCTTTGCCTGTATGAAGAATTGACGCCTTGGGAATCTTGCGGTGGGGTGCGTGGTGGTCACTGAGCTCTGAAGAACAACAGATCAGCATTTCGCCTTGCTTTGAAAGAAAAACACACAAAGTAGAAAAAATAAAAGAAAAAACTAGAGAGAAGAGGGAGGAGCCGAAGCTCCAACCCACCCCCCTCTCCTCTGGTCTAGGTTTATTTAGGAGGACTGCTCTAGAGAGAAAAATGAGAGAGCGAGAGGTCACATAATGAGAATGTTCCCTCCTGCCTCAGCATTTTTGCATCTTGAAACATATATGTTTTATGGTGTTCATTATTGCATCATTATAAATAGAATACATACACTCTATACAAAAAATATATTACTAAAATTAAATTCATCCCCCAAGGAATAATTCCTGACTTTGCCACCACTGTTGAAGCCTCAAAAACTCGGGCTACAAATCGTTTATTTTGGAATATATTGAGAAAGAAAAATGTTCGTCTATATATAAATTAAAATTCTACGCACTAACGTGGTTTAATCTAATCTGTCAGATTACAAACTTCTTTTATAGTAAAATAAATATAATGTATTATATTAAGCTACTACATCAGTATAAGAACTTTGTGTAAAATTTATACAAAAATCTAACGCTTATCATTTAAAATTTATACATCTCGATTCTACATTGAAAATATAAAACGTCACAAAAAAGTTCAATGGTAATCCAAACATAAAGGCGCAACGAAAAGAGCCGTATCTCCAAATTTTGTAGCTAGGAAGCATTCCCCTTCAGTTCATATTGCATGAAATACCTTTACGTATCATAGACACTCTTGAGTGTATGATCTGTGCACTTAACGGCCAACGAGCCTAGAATAGAAGTCATAATTCCCATTTGATTTGGCTTGAATATGCAGCTAATAATTTACACTTGTATAAATTAGAGAGTCAAAAAGCTTTCTTATTGCCAAGAGAAGTAAAACTCCAACTCCAACACCAACACCAACAAGAGGAAATTAAAGATTATTATTACAAAACAAAAAAAATATTACATTATTACAAAAATTTATGGCTACAATTTTTTTTTTTTTAAATTCTGAGAGAATGATAAAACTTTATTTAACGTTTGTGTTCGAAGTGCTAAACAGTTTCGTGTTTAATGTTGTTGACTAATTTGTCTGTATGATGATCATCAGAATCTGGTTTGAGGCCATCATAGTCTCCATATGATTTTTCAATTTCAGTTGGGTATAATGCTTCTTCTGTTTCCTGCTGGCAGTGTATTTTCTTGGAGTGATACTTCTTTAAAAATGCCACCGACAGCATAGCCATGCCCAGAATGCAGATGCTGATCATTGTACTTAAGAAGACTGCACAAAATGAATCAAAATTAGTACTACTACTTTGGATTATTCTCTCTCTTTTTATGATATGTGAAGATCATTTGATAAAAACTAACTAATATATATTTATATTGAATAGAAAATTTCAGAAAATCTTTGGAATTCTTATGAACGAAGATTTTCCCCCCAAACATGGGGATATATTACGGGCGTTTTATCCCAATCAATTCTTTAGTCGCATGACATCCGGCCTCTATATCACATGTATTGTAATTACTGAATTACACTTGATCCAAAGAAGAAGTGGAAGATGCCTCAAAGCTGTAGTAGAGAGGCAGTCTTATAAAGTGGACATTCCAGCATTTATTGAGCATAAATATGCTTGGAAGGGGAATTTCCCTTTCCGGCCCAAAGGTTGGGCCTGTGCAAGACATTAAGGCCCGTCGCCGTCCAAGCTCCATCCTCCTGCAGCCTTAGGATTGTCAAAGGCAATATTTTGAATACCGTACTGGATGGCGTACCGGTCAAGACACTGGAACGAAATATTTCGATACCGGTACCGTTTCGTGTACCGTTTCGGGATAGTCGATATATAAATAAATTATATATATAAATATATATAACAATTATATTCTAAAATAATAGTTTATATATGAATAAATTATATATAAATACATACATACATATAAATTATAAAAAGTCTAATCCAAAATTGGGGGTCAAAAAATAAACTTGTAGTTTGAAAAAACGAAAAAAAAAAAAAAAAAACACAGGCCGAAATATCGGCCGGTACATGCCGGTACAGGCCGAAATTTAGGCCGAAACGGCCGGTATCGGCCGGTACGGCCGGTATTTTGGCCGGTACGGTATATATCTAGTACCTGTACCGGCCGGATGGCCGAAACGAAAAATTTCGACTGTACCGGCCGGTACGGTACGAAATTAAAAACATTGGTCAAAGGAGCTCCGCCCACGAATTATGCCAGCCAAAGGAAAGTGCATCGCATGGGAAACTAGACTGAGGGGGACAAACAGGACATGCCGACCCTAACACCTAGCATTAAAGGATCTACATCGATAAGTGAACGAGAAGCACGGACAATCCTACATTTCTGATATGGGCATGAAAAGTGGCCGCATCGATCATCCACCGTTGAGACGTAGTCCAGGGAGCCAGGCCGCATTAATGGAGTCCACCGCATTAAAGGCCCTCACTGGGGCTACTTGGAGGTGACGTGAATCCCCTAACACGGGGTAGGAAATGTCCCCCAAAAACTTCGTATAAAAATTGTGCTCTCTTTGAATTCGACTAGTCTCACACAATTCCCTAAAACAATATACTGACTTTGGCATCAAAGGTTCCTTGGACAACCACCGAGCCAACCCCTTTTTCTCTGTTTGCATGAAGGAAAACCTTGATCCGAATTGCCAGAACTTTGTTTAGGCAAACAAAACACGACCTTAACAATGCCTACTTTATATTTTCATATCTCCACTCTTATATTCAAGTAAGAATATTTTTGTAGATTTTGATCCCAAGAGTAGAACTAAAGTGGCTACTACACAAGTAAAATTAAGAACTATTGACCTACACCAAGCGAGATGATTACTAAGAATTAACTTATAAACTAAATTTCTCAATTGATGGGGGATTTGATATATCATGTTGAGACTTAATCTACATTCTTTTTTTAATACAAGGGAGTGAGGAGTCTTGAATCCAAGTTTTTTATTTGGAGGACTGAATCATATGCCATCAGACTATTAACAAAGACTTATAAAAAAGAGAACAAGAAAAAGACCATGCTTTATCAACAAAACAACTATGACAAGAATTTGTGAATATAAATTTTATACATTTATTTTAAAAAAATATATATAAATTTAAAACCCATGTAAAAGAATAAAAATTTCCCGCTTTAAAACACGGATTACTTAAGTCAACTAATTATAGAGAGAGAGAGACATATCCTGCGTCAGTTTTTGGTTGCTTTGAACAAAATTGATGATAATTTTGCAGTATTTTTAAAATCAACGCTAGTGATGTATTAACTTAAACGACATTCTAGATGGACGTGTCCGGCGGGATAGGGAATTAGGGAATTTTCTTGGGCAAGTGGGTGCAGACGAACAAGAAGCGAAGTTTCCTTCAAAGTCTTTGTCGATTTGACCAATGTGAAGTAGGTGACTTTTATATAAACAAAGAACCCCAAAACTATTCTAAAAGAGGACACATATCTTAATATTTTCGAAGGAAAATAAAAAACAACGACCACGAGACATTCTTAGTCCATGACATACACAAAAATATCCTTATATTTTTTTATTTTTTATTTTTATTTTTGGAGGACTGTACAAATAATATTCTTACAAAATTAGAGGCACTTTAGATGAATTATTATTTCAAAAACCATGCTTTTTCTTAAGCAATTAGTTTAGAATAAAAAAAATGATAAATTTGGAAAATAATATAAATTACTATAAGACTAAAAATAATAAATACATAATAAATAAGATAGGAATCCTATCATTATTCTTAAATAAATTCCGGCCCTTAGTTGATTAGGTCCAGCCGGCCTCAACAGTCAACGGAGGGCGTCCTTTTCTGGGGTTTTATTAAGGAGTGGGGTTATATGACCCAGTCCAAACACACACTTGCGGACAAAACAATTCATACAATTTTCATTAAAAACTCACTTTAATTCAGGATTACTGGCATTGTAGTAGCTAAAAATAACTAAAAATAATAATTTTTTAATGTTTAGTTGTAATATAGTATAACTACGTCATTTTTCTTTGCAAATAATTTTTGCTTACAACTCGTTTGAATAGTAAAAATATCTTATTTTATTTTATTATTATAATTTTTTTAAATATTTAAATAAAATATAATAAAAATTTTAATTTTTTTAAATATTATAATAATATTTTATTTAATTTTTAACTTTTATTTAAAATTTCTCATTTCACTGTCTAAACCGTAACTTAACGGTAGGTGTTATTCTTTTCAACATGTTTCACCCTATCAAAGACGCCAAATGAATATTTTATATTACCCAAAACATAATAATAATAATAATAATAATAATAAAAATAATAAAACATGCTAAATTTTCCAAAAGTAAAAGGGTTATGCACAAAAAAGAAAAAAAAAAAAAAGGACGAGGGAAATGAAGAAATGTCACCTTTGTCCTTTGTTACGCTGGAAAGTCGTATCTTATACTTCAATTCACAATGGCCTCCTTCTGCTTCACAATCTTGGAATCCAGGTAGGTCCCAAGATAACCCAAGACCGAAACTATTATCGGAGAGGTACGGGCTATAAAGAAAGGGAATCGCCACAGTTTTCACCGGCCTGCAAGAATCTGGAAGAGATAAAGATGGTTCTACGGTATAGACATGATGTCCAGAGCCACTCAGGCAGGGAACCTCGGTGAAAGAAGGTGGAAGCCTGGAGGAACAATTGAGGTATGTGTAGTTCTTGACAACGTAGTAGTAACGAAAAGGTGTGAGGGAGAGATCGAGGTTGAGAAATACTTCGTGGACACAGTTTTTGGGGTCAAGAAGATCGAGTCTTTTGGCGTCGTAAGAGATGGATTTGATGACCAAATCGCCGTACGATGGGAGGTGAATTAGAGTTGCGTTGTCTTTGCAGGCGAGCTTGAAACTGGGGTGGACAGAGTGCGGCTGCAGGCCTTCTGCGTGGAAAGGAAACTGAATCTTGGGCGCGCCAGGAGCGCACCGCATCATGGGGCAATTGGTTTCAGAAGCCTTTGCGCTCAGCAGCAAGGTGGAAGAGAAGAGAACGAGGAAGATGAAAGCATCCATTTCTTAGTGATGCAGAGAATATGCAAGGTCGGGGGCAATTCTAGTTGTTGGTTTATATATTATATTTGTATCGAAAGGTTGAATTGATACCGAGTTACTGGAAAAGAGACTGGAGCCCACCCAAAGGTCACAAACGAAAACCTCTTGAAAAATGCTACTTAGTCTATTTTATTTCCCATTTCATTTTCACACCTCATAATTTTAATTTTATTATAATTTTTTTATTTAGTAATTAAAAAAATAATTATTAATATATTGATATTTTTTAAAAATATTTTAAAATAATAAATAAATATAAATATTTTTTTTTACACTAACAATATGATAGAGCGATGCACTCTGAGCAGTAAAGTAACATCACTCAAAACTCTTTCTTTCTTTATTTCTTATTTTTTTGTAGGATGAAGTTTAATATGAAACTTTAAGAAGTCCTTATATTTATAAAAAGAAATTTATAAATTAACGTAATTTAATATAATATGCCTTATTTTTTATATTAAAAAATATTATACAATCTAATGCGTTATCTTGAGTAACTATTATGATTTTGAGGAATAAATCTTTAATTAAATTAGTATCTAATAGTTTTGGGACCTTTAGATCAATAGTTGAGTCTTCAATAATTGGTATCAGAGTAGAGACTATAACGAGTTCAAGTCACGAAAGAAGCGACTTATAGGCTGGATTAAAATATCTTGATATTTTGTATGAACATAGTGTTAAATCATTTAAATATTAATAAATGAGCAAAACTGTTAAAAGAAAAAATAGCTACCACCGGATCAGTATCAATAAAATGGGCTGTCAATGGACGTCAAATTTAAAAGTATAGTGAAATATTATGATTCTAAGAGTTAAACGTTTAACTAAATTAGTATTCAATAATCTTAAAATTTTTACATTAATAGTTAGTTTTTAATAATAATATAAATTTATAGGACTTTTTTTTATATAAATAAAATATTTCTCTTAAATTTTTCTAGTGAAGTCTAATCGGCACGAAAATTCTGTGTAAGCGCATTAAATTAGTGATATCCCTATTTCTAACCCACTAGAAGGATTACAAGACTGGAAAAGCAAAAGTCTAAGGAAACTTGAGACGCGTGCAAGTAACTGGATTCTTATTATGCTTTTGCACGGAACAAGTGGGAACCACTTCAGAGAAAGAAAATAGGTCTGCTTTAAGTTTTGAGTGCTGCTACACTTACCGCTGGTAACTACAATTAATTATAGGATTTTATTTTGAATAATAATAGAGTTGCCGCTGGTAGAGAACTACCGCTGGCTCTATAATATATCTTTTTATGTATTTTTTTTTAATTTTAATTTTATATAAATTTTTTTAATAATTTTAAATATTTAAAAAAAATAAAAAAAATTATAATATTATTAAAAAATATTTTTTTAATTATGAAATAAAAAAATTATTTTTTTAATTTACTTTGTGATTAAAGAAATATTTTTTAATAATTTTTTTTACTTCATGATTGAAGAAGTATTTTTTAATAATATTATAAATTTATTTTATTTTTTTAAAATATTTAAAATTATTAAAAAAATTTCTATAAAAAATAACTGTAAAAAAAATATATTAAAAAACACATGCTAGAGCCAGCGGTGGCTCTAGCAGTATTCTTTTATTTTATTTTATTTTTGTCTATTCATATATGTATTTTTTAATATTTTAAAAAAATAAAAAAAATTTCTTAATCATTAAATAAGAAAAAAAATTAAAAAAAAAAGCGTGAGTGGTAAAATAGAAAGGAAAGAGTAATATGCAAGTGCATCATGAAATAGAAGTAGCGTCTTGGAGGGAAGCATACAGGAAGATGGCACCAGGTTTTGGCACTTTTTCCCATGAACTTTAGGAATTTTCTTCTGAACATGTTTATGTTTTAGAGCCTGAAAAATGCTACTATCATCGCTCTATTTTATTTCTGTAATTTTTTATTTTTTTATTTAATAATTAAAAATATATTTTAATAATATTATGATTTTTATTTTTTAAAAATTATTTAAAAATATTAATATATATATATAAAATAATAATTTTAAATTTAATTAAAATTGAGAGCGGTGGCTGTAAGCTACCCTTTGGAGCCTTGACTCTTTAGAGTCTTTCTTGCTCACCCTCTTGGAAACTTCATTGGCAGGTTTGAGTCACATCTGCAGTCCTTTTCTTCCTCTTTACAAGTCCTCTAAACTTCCAACGAATCTTTCCTATTGACTAAGGCTTCGTTTGGTTACCAAACTCCTCTCAACTCATCTCAACTCATCATTATAACTTTTTCAAATTTCAACACAAAATATAATAAATAATTCAACTTTTTCAAATCCCAAAATAATAATAATATTAAAAAATAATATTCTAATAATATTTTATCATCTCAACTCAACTCAACTCAACTCACTTCAACATCCAAACACAACCTAAGAGCATCCCCATCCAGATGCCTAAAATTTTTTCTAAATTTTATTTAAAAAGGACACTCCCTATAATTTTATCCTAAATTTTATTCATTTTCATAAAACCTTCTACATCACATTCTCTATCCTTTCTCTATTCTATTAAAATAATATTCTTCTATTCTTTCTTTATTATTTTTTTCTCTCACTTCCATTTCCATTTTTAACTACTAACTATTTTGTCTTATTCTCTTATTTTCAAATATCACATTTTATAAATACTTATACGATTTTTTTGACAAATACAATATTATTTTTCAATTCAATATCGATATTAAAAATAATAATGTTTTTAAATATGTGCATTTTTCGTTTATTGATGATAAATATTTTGCAGAATAGTATAACGGTAACATTTTTAATTCGTTATGATTAGTACACACGCTTTGTCATTTATCAAACGGTAACATTTTTTATCTCTTCTCCAACGGTGACTTTTTTTGTCTTTTCTCTAACGGTAACTTTTTTTGTCTTATATGTAACGGTAACTTTTTTCTCTATAAATACGCATTTTCGGATGCATTCACATTCTCAAAAATCCAAGTCTCATATCTAACTCCCTTTATTAAATGGCTCGTTCTTTCTTTCGCAAATTACTTACATACTTGTCATCTGATGATGAGCTGGATGCTGTTATTAATGCCGAGGCTGATGGAGAGTCATCGAGACATCATGGCAATCGCCAACGTCGTAAGTTTATTCGGCGTGATCATATTCAAGGGCATGAGTGCCTTTTTCGTGACTATTTCTCAGAAAATCCAGTATATCCCTCCAATCTATTTCGAAGGAGATTTCGGATGAGTCGTCCCTTATTTCTCCGTATCCTAAATGAGGTAGAGGCTTACGAGCCGTACTTCGTCCAGAGAAGAGATAATGCCGGAAGACTTGGTTTATCTTCTATGCAAAAGATAACCGCAGCACTTAGAATGCTGGCCTATGGGGTTACTGGAGATTTTATGGATGAATACATACGTATTGGAGAAAGCACCGCAATGGAGAGTCTCAAAAAATTTTGCAAGACAATCGTAATTATTTTTTCAGATGAATATTTGCGGTCTCCAAATGCCAATGATATTGCTCGATTGCTTGTTGTTGGTGAACAACGGGGATTCCCAGGAATGCTAGGAAGCATTGATTGCATGCATTGGAAGTGGAAAAATTGTCCCGCTGCCTGGAAAGGTATGTACTCTGGCCACATCCGTGAACCAACTATTATTTTAGAAGCAGTTGCTTCATATGATCTTTGGATATGGCATGCATTTTTTGGTATGCCCGGTTCACATAACGATATTAATGTGCTAGAGAGATCTTTTATTTTCACGGAACTTGCTCAAGGGCGTGCTCCACCAGTCAATTACACAATCAATGGCAACGACTACACTATGGGGTACTACATTGCCGATGGTATTTATCCTAAGTGGCCAACGTTTGTGAAGACGATTCCATCACCCCAAGGGAATAAGAAGAAAAACTTTGCCACAGCACAAGAATCTGCAAGAAAAGATGTCGAGCGTGCCTTCGGAGTACTTCAACAACGATTTGCAATCGTTCGTGGACCTTCCCGATTATTCAAAGTCAATGACCTAACAAATATAATGAAAACATGTGTTATTCTACATAACATGATCATTGAGGACGAGCGTGATGATAGTCAGGGTCTGAACATGGAGTACGATCAACTTGATGATGATATTCCAGAATTGTCGCGCAATCCAACAAATGAGTTTATGAACTTCATTCAGCGCCATCATGAAATTAGGGATAGCTCGGCACATCATCAACTACAAGCAGATTTAATTGAACATCACTGGCAATTCCATTCCCAACAATAGAAGAGAAGGTTGTGTTGGAGTCTCTATTTTATCATTAGTAGCGACGGTGTATTTCAAGTTTCTAGAATTTTCATTCCAAAAAACATGTTTGGTTTCAAGAAAATGCAGGTTAAGTTATTGTAATATTTTCATTATCTGTAATAGTTTAAGAATTTGTAATGTCGAGTTGTAATCAAGAAATATTGTTCCATGGATGATTTAAATTTGACGATCACGTTTTCTATCTTCTTAATAAAACTTTGCAAACGTACAAATTATATAATACAATAAACGCAGAAAAGTGCCATAAACGAGTGGTTCATAATATACATCACATTTATGTGCTGAATAAATGTTTAGTTACAAAAAAAAAAAGCCTTAATCTGAGGATGCATTGCGTCGCGCCAATATCTCTCTTTGAAGTTGCTGGAAATATACTTGCTGAACTTCATTTAACGTACTCACATCGAGCAACATTATGCGCTCCTCTCTCTCCAACCGGGCGATTTCCAGTTTCTCCGCCTCCAACCTCAGTCTCTCATCCTCTTGTCTACTTTTATTTTCCTCCATTTCTCGTTCATATGCCATCTTCTCCGCCTTGAGTCGGAAAAATTCTTTCTCCTGAGCACGTGACTCCTCTAGGAGAGTATACCTTTTCTTGCTGAGCTCCACAAGCTCTTCTGAGGCTCTGCCTTGGGCCTTACGTTTTCCTTTCTCAGCTTTTCTTCCTATTGGCCTATCCAATTCGATGACATTATTAGTTTCCATATTCTCGCCCTCTGTACCACCCACTGAATCAATGGGTGAATTAGTTGCCACTGCTGATGTACGCGAATATGTAGGGGACATCGTTGACCTTCGCTTTGTCCCGTCCTTTGTGCAACGCTGATTCCATTTCGGCTGGTCTTTCAATAGCTGCCAACAATGCTCGAACTGAAAGGCCGTTTTCTCAAGCGATTGGTACATGACCTTCGCTTTGTCAAACTTCCAATTCAAAATGAAAATCAAATAATTAACCAACCCAAAATGCAGATAAAGGGAACATAATGAATATAAATAATAATAAAGTGGATGCTTATACCTTGTCTTGCTCAGTCATGCCACTTTGATTTAGCCCTTCAACTTGGGCGAGTTTAGCACAAAATTTGTTCGTCGCCTTTTGAATGGCAGACCACCGATGTATTAAGGACCCAACACTTCGCTCATTTGTACTTTCTTTATAATCATTGAAGTATTGACTAACTTTTTCCCAAAGTTGGGCGTGTTTTTGGTCCGTTCCTTGGATGGCATCAATGCTACTATTCAGCCATGCGGAGACAAGTAACTTGTCTTCTTCGGGGGTGAAGTTTGCACCCCTGGCTGATTTTCTTTGAGAGGGGGGAGGATCTACTTGGGGCGGGGGTGGAGAGTCATCCAAAGTCACTGGATGTTGTTCACCTTGACCAACATAAATGTGGTCAAGTTCAGGCTCCTGAGTCAGGAGGCTGGTGAAGAACATATTTCCATGCTCTCCTGAGTCCATCTCTAAAAATTTGTAAACATAAAACATGTGATACACATGTTAGAAAATTAAGAACTAAATTTGCAAGTGATTTTTGTAGCCGGCTCAGGAATCCTATGGCAACGTATGACGACACACTTGGCACCCTCCCTTGCATGGTTGCAACAACCGGTTGCCACTATTTATCGGCCATCCGGGTTACCATGCCATGGAGGTGTGTGCCAAAGTGTTCTATCACCATGTTCGGATTGTCTCATCATCACAGCCGAGGGGTTAAGACAACTCAGATCCAATAAAAAATTTAGTTTGAAAACGTAAAAATAAGAGCATTCCCATCCACTTCCCTAAACACTTGTGTGTTTTAAATGTGGCTCAGAATGAGTTACAAAATTTACATCATGTGTGAGAGAGGAGCCCAACATCAAATGGCTGCAAAACCTTACCCAAACCCCACGTGCCTTTTGTGAAAACTATTACAAACTGCAGTGTGATCATTCGGGTAAGGATTACCCCGCCATCTCAATGGGGCCCATTAACACTTATGAATTATCTTACTAAACCCCATCATCATAGCCTAACAGTAAACATGCAGCCCCCTCCCTCCCTCCCCCACAAGTAATAATTATTCATCAGTACTAAACACTGCAAAGGTCCCAATAGCACAGACAGATTCACAGCCAGGGGTTAGAGAAGGAAATTCCAATACTAAACAGCATGCAAAGTGCATAAGAACATAAAAACAGATTTTATCTTTGTCAAACCAACAGAGTTTAGTCCATGGGAACAATAATTAAAGAGATAACAGTAGCTCAAACCAGCAAACACATGCCACAAACTCATATTAAATAACTGGTATGAGGTAGGATTAAAAATTGAAGAGAGTATAAGTTAACAGAAAATTAGGGAGTATAGGATTAAATAACAGAAAATTAAAGAGAGTATAGGATTAAATAACAGAAAATTGAAGAGAGTGTAGGAACAGAAAATTGAAGAGAGTATAGGATTAAATAACAGAAAATTGAAGAGAGTATAGATTAAATAACATAAAATTGAAGAGAGTATAGGAACAGAAAATTGAAGAGAGTATAGTGTTAAATAACAGAAAATTGAAGAGAGTATAGGATTAAAAATTTGTATGTAAAATTGATGCACAAAGCACAATCAATAATCAGTTAATGTCATTAAAAATGGCTTTGTATGTGTGGTGATCAGAGGAGGACATATATCATTCGGGTGGCTTTGTCTGGACATAAACCATTAAAGTTTACTCATTCACAACATGTTTGTCTCCATTATATGGATTATGGGGGGCAAAAATAGCACAAACCAAAGTATATAGCCATATGTACCTAAACATATATGGTCATTGACAAAATACAAATTATATAACAAGAAATATTCATTATAGTCATGTTGAATGATACAAGAAATGTATCATGTTGAATTATAAATTCCTAAACACATACAAGTAATATTTTTCATAAAAAATCATTTAACAAAAATACTACAGACCAACAAGGGAGCTCAAAGCTGGTAATGACAAAATGACAGTAATAGTGCCATAAAAAATAACACCATTTGGTCTCATTGGACAACATGACATGTTTGATGACAACCAACTGGATTATGGTAAATGATTCAAAGGGAAAAAGAGTCGGGCCATACAAAAATGGGGAGTTTTCATACGCACTCAGCTTCAGGAATTAATGGCCAAATGATGCACAACACTCCACACAAGCTCCACAAAGCAGAGCAATGTCTGAGATTTATCCATTAAGAACAATAAAGTAACTGTGCCGTGAATGATACATAGCAAAAATTGTTCATTCAAACCGCAGAGCACCCAATAAAATGCAGTGTTTGTATATAGCAGCAAGTCGATTGATGAAATAGCACTAAGAAGTCGATAAATCCAGGAACAAAATCAAACCATGGCAGATACATGCATTCTAAATCCAGTGAATATGGGTCACAGATCCATGAATATTCATGCCCTAGAGTAGTAATTGAAATCTAGGGTTCTCGGATTTCAAGTGGCAAAACTGACAAATACAATAGATCATAACAATAAAACTCGAAAATATACCAGATTCATCATGGAAAGAGGCTCAGTTTGTTCAATTTCTGCGAGAGAGGACAGAGTCCATCCATGGAGAGAAGAAGAGGGCGCGAGTTTCACAGAGAAGAGAAAACTTACATTCCTGTGGAGTCGATGAAGAGAAGACACCGTAAATGGTGGCAGACGGGGCGAGAGAGGGCCTCCTTCACGAACGAGGGCGATCGAGGGGAAGAGAGGAACAGGCGGGACCAAGGGCAATAGATTTGGGGTTCGGGCGTTTTGGGGATGTACAGTGGTTCCCCAAATATGGGGAACGACTGTAGATCCCCGAAAAGTAATCCCTAATTTAGGGAATGGGATGGGAGGCGCCAAACTCGGTTTCTCTAAATTTCATCTCTAAATTTTAGAGATAATAGTGTTTTAGGCATCCGGATGGGGATGCTCTAAGGTATATTAATTAATACGAACAAAAACGTTACTATGCTGCCCCAAACGTACTTTTCTGTTTTATCGCTCGCTGAATTAATTAATTTTTTTTATCAAACAATGAAAAAAATAATTTTAAATATATTGATATATATATATATATTATTTTTTAAAAACATTTAAATATATTATAAAATATAAATAAATAAAAAATTATTTTTACAACTAACAGTAATACAGAGATACTACTCGGGCGACAGAGTAGCGGTCAGAGTAACACCGCCCATCAATTCTTCCTGGCTGTAAATAAGTACTGAGAAGCGTCTTTACTCTCAAAGAATTGTGGAAATTAGAATCATGTTGATGTCTATCTCTTTAATTTTTTAGTTAGGAGTTGAGAGTCATTGTTTAAAAATTAGACAGTTCTTTCAAGGATTAATTATAAAAGTAATCCTCTGTTTACAAATTCCTCCCTGAGTTTCAAATTTTTATAATTCACTCCCTAAATATTAGAAGTTTTGCATTAAATTATTTTGTCTACGAGACTAATGGGGACGTTGCCACACGGAAAACAATCAAAATTTGACGGGTTGCATTCAAATTCCCCACCAGCAGTCTTATTAAAAAACAATATAAAATATCAGTATTAAAATCTAAAAAATAATTGGAAAATAATAAAAAAAAATATAAATTTAAGAAGATTATTAGGAGTTGTATGGAAATAATTTTCATCTTATCTCCTTCTTAAATATCACTCAAATACATACGCTTTCAAACTAACTATTACAATTTTTTCTAATTAATCACTGTAATTTTTCTAAACTCTTAAACAAAACTCAAAAATAATTCAAAATTTTAAAATCTTAAAATAAAAATTATATTAAAAAATTATATTATAATAATATTTTAATATTTTAATATTTTTTATTTAATTTTTTCTCTCTACTTTATAAAAAACTCAATAAATATTTAATTCAAACTATAATATTACTATTTACAAATTAATTTATTACAATTCATAAAAGTATCATCTCAATATCGTTCTCGAAACATTTCTTACAAAAACAACATGATATTCTTTTTTAAAAATATTAATTAAAAAATCATAAATAAAAGTGGCCAATCTGGTCACCTGAAATCAGATTGGCTCCCACGGACCGTTCGAGGCCCACGCGGCCACGCCATCCATGCCTCCAGAGTTTTTTTTTTTTAATCTTTTGTTTCATTTAAGTTTTTTAATTTTTGAAGTAATTTTTTTGAATATTTAACTTTACCTTTTAAAAAGGAATATATAGATCTTTTTAATAATTTTCTTAATTTTAGTTTTTTTTTTAGATTTTTGTATTGTCTTTAAATAAAACTGATAATCGGCAACGCTACGGGTAGTCTAGTGAGCGGAAGATGGACGGAAGAGTTGGACTGAAAGAATTTGCATATATAGAGAGTTAGGTTGTGTTTGGATGTTAAAGTGAGTTGAGTTGAGATGATAAAATATTATTAGAATATTATTTTTTAATATTATTATTATTTTGAGATTTGAAAAAGTTGAATTGTTTATTATATTTTATATTGAAATTTAAAAAAAGTTATAATGATGAATTGAGATAAGTTGAGATGAGTTTGATAACCAAACTCTAAATTATAAAAATTTAAAACCAATAGAAATGATTTGCAAATGGACTAAGGGTACGTTTGGGTGTTGAAAAGTGTTGAGAAGTGTTGAGAATGTTTGTGAATAGTTATGAGTAGAGATTGAAGTGAGTTTGTGGGTCCCATTGAAAGTATTTTGAGTTGTTTGGATGTGTGAAGTATGTTGAGTTGTTGACTTTTGAGTAGGTAGTTGAAAAATGTGTGGGTCCCATAAATATTATAGTGATTTGATTTTTAATAATAAATATTATAATAATTTTATTATAGTGATTTTTTAATATTAATAAATATTGTAGTGATTTTATTTTACTTTTATATATAATAATGATAAATATTATAATGATTTTATTTTTAATTTATATATAATAATGATAAATATTATAATGATTTTATTTTTAATTTATATATAATAGTGATAAATATTATAATGATTTTATTTTATATATATAATAGTGATAAATATTATAGTAATGTTATTTTTTATTTATATATTATAGTGATTTTATTTTTAATTTATATATAATAGTGATAAATATTATAGTATTTTATTTTTTATTTATATATAATAGTGATTTTATTTTTATTTATATATTTTAGTGTTTTTATTTTTTATTTATATATAATAGAGATAAATATTATAATGATTTTATTTTTTATTTATATTTAATAGTGATAAATATTATAGTGATTTTATTTTTTATTTATATATTATAGTGATTTTATTTTTTATTTATATATTATAGCGATTTTATTTTTTATTTATATATAATAGTTATAAATATTTTTTATTTATATATTATATTGATTTTATTTTTTATTTATATATTATAGTGATTTTATTTTTTATTTATATATTATAATGATTTTATTTTTTATTTATATTTAATAGTGATAAATATTATAGTGATTTTATTTTTTATTTATATATTATAGTGATTTTATTTTTTATTTATATATTATAGTGATTTTATTTTTTATTTATATATTATAGAGATTTTATTTTTTATTTATATATAATAGTGATAAATATTTTTTTGTTTATATATTATAGTGATTTTTTATTATTTATATATTATAATGATTTTTTTATTTATATTTAATAGTGATAAATATTATAGTGATTTTATTTTTTATTTATATATTATAGTGATTTTATTTTTTATTTATATATTATAATGATTTTATTTTTTTTATTTATATTTAATAGTGATAAATATTATAGTGATTTTATTTTTTATTTATATATTATAGTGATTTTATTTTTTATTTATATATTATAGTGATTTTATTTTTTATTTATATATAATAGTGATAAGTATTATAGAATGTTTGTGAATAGTTATGAGTAGAGATTGAAGTGGGTTTGTGGGTCCCATTGAGAGTATTTTAAGTTGTTTGGCATGTGAAGTATTTTCAAAAGTACGAAAATACTTGAAAAGTGTTGAGAGTAGTTTGGTACCCAAACATACCCTAAAACTCAGGGACCGGTTTTATAATTAACCGTTCTATAAAAATTGCAAGCACGGCGCCATTATTAAATGTCAAAAATTACACAACAGATCCGAAGAGAAGAAAGAGTTATCACCCTCTTTGGAGATTGAGTCCCTTCTTAATTTTATCTCTTAGCTAAAATTATAGAGCTCAAATATCCCTTCTACTATCAATTCAATTTTTTTTATTTATTGGTTAAGAAAATATTTTTTAATGAGTTATTTTTTAATAGAAAATATTACTTTGTCTTCACAATTGTACCGTCCTAGTTGACCACTAGGTTATTTTTTTATTTTATTTTTACTTAGTGATTGAAAAAGTGATTTTAAGTGTATTGGTATATTTTTTTTATTTTTTAAAAATATTTAAAAAAATATGAAAACAAAAAAACAAAAATAAAAAAACAAAGAAGGCTGAGCAATACACCCAACGGTAAATGCTGGACGGTATAGTAGTGTTGCCCTTTTTTATTTTTTCAAAATGATTAAAGTGATTTAAAAAATATATGAAAAAAACACACAAAGTAAAATATATATATATTTTACACATATATGTAGGAACTACCGGGACACCTCTCATTGGCCATAGCAGCTCTTGGGGTGTAAAACTACACTATGCAATTGTCAACATTTTACAAATTACCATCTGGGAAAGGGGGTGATTTTCTTCTCCAGATTGTTATGAACTTTCTTGAACCTTGGAGGTCAGATTGCCTCAAAAATCCTTGCTCTTGAATGAATCTTATGGAATTACTTTCCATTTAATTGTCTCAAATTCTGTTATTGTTCCTTTTTGTATTTCCATCTTTGGGCCAGCTTCATAACGGTTTGTATCAGATACTCTGGTTCTCATGGATGAGGGCACTCGCTTCAAGCAACAACAGGAGAATATGCAACGACAGGTGGAAGAGCACAAGAGGATCCTACTAGAAAAGAAGGAAATGTTTGATCAATTAACTGATATGATGAGAACCATAGTTGCAAATCAAACTTTGGTAGCTAATCAAGGAATTTTTGAGGAAAATGTAGATGTTAATGACCATAGAAGAAATGTGCCCAAGGGGATAAGGTTAGACTTCCCACACTTTGATAGTGATAACCCAGCTGGGTGGGGTGTTCAAGGAAAACCAACACTTTGATCTTCATCGAACCATACCTGCTCATAGGTCGCTCATGGCCTCTTACCACATGGAGGGTGAGACATTAATTTGGTATCAAGATACTTACAAGAGTAGACAGTTTAATAGCTACGAAACATTTACACAAGACATTCAAGTGAGGTTTGGGCCCACATCCTACTATGACCCCATGGAAGCTTTAACTAGGCTAAAAGAAACCACCTTTATAGTTGTGTATAAGACTCAATTTGAGGCCCTCTCAAATCGACTCAGGGGTTTGTCAAACCACCAAGAGCTAAGTTTATTCTTAAGTGGTCTGAAAGGTTGCCCATCAAAATGTTAAATTCTATTAGCCTAACTGCTGCGTATGGCCTAGTTAAAATCCTAGAAGAATATTTGTCTAGCACCAAAAGGGCTCTTAAACCACCAAGTAAAAGGAGTGTAGGGAAATATGGGAGACCACAAAGTTAGAATCAAGGGGGACACCATGGGGAAGGGAGTAGTAGATGGCCGAAACCCAACTCACCAATAAGGAGAATATCCTAAGCACAAATGAATCAAGAAAGGAAGAAGGGGCTCTATTATCATTGTGATGAGAAGTAGAATCCTTCTCATATTTGTAAAAGCGCTAAGATATACTTGTTGCAAGTAGTGGAAGAAGGGGGAAATGAAGTTAGAGAGGATGTTCCTTGTGACACAAAGGAATTAGAGGAAGGAGTTCTAGACACTATACTGGAAACCGAACCCGATATCTCTCTCAATGCCATCACAGGCACTCCTAGCCACACCACTATGAATTGTTGGGAAGATTTGGCAACAAGAGGGTGGTCATTTCGGTGGATTTAGGGAGTACCCATGACTTCCTAGACCTATCAATTGTGAAAAAAACTATAATCCCTATGGAGTGTATCACTAAGCTGTCAGTGAATGTAGCTAATGTGGAAACCGGACAAAGTGAAGGGCACTGCATAGGAGTTATTGTCAAAATTCAAGGTAACCTTTTCACACCTCCCTTCCATGATCTGTCACTTGGTGGTTGTGATACAATATTAGGTGTGCAATGGCTTAAGACTTTGGAGCCAATTCATGTGTTGGACCTTACACATCTATCCATGAAATTTAAGTGAGGGAGAAAAATTGTGCAATTAATTAGGCTGGGCGAGGGGTAAGGAGGGGGTGCTACCTGCACCATACCTTGCACCGTATGGTGCAGGTAGCACCCCTAGAAGAAAGGGTGGGAGATGAGAACCTCAATCATGACCTAACCCAGTTGATGAAAGAGTTACAGGTTGAATTTGAAGAACCTAAAGGGCTTCCACCTGAGAGATCTCATGACCATCAAATCATACTTAAGGAAGGGACCCCCTGCAATTTCTACAAGGCCTTATAGGTGTCCACATTACCAGAAGGTTAAGATAGAAAAAATAGTGGCAAAGTTATCGGGATCTAGAATGATAAGACCCATCACAAGCCCTTTTTCATCCCCAGCCCTCTTAGTTAGAAAAGCTGATGGTAGCTGATGATTTTGTGTTGGCTATAGAGCATTGAACTAGGAGACCATAAAAGATAAACTCCTCATCTCAGTAATTGATGAATTGCTAGATAAACTACAAGGGTCAATGGTATTTTCTAAGCTTAATTTGAGGTTCGAGTACCATCAAATCAGGGTGGTGCCAGAGAACATAGCTAAAATTACTTTCAAGATCAAGGGCCATTACGAGTTTTTGGTGATGTCCTTTGGGCTCACCAATGCCCCCATCTACTTTTCAGGGGCTAATGAACACTATTTTCAAGTCTTTCATGTAACAACCACCATAAATTCAATAGATGAATTTTTTTAGCCTTTAGGAATCTCGTGAAAATCCCAAAAATATGTCACGAATAGACCAATCGTGCAGATTTTAGTCTGTCAGCATAGTCAGTATTACTACTCATTATGATGCAAGAAATGAAATTTTATTTATTTAAGATTCTTAGGAGTGTGAGATTGAGAACAGTCTGTTCCATTAGTCTCAAATGAAATGAATATTTAGGATTTTATAGTACGAAAAAAATATTTTCATTTTCCGGGTAACAGGTGTTCGAAAACGAATTTTGAATCATTCAAGATACTTCGGAGTTAAATTCTAAAAAGGAAATATGCTCTTAGTTTCATATGAATATTTAGGATTTTATGGGGCAAAGTTATTTTCACCATTTTCGGAGCGACCTAGCATAAGTGCCATGTGGCACTCAATCTAGTGTTTTCAAGATCACTATGTGGAATGTCTAAATTAGGTTAGAGAAGTTTTATTTGGACATTTGGTAAGATCTTAGCCACACTTGATGAATAGTATTGAACACTTGGCACCAAGAAGAACCATGAGATGGAAATGTAAAGAAAATCAAGCTTTGTGATCATTCAACCTAACCAAACACTATTCCATCAAACTATTCAATTAGTGCCAAACTAAAGAGGGTTTCAACCTCAGTGAAATCCCAAATACTTGGAATCCAATTAAAACCCCAAAATCTTAGTGAAAACCAAAACCCCAAATGGTTTCCCCAAATCCTAAAAGTTTGCCTCCAAACCCTATATTGAAATCGGTTGTAGCTTATTGTTTATTCACTTCAGCACATCACTTCCACATGCTAATAACTAGGGGTGAGAATCGGGCGGTCCAGACCGAAAAACTGACCGGACCGGCCAATTCGGTCCGGACCAGACCGGACCGGGAGTGGTTCCGGTCCCGTCTATTCCAAAAATCAGAGGACCGAATGAATTCGGTCCAGTCCACGGTATGGCGGTTTTTTGGACCGAACCGGACCGAATTAAATATATATATAATTTCATAATTTATATATATTAAGTATATAATTTTCATTTAACTAATTAACCTAATCCTATCACTAATTCATCATTAAGTAATTATTAACTAATACTAATATTTATAATTTTATACTAATAGTAATATTTATAATTTTATAGTAATACTAAATTATTAATATTTATACTAATACAAATATTATATTAATAGTCTAGACTCTACTTCTAGATTCTAATATGGTATTAAAAAAAAATATATACTAATAGTATATTAGTAAATTAGTAATAGTCTAACATAGAGTAAGAGTCTAAGACAATAATTAATAATTATAGACTTATAAACTTATAGTTATAGTAATATAGTTATAACTTATACTAAATCACTATAACTAATATTAGTATATTACTAACATATAGCTATACTATATTACTAATAGTCCAATACTAATACTATTAATCTATTATATAGTTATAACTTATATTAATTATGATTGATAATAATTAATCACTATAAGTCTATAGTATTAATGTATTATTATATAATATATAGTATTAGTATAGTAATAGACTCTAATATGGTATTAAAAAAAAATATACTAATAGTCTAGTACTAATACTATTAATCTATTATATAGTTATAACTTATATTAATCATGATTGATAATAATTAATCACTATAAGTCTATAGTATTAATGTATTATTATATAATATATAGTATTAGTATAGTAATAGACTCTAATATGGTATTAAAAAAATATATACTAATAGTCCAATAGTAATATTATTAATCTATTATATAGTTATAACTTATATTAATCATGATTGATAATAATTAATCACTATAAGTCTATAGTATTAATGTATTATTAAATATTTATAGTATTAGTATCACTATATCATTAATATATATATATATATATTATATACACACACACTATAAGTCTATATAGTATTAGTATACTAATAGACTCTAATATGGACCTATGGTATTAAAAAAAATTTATACTAATCACTATAAGTCTATAGTATTAAATTATTAATGTATTATTAATATTAATATATAAGTCTATACTCTATAGTATTAAATTATTAATGTATTATGTAATATTAAAATTAATATGTACTGTATAACTCAAGTGCCAAGTGCCACTGCCCACTGCCAAGAAGCCGAAACGGCGCCTTTTAGTATAAAATAGGACCTAAACGGCGCCGTTTAAGTCCAGGAGGGGGTAGGATTTTGAAACTAAGTTGCGTGAAACGGCGTCGTTTCACGCAACTTAGTTTTTCTTTTTTAATAAACCGTCTATTGAAACGCCGCCGTTTGGGTCCAATTTCAATCCAAACGGCGCCGTTTCAACATTAGTTTTCCCCCCCCTCCCCCCCACTTCCCAGTTCCTCAGTTCGCCCCCCCTCTCTCCCGAAAGGCGATTTTGGCTTTGTGCGATTCGGAAAATCCTAGCCGTCGCGACTCGCATCCACCCTCCTCCAGCCCCTCGGTCGCCTCCCTCCGTCGAGATTTTGGTACTCTCTCTCTCTCTCTCTCTCTGGTATTTAATCTTCGCATATGTTGAATGTTGAGTGACTCTTGACTGTGTTGATTTTGGTATTTATCGGTGCCGGACGCCGATTTTGGTTTTGTGAGACGATGACTCTTGACTTTAGTTGTGATTTGTGAAGTTGTTGTGGGCTTGTGTTATGTGTGTCAAAAAATTGATTTTAGGTTTACATACGGGTCAGGGACTCTGAATTTTTTTTTTTGGTTGAAGCAAAACTTTGTTTTGTTGGTCGAAGCACAATGGTAGATAGTAGACTGATAGTATTGTCAAATGTCAATTGTGTGATTTTTGGCTCTCTTGCATTTTAGCCTTTATGATTTCTTGGAATCTTGGAAATATGTAATATATATATAAGTTGGGAATCTGAGATGCATATAATTTGTAGAAAATTTGGAACTCTTGGCACTCTTGCTGTCTTGCATTTTAGGCTTTGTTGGAAATTATTTATGTATGTATATATATATATATATATATATATATATGAGTTGTGAATCTGTAATGCATATAATTTGTAAAAAAATATAACTCATATAGTTGAGAACTTGATAATCTGAGATGCATTAATTTGTAGAACTTGTTGAGTCGTTGACTCATATATATATATATATATACATAAGTTATATATATAATATATATTATATATATAATATAATATATAGTTCAGAATTTGTAGAAGAATTTGAGAAAAATTCTTCTCAAATTTGAGAACAATAACTATAATATATAGTTATATATATAACTATATATAATATATAGTTATATTATATATAACTATAATATATAGTTATATAATACAACTCATATAATATATATAGTTCAGAATTTGAGAAAAATTACTTTGTAGAAGAATAGCACTCATATATTTATATATGTTACATATATATGCTCATATATATTATATAGTTGAGAATCTGAGATGCATGAATTTACAAGGCTTTAACACTATATATTAATGCTTGTTTTCTAATTCTTTTATTCTTTTGTCTTGTTTGTCCCGACTCCATTTTATAGATGGAGTCTTCTACAAGTGATGTGCAAGAGTCAAGACCAAACATGCCTCCACCTCCACCTCCACCCCCACCCCCACCCCCACCTCCACCCACTGTAAGTGATCAATCAGTTGGTGGGTCACAAAGAGGTAGAGTTAGGTCTTTTGTTTGGGATCACTTTACAAAAATTTCAAAAGGTGATCCAACTAAACCTAGGGCTGCGTGTAATTATTGTGGTGCTTCGTATGCATGTGATACGAAGACCAATGGTACGAAAAACATGAAGTATCACATTGAGCACCAATGTAAGAAATGTCCGTTTAAGAAGATGGATAAATCTCAGACGACTCTAGCTTGGAAGGTGGAGGGAGGAAGTGGTAGTGGTAGTGGGGGACTTGTGTCTATTGCATTTAGTGTTGAGGCTTGCGAACAAGCCTTAGCAGAGATGATTATTCTTGATGAGTTGCCCTTTAGGCATGCTGAAGGGGAGGGTTTCAGGAAGTTTATGCTTGTGGTTTGCCCTAAGTGGGTAGGAATTCCATCCCGTATGACGGTTGCCAAGGATTGCTTTAATTTGTTTTTAAAAGAAAAATAAAAGTTGAGAAATGCTCTTTGAGGGCAGCGAGTTTCTCTCACCACGGACACATGGACATCCGTGCAAAACCTAAACTATATGTATCTCACAGCACATTTTATTGATGATGGTTGGAAGTTACATAAGAGAATTCTTTCATTTTGTTTGGTTGATAATCACACGAGTGATACTCTTGGTAAGGGCATAGAGATGTGTTTGCATGATTGGGGGCGACCAAAAATACTTGCACTGACACTTGATAATGCAAGTTCTAATAATGGAACTGTTTCTTATTTGAAAAAAAAAATAAAGTATAGGAAATACACGATCTTGGAACATGAATTCTTGCATGTTTGATGTTGTGTCCACATTTTGAACTTAATTATTCGTGAGGGGTTAAAAGAATATGATGAGTCTATTGTGAAGGTGAGGGGTGTTGTGAAGTATGTTAAATCATCCCCTCAAAGGTGGAGTACATATCAGAAATGTGTGGGGTTGGAAGATATTCAATCTAAAAGTCAAGTTTGCCTAGATATACCGACTAGGTGGAACTCCACCTATCTTATGTTGGAGAGGGCTTCAAAATTTAAAAGAGCTTTTGATCGGTAGGAGGAAGAAGATCCATGCTTCCTTAGTAGTATTAGAGATGATGATGACGACGATGTCGATGATGAAAATGTAGACCATGTGG
This sequence comes from Juglans regia, assembly GCF_001411555.2. Lineage (NCBI taxonomy): Eukaryota > Viridiplantae > Streptophyta > Magnoliopsida > Fagales > Juglandaceae > Juglans > Juglans regia. The sequence goes on along the minus strand of NC_049902.1, from coordinate 17,269,072 downwards.
TGAATACGAGAAAGTCAAAGAAGTTAGGGCCTCCCAATGCATCCGATTGGGCGAAGGTACAGTTGTTTGTGAGATTCCTTGCATTATTTCATGATGCAACTTTAAAATTTTCGGGGGATGAATATGTAACTTGTAATATTTTTTTCCCGGAATTGGTTATTATTAAAGATGCCATTAATATGGAGTGTGAAGAACGAAATCCCGTGGTGGGATTAATGGCCACAAATATAAAGAGAAAGTTTGATAAGTATTGGGAGAACTTGTAAAATCAAAATATGTTGCTTTATGTTGGTGTTCTTCTTGATCCTCGCTACAAGATGCGATATCTTGATTTTGGATTGGGGAAAATCTATGCACATGATCATGCAAAAAAACTTGATTTTAGTTGGAAGGTGAAAAATCCATTTATCCGCATATATGATGCATACATGGAAAATGAAGAAGGGCATTCTCCTCAGTGCACAAGTTCCCAACATGAAGATGTAGCTCTTTCAGCTGACAATGTGGCTAGTAGAAAGGCAAAAATTATGGCTGAATTTAAGCAACAGTTGTAGTCAGAAGATAGTTTGGAAAGTAAGTCAGAGGTTGATAGATATCTAGCTGAAAGATGTGAGGATGAAGATGATAGTTTTGACCTTCTAACTTGGTGGAAGGTGAATTCAGTTAGATATCGCGTACTTTCAAAGGTTGCACGTGATGTTCTTCCAATACCGGTATCTACTGTGGCTTCTGAATCTACATTTAGCACTGCGGGTCGTGTACTTGACCCTTTCCGAAGTAGTTTAAACCCAATGAGTATTGAGGGTCTCATATGTGCACAAAACTGGTTTCGTTCTTCTTCTACTCCAATAAGCCTTAGGACTTTAATGGATGAAGTTCAGGAATTTGAGAAGCAGCTGGATATGGGTATGTAATAAAATTACCTTTGATATATTTTGTGGTTTATTTTGTTTTATCTTTTATGTTATGTAATTTTATTTAACTTGTTTTGTTTTAAATTTTTATGGATAGAACTTGTTGGGGACCCGAGCTTTGCTGATTCTGTGGAGGGGTCAAATTCAATGCCTACTGGCCCTATACCCAATGATGATTAAAGACTAAATAGATGAGAAGATTATAATCTCTAAATTCTATCGAAGTTGTTGATTATGCTAGTTTGGATGTAGCAGCTAGAATTTTGATTCCTACTTGATAATTTTTTTTCTTTTTTTGTTGCAACCCTACTTGTCCTAACTCCTGAGTAACTGAAGTCTGAGTTGAAGATTAGTAAGCTGGATGTAGCAAGTAGCAACTAGAATTTTGGTCCCGTTATATGTCAAGTGTTTAAGTTGTTAATTTTGGATTATAATTTGTAATTTGTAATAACTTCTGTATTATTATTATTATTATTTTTATATAGATTAGTTTTAACTTTTTTTTTTATCATTGTATTTTTCAAAATCAAGTTTTTTAAATAGTTTTAATTAAAAAAATGTACCAAATTTGAAATGGGCTGAAAATAATTGAAATTGGGCAAAAAAAAAAAAAAAAATCACATTTAGATGGGCTGAATGGCCCATTTTAGGCATGTCCAGACCGACTGGACCGATCCTGGACCGGACCAGACCGAAATGGACCGAACCAGACCTATATGTGACTCGGTCCGGTCTAGGGTGGAGAAATTGTAGACCGAATAGGTCCGGTCCGGTCTGGTCTTGGGCCATTTTGTGGACCGGGCCGAGATCAGCCCTACTAATAACCATTAAAATTCATCTTATTACATCTTTATTTATTCTTTTATACCTTGATAATCTTATTGGGCCAATAAAAATTATATTTGGACTTGTTAGAAACACAAACCCAACCAAACCCCATTGAAATCCCAAATGAAGGCCCATTAGGTTATGGCCCACTGAGGCCCAGGAAATTGTACCACCAAGGCAAGGCTTGTTGAGGAAGTTTTTTTCCTACCATGGGTATCCTTTTACTGCCTAAGTTAGTCTCAAATAGTGGTTGATGGGAAGACCAAAAGCCACATCACCACCATCCATCAAATAGTGGTTGATGGGAAGGCAGAGTAGCACATGGTATTACCCATGGTTTTAGCTAACACCCCATCACCCAAAGTGTCTTTCACAAATCTACTATCACCCCTCTAGATGCTTAAGTGTCTTCCTTGTCTATTTTCATTGCATTTGGTCACTTTTCAAGCCTTTTCTTGGAGAGGAAACTAAAGAGACTCTCAGATAGTTTTTCTGGCCTATATTGCTTTACTTTTTTGAAGTTGTCATATGTGTTTGTCATGATGTACCCTTTACATAAGTTGCTCCTCTTCGAGTGTATTTTATGTCAATATGTTTTGTATAAATTTTCATGGTCATTTTATGGTGAAAAGTTTGTTTAAGCATGATGAGTGCATTCTGGGCAATAAGCTACACAATGTGTGATTCTTTTATTTTTTTAATGGTGTTCTTGACAAGATATTAGTCTGATATTTTTATAGATTATAGTTAATATACTAGTATACAAGTTTGATGGAGATTATTTGCATGTCATAAGTTTTTTATAAAAGTTTTGCATAGATCTAAAAAGTTGAAAATTGAGAATATGAAAATAGATTCTGTTCTAAATAAGCTTAGGTCATTTTATTGTGAAACATGCTCCAATGGCTTTGATATTCAAATTTTTTGTTGCTAGGAATTTGATATACATGTTAGAATGTTATTTTGAAGATTTGTGCTGTTGCTTTTAAAAATATGAATTTTTATGTATGCAAATGTTCAGATAGGTATTTGATGTTTACGAGTAGATCTATGTTTTGATGCAAATGTTTCCATGTGATCTTAGGTTTGCTGCTTAGATATATTCTAGGACTTGATTATTAACCATGTGATGTTGTTCATTTCTGATTTATTTCATGATATATTTCGGATCTAATGGTTTGATCAAAACCAAACCACATAGCTTTTGGTTTTGGTGAAAGGGTAAAAACCGAATGTATCAAGTGTGATTTTGTAGCCTTTTGTGATTTTTGATTGATGATTCAAAACTTGATAGCTCTTAAGAAAGTTTATGAATGTATTGAGAGTATGTTAATGAACGTTTGGAGTTCTTGGAGTTATTTTGAAAAGAGATAAAACCTTGATCATCAAAGGTTGTGCTTAAGGGTAAATACTTGAAGTTTTGTATTGAAGTAAATAGTGATTTTTGTGATGAAATTTTTGTTGGTTGTTTTAGTATGTTATTTGAGCAAAGGATATTATTTTCGAAGGTTGCATATTTTAATTTAAGTATGAGAAAGATTTAATAGAATTGCAAAAAAAATTAAGAAATTTGGCCTATAAATGTTTCTACTTAGGACAAAATTTACATGAAAAATATAAATATTGATGAGTTTTGTAGTTAAGATGTCTTGAGTTAGGGGTAAAATGATTATTTTTCACATGTAGAAGGGTAAAATTGTAATTATACTTTACCAATGTGAGGGAGGGCCCATCCCTGAATGACCTAAGCCCAAGAAGACTGAGCTATGGAACCCCAAGCCCAAGGAAGGAAGTTGGATAACCAGGCTAGAGGATTGGTACCAAACGGAGCCAACCTAGGATGGTCTATCGACACCAAGTTCAGAGGTGCGAAGGAGAATGTCCCGGGGCTCGGCAACTTGCCGAGCCCTATCCCAAAGCACTAGACAAGACGCCCAACTGCACGCAGACGGTAGCATGTGCCCGGTCAAGGATTCGATAGACCCAGGGCGCGTCGCGAACAGTGCCTGTGTCAGGAGACCCGGCACGCAATGGCACGCCCCACGTATAAAGGATGGCTCGCCCGCGATTTGACACACTGTCCTGGCAGGGAGGTGGCTGCAGGACAGACCTAGCACGGCTGACATGGCATAATATCCCTTGACAGCGGAACCCAGACCAGGTATAAATAAGGAAGATCCCTTCTACGGGAATCACTCACTCTTTGTCTGATAACCCAACTGTCATTCTGTATTTGACTTAGGCATCGTAGTGACCCCAGGTATCACTAGAGCCTCTTCTTCCTCCTTGTTGCAGGCGATGTGGAACTTGGACATCACGATACTGCTTGGGCTGCAGAACACGACATCAACAGTAGTGTCGTCTGTGGGATTTATTTTTCCATAAAAGTGTGTACTTTGAATGCCGACAGCAACGCGGTCCTAGACTACAAGAAAGGGGGATCACAAGGAAGAAACAATGGAAGCACGACTTGCAAGCATTGAGGAGACCATAAGAAAGCTAATAGAGGAAACGAGGATGCTCCACCAGGAGAACGCAGCCCTCAGGTTCGCCAATGAGGAGCTGGCGGGGGGAGTAGAACCGAGCCGTAACGAGCAAAAGGATTCGTGGAGGGCCTCAACAGACATTGCGTAGGAAAAAGAGAGACGCAAGATGCACCTCAAAATCTGAGAGCTCGGGGAAAATTATGCAAAGATGGAGAAGAAGATAGACACCCCATCAATTGTAGACCAGCTACTTGTCAGCTCCAACCTCCCGTACAGCGCGAGAGTCATGGCTATGCGGCTTCCCTCCAAGTTCAAAGTCCCCCAGATGGAAGTGTACGACGGATCCAAAGACCCACTGGAGCACCTGGAAACAATCAAGGCCCACATGGACTTGCATGGTTTCTAAGGAGAGGTCGCTTGTCGAGCCCTCCCACTAACTCTAAAGGGAGCCGCCCGGACCAGATTTGGGTCGTTATCCTCAGGAACAATAGGAAGCTTCGAGGAGCTTGCTCGCCTCTTAATGACATAGTTCCTGGCCAGTCGTAAGAGGAGACGCCTGGCAGCTTACCTCCTTACTATCAAACAACGGGACAATGAGAAATTGAAGTTGTATCTCTCATGGTTCAATCGGGAGTGCATGATCACAGGCAACCAAGACGAGAAGATCACGTTGGTAGCACTCCTGGGAGGAATTTGGCCACTGAATCCGTTTCTGTCCGAGATAGCACGAAAGACTCCAACCACGCTAAGGGAGTTCAAGGACCAAGCAGATGGGTTCATTAATGCTGAAGACACCCTCATTAATGTTGACGATCCGAGGTAAAGCAGGCCGACATGAAGGCGGCAGGGCAGCAACCCAACCGCAATCGAGGATGGGAGCGTTGGATGAGAAGAAAAATAGAGAAGCACCAACTCGGCCCTAGGGGAGGGGCCACACCCACACGAACTTGGCAGTAGAGGGGAAGCAACACTCGAGCCCCAAAAGAGAATGACCCCGAGAGGTGGAGAACCACCCGTACTGTGAGTATCACATGAATAACCGACACAGCACTCGGGACTGTTATGCCCTGAACAAAATAAAGGAAGAAGAGCAGAAGAATCAGGCGTGCCGGTCAGAGAATCAAACGGACCGACACGAAGGTAGGCGCTCGGGCTTCCGGCAGGGAGAGAGCCTGAGGAGGTAGGGAGCTAGGGAAGAAAGGCAAAGAAGCCCCCCAGTGGAAGACAAACCACTCGAGGAGATCAGCACAATCACTGGAGGATATGCGAGAGGTGGAGCCACTTCATCGACCCGAAAGGCAGACGCCAGGAGGGCATGCTACAAGGAAGTGTTCAGTGTCGAAAGGGGTGCAAGCAGGCCACTACGACGTACTGGAGGCACCACGATAACCTTTGAGGAAGGGGATGAAGAGGCATCCTCCACCCATATGATGATGCGTTGGTGGTAACAATGAAAGTGGCAAACTTCAAAACCCAGAGGATCCTGATCGACAAAGACAGTTCGGCCGACATCCTATTTCAGGAAGCCTTTGTCAAGATGGGCATCAATCCAGATCGACTGCGTCTGGCTCCAATGCCACTCAAGGGCTTCATGGGAGACATTGTTCAACCGATGGGGGGCATTACTCTTTCAGTCTTGCTGGGGAAGGCTCCCAGGATCGTGACCACCATGACCGACTTCTTAGTCGTCAAGGCCCCATCTTCATACAATGTCATATTAGGATGTTCCACCCTGAACAGCTTGAAGGCGGTGACGTCCACTTACCACCTCAAAATGAAGTTTCCCACCAACTTGAGAGTGGGCAAAATCTACGGCGAGTAGGTCCTGGCTCTGGAATGCTACGATTGGGAATTGAGGCACGAGGTCAAAGTCGTAACGTCGATTGAAAGGCCGGAAGAAGCACTCAAGCTTGGTTCACCTCCGCTCCTGATAGAATGGGATGGAGAAGTCCGCGATGAACAAGCATTCCAGCAGGCCGCACCCAACGAGCCTTTGGAGCTTGTGACAGTCGATCAACAGGAACTGGGACGATAGGTTCGGATCAGGACTAAGCTAGACCCGGAGATGAGAACAGCCCTATTATGTCTCCTCATCGAACATCTGTTCACCTGGAGCCAGGAGGACATGCTTGGGATCAACAACTCCATCATCGAGCACTGAATTTGCCTAGACCCAACGGCACATAAAGTTAAGCAGAAACGACATAGTTTCAACGCTGAAAAGTATGGGGCGATAGCCAAAGAGATAGATCGCCCTCTAGCAGCAAGATTCATCTGGGAGGTCCACTACCCAGAAGGGCTATCTAATGTAGTTTTGGTGAAGAAGGCCAATGGGAAGTGGAGGATATGTGTCAAATTCACTGACTTGAATAAAGCATGCTAGAAAGATAGCTTCCCTTACCACGCATCGACCTAATAGTGGATTCGACAGCAGGGCACCTCCTCCTTAGCTTCATGGACGTTTATTCCGGATACAACCAGACTAGGATGAACCTGGACGACAAAGAAAAGACAGCATTTATAACGGACTGAGGGCTCTACTGCTACAAAGCGATGCCGATCGGCCCGAAGAATGCAGGGGCCACCTACCAACGGTTAGTCAACTAAATGTTCAAACAGTAGATTGGGTGAAATATGGATGTGTATGTAGACGATCTGCTAGTGAAAAGCAAAGAGTCCGGGCAACATTTGGCAGATGTACGAGAAGCGTTCTCCAATCTCTAGCAATATCGGATGAATCTCAACCCGTTGAAGTGTGTGTTCGGTGTAGAGACAGGTAAGTTCCTGGGGTTCATGGTCTCTAAGAGAGGGATTGAAGAGGATCCCGAGAAGGTAGAAGCAGTGATGGGAATGCCTTCCCCCATAACCTTCATGAAGTCTAGAGGCTGGCCAGACGAGTGGCAGCCTCGTCTTTCTCTCTTCCTTTTACTATTGAGTGTGATGCTAGTGGGGGAGGGATTGAGACAGTGCTTATGCAAGGTGGGCAAAATATATTCTACATGAGTAAAGCTTTAAAGGGAAAGGCTCTTTCCATCTCTACCTATGAGAATGAGTTGTCTACCTTAGTCACAGCTGTACAAAGGTAGACACCTTATTTATTAGGCCATTCTTTCATTGTAAAACTAACCAATAGGCTCCCAAGTTCTTTTTGGAACAAAAGGTGGGCACAAGTAGCACAACAAAAGTGGGTGACAAAGCTAGTGAGTTATGATTTTTGTCATTGGGTATAAAAAAGGGAAAGAGAATAAATTGGTAGATGCACTTTTGAGAAAGGGGGAGGAAAACAATGAGGACATGGGAGAAGGGTTGCTAACTGTTATAACTCTTTCTACAACATTTTGGTTAGAAGAGTTTAAGGATAGTTATGCTACCTCTCTTGAAATAGTGAACTCATCTCAAGGCTCAAAAACAACCTAGAAGTGCCAAAGGGATACTCCCTCACCCAAAACCTACTCCTAAAAAAGGGTAGAATGGTTACGGTTCCTAGCTCCTCATTCAAGGATAAGGTTCTCCAGTACATCCATGTTAACCCCCCAGCTGGTAACTCAGGCTATCTAAAAACTTACCAAAGGGCTAAAAGAGACTTCTTTTGGGTGGGAATGAAGAAAGAAATTAAATGGCTAATGCAGGAGTGTGATGTGTGCCAAGTCACCAAGGCTGAAACCAATTTCACTGCTGGACTTCTCCAACCTCTCCTCATCCCAAACCAATCATGGGAAGACATCTATGTGGACTTCATAAAGTGTTTGCCAGTGTCCGAAGGGTACAATGTCATTTTGTGGTAGTGTACAGGCTCATTAAATATGGGCACTTTATGCCCTTTTCACACCATTACACTGCATAAAAGGTTGCCCAAGTTTTTTTTTATGGGGTTTTAAGACTCCATGGGCTGCCCAAGACCGTGGTGTCTGACTAAGATCCAATTTCCTAAGTTCCTTTTGGAAGACTGTTTAATTTGCAAGGCTACACTCTCAATTACAACTTAGTTTACCATCTACAGTCAAATGGTCAAATTGAAGTTATAAACAAATATTTGGTGGGGATCCTAAGGTGCTACACAGAGAATAAACCTAGAAGCTAGTCTCAATGGTTGTCTATGGCAGAATGATGGCATAATAGTTTTTTTCATACCTCTACCAAAATTTCCCCTTTTGAGGCCCTATACGGCCAACCCCCACCTAAACTCCTTTCCGATGTGCCTAGAACAACAACTAACATGGTAGTAGATCAAGTACTTTGGACATGTGAACAATTCAAGGGTATTTTAACAGAAAATTTACAAGCAATTTAGAATTGTGAAAACTTACGCAGATGAAAGAAGAACATAGTGATCCTTTGAGATTAGGGACTGGTTTATCTTTGCCTCCAGCCATACTGCCAAAAGTCAGTAGCCATGCGCCACCACATGAAATTAGCCCCATGCTTTTACGGTACGTTTCTGGAGGAGGCAAAGATTGAGTCAGTGGCTTATCGTCTGAGCTTTCCACATAGTTTGAGGATGCATCCCATGTTTCATGTCACAAAGCTTGACGAAGAAGCTCGGTGCTCAAATCCAACCCATCCCCACTCTGCCCCCCGTAAATGCCTTCGAGGAGATTCAACCAGAACTTGAAGCAATCTTGGACCGCTATCTCAAATGCCACAGATAGCATCCCATCAACGAGGTCTTAATCAAGTGGGTGGGGGCTTCATAAGAGGGACAACAGTTGGAAAAATTTGTGGAGGCTTGGAGAACCATACCCACACCTTGTGGGCAAGGTTTTCTAAATGGGAGAGATTGTTATGTGTTCTGAGTTAGACACACGGTGAGATGAGAGAGTGCCGCGTGAAGGAAGGATGGAAGAATAAGAAGAGCTTAACGAGGTCGCTTTTGTTGGAGAAATACTAAAAGGAACGTTCTGTTTTTACCCATAGTCGAGACGCTGCGTTTCACTATGATATTTTAGTAGCCTTATTTTAATATGCTTGTAATTTTATTTTGCCACGTAGACAGTCAATTTTAATTTGTTACAATTGTGCATGGGATAAAGAGAACCAGGGGAAGGGGGTGATTTTCTTGTCCAGAATGTTGTGAACTTTCTTGAACCTTGGAGGTCGGATTGCCTCAAAAATCCTTGTTTTCGAATGAATCTTATGGAATTTTCTCAAATTCTATTATCTTCGTTATCGTTCCTTTCTGTGCTTCCATCTTTGGACCAGCTTCATAACAAATTCATTCGGTTCCTCACTCCCTTGTGTGGAAGATCGAGGTGGGAAGGGGTTTCTCCCTTCACCCCTTATGGAGAAGTCGTAGAGGGCAAAAGAGGACCTCCACTTCCACAAACTTCTGATTTTTTTTTCTTTTCTTAATTACTTTACTTTTTTGTATTGTTATTACTATTATTTTAATTATTATTATTCAATTAAGTATTATATGAAAATTACAATTTTGACCACTTTCAAACTTTGCTTTCTTGATCGGATAAGACAGAGTGAAACTTCCAAATAATCTTTTAATACTTCCCCGGCAAACTATCTGTACATACTCGATCATACTTTATTTTCCTGTATTTCAATGACAGAGAAAGAAACCACCACTTCATCCTGTACATTTTTTTGCTGTTGAATCAAATTCAATTCATCTCAATGCTTCTCAAAATAATTATTGACGGGTCTCACTAGTTTTTAAACTTCTCATAAAAAAATTAAACTCATCTCAAACTACTTCATTCATTTCAACTTAAAAAATTAAATCCATCTCAATAAGATTCACAAAATATTATTATTCACAACTCAACTCAACTCAACTCAACTCAACTCATATAACTCCAATTAAATTGAGAATTCTTTCAAGGTAAAATGCAAATACGTACAAACACCCTTATATTTATGAATTATACTGCATAAAATGCAAATTTCTGATGAGGATGCTACACGATTAATTTGGGCATACTCACAGTTCAAAATAATATAGGTGACATATAACTCTTGGGATCAACGATATACAAGGACACATACACTGAAAACTTGAATATTAATTTACGTGAGGGACGTTGGCTGATACACCTGAGACCATACATTACTAGTATAGACATCAGAATGACCCGAGAGAGCAGGGGCGGACCTACGTGTATCCCCCCAAAATTTTTCAAAAATATGATTTAGTATATGGTTTTTTTAAAGATATCCTAATATAAAGATAATTTACTCTCTAAAATATTTTTAAAAATCTCCTTTAGTACTTACTTATCTAGGTTTCTTTTAGTTTTTTAATAATTTTTTCATAATTACACTTATTTTTTGTCATTAATAAAGTCTAATCACATTTTCATTTCTTTTTTTACATGTCATAAGTGGCAATAAAATAGGTTGGTCTCTTTTTTTTTTTGATCGGTGAAAATAGACAATGATGTAACAATAGGTTGGTCTCTTTTTTAAAGCTATTTGGTAAATTTACAACTTCATTTTTCTTATTTATTTACAGTTTTCCTTTTAATTCTTTCACGAGCAAGCTAGTTTGGATTAGTTTTGTTAATAAGTACATATATATTATATATATAACTACCATCCAGTAAATAATTAAGAGTGAATGCAACAAATCTCATATAACTATTTATATCTATATTATAGAGACTTTACAATATTCAATTTTAGATTTAATAAAAAAGTTTATCTTTGTTTACTTAATTTTTATTATTTGTTTCAAAAAATCTTACATGGCTATTTTTATCTTTCATTTGAGTTCGATGGAGCTCAAGTGAGAGGTTTAGATGGATGGTTTTAATAATTTAGTTTGTCCTTAGATAACAATCTTATATGGTTAATCTTAAATGTCGATGACATATTTTACTATTTTAAATGTTAGTTACTGTTCACTCATACATACGACACATTTTACTAATTGCACTCTAAACACCAAATCCTAATTCCGTAACTGCGAGAGAGAGAATTGTGATTGGAATTGGAGGAAAGAATCACATGAGCTCCCTTACTAGCTTCCCAGATTTTTCCTTTATAAAAAACACATCACCATTTAATGAGGTCAGCAGACGGTGATTTGGTTCGTCCTCTTCAGTGACTGCTGAAGAAAATTATGCAGAAGATTCTGATTCATCTGTATTGCACAGTATTTAGAGCAATGGCAGAGAGAGAGAGCCCAACAGAAGAACAGATAACACGAAATATATCTTAGAATTTATCCATTTGGATGTTGAGATGGTCTCAATCTATCTCATCTCAATATTTAAACACAATCAAACAACACTTTTTAATTTTTAATTTTCAATTTTTTTATTTAATAATTACCTAATAATTATAACTTTTTCAAATTAAAAAAAAAAAACACAATAAACAATTTAACTTTTTCAAGTCCTAAAATAAAAATTATATTAAAAAATTATTTTCAAAGAGTATTTCTTTATAATAATTTTATTCAACTTTTTTTTTTCTCATTCTCAAAATTTTATAAAACATCTTAAATCAAACTATTTCATTACTATTCATAAATTTTTTATCTCATCTCAACATTCAATCAAGGATTTCTGCTGAATAAAGCAGTCACTGTGAAGACAATTCCAGCATGTTTTAGAAACAAACTATAGATGCGCCTGGGTGAGAATTCCTAGCGTCCAGTGCATCATTGTTAATAAACACCCTAAACGTCCTCGGTTCATCAAAACAAAAAGCACTTTAAAACTATACTTTCCATTACTAGATAAGCTTCAGCTAATGCCAATTAAGCTGACGGATTTACTCTTAACATTTTTTGAAAAGACCGACCCAGCAATTGAATACTTCACCTTGCCCTGATGAGGATTGTCAACAAAATGATTAATGAGCAGGCTGATTCAAAAAATTCAAAGAAAAATAAAGTTCTAACTATTCCCATATTTTGACAAAGTAAACTCATAACATACAGAAATATACAGTCAGTCATTCATGCAGAGGCCAGATTTTCTCTTTATTGGATAGCCAGCGGCTGCATAATTCTGGAAGAGAATACATACAAGAATAAAACGAAATAGCCTGCAAACGTGCTTTTGTCCTGTTAGTGTATATATATATATATGTATCTTGGATTATATATACACTAACATGTCCAAATAGACTGACTAGAATGTAATGTCCCGGTTCAGCACGGGTCGGAGAGTTACTTCCTAACACTTAAACTCACATTTTAACAATATAAAAAATATACTCCAAATTCTCAATATCATATAGAAAATTCGATTAAATCTAATTTCCTCAATATAACCAATTTTTCAAAATATCAAGTCATTATAATACAATAAAACTTCTTAATAAAATCGACAATACTCATAAAAAACTTCCTATGCTTGAACCACTACACTTAAAACATCTCACCTAATGCCTCATAATCTTGATTCTCAGCTGAACCATCATAATATCTGAAAAATATTGTGGAGATAAGGGGGTGAGTTATCAACAACTCAGTAAGCAGAGAGCATATACTAGCGTGCAAACATGAGCATTTACAAAGTAGAGCATGCAGAACAAAATATTTTCCAAAGTGGGTGCACTCAGAGACAGAGAAGTTGGTACCAACCCAAACAGAGCAGAGCATAACAGAGCAAAGCAGAGACAGAGTCAGATACGAAACCAGTACACCATGGCAAAGGTTTTCAGATGTTATATCAAAATAATACAGAGTACCAAAACAGAATCAGACAATTTACACACGCTAAACACAAAAGCCAGAACATCTTTCTAAATAAATGCACAACTTTCCATATTCTCAATATCGCTCTTTTTCGCAGATTTCAGAAACCACATGACAGAATTTAGCTCATGTCTACACAATGCATGTCAGAAAATATTTTTCTTTTTTTCGTACAGATTTCATGAGTATGCAAATAAACGACCGAGGTTGGTTTTGTTTTTCCCAAGTTCTCATTTCACCACAAAAATATGCAAAGTTTTCAGAAAATCAATCTCAGTCTCAAATAATTCGTGTAAGGTCTAGCATAGGAACCCCGCTTACCTGACTCCTGTAGTGCATTATCTATGACTTGAATACGATCTCTATCCGACTCGTCACCTATTCATAAAAATAATATAAACTAAAAATTAAAGTCCTACAACACAAAATTGGTCTTAGACAACTCAAGACCCAAACTCTAGGCCATAATTTAGCAAGTTTAATCAAACTCAAACAGCCAAATTACAATCCGGACAGCCCTCACTTCGACCCAAAATATTCTATACCAAACTCAGTATTGTCCAATACAAGCGTCAAGACCAATGCTAATTCAAATTCCAATAACTCACACTTGTTCCAACAGTTCGCAGTCCCAAACAATTACTAACAATTTAACCAACACTACACAAAGCACACTTCTTCCCATTCACAATTCCATAACAGAAAATATAAACTAATACCTCCAAAAATTAAACTGCACTCGACAAAGAAAATTAAATTCCCTTCTAAATATTTTCAAAACACTAAACCAATAATCCAAATATATATCATCACTTCCTAAAATCACCAATATTCACTATGACCAACGTCAAACTCAAAACTCCAATATTTAAACCCGAAACAGCCAACAAATTTCATAGCATAAACCAATCTCACACAAACAACTCCATCATCCAATCCAACCGATCCCCTTACTCCTCGGACTCAGTCCGGCACAACCAATAAATTCACAGTAAATATGAATTAGCGCAGAAATACATTTAAATATCAAAAGTTCTTTGAGAAAAATACTTACAATGCTATAATATAATTTTTGAAAGATCACGGAGGTGCTAGAAGCGGCAACGCAGCAACAAAACAGTGCCAAAAGTACTGTGGCCGTGGGTCTAAAAAATCCACTTTTGAACGGGTGTAAACGAAGACCCAAGATTGATAGGGTAGGGCTTAGGGATGTCGGTGAAGCTAGTAGTGGTGGTAGTTGGCCGTGGGTGGCGGCGCAGAAGGCGGTCGAAGTCTAAAATACCCAAAACGGAAATATTGATGGTGTGGCTTCACCGATGACAGATCGGAGGTGGGGTTGGGTCCATTGAGTTGCTAGGAGGTCGAGGATGATGTGGTGAAGAGATGGTGGCCGGAGGTGGCGCGACGGCGGCGCAGCGGCGCAAGGAATGCCTTGGCTTCGTGTGGTGCGTGGAGGCTAACGGCGGCGTGGCTAGGGCTGGAAACCGGAGAGGGAGGTCGCCGGTGGGTGGGGGTGCTGGGAAGCTGGGCGGTGTCGACCACCGTTGGGGTGAGAAGGAGGATTGGACGGAGAGAGAGAGGGAGGGGGGTTGCGGCGCGCGGGGAAAGACCATGAGAAGAAGAAAGAAAAAAAAAAAAAGAAAGAAAAGAAAAGAAGAAAAGAGAAAGGAAAAAAAAAGAAAAGAGGAAAGAGAAAATGTAGGGAAAGAAATGAGATCCAATCCTCATATCTTCGGTCACAAAAAAATGATTCAACGGAGACGATTTTAAAACAGCAAGTGAAATAAAATAATTCAAACACAGTGATTAAAATGAAAATAAATAATTAAATCCAACAAGAAATTAATTTAATATGAAAAGAAAATTAAATGCATAACAATAATTAATATTAAGGAAACATGTCAAATTTAATTTTCACAAATTAAAAATCATAAAAATAAACTCACTAAAATCTGAAAATTTAAAACAAGATAATCTAATTTTAAATTAATAACAAATAATCATTCAATTAAAAAAAAATACACTAAAAATACGGGGTGTTACAAAGAATATGTTGCATGATCAGGCAGAGGTCTCACTGCTGTAACCTCGATGCTTTCTGGCAGAAGACAATTGCAGAAAGTACCTGAAATACCAACCAAATATGCAATCAGATGAATGAAAAACCAGTCATATGTTGGCCAAAAGATCCCTTTGCGAGGCCAAGAAGTGTAAGAAGCTATGCACCCTTTAAAACCCTTGCATAACCAATTTCCATTTGGGGCGAGAGTGCCATACAGTATAGACTTGTAGAGATTCGACAGTAGCCTGATAATATAGTACTAATTAAATATGACAATAATGTATACTGGTGGTTATTAATAGGTATATTCATAGGGCTAAGGTAGGTAAATATGAAACTATGTTCCCATGCACATCCAACACTAAAATACCAGGTAACATGGATAATAGCAGAAATGCAAGCAGGGATCTGTTACCTAATCGGGCGAGCCGATTTACCCATCTTGGTATGGGCTTTCCAGTTAGCCGAGTACAAACTTCATCCGTGAAGTGGTTGCAGTTTTTGGCAATCATATGATAGGTGTCACCATGATACTTTGCAGAGAGGTGCTCCATGAACAACTGGAATTCTGAATGAGACAAATCGGTGCTTCCCAACAACACTGACAGTCTGAAGATGAAGCCAGGGCAACTTCTTGGTTCCACCTCAAACACCCCCACTAGAAGAATATTCATGTGCTCCAAAGCCATACTCCAAACCATGAACTGTTCATCAAAATTCAGTTACAACTATTATGACTGGCACACCAGAGAATTGAAAATACAAAAGCTTAATGCTTGGACTCAATAACAAAAACAACTAAAACTCTTAAGGACTTCCTTCTCACTTTGTGGCATTTGTATGGTACTCTCTCTCACTCTAATACCCAGGTAACAGTAAATCTGCGGTTTTAAATTCTTGATGTCCTTGTCAAGCCATTCCATCATGGGTAACACGGCTCAAGTTCGACACTGATGCCATTTTTAATGACTCGAAGAAAGTCCAAGCCACATTTGAGTCTAAAATTCAAAAGAACTAGTCAATGTTATGATTCTCTCTCTCTCTCTTTCTCTCTCTCTCTCTCTCACAAACACACACATCCCAAACATCTATTATGTTTATAACATTTAGTAGTTCACCAATACAAGGATGGAGTTTTCTTTCTTATAATTGCTACTTTCTGTTCTTGAAACCTCATGTCCTACATTAATAGAATGAATCTATGCTCTAACGTGTGACTTTTGGTAAGTTGCTCCAATCCGTGAATATAGCAGTTTAAGATGGGTAACGCACTTGAGAAACAAGCAGCATGAATATTATTTGTATCTGTTCTTGAAGTCCTGTGTCCTACATTAATAAAACGAATATATACTTTAATGTATAACTTTCGATAAGTTGCTCCAATCCATGAGTTTATCAGTCAAACATACGGAACACACTTTGAGAAGCAAGCTACATGACTTCCATTAATTCTAGCTATATTCCTTGCAAAGGTGAGAATATATATTTGTTTAGTTTATCAGATATGAATACCTCGTTAATTTTATATATCCTTTGTGGTGAGAATAATGAAAGTTCACATCCTTAAGATCAAATTTTCTAGGATACCTCCAGAAGTCACAATTGATTTAACAATACAAACAATTCTTCTTCTTCTCCGCAAAATAATTGAAACAAGAATATGATATATATGTTTTCCTAGAAATAGATGTCCTATCCCCAATAGCCACTATAGCTATATAGTGCTTGTTCTTTGTGAGGAAAAGAGCCAAAAATGAAGTTGCATCCAAGCATAACCATTTTTGTATTTACTACACTTTTTGTATTTGATTTTTTTTTTTTTTTTTACTTAATGGTTAAGAAAGTAACTATTAGTAAAATTATATATTTTTTAATTTTTTTTAATGATTAAGGATGTTAAAAAAAATACTTAAAAGAAAATGATAAGAAAATAAATACACTATAAGTAGTAAATGGGTAATAAAAGGATAGTAACCTTATCACTACCCAACCACTTAAACTAAGCATCCCAGAGAATGGAACACCACGAATTGCAAGTGCACAGGCTTGATTCAAATGGTTTGTTATTTAGAAAACGGCATTTACCAGAAAAAAGTTCACCTCATATCATCTTACTTGCATTTATTCTTCTAGGTCTGAGGTACCAAACACAAAATTTCTGTAAATAGCTTTCTACTTGTAAATTGTGTATCTAGCACGATATAACCAGAGCCACAGGAGAAAATAAAATGCCTGCTGGAAAAATGACACAAGTGGTATAGTCACTGTTAAATCCTAGAAATAATCTAAAGATTCTATCTACTATGAAAACACAATTTTCTAATTAGAATATATGAATTTCTTTGATTTTGAGCAGCAATTTAGTCATTCAACTCTTTTTTTTTTTTTTTTCATTTTTGATTTTAATCTGATCTCGCAAAAGTTGTGCCTGGCCAATGCAAATATGAAATTTCAAAGTTTCCAAAGTTGTGCAATTATAGGTGTTGAGGATGTGTTTCACTGCTACGCACTCCGATCTCCTACAACCAAAGAGTAAGATGGATTTGGGGGTTGAATGGGCCCCCGCTGCCTAAGTCAATAACGATATGAGTCTTCTTAGAGCCAATTATTTGAGAGTTTCATTAGTGTACTTGAGTTCTTTAAATAGAGGACTTGCCTTTTTAGGATCATTCGGACTAATTGTCTTGCCCACTATTTGAAATTCAAACCCCGGAGCTATATCCTATTGCTCCAAGATAAGCAGGCGGACATTCTTAACTTTAACAAACTAGCCTGAGCGATAATGGGCTAGAGGGGTTTGAGCCTTGAGTGGCGTGATTTGTTAGGCTCCCATGACCCAGGCCAGGGGTGGTACCCCACAAGCCCTTACGGTGATATTAAAGCCCTTACAGGTGAGTGGCTCAGCTCTTGATTCACTTCGGATACTTTTGACTCGGAAGCAATCAAATTTTTCTTGCAAGTCTCCCAACTCTTAAGAGAAGTCTTAGTGGCAACCAAATCCTGCTCTGCCTTAACTTTCTTGCCCTGAGCTATGCTCAGCCGGGTGTTGGTTTCCCGGCGTTCTTCCTCAAAGGCGGCCAGCCGGGTAATGTAGTCAGCTTTTACAGCCCGCAATTCCTCCACCTCTTTTTCCACTTCGCTCAGGCAGGGCGGCCAGATTGTCTTGCTCAGCCTCCCTATCAGCGGCGTTAGACTTGTGTAGCGCAACTTCTTTCAATGAGCTCGCCAACTTAGACTGGAGAGAGGCAATTTGATCTTGAAAGGTGGCTTCAACTCGGGAAAGTTCCCCAGCCAACGTTTCTTTCTCTGCTCGGGTAGAGACAACAGCCCCATGGGCTATGCCAATGAATGAGCGCATGGAGTCGTTTTCCTCCTCGAACTCCATACGGTCTTCCACCAGCACAACAACAGCCTTGTCAACTCCATGCAAAAGCCTAATCAAGACAAGGAGATAACAACCTAATGAAAAGGTAAAATAAAAGAAGAGTGAAACTCACTGGCGAAAGGAGGCTATGTAAGTTAAGGATGGTAGAGCAAAAAGCCTCGTCAAGGCGTGATCTGAAGGCCAGAGAAATGTCATCAGGCCGAGAAGAGGAAGCATCATGGTGAGCACTTGGAATATGAAAAGAGACCCCAGCAACATCCTCTGGGGTAAATGACTCCTGAACAGTGTGAGGCAAGGGATCAATAACCGCCTGAATAGACATCGCGACTATTTGGTTGACTTGGGGAATGGCGACATCATCTCGAAATGGAGACTCACGGGGAGGGCTAGTTTGACCATCACTGGCAGGAAAGGTTGGAGAAGGTTCCCCAAGTGTTAAAGGGCAGGGAAGGGATTCACAGCTTGCTCCCACTGGCGAAAGATAAGTTTGGGAAGATAAAAGGCAACTAAGGAGTGTCCCCACCCGAAGCTGTCAAGGCAATAGGAGATGGCTCACTGGCATCTTCAAGATGAAACGAGTCACCAAACTCATCTTGTAAGGAAGAAATTCCACTCATGGGAGGGGCATTAAGGAAGTTCGGGTTCAGAACAGAGACAAGATCATCCCCTTCCAGAGGAGGGGCCACTTGGGGATTGACTGCACGCCCAGAAGTCTCGACCTCTTTTCCCGAGGGAGCTTCCGACCTCAAGGCTTCCTCAGCCTCCAATATGAAGTCTAGTTCGTCGTCTGCCTAGTCCATGATGTCATTTAATGAACTAGACCGGGATACTGAAGGGTTCCTAGACCCCTCCCCTTCGCTCGCTAGAGGGGGAAAAGGGACACCCTGGGAAGAGCTAGACGTTTCCGACAACTTGGCCACAAGGCAAGCTTTCTTCCTTTTTACCTCCCACCTCCAGAGGTGACCCCCTTTTTAGGTTTCCCACTACGAGGGGGCACCCAGAAATTCGCAACCGAGCACATGGGCCAAGCCAGGTACCATCAGAAATTTGTCAATGTTGGTGTGCATCAAGAGGGAGTTAGACCAAGTTAACCTGATGTTAGCCATCGCCCAAGATTGAACCAGGCAGATGCGAGCTTCTTCCCGGGGAGACAACAAAACCTCAAGGTCACGCTTGTCCGGAACGGGTGACCAAGACACTCAAACAGGGAATTCCCGATGTGAGGCGTCATCCACTGGAAATTCCTATCCCTACCTGAAACAAAGAAAAACTTCTTTTGCCAGTCCTTGGTATGGGAATACTTTTATACTCTAACTGCACCAGTTTGCAACAGGACCTAAAGCTACAAAGGTTCCCATCTAAACGCCTAAGATCAGGAGCCACAAGGGATGATTTTCCTGATCTTACCACAGCATGCCATCAAAATACGCCAAGCATTAGGCACCAATTGGGCCGGCACAAGGCCTAAGGTGTCTAAGATGTCACGAACTGGCCACACAAAGGGCAGACGAAGCCCCATTGAAAACATAGCCAAATAGAGGGCAGCAGAGACTACCATACCTCTAACGTCCACGACTCCATGTCGCTGGCCAGGCAACGACAGCCCCACTGAATAGGGGATATAGAAGTGGTCCCTCGTAGCATCCAGTTCTAGACGGGAGAATGTGGAAACCCAGCGATGGCCCTTGAAGATGGAGCGAGAAGCGTCTCCTTCGACGTTAGGGTTCACCGCAGCGCTGTCGCGATGAATAGAAGGCTCACAGAGTCGCGAAGAACTGTTGCCACAAGAAGGGCTTGCGCCTTTGTCTTTTCTGGTAGCCATGGACACCTCGAAAATAAAGGAAACAATGCAGGAAGATGGAGGAGAAGATTTGAAGACTTGAAGGGTTTTAGACGCAGGGAAAGGAAGGGAACATAAAGCTTGTGCAAGAATGTAGGAAGTGAAAGAAAGAAAAAAGCAAGTGGTAGGGAACAATAAATACTGGCGACAATTGACAAAGGGGATTGGGTATCGACTTTGACAGACTTCCTGAGGGAATATCGAAGCAGAACCCCAAACGTTGCCCCAAGAACGAATCTCACAACATCATGTGTAATGATGTTGACCCAATTCAAAAGGCCCAACACCTCGTGGTCTAAAAAGGCCCATTGCCCATTGCACAATGAGGCTTCACGAGGTAATTGGAGAAGCATCAATTAATTCCACTAAAAGGATTCAACGAAGTCTAGTATGAAAGTCCCATCACACCATGTGTAATGAGACTTCGCATGGTAATTGGAGAGGCGTCAATTAATTCCACTAAAAGGGTTCAACGATATCTAAAGTCCCATCATACCATGTGTAATGAGACTTTGCGGGGTAACTAGAAGAGCTTTAATACCACCATAAGGGCTCGTAGGGTACCACCCCGGGCTTGGGTCATGGGAGTCCAACAAATCACGCCACTCAAGGCTCAAACCCCTCTCACCCATTAAAGCTCAAGCTAGTTTGTTGAAGATAAGAACGTCCACCTGCTTATCTTGGAGCAATTAGGATATTCACTTATTCAAAAGGAGTGTATAACCCGATGGCTCCAGGATTCAAATTTCAAATAGTGTGCAAAGTAGTTAGTCTAGGTGATCCCAAAAAGGCAAGTCCTCTATTTAAAGAACCCAGGTACGCTAATGAAACTCTCTCTAATAATTGACTCTAAGAAGACTCATATCGTTACTAACTTAGACATCAGAGGGGCCCTATTCAACCCCACAAGCCATCTTACTCTTTGGTTGCAAGAGATCAAGAGTGCGTAGTGGTGAAACACGTCCTCAACCATTAGAAATTCCAACCACATCAGGTCATATAGTCAAAAAAATTTACATCTCCCATACATTCTCCTATAGGGTAAAGCTTTTATTTAGCTTATCAATAAGCTAGAATTGTGCCAGCAAAAGCCAAAAAAGTATTGGCAGCGGAATTCTCACCTTCAATCATATAGTGTCCTAATTATCTGGGGCTACAAACTAAAGACATGAAAATGTCCCTTGAAGATCACAAATTTCGAAAAGGAAAGAGTAAAAAAACTAGTGAAATGTACAACGCAATTACCTTCAATGCTCGAATGGAAGATGCCAACGCCGAACAAGCAAAGGTAGTTGAAATTACCCAAGTACTCTTGTACTCTTGTAACGCAACAAAAATATCTACCAGTTCACTCAACAAATTGGTTAGTCGTCAAGCATGCAATTAATTTATTAATTAAGCAATAATATAAAATAAACGAAATGCGTAACACAAAGATTGGTATCGAAGGAAAACCCTTTGAAGAACTCCTCAAAGGTAAAACCCTACGGGGTAGCCAAACCCAGAAAAATCAATCTTATTATTTGAAAATCAATTACAAGAAAATCACAATTACAAAACCTTTGTAACTTGACCATCTTACTGGACGAGACAAATGACCCATTTGTCTTCTACCGCAATAGTAGTCAGAACCTCGAGCGATCTTCAAACTATTGACTTCCCTTTTGGAACTCCAGTGGCTGAACTCGATCATCTCAACTCCGACACGAAGTATGCACGCACTCAATAAGAGAGATAAAACAGTAGAAAATTCTTAAGAGAATTTTCTCACACTCAAGTACCACTTTCTGAGAGAAACAGTATGAAAATTCTCCAATGAATTTTCTCACCAAAATATGCACTGGAAAGTGCTCTAGAAAATATGCAGATATGAATCTCTAATGATCCGAACCAATAGGATCCCTTAAATAAACAATCTGAAAATCAATTCCAATTGCAGTATGATTCTACTAACGGAATAAATCTAATAGGAGTTTAATCTGTAGCAGGACTCTGCTGACGGAATGAGTCTGGTAGGAATTTGATCTGTAGTAGAACTCTACTGACAGTCGCGAAGTCGTCTCCTGACAGAATGCTGACATTTCGTGATAACTTTTCACTACAGTAACAGATTTCAGATCAACCTCTACTCTGGATAAGTGTAGATTCCTTGGGACTCGATTTTTCCACTTGACTTATCTAAACAACCTCTAATACCTCTTAGATAAACTTAATATTGTTATAGATAAATTCATTAAATAATTTACATTCATACAAAATTATCAACTTAATGATAAGATAAACTCTATCATTTTAGTCACATAATCCTATAAAAACTTATCAACTTAATCACTTAGTTCTAGCCAAACTTTTACATCTACACTCTCTCCCTTTGGCAAATTGTGACAAAGTTAACTTGAGGAATGTTTTGCATCTACAATCTCCCCTTTGGTGGATTGATGACAAAATTAATTTGATGAATGTAGCGTGTACTTGAGACAAGAACAACAAGCAGACTAAGATCTTGTGAAGAAAATCTTAATACAGTAATGAGAAGAAATGACATAGAACATTCCTTAAAATTAGTCTCAACAAAATGAAAGGTTATGATGATTTCTAAACCTACTGAAATAATGTTCTAGTTATCATCAATAACCATGTTCAGTATTTAGTTCTCTCACTCAATATTCTGCTGCTCCCCCTCAATCTCTCCTTTTTTTTTTTCAGCGATACACTTACTTCACTTACTCATTCAACTCTCCCTCGACTTGTTCAACTCCCCCTCAACTCGTTCAACTCCCCTCAACAACACATTTAAATCTCTCCCTTTTTGTCACTAATTTGACAAGACTCATAAGATAATAAATACCACTTATATGAATCGAGATGAAGACACTAAGAAAGACATGATGAACAATTTTCATGTGTCTCAACTTTTCATTGTATTAAATGCACCTGATGTATGAACATGAATGCAAGTAAAAACGTGACAAAATGAATGAAGTAGCTTGGTTGAGACATAAAAACAAATACTTGGTGGGCACTGAGATAAAACTGAAATGTATAATCACATAACTCACAAAAAATAGTCCTCAATACATGAATAAACTACTCTCATATGATCAACTATGTCAATGCCCACTCTGCCCAAAGAAAATTGCAGCCTCAACATCATAAATCAACAATCAAAATCCGCACTTCCAGATATTGATGTGCCGAAATCTAGAACTGGAAAGAGATAGTGATTTGAATAAATTCAAAATTTTACCATGAATCCGTGATGGAGAGCCTTTAGTCAAGAAACTCGGACCCAAGTATTTCTCCCAAGCAAATCGAAGGAGATATGGAAGAGATGAGGAGGGCTACGGCTAGCGTATAGAGAGTGTCGTGAGCTGTGTATTAGAAGACATAGAAAAATCAACTTGGGGGCTGGGCGTGTGACTTAAGTCACTTAAGTGACTAAGGACCGTACATGTGCCTTGAGCCTTAGAGTTCCACTGGGACTTATATCAATATATCAGAAACCAAGTCCCAGACTTAAACCAACATCCAAGACTTACCTAACCAAAAATTATATTCTATATTTTTATCACTTTGTTTATTTTACATAAAAATGATAAGTAACAACAAAAAAATAGAAAAAAAATAGAAAAAAAATAATTTTTTTCTTTTATCCATAAACAATGAAGCAACATGCCTAGATGTATTTTAGTTCACGTATAATGTCACTCACAAAATAAATTTAATAGAGTACAGCCTCTTATTTGCAACAATCACTATGGATGTTCACTCATCATAAGATCATTGATGTCAAAGTTCATGTGAGTGTGTGAGTGAGCAAACTTATATAAAATAGTAATTTTTTATCTCTTTTTCTCTTAGATATTTTTGATATTATTCTTCATGAGTTATTTTTTCTTCTCATAAATGCTCTCAAGAGATTGTCACTCACCTCAAAAGTCAAACTTGTAACAACCGGGCCAAAGCACTAAGTCAGCTCTCTAATTTTTTTTTTTTACTCATGAAAAGCCCATTGTTTATTCTTTATTCACTACGTCGGGAGCCAAGAATTTTTTTTTTTTGAATTGGCCAAACAGCCCAAGCCGTAGGATATTGTACTAGAACCCACGACGTGCACGTTCGTATCCTTCAACCACCTGCAACCCTAGGCTAGGTTACCACCCCTTCTCGATGCACCACCAGCCTCTAGTCCTCTTCCAGAAAACGTCCAGCAACAACAGTGAACCGCAGTGCCGCTATACCATCCAGATCGCAAGCCGCTGCCTCATGCAAATTGACACAAATTGTGCATACACTGCATCTCCACGGATTGCAACTCCACTTCGTTGTGCGCCACCTCCACTTGACCATCACTAGAGCTCTAGCTCCTCTGCCGTATACCACTACACCACCACCATATTGCCGTGGACAACCACCTACATAGTGAACCGAAAACTCCCCTGTTTTAGCCCCCAAAATAGAGTAAGAAAATCGCCCCATTCCCTTAGTTTTTCAGCCTCGTTAGACTACGGGGAACCACCCAGCCAACCTCAAACCGCCGTCTAAATACTCTTCGTCCGCCCTGTTCAGCCGTACGTTCATCATCAGCACGCCACCCAGCTGCCAGCATATCCACCGAAGCCACTTAGCTCCGACCGAATCCTTGATGTAGCCTCCTTCCTCGGTGAGCCTCGTCGCTGCCTCTTTCTTTTCAAACTTGAAAACAAGTTTCAGTTTTAGTGGATCCCAATAGTGCCGTTAGCATTTAGTTGGCTTAAATTTCCAATTTTAGTGAGTTTTCGTCGCATGTATTTGTGGTTCTAGTAACTTGTTGCCTTGCATATAGAGGTGTTTTGCTCTTTACGTAAGGTTAGGGAAGATTAGATCTAGGGTATTACAATTTTACCCTTGAGTTACAAGCCAAATCACTAGGTGGTTTTAGTTTATATATTTTTCGGTTGGGTTGACTTTTACGAAGGGTTTCAGTATGATTATAGATAATTCTTATATTAATGTTACGAGAATTTCATCTTATATTATGTTAGTAAAAAATATTTCTTAAAGTGCTTTAAATATGTTATTTCTTTCAAAAGAATAATCTATAATGTTGTATTTTTACTATGACTTAGTTTATTATATGGTTGCTATATAATTTAAAATATTTTAGTATAATTATATTATCTAGTATTAGATTTTATAATTACACTTCAATAGTAAATAAGTTAGACTTTTAAATATTTTTAGTGGAAGTTATTAGATGGACATTGGCGAATTTAGAAATGGATGATATATTTTGGAGTTATGAGGATTTTAAGTTTTGAGGAATTAAAATAGATTATTTTATAAGCTTAGGCTTAAATATCAAAATATGTGATTAATTAGAAATTTACGAGAATTATGTGATTATTTTATAGGTGACGATTAATCATTGTTCGGCATTTTTTAGGAAAATTCAGAAAAACTAAGAAGTCCAGGTAAGCGGGGTTCCTATACTAGACTTTGCATAAAATAAAAATGAACTGAGGTTGATTTATGAAAATGTGCATTATGTGTTTTGAAAAGAAATGTGAAAATAACCTCACTTATTTGTTTGTCATTACTCATTGAACTCTGATGAAAGAGAAAGCATTTTTGTCATGACTGGTATATACATGAGCTTATTTTTGGTATTCTATTTCTTACCTATGCAAAAAAAGCGAATATGAAAATTTGTGCATGATTATTATGTAAATATGCTTTGGATCCATTATGATTTGAAGATGATATGATTTTGTTCAGTACACTATTTAGATAAGACGCAATTTCTGAAAACCTTTAGCATGACTCTCTGATTTTGAATTTGATTATGTTTCCGCTCTATTCAGTTACGGCCCTGCCACTAGTGATAATAGTGGCATACGGCCCAACTACGGATAATAATAATGGATACGGCCCAACCACAGGTTATAATAGTGGATACGGCCCAACCACGGGTTATAATAGTGGATATGGCCCTGCCACGGGTTATAATAGTGGATACGGCCCTGCCACGGGTTATAGAGTGATTTATGTTCTGCTTGGCTATCCGCAGATGCACAACCCTACCACGGGGGTTATACATGGCTTATGTTCTGATATGATGTTCTAATGATGATGATGATGATCATTTATGCTATGCCAAAGGATATTTTTGAATGAAATTGTTTTTGAATTTTCGCTCTGATATTTTGATCATATGTTCTACTTCCGCACTCTGAAAATGAAAATATTTTGTTCTGCTTTCTAATCTCTGTAAATGCTCATGTTTACACACTAGTATATGTTTTCTGCTTACTGAATTGTTGATAACTCACCCCTTAATCTCTAAACATTTTTTCAGATAATCTTGATGGTTCTACTGGAGAGCAAGAGTAGGCAGTATTATAGAGGTTTGCTATTCGCTGAGGAATAAGTACCCGAGGGTACAAGTTTTTATTTGAGAGTCTCAGTTAGTAATTTGGTTATTTTCAGTTATTTTGATTTGATAAGTTAATGATATTTTTGAGTTTTGGAGAGTTATTAATTTATGTTACTGAGAATTTCTTAGTTGTTCCCACGAAGGAGCATAGATATTTGGGTTATTAAATGGATTAACATTTTATGGAGTTTTCTAGATTTTATAGTTGTGTTATTGAAGTTGATATTAAGTATTAAGAGCTAACTCTCCGGACCTCCAGGAACGGGGCGTTACAAAACTTTATGCTAGGGCCTAGATACATGAGTATCTCCTCCAAACACTATTTTGCACAACCCCTTTCATGTCCATTTTTGTTGCTCACCTTTTTCCACAATGATTTGAGCCACGATTCTTTCTATAAAGACTTTAAGGGATAGATCCGTGTATAGTGTTGGTATTTTTCCACAATGATACAACACTGACTTTTTCTATATGAACCAATTATTTGTATTTGGCAAGGGAAGATCTCTTTATTATTATACTAGGTTCAACTAGTATTAGTCAATTCAAAGCATGAACTCTATCTATGGTGAGCATCTCAATATGGAACTTAATTATAAGGTGCATACACATATGTTTCTTAGAGTACTTTGTAAATGAACTTTGTCAAGACTACTCATAGGGTTAGTATGCACAAAGTGAACTGCACAAAGTAGAGAGATGCATAAGTTCAAAAATTTACCATGTTAGAACACAAGTGCTCAAACTTTGACATATCAAGCATGCACTTCCCAAAAAATTAGAAACAAATTAGAAATTTTTTTATATTATTTTTCTTATTTAAAAACTAAAACCAGAAACATAAATTAAAAATATAAAAATAACATGCATGTCCTAGACTAATAAAATGAAATGCAAGGAATGCAAAAATATGCAAGTAGTTCTATCAATTAATGTCACACACACGTTCATCTAAAGATTTTAAGAAAACGCTCATATGAATTTTCCAATAAGCATAGTTTTCCTCATCAAAGTGTGACGGAACATATAATGACGAAGACATGATCTACAGGGACCCGGATCACACTCGGATGAGTGAACCACGCTCTGATGCCAATTAAAATTACCCCAAGTACCCCTATAACGCAGCAAAAATATCTACCAACTCCCTTAACAAATTGGTTAGTCGTCAATCAAGCAATTAATTTATTAATTAAGTAATAATATAAAATAAACGAAGTGTGTAACACCAAGATTGGTATCGAAGGGAAACCTTTTGAAGAACTCCTCAAAGGTTAAACCCTACAGAGCAGCTAAACCCAGAAAAATCAATCTTATTATTTGAAAATCAATTAAAAGTAAATCACAGTTACAAAACTTTTGTGACTTGACTCTCTTACTTGACCAGACAAATGACTCATTTATCTTCTACCGCAATAACAGCCAGAACCTCTAACGATTTTCAAACTATTGACTTCCCTCCTGAAACTCCAGTGGCTGAACTCGATCACCTCAACTCAGACACGGAGTATGCACTCACTCAATAAGAGAGATAAAACATTAGAAAAATTCTCACACTCAAGTACCACTCTCTGAGAGAAACAGTATGAAAATTCTCAAACGAATTTTCTCACCAAAATATACACTGGAAAGTGCTCTAGAAAATATGCAGATCTGAATCTTTAATGATCATAACTAATAGAATCCCTTAAATAAACAATCTGAAAATCAATTCCAATTGTAGTAGCATTCTGTTTACGGAATAAATATGATAGAAGTTTGATCTGCAGTAGGACTCTGCTGATGGAATGAGTTTGGTAGGAATTTAATCTGCAGTAGGACTCTGCTGACAGTCGCGAAGTCGTCTCTTGATGGAGTGCTGACATTTCGTGATAAGTCTTCACTACAGTAACAGATTTCAGATCAATCTCTTCTCCAGATAAGTACAGATTACGTGGGACTCAATTTTCACAGTTGACTTATCTAAACAACCTATAATATCTCTTAGATACTTAATATTGTTATAGATAAAGTCATTAAATAATTTACATTCATCCAAAATTACCAATTTAATGATAGGATAAACTCTATCATTTTAGTCACATAATCCTATCAAAACCTATCAACTTAATCATCTAGTCCTAGCCAAACTTTTACATCTACAGTAGTTATTTACGGGCGTGAGTTCGTAGACATTGAGATACAAGGGAGACAGATTTTTTCTTTACTCTTTCGTTTTGATCGTTTTTCGCGCTTGAGATCGAGCTAGAGCTCAACGGAAACCATCCACACTACTTTGCCAGCCCCTCATGTCCTCAAGTAGAACAAATATTCGAGGACTCACAATCTCGCCATCTTCAACGTACCAATCCTTGAAAACCCATGAAAAAATAAAAGAAAAACACAGTTATTAGAAAAATAGTTACGTTGATTCAAAGAAGTAAGTGGAAGGAGAGAAGGCCTGCTTGGAAATTTTATAGGTATTAGCAATAATCGTTTCGCAGAGCCATTCTCCGCGACTTACCCAGGAAACAAACGGGGTTTAGAGAGAGAGTGAGAGAGAGAGCTTACAAATGGAGAGGAATTGGATGTTGTCTATGGAGGGGAAATGTGGGAGCATTCAAATCGTGAATTTGCGTGGAGGCATTGAATTTGCGTATTAATTCATGAGCTTCGTGGAATTCCTTCTTTATTGTTCTAATTATAAATATTTTTGAAATTTATATATTAATAATGATAAATTTATAGCAGCAAAAAGCCAATCTATTTTTTTTTTAAAAAAAAGGGGAAAAAAACAAAAACTCGTTGTTAAATTTATGCCACCGAGAACATATGAAAATCATTCATAGTGTGGCAATTTGCAAATTCAAGATATGGTCAAGACACATTCTAATTTTTAGTATGTGTGGCTCTCAGACAGAAAACGATTCTCAAGCAATGTACAATAATCTAACACCAAGCTGGCAATGGAAAAGGGAGATCCCTTTGTCCGACCTCATTTGATTTGAACCCTATTGTGAGTCTTTCATATAATAGTCTTCAAGAAGTTTCAATGGATCCCACAACTTTTGCAAAAGTACTCCATTTAAAGCTTTTTAGTTCAAGTTTCTATCATTATTTATTACTACTATTCTCAAATATTTTCATACTATTCATATGGAAACTACCAACATTTTTTAAATAGTAGCAAAATAATTTGAGTTATAATGTCTTATTGGATTTTAGAAAAGAATAGAGAAAAATTTAAATAAAAACTATACTTGTTTTTGTGCTTGGATAATGATCATTAGGTGAAAAAATTAAATATTTGAAACTAAAAAATATTTTGTATTTGAGTAATGTTTAGAAAAGAAATTATGCGAAGTTTTGAGAACTTCATGCTTCATCTTTCTGTCCAAACATCCCCTAGCTAGTTTCTAAAACACGTAATTTATGAGTACAATGAGATTTACCTCTGACCACTTCCTTTTCTCCCATTTCTCTTCATTCTCAACTTATAATAATGTCATTTTATTGATTGAAGCAGATGAATATTTTTAGTATGGAGCTAGTGCATAATTGGAAGAATATGTGTAGGGTTCCATATATACATATCCAACTTCAAATATGCTTTAATTTTCATAGTTTCGATTAATAATAAAAACAATACAGTGTGGCCTACTTGATTGAAAAGTTGAAGAAATCTTGAAGATATTTCATGAAAAGAGAGAGCTTTAGAATGAATTAATTACTTTTTTTAGACAGTGCGCGCACCCCTCAATTGTCATTGTTCTGAATAGGGTCCATATAAGATAAAGTGGGTTCTTTATAGTTCTTTCTCTTACAAGCAGCAAGATCCACGTTAGGTCTTTTGGAGCTTTGGCAGTGTACTGGCCCAAGCAAGGTCTCTAAAATGCTCTGTCATGGTAATAGCTTGAGCAAGAACATAGGTGACTTGCCATGATACTTGCGGTCTTTGGTACCCGACCAAAGTACTAGCCCATACAAGTCTTTAGTGCTAGCTTGAGCATTGTTATTTGTGCCATGTAAGGTCTTTAATTAGTACCTTGCTAGGTACATGCCTGTGCAAAGTCTTTAGTGCCTCACTACGAGTCGCACAAGCTCTTTAGTACCTTGTCAAGGGACCGGTCCAAGCAATCACTTTGGGTGCTGTAAGAAAGGGGCACCCATAGTGGGCACCCCTTCACCTCCTCTTGGGGGTTATGAAGTGGCTTAAGAGCCACTTCATGAGGCTTGATGGCTGGTCCTTAATGGCCAGCCAGGGGGTTACACAAGAGAGGCTATTTAAGTAGTCTCTCCCCCTCTTTAGAGAAGACACTTGAACAAACAAACTCTCTCTCATATGGTTCTCTCTAGTCACGGCATCTAGGCTGTGGAACGTGTGAGTGTTGCTCTAGTATTACCACGTAGCACACTCCACCATCGATGTGAAGATCGTGGATGAACAACAATACTGGAGAATCTGTGGAACAATCACACTAGATCCGAGATATTTCCTGTGTGGTAATATCGCTTCCGCTGTATATTTTGATCTATTATTTCTAACATTGGTATCAGAGCCCACTCGGTTGTTTCCGATTTTTTTTAATGTGCGCTTTATAATTTCATTTTACTGAAATATTAATTCTGCACGATGAGTTTTTTTTTTTGACAAACGAGATGGCTGCCATTACGGTGGTAGCACTGCTGTGGAAGGCATGGAAAGATCTGCCTCGCGCGGAGCCATGCACCATGGTGGTGCTGAAGGCTGATCTGCAGTGGGCAGATTCACGTGTAGTGCCGCACGCAGAGCTATGTGCTCTGTTGCAGGATGCGGCACGGCACGACAGTGGTTAAGGCCGGATCAAATTGATCTGCTACGCACTTCAAATGAGGTGCTGCCCTTTACGCTTACCAAGGTGGTGCAGCAATTGCCGTGCACAGTGCTATGCATGAGAGCACCGTAGCAAATGGCACTGCGCCCGCCCAGGGTGCTGCAGCAAATACTGTCGTGCATCAGGCCAAACGACGGTTTCACCATGGAGAGCACCACAGTTAGTGGCTAGCTCCTCGAAGGAGTGCTGTGTTCTGCTGTGCGCAGAGCCACGCGCACCATGGTGGTGCTGCGAGGCTCTACATTGCACAGAGCACAGCAGCTCCATTTTCCTGAGCTGCGCTGAGCAGCAGACGCAAGGTCGATGAAGTGCTGACTGCCGTGTGCAGATCCAAGCCCAGCTGTGGGAAGAGCCGCTCTCGTGGCCAAGCACAGCACGCTGCCACAAGGGGCAGCGTTGGGTGGCAGCAAGCACCAAGTGCTGTGCGCACCAGGAGTCTCGCGCACAAGGTGCGGCGAGCACAAGGTGCCGCGCGCACCAGTCAGTAGCGGTGGAAGTCAAGAACCCCATGGAGGGCAGAGCCCCGTGCACTGGATGATAGGGTGGCGACGAGCACTACAGCTTCGGGACATCGCCCATGGCACTGCCTGCACAGCGCATCGCACGCAGTTATGTGACGCTGCCATGGTGCAGCGCTGTACACAGCCACTGGATGGGGGTGGCGCTGCCATGGCTTGGAGGACCTTCAGTGTCTCGATTAGATGCCAGCCACACAGCAACCAGCGGCAGTTACAAGTGCAGTTTTATTTTTTCATTAGTTACAAGCATTGTAACCGTCGGCTGAAGGAGGAAGATGAACAGTGATGTTCATGAGTTTGTGATGAAGTTTGGGCTGGTTTTAAAAAGGAGTTGGGCCTATTTTTTTTAAATCAAGTTCTGGGTCCGGCCCATGTTTTTGTTTTAGCAAAACCCATCTGTTTTAAGTAAAGAAAAACAGTTTTGGTTTAAATTATTTATGGGCTGTGGGCTGCAAAACTATTTGTTTTATTTCGGTTGAAAAAGAAAAGCCCAACTAGTTTTTTAAAATGCAGTCTAGGTCATTCAAAATAAATGATTGGGTGGTGTTTTGAATCCAAGACCTCACACGCAAAGACTTAACTCAACTATTTGGGCTAGAGCCTATTATTGGTAAGTTTGCTGATTTTAGTTATTTATTCAGTATTTTATTGTGGCATAAATGTTTTTTTTGAAATATTTTTGCATGTGATTATGGTTATTAAATACATGCTTGCCATATTATTTTTTTTTGTCACATTTGTTTGGCATTTTATTTTACGTTATAAATTGTCAAGATTATTATTTTTTGTGAATAATAATTATTTGGATCAAATGTGATGTGATCATTTTTGTACATGTATTGTGATTACATGTAAATGTATGAGCTTATTTTATCACTTGTATTGTTAGACTATTTTTTAGAACTGTCTTCAATTTTTTTTGGATGTGATAAACTAGAGGATTAAGTAGCCCGAGTTTGATTTGTCCATGCTTATGATTGGCTTAAATTGATTTCTTCGATTTAAGAAGAAATTATTTTTTCATGAGACTAACTCGGTAGATTACTTATCCTAGTGGGAGTATGGTTGAGATTGATTTGGAATTAATCTCCTATACAATATAAATTTACGCGAAAATTAAGTTAGAAATTAATAATTAGACATTGAGGCGCAAGAGATGATTAGGAAGCTTAGCGATTTTTCGATCTTGCGACGTGTATTAATTATTTTTCTTCTAACTTAGATTAACGTGGCAAATTTCATAGATGTGTGTGATGCACATAGTTTAGTAACTTTGAGATAACTAAGAATAAAGCCTAGAGATTATTTATACGACTTAATCGTCGCATTAATCTCCTCCATGAGCAGTAGTTGGAAACAAATAAAAATTATTTTGAGAGTCAGATAGTCTTAGATCATCATTATTGAAAAACCTCTAAAATGTCTAGAATAAAATTGGAAGTGTGCGTGGGACGCATGCACTATAATTTTTATAGAAGTTGATGGGATCAACTATCATATAGAGCTAAATCACTATTTTGCCTTTAAGAATCTTGTGGGTAATAGAAGAAATTGTGCGTTGTTTTTGTAACGTAAAGATTAATTGCTCCTATATTTTGAGGTTGAGTATTATAGTCTTAAAGCAATTTAGATTACTCACAGATAAGAACATACTCTTTAAAACTTGCTAGTATGTCTGGCGAGTAAGGATATTAAAATCTGAGTGTGCAAGCGTGTTGAGGACATTCTTGATTGGCACACTCATTTTTTTAAAGATTTTATCAGTGCACCTTTATGTGGTATTAGCATTAGTAATCTTGCTCAAGTTTTATTTCTCTTAGCGAGAACAGATAGGTTCTTGCAGATATATAAACTTTGGAGCACCCCTTGAGAGTAATACCAAGCACCTTGGAGGTTTGCATGGCAACTGTGGCAAAAGTCTGAATAATTAGGTATGACTTATCTAAACCTAAACTAAAAATTTTGCTCGTGATGGCATTGATGCAAGATAGGTTTTAGGTTAAGATAATTTCTCACAAAGTTTTTTTTTCTTTTTCTCTCCTATAGTGGATTGAAGAAAATGAAAAATATTAAGTATGCAAGAAATAAAGATATATCGCTAGTTAGCAGCTAAAACGTCGCATACTGTATTTGTTGCACA
Source organism: Juglans regia (assembly GCF_001411555.2). NCBI lineage: Eukaryota > Viridiplantae > Streptophyta > Magnoliopsida > Fagales > Juglandaceae > Juglans > Juglans regia. The sequence continues at coordinate 17,234,972 of NC_049902.1, read as the reverse complement.
AAACGATATTTTTATTAGTGCTTTTAATGCGATATTTGTGAAGTCTATACCTAATTTGATTTAAGACTTATTGAAAGTAGTGGTGTTAGTGAGAATTCCTAGATGTTTGGAAGTTGGATGGTCACTCATTGACTCGGTGGTATTATTTCTCAGGTGGGGAAATGATATACTAAAATATGCCATAGAAGCATAGAATGATGGGTGTGAAGCTTGAGAAATTAAAAATTTTCTCGCTAATGAGATCCCTCTCCTTGGTTTAGTAGAGTCAAAGAGAAAAGGCAATATGAATATTTTTCTATGTGAAAGTTCCTAAACATGCACACTAAGGACTTTGATAATAAATATGTTGTTTCATCATATAAATACGATCCAAATTTTTTTTTGAAAATATATATTTTTCAGTTAAAATTTTTTCGAAATCGCAATCGTATGAGTTATATGATGAAAACAATTATCTCGCAATTTATTGACTTGCTGAGAATGGTGTTATAAATGAATTATGGCGCAAAGCAGTTGTTACATCACACTTGGGTTGATGTAATATGGGTTGCAGCCTTAATTCTGATTTGTTGTCCTTAGATCGAGTTCATTCGCTTTTGAGAAAGGCTGAGTGACTATTTTGTGCAAACGTGAATTCTATTAAAAGTCGAGAGGATCTAAACTTGATCATTTTTTTTTGGTTGAGTCAAGAAAATTACACGTATTTTCGGCGAGGGTGGGGAATTGTGGATTTTTGTAACACTTATTTTTGGAAAGAACGTTTTCATCACATTTCATTCCACATTACCTTAACCTTATTTTTTCAAAATTCTATATTTATAAGATCGCCGAAAATAGTGGGAGTAATTCAACAACTAGTGGGAGTATACCTTTGAGTTTGACTTAAGGTGTACCATTAGTGATAGTGACTCCCAAAAGTTATAAACTATAAGGATCCTCATAAATAGCGTGGTAGCTTTATATCAATATTCTTTCGTCGTTTAGAGACTAGAATAGAATATTTATAATATGGCTCTGCTAAAGATATTGAATTCACATAGTAGGAATCCCAACATAGAATCTTAGATTCGCTTCACTTATATGATCCAACCTGGGGTTGTTGATCTAATTGACAAAGGAAAAATGGAGTTAATAGATGTATAGATCCATCTCTTGGCACTAATTAAGTTGCATTTAGATAGCTATTGATCGCATATTTATTGAAACTTTTCTTGAAGGTGTTAAATAGCTGATTCTCATAGGAGAATTATATGGTTGGCCTTTGTGATGTTTAGGCATGAAGTACCTTGAGCGCATGATTGTTGCTAGTACTATTTTGGTACAGAAAGCGAATGAATGCTGCTGGTGTTTTTTACATGTGGCCTCGGAAAACCATCTATTCAAAGATATCCAATGTACCTAGTCGTTTTTTTGTTATTAAACGACTTTTTGAATAAAATGGGATTCTTTAAACACTGTTGACAATATTAGAAAAGTGTCATCATAATAGATATTGCGAACTGGTTATCTTAGATAATTAATTGTCGCTTAATAAGAGTTTTTCCATACTATGAGGTGATGGACATGGATTTGTGAAAAGAAGCTCAGATTTCATGTCTTGTGAGATTGTTTTTTAGGAAAGCAGTTTCTAGGAGCTCTTGTTCAAAATTCATAGACAATTAATGAGATGGAAAATACTAAAGAATCTAGTTTTGCCTATATTGTTTGATGTTTCCATTATGGTTTGCTCATGGGAGTTAGAGGTTAAGTTTTTTGTTAGTGGGTAAATATGGCTTACTTGACTAAGTGAGTTTGTGATGCGATTGTCGTTAATAGTAACGACTAGACTATTATGATTGTCTTTGGGGGCAAAGGCCCTAATCGCTTTACCCTTAATGAAAAATAAATAATGGTTATCTCACATGCTTTTGTTGAGTACAAGAGATTTAAATGAAACATTGAAGTCGCAAATTAAGTTTGCTGAATAACATTTGTGGTCAATTTGTAGATTCTTAAAAATCGCAGTTAGAGTAGCTAGCTAGAACCTACGGCTTATATTGTGAGTTTGACCTAAATGAGATTCGAGATGAGTCATCGCTGACTTCATGATTGTGCAAAGGACTTTTATATTTAAAAATTGAGTCTCTTGGTAGGAGCATGTTTAGGAAAGTTACTACATATTAGAATGCGCATGGAGAGAAATGGTCATTAAACACCACTTGAGAGTTGTGGTTTAATAATTTGTTGTTGACCATGTGATTTCTCTGTACCTCACGGTATTGCTCGTCATGCACATGATACTGATGTGTTCTATGATCATGTGGCGTGATTGGAAGCATTCTTTGGTATGCACACACATTCACCATAAATTTAGGAGTTATGGTGAAAAAGGTATATTGACAGGCTTAGATCGGCTCACTCACACGAGCGATCACCTTTGGCGCTACAAAGAGGTAGCGAGCAAAGATGAGACAATGTGTCACTCAGTACTTGTCTAGAGAGAGATAAGTTGTAAGACACAAAAAGATATGTCGCCTTAGTGGAAGCTAAGATGAGGTCTAATGACCGTGCATGGTTACCCACAATCCATGTAGCCTGTGTTTTAGCCAGATGCGAGAGCCTCTTTGGCGCTTTGGATAGCGACTAGACCAAGATCTGTACGGTGAATTGAGATTAGATATACACTCTTTCTTTGGAAAGAGAACTCCACCGTAACATGTATTTCATACTACATGTGCTTTTGCGACCAACAGTAGAGGTGAGTGAATGGTTTCCTGCTTCCTCACCGTGTGAGTCTTGTAGGTTATAATTGATGACCTTAATTTATTTATGCCCTTAGGAGACCTTTGACTATGTCACGAGGTTGATGTTTTAGTGTCTGCTACTTTGGCATGTTATCTATGGCCTTGAATGATGCGGTCTAAAGAGGCATTGCTGGGAAAGCGACTGGACTGAAACTAAATGACATGAGCGCGAAGGGAAGACTATTTGGTAACACATCGATAATGGTGTATACTCATTGCCGGCAAGTTATGTTGCTTCTTGGGAGTTGCAATATAGCTGTGAGTACATCATGTTTTATGGAGATTGAGCATTGCTCTGAGTCATTTGGACTCGAGAGGGATTAGGGATGCTTAGTCTGATGTGACCAAATGAGTCGGGGCATAACGAGACACTTTTAGGGATGTTGCTATGCTGGTCTTTTCTAGGAGAGATTTGGTATAGTGCTCCCATTTTTTCTTTTACAGCTGTGCTCGATGGTCGCACGGCCTATTTGCCAGTATGAACAAGATTGAGAACATATTGAGAGATGTAGACCTGGGGTCTTGCCCACTATGTGTGAGTGGGAGATGTAAGAAAGGGGCACCCATAGTGGGCACCCCTTCACCTCCTCTTGGGGGTTATGAAGTGGCTTAAGAGCCACTTCATGAGGCTTGATGGCTGGTCCTTAATGGCCAGCCAGGGGGTTACACAAGAGAGGCTATTTAAGTAGTCTCTCCCCCTCTTTAGAGAAGACACTTGAACAAACAAACTCTCTCTCAAATGGTTCTCTCTAGTCACGGCATCTAGGCTGTGGAACGTGTGAGTGTTGCTCTAGTATTACCACGTAGCACACTCCACCATCGATGTGAAGATCGTGGATGAACAACAATACTGGAGAATCTGTGGAATAATCGCACTAGATCCGAGATATTTCCTGTGTGGTAATATCGCTTCCGCTGTATATTTTGATCTATTATTTCTAACAGGTGCCTTGTCGGGGACTAGCTAGCCTGTGAAAGGTGTTTGGTGCATACCATGGTACTTTCGAGAGCGATCTTTGGTGCCTTACTGGAATACTGGCCCAAGGAGTGTCTTTTGTGCCCTTAAGAGTACTAGTTTGTGCAAGGTCTTTGCTCCCCTACCAACGTATTAGCACAAACAACGTCTTAGATGCCCTGTTAGGATACTAGCGTAATCAAGATCTTTGGTGCCCTTTTTGGTATAATAGCCAATGCAATGTCTTTGGAATCATGCCGGGTTACTAGCCAAAGCAAGGTCTTTGGTGTCCTATTAGGTACATGCCCGTGCAAGGTTTTTTGGTGCCTTGCTGGTTTAGGAACCCATGCAAGATCTTTTGCACCTTGCTGGGTAGTAGCCTAAGCAAGGACTTTATATGCCTTGTGGGAGCATGATCACAGCTAGTTCTTTTGGAGTCATCTCCGGATAGTTGTACACCGAGGTCTTTGTGCCATACTGAGGTATTAGCCCATGCAAGGACATTTGTTTCTTGCCATGATACTAGACTATACAACGTGCTTATTGCCTGACTAGGTACTAGCACATGCAAGGTCTTCGGTGCCATCCTCAAATACGCGTTCACACAAGGTCTTTGCACGGACTTGTACGTTTGCGTGGGCTTGTACCCTGCCAGGGCATCATAGATATCTTACATAGGCTAGTGTCCTAACAATAGGGCTGACCAAAAATTTGAAAATCTGACTCTACTTCGACTTTGACAAAATGGAGTCAGAGTCGGATTTTTTTTTTCTCATTTTTCAGTCAAACTTGGAGCCAAATGTGTTGATAGACCGAATCCGAATATTCTAATATGTTATAAAATTAATTAATTATTTATATATTTATCATATATACTAGTATAAACTAATTATTATAAAATAATATATTTATATTATAACAAAAATATACCAATAATAGTTTTGTATATGTAGACATCATAATATTACTACCACGTATAATCAAGTATAGAAATAAGTTAGACACTAGTCTTGAAATAAGTCTAGTATAAGAAGTTAATAACATACAATACTAATTTATTAAAGTATAATAACTTGTAATAGGGGTGTAACTGGTCCGGTTCTATTTTATCCATTTCGGTTTTAGACATTTTCTAGAATCGAACCGGTATACACCACTTTTGAAAATTTAAGAATCGATACCAGACCGATTAACCACCGAAACCGAAACTTTCAGTTTTTTTGGTTTCTGTTTGATACGGTCAGATTCGATTTTTTCTATTTTACAGAAAAATAAAATCATACTCCAACAAAACTTTAGTAAGTGATTAACTCATATCCATTATTTTATAATGTTTGGTTAAAAAGTTATAAAATTAAAATTTATATGTTAATATCAAAATTCTCAAATGTTACATTAAAAATATAAGATTAATTTATGTTATATCATAATCAAATTTTATATTAAAACTTTTAAGATTAACTTTATGTTATATCAAGTTTTATATTAATTTTATGTTATAAGATTAATAGACATTAATAATAAGATTAAAATTTCATGTTATATTAATCATAAATTTAGCATATAATATAAATAGTTATATAAATAATATTTTATATATAATGTAAAAAATATATATACTGGTCCAGTTTGGTTCAATTCGGTTTTCAAAAGATGAAAACCGATACTGGACCACTTTAGAATGAGTTTCAATTCTTAAGAACTAGTTCATGATGTGACACCCCCAGCCCCCGCTTAGGATTGGACGGTGACTGAAGTGTTGGAACAAGTAATTCAAGGGAGATACATAACAAATAAGATGCAATGCACCTATAAATCTAGTAGTAGGCAGTAATTCACAGCAGATAATTCTTTTAACTACATAAGGACAGTGGCAATATGATAATCATGGTACCGAATGTAAATCCCAAAAGTTTAAAACTTTCATAATTGTACTTCCCAAAATAGATAATTGTTTTAAACAACTCTCAAAATAAGGGACCATCAAAATATTGTTTTCACAAAAAGAAACCACAAGTCATGTTTATTTACTACCACTACTACTACTTCCATGGTCCCCTTCTTTCCCCTTTTCTTTTCCATGGATACTTCTTTAATCCGGCTTCTTTCTCTTTTCCAAAAATATACTAATAATAGTTTAGTATATGTAAACATCATAATATTACTACCATGTATGATCAAGTATAGAAATAAGTTAGACACCAGTCTTGAAAGAAGTTGTGATGACCCGAACTTGCCTAAGCATGGCCCATAGATTTTATTCTTAGTTTCCATGGCATTTTGGGAGCTCTAGTTATTTTGGAAAGCCTTAGAGTCCTTGATTTAGCAACTTGAGCCCAAGAGGAGAGTAACCCTAGAATGCCTTGTGAATTTCGGCCCTATTTAGAAACTCAGGCCCAATGGCTTTAGGTCCATGACCCAAATCTTAGTCACTAATGCCATGTGTCATGCATGCACTATGAATCTAGACTTGATGGTGGGATAATGGGGAGAGAGAAGTGTAGGGAAGCACCAAGAGGTGGCTTGCACGCCTACCCTGGAGAAATTGCCACTTGTCAGCATGCTAGAAACCCTCTAGAAGAATCAAGGGACAAAAAGAACCTAGGAAGACTAAGAGATTTTCAGCTAGACCACTTTCCCACATGTCTAGACCCTTTGTCTTGCCCAATTTCGAGTTTCAAGGTAGATATCTTGGGAAGGGAAGCCTAGGGAAGTGAAATGGAGCTTTTCTAGAAGATTTGCATGGGAAACCAAAGGGAGACATATAGGATTTCAAATTTTAGTCAGACTTTGCCAAGTGTCAAGCATGCATTAACCTTCTAGAAGATTAGATGAAGAGACTCTTTTATATCAAAAGACAAATATGCCCTTAGGGTTTTGGCTAACACACTCCCAAGCACCTCCACCACACACCACTTGTTCTTAGTGAAGAGTTCCAAGAAGATTTCGTATAGGGAAGACAAATGTGAGATTTTCTAAAAGATTTACATTGGAATACCAAGAGAATTTCGAATTCCTAAGTCACATGCCCACTCAAGGTTAATTTATGACATTTTGCCATTTGTCATTCATGTAGAAGTAAAGGGAAAGGTTCTAGAAGGGGGTGGAAGAGACAATGCACAAAAATTACCCTTGTACCCCTAGGATTTCAGCCACCACATTGCCACATGTCATGTTTTGAGTTCTTAAGAAGTATAAGGAAGAGGGAAAGTCACCTAGGGAACATCCATAGGAAGAAGAAGCTTCTTGCTTAGGGAAGAGTAAGAGACATGCATGGGAAAAGGAAGAGACACATGGGAAAAGAAAGAGGCGCATGGGGAAAGGGAAAGAAGCATGGGGAACATGCACCCACATCCTACATGCCTTTTGCCTCTTGAAAAGCATACACAAGTCTACAAGGTTCAAGCCTAAGGTTAGGATTTATCAAATTTCAATTTTGCCTTAGAGATTCATTGAATCTGGACCATATGGGGGAGCATACCAAGGAGCCTCTTAGGATTTCGAATTTGGACAAGATGCCATGCCACATGTCACTCATGCAAAGGATCTTTTGGATTTCCCAAGAAGAGACAAAGGAGGGGCTTTGACACATGGCGTCCATTTAAGGATATTTTTACATTTCCTAGGAAAAGCAAGGATGAGGGATATTTCGAATTTCCAAGGAGCTATGCCACTTGGCAAGATTATTCTTTCCAAGAATACTATTGTGTTCCCTATAGCCTAGCCTAAGCACCATTTGTCCCACATGCATTAATAAGCGCCACTTGTCCTACATGCATCCGAGAAGATGCCACTTGTCCCACATGCAGTAAGCGCCACTTGTCCTACATGCATCCGAGAAGATGCTACTTGTCCTTCATGCAATGGGTCACTAACAACCAATGAAGGATTGAGAAGTTTTCTGTATAAGGAGAGAAAGACCACACACCCAAGGGCTTTTTCTTTTTGGCAAATTCGGATTCTTCATGCTCTCACTCTCTCCACACAACTCTCTCTTATTCTCTTGAAGATTCTCTCACTTTCTTGTATTTTCTTTCCAACCAAACAAGAGGACTTCTTGCTCAAGGAGAGATTTCGGCACCACTAAGTATAGACAAGGTAAGAATCGGTTTTCTCTTAGGTTTTGCACACACATGTCACTTTCTCAACCCGAAAATGAGATTCAAATCTCATTGGACTTTGAGAATGATAGAACACCCACACTTTCTTATGTTTTCTTGGAAACGACTTAGGGTTCTTAAGAAACCCTTGAAGTCGAGTAGAGAGAAGAGTTCATCCTCCATGTTTTTCGGCCACCACATGTATCTTTGCTTACCTTAGGGTTTTGTTTTACTTTAAGAGTGAAATGAAGGAGTTTTTACCCAAAAACCCTAGAAGCCGAATGGAATATGGACAAGTGTTGCCCTAGAAATCCACACACACACTCAAGAGTATGAGATAAGGTTTTTAGTTACTTTTTCTAATATAGAATGTTCGGATTTACAGCTTGCTAGTATTTCCTTATGCGGATTTTTGTAAGTATACACTCAACCTACTCTTGGTTAATACTTGTATATGATTGTGTAAATCTTTTCATTGCCATGTTTGCTATTTCTTGATTGATAGTTTGATTATGTTAATATGATCTTATATCAATCTATGGAAGGAATTATATGTTTTGAATTTGTGATGAAAATGCCATTAAATACTCTTGTAAGTTTCAGTTTTCACTTTATTAAGGTTGATAGTTTATGCAACATGAGGTCTTGGCTTGAATGTGTCTTGAATGTTTCGGACCTTAGCCAAATGTTATGATTTCATGCATTGTTTTACTATGCTTTGATCCCTATGTTATTTGCTTGAAGATTGGAATATGTTTAAGTGATGAATTTCATGATTTTTACCCCTATGTGTTTCGGCCTAAGCAAGTTCCCATGGTTTCATGAATGTGTTTGGAAGTTTCATGTATTCCATGTAATCATGCTATGAATTGAATATGTTAGCTTGGTTGTTTCATGCATGGCATTCCATATGTCACATGTCAAGTATAAGTACATACGTCTTAAGTTCCATGTCTCATGCATTTGGGAAAAATGTTTTCAAAGAAATGTGGTTCTTTTTAAAGAAAAGAGTCTAAATGTTTTATCACGATCCCAAGTGCTAGGATGGGGATTGTCCTAGTGGAACTCCTCTGTCCACTCTGGAAAGTTTAAGAATGGAGTGGTAACTCCTAGGTCATCGAAGAATAGTCGATGAGCCTCGAATGGATTTTTCTTAAAGAATGTCGGAGCGAGGAAGCACCTAACGCTAGTGGGTGCATAAGGCATGTAATTTGACAAAGTAAGGTCAAATTAATATGATTCTCTGTTTAACTCGAGATGTAGGGATGGTGGTAGAGTTCCACCTGTGATTCCCGCCTATAGATGGTTGATGGTAGGGATGGTGGTAAGCAGGAATGGTGGTAAAGTCCCGCCTATGATTACTGCCTACCGATCGTTGATGGTATGGTAACTAGCAAGAACACACGGTGCCAGGAGGGGAGCCGTGTTGTGTCCACCCTATGAACAAGAATAAGAGCTCATAAGATAAGGATCACTTGATGAAAATCTCGTGATATGATAAGGATCATTCGATGCAAATCTTGTGATATGTTCTGATAGAGCAAGTTCTGATTAAGAATCAACATGAAAAAAAAAGTCAAAGAAGTTTTCTGGAAATGTTTTAAGTCTCTATTACAAGTCTTTTGAAAATGGTCAAGTGTATGAGTTAATTTCTGGTAAAGTCATATGTCAAGTATATGTCCATGCACGCATTCATGATGGACCTCTTGTATGCTTATGTTAACTATTATATGTTGTGTTTACTTGCTAAGATTTCTCGAAATCTCATTGTTGTAGTTTCCACTACCATTCCCCACCCGGAATGGTAGAAGTTGTGGTAGGACCAGGAGTAGCGAGTAATGGTGATAATCAAGGCTAAGAATATGCTCAACTCGGAAAAAGAATGGATTTCGTCGTGACCTACTTGGAGATAGCTAGGAATAGAAGGATGCTTTAATAATTTCTTTGTTAAGGTCTTTTTAGACAATACTTGTTATGTTAAAGTGTAAACAATGAGCTTGATACTTCATTGTCATGAAGTGTGATTTAAACCTATGAATGAGGAAGTTGGGATATTAGTTTATTCTGGTACAACTTTTAAATGACTTATTCCACTGCGATTTATTGCATACTACTAATATACATAGATGCATTGCATTTTATCTGTCAAGTACGAGAGGTATGTAGCATTGTGTTGCATGTCCCGACATTTCAGTCACCGTCTAATCACAAGCGGGAGCTGGGGGCACCACATAAGTCTAGTATAAGAAGTTAATAACATACAATACTAATTTATTAAAGTATAAGAACATGTAATAGGGGTGTAACTGGTCCGGTTCAATCTTATCCATTCCGATTTTGGACATTTTGTATAACGAAACCAGTATACACCACTTTTGAAAATTTATGAATCAATACCAGACCGATTAACCACCGAAACCGAAACTTTTAATTTTTTCGATTTCTGTTTGATACAATTAGATCCAATTTTTTCGGTTTTATGGAAAAAAATAAAATCATACTCCAACAAAACTTTAGTAAGTAATTAACTCATATCCATTATTTTATAATGTTTGTTTAAAAAGTTATAAAATTAAAATTTATATGTTAATATCAAAATTCTCAAATGTTACATTAAAAATATAAGATTAATTTATGTTATATCATAATCAAATTTTATATTAAAACTTTTAAGATTAAATTTATGTTATATCAAATTTTATATTAATTTTATGTTATAAGATTAATAGATATTAATAATAAGATTAAAAGTTCATGTTATATTAATTAGAACTTTAGCATATAATATAAATAATATTTTATATATATTGTAAAAAATATACATACTTGTCCGCTTCGATTCAATTCGGTTTTCAAAATATGAAAATCGATACTAGACCGCTTTAGAATGAGTTTCTATTCTTACGAACTAGTTCATGTTGTGACACCCCCATCCTCCGCTTGGGATTGGACGGTAACTGAAGTGTCGAGACATATAACTCAAGGGGGATACATGACAAATAAGATGCAATGCACCTATAAATCTAGCAATATGCAGTAATTCACAGTAGATAATTCTTTTAACTACATAAGGACGGTGGCAATATGATAATAATGATACTGAATGTAAAATCTCAAAAGTTTAAAACTTTCATAATTGTACTTCCCAAAATAGATAATTGTTTTAAACAACTTCCAAAATAAGGGACCATCAAAATAGTGTTTTCACAAAAAGAAACCATAAGTCATATCTTGTTACTACCACTACTACTACTTCCATGGTCCCCTTCTTTCCCATTTTCTTTTCCCTGGATACTTCTTTAATCCGGCTTCTTTCTCTTTTACAAAAATCGATCCTCCTCTTTATCTTCAGCCTCTTCGTCTCTTCTATAAGCTATATGGCCTCAGAAATGAGTCGGTCAACATTTTCTATCCTATCCAAAAGAGAGGGCTCCGATGAGCTCTCGTTGGTCTTGGGCACCTCCTCTGTGGTTGGGGGTACCTTGGTCCTTTTGTGTTTCGTCATCTAAACCTGTCATAACTTCTACCATTCCCTGTGTGGCACCCCCAGCCCCCGCTTGGGATTGGACGGTGACTGAAGTGTCAAGACGTGTAACTCAAGGCTACATACCCCTCATACATCACAAACAAGATGCAATGCACCTATAAATCTAGCAATATGTAGTAATACACAACAGATAATTCTTTTAACTACATAAGAACAATGGCAATATACCGAATGTAAAATTTCAAAAGTTTAAAACTTTCACAATTGTACTTCCCAAAATAAATAATTATTTTAAACAACTCCCAAAACAAGAGACCATCAAAATATTATTTTCACAAAAAGAAACCATAAGTCATGTCTTGTTACTACCACTACTACTACTTCCATGGTCCCATTCTTCCTTCTTTTTTCTCCATGGATGCTTCTTTAATTTGGCTTCTTTCCCTTTTTCCAAAAAGTGATCCTTATATCTATTCTTGAACCTCTTCATCTATTTTATAAGTTGTATGGCCTCGGAAATAAGTTGGTCAACATTCTCTATCTTATCCAAAAGAGAGGGCTCCGTTGAACTCTAATTGGTCTTGGGCAGCTCCTCAGTGGTCGGGGGTACCTTTGTCCTCTTGCATTTCGTCATCCTAAAGTGTCACAACTTCTACCATTCCGGTTGGAGAATAGTAATGGAAACTAAGGATGTAAATTTAAACCGGTAAACCAGAAAATCGGTCCGGACAGGACCGAACCGAACCGGCTGGTCCGGTTTTGAACTGGTCTGGTCCGGAACCGGTTCCTATATTATGAAAACCGATTCGAACCGGACCGGTTTCCAATCCGATTTTGGTTCCGTAGTTTTCGGGACCGGACCAGACCGGACCGAACCGAACCGGTTGGAAAATATATATATATATGTATAAATTAATTTTATATATTATACAAAATATTTATATATATAAGTTTTATATATAATTATATATACATATGAAATAATTTCATATTAGAATTTATAAATTATAACATAAAATATTAATTTTAAATATGAATATTTGTAATTTGTTTGATCATATGTTATTAATATAATTATATATAACATAATGTTATTATAATTTATAAAATAAAAGTTTAATCTAAAGATGAAAATTTAATTGATCATATGTTTTAAACATAATATATATATTAAATTATTAATAACATTTTATAATAAAAATTAACACTTTATTATATTTTTTTTACATTTTAAAAAAACTGAAAAATCGGACCGGACTGGACTGGAAACCAGAGGTATCGGTTTATGAGGGTAATCGGAGCATAATCGGTTTTGAAAAATACAAAACCGATACATACCAGTTCGGTCCTAGATTTTGTCCAAAATCGGACCGGACTGAACCGGTTACACCCCTAGTGGAAGCTACCACAGTGAGATTTCGAGATATCACAGGCATATACAAGTAAACCACAACTAAATGCAAACCATAAATGAATGCATGGACATGAATTTTGATGTAGAAACTTTGACATATGCAACATAGACTTTTCATAAAAACATATTTTCATCTTTAGACTTCTTATCATATCTTCATATCATTTGAGCTCAGGTACTTGTTCTTGTCATAACATATCATGTCATTCTTATCATCTCATAACGTATCATGCCATCCTTATCATTTCATAACATATCATGTCATTCTTATCATTTCTTCACATATCATATTGTGATCATATCACATCATAACATATCATGGCATGTCATGCCGTATCATATCATAGAGCTCAAATGTCTTGTTCATTTCATGATTCACATGGATGGATACCTCACGGCTCCCCTAAGCACTGTGTGTTTCCCGCTAGTTACTAAATCAACCAACGATCCACTTGATCGAAGTGACTACATCATAATATCAACTTATTCTTTTATGGCAGTTCGCTTACTTTGCCTTCACAGTACGACACTCACTAGCTTTAGGTGGCTCCAGTATCCTTTCCTCAAAGAACCATTCGAGACCCGTCGACTATACTTCGTTGACCTAGGGGGCTCCACTTGACTTTAAACACTTAAGAGTTGACAGAGAGTTCGACTAGGGCATTTTCCCGTCCTAACATTTGGGGTCGTGATAACATGTATTTTAACTCTTTTATTTTTCAAAAACATAGACTTCTATGCATGAGACATGAACAATGATGTTCCACTTTACCATACTCATGCAACATGTACAACCCAAAACATATATGATCCAATTCTCAATGTGCATCTTACAATATAACTTGAAAACATTAGAACATGCAATCATATGATGAATACATGTAAACATAGTTGAGTCACACTTATCCAAACCCAAAACAGAATCGGATTCCCTTGATATGGCCTTGGCCGAATCATACAAGTTCTCCAAACATGGATTTTCATCATCACAACACATATTCTCATACTTTTACACATTCATATATCGAAACAAGCACGCATAGCATATATACATGTCAAAACCGAAACCCTAATCATGGCATATTCGAAAGGAAAATTCTGCTTGTAAGCAGTCCTGCGCACCCATACGCGCACCCATCCAATGTGGCAAGTCAGAAAGTCAGCCTTTAATGAAACGGTGCTGATTTGGAGTTGTAGTGGTCCCGATTGACATTTTGGCAGGAATGTTAGTTGGGTCCATGTTAGAAAAGCATATTCTTCTACTAATGATACTTCAAAGTTGCAAAACTATGTGGACTTAATGCAATGGAATGAAGAAGGAAAGGAGCCCCACGAGACCTACAAAGAATATGTTTCAAGTATGTGGTCGAGAAGGAAGCAGCCTTTCAGATTTTCCATTGTTCTTTGGTTTCGCCGATCGACCCAAAACAAGACAAAAATTTAAGCTACGATTATTTTGTAAGGAGATGATTGACCTTGAATGAGATTTAGGGATTTCTAGACAATCACCAATCCAAGCCATCCCACCATCAATCTGCAGCAGATGGAGAAGATGAAGATGTAGATTTTGTGAACTTGCATGTAGATAGAGTTTCTCAAGGACAAGAAGATGAAGCTTGCAACGTTTTGCCTCTTCTCTCTTCTCTTCATGTTTTCTTCTTTCTTTCCTTTTTCTTTATATAACATTAACATATGACAATATCGCCCACGTCATCATCGGTATGCATATCGGTCTGCAAATTCGCTTGTACTTAGGAGAATCGTATTTGAAATACACTTCAACAAACCATCAAGAAAACATAGCATCTCATCCTTTTATCAAAATCGAGCATACATTTAACAATATAACAAGATTCAAGCAATGATAAATAATCAAGAGTTCACAAAATATATACAACTGCTATCAAAAGTAAGTTCGAAGTTTCCTTACAAAAATCCAAGTATAAAATAGCAAAATCTGAAAAAGTGCATGCAAGACATAATAAAAGATGACTAGAGAAAGCCTAGTCTCAAAATAAGAGTGAATGTGTCTCTAAGGTTTTCGAAAATGCTTTCCCACGAAAAAAATCCTAGAATCCAAAACCCTTAAAGACAAGAAACCCTAGCCTTTCTTCTAAGTGGTAGTCGTGGCCTTCAATCCCTCTCTACACTTCGTGTTCAAGAGTTTGAAGAAAAACCTTAGTTTCTAAAGTGAAAGTGTATGTACATGTGGGAAAACCCTATAACCGAAACTTGCTGGTGTTGTTTTCCCTCTTGGCCGTGTGTGTATGTGCAAGAAATGGTGGAATTGATCTTACCTCCTTGTGTTTGTCCTTTAGCCGAATGATTGAAGAAATATTCCTGGTGATTTTCAAAATGGTGAAGAAAATGGTGGCGTTTGGTTGGTGAGAAAATGTAACTCAAGGCTACATACCCCTCGTACATGAAAAATAAGATGCAATGCACCTATAAATCTAGCAGTATGTAGTAATTCGCAGTGGATAATTCTTTTAACTACATAAGGACGGTGGCAATATGATAATCATGGTACCGAATGTAAAATCTCAAGAGTTTAGAACCTTCATAATTGTACTTCCCAAAATAGATAATTATTTTAAACAACTCCCAAAACAAGGGACCATCAAAATATTTTTTTCACAAAAACCCATAATTCCTGTCTTTTCATCAAAACATCTTAGGTTCCCGCACTCTTCATTACTACGGCTCCATCAGGAGTCAAGCACCAAAGGATCCCTTGTGACTTCTGACGCTCAGTTACCAGAAGTCCTATGTAACACCTGCTGGAATTTTAGCGAGTAATTTTTGGGAATAGGTTACGGACTCAAAATTTGTATTGATGGATTACAGACCTTTTATTTATTTTGTTTTTGGGGCTTGATGTTTAGGATAAAATCTTTAATGGACCAAGTGAGTTTTATTTGTTTTTGACTAGGAACATTTGCGGGATTAATTGAGCTATTTTAGCAGCTGTTTCGTGGACTGCTTTAATAGACCCATTTTTTTTTAACCCACACCCGGTTGCTCTAGTCAGATCCAGCATCCAAAAATTCTTCAAGTTCCCCCACAACGCACGTCTCCACCCCATGCACATGCACAGTTTCCCTCCTTTTTGTTCTCGTCTAGGGTTTTTTTTTTTTTGAATCAACTCCATAAATACTGTTTTTTCTCTCCAACAAAAGAAGTTGCCCCAGCCTAACTTGTTTTACTGTGAATCACCTCGTTCACGTAACTGCCTTAGCCCCACCGCCCAGCCCGTTGGCAAACCGTGAACCCCACGTAGCCCCGCTGATGCCCCTGCATTGCCACCCCCATAGTGTCATCCCTGCACCACCACCGTTGCACCCCTTCTCAGCCACCATGGAACAACTCCCACTACCCAGCCACCCTGCCTCCTCCATGGTCAAACAAACACCAAAGATACCTCTTTAGTCCCCGAAAACAGAGCAGTTTTCTTTTATGCTTATCGCCGTTCGACGCAGCCCAGCAGAGCGACACTGCCGTCAACTCCTATCCAGATCATTGTCGCGTGTATCCTTCTTCTCATGATTGGTCGTCACAAGCACCCTCAGCCAGCTTCCACCGCATCTCTCTGCTCCGTGCCCAACCTTATCTTCGACTGAGTGCTCAGCCACACGGATACTTTGGTTCTGGTTTTTTACTAAGGTGGGACAGCCACCATCCTCACTGGAAACCACCTAGATGGGCCACAGAAACCTTCATCTGTGCCACCCTCAGTCCGTCACTTTTCACAGTGAGTTTCATCTCTCTCCCACACATTTTGCTCCCTCACTTCATATTTCTCTCTCGCTCATTAGTGGGTCTCTCTATTATCACTCTATCTCTCTATACTCAGCCGCCTAGCCGCCATCATAGCCGCCGTCCACCTCTTAGCTCATCGCACAGCTCCTTGCCGCACAGTGAGCATGCTTCTACTGCATGGTTTAATAAGGAAACTAATAGCATTTTAAGTTTTGTTGTGTCGTGTCGTGCCCATTGCCTTCCCATGATAGCCCATGCAATTTAAGTCACTTTACTAAAACACCCTATCTTAGATGAGTGCTATATTAGGCTAGTTTCGTTGTACGTACGAGGACTTTAGTTTTTAGATTTATATTTACAAAATAAACAAAGATTTTGAAGTAGATTATTAAAGTATGAATTTCGTATGGGAATAGTAAGTACAAAATTTTATTTTATTTTTTTAAAAAAATCCCCTTTAAACAGATACCAATTAAGCCTTTTTTTTTATTTAAATGATATTTTGCTTGATCCACTTTAATAGATTTTGATATAATTATATTATCCAATTTTATATTGTATAGTAAATAAGTTATTTAACGTTTTAGTCGGAGTTATTAAGTGGAAAATGTTGAATTTAGAAAGTGATAGTATTTTAGAGTTAAGAAAAATTTTAGGTTTTGAGGAACTAAAATAGGTTATTTTAGAAGCTTAGACTTAAATGGTTTAAATTTGTGATTAATTGGAAATTTACGGGAATTAACTGATTATTTTATAGGTGACGATTGACTTTGTTCAATACCGTTGTGGAGAAATTCTGAAAGGTTAAGAAGTTTAGATAAGCGGGGTTCCTATGCTAGACTTTGCATAAGATAAAATGAAACGAGTTTGCTTTTGAAAATATGCATGTTTGTTTTGAAAAGAAATCAGAAAACAACCTCATATATGTGTTCTGCATATGCATGAAAGCTGTACAAAAGAAAGTAGTTTATGTCATGACTAGTGTAGACATGAGCTAATTTGTGCATTATGTTTCTGATTATGCAAAAAAAGCAAATATGAAAATCTAAAAGTTTTTGTTGTGAATAAATGAAGATGTTTTGATTCTGTTTATTTCGAACATGTGAAATTATCTGAAGCCATTCAGTATTTGGTTTTGATATGATGTGGCATATGAAAACCTTGGCATGAGATTCTGATTCTGTATTCTGATTAAAGTCTGATTCTGATGGTTCTGTTATGTTCCGATAAGGCCCAACCATTGGAGATAATAATGGATACGACCCAACCACGGGTAATAATAGTGGCATACGGCCCAACCACAAATAATAATAATGGATATGGCCCAACCATGGGTTATAATAATGGATACGACCCTTCCACGAGTTATAATGGTGGTTTATAATCCTAACATGAGGGTTAAATATGGTATATGGCCCAACCACGGGTTATAATAGTGGATACGACCCTTCCACGGGTTATAATGGTGGTTTATTAAATATGGTATATGGCCCAACCACGGGTTATAATAGTGGATACGACCCTTCCACGGGTTATAATGGTGGTTTATAACCCTACCACGAGGGTTAAACATGGTATCTCTCCCATTGTGATGCTCTGACTAATGAAGATGAGGTCTCGGATTTTGATATGCCAAATGATTTTTGAATAAGAATGTTTTTCTAAAAATTTAGCTCTAATATTTTTGTAACATGTTTTGATATTTACATTCTGAAAGTAAATGTTTCTATCTCTACATTCTGAAGGTAAACATTTTGTTTTGCATTATGAATTCTGAAAGTGCTCATGTTTACATACTAGTATATGTTCTCTGCTTACTGAGTTGTTGATAACTCACCCCTTATCTCCAAATATTTTTCAAATAATTTTGATGGTTCAGCTGGAGGATAAGAGTATAAAGTTTTAACAAGGTGCGATGATCGTAGTGAAATAAGTGCCTGAGGGTACAAGTTTATTGGAGAGTCTTTTTTTTTTTAGTAGGTTTATGATTTTATGTTATTTGATATTTAGAGTCCTAGATATTTCTAAATATTTATGGAGTTTTTAAATTATCTTATTGAGGTATTTTTTTGGTGTCCTGGTATAGGAACATATATTTTGGTTTGAATAAATGGATTTATACTTTTTGGAAATATTGGAGTATTTTAAATATGTTATGGAAGTTGGATTTAGGTTACAAGAGCTAACTCTCTGGACCTCCGGGAACGGTGCGTTACATCCTAAGTCCTTTGCTATCTCTTTTGCTTCAGCCATAGACTTAGATAGAGACTCTCTTACAGAAAGTTGACAATTGATCCATGTTCCACCAATGCTAACGAATATTTCCCTTAGAAGCGAGGCCGTGTACTTCAAAACATCTGCAATAAAGATATGACGAGCCTCCACGGTATACTCATCCTCTATCATGGAGCCATCTAGGTTCACGATTCTATGGAGTCTAGGGCACCAGTCACAACTTCTACCATTCCGGATGTGGAATGGTAGTGGAAACTACCACAATGAGATTGCGAGAAATCTCAACAAGTAAACAGTTAACATATAGTAAATATCACATGCATATACAAGTAAACCACAATTAAATGCAAAACACAAATGAATGTATGGACATGAACTTTGACGTAAAAACTTTAACATAAAAACTTTGACATATACAACATAGACTTTTCATAAAAACATCTTTTCATCTTTTAGACTTCTTATCACATGTTCATATCATTTGAGCTCGGGTACTTGTTCTTGTCATAATGTATCATGCCATTCTTATCACTTGATAACATATCATATTGTGATCATATCACATCATAACATATCATGGCATAACATAACATATCATATCATGGCATGTCATATCGAATCATATCATAGGCCTCACAGCTCCCGTAAGCACCGTGTGTTCCCCGCTAGTTACTACATCAACCAACGATCCACTTGATCGAGGTGACTTAACATCAACTTATTCTTTTACGGCAGTTCGCTTACTTCCCTTCACCATTCGGCACCCACTAGCTTTAGGTGCAACCTCGCTCTAGTATCCTTTCCTTAAAAAACTATTCGAGGCCTATTGACTATATTTTGTCGACCCAAGGGTCTCAACTCGACTTTAAACACTCAAGAGTGGATAGAGAGTTCCACAAGGACATTTCCCCCATTCTAGCATTTGGGGTCGTTATAAAACGTACTTTGACTCTCTTTTTTTTTTAAAAAAAAAAACATAGACTTCTATGCATGAGACATGAACACATGATGTTGCACTTTACCATACTCATGTAACATGTACAACCCGATATGGCTTGAAAACATTAGAACATGCAATCATATAATGAATGCACGTAAACATAGTTGAATCACACTTATCTAAACCCAAAATAGATTTGGATTCCCTTGATATGGCCTTGGCCGAATCATTCAAGTCCTCCAAACATGGATTTTCATCATCACAACACATATTCTCATATTTCTACACATTCATATATCAAAACAAGCATGCATAGCACATATACAAGTCAAAAGTGAAACCCTAATCATGGCATATTCGAAATACACTTCATAAAACCATCATGAAAACATAGCATCTCATCCTTTTATCAAAACCGAGTATACATATAACAATATAACAAGATTCAAGCAATGATAAATAAACAAGAGTTCACAAAATATATACAAGTGCTATCAAAAGTAAGTTGGAAGTTTACTTACAAAAGTCCGAAGTATAAAACAACAAAATCTCAAAAGTACATGCAAGACATATTAGAAGATGACTAGAGAAACCCTAGTCTCGAAATAAGAGTGAATGTGTGTGTCTAATGTTTTCTAATATGCTTTCCCACGGAAAAAAAAAACCCCTAGAATCCAAAACCCTTAAGACAAGAAACCCCAGCCTTTATTCTAATTGGTGGTCGTGGCCTTCAATCCGTCTACACTTCGTGTTCAAGAGCTTGAAACAGAAGAATATTTTCGGGTTCTTCCTTCTCTAGTAGAAAAATCCTTGTTTCTAAAGTGAAAGTGTGTGTACATATGGGAAAACCTAAAACCGAAACTTGTTGATTTTTTTTCCCTCTTGGCCATGTGTGTATGTGCAAGAAATGGTGGAATGGTTCTCTTACCTCCTTGTATTCTTCCTCTAGCCAAACGATTAAAGAAGTATTCTTGGTGGTTTTCGAAATGGTGAAGATAATGGTAGCATTTGGTTGGTGCAAAAGTGTGAGAAAATGTAAGAACTTAGAGAGAAAATAGTGGTAGCCAGAAACACTTAGAAACAGGATTGAGAACTTGAGCAAAAGACCTCCCCTATTTTCAGCAATGCCCTTTTATAGAGCTTCTATCTCTTCTTGAAATGTCAAAGGCTTGTGCATAGATGCCACTTGGCATCTTAGATAAAGGGTCTCTTCCTCTTCCCTAGGATGACTTTTGAAATCCAAAAGCCTTCTTCACATGTGGCATGTGGCCTCCTCAAAAACCGAAACCCTCTTTTGCCTCACCTTCCCATTATGTCCTTCCTTACTTGTCTAGGTTCAATGTACTTGGTGGCAAAATGGTCAAAACACAGCTCAATCTTCCTTGGAACTCCACTTCATGTGCATGGTTGCCACGTGGCAAGCGTGTGTGTTCCTTGTGTTGCCCGAAACCCTAGTTTTTCCCCAGGTGATCCTTGGCCTTCCCAATGCATTAACCTTGGCCTTCCTAATGCAATAGTCGTTGCCCCCTCTCTCCTCTCTTGCTCTCCCAACATTCTTCTAGAACATGTCATTTCCTCTTCCCAAGTAAGATCTTCTTGGAACTCCAAAGGTCTCTTTCTCCATGCTTGACAAGTGTCAATCTCAGAAAAGGAATCCTTGCATGTGGCGTGTAAGCCCTAACCCTGATGATCTCATCTTCCACTCACACCTTCTAGAACCTCATGCATGCAGGACAAGTCTCACACGTGCCATTTCCCTAGGTTCCTTTTCTAGAAAAGATGAAATTGTTGTTCTTGAGCCATGTGGTGCCTACACCTATCCTTAGAAAATACTTTGGGCTTCCAAACCCTAATGCTATCCTTGTTGGCCGAAATCCACATGGGCCTTTTTTGGGCCTTTTTTTTCCTTTCTCTTATGTACTTCCTAAGTTTAGAACTCTTAGGTCCAAAAAATAAAATATATCCTAAGGCTTTTCCACTAACACTTAACATCTTCCAATAACTAAAATAAATGTTCCAAAAGAAAAAAATGGGAACGGGGACTTCGCAAAGTCCTAGTTCTCACACATGATCGATTACGTTGGACTAAACACACTGGTTTAGTCTAGTTCAACCAGTTTACCCTTTTTTTTACGCCCCTAACATGTAATTAGACACTAAAAAGTTTAGTATATAATTAAGTTAAAAATAAGTTAGATACTAGCATAATATAATAACATGTAATACTATAGTATAATAACATTTAATTAGGCACTATAGTATAAGTTTAGTATAAAAATAAGTTAGACACTATAGTATAAGTCTAGTATAAAAATAAGTTAGATATTAGTATAGAAGTAAATCAACAGTGAATGATTTAGTCTTAATTTTTAATTTTTGGAAAAATTAAAATTTTAAGGTGCACAAAATGGGCTAAATATGAAGCTAAAAAAAGTCAAAAAAAGTTCAAATCTGACTCCGCTTCAACAAGTTAGAGTCGGAGTAATATCAAAGCCTACACAAGTCAGAGTTGGAGTCGTAATTCAGATTTGAACTCCAAAAAAATCCGATTCAGAGTCAATTTAGGAGAATTTGACTACGACTATCAGTGCTCACTTTACTTAGCACAATACCAATGACCTTGAACAAGCAAGTATGTCGATAGGTCACCAAAGAGCTTGATCAAGTTAGTACTCCAAGAGGGCACCAAAGAGCTTGATCAAGTTAGTACTCCAAGAGGGCACCAAAGATCTTGCACAAGCTCGTTCTCTACAAGGCACCAAAGACCTTACACGGCTAGTACCTCATAGTACTCCAAACAACTTACTAGGGCTCGTATACCAACAAAGCACCAAAAGACCTTGCATGGGCTTTTAGTCTTAAAGCACTTGTAGGAACTAGCTATAGATAAAATAGAAGAACCGCTTGAACCAATCCTTAATGTGATAGAAGTGCGGCTCCAAGCGGGAAACTTGGTACCCCCATCTGGGAATGAAAGTTGCACAGGTTGTTGTCAAGTCACACACCCAATGAGTGAAAAGGAACTCCCTAACTATAAGATCCAAGTGATCCTTGCTAGCAGACCCAAAAACCATGTGCCAGACAATGTAGCAACATGTAGTTAAAGTGTGCCACATGTTAGGGTAGAGCTGCGACAGGCCTAGCTGAAGGTAGTCCAAGAAGTCTCGAACGGGATGACAAAAGGGAAGCCACAGTCCATTAGAGAACATTAAGGGATACAACGCCACCTCAAGGCAAAACCCTCCTACTCTACAGCCCCCTGATGGGCAACGGGAATTTTCAAGACAGCGGAGTCAGGCACTTTGTAGGCCGACCTCAAGTCAGCTGAGAAACAGTCGAAGTCTAGTGATATCCATCGAAGTGTTGAGAGTCGCCCCAAACCTCGTGAGGATCCATGCCTACAGGGACCCGAAAAGGTCCTTCGAGCAGGAGGAGCTTGAACCCGGGGGGGCGAAGCGGGAGGAGCTTTTGGGCTCCATTAGAAGAAAGGAAGGCAAGTCAAGAAAGGATGAAGCATGAAAAGAGGAGAGAAACGAGAGAGCTGAGGGAATTCAAAAAGGGCAACGAAAGTAGGGAAAATGTGTGAGAAGGAAGAAGATGGGATGGGACTCAATTCAAATAGGATTTTGCTCCGTCTGTGCTACCCAGACAAAAAGGCGACACGTGTTGCCCCTAAAAGTAAGATAACAAAAACGAATACCGCAATTCCCACTGCATGAATAGACATGGAAGGGCGAACAATCACAGGCAACCCAAACGTTGGGGAACAAACTGACCAATGGAGTGTTGAGAAAAAAAGAAAGGAGGAAGGTTAGGGAGGCAAGAAGGAAAAATTCA
Source organism: Juglans regia (assembly GCF_001411555.2). Lineage (NCBI taxonomy): Eukaryota > Viridiplantae > Streptophyta > Magnoliopsida > Fagales > Juglandaceae > Juglans > Juglans regia. The sequence goes on along the minus strand of NC_049902.1, from coordinate 17,211,462 downwards.
CACTGCACGTCATGACAGAGCCACATTGTATTTAAGGAATAGATACGAGACATGGTCGGAGATCACGACGAGCCCTCCTGTCCCTAACAAGTTGCAGGGAAGGTGGATGTACCCACCCACCTACACTAAGGCATGGCCTAGGGACTCTATGTCGTAGGCATTAAAGGCAACATTGTGGTGTCCCGTATGAGATACAAGGGAATCTAACATGGGAGACAGAGTATTATCTCAACAAAGAGGTGTAAAAGCCGGGCATCAAGTTAGAATTGAACTTACATTCTCTTAACCACAAAAATTCCCTCAAAAGAATAGGAATACTGACTTAAGCATCGGAGGTTATCCTTCAACCCTGAGCCCCTCGTCTTTCTTGCATTGCCGGTTGTCGAGCCTAGTACCAAGTGTGCAAAACACGTCATCAACAATCCAAGTTGTTAAGATATAAAATAAATAATAAAATATATATTTTTCCATCAGCTTAGACTTTTAGGACAAGTTGTGATTTCACATGGTATCAGAGTCATGTTTACTAACAGTCTCAGGCCCAATAGTCCACGAGAGAAACGGGTTGTCGCCGCTCTAACCTGGGACACGATGTGTGAGGGGGAGATTTTTGGGATTGTCCATCAGTTGTGGAAGGGGCGAGTGGTTAGTTTATAAGTTTCAGGAAAAACCTCACCTCTTGAGCTAGATTTTGAGTTCGAACCCTAACTCTACAATCTATCGCATTTAATTAAATATTTCACATGTTGGGCCACCCATTGAGGAAGAGTCTGACTCACACGTGAGAGGGAGTGTTAAGATATAAAATAAATAATAAAATCTACCTCTTCCCACCAGTTTAACCTTTTGAGATAAGTGGTGATTTCACACAAGTTTTTGTATAATTATTTTTTGAAGCCAGGCTCTATGTGTCTCAATCTTCTAACTTGAACTGTACAAAAAGCCAAGTTAAATTCCATTTGGTATGTTTTAATTGGAATTCTAAAAACATGTATATATAGCTAGTTTTTAACTTATTGGTTGAAAACATGTACTGTGTTAGAAGAGGTCCAAAAGTGTTCCAAACTTATTATCAAATTATCAATATTGTGAACTATACGAAGCTGATATGCGTGATGCGTCCAAAGCTGCATTGAAAAATAATGGCAAAGTATTAATCATGGGTGTATCTATGAGGAAGGATACTTGTTGTCGCCACATTTCAATATATGAGATCAAATGACAGAGAAAGTGAGATAATTATATATTAATGACTTAGGCTCCATAGAAAAATAAAAATAAAATAGAAAATGAGATGGAGAAGAGAGAAGGAAGGAGAGAGAATTTGAGGGCTACATCCTTTTTATTCTCAATTGTTATTGAATACCCTATTTATAGGTCAATGGGGCTAAAGAAAGAATGAGAATACAATAAATCAACTATACTAATTGATTTAACAAATAAACTAAATATGGGAGAGAATAAGTCATATTACTATACATAGTAAAATATTATGAATATATTCTATAATAAGTATAATAATATTCTAACATCTCTCTCAAACTCATTATGATGATGAAGACATAATCTTGAGTTTGTAAATAAGAACATGTTGTTGACTAGGTGGATGAGACTTAGGGATCTCAGGTATGTGGCGCAAGTGGATGGTGGGCAAAAACAAATCGATGTACAAGTTTGATGATAAAAATGTGGGTAGCAATCCGTTAAGTGCATAGGAAGCCTCTAAAGAACGTGTGGTAAATAGAAAAAAAATGCCAAATAACACCTTAAATATGAGATTTATCACGAACGACGATCCGTTTAATGTGTAGGAAGCCTTTGGAGAACATGTGTTGAATGGAAAAGAACACCAAATAACACGTTGAATATGAGACTTATTGTAACACCCACTTCCTGTAGGTTATGAGTATATTTTTCATAAAATAAACCCGTCAAGAGATCTCGTATTTAATAACATGAATTTAGCATTTATTTCACAAAACGGTTTGTCTAATAAAATGTCTTCCAAAAATATTAAATGAATAACTGAATAAAATTTATGTCATAAGAGTAATTTTATTCTAGAAGGTCTGAAACTAAATCAACTACTCCTTCTAATCCTGGTTTGCCTGCTCGAGTTCATCATCTTCACCTGGATGGTTAAAAATATGAAATAAACTGAAATGAGTCGAAAACTCAGCAAGAAATCTATCACAACGTAAACATAATAAACATAAGGTTTTCATAAAAAGTTTTCGTGCTGAGAGCTTAAAATTCATAACTGTTTGTACTGATGTTTATGCTATGCATGATTGATTTATTTGAATTAACTGACTGATATGACTTAACTGACTGATCTGACTGGCCAACACACTAACCATGTGTGCCAGGTTGTGCACCGACCCCACGTCCCACTGCAGCAAGGGGAGCCACTAATAGTATTCTGGCATACTATGGTGGCCCAAGCTTGAGTCTGTGGCTTGCACATCCACCTTAATCTGAACTGCATTGGTACCATGCATCTAAATGACTATTTGATTAACTGAACTGATTTTATCCTACACTTAAACTTAAGATAACTTAAGTGTCTTATGCACATGAGTTGCGTGATATTATACATACATAATTATAATTTTTGAATCTGAACTTGATGCGGAATGACATGATTGTATGCTATGTTGGATGACATGTTTGCATATGACATGAATGGTACATAAAAATGGCTGTCAAGAACTGGCGCTAATAATAATCTATATAAGCTGAACTGTGATGATCCTAATTTGTGATCAAATTACTTACCTCGCAGCGCTTCTTTTTGAATCTCACTCTGTAGCTCGTCACATATACACAGTATTAACTATCACTAAATTTGTCTAGGAACAACATGTACTAATATCGTACTTAATTAAATTCATAATCTAGAAGATAGTCGAATGAATCTTTTGTTTAACACCATAATCAATAAATATTGATATTTTAAGTTACTTAAATACTAATAACATATTATAATTTAGTAGAATACTTGGGCTATTTTAAATAAGTCATAAAAACCCTATTTTTCAAAATAGGTTTCATTTCTTAACATAATTGTTCGATCTTATAAGAAATCTAATAAATATTAATATCATTTAAATATTCTTAACATATTTCTTAATTTTTCTATTTAAAGTATAACATAATAATTTTATTAAAGTCCTACTAAATAGACAAAGGAAATATTAACTAAAATATTAGGCTCAATAGTATACTTTAAAATATATTTCAAATTCTTTAAACACTTTCTTACAAAAATGAGTCTATGACTAATATATTTATTTAATAAAATTAAACTCAAATTGAAATATTAAGCCCAACTTAACTTCAAATAAAATGACGTAATAATATTCATAATTAACATATACTTAAGTGTAAGTTTATAAATATAATTTAAAACAATCCTTCAAGATACTAGATTAAAAAGGACATATATGTAATTTTATCATTTTTGTATGCAGTAACTGAAAACCTAACAGGAAGACATCTTATAATTGTAAAGAAAACAGAGGCTCAGGAGAGAGCGAGAGAGACGTGCGAAGCAGGGCCTCACCGCGGAAGAGAAGCTAATGTGCGGCGGCTCTAGGTGGCTGGCGGGAGTCACAGAGGCGCGACTAGGCTCTTTTGGGCAGGGTGGTGCGACGCTAAGAGAGGGAGGGAGAGTTCTGTCAAGCCGATAACAACCAATTGAGAGAGGAGGGTGGCAACGGTCGTGGGCTATCGGAAAGGAGTGGGTTCGACGGGAGGTAATCAGCCGGCGGTTTCTGTGATGCCTAAGCTGTCCCTGGCGTAGGGTGGTGGTGGAACAAACTAGAACAGGCCGTTGACTGCATCGAGGCGTTCGTCAACGGTGCAAGATGCCACAGCATGGTTGAGCTGGCACCGGCGTGATCTGAAAGTGGGGGTGGCACTCCGACGTCTTCTGTGGTGGACTTTGGCGAAGCAAGTGGCTTGGCTGCTCTATTTCGGAAGTGGAAAACAGAGGCTCACCATGATGAGTCCGTGAAGAGGCTGGCGCATGGTGAGGCTTACTGTGCTGTCCGAGGAGTCGGTTTGTCGTCCCTTGAGGTGGTCGACGGTGGCGTCGGCGCGCTCTGGGTAGAGGGGCTGAGCGTGGGCTGGGCAAAGGCTCAAAATGGTTATCGGTCTGCAACGTGAGGTTTCTTCAAGCAGAAGATCTAACCGTATATACATATATGTGTGTGTGTGTGTGTGTGTGTGTGTGTGTGTAGGTGATAGAGGACGCCAAAAAAATAAACCCTAGGGAAAGAGACGTGTAACGAGTAAGAAGGCTAGACATGCATGCAAAGGAAGCGGATGTGATGAAGTTGTGCACGCAGTGAAAAACAACGGACATGAATCATGTAGAACATGGAGTCTGATACAAGATCTCACGGTTTGGGTTTTATGGCCCATTAAAAAAATAATTTATGTCCAATAAAAATTATAGAATTTTTAGGTCGGGTCGTTACATTTATCCCGAAGGAAAAAAACACTACGAGAGATATTAGAAGATAGTTGGCTCTGACTCCAAAGCCAATGACAACTTGTACAGTCAATTGATGGTTTGATATAAGAAAAACCAAATTGAAAAATGGACATAATTGGCATGTAAAAAATTGTACTTGTCATGTGCTAAAAGACTATTAAACTAGACATGGTGTGCTATGTAAATAGCAAAGTAAAGAAACACGCCTACTATAAAAAAAAATGGAACACAGACACAAATGATTCTATGAGTGATACCAGGATCAGGTATTCTATGACACCATGTAGAAAAATAAAAATAAAATAGAAAAGGAGATGGAAAAGAGAAAGTCAGGGAGAGAATTTGAAGATTACATCTTTGCTAGGGGTGGGTTCCGCCTCTGACAGAGTTGGAATGCCCACCTCCGACCTCCGACTCCAGTTGGAATCGGAGGTCAAAATCTGCTCCGACTCTGACTTCGATTGGAGTCGGAGTTCAAATTCTATCAGAGTTCGAAGCTCAGAGTCTAAGCTCAGAGCTCCTATCGGAGTATAAGTGGGCTAGCCCACTCCCAGTTGCCCTACTCAGATTGGGCTTGGGCCCATGGCCCAACATCCAAGGCCTAATCTGAAATCCAAATTGGCCCACCCTTGTTTTGAAATATTTAAAAAATAATAATTAAAAATTTTAATTACTATAAAAATAAGTTAAAAATTTAAAATTTAAATACAATGACTAAATCAAACTACAAATTGCAAATGTTAAATTTAAATTTAAAACTGCAAATCACAATAAATTTAAATTTACAGCACCAAAATATTAATAATGTTATAAATTTCATTCAAATATGAAATAGTCACAATCCCCCACATCAGTCTTGACAGTCCATGCATTTGAGTCAATGACTCGATAGTGATTTCCAATTTTCCTACATGAAGTTTTATTGATCAAATGCACTATCTTTTCATTAGTCATTTAATGACTTCTAAACCATCAGCCAAGTGATATATGACATAAAATATGACACATTATGAACTCACATCCACCAAACTCTGACGAGTTTTGTATGATGGCAATCATGGTATTGAGTTTCTCAATAATAAAGGGGTCATCCCACAGTGCGTCCGTCTTAATCATCCGCAATTAATTTGGAGTTCACAACTAGGTCTACAAAATCATATAAATTTTAAATTAAATAATGAAAACATTAAAATGATGTAAATAATCACTTAAAATCATAAAGTTACCTAATCCAGTCCAATAGCTCTCAGCATAAAAAATATCTACTCCAATGGGCGTTCAACTTAACCAATTCTGTGTGCAAACGAGGCCTCAACAGTGGGTAGAGACAATGAACTCCGATAAGCATCCAAGACACGACCTTCGGTGCTAAACGCCAACAAAGAGGCAATTGTCCTTCCACCGAGTTAATATCTAGAATGTATCACTAGGTGCCTCGACATCTTCTATCAAATAACGCTCAATCTCAGACTTACACTGCATAATATTCCTCGATGCACGATTTTGATGATATCGTCGTAGTCGCAATAAATTTGAACTTTGTGCATGTGTGTCATCCCAGAAAGATGTCAAGCCGGTCGGGCATGAGGAGCTACCACCTTCGCTTGAAGACTGACCACTTCTGTTGTAATGGCTATATAAATCATCAATATCACATTTAAGCGATCAAATAAACTGATCAGCGCACTCATCAACGAGGACGTCCCTAATCCAATCTTCTACAATCGCAAACTTATATCGGAGGTCAAGGATCGTAGCCACAAATAATAATCTATTTATCTTCTCCACATCCCTCCAATATTTATTATATTTGTATCTCATCATCATAGCCATTGCATTCAACAAACCTACATTGTTAGCATAACTCTATTGGAAGTGGTCATTCGCGCGAATAATATCCTCGTTTACAATCGTATTTGGCATGAACCAATCAATGGTAGTGTCATTCGCACTGATATTGTCAACCGTGATACAAAATACTTTTCTGATCCCCCAATCCTTTATACAGTCATCCATCTCCTTGCCAATGGATGAACCCTTGTGATCAACAATTTCTTTGAAACTGATAATCCGCTTCTGCAACGTCCACTCATTTTCAATAAAGTGGGCTGTGATACACATGTAGCCCACATTTTGTATGGAGGTCCATGTATTAGTCATAAATGACGCTCTCAGGCCAGTGGCGACAAACATTTCCTTCATCGTTGTCTTCTCATTGGCATACCTCTTCAAACAATTGTGCATCACAGTATAACGGTAAGACATTGAGAATCGTGGCTCTAAAGTGTGCACAAATTTGCGAAAGCCTGCCTTGTCAACAATGGTAAAATTCATCTTATTAATGATGATCATCTCTGCAAGAACATCCCTCAACATCTTCTCACTATATCGAGGGATTGATAGTTTCTTAATTTGCATGCCCTCGTGGCCGTAGAAGTCTTGTAACTCCGCTTCGTTTGATCAGTTGCTACTAACCCTTTATGTATTTTATACCACTGGCAACCTGTAAGATATACTATTAATACTAATGTGCCTTACTTCTTTGAAAGACAACCGCATAGTTGCCCACAATAGTGGCATCAAGCCTGCGGGTTCTTGCGATCACCAGAAACTTTGGTGAAATGTTCTCATATCCACGACCTTTTTTTACTAGGTTGTGCTTGTGGATCGGCCTCAACATTCATCAACTCCTCATCCTCATTAAGCAAATCAACATCTTCTAAATCTATTGAGACTCGACTACTTGCATAAGAGGTAGCTGCTCTAGATTGGGGTCTATGGCCCAAAGTACCTGTTGGTGATGCCAACAGTTGTGTGTCATCCTCTTTTGGAGAATTGCGGTGAGATGGTTTAGCATCCATAATTTGAGCAAATAATCTTAAACAATTAACAAACAACCATCATTTAACATATTTTGAAATTATCTACAAATTGGAAACACATTGAAAAGGAAAAACATATGTGTCTAGTCATGTTTGTGATTTTTTAAAAATAAATAAAACACAAGAAAATGGACGTCTGCTTGAGCCACGCTTGAGCAAACAATTTGTGTGATATTCGCTCGAGTCACACTCGAGCGAATGCTCGATCAAACAATTTATGTGACATTCGCTCGAACAACACTCGTTTACTTACTTGAGCAAAACGTACCCATACTTGAGCAAAACGACATCGTTCCTCTTGAAGTGGAACGACGTCGTTTTGATTATGGGTTTTCAAAAAATATATATGTCAGAGTTTGAAGCCCATGTGGGCTCCGACTCCGAACTCTGACTAGTGGAGTTAGAGTTACTACAACTCTAACTCCGAATTCCGTAAACTCTGACTCCGTCGGAGTTGGAGCCTTGTCGGAATTTGGCCAGAGTCAGAATCTCAAAAATTTTGCCTACTCCTAATCTTTGTTATTCTCAGTTTTTATTAAGTACATAACAAATGTTCCTATTTATAAGTGAATGGGCCAAAGAAAGAATGGAAATATAATAAATCAACTATGTTAATTGATTTACACAATAAACTAAATATGGTAGAGAATTAGTCATATTATCATATATATTAGAATATTGTGAATATATTTTATAACAAGTATGGTAATATTCTAACTGGCTTAATGATGAAATAGGATCGGTGGTCTTTAGGCGATGAATTGACGGATTGTGTCAAGATTTAACAGTCCTGCTCTATATTGACCCTTGAAAACAAAAAAGGTATTTGCTTAAAAACGAAAAATTACCATGTATAGAGTAGAGAACTACTACAGATATAAAAAAAAAATTATATAAAATAAAATTATAAACTGATGTGGTTTCATAGAATCCGTTAGATCTATTTTATAATAAAAGTATTTTTACAATCTTACATATTACATCAAGTTATATTAATTTATAAATTTATTTTTATATTATCACGTTGTAACTAAAGTAATTTTGATAGGAGTATATTCTCAACCAACTTGGTCCTAAAGCTTTTACTTCTGGACAAGAAAAAATAACTAATGTGAAAATTGCCTTCTTTGAAAGTTTTTCATGGCCAACAGAAACAGTTTTTTTTTTTTCTTTTTCTTTTTCTTTTTCTTTTTTTTGTCATTATGCATACAAAAACATTCCTGAATCCAACATTTAGAAAACAAAAGGAGAAAAAAGAATACTCATCATGAGGTCAACCATCGATCGAAAGTCATGCATTGAGAGAAATTATTTGTGCTTGGATTCACTCTGGTTACTATGAAAATGGACAAACAGAAAAGTCGACACCTAGCAACTATGTGTAACACTCTACTATTGGCTGCATATTATTGGCTTTAAAACCACGTGTTAAAAGTTAATATATCAAAAATTATAAAGTTAATATATCAAAAATTATAAGTACAGTCACTTTTATATATTTTTTTATACACATGACTAATGCGATTGGGTTGTATATTAAAAATAAATTAACGTAGTCAATCATGTCAGTGGAGTGCATAAAGAATATGTAAAAGTGATTGTATATAGCATTACTCTTAATATATTTCTACACAATTACGTGAAACGATTACCCTTGCGAGCACAAAACTAGGGCAAGCACTTGTCTAAAATTCAAAAAGGGGCTCAAGTATGCTTTTCCCATATTGATTATCATAGACGAAGACACCTATTTTGATTCAAACAATTTCAACTAGTTCATGGATAAGGCGTCGTTTACATGTTGATATGAGGTAAAAAAAATTTATGAATAATAATAAAATTGTTTGAGTTAAGATGTTTTATGGGATTTTAAAAAATAAGAAAAAAAAATTAAATAAAAATATTATAAAATTAAATATTATTAAAATATAATTTAATAATATTTAAATGTTGAAATTATCTCATCTCAACGTGCCCAACACGTACCACTCGAGAACGAGACGAAGCTAATATCTTGTGTAAACAATATCCACTCATTCAGGTTGTGGGAAAGAAATTGGGCTTGTAAGTCCAAGTAGGCCCAATACCAAACATTTTGAGTATACTTTAGGCTCAATTCGAGTCCATCGTATTCATCTACTCTTCAATAAAAATGCACCAATAAAATACTTTAGGCATAACGCAAGTCCACCCTATCGCAACCATGTTGGGGTGCGTCTCTCTCGTACAATATCGGAGAATTTATCGAACCTCTAGACCCATTCTTCTAATTCTAATCAATAAAACGAAGCTTATAACTTCACTTCCCAAAAGAAATAAGACTTACCAATAAAGAAATTATAATAAGCTTATAACTCCATTTTTGTACATCTCTCGAGAAAGAATGAATCAACGGTATCCTATCACGTCGACAGGCCGCCCCCGAAACAAGGAATCAATATCGAAGGGCATTGGAGTTTCCCAACACTTCATGCAATCTACATTTTGGTCTTTCATCTTTTCTTCTTTTCTTTTTAATCACCTGGTGGGATATCAACAAACATTAAAATCTCATTTTGTTACACAGTTCATATGAGATGAGATAAGATGTTTTATTTGATGTTGAATAAAATATTATAATAATATTATTTTTTAATATTACCTTTATTTTAAAATTTTAAAATTTTAAAATTTAAATTATTTATTATATTTTATGTGAAAATTTGAAAAATTTATAATAATTATATAAAATAAAATGAGATAAGATAGTTTGATTTTATATAACCAAACTAGTTCTAAGACTAGAAGTTTTCTCTTTATAACTTAACTTTTAAACTAAAATTGTCAAAAAAAAAAAAAAAACACAAATTTTTCGTTAAACAGGGATCGTATACTTTTTTGCCTTGCAAAGACAAGGTATATACGGTTATATTTAAGGGTATAATCGGTCCAGTTCAATTAGATTTTAGATATATTTTAGAACCGAATAGATATATACTGGTTTTGAGATTTGAAAAACTAATACTGCACCGTTTATACCCCTAAACCAGCACTTTCGACTTTACTGATTCCAGTCCAGTTTTTTCGGAATATTATATATATATATAGTATGTATAATATTGTATATATATTATAGTATATAGTGATATAGTGATAGTATATTATAATATATTGTGATATAGTATTAAAATAACTACTAATATTATATACTATAGTGATAATATATAGTTATTTATATAGGATTTTAAATTTTAATGTTATATTAATTAGTAATGTATCATATAATATAAAATTATTTTATATATAATTATATATTATATATAATATAAAAAAATCATATAAAAAATATTTTATGCAATATAAGAAATTAATATATATATATATAAACTGGTCCGGTCAGGTATTGGAAAAAGAAAAACCAAAACCCACCAGACTTATTTCAACCGGTTTTGAAAAAAATAGAACTGGTACCGGACCAAACCCACCAGTTCGTTCCGGTCCAATACGGTTTACCAGTTCACCGGTTTTTTTTTTCATCCCTATTTATGCTTGTTTAGGGATGAGGTCACACGAAATGCTATGATTTTGAACAAAATGGATGGCCACTGAAATTTATAGTTAGTATTTCAACTTTTGCCTTTGTTTGAAAATATTTTAATTGTGTGATTTGGTTCAAGAGTGGACTCTAGGGTCGTTTTCGTTGAATAATTGCCAAAAAAAAATAATTTGTTGGGGCTTTATCACTTTTCAGGTTGCATTTGGTTGTAAGATTCAGTTGAATTCAGTCTAATTTTAAACTGAACGTAACATCTAAATACTAAATTCTCAAATTAGTAAATTCATCTCAACTATCTAACTTGTTGAATTTGTTGCCTTTTTCATGTTTTATTCAAGTCCTTCACATAAAGAAAGAAAATGAAAAGAAAAGGTGTAATTTTAGTCGGCTACCATATATACTGTCAAAGAACATGTAGCTCAAGAGGGTCCATGGCAATTAATGTACTTTGGAAAAGGCCCTTTTTTCAGTTTATAGAAAGAAGAACATGAGTGTCGACTTTTGCCATCATGTAAACGTAAGTAGTTATATGGATAATACTACACTTATAATTTTTTTATAATTTATTTTAAATAATTAATCAGTATAATTGTGACATTTTATTAAAATATAATTTTAATTTTACATTACTATCCTTCATTTGAAGTAGAATAATAAAATAGCTGTAAACTAATTATAGGTCTATTATTTTTCGTAATTATATATCATAGTAGCTGCATGAATCGAAATTGGGTAATGTAGTGGGACATTCCATAGCATCGGGCGATTTATGGATAATGATACAACACCAATTATATTACAATTCAATTATTAATGTACATTAAAATATTAAGAAATTTTATTTTAACTTAAAATTTATGTACTTGCATAGTTCAAAGAAAATAAAATTAGTTATAAACAAATTGTAGTATATTTGTTATTATATCATTTTTCAGTGATCTTCTATGCGATTTTATCTTTGAAAGTTTCCCAATTGCAACGAATGTTGTAGTTGCTTTCTAGTTCTATTCTCGTCAAGAAGTCCATATGAAATTATGAATAAACCAACCCTTTTTTAGCTTTGTTTACAAGGAAAAATATCAAATACAAGTTGTTGTCGCCCTCGTGGAGGAGAGATAGACGCGCGAGTCAAATAGACTCTACAATATTTATTTTTTATTTAATGCTATTCAAAATATTTAAACGAGTTATAATAAATGTTTTAGAACTCACTTTATGTATCTATTTCTCTCTTATTTAATAAAGTTCTCAAATTCGAGAGTTTTGATCCGTTTACAAGGAATTATATATATAGATGCTTTTCTTGTTTAAAATTAAAATTGCAACTTGCTGGGGAGGTAGAAGTTACTCTAATTCACGTTGTCATGTTGATAATTTTACAATAGACAACTTAACAATTGAGCAATCTTGCATTGAATGTCTTGAATTAGCGGTGCCTGATCACCATTTTGAATTCATGAAAGTTCAAAGCAAAAGTCAACAACATTAAATATATGTCATCTCAAACACATGATCTTCAACTGCAAGTTGTGTCTATTTGCCAAGGCCAGTCAAACAAAAAGAACCCATCTGCCACCACTGTCTAATTAAGGAAATGCAATGACCTTCCACCTAACCCATTTGAGCTTCTACCGTAAGAAAGGGGATGGAGCTAAATAATTTAATTTTTTAAAATTTTAGAATAAAAGTTTTATTTAAAACTTTTATTCTAATAATATTTTATTCAACTTTTATCTTATTTTATTTCATCTCAACTCAACTCACTATTCAAATGTTCTCTACGGACTTGTTTGGAAATCGGTTTCATTTCATTTCATCTTATTTTCTTTCCAAAAATTACTCAAACACAAATACTTTTTAATTTCAAATCTTCAATTTAACTTCTACAGCCTGGTTTGAATAGCAAGATACTCTTATATCATTTTATCTCATATCATTTCATCATGACATCTCATCTAATAATTACATAATTGTTACCTAATCATTACAATTTTTTCAAACTTTTAAATAAAACACAAAATACATTTCAACTTTTTCAAATTTTAAAATAAAAATAATTTAAAAAATTATATTCTAACAATATTTTAATTTTATAATATTTTTATTCAATTTTTTCTCTCTCATTTTTCAAAATCCCATAAACATCTTAATTCAAACCATTTTATTACTAGTCACAAACTATTTTACTATTATTCACAGATTATTTTATCTCATATCATCTCACTATTCAAACCAACCCTAAACAAAACATAAAAAACATATCAACTTTTTCAAATATCAAAATAAAAATAATATTAAAAAATAATATTAAAAAATAATATTTTAACAATATTTTAACTTTATAATATTTTTATTCAACTTTTTCTCATTCCTCTCCAAAAATCTCATATAATCATTACAACTTTCCAAAACTTTTAAATAAATTATAATAAACAACTCAACTTTTTAAATCTCAAAATAAAAATATATTTGAATAGGAATTAATGTTATTATATTAATTATTCAAACATGAAAATATTTGAATAGGGATTAATGTTATTTTATAAATTGTTTTAAGGAAAATAATAAACTTACAATTAACCTACAACTATTTTATAACTCTATTTAAAATAAAGAATAATTATGTAAAATTGAAAATATTTTTATATAAAGTGATCGAATTACATTAATTGATTTAAAAGTGAATAATAAAATAATTATAAAAGAGTAGTAGGTATATTCCTTATTTAGTGCTTATAACCACCAAACCTCCAACCACAAGTCAACCACCACCACCAACAACTTAATTAATTATCACTACTTTACAACCACAAATTAATTAGTGTGTGGCAATGACATTCATGATTATATTTCTTAGAACTAAAATTATTTCTTTTAACTCGTTGACTCGGCCGGCACAAATATCGGGATATATTATATGAAGCTTCTTAATTTCGAGCCTGTTAATTCTTTTCAAAACTTAAGGATTGAGAGCATCAACCTTTGTTGAATCCTAACAATATCAAGAGTTGGAATAAACATAGATATTAAACATTGTCTCAAAATTTCATCAAAATCAATTATCAAATTAGTACGTTCACTACATGCCTATTTAGTATATATTCTAACAAAAATTCTATGTGCAGTCACTTTTGTGTATTTTTTATGTATTCTATAAATGTGATTGACTATGTCACTTTTGTTTTTATATAAAATAACTATTTTGATCAATCACATCAATGAAATGCGTAAAAATGATTATATATAATTAACAAAACTCAGATTCTATTAATCCAATATTGGTACTGATTGTTTAGAAAATCTTTAAAGAGGAAGACAAATACTAGAAAATAAAAATATTACAAAGCTATGGTGTAGCTAGAAGACTCCAAAAGAAAAAAATAAATAAATACAAATCTCAGTGATAATGAAAAATGAGGAATAAGTAATATTCTCCTAAATTCCATCAATGTACTAGTGAAATATTTTATCAAGCAATTGATGTGTCCCAATTTTGATTTGTTTTTTGACTATATCAGAAAGTTTAGGTCAAGTTCAATTCAATTTCATGAATGTTAAAAAAATTATTTTCTATTTCAATTACTCATCTAATCATTTGTCTCTATTTCAGAAAAGTGTAAAAACGATAAAAACAAAAACTATCCAAAAAAAATTATATTCTAATAAGTTTTTAACTATATCTAAACCTCAACAAAACATATTTAAAGGAATATATGTTAAAGTTTTTTTTTTTAATCTATTTCCACAAAATCCAATAAATAATATTACGTCTCAAAAAGTTTTCTCAGTTTCTATATTCTCTTACGCAAACATATCCTTTTAACTTTCGAAAGACCATATAATATAGAGTTAATCTTATAACCGATCCATCTATTTTTTCCCAACCAACAGCTCTCCAATGGGTGACTTCCACGCAGCCAACTCACTTTAAGTATCATGTGCCCCCATTGCAGTGTATCACACATGCATTCTCTTCTTCTCTACCCATTCTCTCCCAAGAAACCCTTCAACCTAGGGTATTACGGCTCTCCATTCTCACCCATGATGAAGGCCCTCTCTGCCACGACAACGACCCTTACATCGGAACGCCGTGAAAACAAAAATGATACATAGGAGAGGTTTTTCTTTTTCCGGTTCTTACGTCAGCAGCATTTTTATTATGCTTTCATAGTGTATACCTGAAGGTTTTTGGTTTGCTTTCTTGTAGCTTCAATAACGTCAACTAAAGAGTGGGTTTGCTTGAAAATCTGCAGTGAAATGGCATTGAGGGTAAAATCAAGCGAGGGGATGAGGAGATCGGCAAGGGTGAGCAAAGTTAGAGAGGGAAGGAGACCCAAGTTGGTAAAGAAGTCCAATGCAAAACAAAAGAAGAAAAAAAAATAAATTTGATGATAAGCCAAAAAAACCGCCAATTTTTCTTCTACTTGTTGCATGTGCCCTGTTTTATTTACAAGTAATTGGTACGTGGTTTAAAAGTGCTTGAATCTGCTAGACAAGATTAGACACTAGTACGCTATGCCAAAATTTAATCAGATTTAGGTGTGTTGTGGTTTTGATTGTGGGTTTGTGGGCGACGGAGATGGTGGGCAACAGATGGTGCGAAATTAATGGTGGGCGAAGGACTAGTAGCAGCGGAACTGATGCAAGACGGAACTAGTGTCGTGCAGTGGTGCAAAGTGACGGAGATGGTGCGAATCGGCAGTCTGAAATTCTGAAGGGGGCTTTTTGCCGACGACTTCTCTTTTCATTTCTATTCTGGTTCTGAGAGTTTACTATATAGTGTGATGAGGCTATTGTAATTTCTGTAGAATTGCTGACGTGGTGTAATATTAGTGGAGGCTGTTAAACCCACTCATTCGAATGGACCGCTTCAAAGCGGAACTCTATAATATATATATATATATGAAAAATTTTGAATGCAGTCATGTTAGTGCAGTCGCCATGCACTAGTCGGACGTGGCTTGTCAGTTAAATGAAACGGTTCCTTTAGAAAGAGAGAGTTGTTTGGCACGTACTAAGTGTAGAGAAAAATGTAAAAGAAAAAAGTTTGCGAATAGAATTATTAATGTAGCAGCAAACTCATGTAAAGGACTTACGTTTAAAGGGTGTTGTCCCCCCTCCGCTTAGTCGGTGATGTTGAGATTAGTTTCTCCAAACTCCGTCTAGTTGGGTATGAAGTTTTGTGTTTGGTTACTGTAAATTCTGTCGTGGACACAGTTGTGTTATCTCATAGATTTCGATCTTTAGAGATAAACCGTCTGAACTAGACTATGTCAGTCATAATAGTATATTAAAAATCTACTAACGTTTGTAATTGACTTGTTGTTTTAAGTCAATTTTATATGTCATCTTTCAATAAATGGAATGGGTTCCTTTGTTATCAAAAAAATAAATAAATGATTCAAACCCAATTCATTCCAGTGGCTCAAGTCATCAAAAGAAATCCATGGAACAACAAGAATGTAACAACAATAGAAAAAATTCACTAAATACCGGCCAGATCAAATATAACATAAAAGTTTCACATTACAAATCTACAGTAAGTTCACAGACAAAAAAAAACCTTGACACTATTAATGCAAGGAGAGTGCATAAGATCTCTCTCTTTCAATGACAACATTTCAAAAGCTCAGGTTCCTGGCTAACAAGATTAGCAAATTGAGGTGTGTATTTTCGGGATCAGCAAACTTCAACCTGATAGTTGTCGTCGAACTTGTCATACATGAAGCGGGTGATGATGAAACACTACTTTTTTTAGAGTTATCCCTTATTATTGAGAGAGAGGAGAATCGAGATCTGTATTTGTGAAACTTGCTTTTTCTTTCTTTTATTTATTTATTTATTTATTTATTTACTGAAGCTGATGGCACCGCGCCACATTAGATTAGTGCACCTTGCCTCCGGTAAACTCGAATGTACGTAGCAGGACTCTATATATCTCTTATATATTAAAAGCGGCTATAGCATATAAACATGAATGAATAGTAATTTTTGTTTGACATTTTCAGTTTCATTTATGCCCCTGTGTAGTTGGTCGTTGTTATAGTTTTGTCCCTCACTCTTGTATTTTACTTTTCGATTGTGTCATTCTGTAAGCAACTGTTATTTGTTTGGTTCTATTGGTCATTCATGCTAATTCTTTTAGTCATTCATGCTGTTTTGATGGAAGTTATATTTAATTGGTGATTTATATAATATCTATTTATTTATTTTAAAGCTTATAGAATTTTAAAAATATGGATGCAGGAGACTTTTTCTTTATTGAATAGAATCAACTCCACTCATAGCCTTCTAAGAGTAAGTAATTAGACCAATTAGATCATGACACATGTCCTCCAATAGACACAAAAGACTTATATTTATCATTCATTGAGTATACTTCTTATTCAAAGTATGCTAAAATGAAGTCATTATCTATCTTAAAAAATTCTACTTATTAAATTAATAGTTTTAAAATGCATTACTTTCCCATGTTCCTGAATTTTTTGTTTTGAGTTATCTTAATCATTGAAGTTCAAATGATTCATTATTATGTGATCTCAAAATGCATATCATGGTGTGCATATGTTTAGGAAAGTAATGATCTATCATATTTATATTATATAAAATCATCGCATATAAGTGGTGATATATTTGAATTTCAAAACTGGTTGATGATTAAATATTTAGGTCTCAACTATAATGCTACTAAAAGGGTCAGAAAATAGTTTTTTTTATGCTTATTGGTGGTGTGTTTCTAATTTTCATTCTCCATTTGTTTATTTAATTGGTGATTTATATCATGTCTATTTATTTATTTTAAAGCCTATAGAATTAAAAAAAAAAAAATCAACTTCACTCATAGCCTTCTAAAAGTAACTTGCCTTGGAATTAGACCAACTAAATCATAACACATGTTCTCCAATAGACACAAAAAACATATATTTGTTATTCATTGAGTATGGTTCCTATTGAAACTTGGTCAAAATCAAATCGTTATGTATTTAAAAAAATCCCTCTTATTAAGTTAAATGTTGTAGAATACATTACTTTTCCATTTTTTGACTTTTGACTTTTGGATTATCTTAATAATTAAAACTTGAATGATTAATTATTAGATCATCTCAAAAAGTCTTCATAGCTTCACATATTCCGACTCTCTCCCCTTTAATATTACAGAACATTTTCTTTAATTTCTTTTCATGTTTCTGGATATCAAGACTTGGAGAAAACATAAATATTTCAATTTATGTTTCTGTTTATACTTTGCAAAATATGCAACTTCCATTCATTGCCCCCAAATCTTTCTCAGCTGAATATACAGGTTGTTTGGTGCATCTTTTCAATCTAGAAGGATTTTAAATGAACATTGTTAATTTTATTTTCAGAACCATGAGAAACTTCATATTATTTTTGTTTGATACATGTTTTTGATCCAATCCATTTGTTTGATGCAGCCATTATTTATAATTCTTTATAAGCTTTGATGCATGTAACAACACTGCTTCATGATCATTAAGCCAAACACAGTGTAAAAAATTGTATGTGGTGTGCATCTTCTGTGTTTTTTTACTGTGAGGAAGCTTATCTAAGTAGTAAGGAGAAATCATGGATAATCATAAGTCATTGACATCATGAAATTCACTCCATTCATGTTTCTGATTATAAATTACTCATTTTTATGTATTGGGTGGTGAGATTCATAACAACCAACTATTGCATTTATATTTGTTCATCATACTTTATATTTCCTATATTTATATGCTCCTAAATTTTTAATAACCAAATAACATCTACCATATGTCCAAAACATTGCAACATTGTATTCAGTAAAAAAAAAAATATCATACAACTAGGCACAAAGGTAGATCAACTCCAAAAACAGTGTCACAAACATTTCAATGTTCTTTCGACAAATGCCTTGGATGAAGACACCACATGATCTCTATATATATAACCCCCAAAATTTTGTAACCACCATTGAATGATGAAGAAACAATTCCATCAAATTTTGGTGTTTAAGCAAGAAACTGTAATTTGAATTCCCAACAAACATGCTTTATTTCTCAAACTTGCTTCAACCTATAGTTTGTTTAAACTTATTGCTACTTGGCTTAATAGTTTCCAACTGAAATTATATTATTATCCTTCTTTAGTTTATTGTTATAATTTCTTTTGATTATATAGGGTACATTATTATTTTCGAGGAACTTGTGTTTCTCTCAATAGTTCGCATGTTGCCCACATGTATGTATATATATATATATATATATATATATATATGTGTGTGTGTGTGTGTGATAAATATAAGAATATCAATATTTAATATAGAAAATTATTATTACGATTTAAATAAATAAAACCGGTAGACTGGAAGAATAATCTCGGTACATAGTTTTCATCAACTAGATTTTGCATGGACAATGATTTCTAATTATCAAATTTGATTAGTCTTCGCATGCACATCACGAGTCATCATCAGTCATATTGTAAAGTACTTCCATTTACGTAGTTTTCATCAACTTTTTTTTTGAATGAAACATACTCATTTCATTAATAAACCGAAGTTACAAATGTGACTTATCAATACCAGAAGTTCCAATATATAGGAAATCCAGTCTATAAGCCAACTAACGCAACAGATCTGAGGCTTCCCCACACACAAATACATTTGCGGCGGACATTGTCTTAACTTCTAATCAAACTTTCTCGTAACAGAGAAAGCGCTCTGTAAAAACAGAGCTTACTGGTCCCCTCTATCCTCCCAGGAAAGAAGAGTACATGACACTGCTATGGACATCAAATCCTATAGCCTATTCATATTTTATTAAAACTAAACTAACAAACAACTATACATAACCACATTAACAACTACAAGACCACAAGCTTTGGTGAGACCCCAGACGTTACGCCCACCGCAAGCATCGTCATCTTGAGCTCTGGTTGAACGAGCACCCAGCGTACATACGGACCACAACAGCCCGGCCGTATAACCACCGGCCGTAGCCTCGCCCAACACTCTCAAAAGTCTTGCCCCGGATTACGTCCGATCTAAAGGCTCAAACCTCACTCGGGTCAACAAAAGCAATACCAACATCAGAAACAAGACAACTACAAAACACTGAAATGGACAAACAACAAAGAAACGAAACAAAAAAAAGTACAAAAAATACAAAACAGATGAACAGAACACAATGGTCGATATTGTTTTGTGCAAAAACTGTTCACACTGGGAGGAAAGCTGACGGTCAGACTTGGAAGACCCGGAGTCAGAGGTTCCACAGCAACTGAGCGTGGTGTCGGGAGAGGGCTCCTCGGTGGCGCGTGAAGGCCACGCGCCAGCGCTGTCCGAAATTTCGTCCCGCGCTACACGCCACTTCGATGGAAGCCAGATTTGGAGGTCTTGAAGATCGGCGGCTGGGCGTCATACCGGTGGGGCGCGTGTATAGATGTGGTGGCCGGAAAGACTCGAACGGTGATCCTCCCTTATTCGGCCTAAAAACATAAAATAAAACAAAAACATTACACAGAAGTTAAAAGGACAGCGAAAAGGAAAAGGGCCTGGGGGAGGGGGCGAGGAGCCGAAGCTCCGACCCCCTTTCAACAGATCTGAGGGTTTGGACGAGCTAGGGGGTTCATCAACTTGGTTTCTGCATTCTAGCTCTCTTTGTGAGATCTAAAAACCATGCTAGATGACAATATATGCGCTCTCTCTCTAGCTATTATATATAAATATATATATATATATCTACACACACACACGGAAAGGACAACGTGCCCTGCATGTGTGTCTAGTTTAATTTTATATAATTTTTTATTTTCTAAACAAATAAATTACTTTAAAAAGTAGAAATAATGAATTATAAAAAAAAAATCAGCTCATCATCTCCTATATTTTATACAGTAACATGTTATTTCTCATTTTTATCATTCAATTTAAACATATATATTGATGTTTAAATATGTGTTTACATATAAAAAAAATCACATATTGGTATATGGTGTGAAGATAATGAATAGCATTTCTTTAAAAAAAATCATTTTAAATCTAATATACTTATTTTAAATCTTGCTGATGATTTTTAAATTGAGTCAAGTTTTCTAAAATCTTCTAAATAGTTTTCCAAAATCATTTTAAATGAGGTATTTGTAGTGTTATTGAACAAAGACTAATTTTCAAGTAAAGTTTATATATTTTGGAGTTACGGAAATAATATAATTTTAAAAAGTTAATTTATTTAAATGATTTTATTATTTTAAGAATATTATTTAATATTCATTAATTTATTTGAACCAAAACATACCATTAAATACCATTCGTTATTTTCCCAGAAAACGGCCCATGCATAAATTGATTATTTTTCCAGAAAATGATGCTCGCATCCATTAAACCATAAACCGCCATTTTTTCAGAAAATGGCCTAACATATTCATTTATCAATCATTGTAGGCGGGAATCGCAAGCAGGATTACCACCATCCCTGCTTACCACAATTCCTAAAGCTAACACTGTAGGCGAGAATCACAGGCGAGACTTACCACCATCCCTACCGTGTGCACCATAGGCAAGGAATCATAGGCAGGAGTCTACCACCGTCCTTGCTTACCACCATTCCTACAGTTCATTTTCTTTTCTCTTATTCCTTTTAATCCATTTATTTCAAACATACCCAAAAATCATATCTCACATGAAAACCCAGTTTTCATTCATGACACATGAGCATGCATGAAATGATACAATAAATGTCATGATGCCAAACACAACATAAATGAACGCAAGCATAATTTAATTAAATAAACAACACATTCTCACATCCAACCGACCCCCATACTCCTCTGACTCAAAGTCCGGCACAACTAATCAGAGACTGTAGGAATAAGAGAAAATTATTCCTCTTACAGTAATGAAAGAGAATATATTTGTAAATAAGAGAATATATTTGTAAGTGTAGAAATATATTCAAATCTCACAAAATTATTTGGAAAATTACTTACAGTAATGAAATATAATCTTCGAATGATCAAAGAAGTGCAAGAGGTGGCAGCACAACAATGTAACAATGTATTTTGGACTATGGCCGTGAGTCTCAAAATACTTGGAATGGCTAGGGAAGAGCTTAGAGGTGTAGATGAAGCAAATGGTGGTGGTAGTTGACCGTGAGTGGTGGCGTGGACGGCAGTTGGAGCCCAAAATACCCAAGTCGAAAATATGAGCTAGAAGGGCTTCAACGGTGGCGGATTGGAGCTGAGGTTGGGTGGTTTAGGTGGCTGGAGGGTCGATGGTGGTGTGGTGAGGAGATGGTGGCCAACGGCGGCGCGATAGCGGCACTGGAACGAAAAAAGGCCGAGGCTTGGATTCCCTCGTGGCGGTTAACGACAACATGAGAGGGGTTGAGATCGCAAGGGGAGGGACGCCGGCCCGAGGGGAAGAGAATGGGCAGCATGGTGTTGGCCATGCTGGCGTGCAGTGACGCACTGCAAGAGACGAAGAAACGGATGGAGGAGAGGGGAGGAGACCAGAGGTAAAACGGAAATTTGGAAATAAAAGTAGGGACAGGGTCAAAATAGGAAGAAGACCAGGGGCAAAATAAAAATTTGGAAATAGAATCAGGAGATAAATGAAAAAAAAAATGTTAGACAAAAATATTGTTCCTCTAGAATTCGCACTTATATATATATATATATATATATGCACAAATTAGATTATAGATATATAAGAAGCTTTTTCAGTCAACTAATTTGAACAATGTGCCACAGAATCTTTGAATAATGAACGAAAACTTAAAATAGATCGAGACAATGGTGACGGCTATGATGACAATGACAAACCAGTAGAAAAGAAGATGCAGTAAACCGTGGCCATAATTAATTAGCTTTATGAAACAAACAAATTTGACTCTTTTGGGCTTCGAAAAATGACGACAATAGCAAAGTGGAGGGAGGGTGTTAATTAATTGGTATTAACCTAGCTAGCTTTTGCATAAACTTTTTTTTATTTCTCGGCAATTAAGTTTAACTACCTTCATTATAACAAAATAATACAAGTCTGGAACCAGACGTCCGAAGTCTGAAAACAAAACATTACAATCACGGTGGAGTTTATCAACAGTAATAAAATAGTTAAATACAGTTTTAATATGTTTAAGTCTATTATTTTTTTAAAATAGAGCAACTGCACAGATCATTTCCATTACTTTATTCTTTTTCTTTAAATGATAATTTTCTTTGGTGCCGTTTCAGACGGCCTTTTGTTCCATGCGTTTGCTGTAAGCACTAACTGAAATTGCGTTTGCGTAATACTGAAAAAGGAATCGTAAAATATTAAATAATAATAATAAAAAATAATAAAATAATAAATAATAATGAGATATTTTAAAAATATATCTCGTTATCTAAACTAGATCATAATATATAAGATATCACAATTTAAAATAAATAATCTTTTTTTGTAAGAGTTCAATTGTAACATTCATATCCTTTTCCCATAATATATTAATTGAAGGTTTCTTTAAGTTTCGAGATAAAATATATATGCATGAAAAATTCTATTTTAAAATCTCTATATTATATATCATTTACATGATATAATTTAATTTAAAAAATATATTTTAAAATTTAAATTTTATAAATTAAATTATACCATGTGAATTGTGTGTGGTATAAAAGCATTATAATAGCACTTTTTTCAAAATACTTGTTAATTAAATAGATTTGCACCTTCAAGGTTTGAAGATTTTAGACGTATGTCTACAAATAAATGAGATGTATTGTTATTGAGCAAGGTAATGGGTGCGTGTGACTTAATTTATAAGTTGGTGTGTATTTGATTTATCTAAATTTATATATATATAATTTATTTAGAATTAATTATATATTCATGATATATCTCAAGCTGTATACTTTTATCATTTAAGATATTAGGAATATATATATATATATATATATATATATAAGTCAGATTAATTGCAAGACTAGCTAATTAAAATTATCAGTCTTAGAATTGGTTTAAATAGTGAGATGAAATGATTTTAAATGAATTAAATAAAATATTATTAAAATATTATTATTATTTTGAAATTTGAAAATGTTGAATTGTTTATTATATTTTATATAAAAAATTGATAATATTATAATAATAAGATGAGATGAAACGAAACCATCTCTATATCCATGGTATTATCCTTCTTGGTTTTTGTTTTCTTTTAAACAGTCTTCTCTTTCTTGGTCGAAATATTTTATTTTTGTGACGTAACTGGTAAAGAGAAGGGTATAGTTTCGTATCGATCAAAATTTTGACTATTTCAATCTGTACCGGTCAATATTTTGACATTTATTTTTATTTTTCATTTTTCACCCCATTTCAAATTAAAATATTTATAATTTATATACAAACTACTTCAAAACGATATCAATATCAATATCAAAGTATCTCCTTCCAATAATTACGATATAAAACGATGGAAAATGATAAGGTTACTACCCTCTTACTATTCATTTATTATTTTTTTATATTTGATTTTTTTTATAATTTTTTATTTTACTTAATAGTTAAGAAAGTAATAATTAGTAAATTTATATATTTTTTTAATTTTTTCTTAATGATTAAAGATATTAAAAAAATACTTAAAATAAAATGATAAAAAAATAAAAACACTACAAATAGTAGATGGGTAGTAGATAAGTAGTAAGCCTATCACTACCCTAAAACGACTACGGTACTCAAAAGTCAAAACATCGGTCCAAAGTCCACACACTCATATGACCGTAAGCTGCGGATAACCTAACGATGGGTGAGGAGATAACGGTGACAATGGCGGAATAAAAATCCCTTGAAGATCACCGTCCCATACCGCCTTCCAACTAGACGGCGTTAATGGGACATCCATGGAAGAAGTACCGGTCGTATTCTTCGATTCCGTCGACCTCTCCTTCTTGACGGCCACTACCTTCACTTCCTCCTCCTCACGACGTCGTTTTCTCTCGGCAGCCTCCGGGGTTGTATCAGAGTTCCCGACCTCGAGTGGGAAGTTGAGGATCGCTTTCGAACCACGGAGCTTGAATGCGGCTCGGTCGTAGGCCTTGGCGGCTTCTATAGCCGTGTCGAAGGTCCCGAGCCATACACGCGAGCCGCGCCGGTTAGGGTCTCGGATCTCCGCCGCGTACTTTCCCCAAGGCCTTTGTCGGATCCCTCTGTAGTGCTTTTTGGCTTCGAAACTCGCATTTTGCTCTACGGAGGAGAGCGATGATGCATCCGGCTGGTGATTGTGATTGCCGATTTGGATCCACTTGGTGTTGCTTTTGCTCGGGAGGGAGATCACCAGCGAGGGTTTCGTCCGATTTGTTTGCGGTTTCGATTCTAATGCGAAGCAATCACGGGTTGATTGGGAGTACGAGATCGAAGTTTGGGTTTTGGGATTGGCTTCGAATTGAAAGAAATCGTTGTTCGAATGGTGGGATTTAGGCGTAGCGAGGCCCATACTTTTCCGGAATCCGAAGTAATCGGTTTCATTATGCTGGAAGGTAAAAGAGTCGAAGAGGTCGTTGGAGCTGGAAAAGTTGGTGACTACCATGGGAGAGTCGGAACTCGAAGTTTGGGAACAGAGAGATTGAGAACGAGATTCAGAGGACGAAACCTCAATGTCTGAACTAGATAAGCAGGGCAGAGCCACAGGGGATACCTCACCAAGTAGGTGAAGCTTGATTAGGTAGAGAGCAGAAGAAACATCTTCGTTAGAGGTCTCCATGGATAGAAGTATAGATCTTCTGAAGGCACGGCCGCACAAGAATTGCTTAAAACAGAGAAGGAGGTTTGAGAGAGAACGAGAAGGGAGAGAGGAGTTTAAATTTCGGAAAGCTTGAGACTTGAGACTTGAGAGTGGAAGGGGCAGTGGAAAGGATACATATATATAGTGGAGTAGGATATCCCGAAAAGGAAAGAGGACTTCTGCTTTCACACAGCTTCCTCGCTGCTTGTAGGAACCATCGTCTCTAGATGGATCCTTCTCTTTTCTTTCTCAGATATAGGGGTGAGGTGCTCCTCACTTTTAGAACCGTTGGATCACCTTTCAGAGTCAAAACAACACCCAAATAACACCTCTGGATGCAGGTACTGTTTGTTTTTATCTCTAGATTGCGTTTCTCGTTTCCAAGAAGGTTCTGAAAATTGAACTTACGAATAAAATAATTGCAATAATAATAACTATAATAAATAATAATAATAATAATAAATTATACGTGAGGGGAAAATTGTCGGATTTGTGAATCTATGGAATTAAATAGTGTCGGACATCAAATAAAAGAACGTAAAATGCTACTATACTCTTAATTTATATCACTCATTATGGCCACTTGATATTGCATCATAATGCCACATAGCTTATTAAAACACAAACATAAAATGACAGAAATAATTTAGGTTTCTAATCTTTATTTTTGTGTTTTCAAAACCATTTTGTTTTGAATATATATTTTTAATTTTTTTTAATAAGTCACGTGGCACTACATTATGGTGCTACATCAAGATACAAAGTGAATGGTATAAATTAAGGGATATAGTAGTGTTGATGTCATGTTCTCCATGTTATTGGACTTGGTCTTGATCCTGTTGAGATTGAATGATGGGCTCGGGGTGTCGTGGTACCTCCGATGCCTAAGTCAGTTGTTGGGTTGGAGTGAAAGAGAGAAGTATACAATTAGAGTGGGTGTGAGATTAAGTATGAAAGAGTCTGAACCCCTGCCTGGCTAAGGGAGGGAGTATTTATACCTGGCCGGGGCGATCCCCGAAGTGGAGGTAGTGGATGTGCAACTTCGTACTGGGGTCGGGTGTCCCTGTCTCTCTTCCGTGCTACAAACTTGTCAGACCTAATTGCGGTTGTCACTGACATCCTTGTCGAGACCCCATAAAAAACTGCCCTAGGATATGATCCTAGGCATGCATGGGCTAGCCAATGCCACCAAGGGCTAATGTCGTGGGCCCCATGGGTTCCACACCACTATCATTTGTTTATTGATTTATTTATTTTATTTATTTTTATTTATCAAGGGACCTATTAGGGTTTCCACTTTGTATTCTCTATAAATATGACCTTTAGGCATTTAGTTTATATCTTTTGAACTTTTGGAAAATTCTTTAAATGGGTAGATTATTATTCTTGAGATCACAATTCGGTGCTAGGCACTTGGGCTACTTGGATGCAATCCGTGAATTCTTAGTAGATGATCATTATCTTGCAATTCGTGAATAGGTGTTGTCCACTTATCTATCCTTGATTCATCACCTTGCAATTCATGAATAGGTGTTAAATCGCATATCTATCAATATATGAGATTTCCTTTCATTTTTGTGCAATTCGTGAATCAAAATTGATTGGTTTATCTTTTTGTTATCTTTGTGTTCTTTCATTGTTCATACTTTTCCTAGTTTGTTCATCTATATTTTCTTGTATATCTAAATATCCATATAAACCAAAAAGAGTTTTTATATTCTTTGTTGAGTCCATTCATCTTTGTGCATTCTTGAATTGGTGGTGAAGTTGATCATTATTGAGTTCTTGAATGTTCATACGTGTTCATCCATATTGTTCATCCAAATATTTCCTTGCATCCATTTTGATCTATTTCATACCATATATTCGACCACCACAAATGTTTGACCTAATTTTCATATTCGGCCATATCCCAAAATACCCTTCATTCAATCCAACTAAGTCTTAGCCGAAATTACCTTGTTCCACATCTTTCCATTATAGCCACTTACCCTATGTAGCCTCCATCATCTTCCATAAAACCCTAGCCATATGTCACTTACCATATTCGGTCATCATAAGCCTTCCCTCCATAAAATCCTAGCCGCCCATCTCAAATCCTTATAAGGTAATCCATTCGTTTTAAGAGTTTTGCCTCCATCCATCATCCATTGACCTAGCCGTCCATCAAGAGTCCCTCTTTGACAACTTCCTTAATTCAAGGAAAGTTGACTCAATCTAATCTCATCCCTTAATTCTAGGAACTTCCCTAGAATCACTTAATCTCTTCATCACTCAACCAGTCCGTTAATCACTCTTCCTAAAATCTCTCTAGTCAACCATTGACTTGCCATCCTAGCCAAACTCCAATTACTCATTCAATTCCTTAAATCTCTCAACTCCTTTCATAGACCTAGTCAACCAAAGGCTCCATCCTCTTGCCATATTCAAATCCAAATCCTATCTTCCTTATCTTATCCTACTCAATCCCTAGACTTAAGGAACAACCCTAGACTCATTCAAACTTCATCTCATTTCCTAAATCTAATCCCTAAAATCTCTCAATTCTTCCAATCCATCTAGTCAATCAAGATCATCTCCCTCTTGTCAAAACCGAACCACCCTAACATTAATGGTTATCCAACCCAAAGTCAGCCAACCCTAACCACCAAACCCTAGCCTCTCTCATCCACATCATTCACAAATCCTAGCATCTCATTCAGGAGTCCAACCCTAGTCCAACTCTTCCTAGTCTCGAAATCATCCTTAGCCACCATACACAACCCTAGCTACACTTCACCATACCAACTCTAATCATTATTCAAGAGGTCCCAACATTAAGGGCAACCTTCTAGCCATTCCACTTAGCATCAAACACCTATATTCATCACATAGAACACCCGAACTCACCATCATCTCCATCATTTCATCACTCAAACACTATCCCATTGTTGAAGGCCAAGCAAGTTGACAAGGTCACTCGATTATCATCCTCAACAAGGCAAGCTCATGGTCCTTAGTGTTAGGGACAAGACCGGGGTCCCTAACAATCCCAGGACGCGCGTCGTAGCATGCTGAGCACCGTGATGCATTAAATGTGGCGTGACTTCTGTCGTGGTGTATCCGTCTCTGTTCCATTAAATGCGATGTGGTTCCAGTCAGGTATGTCCATCTTTCTGATTTGTCCGGATGCCAGGGTTTAGGGACAGGGGATGTCCCTAAATGTCGGCCAGAAGTGGTGTCAGACTGTCTTGCCTTTCGTCCTTTTGTTAGTGTGATTTACCCGATTGCTTCTCTTCCTAAGCCGACTCGGTCTAGCCCAAGCCTTATCCTTAGGCCCTGCAGACCGGGCCTATTCCCCGGCCTGGTCCTGAGGATTACTCCTCTCACAATACCCCACGAATTCCTAGCACACATGTGTGGTGGGAATTTAAAACATCCTTGTCTCTCCCTGTTGTTAGTGCGTGAGGGCACTTAGGCTTCTATTTTCTTTCCAACTTCTCGACCGTTGAATTTGGGAGGTGTCTTCCTCGTCCCGGGTTGTGCATTAGCTTGTGCTCCCCACGCGCCTGACGTGACTTCCCACATCTGTGCAATCCTATGCTGTTTGGGCTTCCTGAGGTGACCTACCCACGCCATTCAATGCGGGCGTCGCCTCGATTTTTGTAGTCCCCACGCCTCCCGAAGGTTGGATTGGGTGGGGCGCGTCTACCCACATTCCGGGCTGTTCATTGGCCCGTGTTCTCCACGCGCCCAACATGACCTCCCACATCTACACAACCCTGTGCCGTTTGGGCTTCCCGAGCCCACCTACCCGCATCATTCAATGTAGGCATCAC
Source organism: Juglans regia (assembly GCF_001411555.2). Classification (NCBI taxonomy): domain Eukaryota; kingdom Viridiplantae; phylum Streptophyta; class Magnoliopsida; order Fagales; family Juglandaceae; genus Juglans; species Juglans regia. The sequence goes on along the minus strand of NC_049902.1, from coordinate 17,181,982 downwards.
CTCGATTTCTGTAGTCCCCACGTCTCCAGACGATTGGATCGGGTGGGGTGCGTCTGCCCATGTCCCAGGCCGTTCATTGGCCCATGCTCTCCATGCGCCCGATGTGACCTCCCACGTCTGTGCTGCCCTGCGCCGTTTGGACTTCCCGAGGGCACGTACCCATAACATCAATGGCACCTCGGTTCATGTGCGAACCTATATAAGGCCTCTCCCTCCTTACATTTTCACCATTTGCTTCACTCCTTCTTCTCAGTCCTCAATTCATGTTCATCGTCTTCTTTGCCTCAGTTCTCAATTCATCATCTTCTTCGTCTCAGTTCTCAATTCATCGTCTTTCACGCTCCCTTTTCGTCGATCTTGATGTCTTTCCCTGTTGCTTCGATGGCTCCGAAGAGTTCCTTGAGTTCCAAGCCCTTGTACTTTGTCAGGAAGAGCTGGGAGTCTTCGGTTTCCCCCGAAGACCTTTGGGTGTTCTGGGTGAAGTACAATATCTCTGCGTCGGTGATTCTGGAGGTCCCAGGGCGCTGCGTGCCCGCCGTAGACGTTGGCGGGATGGCAGGCCATGTAGCGCTCTACCCTCTCATGTTCGTGAATGGGCTCTGGCTTCCATTCTACCATCCCATTCGCAACGTTCTCAATTTCTTGGGGTTGGCCATCGTGCAGCTTCATCTGAATGCTTGGCAACTCCTTGTGGCCAGTTGCATTATTTAACAGAGGGTGCTCAATGCCGGTTCGGAGGAATATCCCGACTTAACAGCTCTAGAGTTTCTGTTGGTGTACCATGTGTTGTGCCTCGATGGGAGCTTGTGCAACTTTCAGGCACGTTCGCCTGGGAGGCGCATTGCCAGCCTTGAGTCGCGCCACTCGCATATCAAGGACTGGTCCCTGAAGTTCTTCGTTTTGGGCTTGCGATGGAAGTACCTCGTGGGAGATAAGGACCACAAGGAGTTCTCCGTTCAAGCCGTCTGGTCATACGTCCCCTTGTCCAAGAGCCTAATCATCGACTTGTCTTGGAGGGAGGAGGCCAGGTTAGCAACAGTGCTATCATGGGTTCCCACCCATCGGGCGGGACTTCTTGATGGACACCTCATCACCCCGGGGTCACAAGCATCACTCAAGTTCTCCTGCACCCGGTAGCAAGGGAAAACGGTCAAAGGTGGCGCATGACGAAGAAGGTAGGGCTCCTTGAGGCGAGGTAGGCAAGGCTCCCAGAGGTGATGTCGGGGGGTCCTGGGGTAGAGAGGGCTCGTCTAGGAGTAGAGTTAGAGGGACTAGGACCCCTTCTCCCCACAAGGCTTCGAGAAGCGAGGCCGGGGGTCTCATCACGTGCATCTCGAGCGCCGAGCGGTCCCGGCTCCTCCGACTAGGGGGTCATCTAGGAGCAAGGATGGGGATCCTAGCGCGCGCGTCCCAAGCGCCTAGAGGCCCTTGTTCCTTCTACTTGGGGGTCCACTTCTTTTCCTAGGGCACAATGTTTGACGTTCGCCTCGTAGTCCATTTCGTTGACATCTGTTCTATCGGCGTTCCTCTTCGATGACGAAGTCTTCCAAGCCTCCTTCTTTGACTTCTTTACTCAACCGACACCTCGGGGGGCCGCAGTCATGGATTCTTCTGTCTACTTCGAGGAGACACTTGCTTGGGAGGTCGTCCTACCTGTTCTACCCATGGCAGCGACGAGGTCCCCCCGATCACTGATTCTCTTCTGGAGGTTTTCGTTCGGGAAGATGTTGCCCCTTCCATCCCCCCAGGTGTTAGGGCTCCCTCCTACTCTGCGATTTCGATGCTGGATGATAGGGAGGAGGCAGGCTCGAGCTCCCTCTTTGTCATGGATCTATGCGATGATTGGGTGTCGATTCCGTCGCCTCCCCTGCGATCTTTCCTGGAGCCAGAGGTGGAATCTTATTTTGCTTCTCCTGAGGAGGCATCCTAGCCAAGTCCTCCAACATATAGACCACGCTCAGTTGGGGACGAGGTTCGACCAACAACTGAAGGGGGCCCCTGCAAACTGAAGAACCCTCATTGGAGGCTAAGGTTCCTGAGCGAATTGAGGTTGAAACTCCAAAAGCCTATGACATGGGCCCTTCCTAAGAGTCCGTTGAGGACGTGCTCCGGCCTTTGTAGCAGTTGGCAGGTGTAGCCTCTTCTTCTCACGCCAGTCTAGGGGCGAGCCAGACTACTGGCTAGAGCTTTGAGCAGGCCCGGGCCGAGGCAATCGAGTGGGAGGCTCAGAAACTGAGGCCTCTCTTTGCCCAGGTACGTTTTGCCTTTTACTTAGCTCGTCTCGTGGGGAATTCCCTTTCCTTCTTCTAAAACCTCCTTCTTTTGCAGGCTGTGGACTAATTGGCAAGCATCATCGTTGAGGAGCGCAGGGAGCTCGAGGAGGAGACTTGGGCACTCTGATCCCTAGCCCTTCTTGCTCACTTGGAGGTTCGCAGGGGGCAACAAGATGTCGAGACCCTCTCCTTAGAGCGCATCAGGCTAATAGAGGACCCCAAGTCATTGAAGAAGCGCCATGTACTCTTATGGGAGAAGGTTCAGACGCTGAAGAGGTAGAAGTTCGGGTTGTAGGTGGAGCTGGCTGGGGCCAAAGTTGACCTCACCCGAGCTTCTTTGGAGTGCAGGTGTCTTTGGGATGAGCAGAAAGACTTAGAGAAGAAGGAGGAAGAGCTGCAGTTGCTTCGAACGGGGATCCTGACGCTTTGGGAGTTGAAGGACCAGTTGGACCGGGAGCAAGCCTCAGATGCTAGGCAACGTTCTTGCTGTTGTTCAAGCATTTCTCACTTGCCTGGGAAGTTTGATGCAAAGGGCTAAGGTGCTGCAAAAGGAGGCTTAGATCCATGGCCTGGAATGCCTCCATTCACCCCTTAGCGCTCCCCCTTCATCTTCTTAGTTGTTTTTCTATGAGCTCCGAGCCTCTTCTATTTTGCTTTCCTTCTTTTTTGTAACCTGAGCTTTCATGTAAACCTGATATATATAAATATATGGATCAGAATTTCCTCATTGCTTCTTGCGTACTTTTTTTTTTTACTCCCTTTCCTTTTTGTTCGGACATGGGTCTCGGGACTCACTTTGTTGGGACCTCTGTCCATGTGGTTACGTGTAAATCGCACGGCGAGCTTGGCCTTCACCTCAAGCCTCAACCCCGCTATGAGTCTGGGATGTTAGGGACTTGGTTCCGAGGGGCTATGCGGGCAGAGCTTGGGATGCTCTAGCTTGGCCTCAACCCGCTGTGAGTCTGGGGACTCTACTTGGTAAAACAAAGGTTGGCAAGTTAAGGGACTTGTGTCCGTCTGGCTGTGGACAAGGCAGAGCTCGGAAGGCTCTGGCCCTAGCCATTGCATCGTGGCAAGTCTAGAGACTTGACTTGTTCACGAAACTTGACAAGTTAAGGGAACTATGTCCAACTGGTTGTTGGTGGGGTAGAGCTCGGGAGGCTCTAGCCCTAACCATACTTCACTGCAAGTCTAGAGACTTGACTTGTAGCACGAAGGTCGGCAAGTCAAGGGACCTATGTTTGACTGGTTGTTGGTGGGGTAGAGCTTGGGAGGCTCTGGCCCTAACCATACTTTATATCAAGTCTAGAGACTCGGCTTGTAGCACGAAGATCAACAAATCACGGGACCTGTGTTCAAATGGTTATTGGTGGGGCAGAGCTCGGGAGGCTCTGACCCTAACCATACTTCGCAGCAAGTCTAGAGACTCAACTTGTAGCACGAAGGTCGGCAAGTCAATGGACTTGTGTCCGACTGTCTGTTGATTGGGCAAAGCTCGGGAGGTTCTAGCCCTAGCCAATGCATTGTGACAAGTCCAGATACTTGGCTTGTAGCACGATGGTCGGCAAGTCAAGAGACTTGTGTTCGACTGGTCGTGTGGGCGAGTCCTAGGGCTCTAGCTCGACCAATGGATCGCGACAAGTCCAGAGACTTGGCTTGTAGCATGAAGGTCGGCAAGTCAATGGACTTGTGTCTGACTGGCTGTTTTTGGGCTAGTAGTACCCCGCGAACGTGACTCGGGCGGCCAGTGGTCTTTCGCAGAGTGATTTTCGTAGATTCCTTCGTGTATTTTGGTTAGGACGTACTGGGCTTCCTCAGGCGCGATGCCTCTCAGGAGAGGCATAGAGAACATGAAACGGGCCGCTCTATTTCTGATCTTCCGTGCTTCGTCTTGATCGTTCGGGACCAGGCCTTTGTCGAGGTTCATCATGATATCGATGACCCACTCCAACGGTGTTGGCTAGATAGCGAATATGGTGATCCCAATAGCCAGTGTGTCAACCATTTGGGCTATCGAGTGATCTAGAAGAGGGATCTCTTCCTGGCCCAAGGCGGCTTTTGCCAAATGGTTTGCTTTATGGTTCTCCCCGCTCGAGATTTGCTGGATATCAAAGTACTTGAACAGGTTGCCGCCTCCCCCACTTGTTGGAGGCACTTCTTCAGTTTTTTCCCTTTGGTGGCAAACTGCCCCATTACCTGGCCGAGTACCACCTGTGAGTTGGCTCTTACCTCAATCTTATTGGCTCCCAATGACTTGGCTACCGAGATTCCTCTCAGTAGTGCTTTGTACGTAGCCTCGTTGCTATTAGTTTTGAAACTAAGTATTGCTTGCGTAGTTATGCTTCTCCCCGAGCTCTGTGATGATGTGCAACCCTACACCCCCAGCCCGGCAGGACGAGCTGGCGATGTAGATCTGCCAAGGCTTGCCCTGGGTGCGATAGGTGTCTCTTCGAGGAAGTTCTAGAACTCGGCTATGAAATCTGCTAACACTTGCCCCTTGATTGTCGTGCGAGGGAGGTACTCGATGTCGAACTCACTCAATTCAATCGCCAAGTTTGTCATCTGGCCAGACACATCGGGCTTCTGCAGTATTTTTATGAGGGGAACATCAGTGAGTACCTTCATCGGGTGGGCTTGGAAATTTAGTCGTAGTCGCCTGGCAGCGGTGACTAATGCAAACGTTAGCATCTCTGTTCAGGGGTCTCTAGACTTAGCTCCTCGAAAAGCACAACTCATCTAGTAGATGGGTCGTTGGTCTCCTTCCTCGCTACACTCTAGGACAGCAGACACGGTGCGTGGGCCAAATACTCCTTTAGCTCGCTAAATGCTCGGTCGCACTCGACATCCCAGTCTCGTGCCTTTTTGAGGACCTTGTAAAAGGATATACAGTGGTTGGTCGATATTGCGATGAAACGGTTCAGGGCCGCCACTCTCCCTGCCAACTTCTGGACTTCGTTAATTGTTTGCAGTGGCGGCATACTTACTATCGGCTCGACCTTTACGAGATTGGAGTCAATTACTCGTTCTAAGACCATGAAGCCCAATAATTTCCCCGACTCGACGCTGGAGGCACACTTCCGCGGGTTGAGCTTCACTTGGTATCTCCTTAGCATTGCAAAAGCTTCTCAAAGGTCAGTGATATGTTGCTTAGGTTTCCTGCTTTTGACCAACAAGTCATCCACATAGACCTCCATGTTTCGTCCAATCTGCTCCTTGAACATCCGATTAACCAGCCGTTGATAAGTCGCGATGGGCTTCTTAAGATCGAACGACATAGCTTTGTAGCAGTAGAGTCCCTGGTCAATGATGAAGGTTGTCTTCTCCTTGTCTTCCGGGTTCATCCTTATCTGATTGTACCCTGAGTATGCATCTATAAAACTGGGCAGGGGGTGTCCGGCCGTTGAATCCACTATCAGGTCTATGCGTGGTAGTGGGAAGCTGTCCTTCGGGCAAACCTTGTTCAGGTCAGTGAAGTCAATACACATCCTTCGCTTCCCACTCACCTTCTTTACTAGGACCACATTAGAAAGCCACTCAAGATAATGGGCTTCCCTGATGAACCCCACAGCCAGGAGACAGTCCACCTCCTCAGTGATGATTGCATACTTCTCTGCACTAAAGTTGCGATGCTTTTGCTTGACGTTCTTTGCCTTGGGGTATACACTCAGGCGATGTTTGATGACTGCTGTGTCGATTTTAGACATTTCTTCGTGGCTTTAGGCTACCACATTTTGGTGCTCGACGAGGAGCAGCTTTACGGATCTTCTCAGCTCGAGAGCCATCTTGGTTCCCACCCGATAGTCCGTTCGGGTCTCTATGGATCCACCGACACCAATTCCAAAGGCTCATTAGGTTCTGCCTACTGTAGTGCCTCCTCATCCCTCACTTGCTCGTCCAACTCCGTTAGGGTCAGAGGTGGAGTCGGGCCGGCACCCTCTTGCACTCCTTCGAGAGTTCGGGCCTCCTTGGCCTCATGCTTCACTTCCCGAAGCATTCCCATGCTAGGATCTACTAGCCATGGATCTCGCGCACTCCTATAGGAGTTGGGAATTTCATCTTCAGGTGGAATGTGGAGGTCACCTCCCTCAGGTTGTTCTAGGTTGGTCGCCCTAAGATTGCGTTGTAGGAGGAGGGGGCCTTTACCACGAGGAAATCCACCATGGTGGCTGCTGTTCTCGGTGCCTTCCCTGCCAGGATGGACAAGGTGATAGCACCAATCGACTGGACTATGTGTGAATCCTTTGAGGGGCGTTGGGGCAGGGCGCAACCGATCAGGTGTGATCCCCATTCGGACGAAGGCTTCACAGAAGAGGATTGTTACGAGCACGAGCAAGCGAGCGAGTAACTGGAGGGTCGACTGGGAAGGACGCTGGATCCAACCAGCGTGCCTTACCTATGGTGAATAAGAAGAAGATTAAAGTTGGTTTGTTTTGTGAGGGAACCCACCTCTGCAACTAAATGCTGTAATAATCCTCCCTTATTCCAATAATTCTTACCAACTTATATCAATAACTTACAAGGAAATAAATTAATAGTACTTATTCGAACGCACGTACGTGAACAACGCACGCTAACGGTGCCAACTTAACAAATTAAAATTATCAGAACAAGGCAAGTCAATGCCTTAGTTCCCTTATTCGGAAAGCAGTAAAAGGAAAACTAAAATAAGGAAAACTAAAGTCTAGGGGCTGAATTTCCGTAACATTCCCTCCTTCTTCAAATTTTCCTTGTCCTCAAGGAAAAAAAATCCGGAAACTTCCCCTTAACCATTGTCAGGTTCTCCCAGGTGGCCTCCGTCGGATTGCTGTCCTTCTAGTGGACTAGAACTTCAGCCTTCTGTCCACGCCCACGCTGAGATAAAATGCCTCCGGCGAAATTGGTGGTGTGCTGAGCTGAGTCCCTAGTAATTCAGTAGTTGTTGCTGTGTTTTGCCCGAGTTTTAACTTCAAGAGGGACACATGAAAAACAGGGTGAATTCGTGCTCCCTACGGTAATTCCAACCGATAAGCTACTTGTCCCACTCGCTCAATAATCTTGAAGGGTCCATAGTATTTAGCCGATAATTTCATGTTCGATCTTCTTTCCACCGTTTGCTGCCTATACGGCTAAAGGCGCACATAGACGAATTCTCCTAGCTGGAAGCTCTTTTCTTTATGTCCCTTGTCATACTGGACCTTCATTCTATTCTGGGCTTGCTGGAGCTTGAGGCGTACTTCCTTAATCAGTCGGTCCCTCTCTTCCAATGTTTGTGCTACAGATTCCACCTTGGCTGTGCCATGCACATAAGATAGAAGAGTGGGAGGTCTTCGGCCATAGACAACTTCGTATGGGGTTCTTCCCATGCTAGAATGTGCACTGGTATTGTAAACATACTCCACCCACGGCAGCCATTTAACCCAACTCACTGGTGACTCACTCGTAAAACATCTCAAATACATTTCTAATGTTCGATTAACTACCTCGGTTTGGCCATCCGTTTGTGGATGATATGAGGAACTAAAATTAAATTTAATCCCCTGCATCTGGAACAACTCCAGCCAGAACCTGCTAGTGAAAGTGGGGTCACGATCACAAACAATTGAAGTCGGCAGCCCATACAATTTGAAGATGTTCTCAAAAAAAACTTGGGCCACTACCGACGCTGACAATGGCTGTTTGAGTGGTATAAAGTGAGCAAACTTTGACAAGCGATCAACAACCACGTAAATAACATTTTTTCCATGAGAACTCGGTAGTCCAATGACAAAATCCATTGAAATTTCTGACCACACAGCAGTTGGTATTGGCAACGGTTGTAAAAGTCCGGCTGGTTTGGTGTGCTCGCTCTTGTGCCGTTGGCACACATCGCATTCTCGAATAAATTTCTTAACATGTGTTCTCGCCCCGGGCCAACAAAATACCATCTTTAATCGCTGCCACATCTTATGAAAGCCCTCATGTGTGCCTGCATGGAACTCATTAAGAATAATAGGAATGAGAGCAGAGTTGGCTGACAAGTAAATACGATCCTTGAAGAGGATCAGTCCAGCTTTATACGCCCAGGGACCCACGGCCTCCCCAGCTTGAATATTTGCAGCTAACGTCTTCAGCTCGTCACTTTGCTCGATTTCCTCTTTGATTGTGTCTGTCCAGCTGGGTAAGGGACCACTGATTGCAAGGATTCGAGCTTCTTGCCCAACTGAAAGTTCCTTCTCATTGCACCTAGACAAACCATCTGCGGCTGAGTTCTCCCTTCCCCTCTTATACTCAATAACAAAATTATACCCAATCAATTTCACAAGCCATTTTTGTTGAGCTTCAGTGGTGATAGTTTGGTCCCACAAATGCCTCAAACTCTTGTGATCAGTCCGGACAATGAACTTGGCCCCAAGCAAATACGGTCTCCACCGTTGAATGGCAGCTACCAAAGCCATGACTTCCTTCTCGTACGTTGATTTACTCAGGTTACGACCTTGTAAAGACTTGCTGTAGTAGGCCACAGGTTTACCTTCTTGCATGAGTACCGCACCCAAACCTGTCCCCGACGCGTCACATTCCACAACAAACGGCAAGGAAAAATTAGGAAGTATTAGTACTGGTCCCGTGGTCATGGCTCGCTTGAGTTTATGAAATGCTTCTTCTGCTTGCTCATTCCACTTGAAGTTGTCTTTTTTTAAAAGCTGAGTTAAGGGCCCTGCTATCATCCCGTAGTGGCGAATGAATTTCCGGTAATATCCCGTCAACCCAAGAAAGCCGCGTAACTCTTTAACGGACTGAGGCCGGGGCCATTTATTCATGGCAGAAATTTTTTCTGGGTCCATGGAGACCCCTTTATCAGATATGAAATGTCCCAAGTAGCTCACTTGTTCCTGCCCAAACTGACACTTTTCCATCCTCACATACAGTTGGTTAGCTTGCAACATTTTTAAAACATTCTTGAGGTGTGTTAAATGTTCCTCCCAATTTCGGCTATATATTAAAATATCGTCGAAAAAAACCAAGACATACCTTCGCAAGACTGGCTTGAAAATCTCGTTCATCAAGGACTGAAATGTTGCTGGAGCATTTGTCAGTCCGAATGGCATAACGAGGAACTCGTAGTGCCCATGATGTGTGCGAAAAGCCGTCTTTTCAACATCGGCCCCATGCATCCTTATCTGATGGTATCTCGAGCGTAGATCAAGCTTCGAGAATACCTTTGCTCCGTTTAATTCATCGAACAGTTCATCTATGACGGGTATCGGAAATTTATCCTTTATTGTGATCAAGTTGAGAGCTCTATAATCCACACATAATCGCCATGATCCATCTTTCTTTTTCACCATCAATACCGGAGAAGAATATGGGCTGCTACTGGGTTGCACCACGCCGGACTGTAGCAAGCTGGTGATGAGTTTCTCTATTTCCCCCTTTATGTAATGTGGGTAGCGGTATGGCCTCACGTTAACAGGCCCTGTACCTTGCTTCAACGTTATCTTGTGATTGTGAGTTCGATTAGGAGGAAGACCCTTCGGTTCTGTAAATAGACTGTGGAACTCCTGTAACGTGGCCTTCAAACCAGTAGTAAGTTTTGAGGGACCTGCAAAATTAGCACCCAATTTTATGTAAGAATTTTGGTTTTGCGTATTCACGCGTTGCAGCTCGGAAGGAAGCAACTGGCACAGCAAACCAGTTTTTTTCCGCCTTAATTCTTTTGCCGCAACCCCTCCTTCCACCACCTTGTGCAAAGGACCTTTGATCCCCTTAAACTCAATCCGCCTACCCTGATATTCGAAATTCATAACCATTTTATTGAAATCCAAACAAATGGGTCCCAACGTCCGCATCCATTGAGTGCCAAGAACTGCGTCACAACCTTCAATAGCTAATAGGAAAAAATCGATGGAAAACCAAATACCCTGAAGAGATATTTGAACCCCATCACACCTTCCCTTACAATCCAATTTTTCACCATTAGCTATCATTACCTTCATCCCACGCATGTTTTGTTGTGGTAAACCCATTGCTTCAACAAATGCTGTATTCAAAAAATTGTGGGAACTCCCAGTGTCCAGCAAAACCGTAATGCCCTGCCCCTTCACTACTCCTCTGATCCTCATGGTTTGCGGTGAAGTTGATCCCACAATGGCATGGAGCGAAATCACCGGTTCATGCTCGCTGCCCAGCAATCCTTCATCTTCATCGTCCTCCATTTCCCCTTCATTTAAAAATATTCCCTCAATGAAAAACAACTTTTTACACCGATGGCCTGGCGTGAAGTTTTCATCACAGTTAAAACATAGTCCTCTTTTTTTTCTATCTTGTATTTCGCTTGGACTCAGCCGTTTTATGGTTGCAGTTCTGTTTCTCGCCAAATTTGCTGAAGGTAATGGGGGTGGCATCGGTTCCATGTTCGATGTTCGCCTTGCTTCCACCACCAATGGTCTCTTAGCATGTCTTGTTTCAAACAAACGGGCCAAGCCAATAGCGTCCGTGATAGACGTTGGTCTAGCAGCTTGGACGTCGGTTCGCACTGGTTCTTTTAATCCGCTTATGAAACACCCCAACTGGTGGGTTGGGGCCAGTTCACCTACACGACTCAATAATTGCTCAAATTGCAGTTGGTACTCCCGAACCGTTCCCGTCTGCCGCAGTTTACTCAATGAACCGAAGTGGTCTTCGAACATCGTCGGTCCATACCGAATACGAAGTCCACCCTTCAGAGCCTCCCATGAATTAATCTCTTTAGTGTCTTTGAATAGTTGATACCACATTTGCACCTCGCCCTCTATGTGATATGCCGCCAAAGGTAGTTTTTCATCTTCCTCTGTTTGTTGGTACTCAAAAAATTGCTCCACGCGATAAATCCAGCTGGTCGGGTCATCCAAACCATTGTATCTAGGAAAGTCCAACTTAGCTAGTTTTGGAACCGCTGAGTTGTGCCCTCCATTATTCCTTCCTCGTCTGTTTCGTGATCCAGATCCTTCTCCCTCGCCAGAATTCTTGTCCGCCAGAGAATCCACTTTCGCACTAGTTTCTTCAACTCTCTTCATGAGTCGTTCCATAATGCTTCCGAAATTAGCCATCTGTTGTTCTAAACGCTCCATTCTAGAATCCGACATGACCTGCTCTGATGCCAATTTGTTACGAGCACGAGCAAGCGAGCGAGTAACTGGAGGGTCGACTGGGAAGGACGCTGGATCCAACCAACGTGCCTTACCTATGGTGAATAAGAAGAAGATTAAAGTTGGTTTGTTTTGTGAGGGAACCCACCTCTGCAACTAAATGCTGTAATAATCCTCCCTTATTCCAATAATTCTTACCAACTTATATCAATAACTTACAAGGAAATAAATTAATAGTACTTATTCGAACGCACGTACGTGAACAACGCACGCTAACGGCGCCAACTTAACAAATTAAAATTATCAGAACAAGGCAAGTCAATGCCTTAGTTCCCTTATTCGGAAAGCAGTAAAAGGAAAACTAAAATAAGGAAAACTAAAGTCTAGGGGCTGAATTTCCGTAACAAGGATATTGGCTGCACGGTCACAACTAAAGCATCTTCGTGAGGGTGGAGAATTCCCTCATCATCTTTTTCACTAAAGGTTATGATTGTCCCCCTTGAGTGGCTCCTAGTGCTCGGGACTATCCTGCTAGTGGTGAACACTTCTTCATACATGGCCCTTTTGGCGTGGGCCCTCCGTGTGGATTTTGCCCATAGGGCCATCTTCTCTGGTCGGGCTTTTTGGCGCGGGCTCACCCTAGGCCGCCCTCGTAGCCTTCGCTCATTCCAACTTGGTCTTCTTCGGTCCGTTAGCACCCAAATCGTGTCTTCGGCGTTGATGAAATCGTCTACTCGGTCCATGAATTCCCTCAACGAAGTGGAAGTTTTCCACACGATCTTGCTCATAAAGGGGTTACGGGGCCAGACCCCCATAGAAGTGCTCGTTTCGCTCCAATTCTCCACTAGCCCTCTATAGTGGGGCATTTTCCTGGCAGAGAGCCGTCACTTCCTCCATTATTAGTTTTTGTATCATTTTGGCTTGTTCATTGACTCTTGCTTCCATTGATTTGGGTTGGTCTTCTTCATGACGTAAGGCTTGGGAGCATCTTGTTGCCGGCATGTGATGGACACACTACTATAGGAAATAAAAAGATCCCACAAACGACTCCAATATTGACATCATGTTTCACAGACTGGGCAACTCCACGCTGTTGGGCTTGGTCTTGATCCTGTTGAAATAGAGAATAGGGGGCTCGGGGGTGCTATGGTACCTCCGATGCCTAAGTCAATTGTTGGGTTGGAGTGAAAGAGAGAAATATATACAATCAGAGAGGGTGTGAGATGAAGTCTGAAATAGTCTAAACCCTTTCCCTGGCTGAGGGAGGGGGTATTTATACCTGGTTGGGCGATCCCCGAGGTAGAGGTAGTGGGTGTTCAGCTTCGTACTGGGGTTGGGTGACCCTGCCAACTCCCTGACGTGTTACAGATTTGCCAGACCTGATTGTGGCTGTCACTGAAACCCCAGGAGGCACGTCGTGGCGTGCCAAGCCCCTAGATGCATCAAATGTGGCATGGCTTCTGTCGTGGCGTACCTGTCTCCATTCATTAAATGCGGCGTGGTTCCAGTCAGGTACCTCCATCCTTTTGACCTGTTCGGATGCTAGGGTTCAGGGATAAGGGATGTCCCTGAATGTCGGCCAGTAGTGGTGTCAGACTGTCCTACCTTCCGTCCTTTTGTCAGTGTGCTTTGCCCTATTGCTGCTCTTCTTGGGTCTCCTAGGCCGACTCAACCCAGCCCAGGCCTTTTCCTTTAGCCCTGCGGACTAGGCCTACTCCCCTGGGCTTGGCCATAGGGATTACTCCCCTCACAAGTAGCATTACCCTAAAAGAATTAAGAGCCAATGAATGAAATAGATCCATGAGAATGTGAAGGGTAGAAGTACTATTGATTGAGATTTCCTGCTTCATGTGCTGAAGGCGTTTGGTTTTTCCCCATCGTTTTGTCACCTTATATCTCAATGTATTACCTTGCCGTGGTATTTTGTGGTGATGAATAGCACTGCTAAATGATTCTTCAAAGGTGGGAGAGGTCTTTGGCAGGGAGATCCTCCTTCTCCTTATTTATTCATATTGGTGGAAGAAGTTTTTTCTCGACTTCTGAAAGATAAGTTTGTTAAAGGCAAGATTGGGTGGTTCTCTCACCCAAGAAGGGGTCCGCGTATCTCTCATCTTCTTTATGCTGATGATATGATCATTTTTGCAAATGGAGGGAAGAAGTCAGTAAAAGAAATTATTAGGACCCTTGATGAGTACGGTAACTGGTTGGGATAGAGAATTAATGCTACCAATTCATCAATTTTATTCTCAGATAAAATTCCTATGGCGCAACGACGTGATATTTTGCAGATCACCTGGTTTTCTGATGAAATATTTGGTAGTGCCGATTGTAAAGGGGAAACTGAAGCTGATGTATTTCCTGGACATTATTCAGAGAATTAGGCAAAGGATTGAAGGATGGCAAGCTAATTTCCTTTCTGTAGGGGCTCAGCATATTTTATTGAAGCATGTTTTGTCTAGTATGCCTGTCCATTTGTTTTCGGTTTTGCAGGTTCCAAAGGTGGTTATTCATAAAATCCACAGATTATTTAGCACATTTTTCTGGGACTCAGCTCATGGCAATCCTAAAAGAAAATGGATCAAATGGGATAAGCTATTCAAACCGGTGGATGAAGGCGGAGTTGGGCTACGAAACCTTGTGGATGTTCAAAAATCTCTTCATCTTAAATTTGCATAGAACTTGTTGTGCAAAGATTCTTTATGGAAGGATTATTTTTGTTCTAAGTATCTATATGAACAACATTCGCAGTAGGCTTCAATTAATGTAGGCACTCGGTTTTGGAGGATGATAGCGAAGGAAATTCCAACAGTTTTTTAGCATTCTAAATGGCTTCTCAAATTGGGCACAATGTATTTCTGGAGAGACCGTTGGTTGGAGTCTGGAGTTCTCTGTGAGCAACAGGTTATTGTAGGAGATCCTAACCTGTTGGTGCAGCACTGTATGGTGAATAATAGTTGGGATTTTGATAAGCTAGTTAGTTCAACTGGTGGGTCTAGAGAAAGCTAATGAGATTATCTCTACCATTGGTAGAGTTCGTGAGGGATTAGACCGGCTGGTCTGGTTAGACACCTTCGACGGCTCCTTTTAGACCAAAAGCGCTTGGTCCTTGCTTCGTGTTACTGCTCCTAAATGTCAGTGGGCTAATTGGATTTGGAATAATTCTTTACCTAAGAAATTTTAGTTCTTATGTGGAAAGCCATGCATTCTAGTTTGAGTGTTGATGATCGTCTTCGTCATGTTGGTATTCCATTGGCTTCAAAGTGCGAGTGTTGTCCGGTTGGTGTCTATGATGACATTAGTCATATTCTTTATGGGGGTGCCGTCGCGCATGACTTATGGAGATTGTGCTCCACCTTGATCGGCATTCTGTTTGTCCCGACTAGATATTGGCAAGCTACTACTATGGAGACTTGGTTCGGGCTTCTAAATCCTCACAGGTTGGTAGTCTTAGTGGCTTAAACCCTGTTATTAGTACTTGGCTTTTATGGAAATGGCGTTGTAATTCTCTTATGGATGGCCGAAAAGAAAAGGTTTATGTGCTTTGGAACTCGTTCAAATATTGGATTCATTGGGTTGGTATTAAAATAAAAAATACTTCAAGATTAGCTCCTCGTGATGTTGCCTTATTGAATATATTAAAGCTACCGGTTCATGGAGGAAATAAAGAGAAGATTATGGCTATTGCCTGGAGGAAGCCAAGGCAAGGTTGCCTTAAGTAAAATGTTGATGGAAGTAGCATTCATAATAGAGGTGAAATGGGTGCTAGTGGTCTGGTGAGGGATGATCTCGAGAATTTGGTTTTTGCTTTCTCAATATATACTAGTAGGGGAACCAATAATTGTGCAGAATTTATGGCACTTCAGATAGGCATAAAAAAATGCAAGGAGTTGGGTCTTAATAATATTGTCATTGAATTGGATTTTTTGTTGGTTGTTAATTGGTTGAATAATAGGAGGTGTAGTCTTTGGTACTTGGAAGACTATTGGGATGACGTACAAAGTTTGCTCAAGAGTATGCAATTTTGTATTCAACATGTCTACAAGGAACATAATAAGTCAGCTGCTTTCTTGTCAGATTAGGGAGTAGTGGTTGCAATTGTTACTAGAATGCGCAAAGCAATATTCCCTCTCCTCTCAAAGGATTATTATGTACAGATCGGAGTGACATGCCTCATATCAAAATCTGCTAAGATTCTTTTGTCCTTTTTATAGGCCTGTTTAGATTGATTCTAGGCCTGTTAGATGTTTTGCGGCTTTTGTTTCGTTATCTTTAGTTTTGGTTGTTTTTTGGTACTTGGGATTTTTTATTTTTATTTTCTACTTTTTGTAAATCCCAAGTGCCTTATTTGTTATTACGATATTCATTTGTCATAAGTGGAGGCCATTAATAAACTTGGGACGAGGCTGTTATGTGGGTGGCTCGAGGCTCTTCCTTAAAAAAAAAGAATAATAAAAAAAAAAGAAACCACTGAGCCAGTTACCAACTACGACTACTACAATGGACCGAAATTATTATAATCAAACTTTCCTTAATTTCTTTATTTCCAAAATAATTCACAACTTCTAAAATCAAATTCTCAAAATAATATTAATAATAAATATAATATATATTATTTTAAAAATATTTTTAATAGTTAAGTGCTAGTGATGGAGAGTTAATTATATCCTAGTGGCGATGCGTTAATTAGGTACTTACAACTTTCCCACCCATGTGGAGACAATATAAATAAATGAGTATGAAAAATGATATTTACAATCGTGTGTAATCGTCGCGTAATTATTTTGAAAAAAGTGAATAAAATATGAGATTCACATAAAAAAAAATTAATTTTTTAATGATAAATTTTATTTTATTTGTAGAATTAATCTTTTCCGTATTCATTCTCTTCAATAGGCTATTTGAATTTTCAAACTCTTCGATAGGCTAGTTGAATTAAATTCAACTCTTCAATAGGCTAGTTGAATTTTCAAACTTACTTAGGGTCCCAAGTCCTTGTAAAGTTGTCCTTAGTGCTTTGTATGAAACCATTGTTGACCTGAATTTATGTCCAAATTAAAGTCTCTCAACTGGTTGTCTGCCTGTGGGCACCCACCTTCAAACCTTTTGCGCATGCACATGCGCTGTACATACACTCCCACCCGAGAAGAGATCCAACCAATATTAATGCATCAAGATTCAAGACCACGCTATTAGCATAATATTATTAGCATAATATTATTAAGAGTAATTCTATGTATAATTATAAAATATATAAATATCACATAATTATTTTTAAAAAGATTAAGGTTTATTATTAAAAAATTAATTAATTTTTTTTATGTAGATATTATATTTTATTTATTTATTTTTAAATAATTACGTAGCAGTTGCACAATTCACGATTACAAATATATTTTTTCAATATTATTACTATAATATTTTATTTAGATTAGTGAAATTATGTACACTTAAGGCCTCGTTCACTTTTACAAAACATCTCATCTCATCTCCTCTCATCATTATAATTTTTCTAAAATTTTACACAAAATAAAATAAATAATTTAACTTTTTTAAATTTTAAAATAAAAATAATATTAAAAAAATATATTCTAATAATATTTTATTTAACTTTAAATTTTTATCAAAACTTATCTTATATCATCTCGAAAAACAAACTATGTCAAGTCATTATCACTGATCTATTATTGACTTGTTATGATCCTTTCTTTGGGTAAGCTTTAAACAGTCAAGCAAAAAAAGAAAGATAATTTCAACGTTACCGTCCCCATGGCATTTATAAGTTTTGGACAATGCATGATAGTTGTTATGCACGCAAGTGGCTTCACGTGACCTGTTCTATTGTTGAAACTTGGACTTCTTTCATTTAACGAAATCAGTACATCTTATCGGTTGTTACTTCATTTGCTTCTGATCTACTTCTACTTGAATGAGCAACTTTTGACAAGTCTGCGCAGCGCCTTGATCTCGTCAGCAAGGGATGTTTAGTGAGAACAGAGACTGCTGGATTCTGATATCATTTTCAACGTATGTTTCTTGAAATCGAATAATAACTTATTATTTTCAAATAATCTGGATCCCATCCACTACCTTCTCATCATAATTATAAACTAAAATCAAATTTAGATAATGAAATGAGATGATTTTAAATAAAAATTGATAAAATATTGTTAAAATATTTCTTTTTAATATTATTATTATTTTAAATTTTGAAAAAATTAACTTTTTTATTAAATTTTATGTAAAAATTTATATAAATTATAACGATAAGATAAGATAAAATAAGATGATTTTGATATCGAAATCGAATTTTATATAGGCACACTCAAAAGTTCTACAGTTTCAATGCCCTCAGCCTCGATCATCCACCCATATTCAATATTCTACCTGAGCTATTTTTGAAAAATAAAATCATTTTAATTCATCTAAAATTAATTATTGATAGAATTTCTTATATTTTTAACTTTTTATAAAAAGATAAAATTTATCTCAATATATTTCATACATTCAAATATATATTTCATATTTCAATACATCTTAATAAAATTTATAAAATATTACCATTCACACGTCAAAAATTTTAACGTACACAACATTATTCTTGGCGTCTCTTAAAACTGTTCCGGCACGTAATTTTGAAGGTAAGAAAAAGTGAAGCTTCAATACTGTACTTGGTGGTTTATGGCTTCGAGCTTTTCTGAAATAATATATGCATGCAATAAGTTGACCCCGTTGACCGTCCTTCCACCCACAGCTGATATCGGGTCA
Source organism: Juglans regia (assembly GCF_001411555.2). Classification (NCBI taxonomy): domain Eukaryota; kingdom Viridiplantae; phylum Streptophyta; class Magnoliopsida; order Fagales; family Juglandaceae; genus Juglans; species Juglans regia. Next base: position 17,163,861 of record NC_049902.1, on the reverse strand, counting down.
ATTTTCGTCCACCGATTCCAACAACAGTAAAAAAACACTGACATCAATTTCTAAGGTTACGTTTGGATGTTGAGATGAGTTGAAATGAATTAAGTATTTTATAAATAGTAGTGAGTTGAGATTGTTGAATGAGTTTGGTAGGGTCCATTTAAAATGAGTTTAAAATGTGTTTAGATGTTAAGATGATTTTAGATATATTTATGGAAAGTTGAAAAAAAATAGGTCCCACCATTATTTTATACTGTTCATATCACAGTAAAAACGGAAATCATTTCCGTAGCTGGCGCCAAATGCTTCAAGAAAAATATCAAATAAATGGGCACTGTAGCTTATACGGCAAGAGAACATGCAAGCAGGAAATAACTTTTGGATGCCATCGTGTTTTATTTATTTATTTATTTTTATTTATTTATAATAGTATGCACTATTTACAGATTTGTACTCTTTGAAGTTGTTATTCACAGATTTGCACTGTCGCGTCTTGCATCTGTACGTAAAAATGAGTTTACGGATTAAAGTGATTTCAAACTCGGCTTCACGTGTGTTTGGAGGGCAGAGCTCAGTTTAAATTTGAACTGAGTTGAGATGCTTTCAGCATCCAAACGAAGCCTAAGTTTCTCCGTTGTTTTGTTTTTTTAATGCAACTACTCTACTTCATACTAGCATAGTAAAACTCGAATGCGAATTGGCAGTTATTAAGGTATTTTAGGAGAATAAATATAGATATAAATTATTATTAAGAGTATTTATTTTGAATATATGATGTGATATCATATAAATCACACATCTCTTTAAATAAGTATTGGAAATAATCAATTAGAAACAATCAAATAGTAAATACAAAATGTACATTGTTATAATAACTTTTCTCTAACATTATTCTTTTTAATATTATATGTCATTATTATTTATTATTTTATTATTATTATTTATTTTTTTATTATTTATAAAATATCTAAAAAATACTTGACAGCCTAAACGCAACTTTAAAATTGGGACAGACAGAAATAGGCATGCTAGCCTTCGATCTTCTAATTGCAACTTTTTCCTTCTTTTTTCGATCGTAGCTAATTAGTAATTACCTTCTTTCACCTTCTAGTTTTCCTTTACCGTGCTGTTCACGTGATTACGGTGACATAGAAATGCAATGCAGGCAACATAGAAATTCTTCTATATAATGCATATATAATCCATTATGAATACGATATCTTATGATCAATTAATTATATTCCTCGAGGAGTAACTTAATTTGAATGGAATGTTCTGACTCAGATTTAATTTGAAGATCAGCAAATATTTTCCATCAAATGATATTATCAATCAGCTTCTCCTTTTCAAAAACCAGCTTAGCATAAACATTATAATCAGAATTCCGTAATCAAATAAGTACTGATCATATGACCATAAGCTGTGAATAACCAAATGGCGGGTGAGGGGACAGCGGCGGAACGTTAAAAATCCCTTCAAGATCACCATCTAATACCGCCGTCCAATTTGACGGCGTCAATGGGATATTCCTCGAGGAAGAAGTACTGGCAGTGTCCTCCGTTTCCATCGACCTCTCCTTCTTAAGGACAACTTCCTCCTCCTCCTCCTCCTCCACGCGATATCGTTTTCTCCCGTCGACCTTTTTCATTGTCTCCGACTTCCCGGCTTCGAGTGGGAAGTTGAGTATGGCTTTCGAGCCGCGGAGTTTGAACGCGGCTTGGTCGTAGGCCTTTGCGGCTTCTATAGCCGTGTCGAAGGTCCCGAGCCATACACGCGAGCCGCGCCGGTTAGGGTCTCGGATCTCGGCTGCGTACTTGCCCCAAGGCCTTCGTCGGACCCCTCTGTAGTGCTTTTCCTCTTCGAAACTCGCGTTTTGCACTACAGACGGGACCGATGATGGATCCGGCTGCTGATTGTGATCGCCGGATTGGAGCAACTTGGTGGTGCTTTTGATCGGGAGCGAGATCATCAGAGAAGGTTTCGTCCTGTTCGTTTGCGGTCTCGATTCGAATGCGAAGCAATTGCCGATTGATTGGGGGGAGTAGGACGTCGAAGTATGGGAATTGGGTTTGGATTCGGATTCGAAGAAATCATTATTAGAATCGAGGGATATAGACGCAGTGAGGTCCATAATTTTCGGAAACTCGAAGAGGTCGTTGTAGCTGAAAAAGTCGGAGACTGGCATGGAACCCGAAGTTTGAGAACAAGATTCAAAGGACGAAATCTCATTGTCTGAATTAGATAGGCAGGGCAGAGGCACAGGGGATACCTCACCAAGCAAGTGAAGCTTGATGAACTGCAGAGCAGAAGAAACATCTTCGTAAGAGGTCGCCATGGATAGAGCTACAGATCTTCTGGAAGAACAGAATCGCTTAAAACAGAGAAAGCTAGGAAGAGCTTTGAGGGAAGTGTTTTAATTTTGGAAAGATTGAGTTGAGAGTGGAAGAGGCAGTGGAAGGATACTATATATAGAAAGAGGAGAGGAATGGGGGAATGTACAAACGAAGGAACTAGGAAGAGTGACTTCGGTTTCAACGAGCTTCCTGGTTGCCACATGGAACCATCCTCTATATTCTTTTTGCTTTCTAAGATCTCTCGAGTATGTGCTCCTCACTTCTATGCTTTTACCACCGTCGGATCACATATGTTCAAAGTCATCAATGCCCAATTGATCCCGATCCGTGGCTAATGTAGGTAATTATATTATTGAGAAATTATATTTACAGTCATAAAATTTATATACATCGCACATTCCTTTTTAAAAAAAGAGTAAATATGAAATTTATATAAAAATAATAATTTTTTTAATAGTAAATTTCATTTTTTTAAAAGGACTGCACGACGCTTGTATAACCTATTGCTGTATTTAATATTATTCATCTATAAATTGATGTGATTTTATGTGATATGTTAGACTTAATTTATTGTAAAAACAAATTTATAATCTGACCTGTCACATCAAGTCACGTTAATTTATGAATTTTTTTTTATGTAATCTATTTATAGTTAAAATATTTCTCTATACTTTTTTCTTGACAAATGCTTGTATATCTAAAGAATAATGAATTATTCTCTACAAGTTAACTATACTGCATAACATTAAAATTATAATTATTTTTTATTATAATATAACTATAACATATTATATAAAATTATGTTAATTTATAACTTTTTTTCTTATATTTTTTAAAACTTAACGCTCAACTTTTTACTTTTTTTAAGAAGTGATAGATCATTAAAAATAAATTCACAAACTAACGTAGGTTAATGTAGTACACCAAATCTACTTTAAAATAATAAAAAAATTATAATATGAGGTATCGCATTAAAATATATTAATTTATAAATTTGTTTTTATAAAATTTATAATAAATAGAACATTTCCCATAATCTTAAGAGTTATAAAATGTTACATACATAAAATATTTACTAATTAAATATTTAATTTAATTTTCAAGTTTTAGATAATTTGCACCAAAAGTCCAAAACAAGCGATAACTCAAAATAAGTAAATGACACAAATGCCCATGAAAGTAGTTTGTAAAAGTAAGTTTTTTGTTTTGAAAATTGATATTACACAAGGGTAAAGGTTACAAAATATTGAGATTCAAAGAACAAAAATATATGAAAATTGCCTAAATTACCAATGAAGGGTAGAAAAGATCTTACATCCACGGAAATGGGTCTCGGGTGAAAAAGAACGAAGAGTATAAAAGAAAGTCTTGAGGTAGCAAAGACGACCCAAGCTGATGCTAAAGCTGGAATCTTAAGGCTGTGTTTGGATGTTGAGCTAAGTTGTATTGAGTTGAGCTTTTTATAAATAAAAGGGAGTTGAGATGATGTAATGAGTTTTATAGGATCCAACTAAAATGAGTTCAAATGTTTTTGAATGTCAAGATGAGTTAGATATATTTATAGGAAATTGAAAAATGTTGTGGGTTTCGTGTGTAAAGAAGTGTTGAATTGAAAAATTTTGTAAGTATCACGTGTGAATAGATTTTGAGTTGAGATGTGTCTAATAATTTTGAGAGTTGAGTATTTGGATGTTAGATTTTAATTTAAAATTAGAATGAACTGAGTTGATTTTAGTTGAGTAACATTTTGATATCCAAGAGTTAGACGAAACATGATCATAATATCCAAGAATTCTCAACATTTTGCAAACAAGTAATATTCTCAACATCAACTTACTTTGGAGCCAAGGTCTTTTGAACCAATTGGCAACACCTTGGTTTCACATCCAGAAAATTAACGATCGAATCCTCCCTTTCATAGTATTAAAAAAAAAAAAACCCCTAAAGTTAATGATGTTGGATTCAAGCTTAGAAGTAACAAACTGAATGAGCCAAACTTAAACACTTTACTGTTCGTCTTGAGTTGAATTGTTAAGAGTTCTAAGTATGATCTAATACGACAGGATAAACGAGAAAGAAATTAACAATGCCAAAGAAAAAGAAGTAAGTTTAGGTAAAGAGCAAGACAGTGTGTTTTTGGGAAGCCTAGATGAGTGCAATAAGGATATGACAAAGCAAGGCATGCTTTGACCCAACCCAACACCTGAACTATATAAAATATAGGGAATGAAGAAGTCAATGGTTGCAGTTGTGGTGTTTAATTTCTAGTAGTCTTTGGTCTTCTCTTGTCTCAACCACTCTCTTCTTTCTTCTTAAATATATATATATATATATATATATATATATATATAGTTCGGCACTCACATTTAGGGGGCCATCTTTATCTATTTATTTTATTTTATTTTTTGAAAAGTTCTTCCAGCAGGGTAGTAAGTGTAGTATAGAGGCTCAAAACTATGTCCAAGAGTTTACCAAGTCTTAAACAGTGATAAATGGTTCACAGTTGGTACTACCGTTATCCAGAAGGGAATGACTTTTCTGAGGACGTTCATGCCAATAATACTACTTTCAAAGTCGGACCCCAAATCATTTTCAACCTCTGTTCACTGATTTTGAGATTTCCAGTAAATGCTTCAATTGTAGTGTGCATAGTTAATCTATTGGACCCATTGCAATTTTGTATAATTTTATGATAGATAAATGAATAATAGTGCAATTTTGTTGAATGAGGAAAGGTTACAAACTTTTATTTATACACTAATTCGAGATATTTCGTTGCTAAATTACAAATGAACTTCCGATCTGTTGATCTTTGTATTAAGTTATTAACCAAGCTTTTCTAAATTGATAACAATATAATAATAAATTAAGTATTACCGTTGTCAAAAGCATATGAATCATGTAGAGTGGGATGACCTGGAGGCTTTTATGGGTAAGTTAGGATCCAATCAGAAATGGATTAAATTAGTAATGAACTGTGTAAGAACAGTGAGTTACTCAGTAATTATCAAAATGGAAATCTAGGTGAAATAATACTCCAAAAATTTGGATTGAGGCAAGGAGATTCTGTGTCTCCTTATCTTTTTATCTTATGTGCTGAGGGATTGAGTTCTTTAATCAAGAAGAGGACCAAGAATAATCATTTACTTTTTGCAGATGATTTTGTGTTATGTTCAGTAGAGCCAGTATTAGAGATTGGAACAACTTGCCGTCCATTTTGGGGTTGTATGAAAAGTCTTCTAGTCAAAAAATGAATAGGCACAAGACATCCATTTTCTTTAGCACAAATACTAAAATAGCAATAAAAGAGCAGATTAAAACAGAAGCAGGACTAGTAGTAAGTGGGAGGTATGAAAATATTTGGGTTTACCATCAATAGTTGGAAAATCCTAGTATAATAGCTTCAGGTGCATAAAAGGTCGCATATGGAGGAAGATAAACAGTTTGAAAAACAGTCACTTGTCTAAGGCATGAAAAGAGGTATTGATCAAGGCTGTGCTTTAAGCCATTCCTACTTGCACTATGTCTGTTTTCAAACGCCCAAAGAAATTTTGTCATGAGATATCAGCAATGTTGTCAAATCTCAGGTGGGGAAACACCCAGATAAGCATGGCATCCATGATTTTCTTGCAAGATCCTACCTCTTTAGCTGCTAGAGTTTATAAAGGAAAATATTTCAGTGGTGAGAACATATTAGAAGCTAAGTAGGGTAGCTCACCATCATTAATATGGAGAAGTGTATGGATGGCTCAGGATTTACTGCAAAAAGGTATGTTTTGGAGGGGAGGAAATGGAGAACAGAAAAAAATATGGAAACATAAATGGTTGCCTAAACCTACAACATATTGTGTTCAATCTCTAGTTACTTCCCTGGGAGTGGAAGCAAATGTGAGTGAGTTAATCATAAAGGAGTTGAAGATATGGAATGAAGACCTGATAAGAGAAAAATTTAATAGAAAGGAAGCTGACCTGATGTGCAGTTTACCAATTAGTAACAGAGGTGGGGCAGATAAGATAATATGGAATTATAGCAAAGATGGCAAATTCTCTGTACGCAGTGCTTATCATCTAGATCAAGACAGAAGAAGAATGATTAAGGGGAGACTCGAGAACAGAACAAACAGACATGAGATGGAAGAAGATATGGGGAATGAATATTTCTGGAGCCACAAAACATTTCCTTTGGAGGGTAGGTACAAAAGCATTGCTTTATAAAAGGAAGATTGTGGAAGACTTCAATTGTCCAATATGCCAAAGGGAAGAAGAATCAATAATGCATGCACTATGGAAGTGCCCATTTGTGAATGATGTATGGGCAGAAGGCAGGTAGTGCAGACTGTGAAGTGCAGAAATGGGTAGTGGCAGGTGATGACTTCATGGAGCTGTGGAATAAATTAAGTAAAAAACTGGAGGTATTGAAGCTAGAGGAAACTACTGCTATTATGAGAAGCTCTTGGCATAGAAGAAATAAAGTGGTCTTAACGTGTTTGATGGTCTAGCACAGGTGGTTAAAAATGCTTTAATGAGTCTTAAAGAATACCAGCAAGTTCAAGGAAAGGAGGAGGGGAAAAAGAATAGAGTAGAAACCAGAAGAGAGAAATAGGTATGGAAAAAACTGGAGGGGAAATTTCTTAAGGTCAATTTTGATGCAACAACTGATGAAGAAAATAAAAGAGTGGAGCTGCGCACCATAGTCAGGAATAGAAAAGGATAATTATGGTCTCTTGTTGTGAGCAGATTAACATGAAGACTCAACTAGCTGTAATAGAAAGTTTGGCTTTGAGAAAATCGATTGACCTGTGTAAAGATATGGGGTTTAATAAAGTCATATTTGAAGGGGATGCAAGTTGTGATTGATACAAACAGGTGGTGAAAACTGGAGCTTGTATGGCCAAATGATAGAGGATGCAAAAAGGGTCTTTAAGACAAGACCAAATTGATAGATCCAGTTTATAAAAAGAGAAGGTAATGGTGTAGCACGTCAATTAAAAAAATTGGCACTAACTAGGGAAGGAATGACTTGTTGGATGGAGGAAGGACCATAGGCTATTTTGAGTTTGGTTCTTAATGAAATGCTTTGTAATGACTGAAAATCTATGATTAAAAGCAGTTTCTATTTCAAAAAAAAAAAATCTCATCATCTTTTACCCTCTATAACAAAAAGGTGGTTTTTGGGATGAAAATTTTTGTCTCAAATAATTGGGGGTGTAACGGGTCCAATTTTGGATAAATTTTGGGATCGAACCAGTATACATCAGTTTTGCATTTTCAAGAATCGATACCACACATGTTAACCTCTTAAACCGGTACTTCTAGTTTAATCGGTTCCGGTCCAGTTTGATCCGGTTTTCCGGATTTTAACATATATTAAATATCTAATCACTTATACTTGTGTATATATATATATATATTAATAGATATAAATAATAGTAATACACTAATACTATTAGTATATAGTAATACTATTGGTATTATTACTATTTGTTAGTGATAATATAGTAATTAATATACTAATGTATATTAGTATTACTAATTAAACTTGGAAAAAACCTCTTTGTTTTTCAGTTCAAACACTAAGAGGGAGGTTAAGGATGGTTTAGCTGAGGTCATTGGGGCTAGAATTTTTAATGATGCTGACAAATATCTAGGTTTACCCTCGTTGGTGGGTGGATCTAAATATAGAGCCTTTTGTAGTATCAAAAAGAAGGTACAGGACATAATTGTATTTGGCATAATAGATTTCTCTCCATGGCAATAATCCTGACCAAATCTGTTCTGCAAGCTCTTCCCACTTATGCTATGAATGTTTTCCAGTTGCCTAAAAGATTATGTACAGAAATATCTCAGTTGTTGGCCAGATTTTGGTGGGGTCACATGTCAAACCAGAATAGAGTTCAATGGAAACAGTTGGCCTACAAAAGGACCAAGGGGGTATGGGGTTTAGGGATATGGTATTTTTTAATCAGGCACTGCTAGCTAAACAGTATTGGAGACTCCTTACCAATCCTTATTCTCTGGTGGCTAGAATAATGACAGAAATATTATAAAAATGAGGATATTTTGAGTGCTAAACCTGGTGGGGCTCCTTCATTGATATGGAGTATCAGGGGTGTAAGGCCCAGTTTCTTCATCAGTGGCCGGATCAGTGTGTGTAAATGGCCCAGCCATTTTAATGTCTTGTGAGACCACCGAGCGGCGTCATTTTGGGAGGTATGATTTTTTCTCCTCTGTTTTCCGTTTCTTTCTCCCTTCTCTTCCGCAGTTTCTGTTTCTCCCGCACGTCTCTCGCGCACGTCTCCTTCTTTTCTTTCGGTTTCTTCTTATTTCTTGTTGCTGCGTTAGTCTGTGGGTTCCGATTCTCTGCCCAAGTTTCCTCAAGTTCGGTTTCCTTCTTGCGCAGCACTGGTTTCGGTTACTGCATTCCTCTGTTTTTCTCTCCTTTATGCTTTTCGGTCCTTCCTCTGCAAGTCAGCGAGCGATCCCTCCATTTTCGACTGGTAAGGGTTTCTTGCTCATCCCTTTAAGTTTCGGTTTCTCCTTCTATAACCGTGCGAATTCTGCTTCTTAGTATTCGGTTTGTTTTATCTTCTTTTTCTGCAGTTTTGTTTGTGGCCGTGGGTTCTGATTATTGTGTGTGGTGAGTCTTTGGGTTGGTGCATTTCGTCGGCATTGAAGCCTTGCTGGAAATTATTGTTGCCGTGAGTTTGAGTAGCATTTTGTGAGTTTTCTGGTTGCTGTGCGTGGGAGTATTTTGGGTTGGTGAGTTTCGGGTAAGCATTGAAACCTTTGCTGGAATTTCTCTTTGCCGTAACGTACTCATGCAGTTTTCCTCTTCGAATTTGTTTTGATTCTATCCTCATTTCTGCAGTTTGTTGTTGCCGTGAGTTGAGTTTGCTTTTCTTCAGTTCTTGGACTTCCGTGGCTTGTGATTCCTAGTTCCTGGTATTTTTAAGTGAGTAAACAAACACTTTGTATTGGAATGGTCTTGGAATTGTGAATTATTTTGGGTTGGTCGAGCAGTAAATCGAGTAATGCTTGGGATTGTTTGGGGGCTGTTTTTATGCTATATGGGTTTCTATTTGACTGTTGGGAGTGGAGATTAATAGTTGGAGCTGCATTGTGGTTGAGTTGTGATGATTGCTTGGAGTTAGGGGCCTTTGAGGTGGGGTTGATATTCTGGTTATTTGTGTTTGACGTGGATATTGGTGGGTGTTTTGGTAATTGTTAAAATTAGAATATGGTATTTTCGGGTTGAAATGCGGGCTGTCCAAATTACTTTTAGTAGTATTAGTGAGTTGTTTTTGCTATATTATGGGTTGAGATTATGAGTGTTAATTATTAGATGGACGTTATGTCAATTATCGTTTAATACTCAGCGTATCTATATTATTTTTATGAATAGGTGACGAGATTGATAGAGATCATTTTCAAGGCTTAGATAATACGCTGCAGGAGTCAGGTAAGCGGGGTTCCTATGCTGGGTTTTTATACAAGTTAATAAGACTGTGGTTGATTTTATGAAAACTTGCATAATTTGTGTTGTGTTGGAAACTTGTGAAAACAAAGATCAACCTCGGTCTCTTATCTGCATTATTCATGAACTCTGTGTGAAAAAGGAAAATATATTCTGACATGCATTGTGTAGACATGAGCTAAATTCTGTCATGTGATTTCTGAAATCTGGAAAAGAGCGATATTGAGAATATGAAAAGTTGTGCATTTATTTGTTCTGACTTTTGTGTTCAGCGTGTGCAAACTGTTCTGATTCTATTTTGGTACTCTGTATTATTTTGATATAACATGTGAAAACTTTTGGCATGGTGTACTGGTTTTCGTATCTGACTCTGTCTCTGCTTTGCTCTGCTCTGCTCTGTTATGCTCTGCTCTGTTTGGGTTGGTACCAACTTCTCTGTCTCTGAGTGCACCCACTTTGGAAACAAAGTGGTTTTATTGTGGTCTTTCCTGTGTGCACACTCGGGGCTCCGAGAAGAATAATGGAAAGATTTCACCTCTCTCTCTGCCTGGTTTGGCCACCGGGGTTAGCACAACCCTACCACGGGGGTGAAACATGGTCTCTGCTCTGTTTGATGCTCTGTTTTGATCTGATGATGATACTCAGTTTATGTTATGCCAAAGTACCATGGGTTTTACTTGTTTTAAAACCATCGCTCTGTTATTTTGAAAATATGTTCTGTTCTGCATGATAACTCTGGAAAATATTTTATTCTGCATACTCTACTTTATAAATGCTCATGTTTGCACGCTAGCATATGATTTCTGCTTACTGAGTTGTGATAACTCACCCCCTATCATGATAATATTTTTCAGATGATGTGGAGAGTCCAAATGAGGACCTGGATTAGATTGGTGAACATGGATTAAGCTGAGGAGATGTAGTTGGAATAAGGACTCTTGAGGTTCTTAGTTTTTAATGCCTTTGAGTTTTAATTATATGTTTGGGTTTAGTAGGACCTATGGTGTTTTCAGTTTGGTATGTTACTATTACTGGGAGGTTATGGACCCCTTTGATTTATTATTATTGCATTAAAGTTTGTGTGGAGTTTGTAATGAGATTATTGAGAAGATTTTAGATTGATTTCATTTATAAAGTTTTTGGAGAATTTTTCTTTGGATGTGTTGGGAGACATGTTTATGAGTGACAAGTAGTAATTCTCCAAGCCACCCGGGTTTGGGGTGTTACAAGGGGTGCTACTAAGTTGGTAAAGAATGGAATGGGGTTGGAAATGGACAGAAAATCAGAATTTGGTTCGACAAATGGTTGCCAACTCCTAACACTCATATGGTACAATCTCCTGTAAAATGTTTGCAGAGGGAGGCTACAGTGGACAAACTGTTGCTGGATGGGGGTTCATGGAATGAAAATCTAATTGATGAGATATTTTCAGTTGAAGAAGCTGTTGTGATCAAAACCTTGACTGTAAGTAGGAGGAGGTCAGAGGATATAATGTATTGGGGTCATACTAAAAATGGTCTTTTTTCTGTGAAGTCTGCCTATCACTTACAGTATCAAAGTCTTTCTAAGTTCCTGGGAGGGTGCTCTAACCATCAACACTTTTCTCAGTCATTGAAACGTATATGGCCCTCACAAGTTCCTCATGCTGTTAAAGTATTCTTATGGAGAGCTGTTAGTGAGGCACTCCCAACCAAATGCAACTTGTTCAAAAGAAAGATTTCTGTTAATGAGGCATGCCCTATATGTAACCAACAGAGTGAGACAAGTAACCACGTTTTGTGGTGATGTGGGGCTGCTACAGATGTTTGGTCTGATTCTGCAAGCTTTCTACAGAAGGCTAAGTGCTTTGAATCAGATTTTATTGTCACTTGGGAGGATTTAATAGCTCGACTAACGGTCTGAATTAGAATTGGCTGCTTGTGTTTCCAGACAGATCTGGCTGAGAAGAAACATATGGGTTTTTTATGATCTTTTTGATAGTCCATCAAAGTTGTGGCAGAAGGCAAAACTGGAACTGGAAGCTTTCCAACAGGCTCAGATTCAAGACAAGGCTGCTTGTGTAGATCAGAATGTTAGCAGGAGATTGGCTCAATGGAGCAGACTAGAAGGGGACTGCGTAAAAGCCAACTGGGATGCAGCTTTCATCTCAAACGGTGGGAAGATGGGAGGGGGTTGTGTCTTCAGAAATAGTTCAGGAGAACTGTTAGCTGCTGTAGGATGGCCAAGAAGTTTTATTGGCAGCCCTTTGCAAGCTGAAGCAGTAGCTTTGGAGAGGACTATTGAATTGTGTGTTGAGTTGGGGTTTCAGCAGGTTGTGTTTGAAGGAGATTCACTGAATTTGGTTCAAGATATTCTAAGCATAGAGGAGAATCGCTCATGGTATGGCCAGATTGTTGAAGATCTCAAGTCTGTTTTCAAGCATCCAACTCGACGGAAAATCCAGTTTACTCCCAGACATTGCAATCAGGTTGCTCATATCCTTGCAAGGATGGCTTTACAGTTAGATGACGAAGCTGTATGGATTGAAGAGGGCCCTTGGAAATTATGCATTGTATTAAACATGACAGAACTGTTTCTATGCTTTGATTTATGATATGAATGTTATCTTTCAAAAAAAAAAAAGAAAAAAAAAGAATATGTTGAGAATTTATTAAGCCATAAAATGTAATTAATATATATTTTCTATTTAAAACATATGATCAAATAAATGTTCATGTTTAAGATTAAAATTTTATGATATAAATTTTAATATAACATTATTTCATATATAATTATAATTTATAAAAATTATATATAATATAAAAAATACTATATATAGTATTAAAAATTAATTAAAAATATATAAATATGCGCACTGGTCCGATCCTAGAAAATATAAAATCGAAACCGGACACGTTATGATCGGTTTTTAAAATGGAGGAATCGGTCTAGGACCGAACAAGTCCAAAATCGGACTGAACCAACCGGTCCAGGCCATTTTTTTGGTTCTCCAGTTTATTTTTACAACCCTACAAATAACTCTGATTTCGTCCCAAAATATTTTTTAGGATGAGCAAAATCGTTTCTAAGTCGTCCCTAGGGGTGTAAGACTATCGGTCAGGATCAAAAAATCCGACCGGACCGGACCGATAGTCATGTTGGTCAGTCTCCAGGTGTGTTTTTTGGGACCGGGGCCGAATGTGTATATATATTCTAAATATTTTATATATTATTTTATATAAGAGTTGTATAAATTAATTATGTAATTTTCATCTAAGAGACCACCATTGACCATATATACAATGACATTATTTAATATTCATTAACTATATATAAGATGTCAAATAGATTGCTTAATTTTAATTTTACTAATTTAATTAACTTTTTGTATTAATTTTTTTTTTCAAAAAAAGAAAAAAATGAAAAAAAAATGTTCATAGACCAAATCAAACTGAATGAACCAACCAGACTGATAGCTAACAGTCCAGTCTGGCAAAAGTGATAGATATTTTCTGTCCGTGACCTCCCTAGGATTGGACTGGACCGATACACCCCTAGAAGTCCCAATATTACTGTACCACAAAGCATTTTGGGAGGAAAATTTAAATTTAATTCCAAAAAATAGTTTTTGGGACAAAAGTGAACAAAATTGTTCGATAGGGTTTGAACGGAAAGTTCTTTTGGGATGATTAAATTTCGTCACAGATATATGGTCGAATGGTAAAATCATATATTTGACTGTGAAGTATGTTCAAATGCATTGTGGTGAGTGGTCGATCGTAATAAATTCGTTCAAATGTATTGATATGGAAAAATGTTCGAATGTTAAATTTAGTGGTCAAACATACAACGATGTTCGAAAGCATTACGTTGAATGTTCGTTCAGATTATGATATGTTCGAACAATTTACTAGAAGATGACGTTCAAACGTGGAGTATAGTCTTCGAACATCGATGTCATGTTCAATGTCGTCCGAAAGCATTCGAATGCTTATTGTGTTCGAACGATGTCTGGTTGATGTTCGAGCACCAATCACGGATTACGTTTGAATGTTCTATGTAACAGTTTGAATGGTTTGACTGACTGTTTGAACGATTTTTGGTCCTCGAACAATAGGAATTTTATTTTACCCAATAATGAAAAACTAAATACACATACATAACATCTTAAAAAATACATTATAATTTGTTCAATAAACAACAAAGTAGTCTCATAAGTGCAAACTAAATAAATAAAACAGTAGTGTTCATCATACAGAAACAATTATAAAATCTATATAATATAAATCAGTTGCTTAGAAGCTTGAATTGTTGTATAAGCATATGCATTTGGAGTTGCATCTCTCCCTTGAACTCCTCTTGTTGCTGTTTTTGTTGTTTCAATCACATCTCCATGTCTACCTATTGCACCACTTGAGCCTCTAACTCATGTTGCCTTGTTCTCAATTCCTCAATCTCAAACTTCACATCCTCTAACGCTTTAGAGTTTTTGGAGGCATTTTTGGATAATGAGGACGATCTATAAGGCTTGACACAACGACTCAAACCACTCAAATATCCTAAACGTGGACCTAAAATTTTTGTAAAAATGTTAACATCACTTGTTAAGGAATTTTGATCTGACGCAAATTTTTTCCTACACATAAGAGAGAATTAATATTGTTACAAATATTTAAATATGTTTAATTAAAATAGATAATAATGCTTACATAATTTTCAAGGACATCGGGATGAGTGGCGTCGGGATGAGTCTACTCTCCATTACGGTCAGTATTCGATGTAGTATATAATTTTGTCAAATCATAATTGGTATCTGACTCTTATTTTAAGACACATATTTTATAGATATAAAGTCATTAGACTATGACAAACAACAAACTTGAGCAATCAAAAATATAAAATAACATTAGTAATTTCTTAGAGAGGGAAAGATCTTGAGTCTGCATGATGATGACTCTTCAAGCTCGATCTATTTGTTTTGTTAATAGAACTTCTCTCTTGCATAGACATTGTAAACATTAGTAAGAGAAAATTATAAAATATGACACGTAAAACAAGTCATTTACTTTATATGTAGGATCTTCTAACATGTCACAATTTTTCCCAATCGAAAGGTCGGACATCCTAAAAAGGATGTTGGCATGCTTCGTTCAGTTCTCCAACTTATTATAATGCTTATGATATCTCGCCTTATATTTTCGTAATGCATTACACATAAGCTCATCAACAGTCTTACGCTCCTATCTCTGGCAAAAATTTAGTTCGAATTCATCATTTAAAAAATATATACACAAACAAATCATTTGCATATTCTATATTTTGCATAGACATTAAATAATTTTAGAAATCGATTAAATATTACCAAACAACGCTTCTTGATGAGATTTTTGATATCTTGGGTGACTTTATGCTATGAACTCGTAACCAAAGGTGCATAAATTCGTGTAAGAGCACCCACATGCAATGCAAGCCAAGCTGTTGGTTGTTCTTCACCTCCAGTATGTTCGTTAGAAATGTTAAACTTAATCTTACCCACCTTACAATATTTTTCCAATGTCACGCCTCTAGTAGTGCCTCGACCTCGACGAGATTATATGATCAACTCTAAAGAATATCATATTTCTTGAAGAAACGAATGAAATAATAGTAAGAAAATATTTAATATATATGATTTATCTTAATTGAAACAAAATTATGATCATATTTTTACCTTGTTCTGGAGAGTTAATCTCTAAGGGTGAGTCAGACGGATGTGAACTTCCGTCTTCTTCGATGGCTTGATTTCAAAGCACTAGTACATTCATCACATAAAAGATTTGTCATAAAGTGTCATGTGAATACAAAAAAGATCAATAATTCGTATCAATTTCAATTGCCCATTTGCCCTAGTCATTTGTAAATACTTAAGATGAGTCTACATTATTCTCAACTACCGCATCGACAGCTTTTGCCTCAATATATTTCTCATGTAATGAAATCATCTCACACTGGCTCAAATCAACAAATAAATTAAAGACGGGTTGACTCTCTTGGTATACTTCTTGAGAAGAGGGACCATCTTCGAGAAAACTTTTGTACCACTCACCATTGAATTTCCTAACTCAGAATCATCTAAGTAGAATATTTGAGATACTTGGGAAGCCAAAACAAAAGAATCATCATCATACAACTTTTGCGATGTATTAATACTCAAGAAATATTCATCATCATGCAATCTGATGACTTGCATAATTTCTTATATTTTATCACTTCTTAACTTTAAAATTTAGTCTAAATACCCTATTATTGGACTAAAATGCTAAAATGTTAATAGAAATCATTGGAATTAATGTGTATTCTTGAATTGAGTTTCTATTTATTTTGGGATACTCCTGAACAGATTTTTATGTTTAATTTCAGAGTTTATAAAATAGCAAGTCCAAACCCATTTGAATTCAAAGGACTTTCAAGTGGGCAAGACTTTGGAACAACCTAAGAACTTTTAATGAGTGTAGGACTCTTCAAATAAGGATAATGATGAGATTTGAGAATAATTCGGATTAGAGTCCAAAATGCGCTAGTAGACATCATGGACACACTTTAGTATTTTAATCATAACTTTTCGCTCTAATATCAGATTGATGCGATTTTTGATGTGTTGGAAAGCTATCTCAAAGGCCTACAAAGTTTTCTCGAATATAAATTTCCAAATTTGAACTCCTGAAGAGCGTATGTGGCTGCCAAGTTGAGTCCTAAAATTTAGGCATTTTGTGTGTGGGAATATGAAGACATTAGGGTTTCTTTCCTACCCTATTTAAGCATATCATTAGCACAAAACTGGAGAGTTTTTTTCAGAGGGGCATTTCTTTGGAGTTTTTTGTTTCAGAAGCTGCGGCTTGTGAGGGACGACACTGCAGACTGCGAGGAGTATTTTTAGTGTTCATTTTCTTCTATTATTCTCTCAGAAAAATTATGGTGAATTCGTTTATGTTGAATTTAATTTTTAACATGAAATAAATTTTCTTTATTCTAGAAAATGATGTAATCTAGTTCCAAACTATGCTTGCTTTTCTATGTTAATTTAAAGTAATTCTCTTCTATGTTTGTCTGATTTATTCTGGGTTATTGCTTCTAATTAACTGGCCATTAATTAGATGATTTTAATCTTATGATTTGCTGTCGAAAGAGGGAATTATAGGATAGATCTTGGATATTTCAGCATAGGTAATTATAGAGATCGAAAGACTTGTATGAACCTATGTAGTATTAAAATCATTGGTCTTATAACTTTCTTGCTTTATTAATTTGCATACTCTTGTGTAAAATGATGAACAATAATAATTTCCAATTGACTATCGAAAGAGGCTTTTGGATGTTTGTGAAGATTTGCTAACAAACAGAGAGAATTCAATTCAATTAGTTAGATGAGTAAAGCATAGTGAGGGATTAGGTGAAATCGATTTCCTAGAAGTTTTCTTTTACATTGATTTGATCTTCGAACAATATCTTTCCCTTTCTTTGAGTATTCTCTTTGAATTAATTTTATTTTAATTTGCAATTACAAAAATCTTAGTGACTTTTCTAAATAAAGTCAAGATTAGTATAATTTCATTATTTGTCAAAAGTAAGTTACCAATCCCCAAGGACGATACTCTTCTCATCACTTTATTATAAAACTACGATACTGTGCACTTGCAGTTTTGCACCGATCACACTCCCCTTCGAAGATCGCTTAAATCTCACCAATCACACTTAAACAGATATACCACAAGCTCCCCCAAATATTTCAAGCCAATTATATTGATAATAACCTCATAGAAATCAATGGTTTCTCTGTCATGACTTCCTACAACTAAGATACTACTATTTTGTGTTTTTTATAATTTTCTCGATCCATTGTGTGATACCTACTTCGCCGAAAAATATATGCAATATATTAAGCTTCACATCTCAATGGACCACGTGCCAATGCATACAGTTTGGCCGATATATCGTTCGGATTATTTGCATGCATTTATACAACTTACATATTGAAGAAAGCATAAACATAAAAAAAAAAAATAAACAGTCATAATATTAATGTTGTAATTCAAACTTGCGTATGTAATGTCATTACCTGTTTTTCAAACCATTTAAGGAACTCCTCTTAATGTTTCTGGTTTGAAGAACATGTTCAAACCATGTTCTTCACATCTCGATGGGCCACGTGCCAATGCATACAGTTCGGCCGATATATTGTTTGGATTATTCGCATGCATTTGTACAACCTACATATTGAAGAAAGCATAAACATAAAAAAAAATAAACAATCATAATATTAATGTTGTAATTCAAACTCGCGTCTGTAATGTCATTACCTGTTGTTCAAACCATTTAAGGAACTCCTCTTAATGTTTCTAGTTTATCTCATTTACTTCATGTTCTTTGAGCACATTAATATGATCATTGAAATTGAAGATTACTAAATAATTTATAATCTTATATATTTGTTTTAAGGAGATTGCAATATTAATTAATAAATAATGAAAAATTACTTCAAGTGGCTCTCTATCTCGAGGCAATTTTTTAACACGTATCACTGAGCCTTTTCAAACTCTCTTCCACACAAATAATAACCACACTCAACACCATGTGTACTTATGTGTTAGGAAAATACATAAAACACATTTGTTTGTCTTGGCATCAAAATGTATGTCACTCATTGTCAATATATGCTCTGTAATTGAAATTTCTGGGTGGGCCCTGTTACTCACTGTGCATTTAAACTTCCCAAGGAATCGTTCAATGGGATATATTCATCTATACTGGACTGGTCTTGTAAGTCAAGCCTCACGTGGCAAGTGAACTACTAAATGAACCATGGCGTCGAAAAATGATGGTGGGTAAATACTCTCCAGCTTACACTAGCAATTTCACGTTCCATACATTCCAAAACTTATACATTGAACATTCTAATACATAAGTCTTAAAAAAATACACCCAACTCGGTCAAAGCCACGTGCACATATCTCATCAAGTACCCACAGATACCAACATTCAAGATACGTTGTAAAAATACATGACAATCATGACTTTTTAATTCAGTCATTTTTCAATAATTTTTTCACACATATTTGTTAAACTTAAGAAATCCACATCCGGTAATTTCATCTTCATTAGTCACTTAATAAATCTAGCCCGTATGTTCCTTGACACCACTTTGTTGTAATTGCATTTTCGGTCTTATTCCTAACCGTTTTAGATCCTTCCATGAGTCTAATGTATCCTTCGATTTTCCTTCAATTGACATCAAAGTTCCTAATGACTCGCATATATTTTTCTCAATATGCAAAACATCAAAACTATACCGCAATTTTAACGTCGACTAGTACGTGAGTTCAAAAGATATGCTATTCTTTGTCCAATTGGGTGTTTCTAAGTATCAAGTTTCTTTTTCTTCAATTTTACATAAATGACCCCCTTTTTTAAATTATACATTCTTACTAATTAAGTATGTTGTTAATTTGTAAAAGCTCCAACTTCTCTCTAACAACTTCTCACTTTCGAAAATAGCCTAAGGGGGCTGAGGAGGAGGAGCCAACACTCCCACCCCCCTCAAACCCCCCCCCCCCCCCTTTGCTTTTCTTTGGTCTTGTTTCATTTATGTGTTTTTGTATTTTTATTAGATCTAATATAAACACGTTTCGGTTTCCCCAGTCCAAACTCTATCTTTCGGATTTCTGTTTCTTTTCATTTTTAGATATGTTTTCTCCCTTAACACTATTTGTCTCTTTCTTTTCTGTGTATTCTCGCATGGTGCCACCTGTGACGCCCCCAAATTCAGCTTGGGATCGGACGAACATTTGAAGCGTCGAGACATGCAACACAAGGTTACCTGTCCCCGTTCATGACATATAAGATGCAATATTCCTAACATGCATATAGCATTATGCAATATTCGTAGCGGATAATTTTTCTTTTTAGCAATACTATGCACCAAACCGAAATATCCCAAATACTTAAAACACACTTCATTCATAATGACGTACTAAACAACTGATATCACAATAATAGTCCATATGGTTGTGATCAAAAGAGTGCTGGAGATTGAACTCCACAAATACAAGTAGTAACCTGAGGTAACTACTGTACTACCATCTACGTCACACCATAGCTTAATCGATCGTTACCAGATGGTCGATTCTCGATTCTCCTTCAGATCCTGTAATAAGATCTACCATTCGGGGGGAGTGGTAGTTGGGACTACCACAGTAAGATTTGATTACAAATCTCAGCAAGTTAACAGGAAACTTCCACACAGGTTAATGATGCATGCATGGTAGTAAAAGTATAAATGCATAATCAAATCATAAGTAATCATAGCATAACTTGACATACAACATAACATAACTGGCATAACATAAATTGAAACTGAAGTTTAGCATGAACGTGACTTGAAACATAACATAGACTTGAAACATAGCATGAACGTGAACTTGAAACATAACATGGACTTGAAACATAACATGAACGTGAACATATATAATTTGAACATGAACTTGAACATAACTTGAACTTGAGCATGACATAACATAAATGTGAATTTGGAACATAACGTAAACGTGAACATAACATAACATGAACTTAAAACATATTCTTGTCTCATGGGATTACCATGATTGCTTGAACGTAAACTTGAACATAACATAACGTGAAACATGACTTGAACTTGGAATCTTATTTAATAGACTTAATCATTAAAGTGACCATATGGGTGCTACACAGGTCCCCTTGAGCCGTGTGTCCCTGCCGATTACCGCATCACATCACAGGTTTCTATACCAGCTGTGAGTGCGTTAATACGTACTCCACAGTTGTTGTGGCCCCACGTATTCTACATGTCACAATTGCTGTGTCTCACGTAGTGTATGCTCCACAGTTGTTGTGGCCCCATACTTCATGCTCCACAGTTGTTGTGACCCCATACTTCATGCTCCATAGTTGTTGTGGCCCCATGACTTATCTATTTGTGCCACACTTACTGTGGACACACGTAACATAATGTGTGGCACCATTGGCGTTAGTGCCTGGCGCGCTTCGGTGACCAGTTAATTAGGCCCCATTCTCAACCTGTTGACTATACTTCGTCAACCCAGGGAATTTCACACCTATTTAGACACTCCAGCGTGAACAAAGGAGTTCTACTAGGATATTACTCCATCCTAGCGCTTAGGTTCGTGATTGACATGAATAATTTAACTGGCATACATGACATTTCGTAACGTGACGTAACATGAACTTGACATAAAAGACAGAAGTCCTGACGTAGTATAACGTGACATGAACGTAAGATGACAGACATGACATACTTTGAGACATAAATATAACAGACAACATTTCATAACATGTCATACATGTTACAGGCAATATTTCGTAACATAGCATACCATGTAACAGACAACATTTCTTAACATGGCGTAACATGTGACAGTGAATATTACATGACATGAAATACATGTAATAGATGACATACTTAACTTAACACAACATTCTTGCAATGTATAGTAATACGTGACAGAATATCTTATGTAACAGATGAATAATTCATGACAAAATAAATTCTGTGTAACAGATAAATATGTAATGACTTGGCATGGCACATATGAAAACATGCGTATATACAATTTAGTTCCCTTACTTATCACTCATACACATTAAACTGATAGTAAGTTAAAAGCTAACTTACCTCGATCTTCGCGCTTCGAGACAAAACTCAAGTGCGATCATGAGAAATTGAAAGTAGTGATTTCTAAAAATTAGAACTTAATCACTAACAATTAGGAATATGGAGAAATATCAACTTAGAGTAAAATTACCATTTTACCCTCTACATGTGGGAAAATGACTATTTTACCCCTAACTTAAAGATTTTGCATCAACTTCAAAAATCACCAAAATTTACATACCTTATGTAAATTTTGTCCTAAACTCAAATATCAATTTAGAAAAATTTAAAACTAAACACAACCATTAAAACTCTATAGGGCCGAAACTTACAAAGGCTATTTCCTTTGATTTTTGTTGTAGTTCTTTCAAATCTCAAAACTCATGATTAAACCAAAAGCTTTCTTCTACTATACTCATAACATATTCCTAAGAATAATTATGTTTTGAATCATGAACAAAAGTCATCAAAATCACCAAAACCATACTTGAACTTTTTGGTTTTTCTTCTAAGTTCAAAACAGAATTTTGTTTCCAACTTGTTTTGATCAACCTCTTGATCCATGACTTATAAAGATGTGATCTTCAAACCAAAACATCACATGGTTTAAAAAGATGTTCTAAAACAGATCCAAGCATCAAACTCAAGATCACATGGTTAAACATCAACCAAAACATAAATTTAGCCAAGAACATCATCACTTTGGCCTAACCAAATATCTCAATGCATAAAATTTCATATCCTCGAAACTAACATCAAATATCTTCAAAATAACATTCTAACATGTATATAAGATGCTTAGGATCTTCCAATAAAAATATCAAAACCATTGGAATAAGATTAAACCATAAAAGATTTAAACTTTCTCAAAACAAAAACTGTTTTTCCTCTTCCAGTTTCTAAGTTTCTAGATTTAAGAAAATATTTCACCAAAACTTTTAATCATGCAACAAATCCTCAACCAATAACCATATACACATGTTAACAGTACTCCATAAAAATTTCAGACCAAGATCTATTCATTAGCTTGGTCAAAAACTCCAAAATATAACACACTCTCCAGTTTATCGCCTAGAATGACCTTTCGGGGTTGTAAATAACTTTTGACCAATCAAATGATCTCCAAATGGAATAAATAAGATATCCACGTAAACTAGACTCCAAAAGAAACAATTTTCATGAGGAAACGTTGCAAGGAAACACTTACAAAAGCATCGAAATAGGCATTCAAAAGAGGTAAGAAAAACTGTCCGAGAGTGTCTTTTGTGTTCTATGTAGGAAAAATGTAAAGGAGAGTTGCTTTTTCGAGGGAAGTAGACTGAAGAGCCTCTTACACAAGTTATGGGAAGTGATATGACTGAAGTAAAGGTTGAGTGTTGGCCTTTTCTTCTCATAAAAATCAGTCCAAGATCTTTTCTCAAGGTAGAGTGTAAGAGTGAAAGAGTGAGGTGGCCTTCTACCTTAGTATTTCAAGAACCTTCTAGGCCCTTCTTGTACAGATCTGGCCAGCCAAGTGGGGGTACAAAACTTAGCCATGAAGCAATGCTAATGGTGACCAATTTCGTGGGCCTTAATGGGCCTAAACCAAATGGGCCTAAATTTTGGGGTTTAAAGAGGGTTTGGGTTGCTATCATGCCCAAATCCAATATCACTTGACCCAATCAATTTTTCAAGGTTAGCAAGGTTGGATAATGATGTTCAAACACAAATTTGAAGGATTAATAGCATGTGGAAGTGATTTAATCAAGTGATTAAACACAATGCTAGAAATCGGATTAGAAAGGGTTTAGAGGCCAATTTTAGGGTTTGGGGAAACCGTTTAGGGTTTCGGTTTCAACCAAGCTTTTGGGCTTTCAATTGGATTCTCACCATTTAGGGTTTCACTAGGATTGAAACCTTTTTTTTTGGTCTGCCACCATTTGGTTGAGCAGATGAAACAAAGTTTTGCTTAAGTGACATGATCTCACACCTTGATTCCTTCAAATCCAACAAACGTTCCTCATGGTGCCAAGTGTCTAAAATTATTCACTAAGTGTGGCTAAGATCTTGCCAAGTGTCCAAATAAAACTTCTCCAATCTAATTTGGACATTCCACACTGTGATTTTGAAACACTGCAATTGGTGCGCTTATCGAGATTACTATTCACTCCGAAAAAGTGAATCATAAACTTAACACTAAAAATTTCTAAATATTCATATTAACCTATAGTGAAAATCTTTTACCGAAATTCAACCTCAAAGTGCCCATGAAAATAATTTCACAATTTCCAACAGACGTTTCGTCCGAAATTATGAAAATAGGCTATTGCACCATAAAATCCTAAATAATCCACTGAGTCTAATGGCGTGGACCATAATGCATTCTGACACTTCTAACCACCTCAAATAAATAAAACTTATATTTCTAGCACCACAGTGAGTGATTACACTGACTATGTTGACAGACTAAAACCTATGTGATTGGTCGATTCGTAAAAATTTATGGGGTTTTCACGAGATTCCTAAAGTTAATAGAAATTCCACCAATGAATTTCTAGCGGGCTGTAACACCGCCACTGGGGTTGAGGTGCCGTAAGGACCAAAAAACCCGCATGAGATGGTACTGGGATGGTGCCCTTGCAATATTGTCGTGTGTTGCTGTACGCTGGTCTAGGTGCGGTGCGCAGGTCCTGTGTCGTGCGATGGTGCGATTTGTGCTGTGTGCAGTGTGAGGTTGTGGTGCGTTTGTGCCGTGTGGTGCAATTTGTCCTATGTTGTGAGGATGCCGTGTGCTTAGGCTCATGTGATGGGTGGTTGTTTCTGTTCGAAGGGTGCTCGTGTGGCCGCTATTTTCGTGCGCTAGGTGGGAGAAGCTGGGGCTGGGTGAGAGGGACGATGGAGGAAGGAAGTCTAGGTGGAGGCTGCCGAAGCTCGAGCGGAGGATGGGCAGCGAAAGAAGATCGAGCCAAGGAGGAAGCGTTACTGGCGACAGAGGAAGAAGAAAATAAAAGAGAAGGAAGAAAAAAGAAAAAAGAAAAAAGAGGAAAAAGAAACTTGAAGAAGGGTGGCGACCATAAGTTAGAGATGAAACCCTAAGGCTGCCCTTTTTTAGGCTGGGCTTTTTCATGCTGGGTTTTGTGTTTTGTTTATTTGTGTAGGGTATCTTTGCTCTTTGCAGGGTTTTAATTGGTGTTTGTATTTTGTTTTATCTTATAAAAGAAATAGGCTGTTGGACTTATGTCCATATCTGGATAGTTGGATACCCCTCCCCTTATGGAGGATGGGGTTGGTTGGGATACCTCTCCTCCTTTGGAGGATGGGGCGGTTGGGATACCCTTTCCTCCTTTGGAGGTAGGGATGTGTTTTATCTCTATTTTATATAGAGAGTCATACTCTCTTATGAGAGCTTCTAGAAGTTTAGACAATATCCTTCACAAAGTAATTTGTATGCTGGGAGGCGTACAACAGATGTGCAGTTTGGCTTGTATTAAGAGTTTTCTCTGTATTGACTAATCACAGATGTAACTTCCTTTATAGATGAAATGAAGTCTATTTCCTATAAAAATATATATATATATATATTGTTAATTGTGTTATATGATTTTATTAAATCTAATTGAGTGTTTCTAAGTTTTAAATTTCTGATTTTTTTTAAATAATATAAAAGTGCATCAATTTTTAAAATTAGCTTTATATAGTAATTAATTATGGTGTTAATTATTTTACATATTTTGTTTAATTTAATTGGGTGTTTCTAAGTATTAAATTTCTTTTTCTTCCATTTTATATAAATGACCCCATTTTTAAAATTCTACGTTCATACTAATTAATTATGTTGTTAATTATGTTATATGATTTTATTAAATCTAATTGGGTGTTTCTAAGTTTTAAATTTCTGATTTTTTTGAAATAATATAAAAGTGCATCATTTTTTTAAGATATTTATTTAGTAATTAATTATGGTGTTAATTATTTTACATTTTTTTAATTTAAATGGGTGATTCGTATTAAATTTCTCTTTCTTTCATTTTATATAAATTGTAATGCTGTTTAACGTTCAAACATATATACTAATTGTTCGAACGCACTATCTCAACCGTTCGAATGGTTACATATATAGTTGGAATGGTTTCAACCCAATTTCCAGATGCAAACGTAGAACAACATCAAACAAATAAATAATCCAAAATAGAGTGAATATCCACAAACACAACCTCCTTTATCATGAATAATACATACAAACACACAAATATTCAACTATAATACATACACTAAGTTTGTAGAAATTACAATATTTACCTTCAATGCAACTCCAAACAACCCAATAAACTACAAATCACCTACACCATATTTAGTAAATACAATAAAATTAATAACAGAAAATTTTTAAATTTAAGAACATGAGTTAAGACATAGACATTTAACAAAGATCATTCCTAAGAAATTTCTTGTGGCATCCCTCCTATCCAACTCTCCCTTAATCTTATCCACTCTATCTCTATCTCTATTTCTCTATAAAGAGAACTCTGGTTCCCCCCTCTCTCGTTCTTGTTTTGTCTCTCTCACGCTCAATATCTCTTTCTCTGTGAAAATCGAAGGAGTCCTCTCTGTCAAAACAAATGAGGAAGTGTGGTGGGCATTCTGGGGGTATTTAAGTGAGGGAGTGTTTTTTTAAACTTACTAAGTTACTACGATGAGATAAATCGTTGTAACAAGTTCCCAAGATATGAGATGATGTCGTTGAATTTTAAAAAAGCCATAATTTATTATGGCGACAAAAGTAGTAACCTACGCTTCCTATTAACAGTGCCATCTTTTTCCCGTTGACAAAATTTTCATGTTAGGCATTCAAACGATAACAAGAAGCATTTGATCATTCCTCCGCTACTGATGGCTTGGTTGGAAACGTCCCCGCCACTATTTCAGGAGGCGGCAAAACTGAAATTTCCGTTTGAACGTAAATTTCCATTGACAACAATGTTCAAACACGAATATGGTGTTCGAACATGTGATTTTAACGTTCAAACGAATTTTCTTACTTTATAAACTATATTGCTATATGATAGTAGTATATATTACTAGTATTAGTAGTATATCACTATATGATACATAACTATATATATGGTATTGATATATTTAATCCACATATATACAAATAACTATACACCACCATGATATTGCTCGTGGTAATCACACTTTTTTTGTAATATGATATATTCATATAGTCTCATGTACTAGTATCATACAATATAATATATATCACAATATCATATAGTGATATATATATATATATACACACTATATATATAGCGATATATATCACTTATAGGGGAAAGAAGTGTTGTAGATCAGGGCGACCCTCCAACAAAGAAGTTCAAGATAGGATTATTTTATCGGAGTGTTAGGTGAAGATCTTTGACTTTCAAGATTTTCTTTGGAAGGGTCATCCTTTGGCAGCTGTCTTCATCAAGCGCAGTTGGATACTATTCATTGACCAGAAGGATGAAGGGAGGGAGATTTTTTTCTACATCGACATCATATTTGAGTTTTATATTGAGATTGATGTTGCCAGCCGATATGATGATTTATACATAATCTTGGTTCGGGGCACATCAGTTACATTTTCAGTAGACGCAGTTGCCCATTTTATTGGTATCCCTCAGTTACCCATTGCATATCCAAATGTGGTGCCTAGGGAGTCTACAGATGCTGGTGATGGGGAGATGGTTGAGGATAAGGGCATTGATGTAGATGGAGTGGATGGCCTTACTGATCATGAGGTTCAACTGTGAGTTGTGGGTCCATTATGCTCCTCAAACAGGCAGATTTCTCTGGTTTGTTAAAAGATTATGGACATAATCATCGCCAACAACATTGATCTCCGGCAGCATAAGACTGAGGTTGACATAGATCGGGCAAGATTTATGATACGCGTCACTCGTGGGGTGCCTATCGACCTAGTACTCAATCCTAGGGGGCATCCTGATGACTTGCGAGAGGCTTTTGCTCTCCTTCGAAAGTACGGAATGAAGCTCAACCTTGCAAAATGTGCAGGGTTGAGCTTCATGGGGTTCATGGTCTCAATGAGGGGAATAGAGGCAAACCTGGAGAAGATCTGAGCCATGATCGACATGAAGTCCCCTTGGAGCTTGAACGAAGTCCAGAGGCTAGCTAGAAGGTTAGTGGCACTGAGTCAGTTTGTCTCGCAATCCATCGACAAGTGCGCGCTATTCCTCCAGGTGCTACAGAAAATGCGCGAATGGGATGACGACTGTGAGAGTGCATTTGCCCAACTCATGACATACCTCACCAACCCACAGCTACTGAGCCAAGCGGTCCCGAGAGAAGGATTGTATCTATATCTATCGACCACCACCGTCGTCGTCTCGACATCGTTAGCACGGGAGGAGAACAAAACCAAACGTACCGTTTACTACACCAGCCGGACACTAAAAGGAGCAAAGCCAAGGTAACCCATGGAGTTACTGGCATTCGAGCTAGTAGTGGATGGTCGCCAAGTGTTATCCTACTTCCAGAGCATCCCATCAAAGTTCTCATCAAAGCTTCACTAAAGAAGGTCTTCTAGCACCCAGACGTGTTCAGATGCATGGTCAACTAGTCGATCAAGTTGAGTGAGATTGATATTGACTACGTCCCCCGAACAACGGTCCAGGGACAAGGCCATGTTGTAATGCCTATCCTTGTGGTGGGACTTTTAGAAAATAGTTTTTAAGAAAATGAGATGAGAATTACTAATCTTTTTAAAACTTTTTCTCTTTCCTTCACAGGATATGAAAGTTTCTAAGTTTAAAACTAAAATCTACTCTATAAACATAAGAGAGGGTTTTGCAGTGAAAATCATTAAGTTAAAGAAAAATGCTTTTTACAAAATTACCCTTTCATACGTTACATAAAACTTGCCTAGGCTTTAGTCACTCTTGCCTAGACTTTAGTCACTCTTCCCTTGGGTCATGTCTGTCCTAACGTTTCATCCTCATGTTATCCCTGAGAGGGGGGGGGGGACATATATAAAAACTAAAGTGAGTCGAATACTCAATAAGCATTACAGTCAAAATATGCTAACATTGGTTTTCATTCATACATTCATCATTCATCATACATACTCTGCATAAGCATACATTTCATTTAAAACATTACAATGTGAGGTTTTTCTTTAAAACGGTTTTCATTTCTTAAAACGTTTCACACACCTTGTACTTTCATTCATAAAGAAACTAAAGCGTACATGCATTCATTCTTTTCACTTTCCTTTGATCCATACACACTGTTACGCCCCTTGTGTTGGGGTTAACAGTCTTCCTTTGGACCCAGATTCTGCCTTTGGCCACAGGTTGAGAATCTCTTTTAGTCAGAGGGTAGCATTGGGTGCACTGCTAGTATTACTTACCCAGCATTGCAATCTGCCCAGTCTTTTGGTACGCATTCATTTAGTCATGATCGTTACATATTTTCATATATTAAAACATTCATTTCCTTCCATTCATTCAGTCATTTCCTTTTCATTCATTTAGTCATTTCAGTTCTTTCCTTTTCATTCATTTTCAGTCAACAATCCATTAATTTTATAAACATCAAAGCATAAGCTTGAACCTCGACATTTAAAACATCCTTTAAAAGCATAAGCATAAGCATCATCGTAAACATCAGTTCATGGCATCATTTAAAATCATTTCATAGCCTCGTTTAAAATCCCTTTCATAGCGTCAATTAAAAATACACCTTGTTAGTACACCTTCATTGGAGGAAGTTTTTGTTGCTTTGTCTTCAATTCCGGTTAACAGTGCTCCCTGTCCTGATGGCTTTGGATCTGGATTTTATAAGAGCTGCTGGAAGATGGTTAAAACTGATTTGTGGACTACAGTGTTGGAATTCTTTGCATTCAAGTCTCTTCCAAAGTCTTTTACAGCTTCTTACTTGGTTCTAATTCCAAAAGTGGATTCTCCAACAGGCTTTGATAAGTTCTGTCCCATCAGCCTCTGCTCAGTATTTTATAAAATCTTATCCAAGATAATTGTGAATCGTTTAACTAGTCTATTGCCTCGTCTAGTTTCTTTAGAGCAAGGAGCCTTTATTCCTTGTATAAGTATCATTGGAAATATTAGCCTCACTCAGTAAATAGTTGAGTTTATTAATAAAAGGAATCATAGCGGCAACATTATGTTAAAAGTAGATATGGCAAAAGGATATGATCACGTGGATTGTAATTATTTGATTAAGGTCATGTTGAGGTTTGGTTTTTCGTCTCAATTATGTGACTTGATTTTCTTTTGTATTTCTAGTCCCCGGTATTCAGTTATGATGAATGGGACAATTAAGGGCTTTTTCTCGAGAGGTTGTGGCCTTCACAAAGGTGATACTCTATATCCTTATTTGTTTATTATCTAGCAGGAGATCCTTTCCCGGATGATTCACCGAAGTGTGGCTGAGAGTAGATTTGGGCATTTTCATCAGGCCTGAGGTACGCCTATTATTTCTCACTTAATGTATCCTGATAATGTTGTTATTTTTTCAAATGGTAGTCAAAGGTCAGTTTGGGGGCTTCTAAGTATTTTGGGTCAATATGAAAGATGGTCAGGCCAGGCAATTAATAAACAAAAGTCCGCTTTGTATTGTTCGAATAAAATCACCACTACTCGTAAGCGGCGTCTTCTATGTAGCACCGATTTCATGGAGGGGCAGTTTTCGTTTCAATACGTTGGGGTGCCCATTATCCTGGGTCATCTTAAGCAATCAGATCTTGAAGGCATGGTGAATAAAGTGAGAAGCAAAAAATCAATGTTGGAAAATGTGGCTCCTGTCTTTTGGAGCGAAACTGGTTTTGTTACGTCACGTTATATCTAGTATGGCCCTTCATCTTTTTGTTGTTTTACAGGTCCCTCAACCAATAATCAGTAAGATTCATAAGATGATGAGCTCCTTCTTTTGGGGTGAGTCCAATGGGAAAGATAAAAAGAAATGGGTGGTTTGGAAAAATATTTGTAGGCCTGTGGCTAAAGAGGGACTCGGGTTGAGGTATCTCCAGGACACTCAGACAGCCTTACACATGAGGTTTGCTTGGAACCTTCTACAAGGTAACTCTATCTGGGCAATTTTTTTAAGGCTAAATATGTGGGATCGAAACCTTGGTTCCTAATAGATGTTGCTAGAGGCTCGAGGTTTTGGAGAATGGTTGCTAATTGTATCCCTTTGATGTTGAATAATTCTAAATGGAGGGTTAGAGAATGAGAGATTTTTTTTTGGTATGACAAATGGAGGGATAATTGGCTCCTTGATTAATGACTTGCTAGTAGTGGGTTAGCCTTTGTTGAGAGTTAAAGAATGTCGGTTGTCAGATAGTTGGGATGTGAATCGTCTTGAGAACTTAGTTGGCCCGGAGAGTGTGGATGATATTTTAGTTTCTTTATCTGGGCATAATTCGGGTAAGGATGTTCTAGTTTGGACTCAAACAAAGATAGGTATGGTCTCCACCAAATTTGCATGACATTGCATTAGAGTCATAGGCTCCTCTCTTGATTGGCATTCTTGGATTTGGCATAAAAGGCTTCCTTTAAAAATGTCTATTTAGTTTTGGAAGGCTTGGCACAGGGCTTTGAGTGTGGATGATAGATTGCGCCATATTGGTATTCACATTGTTTCCAAATGTGATTGTTGTATTGCAGGTCATTATGAAGATCTTAATCATGTTCTCTTCGAGGGAGATTTTCCTCAAAAAGTCTGGTCATATTTTGGCAACCTCATTGGACTTCCTCTGCGTAGATCTTGGAATCATCATGTCTCCTCTTGGTTCCGGCCCACTAATTCCTACTCTCAGGTTGGTGTTATAATTGGTCTTATGCTTGTCATTGTTACTTGGAGACTTTGGAGAATAAGATGTCTAGCTCGAATGGAGGGCATATTGGAGTCCCATGAAGCTGTTGTCCAATCTATTTGGGTGTGGATTGGTTCTCTTTGTCAGGTGATTGATAACTATCATAGCCTGTCCCGGTTTGATGGCATGATACTAGAGGCCTTGTGGATCAAACATGCTCCTTTAAAAGAGAGGCAGTGCAAAGTGGTTAAGTCGCATAAACCTCCATCAGGGTGGTTTAAGTTGAATACAGATGGTAGTAGCCTTGGTAACCTGGGTTCTAGTGGTATTGGTGGATTTATTTCGCAATGATCAAAGACAGGTTATGCAAGCGTTTGCTTCTCCTATTGGTTTTGGTTCAAATAATAAAGCGGAGCTCCTTGCGCTTCTTAATGGCCTGCGGCTTTGCAACTCTCTTCATATTTTCAATGTGATTGTTGAGGTTGACTTGATGGTGATTCTTTCTTGGTGGAATAGAGGGCAGTGTGGGGTTTGGTACCTGGAGAATTATTGGGAAGAGCTTGTTGGTTTGACTCATATTATTAATTGTCATTTTCAGCCTGTTTTCCACAAAGGAAATAAGGTGGTGGATTGGTTGGCCAAGGATGGTGCCACTGGTGTTGATCTGGTCTATACAAATAATTCTATCATGCCTCAAGCTCTTAGAGGTTTGATCCGTTTGGATTTATCTGGACTTCCTTCCTTAAGATGTTGATAGTCCGTTTATTGTTTTTGGCTTTCAAGTTTATGTTTATTCTCATAGGCTTATCTAGGGTCTTTTTCTGGTTTGGGCATTTTGAGTTTTTTCCTCATGGGACTTGTTTGTTTCCACGGTTTTCCTCTACCATAAATGAGGGCTTTATTAATAAATTTGAGATGGGGTCACTATTGGACAAGTAATTGCCTGCTCTTAATATATATATATATATATATATATAAGAGAATCCTTAAGCTCTAGATTACTTTAGAATTAGATGGGATTAAACCAAGGACAAATCGAAAACATGACTTATTCCACATGTCATGTATGGTTAAATCTCATCTTCACTTTGTATTAGTCACAATAACATAAATGATTATATCTTTCTTAGAACAACACCTAAAACTACTTAGTAACTAAAGACCAAGACAAAAGCATGTGACAAAGACATGACACACACGCATAAGGCCATATCTGTTACCACATGTCCATTTCGGGTAACACTTGTCCAACCATAACTAAACCTCATCTCCATGTTACCTTGTTCAAACTAGACTAGTAAAAGGTGGCACCAACGTAGAATAACA
Organism: Juglans regia; assembly: GCF_001411555.2. Lineage (NCBI taxonomy): Eukaryota > Viridiplantae > Streptophyta > Magnoliopsida > Fagales > Juglandaceae > Juglans > Juglans regia. Next base: position 17,131,249 of record NC_049902.1, on the reverse strand, counting down.
CATGACCATTTTGGAAGTTGTGATTAGTAAAGAGACCAAAAGCATAGAACACAAGGCACACCTTACATGGTACTACAAGCCATATTTGGACCAACCTACAAGCCAAGGGTTGGAGAAAGCTCTTTCCATGTCAAATGACTTGAACACCACTCAAAGCCTAAGCAGAAGCAATTGGGTTCCCCTAAGGAAAAACCAACAATTTGAGTAAAGTTTGAAGGAAATTTTCTGAAGAGTCTCAATTCAAGTAAAGTTCTTTGAGAGAGGAATCAAACTTGAAAAAAGAAAGAAAGGAAAGTGCTCTTAGGATTCAAATAGGGAATTGTTAGCCTAGCTGAGTCTCATTACTAAGCTTTCTTCCAAATCTTTCACTATTCCCTCAACTCACTTCATAGCCTTCAAGCAAATATGAGATATGCAAATCTTCATCTCCAAATGACACCTAATCATGGTTTGAAGCCATGGAAGAAGAAGAAAGAATCAAAGAAGAGCAAAGGGATAGCCAAATGGTGTTCATCGACTTCAACACCTCACCTCTTCATCTTCAAGCTCTTTCAGCATGTAGACAAGTGTCCCATACCATCTTTTCCTCTCTATCTCTCACTTGATCCTAGGAGAGAAAGAAGATCAAACAAAACCAAGGAATCTAGGAGAAACCATCATTGGCCATGGATTGAAGGAAGCAAAACTGAACATCACTTAAACCAAACCATGAACTATTCATGGATTTTTGCTTGCCTCCCACGTCCAATAGATCATGACCCTAAGATTTCCCACATCATCCATGGAACTCTCTTGAAGAGGGTTCCTGCCAACCAAGTCATAGCACCTTGGTTTAGAGTAATCGGCTAATCATTTGTAAGCAACCCTAGTCTTCAAAGATGCCTATAAATACCACTCTCAAACCTCACCTTCTTTCCACTACATTCACAATAATCTTTAAGCAATTGGGGAGTGAGAGTTTCAAGGTAAGAATAAAGGAGCCTAGCCGTGCCATTATAGAGAAACCCATTGGTGAGAAATCATCACCTTATTGTGAGTTTGGTTCCTAGCATGCACACACTTAAGTATAGCCTTTGTCCAAAAGAATCACACACACACACACACACACACACACACACACATTTCGGATATATGAAGGTTAACACAAGCTTGCACACTAGCTTGGGTTGATTTTAATTCCCATCTTGAGGTCATTGTGTTTCACAATTCAAGCACTTGCATCCGTGAAGTAGAACATCACCAACACGAATACCAACATGCATTCCATGGTTTGTAAGGTTAAGTAAGGGATTTTATCAAAGTTCTAATACATGTAATTTGGGTTTTTCCCTGTATTTATCAGTCACAATTTTAACTTCGGTTTCATTGAATGAAATGAAGTCTATTTCCCATTAAAAAAAAAAAAAAAATTGTACACTAATGAGATTTTCATGTAAACAATCATTTGAGTTACATGCATGCTGTATTAGAAACCTTTAATACAACATTTAAACCTTATATAATATCATTGTTGATGGATTTATTTGTATTTTTTTTTGCATGATATTTCTCATCAGCTAACAACAACAAAAAAAAATGAGGGAAGGAATCCCAGACCCTACAAGGATCAAGGTTTGAACAATTATGGCAAAACACGAGATAAAGATTGACAAATTTGATTATATTACTTTGGAGGGTAGGACTCTGAGGTCTGTCTTCGTCGCCAGAAGGTGGACTAGCATATGCGCACTGATGGGAAAGATATACCAATCCATGGTTCGTGAATTCTACATCCAAATGTAGGACATGCCACAATCTGCAAATACTCACACCATATATGTTAGGGGTGTTAAGTTCGAGGTATCAGCAGATGTCTTTGCCAAGCTACTAGGGATCCCTTGAGTATCATGGCTTCTGATGATGAGCTGACGAGCATAGACGTAGCCCCGTCAGATAGTGCTGGGACTCCCCCTCGGGATGATGAGGACTTTCCAGCTCTCACGGAGAGTATTGCACACTGTTCGAGATGAAGAACTCCTTTCAACCGAACACATTGCTCCCCCTTTTAAGGATATTCAACTCATAGTTGTAGCGAATGTAGACTCGGTGGGACATAAGGCCACCTTCAGTAGGGCTCGTGCATAATTCCTTCTCCGCTTAGCATGTGAAGATCCTATTGACTTACCTTTAAGGATATTTGCAAGAATCCACTTCGGGTCCAGCGTTATCTCCACTAACAACCTTCCCTAAAGGCTGAGCATTACTTGGTTGCCAATGCAGTAGGGAGTGGCACCCCAAGCTGATGAGTGGTTGGCTAAGCAGATCAACCCATTCAACATGACCTTCCATCGGCACAACCTTGGACAAGCGAAGGCACTTGCTTGGTGAGAGGTTGGGCCTCTATTGTGAGCCGCCATTTGGATCTACAGGGAACGTGTGCTCTACTTAGGTTGATACAATGCTATCGGAGTTTACTACACACATTGCACAGGTTGGGCCTCTCCAGGCATCATTAAAGAACAAGATGTCATCAATTGGTCATCGTTTAGATATCCTAAACAATAAGGTTAGTATGTTGGTTGATGAAATTCAATGCTTATTTAAGCATGACTAGTGAGCTTCGTTGATCCATTTTGGACTTTTGTATATATATTGTTATTTCATTTTAATGCCCATTTAATGTAATGAACAGTATCAATTAATATATTTCATGTTTATGTATTTTGTTCCTCTATAAACTTTTTTAATTTTTAATTTCTTTCTAATAATAGGTTCTTTTGTTTTGGACTGGATATTTAAATTTGTAAATTTCAAGCACATACGTTCGGGTAGTGCATATCTTGCACACTAAAAGAAATTGAGAAAAATTATTTAAATATAATTATAAAACATTAGGTTCACATTAAATATATTTCAACAATGTTTGCATGTATAAATATACATTCGAATTTATGATCTACGTTCGCACGTTTAATAGTATACGTTCGAATGTACTTAACTCTAAAACGGCGATGTATTATTGACATTTGAGCATATCATTCAACATGTGAACGCGATTCAAATAATATTTCAACTTTAGTGACAGTTTAAAGAAATCGTCCCTAAATAATATCTTTGATGACGGTTTAGTGACAGTCACAGATTTTGATATGTTGTAGTGGATGTCTGATAAAATATGAATGTATGGGGGTAATATATTTAAAAAAATATGCAAAATGGAAGAATAAAAATTAAAAGAGTATTGATACAAGTAAAAAATGATAATGAATGAAAGAAAAATAGAGATATAAAAAAAACAAAGCTAAAATTAAACAGCACCAACAATAGGTAAGAGAGTGAAATGACATGAGAAACAAATGTGTTTTTTTATTTTTCATATGCTTTTCAAGCCGTAATATTGTTTTCTACCTTTCGAGTATTAATTGACCACTTTTCTTTTTCACCTGCAAACTTCTATGTATTTTGCTTGTAATTCCTTTCTTTATATCTAAGCTGCTCTCTCTCCACATTTTTTTCTTTTCAAAAGTAAAAGCTGAAGCTTTATATCTTGGGGCCTCATATAGATTGAAGACATTAGGAAAGTGCGTAAGTTGTTTATAATCCCATATACATAGAACTAGGATGTGGGAGGCTCATTTTGGCAACAACATAGATATTTCATAACGCCTACAATTAGGATGTGGGGTAGACCACCCTGGCTGGATTGGCTGGACAAACCCAAACCGCTCCAATAGGGTGGGTTGCCACCAACTCTTTTTTTTTTTTAGTTTAATTTATTTATGAAAGTGAAAATTGGTTGTACTGAATCACACATTAATGCTTTTACAAAGGGTGGCATATTTATATGGATGACAACAAAATAATATACATAGGATCTCCTAATCAATGCGACACTAGAGGGACTAGTTTAGCGTCCAGGCACCTCAAACTCAAAATGGAGTACAAGAAATCAATTTGAGTTTGATTATGTTTTTCTGAAAATATCTGCAAGTCCACAACATCGTAACAAATAGTAAAGTGTTTTAAAGAAAACGGATGTCGAACCCACAAAAATTAATTATGCTATTAAGTTCAAAAATTTACCAAATTAATTACTCAGAATCTCCTCTAATTTCTTTCTAATGATATGCTTATATAGGGCACAAAAGAAACCCTAATGTTTTCATGATTTCCGCCTAAAAATTCACCTAACTTTTAGGACTAATTGTGCCAGACTCGTATGTGCTCCAGGATTCAGAATTTAGAAATCCTTATTATGGATAAAGTTGTAGCCTTTTATGTCAGCTTTCGAACCTATCCAGAATCATATCCATCGGATATGTGAGTAGAAAGTTATGATCAAAACACTCAAGCATGTCCAGGCTATCTCCCAGTGTGTTCCAAACTTGGACTTCTTGTGGATTCCTTCTGCGATTTCTTTCTCTTTTTCTTAATCAAAATTACTTTCAAACTCTTTGCTAGTTGTTGCAAAAGATATCGTTTAGGTTGCTCTTTTAAGTTAGTCAGTTGGACTGGTCACCCAATCTAGTCGCCCAGAGCCTTGTCGCCAAGTCTTATTGCCTAGGAGGTAAAATATCTCGCTCATCGCCCGACTCTTGTCGCCAATTCCGATTGCCATTGAGTCTCCTTGCCTAAATCTCATCGGCTCTCTTCAGATCTTGTTACCTCTCGTCGGTTTAGATCTGTAGTCTCTTCTTTTGTACCAAAATGCCCTCCTTTAGTACTAAATCTTCTCATTCCTTCAAATCCAAGAAAATAAAGAAAAATGTGTAGAAATAAAATAAAATCAATAGTATTGAAGGAAAATTGACACTTTTCATAAATAAAAGAGTAATAAAAATTACATAAAAATCACACTTCTCAAATACCCCCAAACTTGCTCGCCCTCGAGCAAAGGAAAAGAGAAAAAAAAATTAACACAAGCATTGGTTTGATTCATAAAATTTATTGCCTCAAAGATTGCCTAAAGTCTATAATTCAAAGGAATCATTCACGATCAATCAAGTCCCAAACGTTAATTCAAAACTTAATTCAACCACATTATCCATACTCACATCCATGCATACCTATAATTCTCACTTCATCATTAGCTCCCCAGATAGTTTTATGCAAACAAATAAATAAATAATGGATCTCTAAAACTCCATAGGCTTGCTTTTCAAATCACTCTCCACTAGTGTAGAACATAAACTATCACCAGAGATCAATAGGTCTTTATTAAGCTTGTAATGTAAGGTTAGGGTGAGGGCTACAAAGAAAATATAGGATTCAAACAAAGTAAGAAAACTTAAGTTTGAACACCAATAGAACAAATAGAGCATTCTCACTTCTAACACAAACATCTCTTCTCCATCATTGTGAATTTCTCAACATACCTCTCTTTATTGTACTTTCAAGTATCTCTCTTTTTACCCCTCTATTCGGCAGGTTACACATTTTTTTTAACAATAACCCATACATTTTTTACTGCCTTAGTGTATGACTCTTGTCGGCCTTTTCTTGTTGGCCACACAGTAAACTAGTTGACTTTTCACACCCCCAAACTTATGATTTTGACTTTACTTGTAGACCTTCTACTTATATTGCCTTTCATGCTCTTGTGAGTCTGTGATTTTGTGTAAACTTAGTTTTCTTAAAAGGTAAGAGAATCAATGTTTAAGCTCAAATAGGGTAGGGAATATGAGCTTTATAAGAAAAAAAAATATATAAGCCCAAAATATAATTCAATAAAGCTCGAAGGGGTGGCTAGGGATAAAGATAAAATCAACAAGTAAGCTTGAAAGGCTCAATCGGTCCAAATAATGCCTTAATCATTTCCCCAGTAATATTTTGTCTAGGATTTCACCTCGAGTGTAATCGAATATGAGGTTTACAAGAAAAAAAAAAATATAAGGCCAAAATATAATTCAATAAAGCTCGAATGGGTGGCTAGGGATAAAAATAATAAACAAGTAAGCTTGAAAGGTTAATCGGTCCAAATAATGCCTTAATCGTTTCCCTAGTAATATTTTGCTAAGATTTCACCTCGAGTGTAATTAAACAAGTTCTAGAGTAAGTTGAGACCATACAAATTCACAAAATTCACATAAAATTTCTCTAGGTATGTAAAACAATTAATGATTATTATAAGTATTCATTGAACATAGAAAATATCAAATTAAACAAGATAAAGTCAAGAATTAACAACTAGACTTAAGCAATGAGAATTTTTCCTAAAAATTATAATCAATTTCAATCATATTCTTATTATAGGTTTTTTATTCATCAAACCATACTGTTTTTATTATTATTATTAGTATTATATATAAATATATTTTTGAAATAAATAAAAGAATTTTCTTTCCCCCAAACTTAAATATCACATTGTCCTCAATGGGAAATATGAAGAAAAACTAAAGAAGAGAATGAGAGAAGATAAGAGATGATCTCTTGTTTTTTTTTTTTTTTTTCAATTCTGCCAATTGAATATTTTCCATGAAGGTGCAGCTATGTATTCCTTGGAGATCTTATCACCTCTTCGTTCCTACAAGATGAAAGCAAAGGAATAATATTAAGCAAAAGAAATCAAATAAAATAAAAACGTGGGTTGCCTCCTAAAAGTGCTTTATTTAAAGTCTATAGCTAGACATTATCCTCTCATCATTTATTACTGGCGAGATCGATGGAACACTTTTTCGAGTTAAAGTCTCCATCCACATAGGGTTTTAATCTCTGTCCATTTACTTTAAATGTGCCTCTTGTCTCGTGATGGACTTCAACCACCCCATAGGGAACAACACGGGTCAACACAAACGATCCCGACGACCGAGAGCACACTTTCCAGGAAAGAGTCGAAGTCTTGAGTTAAATATAAAACTTTCTATCCGATTTCAAATTCTCTTCTCATAATATGCTTTTCATGCCTTCTTTTAGTTTTATCGTTGTAAATCTAAGCATTCTCCTAAGAATCATTTCGGAACTCATACATTTCGTTGATTTGCAATATTCTCTTCTCGCTAGCCGCTTGTAAATTGAAGTTCAGTGTCTCGTGGCCCAATAGGCTCTGTGTTCTAGCTCTAAGGGTAGATAACAGGCTTTTCCATAAACGAGCTGATAAGGCGACATCCCCATCGGTGTTTTGAATGTTGTCTGATAGACCCATAACGCATCATCTAACCTTCTCGGCCAGTTTGTTTGAGAGATACTCATGGTCTTCTCCAATATGCACTTAAGCTCCCGATTAGACACCTCGACCTACGCTCATTTGAGGACGGTATAGTGTCGCCACGTCATGGGTAACTCCATACTTAGTCAGTACTGCTTCAAATTAGCAATTGCAAAAGTGCTTCCCACCATCACAAATTATAGTCCTCAAAGTGTGAAATCGGAAAAAAAAATGTTCTTCCGTAGGAAATTCACTACGACCCTCGCATCATTGGTCGGCAAGGCGACCACTTCCACCCCATTTGGAGACATAATCTATAGCAACCAAAATAAATTTATTAGAATATGAGGATGGAAAATGACCCATGAAATCTATACCCCAAATATCAAATAATTCAATCACTAAAATATTGCTTTAAGGCATCTCATGTTTCCTAGAAATGTTGCCAACACTTTGACAATGATCACTTAAATTAACAAAATTAAAAGAGTGTTAAAAAATAGTCGGTCAATAAAAGCTACATTGTAAAACTTTCGCTATTGTTTTTGCTCCACCAAAGTGGCCGCTCGCTTCCAAAGAGTGGCAATGTCTGAGTATGCTCTTCATCTCCTCATCGGGCACACATCTTCTGATTAACTAGTCCGCGCAATGCCAGTATAGAAAAGGTTCCTCCCAAAAATAATATTTCAAGTCGGAGAAGAACTTCTTCTTTTGTTCATATGTCATCTCAGATGATAGAATTTTGGACAACAAATAATTTACCATGTAAGCATACCATGGGACGACTTGTATAACCATTAATTGCTAGTTCGAAAAAGTCTAATTAATTGGGAATTTCTCCTCACCAACCACCACTTTAAGCTCAAGACAAGATAAGTTGTCGACCACTACATTCTCGGTACATTTCTTATCTTTTATTTCCAAATTGAACTCTTGTAATAGCAAAATCCATCTTAACAGTCTTGGTTTGGCATTCCTCTTCGATAACAAGTATTTAAGAGCTGAGTGATTAGTGTAGACGACCACCTTTGAACCTATCAAATAAGAACCAAGTTTGTCAAAGGCAAACACAACTGCTAACAATTCTTTTTCAATAGTAGTATAATTAAGTTGAGCTACTGTTAAGGTCCGACTTGCATAATAAATAACATAAAAAAAAAATTATCTTTTCTCTGCCCCAAAATAGCCCCTATAACATAATCGATTGCATCACACATTAATTCAAAAGGTAAATTCCAATCCGGTGATATAATGATAGGTGCTAAAACTAATTTCTTTTTCAACATCTTAAAAGCATGCAAGCATTCATCAGAAAATTCAAACTGAGTATCTTTAATCAATAGATTACAAAGAGGTTTAGAAGTTTGGGAAAAATCCTTGATAAACTGATGACAGAACCCAACGTGACCCAAGAAACTTCTCACGCCCTTCACATTGGTTGGTGGTGGGAGTTTGTCAATAACTTCTATCTTTGCTCGGTCGACCTCAATTCCCTTGAAGGACATGCGGTGGCCGAGCACTATTGCCTCCTCGACCATGAAGTGTCATTTTTTCCAATTTAAAACAAAATTTGTCTCCTTGCATCTCTGCAAAACCAAAAATACATTAGATAAACAATTATAAAAAGAGTGACCAAAAACCGAGAAGTCATCCATGAAGACTTCTAAAAACTTTTCCACCATGTCTGAGAAGATGGACATCATGCATCTTTGGAAAGTGTTAGCACATTGCAAAGACCAAAAGGCATGTGCCTACATGCCAAAGTGCCATAAGGACATGTGAAAGTGGTCTTCTCTTGATCCTCAAGTGCAATGGCTATTTGATTGTAACCGGAATATCCATCTAGAAAATAGTAGTAAGCGTGGTCGGCAAGTCTTTCTAGCATTTGATCAATAAAAGCTAAGGGATAATGATCTTTCCGAGTTGCATCATCCAATTTTCGATAGTCTATGCATACTCGTCATCCTGTGACTGTCCTCGTCAGTATGAGTTCATTGTTGTCATTCTTGATCACGATTATCCCTCCTTTCTTTGGGACAATTTGCATTGAACTTACCCATGCACTATCTTAGATTGAATAAATGATCTCGGCATCTAAAAGCTTCAATACCTCTTTGTGCACCACTTCTTGCATCGATGGATTCAATCTCCTCTAGGATTGGAAGATTGGTTTAAAATTATCCTCCATTAAAATCTTGTGCATGCAAATTGAAGGACTAATTCCTTTGATGTCCGAGATGGTCCAACCCAACGCCATCTTGTGTTCCCGCAAGACTCTCAGCAACTTCTCTTCCTCTACATCACTCAAGAAACTGTTAATAATAACTAGAAAAGTAGAGTCCTGGCCTAAGAAAGCGTATCTTAAATTTGATGGAAGGGGTTTGAGTTCAAGCTTGGGTGATTCCTTACTTGGAAATGTCGGCCGAGATGAGTTTAGCTCTTCCACTTTCAATTTTATTGAAGGAGGAGGGATGGTGTAGTTTCCAAATATCTCTCACACTCCCTAACCTCTTCATCTTTGGATTCAATAGATGTAGAGTGAGTAAGACATACCTCAAGTGGTAGCTTTGGAAATTGAGCTCCATAAGTCTCGTCGGCCATGACCACGTCTCGGTCACTTATTAGAAAACAAGAGTATACCTCGAAAGGGAATTCCATAGATTTAAATACGTCAAAAGTGACCTGCTCCTCCCCATCCCTCAAAATGAGTTTCCCTTACTAGATATCAATTAAGGTTCTCCCTGTCGCAAGGAAAGGTCAACCCAGTATAAAAGAGATCTCCTCGTCCTCCTCCATATCAAGAAATGCATTAGATTAATACTCGCCCCTAAGTCGCATAAAACTTTATCAAAATAGGAATTTCCTATAGTGCAAGGGATCGTAAAACTTCTTGCATCTTTCAACTTAGGCGGCAGCTTCTTTTGTAAAATTGCACTGCTCTCCTCAGTCAGCATTACAGTCCCATGCTCCTCCAACTTCCGCTTGTTTGATAATATATCCTTCAAAAATTTTGCATATTTAGTGATTTGCTTTAAAGCTTCAATGAGAGGAATATTAATATGCAGTTGCTTAAATATACTCAGAAATTTAGAGAACTACTTATTAATCTTATTTTTTCTTAATCTCTACGGAAAAGGAATTGGTGGATCATAAATTAAAGGAGAATAAGTTTTAGATATAAACTCTCTAGATCTCTTTGGTTTTGCAGACCCTTTATTCTCCTTAGTCTTCTCAACTTGTTGATCAGCCGCATCCTACTCTGCTTCTTTCACCTCAGACTCAGCTTCCTTCATCTCAGACTTCATGTTTTCGGCAGCTTCTGCATCTCGCTCAATACTTACTGCTTGCGGCTGGCCATATGTCCTCCCACTTTTCAATATTATGGCTTTGACATGTTCCTTTGGATTGGTCACAGTGTTACTCAATAAAGTCTCTGATGTTCTCTCGGTAAGCATGTTTGAGAGCTGATTGATTTGTGCCTCAAGATTGCGGATTGAAGCCGAGTTATTTTGGGTCACCATATCAATCTTTCGCATGTATTGCATAATCAAATCTTCAAGTGTTGGCTTCTTCTCTTGTTGTGGAAGCTATTTAGGTGGTCTAGCTGGCACTTGGTTATTGTTCCATGAAAAGTTAGGGTGACTTCTCCATTCGGGATTGAATGTGTTTGAATAAGGATTGTTTTGATGTTGAAAATTGGACATGTAATGGACTTATTCATAACTTAGTTGGGCAAAAGGATTCCCTACTTGGCAATCTAGACTTGAAAGATTTCCTGTACAATGATCACAAACAATATTAGTTTGAATAGCATTAACGTTCATATTACCTAGTTATTGTGATAGATTTGCCATATGTGCCGCCAATGTGGTAATAGAATTAAGTTCAAAAACTCAAGCCATCTTTCTTGGCATTGCTTTCTCCGTAAACCATTGATAGTTGTTGGATGCCAATTCTTCCAGAAGTTCATATGTGGCTTCATGGGTCTTACTCATTAATGCTCCTCCCGCGGCCGCATCAATCATAGATCGATTTGTGGGTCCCAAACTATTGTCAAATATCTGTACTTGAAGCCAGGCTAGGAGGTCGTGATGTGGACACTTGCTCAATAAATCCTTGTATCTCTCCCATGTCTCATATAATGATTCACCTCAATTTGGATGAAGGTAGTAATGTCATTCCTTAACTTCGCTATCTTGGCCGAAGGGAAATATTTTGCTAAGAATTTTTGTTCCAACTCCTCTTAGGTGGTGATGATGCCAGGCGGCAAAGAGTTCAACCAAACTTTTGCTTTTTCCTTAAGTGAGAAAGTAAAAAGACTCAATTGAATTGCATCATCTGGCACTCCGTTGTGTTTAAAAGTATTACAAATTTCTAGAAAATTTGTAATATGGACATTAAGATCTTTTTGTGACAGCCCCCCAAACTGGACGGTTTGTTGAATCATTTGAATAATGGCTGGTTTGATCTCAAAGTTATTGGCTTGTATAGCTGGCCATCTCATACTAGATGTTGCCCTATTGATAGAGGGCATCGCATAGTCTCTTAAAGCCTTGTGCTCCTGGTCAGTCATATTATATTTAGATGCAACGACCTCTTTCTTATTCTCTTTATTAATCCGACATAAGGTTCTTTCAATCTCGAGATCGAAAAGTGTATTCTCTAATGATTTAGATCGAGGCATGCACTTCTAATTCCTGAAAAGAAAAACCAAACTGAGATCTAATTTAAACCAATTTTTAAAAATAAAAGAAAATCCAAAGTAGTAAAAATCTAACTAGCATCAATATCAATAACAAATAACTAATCCCGGCAACGGTGCCAAAAACTTGTTCTATTGAAAATATCTGCAAGTGCACAGAATCGTAATAAGTAGTAAAGTGTTTTAAAGAAAACGAATGTCGAATCCACAAAGGTTAATTATAATATTGAATACTGAAATTTACTAAATTAATTACTATTTGGAAAACCAAAATTTAAAGAATAGATTATCTAAATTAAACTAAAGAAAAGAGCATTAAAATTTAGATTTTAAAGATAATAAGAATAGATCTAGAGCGTTTGATTTCACCTAACAAATCCCACACAATTTATTCTTCCTTTTTATAGAAGTCCAATTATCCCAAGTTGATAAAAATTCCTTAACTATTTAATATTTTCTCTCGAACAATACCAAAAATATCTTCACCTAATAACTCCATATCTCTATGTGAATTTAACTAATTGGAGATTCATTAAGTACTTTGAATTTTTCTTAAAAATCACACTGATTGCGGAAAAGTATCTCTTCTTTCGCTCAACGAACTCTGCTTAATCCTAGAGCTCTAATCAAAAATCACATATCGGTCTTAGTGCGATTCAATAGATCAAACAATAATTAGCTAGAAAATTGTAAGCATAAAGAACAAAGAATAAACACTCAATCATGGAAATATTGAAAATAAAATAACTTAGAATATAAGTTGTGTGCTCAATGCTAGACTACATCAAAGTTCTAAAAAATAAATTTAGTTCATATTGAAACTGAAAAGAAAAAGAATAAAACTAGTATTCTTCATTGGAATTGATTGATAGAGCATGAGTCTCTTATCTCTGCTCCCCAAATCCACCTCCTTAGAAACTTAAAGAATAAACTCTAGAATATTAGACTCTAAAACTCAGAGTCTCCTCTAATTTCATGCTAATGATATGCTTATATAGGACACAAAAGAAACCCTAATATTTTCATGATTTCCGCCTAAAAATTCACCTAACTTTTACAACTAATTTTGGAAGCCTCGTACACACTTCAAGAATCAGAATTTAGAAATCTTTATTGAGGTAAAGTTGTAGTCTTTTAAGTCAGCTTTCCAACCCATCTAGAATTGCATCCATCGGATATGTGAGGAGAAAGTTATGATCGAAACACTCAAGCATGTCCAGGCTGTCTCCCAGTATATTCTGAACTTGGACTTCTTGTGGATTCCTTCTGTGAGTTCTTTCTCTTTTTCTTGTTCAAAATTACTTTCAAATCCTTTGCTAGTTGTTGCCCACGATGTCGTTTAGGTTGATCTTTTAAGTTGGTCAGTTAGACTGGTCGCCCAATCTAGTCGCTCAGAATCTTGTCGCCAAGTCTTCTCGCCCAAGAGATAAAATATCTCACTCATTGCCTGACTCTTGTCGCCAATTCTAATCATCATTGAGTCTTCTCGCCTAAATCTCCTCGGCTCTCTTCAGATCTTGTTGCCTCTCATCAGTCTAGATCGGTAGTCTTTTCTTTTGTACCAAAATTTCCTCATTTAGCACTAAATCTTCTCATTCCTTCAAATCCAAGAAAATAAAGAAAAATATGTGGAAATAAAATAAAACCAATAGTATTGAAGGAAAACTGACACTTTTTATAAATAAAAGACTAATAAAAATTACATAAAAATCACACTTATCGAACAAGATCGCGAAACCTTTCTGAAGGATATGACTTGGTAATAATGTCTGTGAGCTGATTATGAGAAGTAATGGAATAAAGTTTCTACGAGTCTTGAAGAAGATGGTGATGAACAAAGTGACAATCAATCTTAATATGTTTGGTCCATTCATGAAAGACATCATTGTGAGTAATTTGAGTAGTGCTCCTATTGTCGCAGTATACAAGAGTTAAATATGAGAAAGAGATGTCATATCTTGTTATAGCCATTACAGCCAAAGAAGCTCGGATGTGGTGTCAGCAAGAGAACAACATTCTACCTCACTACTAGATTGAGCAACTACAATTTGTTTTACCATGCTAAAAAGTGAGAGAAAATCCAGGTAGAAAACAATAACCAGTAATAGAATGTCGATATGTAGGATCATCTACCCAATTTGCTTTAGTATAAGCAAACATTTGAAGAAGAGACCAAAAGGAGAAATTTAGACCATGAAACAATGTCCCTTTGAGGTAGCAGAGAGTGCGTGGCAGTACATCAAAATGAGTAGAGCATGGAGCAGCAACGAATTGACTCACTTCATGGACAACATATTAGATATTAGGTCGAGTAACAGTAAGATAGACAAGAGTACTAACTAAATGTTTATAAAAAGTGGGATCAAGAAGAGGTTTGTGCCTCATTAGGATTGAAACAAGCATTGAGTTCAGTTAGTATATCAGTGACCTTACAATCTATTATGTTGACAAGTGAGAGCAGGTCATATATTTATTTGGCCAGAGTAAAATAGTAACCATTAGAGGAAGAGGAAATCTCAAGACCATGAAAATAACTGAGAGGCCCAAGGTCCTTGATCTCAAAGTGCTGAGCAAGATATGTTTTCAGCTCTTGGATACCATTAAAGTTATCTCCAGTAATAATAATGTCATCTACATGCAATAAAAGGATGATGGTACCTTTAGTTGTGCAACGAATAAAGAAGGTCGATTCATAAGAGCTAAGGGAGTAGCCAAGAGTAGAGACAATAGTCCTGAATTTTGCAAACCAACCCCTAGGCCTTTACTTGAATCCAAATAGAGCACAACAATAATGAAGAACCTTGTATGGAGGATGAAAAATACACCAATGACAAGAGGCAGAAACAACTAAAAGAGCATGAACAAAAAAAAGATGAGCAACAGGAGCAAAGGTCTCTAATACTCTATATCGAAGTCTTTGAGTAAATCTTATGGCCACAAGTCGAGTATTTTACTATCAATAGTACCATCAGAGCAAGTTTTAATTCTAAAGACATACTTAGACCCCACAATAGACTTTCCTGGAGGCAAGTCAACCAGGTCCATGGAACGGTTCTTGAATAAAGCATGAAGTTCCTCTTTTATCACACCCTACCAAAGAGGGTCGGTGAAAGCCACACAATAGGAGTGAGGTTCTTGCAACACAGCTAAAGAATCAAAACAATGAAAATCACTTAGATGTTATGGGAGAGGTCTTACCCTAGTGGTATGACAATGGTTCGAAAGCGGATGACCTGCGAGATCTAAGAGTTGTTTAGACAATAGGTGCTCAAGCAAAGCAACATCAAAACCATGAAATGTTTGTGGTTCGAGTGAGTCGAATTATTGGATGAAATAAGTATGAGGTGGAGATGAAATGTGTCCCTAGATGTGTAACACCCCGCCTAAAAAGCTTCATTGGCCTTGACCTTAGTAGTCTTAATCCTAGTTAATTAGGAGTTGGGCTATTTGAGAATAAGAATAATTTTGTATATTTGAGTTGGCAAGAGTATACTTTGGATTTAGTAGAACTATTAGAAGATTCTATTGTAATATTGATTTTGAGAAAATGAAAATTTTTGGTGCTTAATTGGTTTAGTAATATTATTTTGGAGAATTTTTAGTGCTTTATTAATTGTAGGGATAAGAAGCTAAGAGGCCCTTAAGGGAATGACACATGGCATATTGGAGGGTTGTCATATTATGGGCTAAGTAATTTTGGTTAAATATTTGATGGATTTGTAGAAGGCCCAAATAGTGGTTTACTATGGGCCCAAGCTTTTTGGGTATAAAGGCTTAGGAGATGGACATAAGACTTTATGCCCTACTTGATGGACATAAGACTTTAAGGTCCTAATGCATAAAGGATGTGATGGGCTAAGGATAAAATGTTAAAAAAACCTTAGGCCAAACTTGGGAGATATAAAGTTTTAATTCTTTCTTGGAGGACACTAGAAAATAGGCCCAATATAAAGGACATAAAGCCATTGAGCGTAACTTAGTAAGAATGAAGGCCGTAGGCCCAACTTGGAAGACATAAGATTTTAGGCCTCACTTATTGGACACAAGACTATGGACCTAACTCATTAGACCCAAGATATTAGGCCCAACTTAGTAAGCATAAGGTCATTGGGCCTAACTTAGTAAAATTCAAGACTTTGGCCCAATTGAGGAAAGACCCAAAGATTAAGACCCAACCTAGTAGGCCTTTGAGTCCATGGATAGGCCCCACAAATCTAGACATAAGGTCCATATAATAACCCACTCCAAAGCCCACATCCAAGGCTTGCACTTTTGGCCCAACAAAAGCACAACCCTTGAAGCCCAAAGCCTTGTCTTTTATTTCATTCTTCCAACTGGAGCCCACATACACCATACAATTGGTTTCCCTCAAGCCCGAGAAGTGTAATGCTCCTAAAGTTCCCACTTGACCAAAATTAAGATTCTTACTTGAGTTAAGGGCCTTAATTAACCTACACATGATTAGTGACCTCTAAACCGTGTTTTAAGCTTAATTTTTCTTCAAATCATTTTCCACATTTTTTTTATCTAAAATTTTTTTATTTTATTATTGATTTGAACTTTTTTTTACTAATTTATAAGTTTAGACTTGACCCAACACTAGAAGCAAAGTCATGTCAATGCCTAAGTCACTACCAATTGGCACCTAGGTGCACCTTCATGTGCATTGCACCAAATCAGCCCTTAGCCCACGCTTCTTACACCATTTTCTCAAGGAAGATTTCATCATTTACAACTCACCTTAACCCTCCTAGTTCAGTTCTAGCATTGGACGAATTGTCTCCAAGAAACCAAGCCAAGAAACCCAACCAATTCCATTACAAGCCTAGTTAAAACCAAACCGAGTGGCCTTGGGTTTCAATTGAATTTTCTGTACCTATTTTGGTCACTACTCCACACCACCTACCTTGGATTTTGTCCCTTGAAAATGCTTCAAAGCACTCAAGTGCTAGCTTACCCAATTACCTCTCCAAGGTATCCCAACCGATTGGCTCAAAGAGAGGCACTCACTTGAAATCACTTGGTTGAACCATCACCCATTTCACCCCTTCCTTTTTCTGCCAAAGCATGATCACTTGGCAGCCACTCATGCCTCTCTTCCTCACCTGAATAATCCTTCAAATGATGGTCATAATGCCCCCAAATCAGACCAAGAGGATGGGACAAAAGAGGGATCAAAATCTGAACAGTTTTGAAGGAAACCCAAAACCGTTGGTTGTGGCTTGCTTATCTTGTGGATTTTTGTTTCAAAAATCTGAATCAAGCAACCCCTGCACATATGGACATCTTCTAGCTCTCTTCCATGATGAATTATGACACTTTAAACTACTATTGAACAAAATCAAGTGATGTCAACCTTGGCATTTTGCACTCAAGCACTCCACCTCCCACCTCCACCATTCACATTCACTTCCTTGTAGCTAAAACCAACGTCCCCCTTGCCTCTCACCCTCCATGAAGCCTATAAATACCTCCATCACTTCCTCATTTCTCCACACCTCTCCTCCAAGCTTTCTC
The DNA here is from genome assembly GCF_001411555.2 of Juglans regia. Taxonomy (NCBI): domain Eukaryota; kingdom Viridiplantae; phylum Streptophyta; class Magnoliopsida; order Fagales; family Juglandaceae; genus Juglans; species Juglans regia. The sequence goes on along the minus strand of NC_049902.1, from coordinate 17,113,907 downwards.
TTGAGTCTTGAGAGCATTTCTCCCCATTAGTGAGCAAAAGAGTGAAACCAAGTGAAGTTCTTGAGAGTTCTTGAGTGTTCTTGAGTGAAGTTATTTTGGGAGCTTTAATGGCTACGATTTCTATAAGTATTCTAAAGCTATCTTCTTTTAAGTGTTAGAATAACATGTTAGGCTTTAATTTATGGCATTGGAATGAGGTTTTGATTGAGTTTAAATAAGGTTTAGCATGCTAAGTTCAAAATCTAGTTAATGGGAAAGTATTAATTTCATAAATCATTTTGGGTTGAATTTCTAGCTATGGCATGTCTTAGAATACTTTTATATGATTCATAAATGTCTTAGAATGAATTTTGAAGGTTTAATTTCGAAGTTGGAAGCATGTCATAATAGGCTTTAATTCTATCTTGGGTTGGTCATCTAGCATGCAAAGGTTTTGATTAGTTTATGTTTAACTTATGGAAGTTTTGATTAATTTACCTAGGTTTGAATAATGTGCATTTAGAAAAGTCTTGTGATTGGGATAAGAATGAAAATGCCTAATTTAACTGAGTTTTGAAACATATTTGGATAAGGAAAGCTAGAAACATCATGCATGCTTAATGGATGGATTAGTGAAGATTAAGGTCTTAAAGCCATGTTTAAGTGTTGGGATGAACTTGTATGATCTGAGCCTAAATTTTTAATTTGTCCCTAAGGTTATAATTACTATTGGCACTTGATGAATTTGAGTACACATGCATCCATAGAGGTTGAATAGTTGAAATCACATCTAGGCCTTAATAAAATGCATGCCACGGGTTAAGTGTAATTGGCATAGTTGCACTTTAATTCTTACAATTCCAAGGGCATAGATGATTTTAGAATATAGTAAACATGGGGTTTGTGAAGTTTGGTGAATTTTGGAGCCCAAATGCAAATAGTGAAAATTTAGGACTTTAGTGGAAATTTTGTTAAGTATAGGGGCAGTTTTGTAAATACTAAATATTTGAACCCTTTGATTATGAACATCTTCCTTAGAGGTTCAAATCCTAACTTAGTGTAATTTTGGTTACAGACACTTCAATTCTCTAAACTCGGGAAGTTTGTAAGTTAGCTTATTTATTTATGATTCTTGTGTAAACACCACATTCCTATTAAATGTCATTTTGAGCATAAAACATCATATGATTCAACATTAAGCATTTGATTACTTTTTGACCTCATATGATACATCGTACGATCTCAAAGGCTAGGATGGAGAATTATTCTAGTGGAACTCCTATGTCTACTCTAGAGTAAGTAAAACTGGAGTAGTAACCCCTGGGTTGACAAAGAACTTTCAACGAATTTCAAATGGATTCTTTTTAAAGAATGTCGGAGCAAAGTTGTATATGACACCTAATGCTGGTGGGTGCATACATTATAATGAAATGTTATGATGATGATATATTATGTTACCAATGCATTGAGAACGATGTCTGCAGACAAAGACGTAGTGCCAACATGAGTTATGCTATGGTCACCGGCAGGTATTTACGGTGCATATGGGGAACCGTGTTGCTATCATACATATGTTAATGATGGCTTTCATAACGATGAAATGTTATTTTTTTAACGCAATGAGGTATGAAATGTTCTCTTTTGAAATATTATGTTTTTGAAATGAGAAACTGAAAAATATTCTCTGAAAGAAATGTGCATTAAAGTTTTTCTGAGAAATATTGAGGAACCTAGATGGGAGACAAATACGGGTTATTTTTCTAAATATCATTGCATGCATCTCGTGTTTATCATTAAAAATGCATTCCTTATCTCTGTGCAAGTTGGTTGTTTAACTTACTGATATTGCAAGTAATTCTTACCCTTGTAGACCCACTATCATTCCCCCCGAAATGATAGAAGTTTTGTCAGGACCGGTAGAGGATGAACAGGATGGACCGCTGGATACAGATGGTTGGAGAGGAGTTGGACCTTGAGCGAATGTTAGATATCATTTTGATACTCATAAGCATTGACTCTTCATATTTCAGAGCGTATGAAAGAGTTTATCTAACCATGGAACTTGAATTTAGTATTTTGTATTAAGGAAATGTTATCCTTAAGTTTGAACTTATGGTAATTAATATTATTGGGATGTTTAGTTCATTCTGGCATAAATTTTTACAAGTCACCCTGTTTTTCGTTGTGATTATTGCGTACTAGGATGCATTGCATATTAACTGTCATGAACGGGGGTATATAACCTTATGTTGCATATCCCAACGCTCTAAGTCTCGGTTAGATCCCAAGCGGGGGTTTGGGGGCATCACAAAATGTATGTAGTAGCTATAGAAGTTGTCACAAGACTTGGAAGGAGGGTGATAAGAAGTTATCCTACCAAAGTGCTCTGGCTGAAGAAATGAAGAACCAAAAATTGGGGTTGTGTTGTAAAAAGGTTATAAAAGATTTATTTATAACGGATAAAAAACTCAATATTTTGTGATAAAAATGTTAGAGAATGAATAATGCACCCTAGGGTTACAATGAAAAGAGATATATATATACATATCTTGCAACAGATTCAGCCACGTGTCAAGATCCAATGGACTATGGTTAGCCTCTTCTGAATGAAGTCACGAGCTCCTCTCACGTGCATCAAGTAAATCTGCTTTAACAGTTTCAACGATAGAGATCAAGCCAACACATCACATTAATTAATCACTCTAATGAGAACATATCAGAAAGTAAATAAGGCAGTAAATACAATGTATTGACATACACATTACAAATCTCCACCTTGGCAAAACATGTATTTGCCCCAAAAGTATTCATATGACTCTCATCATTGGCACATTCCTGCAAATTTTCCCCTAATGGGAACAGACTCTCGACTTCATACCAATTAAGTTCAGACAGTGTCTGAACTTAGAACAGGGAACAGACTTGGTCATCATATCTGAAGAATTATCTTCAGTTGGAACCTTTTCCACACCAACTACTTTAGATTCTATAACATCCCTTACAAAATGAAGCCTTACATCAATATGCTTAGACCTTTCATGAAAAACTTGGTTTTTAGCTAAATGCAGTGTGCTTTGATTGTCACAGTGAACTGAAATGTCACCATTGAAAATATTTAACTCACTTGCAATACCCTTTAGCCATATTGCCTCTTTAATGGCTTCTGTAAAAGCAATATATTCAGCTTCTGTGGTGGACAATGCCACCACAGATTGTAAGTGTGATTTCCAGCTGATAGCTCCCCCAAAAGCAGTAAAGACATAACCAGTTAAAGACTTCCTAGTGTCTATACTGCCAGCAAAGTCAGAGTCTACAAAACCAGTGATTTCATAACCCTCTTTTACTTTATTCCCGAAACTGAGACACATATCAGTAGAACCTGCCAGGTACCTAAGTACCCATTTAATGGCCTGCCAATGAGGTTTTCCAGGATTTCCCATGAATCTACTAACTACACTCATAGCATAAGTCAAATCAGGTCTAGAGCAGACCATTGCATACATGATACTTCCCACCATGCTTGCATTGGGAATTTGTGGCATAAAGTTAATATCATGATCTAAAGACAGTTTAAAATGCTATCCTAAAGGTGTACTTACAGGTTTCACATGTTCCATACCAAATCTATTTAAAATTTTAGAGATGTAATTTCTTTGAGACAAGTATAGCATTCCAGCACTTCTGTCCCTTTCAATTTCCATTCCTAAAATTTTTCTGGCAGGGCCCAAATCTTTCATTTCAAACTCTGCTTTTAGCATGCTTTTAACTTGTTCAATTAAAACAGTGTCTTTACAAGCTACCAACATGTCATCAACATATAATAGAAGATAAACAAAAATTCCTTTTTCTTCCTTGTAATAAACACAACTGTCATAGCAGCTTCTTTTAAAATTATTATTAATCATGTGTGTGTCAAATCTTTTATACCACTACCTAGGTGATTGTTTAAGGCCATATAAAGATTTTTTAAGGAGACACACTTGATCAATATTAATTTTATTGGCAAAACCTTCAGGAGGCTGCATATAAATTTCTTCTTCAAGTTCTCCATGCAGAAAAGCAGTTTTAACATCTAACTGTTCTAGATGTATATTTTCAGAAGCTGTATAGGCTAGCACTAGCCTAATGGAGCTATGTTTAACCGCAGGGGAGAAGATCTCATTAAAATCAATCTCTTCTCTCTGTGTAAACCCCTTTGCTACAAGCCAAGCCTTATACCTGGTCCCTTGTATCCCTGGTATGCTTTCCTTTCTTTTATAGATCCATTTGGATCCAACAAGTTTAACCCCTTTAGGTTTAGGCACTAAAACCCAGGTTTTGTTTTTGTTAAGAGATTCCATTTCCTCATGCATAGCAAGAATCCATTTAACAGAATCTTTACTAGTTACTGCTTCTTTATAACTCTTAGGTTCTTGATAAATCACTTCATCAGCTACTGTTAGAGCAAACATTGTGAGTTCTGCCTGTCCATACCTTATAGGTGGTTTGATGACTCTCTTTTGCCTATCTCTAACTAGGTTATAAGAGTTATCACCACCTTGATCAATGTCCCCTGAGTCTCCTCCATCAGGGTCATTATTTTTCCCTGTTCCAGGTTCAGATTGGGCATCAAGATGCTCCACCTCAATCTGAGACCCCCTTAGGATTTTATCCATCTCTCGGTCTACATTGTCATCCTGAACCTGAGCCATCTGTGACTCATTAAAAGTCACATCTCTACTCACAATGCATTTATACATACCTGGTCCTTCTACCCATAGTTTATAACACTTTACACCTTCAGGATATCCTATGAAAATACACTTAAGGGCCCTAGGTTCCAGTTTGTCAGTTTTTGAGTGTGCATAGGCAACACACCCAAAAATTCTTAGATAGTCATAGCTGGGGGGTTTCCCAAACCACAACGCATGTGGAGTTTTGAAACCTATAGCAGATGAAGGACATTTATTTATAAGGTGAACAGCAGTAGTGGCAGCTTCTGCCCAGAAAGTTTTGGGCAGCCCTGAATTTTGACAACATACATCTTACCCTTTCTAAAATGGTCCTATTCATCCTTTCAGCTAAACCATTCTGTTGAGGGGTTTCTCTCACAGTTTTATGCCTAAGAATTCCTTCCCTTTGACAATACATGTTGAACTCATTGGACAGAAACTCAAGACCATTGTCAGTTCTAAGGATCTTGAGTTTTCTACCTACTTGGTTTTCCACTAGAGTCTTCCACTCCTTGAATTTTTCAAAAGTGTCACTCTTGTTTTTAAGGATAAAAATCCAGACCCTTCTAGAATAATCATCAACCAAGGAGAGGAAGTAACTCCCTCCACTATGTGAATTCACCCTTGCAGGTCCCCATAGGTCAGAATGAACATAGTCAAGGGTTTGCTTAGTGTTGTGTGTTGCTGACTTAAAACTAACCCTCTTAGCCTTTCCATAGATACAATCTTCACATAAAGGTAAGTTCCCTAGGTTTTGATCACTAAGCAGTCCCTGTTTTTGTAGTTCTAAAAGTCCCCCTTGACTCACATGCCCAAGTCTCCTATGCCATAACACAGCTATATTCTCAACTATGTTCTGAGTTGGAGATGCTTCTCCAACTACTATTTTTCCAAGAAGTGTATACAAGCCATTTTTAATAATCTCTTTCATAATAACTAAGGAACTTTTAGTAACTCTAAGAGTCCCAGACTCAGATTTGAAGGTATAGCCAGCCAAATCAAGCATACCAAGAGAAATTAAATTTCTCTTTAACTCAGGAATGAACCTGACCTCCCTCAAAACTTGTTCCATCCCATCATGCATTTTAAGTCTAATAGACCCTATTCCCATGACTTTACAGGATTTATTGTTTCCTAGAATTACATGTCCCCCATCTAACTCAGAGAATGACTCAAACCAATCCTTGATTGGACACATATGAAAAGAGCAACCAGAGTCCATAATCCACTCTGTTTTAGAATCAACCTCAGTTACAGTGAGTACTTCAGCACTTTCATACCCTTCTAAAACTACAGAGGCATCCCTGCCTCTTTAGTTTTATTCCATAGATTTGTCTTTCTATCAGGGTAATCCTTTTTAAAGTGCCCTTCTTTATGGCAGTGAAAACATTTAAATTGTTTTCCCTTTGAAAAAGTGCCCTTCTTGTTCTCATTCTTGCCCTTCTTTTCTCTCTTTTCAGTTCTGCCTCTAATAGATAAACCTTCCCCATGACTCTGTTTGGTATCTCCTCTGTTTTGTAGTTCCCTAGTATGAAGTACAGATTGTACTTCATCAAGAGTCAGGGAATCTCTACCATACATCATGGTTTCTTTTAGGTTTAGGTAAGATGAGTCCAAAGAACTCATCAAGAGGATAGCCTGATCCTCATCCTCCACCTTAATATCTATATTAGCAAGGTCTAAAATAATTCTGTTGAACTCATCAAGATGTTGCCCAATTGGAGTTCCTGGAATCATTTTGAAAGTGTACAGTTTGGTTTTCTTGTGCAGTCTGTTTGCTAGGGATTTAGTCATGTACAAATTTTCCAATTTTAGCCATATACCTGCAGCAGTGCTCTCACTAGCCACCTCTCTTAGAACTTTATCCCCAAGAGAGAGTATTAGAGCACTGTGGGCTTTCTGGAGGATGTCCTTGTGAACAACCCCCTTTTCTTCCTCTTTTGAAGAAGAGCTCTTCTGTTTCTCACCAAGGAGAGCATCCTGCAGTCCATGCTGGACTAGCAGTGCTCTCATTTTTATTCTCCATAAGCCAAAATCATTATCCCCAGTGAACTTTTCTATATCAAACCTCATAGTCCCCATGAACCGAGCTCTTGATACCAATTGTTGTAAAAAGGTTATAAAAGATTTATTTATAACGGATAAAAAACTCAATATTTTGTGATAAAAATGTTCTGTTTCCTTTAAGATAAAACAACCAGTTTTATTCACCCAAAACAGAAGATAGTAAAAATCACAAGGATCGCAATTTGATATTATTCACAACCAAAGAAACACCAATACTACCTTATTTGTACAGATTACTAATATATCACAATATGTGCATAAACTTAACAAGAATCATAAGCAGTGAGCAAAAATGAAGAAAATATAGAGATATAGGAAAGAACACACCGATATACGTGGTTCGACCCTAATAGTCTACGTCCACGGCAGGAATGGCCTCAAAAAAGCCACAGAGATCTTTATTGATGAATAGTACTTCACAGAGAAGCCTCAGTACATTAGAGTTACAATGCCCTCACTGGAAACCCAAGAAATCGCACAGATTTCTTCCCCAAATAAGCAAACCCTAACTCGCCCTTCTCTCTGCTCTCTCTCTCTCTCTCTCTCGAAACCAGCCGTCAATAGAGAATGAATAATGCACCCTAGGGTTACAATGAAAAGAGATATATATATATATATATATATATCTTGCAACAGATTTAGCCACGTGTCAAGATCCAATGGACTAGGGTTAGCCCCTTCTGAATGAAGTCACGAGCTCCTCTCACGTGCATCAAGTAAATCTGCTTTAACAGTTTCAACGATAGAGATCAAGCCAACACATCACATTAATTAATCACTCTAATGAGAACATATCAGAAAGTAAATAAGGCAGTAAATACAATGTATTGACATACACATTACAGGTTGACAAGACTATATGGGTACCACAGAAATTTGTAGGCAAGTATCCTCTCGAACAAGCTCAAAGAAAGCATTTTCAAAAGAGAGAAGAGGAGTGTGATGCAAATGGTACCCTTAAACAATTAGAAACTAATAAAGTCATTGTGGATTCCTACATGCCGCGTATAGCTTGGCATCTTCCAGATCCCCCCAAGCAGGATTGAGAGAGAAATTGGTCCTTTAAGAATTGCATGCGAGTAGTCATTGATACTTTGAGCCTGTTCTTGCTTTAGATGATAGAGATAAATCAAAATTTGGTACTCACAATAATCATCAACAGATGAGTAATGGCAGGAAACCATATCCCAAGCAGATTGTGAATCATCAAAACTACCAAAATGGCACTAATGGATGGAGTAATGGTATTATGAAACCACGTTAGAATTTAACGATAATTACTATCCCAATCAATAAGGTGAGTAGGAAAAGCCTTATCGGATTTAGGATGGGTTTTGATGGGTTTTGGGAGATTTACATAGAGGAAAAGTTTATGGACTTTTAGAAAACTACGGATAGATTGAGCCCAAAAATATAAATTGTGTCATCTGATGTCACAATAAGATGACGAGAGATCTTGTTTTGGACCATGTATAGAGATCTAATGCAAAAAAAGACCAAAAATATGAAATCAGCACAAGAAATTGAGTAGAAGAAATTGAGTCAAAATCTACAGTCAATGGTCAAATCCAATGGTCAACTCTACTCATGTGGAGGATGACATGTGACCACGTGGTTGTTGATGTGTTGCTAGGGCTTAATGATTAAGCTGAGTTATTGCATATTTTATACATCTAGAACTCATATATGTAAATTATTTCATTATATTATTATTGGTTTTAGATGGAAAAATAGTTAAGATGCATAAATCCGAGTTGTGATTTAAATTGGTTAATAGCATGATTTATGCTTAATTTTATAACTTGTGATTTAATTGAATAATGTTCATTCACATGCACAACATATTTTTTATATTCTATTCTTCATTTTTATTTTATTTTATTTTATTTCTTTTCTAATTTTTTTTTATAGGAAAACAAATGTAAAGAAAAGTCAATAAAGGTAGCAGGTTTTCTTTTGGTTTCTCTAAAGCCACACACACGCGGGCCCATTGTTTTTATTTTAGGTTTTAACCCAACACACATTTTTGAGTTGGACGACACGAACGATCGAGAGGGAGGCCTTTTGGGGAGTTTTGACAAACAGGTTTTTGAAGAGAGAGAAACAAAAAGGGCGCAAGAGTGATTATTTTTGGATTCATTCATTTTTTTGGACGCACACAGTAAAGTAGCGGTGGCTTGAAGAACCTTGAGGGGTCCAATCTGCAGCTTCTCCAGCCTCCTCCATTGCTTTCCATCTTCATCTCCATCCATTTGGCTTGTTCTTTTCTTTCCCTAATCTCTATTTAATTTTAGTCTAAATTTTATAGTGTATTTTTTAGATTTTTAATTTAGAATCATTTGATTTTAGATATTTTATTTTTAGTATGTTTAAGTTTGATATAGTTATTTTTCTTATTCTTTTAAGATTTTATTTAATAGTGATTACAATTGTTATGGATTAATTTTGAGAATTTGTGATTTGAATACAATGATGAACTCTAGAATCTTGATTTTGGGACTTTTCAATTTTCAGCTCGTATTTTGTCAATTATTTTCTAATCTAATTTAATTTGTAACTTAGTTTTATTAATCTCTTAGTTCCATTGCATATTAGATTAATTAATGCTTAATTAGGACTTCAATAATTTCAGTTTTATTATTTAATTTTCAGATTAATTAAGATTGTTTAGTTTAGTTGATTCATTTATTGTTAATTTTAATTTGTTAGTCTTTTACATTTTTTATTTTGACATTCAAAAATAAAAAAATATGAATCTAGTACATGACTAGTGTTTTTTTTATTCCAATTGCACTTTTCCATTCATTGCACATACCACCACTTTTATTTTCTCTTTGTGAATATTTTCACCATTTTAAATGAGTTTGATTTAAAGTAAATTTTCCTGAGAATACGATCTAGGAATTTATTTCTAATTATTAAATGACATCCTCCTACACTTGGGACAGTCTTTGTGCTGCTCATTTTTTAGTGAGTCAAGTTTTTAGCGCCGTTGCCGGGGAATAGTTGCTTGCATAAATTTAAACTCATCATTTTTTATATTTTATTTTTATCTCAAATGTTTCTTTCACTATCTTATCTCTAATTACATATTTCACTTGTCACCTACTGTTCAGTCGCTTGAACCTTACTTATGCTATTTAGACTGATGTTTAATGTCATGGGTGAGAGAAAATTCAAATAGGTTGGTTAGAGTTATATCGAGCACTGAGAGTAGTATACACAGTTCAGAGATAGATAGCTCTTTTATTTTTTCTACAGACAAGGACATTGAAATTGAACAAATCATGGTTGCACCTACACCACGCACTCTTAGGGATTATTTGCAACCCACTCGCACCACTACACCATCATGCATTATTTTACCTGATGACGCACCTAATTTTTCTATTAAGCATCGCATGATGTCAGTGATACCTCAATTCCACGGGATGGATTCTGAGAGTCTATATCAGCACCTGACAGATTTTTAGTTGGCCTGCACTACTTTATCAATAGAGCCACTACTGATGAGTTTATTAGACTTCGTTTATTTCCTTCCTCTTTAAAGGATAAAGTGAATATTTGGTTTAATTCTTTGAGGCCTAATTCTATCTCTAGTTGGTCTGATATGCAGCGTGAGTTCTTACAAAAAAAAATTTCATTTTCAGATAACTTAGTATTTACAAGAGCAGATCAGCCACTTCAATCAAAAATCTGACTAGACTTTCCAGGCCAGCTAGGAAAGGTTTAAGGATTTGGTGAACATCTGTCCACATCACGGTTTTGAATCCTAGAGGTTGGTGAATTATTTTTTCACTGGTCTCACTCCAGAATGCAAGCAGTTTGTTTAGATTATGTGCAATGGAGAATTCTTTAGCAAGGAACCTGATGAAGCATTGCCTTTTTTTGACTATCTTGCTGAGAGCGCACAACAATGGAACACTCGGACTCATCGAGTTTCATTGACAGCACAGCCACTGAGGGCTATTGCTGGTGGGGGCAAATTTGAGTTTAAGGAGGACACTGACATTCAAGCTCGAACAGCGGCATTGACTAGAAGATTAGGGGTCATGGGGGTGGAAAAAGTGAAGGCTATGAAAATAGTAGAGGCATGCTCTATATGCGCTGATTTGAACCGCAAGACCCAAGATTGCCCGATTATGCCAGTATTTCAGGAGAGTGGCTCTGAGTAGATGCAATCAGCAAACTCGGTTAACAGAGCACAAAATCAGCATTTCTCCAATACATATAATCCGGGGTGGAGGAATCACCCAAATTTCTCATGGAGGAATGATCAGCCTGGCCAGTTTCCGCCACCTTCTCAGCAGCCATTTCATTAGGCTACTCCACAACACCAGTATAAGCCATATCAGAGTTCTCAGGGCTGTCCTTTTGTATCACCTCTAGGATTTCAGCCTCATGTAGTTGCACAGAGTTCTCAGCTCAATCATCTGTGAAGAAGTCTCTAGATGACTGTATGGCACAGATGGCCAATACACTTCAGCAATTTATGCAAATTCAAGCCACCACAAACAATCAGAACACTTATACCATAAATGACTGGCGGGGCACCATTAATAAGATGAGCACAGCATTGAGCACTCTAAAGAGAAGAAAATTTCCAGCATAGCCTCGGCCTAAACCTCAAGTATACCGACAACAACCACAACAGGTACATAATGTCTCAGGGGATGTTATTGAGACAACGAAAGTCGTTCTTACTTTGAGAAGTGGAAAGGAAGTTCCCCAACCAGAGATGACCATCAACAAATAGGTAGTTACTCCTACACCTGAAGATGTAACAAAGACTGATGAAGCTGAAAAAGAACCGAAGATAGTGAGACCAGAGCTGAAAAAGCCTGTGAGTACAAATGCTAAAACTAGTAAGGGGTACCAACTTCTGGTTCTCTATCCTCAATGATTGGCAGCTAGAACAAATATCACACTAAGATTCAAGAGATCTTCAGGGAAGTAAAGATTAATATTCCACTCTTGGATGACATACAACAAGTTCCTTCATATGTAAAATTTCTTAAGGACTTGTGCACAGTAAAGAGGAAGCTGAATGTAAAGAAGAAACATTTCCTAACAAAGCAAGTCAGTGCATTGATATTGAGCGAGACTCCTTAGAAGTTCGGAGATCCCGGCTCTCCCAACATTTTCATTATGATTGTTGAGTCACGCATTGGGAGAGCTTTACTTGATTTGGGGAGTAGTGTGAACTTGTTACCATTCTCAGTGTATGAGCAGTTGAGATTGGGTGAGGCGAAAAAGACCTCCATCATGCTACAGTTGGCTGACAGATCAGTTATGGAGTCGAGGGATATTGTTGAGGATATGCTGGTCCAGGTGAACAAATTTTACTACCTAGTGGATTTTGTAGTTCTTGATATGCAGCAGCCAGCCTCCACTATTTACCAATCTCCTGTCATCCTTGGAAGACCATTTCTAGCTACATCAAATGCTTTGATTAATTACAGAAGTGAAGCTTACTTTTGGAAACATGGCACTTGAGTTGAACGGTTTCAATACTTGCAAGATGCCAGCACATTTTGATGACACAAATGATTTGAATGCTGTAGAGAGTTTGACACCAACAGAATTTATTTCCTCAACTTTTCCTTTCTCTGATGATGATTCTATTTTTCAGACACTTGAATTTTTACTTGATGAAAAAACTGACCATGTTGATGAAAATGTCTTTGAATTTTTGGAATTTTTTGCATATTCTTCTTTACCACTTGAAGTACAATTTGCAAGCGTAAGATGGAAATCCCAATTTGAAACTCTACCACCACCAGACATACGTAAATCTTCAGAGGAAGAAGTTCCCAAGTTAGAACTGAAACCACTTCCTCAAGATTTAAAGTATGTTTTTCTTGATCCTAAAGAATGCACTTTTCCTGTGGTGATTTCCTCGAAGTTAAATCAGAAGGATGAAGCCCAATTGATTGAAATCTTAAGAAAGCATCTAGGCGCAATTGGTTGGACAATAGCCGACATCAAAGGTATTGATGCTGTTGTTTATACCCACAGAATCCATCTTGAAGATGATGCTAGACCGATTCGTGACGCTCAACGTAGGCTCAATCCTACCATAAAGGAAGTTGTCAAAGAGGAAGTGCTTAAACTGCTCGTAGTGGGTATCATTTACCCCATCTAAAACAGTAAGTGGGTAAGTGTAACTCAAGTGGTACCAAAAAAAACTGGTTTAACTATTGTCAAAAATTATAAAAATGAGTTGATTCCAAGTAGAATGGTTATAGGTTGGAGAATGTGTATTGATTATAGAATCATTTTCCTTTACCATTCTTGGATCAAATTTTAGAAAGAGTGGCTGGTAATGCATTTTATTGCTTCTTAGATGGATACTCTGGTTATTATCAAATTGCTGTAGAGCCTGAGGACCAGAAGAAAACCACTTTCACCTGTCCTTTTGGCTCATTTGCTTTTACCAGAATGTCTTTTTGTTTGTGTAATACTCCAGCTACTTTTCAAATATGCATGATGAGTATTTTTTCTGACATGATTGAGGATATTTGTGATATTTATGGATGACTTCTCTGTTTTTGGAAAATCTTTTTATAGTTGTTTGCATAATTTGGCATGTATTCTCCAGAGATGTGAGGAAAAAAATCTTTTACTTAATTGGGAGAAATGCCAATTTATGGTTACTCAGGGCATTATCTTGATACATGTTATTTCTTCTAAAGGTATAAAGGTCGACAAGTCAAAAATTGAATTAATATCTAAACTTCCTATCCATAGCACGGTTAAGGATATTAGTTCTTTTCTTGGCCATGTTGGCTTTTATAAATGGTTTATTCAAGGGTTCAGTTCTATTGCAAAACCTTTATACACTCTTTTACAAAATGATATTGAATTTGTTTGGACTTATGAGTGCCAAAAAGCTTTTGATACCCTTAAAGAATCACTTACCACTTCCCCCATTATGCAACCCCCGCAGTGGGACCTTCCCTTTGATATCATGACTGATGCAAGTGATTATGTTTTAGGAGCTGTTTTGAGGCAGTGTGTGGATAATAGACATTTTGTGATTTATTATGCCAATAGAACCTTGAATGATGCCCAGAAAAATTACACCACTACTGAAAAAGAATTGCTTGCAGTGATTTTTGCACTTGATAAATTTCGGGCTTACATTATTGGTTCTCCTGTTACTATTATCACTGACCACTCTGCTCTTAAGTATTTGTTGGCTAAGAAAGATGCAAAACCACGCTTGATTCGCTGGATTTTACTACTTCAAGAGTTCAACATCAACATTAAGGACAAGAAATGAATTAAAACGTGGTAGCTGACCACCTCAATAGATTGTCATCATCCTCCTCTTCAAATGTCAGCCTTCCTCTTGATGATAGTTTCCCAGATGAGCAACTCTTTGTGATTCACAAAGCTTCCTGGTTTGCTAACATAGTCAACTATCTAGTGACTGAGCGAATGCCTTCTGAATGGTCCACCCAAGATAAGCGTCAATTTCTCTCTGAGGTACGACACTTTTACTTTGATGATCCATATATTTTCAAATATTGTTCGGACCAATTGATTCGAAGATGCATTCTTGATGATGAGTTTTCTTCTGTGTTGAGATTTTATCATATGGGTGCATGTGGTGGTCATTTTTCAATAAAGAAAACAGTCGCTAAAATTTTACAAAACGGTTTTTACTGGCCTTCCATGTTTAAAGATGCTTATAATTTTTGTAAGGCTTGTGAGCTTTGCAAAAATTGGGATCCATTAGTAAAAGAGACATGATGCATCTTTCCCCTATTCTCAATTTAGAAATTTTTTACTGTTGGGGAATAGACTTCATGAGACCTTTTCCAGTTTCCTTTGGAAACACATATATTTTATGAGCTGTGGATTATGTTTCAAAATGGGCAGAGGCCGTCGTTTGCAAAACAAATGACTATCGTGTTGTCCTAGAATTTTTGCAATCTTTGTTTGCTCGTTTTGGTATGCCCAAAGTTATCATTAGTGATGGGGGTTCTCATTTTTGCAACAAACCATTTTCTACACTCATAAAAAAATATGGTATCACACATCGAGTTTCTACCCCTTATCTCCCTCAAACAAATGGGCAAGCACAATTGCCAAACAGAGAGATAAAAATAATTTTGAAGAAAACTATCAATCCTAATAGGAAAGATTGATTAGTTAAGCTTCTTGATGCTTTGTGGGCTTATAAGAAAGCTTTTAAAACAAATCTAGGGATGTCCACTTATCGATTAGTTTATGGTAAAACTTGTCATTTACATGTTGATATTCAGCATCAAGCTCTTTGGGCTATAAAACATGTTAACATATCACTTGATGAAGTTTCAGGGTTGAGAAAATTACAGATCAATGAATTGGATGAAGCTCGTCGAGATGCCTATGACAACGCTCAACTGGCGAAGGAATGCATAAAAATTCTACATGATCAGAAAATTCATTCCAAACATTTCACACTTGGCCAGGAAATTCTTCTTTACAACTCTCGCTTACATATTTTTCCTAGTAAATTGAAATCTCGATGAAGTGGGCCGTAGTTGTAAAGAAGGTTCATCCTCACGGGGCGGTAGACATTGTCAATCCGAAGAATGGTAATAGCTTCACTGTCAATGGACAACGTCTAAAGCCTTTTATGATTGCCATTGATCCAAACAAAGAGATATTGCTTATGCAAGACCCCATGGAAGTATCTTGATTTTGATTTTGATTTTTTTTTCTTCCCATTATGGCTTTGTTTAATTGCATTTTTTCTTGTATATTTTTTCTTTGTTTTGCTTTGATTTTATATCACATATTTGGTTGTCTGTGTTGCTTACTTATTCCTGTGCACTTTGTTTTCTTTCGTTTGATTCATTGAGAATTATGTCTCTTACTAGTTGGGGTTAGCATGTGTGCACAGATTTTAAAAAAAAAATTGCATTAATGTGATGTGCATTGATACACATATGATTGACACACACTCTATTTCTAGTATTTTGTGAAATCTGAACATTTTGGTGGAGTAGTTGAGCGAAATCATTTTGTGAAGATTTATTTTCAAGCTTGTGCACAGAGCACGATTTTTGATGCATCATATTTTATTGATGTGTAGCTTGAAACACTAGGATGCTATTCTCATTGAGATGGATTTGGTGAGATTTTTATAAAACGAATGGCAAGTTTTGAAGGATATTTTGCACATGCTTACATTTGTAGTGTTCATCAATTTACTGTTCATTGATTTAACACAGGAGAAATAAACTGTAGGACTACCGAGCCTTCTTTTTTTAAAAAAAGAAAAAAAGAAATACAAAACAAATGAAAAAAGAAAAAAATAATGAAAGAAAGAAAGAAATATGAAAGCGATTTATGGAGCTTTCCTAAATTATGGGCTAGAAATAGTTACTCGAGACTTTGGGGGTTGAGTGTTCAACCTTTAAAAATAGAGCTGGCGTGAAAACTGCTAGTCCCTTGGGCTTTGAGGTAGTTAGAATCAGTAATGATTAATCTTAAGGTTGAAAAATCCTATGACAAATCATGACTAGTAATGAGGAACACAGCCAGTTTAGCTCCACACATACATTTGAGTTCTAAGACATTTGCCTCAGTTCTATGTGAAAGATTGTTGAGATAGTCTTGGTGGGTATAGCCCCTGGGGGTTGAGTAGTAATGTGTCACTTTTGTGAAAATTCATAATTGTGTTTGATTTTTTCTATTTGGGTTTCAATATTTATGCAATATTCATCTTAATTAATTTTCACTATTTTGCTCAAGGATTAGCAAAATGCTAGTTGGGGGTGTGATTAAGCTGAGTTATTGTATATTTTATTCATCTAAAACCCATATATTTAAATTATTTCATTACATTATTTTTGGTTTTAGGTGGAAAAATGGTTAAGATACATAAATCTGAGTTGTGATTTAAATTAGTTAATATCATGGTTTATGCTTAATTTTATAACTTGTGATTTAATTGGATAATGTTCTTTCACATGCACAACATATTTTTTATATTCTATTCTTTCTTTTTATTTTATTTATTATTTTCTAATTTGTTTTATTAGGCCAACAAATGCAAATAAAAGAAAGCAGCATGTTTTCTTTTGGTTTCTCTAAAGCCGCGGGCCCATTGTTTTTCGTTTGGGTTTTGACCCAACACACATTTTTGAGTTGGACAACGTGAACGATTGAGAAGGGGGCCTTTTGGGGAGTTTTGACGGAAGAGTTTTTGAAGAGAGAGAAACAAAAAGGACATAAGGGTGATTATTTTTGGATTCGATTGAGAAGGGGGCCTTTTGGGGAGTTTTGACGGAAGAGTTTATGAAGTGAGAGAAACAAAAAGGACGCAAGGGTGATTATTTTTGGATTCATTCATTTTTTTGGACGCACACAGTAGAGTAGCGGCGGCTTGAAGAACCTTGAGGGGGCTAAACTGCAGCTTCTCCAGCCTCCTCCACTGCTTTTCATCTTCATCTTCATCTATTTGGCTTGCTCTTTTCTTTCCCTCATCTCTATTTAATTTTAGTCTGAATTTTATAGTGTATTTTTTAGATTTTTAATTTAGAATCATTTGATTTTGGATATTTTATTTTCAGTATGTTTAAGTTTGATGTGGTTATTTTTCTTGCTCTTTTAAGCTTTCATTTAATAGTGATTACAATTGCAATGGATTAATTTTGAGAATTTGTGGTTTGAATACAAAGATGAACCCTAAAATCTTGATTTTGGAGCTTTTCAATTTTCAGCTCGTATTGTGTCAATTATTTTCTAATTTAATTTAATTTGTAGCTTAGTTTTATTAATCTCTTAATTTCATTGCATATTAGATTAATTAAAGTTTAATTAGGGCTTAAATAATTTCAGTTTTATTAGTTAATTTTTAGATTAATTAAGATTGTTTAGCTTAGCTGATTCCTTTATTGTTTATTTTAAATTGTTAATCTTTTACATTTCATTTTGACACTCAAAAATCCAAAAATATGTATCTAGTCCATGACTAGTGTTTTTTTTTATTCCCGTTGCACTCTTCCATTCATTGCACATACCACCACTTTTATTTTCTCTTTGTGAATATTTTCACCATTTTAAACGAGTTTGATTTTTTTAAGTAACTTTCTCCGAGAAGACGATTTAGGAGTTTATTCTTAATTATTACGCGACATCCTCCTGCATTTGGGACAGTCTTTGTGCTACTCGTTTTTTAGTGAGTCACTTACATGTTGTAGGATGATTTGGGATGATGAGATGTTGACACATGGCTAGCAAAGTACTAGAGTGCGTAACATAGAGTGTATAAAAGCTGCTTTATCTTCCTCGTACCAGGAATATGCATTTTTCTTCAACAATTCAATTTGTGGTGAAGCTATAGAACCATAGTGTCTGATAAACTTTCAATAATAGCTAGTAAGGCCCAAAAAACCTCTCAATTTGGAATTGGCTAGTCAAGCATTGAAGAAATCTTGGCTGGATCAGCCTTTATCCCCCCTCCGAAAATGATATGGCCCAAGTAATCAATTTCAAGAATAGCAAATATGCACTTAGATCTCTTTGCAAACAAAGTATGTTGATGTAAAACAGTCAAAATTGCTCTTAAATGTGTAAGATGCTGAGAAAAATCTTGGCTATAAACAAATATGTCATCAAAGAATACCAATACAAACCTTCCGAGGACAGGCTTAAAAACATGATATATTAAGCCTTGAAATGTGGCAGGTGCATTGGTAAGCCCAAATGGCATTACCAAGATCTCATAGTGGCACTCATGAGTTCTAAATGCAATTGTAGAAATATCACATTCTCTCGCCCTTATCTAATAACCTGACTTAAGGTCAAGTTTAGAGAAAATCTTGGCACCATAAAGCTCATCAATGACAGGTATAGGAAACTTGTCCTTGATGGTTTCATTAGTAAGGGCTCGGTAGTCAATGCACATTCTCCAACTACCATCAACTTTCTTCACCAACAACACAGGTGAAGAAAATGGACTTTGAATGATGGGAACCAAGGTGGGCCTAGTCTTAAAGATATGTTGCAAGTACCAGATGGGTCAAATACAAGTTCAAGGGCTTAAACGATGAAGATTATGCTTTGATTCATTTCATAAGCTATGGAAAGGGTAACAACATGACTTATAGGCTTTGGACACTTGAAGACTTTCAACTTATTTAATTAATTTCAAGGACCTATTTTATTTGCTTAGAATAATTGGGTTTATGCCTATGCAAGGGCATATTGGGAAAGTTATTATTTTATTGAACTAGGGTTAGGGTTACTGTAGCGAGTTACTGTAGCTCCGTACTGTAGCCGCGGCACTGTTCATCCAGGGGCACTTTTGGAAGATGGGAGGTTTATTTTGGCTAGGGTTTCATTATGTTTTGCTTTAAATACTCTATGTGGCCACATTTTAATCAGATTATGAAATTTATAAAATTTGATGAATTTATTCATTGTGAGTTGAGTTTTACTACTCTTGTTCTTAATTGAACTTTTGAACTTATCAAAGGTAAATCACAACCTTTGTGGCGTTCCTCCTTTGTAATCTGGGTTCTTGAGACGGGTTCTTCAACGGGTCTAGATTTTAATATAATCTAGGTTCTTGAAACGGGTTCTCATCGGGTCTAGGTTCTCCATCCATTGACTTGATTTTGGCTTTCTTGGGGAGTTTTCAAATTGACTGTGGGTTCAAGGGATTTCATTCCCGCGGGTTCATATCATTTGGTATCAGAGCCAGGTTTCCAATTAGGTCTGATTCTATCTTTTAATTTTAGTATCCTTAAATTTAATTCTAGGGCTCCATTGTTCTAGGGTTGCCAAAATTATTCACTAAGTGTGGCTAAGATCTTGCCAAGTGTCCAAATAAAACTTCTCTAATCCAATTTGGACATTCCACACTGTGATTTCGAAACACTGCAATTGATGCTCTTACCGAGGTTACTATTCACTTCGAAAAAGTGAATCATAAACTTAGTACTAAAAATTCCCAAATATTCATATTAACTTATAGTGAAAATATTTTACCGAAATTTAACCTCGAAGTGCCCCTAAAAATAATTTCACAATTTCCAACAGACGTTTCGTCCGGAATTATGAAAATAGGATATTGTGCCATAAAATCCTAAATAATCCACTGAGTGTAATGGCGTAGACCATAATGCATTCTGACACTTCTAACCACCTCAAATAAATAAAACTCATATTTCTAGCAGCATAGTGAGTGATAACACTGACTATGTTGACAGACTAAAACCTATGCAATAGGTCGATTCGTAAAAACTTATGGGATTTTCACGAGATTCCTAAAGTCAATAGAAATTCCGCCAATGAATTTCTAGCGGGCTGTTACATCCTCCCCTCCTAAAAAAAAGATTTCGTCCTCGAAATCGACGTAAGTACAAACATAAAATACGCTCAAAAGAAAAAGTTGCTTACCAACTTATTGCCCATCACTGGATGCCTCATCACGCCCAAGGGGCAGGTCTCGTTCTTCTTGAAATAACGCCTCCTTCTCGTAGTCAACACTATTCTTATCTATAACCATCACATGGTTATACAAAAAGACTATCACTATAACATTAAGGCATAACAATCCCAAAGATTACTGCCTAAACTTAATGACTTCTAGACTTTTTAGGTTACTGACTCCTTGCTTAAAAGAAATCACTATTCTCTTCACTATTCAATGAATTATCCACAACGTGTATATATATCTACCATTCTTAACTCTTTCTCTCTCAAATCATATCAATTTGTACTGGAGTCCTTCCACAAGGTAGGTCAAATCGTACCAGCATACTCTCTAAATCTAAAACTTCAAGTATTCATGCAGTTCAATTTGGAAGAATTTAAAATCCATACACAACTGAATTCACATTCTCTATTTCCTCAAGGAATTATATCTGCCTAGGACTAGCTTACTCCTTCATAATCACCACGAATCGTTCCTCCTCCTAGGTGGTACCTTGATAAACGATCAGCTATTAACCTCAACTCAAGAGTTTCTCTCTTATGATTAACATAGCTCTTCTATCCATCATGAGTTGCCTCTTATTCTGACTCTAATCCAAAGAATTTGTTCTTACTGCTCACGTAAATCCTTAAGACAAGCTTTTACTCCCCATATAAAAGTCTCCAATATAAGGGCAATCTAGGTTTCCACAAACACGGTGCTTCGCCAGAAACCATTTATTCGCGATTGGATAAAACTATTATCATAAGTGAATCCTACTAAGGCCAAAGCTTCTCCCACACACTGTACTCTTCCGAACACAAATTTCATTGTAACCTTCGAATCAAAACAAACTCCAAATACTTGGGATACTAATTCATCAACCTTGAATATCCTTCCTCGTACTACTAAAAGGTATTCCATATCTACACTGGTATGAATAGAAATACTCTTAATGAAAAATGTTACTCTTACCACCTGGTAACAATTCAGAGTACGAACTAAACGTACAATACCACAATCACTAAAAATAGGGCCTCGCTTGAATCAAACTGCGTACAAGTTATAAACCTCAATGATTTAATTTACCCAAAGTATCAATAATGCACTAGTACCATCAATTGTAATCTAATCAACCTTAGATAAGCTTAACAATATAGAGGTCTTAGAAAAAATACCAGTGACGGCGCCAACTCCTTTAGTTCCTGGGGCGTCAGCATCTGCGTCTCTAGAAGTACCTGCATACACTTAAGCTAGTACTGGAGGTCGTGGCATTGGTTTGGAATCTCCAATGGGAACAGTTCCATTTCTCCGGCCTCTTTTGGGACAATTTCTGATGAAGTGGTCAGGTTGGCCACATCTAAAACAGAGTCCAAAGGTAAGTTTGCACTTGCCTCCATGGTTCTTTCCTGACATCCCACATATTGGGTACGTGGTTAGTATTGAGGTTCCAGTCTCGATGCCTTTTCCCTTATCTGGTCCAGTAGATATCTTCTTCATTTCTAGATTTTCTTCAGTAGCAGACAATGAAGTTCTCTTTCGCTCGGTATTGATCTGGATAGCTAGACCTCTCTGCTCAGCCTCTGCTATCGCGGCCACGTTTACCAACTCTTGGTAATTCTTTATTCTTAGGCAAGCTACTTGGCTATGGATCCATGGCTGAAGTCCAGCTTGAAACTTTCGTGCCTGCATCCTTTGAGTAGAAATCAAGTGTGGTGCAAACCTTCCTAACACCATAAACTTAGCAGCATACTGCTCTACGGTCAAACTACCTTGAGTTAAAGTCACGAACTCCTACGCCTTCAGCTGTTAGATAGAATCTGGGAAGAATCCGTTGTTAACTCTTCCTTAAAGTTCTCCCAAGACAATGCATCCAAACTTCCTAGTTCCCTAACTAGAAGTTACCTTTGTGTATCCTACCATATTCCAGCTTCTCCTTAGAATAGGTATACAACATATAGAACCTTCTGGTCCTCAGTACATCCACAGATCTCGTCTGTCCTTTTGAGATCCATAATCCATTTCTCGGCTTTTAGTGGCTCTTCATTACCAGAAAAGTTTGGATAACGATGGATCAAGAACTTCTCACACAGACAATCCCTGACTTCGAGTCTGGGTACATGTGCTTGCTGATGTTGCTGTTGTCTAAGCATGTCAGTCAGCAAACGTACGGCTTCAGCTAATCCTCCATCCATCGGGGGATTCTGATTATCCTAATTTGTAACTCCCTCAGGGTTTTGAGGTATCCTACCTCGAGTCATGTCACTTCCTAAATCACACGAGTACACGTGTTACAGCCACATACTATCTCTTATACTTCAAGAAATTCAAGCCTAGTAAAGACTAAAATTTCAAGCCTAATATTTGGTGCATTTCCTAAGGACATGTGGATTTAAACCCAGAGACGTATTGCTCTGATACCACCCTGTGACGCCCGCAAATTCCGCTTGGGATCGGACGGACATTTGAAGCGTCGAGACATGCAACACAAGGTTACCTGCCCCCGTTCATGACATATAAGATGCAATATTCCTAACATGCATCTAGCATTATGCAATATTCGCAGCGGATAATTTTTCTTTTTAGCAATACTATGCACCAAACCGAAATATCCCAAATACTTAAAACATACTTCATACATAATGACATACTAAACAACTGAGATCACAATATTAATCCATATGGTTGTGATCAAAAGAGTGATGGAGATTGAACTCTACAAATACAAGTAGTAATCTGAGGTAACTACTGTATTAACACCTACATCGCATCGTCGCTTAGTCGACCATTTCCAGTTGGTCGATTCCCGATTCTCCTTCAGATCCTGTAACAAAATCTACCATTCGGGGGGAATGGTAGTTGGGACTACCACAGTGAGATTTGATTACAAATCTCAGCAAGTTAACAGGAAACTTCCACACAGGTTAATGATGCATGCATGGCAGTAAAAGCATGAATGCATAATCAAATCGTAAGTAATCATAGCATAACTTGACATACAACATAACATAACTGGCATAACTTAAACTGAAACTGAAGCTTAGCATGAACGTGACTTGAAACATAACATGGACGTGAACATGCATAATTTGAACTTGAACTTGAGCATGACATAACATAAATGTGAACTTGGAACATAACGTAAACGTGAACATAACATAACATGAACTTGGAACATATTCTTGTCTCATGGGATTACCATGATTGCGTGAACGTAAACTTGAACATAACATAACGTGAAACATGACTTGAACTTGGAATCTTATTCAATAGACTTAATCATTAACGTGACCATATGGGTGCTACACAGGTCCCCTTGAGCCGTGTGTCCCTGCCGATTACCGCATCACATCACAGGTTTCTATACCAGCTGTGAGTGCGTTAATACGTACTCCACAGTTGTTGTGGCCCCACGTATTCTACGTGTCACAATTGCTGTGTCTCACGTAGTGTATGCTCCACAGTTGTTGTGGCCCCATACTTCATGCTCCACAGTTGTTGTGGCCCCATGACTTATCTGTTTGTGCCACACTTGCTGTGGACACACATAACATAATGTGTGGCACCATCGGCGTTAGTGCCTGGCGCGCTCCGGTGACCAGCTAATTAGGCCCCATTCGCAACCTGTTGACTGTACTTCGTCAACCCAGGGAATTTCACACCTATTTAGACACTCCAGCGTGAACAAAGGAGTTCCACTAGGATATTACCCCATCCTAGCGCTTAGGGTCGTGATTGACATGAATGACTTAACTGGCAGACATGACATTTCGTAACGTGACGTAACATGAACGTGACATAAAAGACAGAAATCTTGACGTAACATAACGTGACATGAACGTAGGACGACAGACATGACATACTTCGAGACATAAATGTAACAGAGAACATTTCATAACATGTCATACATGTAACATGCAACATTTCGTAACATGGCATACCATATAACAGACAACATTTCTTAACGTGGCGTAACATGTGACAATGAATATTACATGACAAGAAATACATGTAACAGATGGCATACTTAACTTAACATGACATACTTGCAATGTATAGCATGTATAGCAATACGTGACAGAATATCTTGTGTAACAGATGAATAATTCATGACAGAATAAATTCTGTGTAACAGATAAATATGTAATGACTTGGCATGGCACATATGATAACATGCATACATACAATTTAGTTCCCTTACTTATCACACATACACATTAAATTGATAGTAAGTTAAAAGCTAACTTACCTCGATCTTCGCGTTTCGAGACAAAGCTCAAGTGCGATCACGAGAAACTGAAAGTAGTGATTTCTAAAAATTAGAATTTAATCACTAACAAATTAGGAATATGGAAAAATATCAACTTAGAGTAAAATTACCATTTTACCCTCTACATGTGAGAAAATGACCATTTTACCCCTAACTTAAGGATTTTGCATCATAACTTCAAAAATCACCAAAATTTACATACCTTATGTAAATTTTGTCCTAAACTCAAATATCAATTCATAAAAATTTAAAACTAAACACAACCATCAAAACTCTATATGGCCGAAACTTACAAAGGCTATTTCCTTTGCTTTTTGTTGTAATTCTTTCAAATCTCAAAACTCATGATTAAACCAAAATTTTTCTTCTACTACACTCATAACATATTCTTAAGAATAATCATGTTTTGAATCATGAACAAAAGTCATCAAAATCACTAAAACCATACTTGAACTTTTTGGTTTCTCTTCTAAGTTCAAAACAGAATTTTGTTTCTAACTTGTTTTGATCAACCTCTTGATCCATGACTTATAAAGAAGTGATCTTCAAACCAAAACATCACATGGTTCAAAAAGGTGTCCTAAAACAGATCCAAGCTTCAAACTCAAGATCACATGGGTAAACATCAACCAAAACATAAATTTAGCCAAGAACATCATCACTTTGGCCTAACCGAATATCTCCTTCCATAAAATTTCATATGTTCGAAACTAACATCAAATATCTTCAAAATAACATTCTAACATGTATATAAGATGCTTAGGATCTTCCAATAAAAATATCAAAGCCATTGGAATAAGATTAAACCATAAAAGATTTAAACTTTCTCAAAACAGAAACTGTTTTTCCTCTTCCAGTTTCTAAGTTTCTAGACCTAAGAAAATATTTCACCAAAACTTTTAATCATGCAACAAATCCTCAACCAATAATCATATACACATGTTAACAGTACTCCATAAAAATTTCGGACCAAGATCTATTCATTAGCTTGGTCAAAAACTCCAAAATATAACACACTCTCCAGTTTATCGCCCAGAATGACCTTTCTGGGGTCTAAACAACTTTTTACCAATCAAATGATCTCCAAATGGAACAAATAAGATATCCACGTAAACTAGACTCCAAAAGAAACAACTTTAATGAAGGAAACGTTGCGAGGAAACACTTACAAAAGCTTCGAAACAGGCATTCAAAAGAGGTACGAAAAACTGTCCGAGAGTGTCTTTTGTGTTCTATGAAGGAAAAGTGTAAAGGAGAGTTGCTTTTTCGTGGGAAGTGGACTGAAGAGCTTCTTACACAAGCTATGGGAAGTGATATGACTGAAGGAATGGTTGAGTGTTGGCCTTTTCTTCTCATAAAAATCAGACCAAGATCTTTTCTCAAGGTGGAGTGTGAGAGTGAAAGAGTGAGGTGGCCCTTTTGCTTTGTCTTTCAAGAACCTTCTAGGCTCTTCTTGTACAGATCTGGCCAGCCAAGTGGGGGTACAAAACTTAGCCATGAAGCAATCCTATGGTGACCAAATTCGTGGGCCTTAATGGGCCTAAACCGAATGGGCCTAAAATTTGGGGTTTAAAGAGGGTTTGGGTTGCTATCAAGCCCAAATCCAATATCACTTGGCCCAATCAATTTTTCAAGGTTAACAAGGTTGGATAATGATGTTCTAACACAAATTTGAAGGATTAATAGCATGTGGAAGTGATTTAATCAAGTGATTAAACACAATGCTAGAAATCGGATTAGAAAATATTTAGAGGCCAACTTTAGGGTTTTGGGGAAACCGTTTAGGGTTTCGATTTCAACCATGCTTTTGGGCTTTCGATTGGATTCCCACCATTTAGAATTTCACTAGGATTGAAAACCTCTTTGATCTGGCACAATTTGGTTGAGCAGATGAAACAAAGTTTTGCTTAAGCGACATGATCTCACACCTTGATTCCTTCAAATCCAACAAACGTTCCTTATGGTGCCAAGTGTCTAAAATTATTCACTAAGTGTGGCTAAGATCTTGCCAAGTGTCCAAATAAAACTTCTCTAATCCAATTTGGACATTCCACACTGTGATTTCGAAACACTGCAATTGGTGCGCTTACCGAGGTTACTATTCACTTCGAAAAAGTGAATCATAAACTTAGTACTAAAAATTCCCAAATATTCATATTAACTTATAGTGAAAATATTTTACCGAAATTTAACCTCGAAGTGCCCCTAAAAATAATTTCACAATTTCCAACAGACGTTTCGTCCGGAATTATGAAAATAGGATATTGTGCCATAAAATCCTAAATAATCCACTGAGTGTAATGGCGTAGACCATAATGCATTCTGACACTTCTAACCACCTCAAATAAATAAAACTCATATTTCTAGCAGCATAGTGAGTGATAACACTGACTATGTTGACAGACTAAAACCTATGCAATAGGTCGATTCGTAAAAACTTATGGGATTTTCACGAGATTCCTAAAGTCAATAGAAATTTCGCCAATGAATTTCTAGCGGGCTGTTACACTAGGGTTTCCTGCATCTCTAAGTTTGTCAATTGCTTGAAGAGTCGTTCCATTGATTCTTTTCTATTTCATTGTCCATGTTTGTGTGTTTGAATTCAATTGGTTGGTTTTCACAATTGAATATTGCTGTTTGTGGATGAATTAGAAAAAAGAAAAGAAAAGAAAAGAAAGGAAAGGAAAAGAAAAGAAAAGAAAAGAAAGGAAAGGAAAAGAAAAGAAAATTCCAAAAAAAAAAAAAAGAAGAAGTTGAAGAGAAGAGAAGGTAGCATATTCAAAGTTGCTACATAGTTACAACAATGAGAAAGAAAGAAATTTGTTGATTGAACCTTATCATCAAAGGGGCTGCTGCATACATCACTCAAGTTGGTATCTTGTCTTATTGTTACTCTTTCATTCGTATAACTTTATTGATTCTCGTGTCTTTTTTATTCCTTCATGTTTCTCTTGTTCTTCTTTCCTGGATCTAATTACTAGTTGGGATAAAACAAAGTTGCCTTGTCTTGATTGAGTTCATTTTGTTCTAAAAGAACTTGAGTGGGAAAGCTCTTGAGGTAAAAGGCAAGAGAGTGTGAGACTATTATCTGGAAAAAGCCAATTAAGAGTGAAACACGAGTGGAGTGCCATTATTCGAGTGTAAACACGTGTAAGGGAGTGTGTGAGGTTTTCCACTAACATTCTTTTTGTGCAGCACATAATGTTGTCTCATAGGAGTGGCTTATCACCAAAGGGGATGGTACATAACTCGGGGATGGTTCATAACTCATCCCTTATGTTGCAAGCCATGCAACAACAGTTTGAGAAGTTGAACTTGGTGTTGGGTGAAGTGAGGGATAGAATGGATAATCAAGAAGCAGTGATTAGAAATCTGCAAGGTGAGAGAGATAGGAGGCGAAGTGAACTTAGAATTGAGAATGGGTATGAAAATGGAGAGTATGGTGAGGATGATGAAGGCTTAACATCTAAAGCTGGATTGGGTGGACACAGAGGAGTTAGGCATGCAAGAGACCTTAGGGCAAACTCAGGGGGTCGAGATAGAGTAGCTAAGAACCTTGGGAGCATCAAAATGAAAATACCATCATTCCAAGGTAGAAATGACCCTGAAGTTTATTTAGAGTGGGAGAAAAGAATAGAGTTGGTGTTTGATTGTCATAATTACTCTGAGGAAAAGAAGGTGAAGTTGGCTGTAATTGAGTTCACTGATTATGCGATTATTTGGTGGGATCAATTAGTATCCAATAGGAGGAGGAATCTTGAAAGGCCTGTAGAAACATGGAGAGAGTTGAAAGCTATCATGAGACGGAGATTTGTACCTAGCCACTACTATAGAGACCTCTACCAAAAACTACAAAATCTTTCACAGGGGTCTAGGAGTGTAGAGGATTACTATAAGGAGATGGAGTTGGTTATGATTCGGGCTAATGTAGTGGAGGATCGGGAGGCCACAATTAAAAGATTTTTGAGTGGGTTGAATAGGGAGATAGCCAATGTAGTTATGTTGCAACATTATGTGGAGGTAGAGGATATGGTGCACATGGCTATGAAGCTGGAGAGGCGGCTAAAAAGAAAGGGTACATCAAGGTATACTTCGGTTTCTAGTACTCATTGGAAACCAAAGTAGGAGAAAAATGATCAAGTTGTTACAATGGGAAAGACCGAACCACCTAAGAGAAAAGATTTGGGTGAGGCTGAAACCTCAAGAAAAAAAGAGAATGAGTTGAAAAACAATTGTGAGGCCGAGGGTTCAAAACAAGAGAAGAGTGAAAGAAAAAGAGAGTGTGAAAAAAACAAAGAGAATGAGGCCAAAACATCAAAAGAAAGAGAGAGTGAAAAAGAAAATAGAGAGGTGGTTGAGAGTCAAGAAAAAAGAGATGAGCCACAAGAGGAAAAAGAAAGAAAGATTGCAGAGAGAAATAGAAAGACAAAAGTGAGTTTTTATGCTAAGGCAAACTTTTATGCTAACGAATTTAACGACTCTTTGCCTAGTGTTGTTGTTTCTTTCTTGCAGGGATATGAGGTTGTAATTACTAGCGGTGTGTTTAGTGGATTGCCACCTATTAGGGAGATAGAGCACTACATTAATTTTATGCCAGGTGCGACAATTCTTAATCAACCTTTCTTGAAAAAACAAGAGTCATTGACACACTTAAAGGGACAAGGTAAGTTGTTGACTAGAATGTATACTAAGCGGGAGGATTGTATTGAGACTTTTCCTCATGTATTCAAATACACACAAGGTATGAAAAATTTTGTGGTTGATGCTTTAGCAAGAAGGTATGTCCTTGTCTTCATTTTAGACGCGAAATTGTTGAGATTTGAATATGATAAGGAATTGCATGCTAATAATGATGACTTTGCTAGTGTGTATGGAACATGTGAGAATGCATCTTTTGGTAAGTTCTATAAACTAGATTGGTACTTGTTTAGAATGAATAGATTTTGTGTGCCTACTAGTTTTATATGTAAGTTGCTTGTGTGCGATGGACATGGTGGTTTGTTGGGTAACCATGGTGTAAGGAAGACTTTTGTTGTGTTGCATGAACGTTTGTGGGAATATCATTTGCCTTTCAATGACGTGTTGCATGAACATTTGTGGAAGTATCAATTGCCATTCATTGATGTGTTGCATGAACGTTTGTGGGACTATCATTTGCCCTTCATTGAGTTTGCATATATTTGGAGTAGTCATTCTGGTGTCAAGAAAATATTAGACATTTTGTATGAACATTTATGTTGGTCTAAGATGAAGAGAGATGTCAATTGTATTTGTGGCAGGTGCATTACATGCAGAAAGGCCAAATTTATACTTTTGCCACATGGGTTGCATACGCCCTTACCTATTCCTAGTGAGTCATGTGTAGACATATCTATGGACTTTGTTTTGGGGCTGCCTAGGAAAGAAAGGAGTAGAAATTCTATTTTTGTGGTTATGGATGGATTTATAGAGTTTGCATATAACAGGACCATGCATACTACCACTTTATATTCTCCTTTTGAAATTGTTTATAGACTTAATCTATGTAATCCTTTAGATTTAATATCTTTATCTGTTGACAACAGGAGTAGCTTAGATGGATGTTCTCAAATTCTTGAACAAATTAATGACAATGCATATGAAATCAATGATAATGTTACTAACATTTTTCCCTTTGATCCAGGTGGAGATTCGAGGTCGAATCCTTTTGAGGAGAGGGAGAATGATGGGAACCAAGGTGGGCCTAGTCTTAAAGATATGTTGCAAGTACCAGATGGGTCAAATACAAGTTCAAGGGCTTAAACGATGAAGATTATGCTTTGATTCATTTCATAAGCTATGGAAAGGGTAACAACATGACTTATAGGCTTTGGACACTTGAAGACTTTCAACTTATTTAATTAATTTCAAGGACCTATTTTATTTGCTTAGAATAATTGGGTTTATGCCTATGCAAGGGCATATTGGGAAAGTTATTATTTTATTGAACTAGGGTTAGGGTTACTGTAGCGAGTTACTGTAGCTCCGTACTGTAGCCGCGGCACTGTTCATCCAGGGGCACTTTTGGAAGATGGGAGGTTTATTTTGGCTAGGGTTTCATTATGTTTTGCTTTAAATACTCTATGTGGCCACATTTTAATCAGATTATGAAATTTATAAAATTTGATGAATTTATTCATTGTGAGTTGAGTTTTACTACTCTTGTTCTTAATTGAACTTTTGAATTTATCAAAGGTAAATCACAACCTTTGTGGCGTTCCTCCTTTGTAATCTGGGTTCTTGAGACGGGTTCTTCAACGGGTCTAGATTGCTTTCTGGGGGAGTTTTCAAATTGACTGTGGGTTCAAGGGATTTCATTCCCGCGGGTTCATATCAGGCTGGGTCTTATAACCCCATTACTGAGTAGGTCCTACAATATCTTCTCAATCTCAGACTTTTGATAGTGAGGGTAATGATAAGGCCTTACTAAAACTTGTTGAGCACCATCCTTCAACACAATATGATGGTCAAATGCTCTAGTGGTGGTAAACCCATTGGTTCCTCAAAGACAGACTTAAATTGACCAAGCAACTCTTCCACTTCATTTTGTAATTGATCACTAACCCCACATGTTTCAACAACCATCATTTGCAACAACCAACTTTGTTTCCTTACAAAAGAAGACTTCAATAAACTCAAACCAGGTTGTACTGCAACTGACTCAGAAATTAGCCCTTGCAAATAAAGCTTATTGCCATTCACCACAAATAAAGCTAATGTTCTGAGCCACTGAACACCCAACACAATATCATACCCTCCAAGATTAAGTACAAGGAAAGGAACCAAGAATTTAGTTCCTTGGATTTTGATAATTTCTTCATATCTGCCTTGACTGAGGATCTTACCACTATTAGCCACTTTTACTTGGAGACCCACATCCTTTACTACCTTCAATTTTGCTGCCTCCACCACCAATGGATCCAGGAAGTTATGAATAATTCCTGAATCCATCAAGATCTCAACAGAAAATTAACCAATCTTACCTAACAATTTTATAACATTACTAATTACGCCCACGCGGCGTTATAGTATAGTTCAAGATGTCGACCCACAGGGAGTCGGAAGAAACACAATAAGACACAAGTTTAAAAGAAAATATCAAATTATAATATCACAAGAATTTGAAAATTCTACCCAAAGCCCGTAATTAAAATGAGATTAGGGTATAGATAAGAAGGCAAGTAAAGCTTTGGGCTTCCATCAACTAAATCCAATATTCTAACTTTTTCAATCCAACTATATACATAATTAAGAATTATAGCACCCAAATTCCTAATTGGAAGATATGACATTATATTCATCTACTTTTTCAAATTTAATTCTAGAATATATTATCCCTTTACAAATCATAGTTTTCATATATAAAAATGAATATCAGATCTAAAGACGGCACTATGATCACAAACAATAATACAGCAAAATATCACATCAATGGCATGAAAAGCATGCTTAAGTCACAATCATATATTCATAATCTTATAGCTCAACAAAATCAACCATAGCAAGATTTAATATAATTGTCTCAAACTTATAATATCTAAAAAAAAATAGAGAATTAAATCCTAAAATCTTAAATAATAAACCTTAATCTATGAATTGAAATATAGTCAAAGTAGTTTCACCAATCAATTTCCGCCTTAGGCATTACCCAAGATTTAATTCTCCATAGAAGAACTAAAAAATAAAAATGATATTTTTCTCTTTTCTAGAACTGTGCCTCCTCCCTCCAAAAGCTCCTCAATTTCGTGCTAATGATATGCTTATATAGGGTAGGAAAGAAACCCTAATGTCTTCATGATTCCCCGTATAAAAAATACCTAAATTTTAGGACTCAGTTTGTCAGCCACATACGTACTTCAAGAGTTCGAATTTAGAAATTCTCATTAGAGACAAATTTGTAGTCATTTAAGATAGATTTCCAACGTATCAAGCATCACATCAATACTATATGTGAGTTGAAAGTTAAGATCAAAATACTAAAGTATGTCCAGGCTGTCTCCTAGCGAATTTCAGACTTGGACTTCTTGCGGTTTCCTTTTGTGATTTTTTTCTAAATCTAAATTGCTCTCAAACCCCATCATTATCCTTATTTAAAGAATCCTACACTCGTTGAAAGTTCTTAGTTTGTTCCAATGTCTTGCCTACTTCAAAGTCCTCATTTGAATTTGACTAGGCTTTGACTTGCTCTTTTATAGACTCTGAAGTTAAACATAAAAATCTGTTTAGGAGTATCCCAAAGTAAATAGAAACTCAATTCAAGAATACACATTAATTCCTATGATTTTTATTCACATTTTAGCATTTTACTCTAATAATAGGGTATTTAGAATGCATTTTCGTACACTCATCAATTACTATTAGTACATCCAGAAATGGCATGATTTGAAACCTCGAGCTCTTCAGACCCCTTTTCAAGAACTACTTCAGCTTCTGGTATTAACTCTCCCACATCCTGTGGCACCTCATCTTCAGCACTATTATCCATACGCAACAAGTACACCTTTGGATTCTTACACACATAACTAGGGTTCCACTTTTTATCATAGTGGTAATGCAGTTCTTTCTTCATTTTTTTATCCATCTGAAAAGAAGTAACCTTCCTAACTGAAGCATGATTCCTTTGCACTCTACTAGCTGCATCTACTACATTGTCAACAACCCCTTTATAACCAAAATTAACATTCTGCTTCCAAGATCTCCTCGAGGATAAAACATATTCCTCTTGGATTTTTTCCAATCCAAAAACAGCCCAAGATTGATTGGATTGAACATTTTAACTGACAATCTAATCTCATCTTTTAGCCCACTCAAGAAGCAACTAAGTTTATGCCTTTTAGATAAGCCTTTCAATCTATTGGACAAGGCTTCAAACTGTGATTTATACAAAGTAACAGAATAAGTTTGTTTGAACTTTGTCAATGCCTTCCATTAGGTCATCATATGCTGATGGCCAAATCTGACTTGTAAGGCCATAACCAAAGACTCTCACGAATTAAACTGACCAGAATCTAACCCATCTTGGTACCACACCAATGCCTCCTCTTCCATGTGATAAGAAGCTACCAATAGTTTCTGATGAAAGGGTGTTTAATGATAGTCAAAATACTGGGTGGCTTTAAAGATCCACCTAGTAGGATCAGTATCATTAAAGTGTGGGAAATCCAAATGCAATCCCCTCTGAACTACATTTCTATCCTCGTGACTCACCCCCCTAGCTTCATGAGATCCATCCCGATGAGAATTAACATGTGTAGATTCAACAACAGAACGTAGAATATCAGTAAGTTGACCTAACCTTTATGACATACCATTAATTGTCCGTTGATGATGCTCTAGTTGCTTCTGAACCATTTCTTGCTACTTTTGTGACCCATCTTGTTGACCCTTCAAAGCACCTCTCGTACCTTCTGCCAATGTAGGATCAACCACTACTGATACCACTTGTAAGCTTCAACTTCCAGAACTGCAAGAACAAGAGAAACCCATGCCACTAAACACAGAGAAAGTGTCTAAACAAGATTCCATTGATAAATCTTTTGGAGAATTTTTCAGGAATTCTCAACCTCCAAGAATTGAACTTTCAAGATCAACAACTAACTGTTTTCCTTCCCTCCTTCTACTTATAAAGATGGAGAATTCTACAACCTCCCTCAAAACACAATGTTTTTTACTAAATGCATTCAAGTAAAAGTAAAACGCAACACTCCTTATTGCAACTAAAACGCATCATTTCATTAAAATAAAACTCCAAACGCAAAACACACAGCATAAAACGCACACATTTCTTCTTCTGCCGAAATGAACCGTTTTATTAACTTCTTAATTCTTCCTCATCACCTATGGTCGTTAATACCATTGAAGCACCCTTCACAGCAGACCTCCACCACTAACCTCCACCACTTCAAGGCCTCTGCTAGGCACCCGTGACAACAATTCTCAAACGATGTCGAAAAGAGACTCGGAATTTGTTGAAAGTACGGACGAGGCCAAAGTGAGTGTCGAAAAAGGGTTTTGTTGGAGAAAGACTTTTGGGAGAAAATTCATCTAGAGTAATGCTAAATACAGTCGTGGAGTTTATAAGTGTTACACATTTCTTTTGTAAAATAGTGATGTCTACTATTAAAAAATTAGTTTTTTTCATGTAGGTCTCGTATTTACTCACTTTTTTTCAAATGAATTGCGCAAAGCTTACGCACTCCACGATTGCAAATATTATATCTCATTCATCTATAATCAAGACCAAGTGAAAGCTCTCCCTCTTTATAGCTCCAGAATGTTTCGATTTATGTTCTTACCTATTATCTGGATATACCATAAAAGATGTACAGTCTAATGAGGCTAATATGAAATATTTACTCATCTACAAAGCAAACTCTTCTATCCTGATTCATGGTTTCTCTTGACTATATTGTTCGGTTGCGCGTGCCTTTATACTCGTCCTTCGACTCGCAAGTCATGTTCAAGCTTGCTTGCCTTCCTCCTCTCTTAAATTGGTTTCTCACTTTGTATGAGCTGCCTAAGAATTATAACTTCTCGTCTCCCTTATAGGTTGATGGGACCTTACACTACAACAACTCTAAAGATACGAGGCTAGTTCTAATTAGATATTTTTGCCGGGTCCTAGTTGTAGATAAGCTAGCTTAAATATTGTAAATACTTGAGAATACAAGAAGTAGATCTCATAATATTCAATGGTTGAGTCTACAATATCCCCAATTAGTGTTTAATATTGTGGGGTACATAGCTTATATCTATCTCTCCAAATTGCGGAGATTATTTAAATTAAAAGGCTATATATGGTCAAAATTGTTTCTTACTATAATATTTAGCTGCAAGATTTTATTGACATGGAAATGAAGGGGAGTTGTGCTGCGTTGAATTGAATATGCACTTTACAGGTATATATATATATATATATATATATATATAGACACACAGAAGAAACCAAATAGAATACGTCAAGACTAATTTAATCATAACTTTGATACTATTAATTATTTCAATGCGTGAAGGCTGAAGCCGCAAAGCTATGATAATACAGATTCTTAATTGCCAGCTATTTAAGAAAGAAATAAAATTAGCAAGTTGATTAGTGTGCAAAATAAGCTGCACAAAAGTCTTTCTGCAGCATGCTAATAAAGAGCGGTACTACTATGTCTTCTGAGTAAAACCGTTCTTTGTTATTATTAGTTGTTTTTGTAATTTTTTTTATTAATATTTTTAAATAGTTTTAAAAAATAAAAAATATATATATAAATACACCTAAAATCACTTTCTTAATTACTAAGTAAGAAAAAATTATCAAGCACTATATTTAAACGGTACAACTTGAAAGGTAAAATAATATTTTCCTATTAATAAAATAGGGTAGCGTTACTGTGCCGTCTATTACTGTGTTCCTAATATAAATTATATTTTTTAAAAAAGTTTATTCTTTAAATATTTTTAAAAAATTAAAATATATCAATACACTAATATTCAATTTATTAACTATTAAATAAAAAACTAAATATATAAGCGATTAAATTATAAAAAAAAATTAAACGAATCATTTTCTAATAAAAAAAAGCACGTCGGCCATTTGTTTTCTTTCTTGTCGTTTATTAGAGACGAGACACCCAAAACACTGCGGTGCTGCGCACGTGCTGATAGTTGGCACGTGGCTGAAATATCCGTCGAAGGGAGAATAGTCTACGGTCAAAGTCTAACACGACCAAGATCGTTGGTCAAATTTCTGACGTGTCCTTCTATTCTCCGTAGGATGTGCCATGTGAACAGATCGTGATAGAATGGTTACCGGTCAAAGAAAGGAAAAGGGTTGAACATCAGGAACTATTTCCGAGGGGAATGATGATCCAGTATTTTCACCATCAAATCTTAATGTGAACGAGAAGTTTTTTTTTTTAAACAATAGATATGATATTTTAAAATTTTAAAGTTCGTAAATTTTGTGCAATATTTTTTTAAAAATAAATAAATTTAAATTTACATGAATTTTTTTTAATAGTATATATATATATTTTTAGATTGCGCCACACATTCTAAGACTATAGTCTATATCTAGTATTACTCTTCTTATTATTTTATATAATCAAATAATAAAATATTAATATCTTAATATATTGTTTTTTTAAATGACTATTATTCAAATTTAATGTGTTTGAATTAAAAAAAATATTGTTATTGTATGAAGTTGGAAAATAATTATGTTAATTAGATCACCATCCGAAGTAACATTCGGACTTTTCTGATATTTTTTGGGCTCTCGTTCCAAGTCAGACCGAAACAGATTATTTCGGTGCATTGAAGAAGTGACAAAATCTTGTTTTTTTTTTTTTTTTTTTTTGAAAGATACAAAATCTTGTTTAAGTTTTAGTAAACTAACGAGTTTCATGGGAATTTACATTGACAAACTAATATTAGATTACTTGAATATGATTCCTTTGGGGAAGGTTGCGACACCAGATTTCATCTTCTGTGGTCCAAACCTTTACGCACTCCCACCTCTGAATCCTGATAGATGAAATATTCACCCATTGGTTCAAATATTTTTTAATTTTAGTCTGAATAAGAGATGTAATGCCATGCCACCTCATTAGTATTCATGTTCATACTATCTTTTATATATATATATATATATATATATATATATATTCTTAGAACTAGTCAATTTAATCGTGCTATCTCATTAAAATTATTTAAAAAAAAAAAAAAAGCTATTTGAATTCTAAATTTTACATAACTACTCGAAAGAGGTTTTTATGCTCAACAAGGTCGGGCCCTTGCCTATCGTGTTAGAGGCCCCCGACCTCCAACGGGGGAAGACCCAGGCGAACCCTAGGGCCCAAGGAAGAGAAAAGGAGCCGACAACTTCTCCAACCACCAAGCATTAATGGGGGGTAGACAAGCCGAGATCCTATTCCCTGCAAGATCGGCCCAATTGAATGCAGCTGGGAGTGGCAGCCCTAAGGCCACACCCCTGTGGTCGACAACAACAGTTGCATTAAATACGACGTCACGACACCCGAGGTAGAAGAGATCATTGTGGCTACCAAGAAACCCCACAAGGAAATGGATATAAAAGAGAGGGGGCTAACTACGGGTGCGGGGTTACACATTGGGTATTCCTCCCTAACTTTATCTATCTCCTTGTTTAGTCTTCCTGGCCCTTGAGAAAGAACCTGACTTTGGCATTGGAGGTGACACCACCACAACCCCACCGCCTATTCCCCTTCCCTCGCAGGTACGGAAGAGTTGTCGTTACCAAGGAGCCACAAAACACGCATCAACAGTTGACACCATCTATGGAATTTGGATACTATTCTAGTCTAACAGCATCAGCGTGCCTTTTGTATGTCAGCCACAACGCGCTCCTGCGTGACCCTTGTCCCTTGAGCAAGAGTCGACTTTAGCAAGCATGGAGGAAAGATTCATGGGAATGGAGGAACTCGTGAGACGGTTGACCTCGAACACGGAGGCCCTCCTCGGAGAGAACTAGATATTGAAGCAAAGGAATGCTGAATTCGAGGGAGGCATCGAATCGAGCAAGACCAAGCAGACAGAAGAGGAATCGCAGAACGTTGGCGGGCCGCCGCTCAAGGATGCAGAGTACAAGTGGATGGGCGACTAAATGTGCAGTCTCGTGGGTAAGTACGAGGAAATGGCAATGAAAATAGGAGGATCATCCACCGTGGACTAGCTACCTAGCAGCACAGACTTACCCTACAACGCCGGAGTGATGGCAATCCTACTTATGCCAAAATTCATGGTCTCACAGATAGAGATGTATGATCGTGCACCCAATGAGGACTCTTCCAGTGGCACCCGTGAGTTGGCAGGGCCACCACCTGGACCACCGGATATTTCTTTCACCGACAGACAACCATCTTACCATGCACTTGGGCGGGTAACCATCCTACCATGCACACGTCTTGGGGCCAATGGTTCCACATCTCACCCATCTACCATGGGCCAAGTGAAGACATCGGCGACCACCAACTAAATCGTCGACCTTTTTTGTTTACTTGAAAGTGGTCCTCGACCACAGAAGCCGTGCTTGCCATGCGCACAGCGTGCAAAGGAAGTGCACATTGCCGGAGAACCACACACTGGCCGCACGTGAGATGTCGACATCACCACTAGCCACCATTTTATCTGCCGAAAGTTTCTGTCTCCAGCGAGATGTTCCTCGACCCAGGCTTGCTCAGCCACCACTTGATCGACCCAAGCTTCCTCGACCACCACTTCCTCAGCCAAAGCTTTCTCGGCCACCACAAGCTTTGCTCGACTAGAGCTTACTCATAAGCTTCGCTCGGCCACAGTCAAACTCCTCAACCATAAAGTTCCTCAGCCACATACAATGAATGCCTCGACTACTAAGAAAGTTGCTCGACCACGGACAACAGTCTCACCACTTTATCGGCCTTGGTGCATTGCTTGGCCATGGTGCATTGCTCAATCACTGTTTGCTCGGCCATGGTTCATTGCTTGACAACAATTTGTTCGGCCATGGTGCTTTGCTCGGTCTCGAATTGCTCACACCTCGGAGACCTTTTCTTGACCACCACCTTTCTTGGCCATTGCGGGTTACTTACCCATAGTGAAGTGCTCGACCACATGTTACTCGTCCACATTAAGTGTTTGCCCATAGCATGTAACTTCCCCCATAGTACCACCAGATTTTACCAACAGTCATTGCCAATGAACCCACTAGTCCTGCCTGAAAATTAAAGCTCTTCAGTTGTATTCAACAAAACACCAAGGAAATTAAAGTTATGTGAATAGTGAATTTCGCTCGGTGATATTGTTCAATAGTAAACAAAAAAAATAAGTGCTAGCAAACTTCCACCATGTGAAAATCCTTTAGCAACGAACAATCTTAGTTGGAAAAAATTGAAAACAACAACTAAATTGCTCTAGTTTTCTCTCTCAAACTTGCTATTTAAAGTTCATTTGCACTAAAAATTTTGATTTTTTGGAGGTTTCCCCCAAAAGACTACCCAAGGTTCCATGAGAAGCCCAGTGGCTACACGCCCCAAGAATGTACTTCGCTGACAATCACCCGAATGACATGAAACACCAGCTACAAAGCCCCTCTTAGACACCGCTCGGGCATTTTGATCTGTCTTCATCAAAGTAGACTGCTTAGTATTGCGGGCACTAGGGATCTTCATCATTGCTAAAGTATGGTTGCCCGTGGGCCTCACTTGTGCACTTAAGCCTCCACCACACACTAGTGAAATGCTCAAGTTTGAAATCTCAAACTTGTGATGCGTGTTATCTACACTGAACCGTTTGGTTTTTTTGCGGAAACCTCTCAACGCGGTCGAGCTCTGTCTCCCAGAACAGAAGCGCAGTCAAGCCCTATCTCCCGAAACAAAAGCGAGGTCGAGCTTTGTCACCCGCAACAACAGCACGGTCGAGCCCTGTCTCTTGTAACAACAGCGTGGTTGAGCTTTGTCTCTCGTTGTAGCAGCGCAATTGAGCATTTCCTTCAGCAAAACTGAGTCCCTTGACTCACCGTGAACAACTGGCGGTAATAGCCCCTTGACTGCTCAGTCCTCGTGCACAAAGCTAAGTCTCTTGATTTGCCGGGAACTACAGGCAATTATAGTCCCTTGACTGTCTGTCCCTGGCACACAAAGCCGAGTCTCTTGACTCGTCACGGATTACTACGGGTGATTACAATCCCTTGACTGCCTAACCCTCTTGCACGAAAGTTGAGTCCCTTGAATCGCGACGAACAAAGGCGATGACAGTCCCTTGACTACTTCGACCCATGAAAGCCAAGTCTCTTGACTCGTGGCAAACAATGGAGATGACAGTCCCTTGACTTGCGCCGAATAACGGGCAATGACAGTCCCTTGATTGTTGTGACCCTCCCCCACAACGTCGAGTGGCCTTGCACTTTGGCCACAACTGCCGCTAGTGGGTTTTCTCTGGGAATGAGCCCTCGAGCTCCGCAACTGCCTCGCACTGGTTACCTTCTAGAACAAGTCGTCGAACTCCGTGACCATTTAGCAAACGTTACAAGAAATGAACTCTAACATCAATACCAATAGAAAGTCGCCTCAAGGAGCAAAACAAATCCACTACTACAAACAATAGTTAAAACTATTTATGAAAACATGCACCATTCGCTAACAATAAACAGTCTCATGCAACCTGTTAGGAA
Organism: Juglans regia; assembly: GCF_001411555.2. NCBI lineage: Eukaryota > Viridiplantae > Streptophyta > Magnoliopsida > Fagales > Juglandaceae > Juglans > Juglans regia. The sequence continues at coordinate 17,073,267 of NC_049902.1, read as the reverse complement.
AACTTTCATACAAACAAACTCTATGTCAAGCTCTGCACTTGCAACTAGCTTGATCGAGAACACCTCCTGCCTACCTCTCCAAGCTGAGTTTTGCGCTAGCAACAAGCACGGTCAAGCACATCTCCTGCCTACCTCTCTCCAAGCCGAGCTTCGCGCTTGGAAAGCTTCATTGCTTTGCACAAACAAACAAAAAACCAAGAACCAGTTACCAGAGTTTATTTTTCTACAGTTTTCTATAGACTATCTCTATTGCGATTGACTTAAAGATTCTCAAGGGCTTCTTGTTGAAGAAACTGATCTTAAGAATCGCGGACAATTGTTAGGGGTAAAAATACCAGGCTCAGCCCATCAAAGAGCCATCATTAGGAGGAAAGTGGAAAAATGGAGAAATGAGACAAGAAAAAAGGAAAAACAAGGTGTCATAGAAAAAATGAGAACTAATAGAAAAAAAAAAAAAAAAAAAAAAAAAGAGAAATGAGAGAAAAACAAGTCAGGCATGCAAAGAAGGAAGTGACATAGAGCCGAACTTCTGATCAGCCACTCAAGATACCTCAATAAAAGGGGATCTATTCGGATCAAGTAAGGAATCATCTTTAACTTCACAACAAGAGCTCCAAAGAGATTATCTTTTCTAGAAAAAGGGTCCACCAACCTACATTATACAGAGAGAAATGAGAAACCATGAGAGACTGTAAAATACTCATATGTCGTATGTCTTATACCGAACCACTTAAATCTATGTGTCTCCAACTCTATTTATATTTTCAGTATTTTTTTTTATTTACTATTATGGATGTATGTATAAACACCAGAACAACTCCCCAAATTGCCATCATGGGCTTCAAACCACTTCGTCGAGGCCTGAATCGTCACCATATTTGGGAATGACTATTTCTCCTGTTACGGCCTGTTGTATGATTTTTGGCATCAACAAGGAGCTTATAGATGAAGAATAGCTCAAACGAGTTATTTGCTTAACACTCACACAAGGCTTGATCGAGCAAGAATTGCAATGCCAGTTTGCTAGATACGCAATATGCACTGAGTTGCACAAAATTGCCTATTTTGATTTATTTTTCTGTAGCTCCTTGTTTTAGCTGAGTTTAAATTCTATTTTGTTTTGTGAGGAAGACAAGAATAAAAACAAATTTCACAAAAATCCAAAAAATAGTACTTTATAAGTACTTTATAAGCAAGAAAAAATCTACCAGTCACTCTGATCTGAATTGCATATGATTATAATGAGATGATTACTCAATCAATCTTTACATTTAAAGGAAAATTCAAGAGTGATAAACTTATAACATTTTACATAGTATGATAAAAATAATAGGTGAACGTAATATATAACATTATTCTTAAAAAACTTTGATCAAAACAACAAAAATGCCCTTAGGTCTAGTTTGTTTTTGTTTTCTATCTAATGTAAAAACAACGGACGTCAAGACGAGGTTCTGTTTGGATTGAGAAACACTTTCAACCTATCTCATCTCATCTCATATTATAATTTTCACAAATTTTCACATAAAATATAATAAATAATTCAATTTTTTTAAAATTTTTAAATAATAATAATATTTTAATAATATATTATTCATCTCATCTCATCATCTAAACTAGCCTTAAAAATCATAGCTTTGAGGCTATTAATTATATATATCGGTTATCATCAGTCATAAGTTTGAAATCAAACGTTTGAAGCCGCAAAAAGTTTTGGTAGTGCAGATTCTTGCTCGTGGCTAGATACTATATTCAATCCTAATGCAAATGCGAAGTGTTGTAGGAAATGAATTAAAAAGTTGCTTTTGATCTATTAAGGATAAAGAATTAACAAGTTGGTTAGCGTACATAATTAGCTGCAAGAAAGGTCCTCTGCAGCATCCTATTCAAACAAACACGTGGGGAATTGGGCCTTTTCATCTTGGATTTGCATTCGTTAATGTCGTTTTGTAAAGACTCGACTCGATTAAAACATTAATGCGGTGCTGCGCACGTGCGGGTAGTTGGCACGTGGCGGCAAGATCCGGTTTGGTTTTCTAATAATGGAACGCAAGCATAGTCTACGGTCCAAGTCAAATATGACCAAGATGGTCGTCGGTCAAAGTTTATGACGTGTCATCATATTCCTCGTAGGATGTGCCATGTAATCAATCCATGGAATGGTTTATCAAGAAAAAGAAAATAGAGAGACCGACCAACCACGGCAATAGAGTTAAAATTATAATTATGTTCAATAGAAATTGATTAATATCAAGATTCAAGTCTTACGTGAACATGCATCCTTCTTCTCTCCTTTTTTTTCTTCCTCCTTTTAATATTAAACATGACTATTTAAAGTCACAGTCTACGATTACCTACAATTTTTGTTTTGTTTCATTTTGTCTAATCAGCCATTCTTTCAGTTCATTGAACTTGTGACGGTTTAGTTAAATCAGAGTAAATGACTGACTTTTGTGGTTATTTTGTTGACAAGCAATTAGTTTATATGAAATTCATGATTTTGTTTACGAAGTTCTTTGAAAATTAATACTAGCAGAACATGATTTAGTATTGTTATGTTTGTATAATTAATTAGTAGTGTTGTCTAAAAAAACCAGAGAGTTTATTAGTGATGCAATTATATTATATGGTTATTGAGACGACTGAATAATGGTCGATGTGACATAATGTTTCTTAATTAATAGATGTGAAATATTAATTTCTAGTAGTTTGTGGTACAGGTTGTAAATTTTGATAATTTTAAATAAAAAATGCTCAGCTAATCTTAATAATTTAAGATTAAAAAATGTATTTTGTTTTAAGCATGAATGAGTAAAGGCCAATAGTGATAATAAATTAATAATAAATTTGGCCCTTTTTTGGATGCTAAAATTTTCAATAAAGTTAAGGATGGCTTTCCGGTCAAAGATTGTCTTATATCTAAATATATAAATAACTACAATATTATAATCCAAAATATTTCTATTACGGACGTATTTCACCACCACCACTTTACGATCATTTACAATTAAAGAGTAGAGAGTACCAGAGTTCGAAAGAACGCCCTTGATGCCTAAGTCGGTAATTTGAAAATGATAATAATAATAACAATAATTTGATCCATTTACTTACCTGGGCTTTTCTTTTATATAGAGCTCTATGAGTTATCTTTTTTCTCTTATCGGATGGTGATTCCTTTATTTGAATTCAAATTTAGAGATGAAGATTCATCTTTTAGTAAATTTGAATGATAACCTCTTTTATCTTTTGCCATCGACTAGATAGTTATCCAGTCGGTATTGGCTATGGGCTGAGTTCCCTTGCTACTGGGATGGGCCTCTCGATAATGATACAAGCTTTGGTCACAAGGAAGGGCCCAGCTCCGCGCACCATTGGCGATAATGTTTGGAATCGAACTGTCTTCCATTATCCGATATGATACACTGAGGTATCCCAAACCTGCATAGTACTGCCTTCCACAAGAACTTTGTCACACTTTGGACGGTTATGGTAGCCATCACCTCAGCCTCTACCCACTTTATAAAGTAATCGACGGCTACAATGATGAACTTAGTTCCTCATTTGCTGGGGGGGTATAGGTCTACCAAGCCTACTCCCCATTGGGCAAATGGCCATAGGGATGTTATGGATCGCATCTTTTCAGGAGGTGCACCTGGGATTGGTGCGTGAACCTGGCACTGGACACACTTTTTCACGAACTCTATCGCATCTTTGAGTGCATTTGGCCAATAGTACCCTGCCCTTACAATCTTTGCGGCGAGTGATCGTCCTCCCAAGTGACTCTCGCAAATCCCCTTGTAAATTTCTTTCATCACGTACTTTGTTTCTTCCTTTGTTATACATTGCAATAATGGGTTTGAAAAACTATGCCTGTAGAGCACTCCGTCGACTATGGTAAACCTGGTTGCCCTATTTTTTTAACTTTCTCGCTTCTTCTCGAGATGAGGGGAGATCACCTGTCTCCAAATAATTTTTTATATCATCCGCCCATCCTAGCGTACTTTCTCTGATCTGCAAGCTTTCTTCTCCTACTGCTAGACTAGCCATCATTCGTAATTCAACCTTCTATGGTAATGCTTCTTCTTGTTTTGTTGAGGCTACACGCGTCAATCGGTTAGCTTTAAAATTGTCTCATCGAGGTATCTTCTCAATTCGAAAGTATTTGAGACCTTTGCTCTGCTCCTAAACTTGGTGAAGGTACTTTATTAGCTTCGATCCCCTCGCCAAATACTCCCTTGTGATTTGCCCGACTACTACCTGTGAACCGGCTTTCATTTCGATTTCTTCGCCTCCTAATACCCTTGTGACTGCCACACCGGCGAGTACTGCTTCATATTCAGTTTCGTTGTTTGTCACTTTGAACTCCAATCGTATTACATGGTACGACTCTTTTCCATCACTCATTACTATGTACACATCGACTCCTCCACCTAGTCATCTACATACACTTGTCATGGATTCTTCTCATGTAGTTTATGGTCTTCTTCTTTGAAATTTGAAATTTCTGCTACAAAATTAGCTAGTATCTACCATTTCACAGCACTTTTTGGTATGTAGCTGATGTCATACTCACTTAGTTCAATTGACCATTTGACCAATCGTCCCGAGGTGTTTGGTTTCACACCTTTTGTAGGGGCGACGAAGTGATTACCTTTTTTTGGATGGGCTTGGAAACAAGGTTGTAATCGCCTTACTGCTACTTCTACAACAATGGCGACCAACTCAACCTTTGGATACCTGGCCTCTGCTCCTCTCAACGCCCTACTTACGTAATACACCGACTTTTGCTCCTTCCCCTCCTCTCCTACCAACGCAGCAGATACTGCGTCTGGAGTCACTGCTAAGTACAACAATAATGACTCTCCTAGGTTGGTGTGACTGAGCAATGGTGGCTTAACCAAATATTCTTTTAACTGAGTAATGCTTCCTTGCACTTGGCATCCTGCTTTTGTGCTTTCTTAAGCACCTGAAAGAAAGGAAAACAATTATTCGTTGATTAGGATACAAACCTGTTCAAAGCTACGATCTTGCCTGCCAGTTTCTGTACTTCATTCAAGTTTGTGGGTGACTTCATCTCTATTATTGCTATGAGTTTCTCGGGATTTGCTTCGATTCCTCTCTCTAACACCATAAAATTGAGGAATTTTCCTGACTGCACTCCGAATGCGCATTTCATTGGGTTGAGTTTCATTTGGTACCAACGTAAAACCTGAAATGCCTCCTTAAGGTCTTATATGTGTTGGTCAAACTCCCTGTTTTTTACTAGTAGATCATCAACGTACACTTCCATGCTTCTTCCAATCTGGTCTTTAAACATTTTGTTTACCATCCTTTGGTAAGTTGCCCCAGCGTTCTTCAAGCCAAAATGCATCACCTTATAGCAGTATAATCCTCGATTAGTTATAAATGCGGTTTTCTCCTGATCAGTCTTCTTCATTCTGATTTGATTGTATCTCGAGTAGGCATGCATAAAACTTAACATTTTATGCCCCATTGTTGCATCTACTATCAGATCTATCCTTGGTTATGAGAAACTGTCTTTCGGGCAAGACTTGTTGAGGTCGGTAAAATCCGCACACATTCGCCACTTCTTGTTGGACTTTTTCACCAATACCACGTTAGACAACCACTCTGAATACTGTGCTTCTTTGATGAATCGAGCTGCTAATAACCAATCCACCTCCTCTGCAATTGCTTCATAAAAATTTAAGATTAAAAAATGTATTTTGTTTTAAGCATGAATGAGTAAAGGCCAATAGAGATAATAAATTAATAATAAATTTGGCCTTTTTTGGATGCTAAAAAGTTTTCAATAAAGTTAGTGATGACTTTCCAGTCAAAGATTGTCTTATATCTAAATATATAAATAACTACAGTATTTTAACTCAAAATACTTTTGTTATGGACGTGTTTCACAGCCACCAACTTATGATCACCTGCAACCAAAGAGTAGAAAGCATGGGGGTTTGAGGAAATGCCTTTGATGCCTAAGTCAGTGATTTGAAGATGATAATAAGAATAACAAAAATTCGATTCTTTTACTTACTTGGGTTTTTCCTTTATATAGAGCTCCATGAGTTATCTTTGTTCTCTTATCGAATAACGGTTATCTTTTATTTGAATTCAAATTTAAGATGATGATTCATCTTTTAGCAAATTTGAATGATAATCTCTTTTATCTTTTGCCACTGACTAGATAGTTATCCAATCGGTATTGGCCATGGGCTGGGTTCCCTTGGTACTGGGTTGGGCCTCTTGGTAATGATACAGGTTTTGGTCACAAGTAAGGGCCCAAGTCCACCTTAGAGCCTAAACGGTCGGGATGCCCTCTCCAATTTCCATACCCAAAGCTCAAAAACTTATCTAAATAAATTTATATGATTCTCTTTTATAATTTTATAAAGGAAAAAGATAAAAAGTGGCAGGCTGGCAACCTCGTGGTGTGGTTGTGTTGCGAGTCAATTTTATTTCATTTTTTTTTTTTGTAAATAATTAAATAAATCTTTTAAAAATTATTTATTATATTATTTTTCAAAAAATTTTCACATCCAAACATAATTTTTGTAATCCGCCTCACCATTGTTTTAAAACATTACTGTAAGGGATAATCCCTCCCCCTCTTTCTACAGGCCCAAACAATAAGCCCATGAGGGATCTCGAGAAAAAGGAGAGGTTCGGGAAAGCCCTACTCGGCCCAACAATCCTCCTATAAGAGAAGCCACTAGGCCTATGCAGGGAGCCCGGACCATAAGCAAAACCAATCCGAGAAGCAACCATCGTGCGTGAAAGACAAACGATGGAGACAGATAGGACTCACCACCCTGACACGTCCCAATAACATCTACCCTCTAGAACCTGCATTGGCAGGTGGGTGAGAGATGCGGAGGAACCTTGATATCCTGATAACAGGTATGGAGAGACTTGGCAATAAATATTCCTAGGCAGAAGTTCGGTCAAGAAGACACGTCGCATCAATGGCGCCACCCAAAGTGTCACGCCGCATATAAGTAATATGACTAAACAACAGTTGAGGCGACATAAGCCCTATATAAGACAAGGTATAGGGTGTCCCCACCCGAAAACATCCTATAAAAGTTAACCTCCAGGTACAAAGAACTCTCTTGAACTCCTCTAAATTTTTGCACAAACCATTAAGGAGATATACTAACTTAAACATCGTAGACTCCTCGGCCTCGACTAAGGTCTCCCTCTCTGTATTTTCTTAAATGTGTAGGTGTGAGGACCAAGTCCCGAATTGCAGGAACCCGGCCCAAATGTGTATGAAACATGATGTTAACAATTATCAAGCAATCATTTTCAATAGTTTTTAGAAGTTTTTATCGCTCTTCACAAATCATCTTACACTATTACATCGGATTAAAAAAAAAAAGGTCAAGAACCAAACAAGGGTCTCTGACAATCAGATTCTGCAACCAATAACCATCAAAAAAAAAAAAAAAAAAAAACTATTTCATTTCATTTTATTTTTTTAAATTCCTATTTTGTAAATAAAATGTCATTTCAGTTTGAGAAAATTTAGAAAATTCAAAAAATTGAAAGAATTGTTTTTTAATATATAGTTATTAAATTTACCTTTCGAATGTGTGCTCTCTCTAACAAATGCTTAAGAGAGATAACTATATCAAGGATAATGATACACATATAATTCTTTTATAATTATTTTACTATTCACTTCAAATCAACCAATGTAATTGTGTCATTTTATTAAAAATTACTGTTAATTTTACATAATTATCTTTGTTTTAAATAGAATTATAAAATAATTATAAATTAGTCGTAAATTTATCATTTTTCATATATGAAAGATTAAGACGTTTGGATTCGAAGATGATTTGAGATGAGCTGAGATGAGCTGAGATGGATTGTGAATAGTAATGAGATGAGTTGTGAATAATAGTGAGATTTATGAGTTAAAGTTGCTGAATAGTAGTGAGATGAGCTGAGATGAGCTGAGATCACTTACGAATCCAAACGATTTTTTTTTTTGAAAGATTACCTTAAAGCATCAATATATTGGCAAGCTCTTGTACAAAAGTATGTGATCATGTGAATTTTATGTCTTATTGTCCTTTCTTAGAAGGAAAAACAAGAAACACAACTTAAGCAAAGCAAATAGAAAAATGTAATGAAAAGGCAAAGACAAGACATGATCGGACACCCATTTAATTTGGTAGTGTGTATGTTATGTTGCCTAAAATTATTGTGTTTCAATTTTGTGTTGACGGACAGGTGAGAGGACTCTGACCGTCCAAGAGAAGCCACTCGTCCCAAGAGGGAACTGTGCCTGTGACGGACAGAGAGTGACCCATTTTCCTTGAAGGCACCTAAATAGGAAAAATACAAAATAAAAAATAGAAAGAGTGCGCGCAATGCGTGTCTGTGTGTGCGTGGGGCATACCCACACAGATATCCTAACGAGGACATTGACTTTGTGCGACGCTTATCCAAAAGCAAATATCTGAACTTATGTCTACAAGCAATGTATCCGTGACTGCTTGGAAAACATGTCCTTTCCGTTTTCCTCGCCTCGCCTACCCATTCCAATTTTTCAACAAAATATTATTTAATTTCTTGGATTTAAATCCATTTAAAATCAAACGAAATTCAGATAAATTAAAAAATGATAATATATACAAGTTTCATTCCCCTTTTATGTTATATATCTCAATGGATACATAATACTCAAAACCTTATGTGCATAAGCCTATCCCTATTCTGGAATAAGTATAAATCTGCATCTATAGACAAACTAGAGAGAAAAACGAGGTATAAAACGAACTAAAGAGTTTTTACGGCTGCGTTTGAATGTTAAACTGAGTTGAAATGATAAAATATTATTAGAATATTATTTTTTTTATTATTTTAAAATTTGAAAAAGTTGAATTATTTATTATATTTTATTTTAAAATTTAAAAAAATTATAATGATGAGTTGAGATGAGTTGATGATCCAAACGTGGAGGTTACTTCTAAGAGCATTGATATTGGATTAGTCAAATACATTTTGCATCTTCAAATTTAGTAAATATCATCTATATTTATTCTATATTGAATTAACTAAATTATTTTCATCTAAACTATAAGTTACAGTAAATCTATTCTTTTTTTCAAATATGAAAAGAACTAAGCAAGTTTAAAAGTATTTTTTAAGATTATTATATTATAAATTTGAGATTTTTATTCATATGAGATTTTACCATCTATATACATATGAGATTATTATATTATAGATTGTTAGATTGCGAAAATAAAAATGAATATGATTTGTTGGAAGTTATTGAAGATTATGAAAATAAAATATAAATTAATTAAAAAATATAAATAATAAAAAATAATGATATTTTATTATGATAGAAAGTGTGATGACTAATCTAATGTAAACTTTAAATTTTGAATGATTAGCTAAAGGTGAAAAAGTTATATATTAGTCAAAATTTAAAAAATAGAATGAATAATTCAATACTAATGCTCTAAATCATGGATTCACATTCATTAATTTAGTCCTCATATTCTCAACAGGCACTTTATGTCTCCTTTTTAATGTACTCTCACACGTCCATATACTTTTTGTTGTTCCCATTTGTTGTGCTTATATTCTTGGACAACTAAACCGCACTAATCTTATCGCAAAACATAATGACAAGTACAATTATAAAATCTACAAGAATGCTTGCACCTTTCTATAGAAGGATATAAGGGTTGATTTGTATAGGCAAAATATACAATTTTTCGAATCAATATGCTTTTAAATTGTTGTTTGAACCTAAAAGTTTCGTAAGAGAGAAATAAAAACGTCAAGTGAATCATGTAGTATTTATCGTTGTCTATATAAATATTATAATTAAAATTAATTGAATAATAAATCCCACTTAATATATTTATCTCTCTCGCTTGAATTACTCAATTTCGAACAACTTGAATAGAAATATTTCCCTAGTTTTGATTACTAGTCATTAATAGGAGATACAACCTTTAATTATAGTTGTCTTTATCTATTATCATGCCACCTTATATAAAATAAAAACAAATTTTACAATTAATTATGGAACAAATGAAAAGATGATTATGGGTTTTAGCTTCAACCATACCTCGTAAATTCTTGATCACTGAAGTAGATTGGGCATATTTATTTATTTAACTTGATTTATTTTTATTTTATTTTATTATTATTGAATAATAATCCAAGAAAATAAACTGAAAGAATGAAAAGAAAAAAATCGATTCATTATATTTTTTAAATTTATTATTTAATATTATATCATATAATAATAATAAAATAATAAAAATTAAAATGATGAATATTAGTTAAAAGAAAAAGAAGAAAACGAACAGAGACGTGAGACGAAGCGAGGAGCAATATTTTTTGCTGCGGTAAGACCGATGACGTCTTTGGGTTTGGCGATGGATATTCTATAAAATCCCACGAACAACAATTGAATCACGTGTTCAATATCTTTTCCATTCCCTTCCCACTTGCTCTACTCTGAAGCTTCACAGAAAGAACATCCCCACCCAAAATTCTTTTTAATATTTTGAAAGATCTTTCAGATATCCCCCACTTCTTCCCAAGTGCATGAACCTCTTTTCTTATTTATGCGTATATAAATTAAACTCCTCGAGAGTTACAGCACCACCCTGAAAAAATATAAATCTTACATCTAATCTCTAGCAAATCCGAAAACCCACTGCACCGGATTTCCCCATTCGAAGAGTTCAACGGATTTGGATACGAAATGATGTGCGGAAAAGGTAGTGCCGAGTCTGATTTAGCCATTCTCGACTCGATTACCCGTCATTTGCTCGGTGAAACAGAGACGACGCGATTCTTTGGAAATACCCCGATGTTCTGTCGGAGCTCCAGTTTTGGTAGCTTGTACCCTTGCCTCTCAGATAACTGGGGCGATTTACCCTTGAAGGAGAACGATTCCGAGGACATGGTGGTGTATGGAGTTCTCCGTGATGCCATGAATGTTGGGTGGGTGCCATCACTTGCTCCGGTATCATCCGAGGGCTCTTGCGATTTTGGCTTTCCAGCCAACGGTATAAAATCCGAGCCCGAAATCTTCACTCCCGTAAAATCTGAGCCCGAGTGTTTCCCCGTGGCGGTGGTGAACAGGTTGCCGGAAAGCTCGGCTGTTCAGGTGTCAGTTCCATCGCAGAAGGAGGCGGCGCCGTTGGTGGTACCGGCGAAGGGAAAGCATTACAGGGGTGTGAGGCAACGGCCTTGGGGGAAGTTCGCCGCCGAGATTAGGGACCCGGCGAAGAACGGCGCACGGGTTTGGCTCGGAACGTTCGAGACGGCAGAGGACGCTGCGCTGGCATATGACCGAGCCGCGTACCGGATGCGAGGGTCCAGAGCCTTGCTCAACTTCCCTCTTCGGGTCAACTCAGGCGAGCCCGAGCCGGTGAGGGTAACGTCGAAGCGATCGTCGCCGGAGCCTTCTTCCTCGTTGTCTTCTGTGGACAGTGCGTCGCCGAAGCGGCGAAAGAAGACTGACGGGTCGGTGGATCGGGCTAAACCCGGACTGACTCTGGCGGAGGGATTACAAGTTGGGCATCAAGTGGCATCGTGTGCACGTGGCGATAAAATACTGGTTAGTTAAAGCTTACGGACAGTGGAAGATGCACTTCGGAATTATTGAGGCTCATTGTAATTATTACATCTGAGATAATATTCTTAGGATAAATCATAAGCAATTTGGGCGTTACCATAATTTTTGGATGTCTTATCTCAAAAATTTTGGGATGTGTTTGGGGAAAATTTGAAAATATCAAAAAAGAAATCTATAATGTGTAAGAGAAAGATGAAACAGTTGCTTGAGTTTGTGAATACAAGATTGCTTTTAATTATTTTTGGGCAGTTGAAGGATAGCATCTGAGTAGTTTTTCACGTGTCGTTGCATGTTTTTCTTTTGGGCGTTAAGATTTACTACCTTCGCACGTGCCCTTTTATTTGGATTTTGCACCAATATTTTTTTTTTGAAAAAAATATTTTTTTCGTTATTTCATTACTATCTTTTAATGTGATATCAAAATAAATAATAAATAAATAAGCAATTTCTCCAATATCAGATAGAATAATGCTAAAGTCAGGACAGGTTCTCCCGATAGAGTTTATCGATTTGTTTTTTTTTTTAACTTGTGATTAAGTAAATGATTTTCAATAATATTGTAATTTTTTTTTAAATATTTAAAAAGATTAAAAAATATATGAAATAAAAGAAAAACGAATACCTTAGCGGCAGTATAGGACCCACTCTAGGTGGTCCTAGCTCTCCTCTATTCGATATATCAACCGACAGCAGATGATAAATGACGTAAAATACAATCAAAAAATCTTCCTAACACTCCACACTACACATTATTTTTAATTTTTATTATTTTTTTCTTTTATTAAATATTTATTATATGAATAATGAATAAAAAATTTGAAATAATTTAAAAAGAATAAACTCAAAAAAAAATTTAAAAAAATTTAAAAAAATGTGGAGTGTGGTGGAGGTTGTGTAGCAATGCTCAAATACAATACTTTCAACTATTGTCACGAGAGGTTAAGGTTCGAAACTTGAAAGTATATTTAATATTATTATTTTAAAATTTTAAAAAATTATAATGATGAGATGAGATAAAATATTTTTTATATTTAAATTAAAAAATAAAGATATTATTTATATTTATTTTAATTATTACTATATTATTATTATTTTTAATTTGACATCAAATAATGAAAAAAATTAAATAATATCAAACAAATTTATAATAATTTGATGTTACCTCGGCTAATAATGAATAATATTAATCTTTTATTATTATTGATTCAAGCATTTGAAAGTTAAACTTGCTAGCAGTAATAATAATTAATGAATTATTTTATTATCAAGTCAATGTATAAAAATGCATCATCCATTAAATTTGATTTATAAAATTTATTTTGTAAAATTTACCTTTTAAATTATATTATGTCATGTAAGATTTTATTAAATGTATTATTCATACAGATTTATAAATAGAATTTTTCATAATTCAATTAATTTCCTATTAGAAATGTCATATTCATATTCAAATCTATAATGTGTAGGAGTTGATTTGTCAAGTCGAGATAGAAAATATGTGTATAGAATAAGAAATCTCATTCAAGCTGATAGAGCAATGCTTAAAAAGGACAGGATTTTAAGAGTCTAAACCCCAACTCGTCGTTTTTCACATTTTTCTTTAGCATAATACTGATCTTTTCCCACACATGGAAAAAGGGGAGAAGTTGACAGGCACTAGAACTGGAAGAAAATAATTTATATATATATATATATATATATTTATATAAAGAAAGGTAATCTTATCTATACATGTAACCTCTGCATTGGTTGCCCCTTATATCCGAGGGTGACCTCTTTAGGTAGCATGGAACTGGAACCTCCCTCCAACTTTATACTTCGAGCATGCCCATGTTTCGTGTCCTCGGTCCCATTTCTACGGTATCATTCCTTTTTACTACAGCAAATACTACAAAGTGCCCTTCCAATTTACTAAAACATCCGATATATATTTAATTTCTTGTGTTTTAAGTGTTTTGTATAAGATTAATCTTCCTTGGAATAAATACTTCTTTTAAATTATATATTTTAAAATTTATCTTCTAAATCAAATTATTTCGTATGGATGGTGTATGATGTAGAGCATTACACTTCTTCAAATAGATACTTCCTTTAAACTTTAAAGTATGTGTTTCTTTGGATTTTGGCTTCTTTGCAACAACTAAAAGATTGCAAGAGAAAATCAAGGAGATAGTCTATTTAGACATTCCAAATGCCTTTTGGTACAAAGAGAATGTGGCACCTCGTCCCTTGTGTGAAGGTCCTGGCAAGGTTTTGTGGTGCCAAGGGTGCCAGCTAAATGGTCAACACCCATGGTTTGGATGGGAATCGGCGTGCCTCATCCAAATGGAAGTGCATGTCGTGTTGGATAAAAATATAAATTCACAGCAGAAAAGAAAGTGATTTAGTCGGTAAGCTAGACCTTGTAGTACCAAAAGTCTAAAACACATCATAGAAATAGTTTCTGACATTCCTCATAAACATTAACTTAGAAATATATACAACTCAGGTAGTTAGTTCATCGCCAAATAGGCGACAAACTGAATACAAGTGGTCGTCCAATGGCAGGTATTAGGTACAACTCAAAATGATGCATAGTTCCTATGATAGAGACAAGCCTCTCTCTTCAGGGTTTAGGTGGGTTTGGCTCTTCTTCCTAGGGCATTACTCTTGATTTTAAATTTGCATCAAAGTCTATGGTTCTGAGGATGAAACTATAGGTAAGTTAGACAACTATGACAAAGACTATTGATGAGAGATAATGCTTATGAAGATGTAATGAACAATTTCATGTAAATAGAAAAGACACACATACATATGCTTGGCGAGGAATCACCCTTTACTTAAGTACATATATATTATATACTTACATACATATATATATATATATATATATATATTTAAGCACGACGAGGAATCAACCTCGCTCTAGTAGATCAAATCCATAACTTTGTATTTGTTCCAAAGGTACAAGCTTCATCACACAGATGCTCATAGATATTTGTCACACAAAGATTTGTCACACAGACATTCGTCGTCTGATGGGAAAATAGGGGATGAGCCACTCCACCGTCAAACCTGTGGAAATCCCTTATACCTGTCCAACCTGATGCAAGTCATGTCACCTGGACCCCAACACAAGTCAACTCTCCCACAGAGATCAAATGTTGCACTGGGAAAATGTCTACCTGACCAACCTACTCAAAGACACCATCACGAATACGTCAGAGAATTCTACATCTTGACTATCAAGTGAGATCAAGCACGATACCCCCCCACCCTAATCACTCATGAGGAATACCTCTATCCATTTAAAGCTCGTGGCGACATCTTGCAGGAATGGTCCTGGGAACTCCGTCCCTGTAACACCCCGCCTATTTACCCATGTGGATTATCCTTTAGAATAAGCTTTTAGTGGTTTATTAAGCAAGGCCATTAAGCCCGTTAAACTTTAGAATGAGATGGGCCAAGATTTAGAAGCCTTGAATTTCACTTCCACTTTTCAATTTTTAGCCACATACACCATATCATTTCCACAAGCCCATAGTGTGGCCAATGCCCCTAAGAGTTCTTTGGATAAAAAATTAAAAAAAAAAAAAAGGTTTGAACTTGGGTTAAGAGCATCGATCAATATCCACTTGATTATTGATTTCTAAAACCATGTTTTAAGCTTAATTTCATTTTAATTATTTCTCATCTTTCTTATTTGGAGTTTTCTTATTTTGTTCTTCAATTTTATCATTCTTAGATCATATTAGAAACTTAGATAAATCTCCACACATGTCATTAAGGGTGATGACATGTCAAAACCCAAAATCCACACCAGTCTACACCCATATGTGCCCTTGTGTGCAATGGACTGATCAGCCCCTAGTCCAAACCTTTTGTGCCTTTTTCTCAAGGGAAATACTGTCCTTTAGCACGTCATTTAAATCCTTTAGAACCAGACCAAGCTTTGGTCGAAATTGGTTCCAAAACCCCAAAACTAAATGCACCTAAGTACTAATTGGAGGGCAACCAAATGGCATGTTTTTATTTAAATTTCTACCATGGATGAGCCACCACCACACGCTACCTCTTTCCACCTCCAATCACCAAGAGTCCCTCCAATTATCATGGAGAACTTGGACTCAACGCCACCCCAAAAAGAAACAAACCTATTGGACCTTTGTGCGTCAAACCCCTCGGCAACCACCACCAATTCACCTCTTCCCTTTGAGCTACCACTTTATCATCATCTTGGCAGCCAATCCTCCACCATCTACAACCTAAATAGGGCACTCAAGAGTGTCATTATGCCTAAGCATTTCAGCCATGGAGATAATCCAAGGGAATAAGACAAAAATCTGGTTGGCCTTGAGAAAGCCCTACCTGACGCATGATGGCATGGCATCATGCTTGATTTTATTTTTCTCCTTCCTTCTCCATTGCACCACAGCAGCCCTACACCACCCTAGGCCCTTGTAGCACCTGCCAAAGAGGGAATCATGGCCATTTTGCAGACCACCACTCACACGGCTAGCATAACATAAGCGGCTAGAGGGCTATCATCACTCCACCGCCCATGCCACCAATCATAAGCCACCATGACTAGCTCATCTCCTCCCCTTGATCACTATAAAATCCCTTCACCCCTTTCACTTCCTCCACACCTCTTATCCAAGTTTCATTTGAGATCTTGAGAGCTTCTCCTCTCTTAGTGAGCAACCGAGTGTTCTTGAGAAATTTTTGTGAGTTTCTTGAGTTGAAAGCTTAGGAGGGCCACAAAAAATTATAAGTTTTCTTGCTTAGATCTTAGTTTACATGTCAAGTTGTGTTTTTAAGTGTTGGAGTAATTTTTGGGTGAATTTAAAAAATGTTACCACGCTTAGTTTGAAACCGAGTTCTTTATGGATGGATTAAATGTTTAAAATTATTTTTAGTGGGAATATTAGCTATGGTATGTCTTAGAATTTTTTCGTATGATTTATTTATGTCTTAGAATAATTTTGAAAGTTTAAATTGAGGTTAAAAGCATGCCGTAATAGGTTTTAATTTTTATCTTGTGTTGATCATCAAAACATGCACAATTTGATTTAAATCATGCTTAATTTGTGGAAGTTGATTTATTTCACTTAGGCTTGAAATATGAGCATTTAGAAAAAGCCTTCTGAGTGGGCTAAAAAGAATTCATGATTTAAGGGTTATGAAAAATAGTGATAAATTAAGGCCTTAGTAGTAATTTGGAGATCATTTGTAATTAGTGATAAATTAGGGCCTTAGTGGTAATTTTTGGAAGTCTAGGGGTATTTTTGCAAATACCCATGTTTGAAACGTTTTGATTATGAACATCTTTCTTAATAGTATAGATCCTAACTTAGTACAACTTTTATTACAGCCGCTACGATTTTTGAGCATGAAATACCATACCACATTCATATTATAATTGTCATTTTTTAGCATGAAATACCATATCACACGATACATTGAGAACATGACAACTGCATACATGATATGTGATATTTTCGTCATTTTAGCACTGTTGCATATAACTATCATTTTTTTATGAAAGCCTGCACATGTCTTGAAGTATAAAAGGATTTTCTTAAGCATAGCATGAAAAATAATTTTTATCATGACCCAAGGTTAGGACGAGGAAGTATCATAGTGGAACTCTTCTGTTCATTTTAGAGTGATTAAATATGGAGTGGTAACCCTGGGTTAACGAAATTCAGTCAACATGCTTCGAATGAGTTCTTTTTAAAGAACGTTGGAACGAAGTCATATGTTACGACACCTAAAGCTGGTGGGTGTACATGTTATGAAGCACCTAAAGTGGTAACCTTGGATTTTTGAAGCACGGTATATTTACTCACATAGAGTTACAGATATTCACATCGGGGTCATTGCTCATTGAAAACAACAAACACATTCAAAGTCTCGAGAACAGAAAATGAACATAAGATAAACATAATTATCATAAATATTTTTTTTCATGTATAGAAAGGGAAAAGTTACAGAATATGCAAATGTCTCTTACATACAACATTCACCTCATATTCTTCAGTATTGTCTTATAAGCTAACCTAACTTACAACGTTAGGTTCACATTGCTATGCTACTCCCTCGTTGCTTCCTTAGAAGAATCTGGCTCCACGAAATCTTAGGTGTTTAGAATCTCAAAAGTGAGATTTTGCCCCATGTCCAAATCCCTTTTATAGGGAGAGACCGTTAGACATCATTCTTACATACTTCTGACTCCAAGTATGATTGGATAGGAGTCGTTCAACTTCGATTGTCACACTGCATGATGATAGAGACAGTGGCAAGGGCATGGTCCATACTTCCATACGACCTGCCAACTCCTTAGCTCTTCCTTGAATGAGTTTTCCACGTGGCGTTGGGCCGAGTCGTACTCCTTTTAGTAGACTCACTCTGGATGTGACCCTTCATGTGGAGTGTGGGCTTCTGCATACAACACTGCCGCTCTTTGGAGAAATTTTTGTGTGGTTTTGAAAAGCTCTCATATTTGACACAGTCTGTCCTTGACCATTGCACACCTAGGGCGGGCAACTCTTCTCTCATCAAAGCCACTAGCCTCGTCAGCTCCTTGTTCTCGCCTTTACAATAGGCAATATTTCTAGCTCGCCTACCATAAGGCGAGACGCTCATCTCCACCTCAAGCTAGGAAGCGTTTGTCGGGCCTTCTACAAGGTGCTTGCTCGCCCACGTGTTGGACTAACTGCACTTTGCGGCACCTGCAGCTATTCTCCTTGCCACACCAATGGAGTTCCCTTCGTCTTTCTTTCCACTCAACTCCACTGGTAGTATGTCCTCTTGAAGTGGTGGGGCCCTCACATAGAAGATAAATATAAGACTACATTTACAACCCCGTTTAGACATTATGAATGGATTGTAATTCCATTTGGATTAAAAAAACCCACCAAGTGAATTTCAAAATATAATAAATGAAATTTCTAACTCATTCTCCCATTTCCCAATAGTATACGTAGATGATATCCTCATCTATTCAAACTCAATAGAAGAACATTGGAAACACTTAAATGCTTTCTAGAAGTAATTAAAATAAACGAACTAGTTGTTTCAACAACGAAAATTAAGTTATTTTGGACCAAAATAATATTCTTAGGATATAATATTTATGAGGGCGTAATCAACCCTATGTATAGGCTTATCCAATTTGCTAGTAAATTCTTAGATAAAACCCTAGATAAAACCCAATTTTATAGATTTTTAGGCTCCCTAAATTACATCTTAGAATTCTACCATAGTCTCATAAGAAAGTGTAAACCTCTGTTTGACAAGCTCAAAAGTAATCCTCTACTGTGAAAAAAGTATGTCAAGACATTGCCATGTCTTGGCAACCCTTCTCCACATTCTTTCAAGATCATAGAAACAGAAGCCTTTGACCCTTCTGACATAGGTTATGGTGGCATTCTCAAATAGAAGTTCAAACATGAATCTCCAGAACAAATTATTCGATTTCATTCTGGTATATGGAATTCTACTCAAAGTAATCATAGTACTATTAAAAAATAGATTTGATCTATAGTATTATGTGTATCAAAGTTTTAGCAAGATCTTTTAAATAAAAAAAACTTTAATAAAAAAAGATTGTAAAAGTGAAAATCTTGTTTTGAAAAAAGATGTAAAAAACATAGCATCAAAACAAGTTTTTGCAAGATGACATCCAATTTTAAGTATTTTTAGTTTTGATACAGAATATATAAAGGGAGATCAGAACTCAATTCATTACTTCCTCACTCGTGACTTTCTGATAGGAAAAAATTAGTGAAAAAAAAAAAAATCCTCTCAAAGTAAAAGTAGAACCAAAACATTAAAGAAAGAAGGGTCTGAGAAACTGGTAGTCATTCCTGAACATGGTATAAAATACTAGTGAAGTCTCTCCAAATCACCATTCAGTCAAACAAACCGATACCAAAGAATGCCAGACCCACATACGAGTTTGTCTTGGTTTCTTCAAGTAACATAAGCCTAAGATAATCCACCACGAAAAATTCATAACAGGTCGTTGATTTCGAAAGTCAACCAGTTGCTCAAAGAATACCTTATATTACAAAGAACTAGTCAGTACATATTCTCAAGTAATATACAAGTAACCTGTTTAGAATAGAGTCTAGCCAAAGTCACATAAAAGATCCAATAGACTTAGCCAAAGGTTTCTTCCCTCCAAAATGGTATGTTATCTCATTTTATCCCGTTAAGTCTATCAAGTATTACAAGTCAATTCTTGAATATACTAAAATGGATAAGTCTATCAAATATTACAAGTCAACATTTTTCAACCATATCATGAAAAATTTGAGCTCATTAGTCAAAAAATTGTATTTCATAAATTGTAAATTTAAATATAATTTTCTTTAATTGTCTTTGTGATTGGATTATTAAAACAAAAAATACGAAATTAGCAACTACTCAATTATATGATTTTTCACTGAGATAAAATATTCAAACAAGTCCTTACATGCAGTATAAAGGAGGAGTCAACAGCCAACAACAAGTGGAATTGGGTGCTTAAAAAAAAAATATCAGTGGAATTGGGTCACTTCAATCTCAGGATAAAAGAAAAATAATAATAATACATACGCAACATAATGCATAATATATTGCATAATAATATTATAAAATAATATTATTTTTATAAAATGTTTTATAAAAATAATTTTTATTTAAAATATAATTATATAAAATATTGTAAAAAATATTGTTTAAATTATTTTTTTTTAAAAAAATGCACGAGCCTCCCAATCAGTTAAGATATACGTACGGTCCAAGCAACTAACCAACTACTTATCCCCCTTCGATTTTTACAGTACCAATCTGACATTTCAACTTAATATTTTATCCTGGTACACGGGTAAAAAACAAACAGGATGAAAAAATAGAGGGTAAAATGGTCTAATGATTACGTAATATTTAAATGAGTACTGTATGAACAGTATATAGTATTTCCTCTATGACTGCTGCTACACCCGAGTAGGCTTGAAAATTGATACTATCAGTGTGGTTTTGGTCAGAAACCGCACCGATAGCTTTTAAAGGGATGGTGCCGACTAAAACCGGCCGGCAATGACAGAAAATCGGCTATTTCTTACGGTCGGTACCTATCAATTCCATAGTCGGTCCGTCGGTTGCATACCCAGGTCCCAAATTCACATCACAGATTCACAACAATTTCAAAATCTCAAACCAAATCAACCAAAGTCACAATAAATTAAAAAATTTACAACAAAATAACAAATGCATAAAAAAAGTCAAAAACTTAGGAGGAGAGGATAGGACAACGATGTAGCTCGGCCTTGGCATGAAGGTGAGCGTCGAAGGACAGAGAGGAGAGATATATAAGGCCAAGTTCTAAGCAGCATGAAGGAGGGGAAGGGGTCACTCTGTCGCTGCGTGGGTTGCGGTGGTGCCATTGTTGGAGCCTGGAGGAGTTTGGAATGGGAGAGGGGTTGAAGCGCCGAATCTGTTTTGCTGAGAAACTTGAGGGGGAAAGTCGAAATGAATTGAGGAAGAGGGAGGTAGGGGTTAACCCTAGAACGAAATGACGCTGTTTGGCTTAAAGCCTCTTCATGGTAACATCTACCTGAACCCTCTTTCTTCCCCCTTTTCTTATTTTCCCCCTCAATAATTGCTAACTTTTAATAACTTCCCTCTTCATTGCATCCCAAGAATCACTTTGATTCTTATTTCCTCAACTCTTTGACTCTACAACATTCTAGAGATGTTGCCAAACCGTAAAACCTTCAACTCACAAATCATTACCATTGAGACTCTCGAACTCCTCTCTCTTTGCATCTCACTCTATTCCGTTTACCCTCGCTATCTTTTATGTTATGTGTCATCCAAGCCCCTGCATCACTAAGGGTGAGTTTGGATTCCAAACTCATCTCAACTCATCATTATAACTTTTTAAAATCCTAACACAAAATATAATAAACAATTCAACTTTTTCACATCTCAAAATAATAATAATATTAAAAAATAATATTCTAACAATATTTTATCATCTCAACTTAACTCACTTCAACATCCAAACACACCCTAACTTTGTAGTCTCAACACACTAATGCAAGTGAGCTCCTCTCAATTCCTTTCCCTTCTGCTTTTTTTCTCTCATTCTGTCTCCTCTACTTTATCCCTACCATTGTGAATAGACCATACACCACCGCATGACTTTCATTGCCCAATACACGCTACATGGAGCTTCACACTGCCATTGCTGGTGAGTCAGCTATTCTCTCTTGGTCTCTTTCCATATCTCTCTCCTTTTGTTCACTCACTCACTCTCTCTCTCTCTCTCTTTTACTTTCTGCCAACATCATTTTTCCATTGTGACCTAGTAGTAGTTTTGGCACGCCAAGTATTAAGCACACATTGCACTACTGCACAATGCCCCATTTTGGTAAGATGTGTTATTTTCGCTCTGCTCCATCTCTATCACACTGTACCATTTCTCCTTCTCCTTCTTCCCCCTCTCTCTCATTATCGCTCTCACTCTCTTCCCATGTATAGTACTACCATCTGGACCTGAGACTCCACTGCATACTGTGTTCAACAATCCTCCAACAACACTTGCTCCTCTAAACTCAAATTTCGTTACTGTTGACCAATGGGATGTAAATGCTTAACCTTCACAATATTGGTATGATGTTTGTCTTGGAAAATATTAGGACTTTTAGTGGTTGGTTTGATTTGATATTCAAGTTGGGAATTGATAATTCCATGGCTTTGCAGTCTATATGTTAATTTCTTGGATGTTAGTTTTGGTGGTGTCACAACCAGGGGTTGTAACCCCCGTCTTGCTCTAGGTACTTTGTTCATGATTTGAGTTATTCCATGTTTGAACCTAAGTTGTTACTCTATGCTAGCTAATTAGTGGGGTATAAGCAAACTTTCTCATTAGGGTATTGCTTCAAATAAGCCTAGCTCGGGATTGAATAATTTGTTGGCTTCAATTATTTTCGTTGAGGTAAATGGAAAGTTGAGGTTCAAACCAAAATGAGTGTTCGTGTAACAACCCACTAGAAATTCAGTGGATGAATTTTTTTAGAATTTAGAAATGTTGTGGAAACCTTGGAAAGTTTTTTACAAATCCAACAATCGCTTAGGTTTTAATATGTCAGTATGGTCAGTTGCTATGGTGACAGAAGTGTCGTTTTAATTGTTTGAGGTACTTATGAGTATGAGATTAGGAAACGGTTTGCACCAGTAGTCCTAGATGAATATTTAGGATTTTATGGTGCAATAATACGATTTTCATTTATTAGATTTTAAGTACTCGGAAATGCTTTTTCATTTACCCTGACACTAAAGAGTCGAATTTTGTAAAACAAATTGTACCACTAGATTCATATAACTATTTAGGATTTTATGGTGGAATGTTTATTTTTGCCTTTTGCGGAGTGAATAGTATCATCCGTGATAGCGCCTTGTGGCCCCTCATTTCTGTCGATTTTCAAATCACCGTGTAGATTGACCAAATCAGTCTAGAAGAGTTTTATTTGGACACTTGGTAGGATCTTAGCTAGGCTCGGTGAATAGAATAGGACAATTGACACTAAGAGGAACCATGAGATGAATCTGTGAAGGAATGGAAGGAAAATCAACCATTGTGATCATGCAACTTAAGCTAAACACTATTCTATCCAACCAAATACTTTGTGGAAAACCAAAGGTTTCAACCCTAGGCAAACCTCAAACCATTGATATCCAATTGAAACCCCAAAACCATAGTGGAAGCTGAAAGCCTAAATGGTTTGCCCAAACCCTATTTTGGCCGGTTTTAGTTTAGTGATAAATCACTTGATTAAATAATTTTCATATGCTATTAACCATTGCAATTCATGTCATTACACCCTTATTTATTCCTTTATATCTTGGTAATTTCATTGGGCTAAGAAAACTTAAATTTAGATTTGTTAGAAACTGAAACCCCAAACCAAACCCTCTTTAAACCCTAAAGTGAAACCCATTCAGTTAAGGCCCATTTAGGCCCATCAAAAAGTGCCCCAAGCCAAAGCTTCTTGAGGAAGTTTTTCTCACTTTCCTAGGTTATGGCTACCATTAGGGCTGTTCAGAAAACACTATGGGCCTGACATGCCAGAAAAGTCCGATGAGCCGGGTTGAAATTAACACCGGGTTGGAAATAGTGATGTTTATCGGGCAAAATAGTGACTCGACCGACCTTAAGCTTAGTTCTTTACATTCTTTCTCCAAAACCCTAGCAGCTCCCATTCGTACTCCCTCTCTCTCTCTAGCAACTTCTGCCAGCCATACAACTCCGACGTTCTCATCACCTTTCTATGAAGTTTTGGCGAGCAAAGTAGTCAAAAGTTAGGTAAATAGTTAGACCCTCCGATCACGACTTTCTTTCCACTTTTAATCTTGAGATTTTTTCAAGTAATGACAAGTATCACAACTGACTTCACACTAGCAAGAACCTCGAACCTAGAATCAAGAATCAACAAGAACAAACAGAAAATCAAGAACAATCAAGAATGACTCAAGAATGTAAAGAATTCATTCAAGAATCATATGAAAACCACACATGGGAATATTTTGAGGAATTCCCAACCTCCAACAAGTCCATTCACTTCTTAGATGCCTTTTTCCTTTTCCATTCCCATTTATATACACATGGGTACAATTCATGACATATTAAAACACATATCATTAAAAGAACTAAACGCAACACACTACATGCAAAAAGCACGCTACACATTTCTACACATTTCTGCACAGATGAAACACATCGTTTCATTAACTCAAAATGCCTCGTTTCGCCTTCCTTTCTTTTCTAGTCTTTAATACCGTTGCTTCCCATCATTTTCAAGCAGATACACCTGTGACAATCTCTTTCCCTTCAAGGCCTTTCTCACAAGTCATCCCACACCCTTCCTTCCTCCACCAAACTATTGGAATATGCCCCTTCCCTACAAAACCTTGCCCACATGGTGTGAATACAAGTTCTGTAGCTTCCGAAGTAGCTCCCAAGAGCTGTCTTCAATTGGTGCCCCTAACCATTTGACAAGGACCTCAGTAGCCGCATGGTTTCCAACCTTCTTCATTCTTCTTTCAAGGATAACGTTAGGCTTTGGCTGTACATTGACTTCACTGTCCAGAGATGGAAGGGTTGGTAAATGAGTAATCTGATTACCCAACTTTTTCTTCAAACAAGACACATGAAAAACTAGGTGGATTTTTGTAGTGGAAGGTAGATTAAGTCTATAGGCCACAGTACCAATTTTAGTAGCTATCTGGAAGGGTCCATAATATCTTGGAGACAACTTCAAATTGTGGCGCATTGCCACTTTTTTTTGCCTAAAAGGTTGTAGTCTTAAGAAGACCCAATCTCCAACTTCAAAGGACCTTTCAGTTCTCTTCTTATCAGGAAAAGTCTTCATTCAGTTCTGGGCCTTATGCAAGTTTTCGTTCAAAATTGATAGCAACTGCTCCCTAAACTATAATTTCTATTCTATAGCTGCATTGGCATTAATGCTAGGGATATAAGAGAGACGTTTGGGGGGAGGGTAACCATATAAGGCTTCAAATGGAGACATATTGATGGAGGAATGATGAGTGGCATTATAACACCGCTCTGTCAATGGTAACCAGATACTCCACTCCTTTGGCTTATCCCCAATGTAGCACCTCAAGTAACCTTCCAATGCCTTATTCAAAGCCTCAGTTTGACCATCAGATTGAGGGTGATAAGCTGATGAAAAAGTGAAAGTAGTACCCTATAGATGGAAAAGTTCCTTCCAAAAAGAACATGTGAAAATTGGGTCTCTATTTGAGACAATTGCCTTTGGCATACCATGGAGTCTAAAAACTCTAGAGAAAAAAATCATTACCACTTTGCTTGTTGTATAAGGATGAGCCATGGGAAAAAAATGTGCAAACTTGGTTAATCTGTCTACAACTAAGAAAATCACAGATAACCCATTAGACATTGGAAGTCTCTCAATGAAGTCCATTGAGATATCCAACCATGGAGAATTTGGAATAGGCAAAGGTTGAAGCGGCATGATGGATGCACAATTTCATGCTTATTAATCTAACATACTTCACACTTCTTTACCATCTTCCTAATATCCTTGCGTATCCCTTCCCAATAAAGATCCCTCTTGACTTTTTGCAATGTCTTATGATAACATACATGACCTGCCTATGGATTATGATGTATATAGTGCAAAACCTTATCTTTAAAGGGGGATATGGGAACTATCACTAGCTTCCCTTTTCTCAGCAATAAACCTTGTTGCATGGAATACTCACCAGACACCATTTCCCTTGCTGCAACTAAGAAATAATATTTTGTATATCATTAGAAAACTCATAAGTCTACTTGAGCTCTTCTATCCAAACTGTTTGTGGGAAAAGAAATCAGGGCTAGTGTAGCTGTATCATCTTCCATCTTCCTTGATAATGCATCAGCTACGTTATTATCTTTTCCCTTTTATATACTCTATTCTGAAGTCATATCCTATCAACTTCAAAATCCACTTTTGTTGGGCCTCAATACCTATTTTCTGTTCCAATAAGTACTTTAAGGCTTGTTGGTCAATTTTGATCTTAAAGATTTGACCCAACAAGAAAGGTCTCCACTTACCCACTGCAGTCACCAATGCCAGTAATTGTTTCTCATATGTTGAGAGAAGTAAGGCCTTTCCTTTCAAGACTTTACTAAAGAAACCTATGGGCTGGCCCTTCTGCATCAAAATAGCCCCTAATCCCACTCCTGAAGCATCACATCCGATCATAAATTCCATAGAGAAATTAGGCAGCTTCAATACTGGAGGCTGAGTCACCACTTGCTCCGTTGGAGAAAATCCTTGGTAGCTTCATCAGACCACACAATCGAGTTCTTCTTCAGTAGTATTATCTATGGGGTTGCAATTGAACCATAGTGCCTAATGAACTTCCTGTAGTAGCCTGTGAGGCCCAAAAATCCTCTCAAGGATTTCAATGAGGTTGTAATTGGCCACTCCAGCATTGATGGAATCTTTGTTGGGTCTGCTCTAACACCATCTCCAGAAACAATGTGGCCTAAATAGTCCTCCTCAGTAACTCCAAACCTATTGTTAACGTCGTGTCTTGCACACCTTTGGGCAGAGCTCCGAAAAATCAGGTCTTCAAAAATGGGCCATGCACAATGTAAAAAAGACTGTGGCTTTGAGAGGACGACTCGGGGTTGAGTAACCTCTGATGCGAAAGTTAGTAAATATTCTTGGAGGGTAACAAATAAGTAAGAGAGTCTAGGGATCAGAGAGAGTATTCACGTACCTGAGATCTACTATTTATATTACCAATTTGAGGAGCAGATCGTGCTTGCTTTCATGAAGTTGGTGTTCCCCGTATTGTTCCTTTTGTCAAAGTCTTTAAATGCGGCGTGGCTCTGCGACGTTGTTATTAATGTGGCGTGCTGTCCAGGTTGTGGAACCATTAATGCAGCTTGATTCTCCAGCTTTCTCCTCCCAGTCTGCCTTCTCTCTGGTGGGCTGAGTTGATGGATTTCTACTCCATGATTCGATCCCACCTTCGTACCAAGGCCGGGAACCTTACTTAGGCTTTCTGAGGTCCAGGAGGCATCTACGGATTGGTATTTCTGCCCACGTTCCTATCTTCCATGATGAGTTCACCTTTTCATAACATCTTTTCAACCTCATTAATGAAGGAATGTTAGGAGGCTGTCTGTGTCGCTTCGTAAACCACAGTCCCAGAATCCAAAACGACGAGTATCCTTGTTGCCACAATGCATGAGAGTCTAACTGTCACCTTCTTTTTATAAAACGTGGGAGTGAGACATGGTTTCCACACTACGTTGTGATTGTCCCGCTACTCTAGTTCTCTTGATTCTTCATTTCTATGATTGGTCTTCTTTGCTACTTTGTGTTCTGACAGTGATGGCCTCTAAAAAATCCGTTCAACCCAATGTTTCCGGCGGGGGCTCCACCGATACTCGGTCATTATTTTTGGGTAGTGGATGGAGCTCGACTACCAAGAAACCAACGTTGGCCGCCTTAGCCCTCACTTACCAAGTACTAGAGTTCGTTTCCTTTGAAGTTCCTGGCCTTGACAAAGGCACTGTCGATACAGAGGGCCATTCCACCAAGGTGGCCCTGTATCCTTCCATGTTTTTCATGCAACTTGAGACTACTTTCCATCACCCTATTCGTGACCTTCTGAACCGCCTCGACTTGGCCCCTTCCCAACTGCACCCGATTGCCTGGAGATTATTGATGTGCTGCAGTATTATCTGGCGGCGGGCTTTGTTGGAATCCTTCCCGGATGATGCGGACCTTACTAGCCACGAGTTTCTTCTTGCTCATAGGGTGATACGTCTAAAGGGGAATGTATGCAACTTCAAGGCATCCCACACTCTAGTCACCTTGGAGTCGCGATACTGCAAGGTAAAAGATTCGTCTCCCAAATTTTTCTTTGTATTTGGCCGCAGATAGGAGTTTCTGTGGGCCAGGTGAATCGCTGGGAGTTCCCCATACGGACATACTAGGGAAAAATCTCGAAAGACAAGGCTGTGCGTGCAACAACCACTCCTTATGAAGCGAAGTGCCTTGCAATCGTGCGAGAATGAGTGCAGAACCACCCTGACAACATTTTTTCGAGGTCTTCCTCTCTGCCTCCCCTGGGGCCTCCCCTGGGACACCTTCTTCCTGATGATAAGTCGGCTGTTACGTGGCCCCAAGTTGTTCTACTTCGGAAGCATTCCTTGGAAATTCCTTTGCCGGATAAGGGGAAGAAAACTTGTTGGGAGAGTGTTTGGGCCAAGGATAGGCCTCTTCCCGGGGTATAGGACCCCTTAATGAGGGGATCAACTACTTTGGAGACCAGCCATCCGATTACTGAGATAGGTGTGTAGTTTTCCCATGGTGCCTCTTCCAATGGTGACTGTTGAGGCATCCGGGGGTGAGGTCGAGATGGACGCCCTTCTCCAGAGTATTTTCATGTCTACAAGTCCTAATGAGGGACAACATTCTTCTTCACGGATCTCTCCTCCTTCTTTGTCTCATTCGGGTTCTTCTAGCAATCGTGCGGAGGTAGAAGATTATACAGGGGATAAATCTCCTCCAAACGTTGCAGTTCTAGAGGGTCCAAAGAGTCCTATTGCAAATTCTTCTGTCTGAGCCACATTCCCAGAGAGGGGGAGCTCCTTTCTGCACGTCTCAGCTGAAGATGGTCCGAGGAGTCCCGTCACCGACCCATTCGTCCAGGTTGAGTTCCCCGAAGGTGGTAGCTCTGTAGGTGATGCAGCCTGTGAGGGTCTGGGTGATGAACCACTCGCCTGGGCTGAGTGTCCAGTAGGGGATGACCTTCTTTCGGATGCTGTGATCGGCTCCCGTTTGGGGGTTTTGGGTGGAGACCCACCCACTCCCACAGAGGTCTCTGCGGGATTGTTTGAGTTAGCTGGGCTTGCGGAGGCCTTTCCTTCTCTATCCCGACTGGCCATGGAGGGGAGTCGAGAGGAAGCCATTGGTCGGGTTGTTGAGTACTTGACAGCTTGTGGCCTTCATCGTGGAAGATCAGGAGGTCACAGTTCTGGAGAACTTAGATCGTGCTCGGAAAGAAAAAGAGGAGAGGAAACAGCTGGAGCATGACCTCGAGAGGACCGAACTCGACCTATCGGATGAGCGTACAAGGCTGAAGAAGCTGGAGCCTTGTCAGTGGAAGCACAAGCAAAAGTGGGAAGAGGAGAAAACCCGATTGGAGCTGCTTAACCAAAGTCTTCAAGGCGACTTATCCTGAGCGCGGGAGGAGAATGACCGGTTCGAGCAGTTGAACCAAAGCCTTCAGGACGCCACCTTCTCCTTACAGGGGTAGCTAAGGTGGTTCTTGAAACTTCGCGATGAGGCGTGGGGACTCGGGGTTGTTGAAGGCTGTAGATCAATGCTGGCATTCCTTTTGGAGAGTCTAGAGTTGCATTCAAGATCTTTCACTAAGTACCTTTAGCGGCTTGCGCTTGCCAAAATTCCACCGATGAGGCATCTTTTCAAACCAACCGCGATCTGGGAAGAAAAGAGATGCCGGATGCTTTCCCCGGTCTAGTCGCACCTGCGTCGGCATAAGTGGAGCCGGCCAACCTTACTCCTGCTGCTGTTGAGATCGATACTCCTGGTGCTAAGGCTTAAAGACTTTATTTGTTTTGTTACACTTTCTCCCTTCCTTTTTTTTTTTTTTTTTTCACACATGTATATGCATTTTGCCACTCAATGGTTTGATTATATATACATACCGAGTAATGCACATATCTTGTGTGTCATGTCTCGCCTTGGCCTCTTATTTTTTTTTTGGGTGGCCGGCCTGGGGGACCTTGGTGAAGGGGTCCGTAGAGCTCTTACCTACCCCACTGGCTGGTCATGCTGCACTTGCTTATCCTCTATGGATTGTTGGAATTCGGCCATCGTTTTAATTGTTATTTGGGAGGCCATGTCCGGTAGTGCCTTTGAAGTTTCTTGGCCCACCCCTCTAGTGTCCGGTTTAACCTTTTCGACCCTGCTAGCTGCTTAGCCTTTTGTTCATGTCTCTAATGATGGCTTTCTTCGCTTTACCCCACCGAGCCTTTTTTCTTCATCCCGCCGTTTTTCCTTAGCTTTTCTTCTCATTTGCTTCTTTTTTTTCCTTTTTTTTTGCATCTTTTTGCGTTTATTGCCTTCCGCTACGTGCCATTGTTGCTCTTGCTTGTATATTTTGCCTTGGTATTTGGAGAGTTTATGACCTCAATCCATGTCTTGCTTGTTGATGCTTGTGCGGCCCTTTTGCGGGACTTTGCTTCTTGCTGGAGATTCTTCTTACTTCGGGTAGTCATAAGAGTAAAACCCACACTCTATTGGGAGAGGTTAGGCTACCTCAAATTGGCCCGCCCCTTTCGGTTCCCCAAGGAGTTAACTTCTTCAGGCTACCATTGGGCAGTTCGCTCTCTCGCTATGATAGGAGTCGAGGTAAGTTTTTCAGGCCGCCTTGAAGGTCGGACCTGCTCTCCTCTGCAGGAGGGATAATGCAGCCTTTAGACCGGTCTTTCCCTGTTGAGTTTCGCAAGGAGGTAAGTCGTTCGGGCAGTTTGTTATTGGACTCGATCTCATTCGTTGGCATCACAGGAAAATGTAACACTTTGGGCCAGGCTGATGCTAGACCCACTCTTCACTCGTAGTGGAGGTCAGGGTAAGTTTTTGAGTTGCAGTAAGGGCCAATCCTGCTCTCCGCCGAGGCCACCTTTAGGCTGACCTTTCCCTTTGTATCCTGCGGGGAGCTAAGTTATTCAGGCAGTTTGTCATTGTACCCGCTTCCTCTTGTTGACACTTACAAGGAAGGTATAATTTACGATTTTGGGTAGCTGAGGACTAACCCGCTCTCCGTTGCGAGAGGGACAAGGCAACCTTAAGGCCTACTTTTTCCTATAGTATCCAGTGGGGAGGTAAGTTCAGACAACAATTGGATGACCGCTCTTCACCATGATAGGACTGGGGTAAGGTCTTCGGGCAGCCTTGAAAGCTGGATCCGTTCTCCACTGCGGGAGGGATGAGGCTGCCTTTAGGCCAACCTCTCCCTGTTGAGTCCCGTCGGGAGGTAAGTTGTTTAGGCAGTCTGTTACTGGACTCGCTCCCGCTTGTTGATATCACAGGAAATGTAAGTGTTGGGTCAAGTTGGTGTTGATCTCACTCTTCATTGCAGTGGAAGTCGTAGTAATTTATTCGAGAGGGCCATGAGGCCGATCCCTCTCTCCTCTATAGGAGGGATAAGGCCATGCTTGGGCTGACCTTTCCCTATAGTGTCTCGCGGGAATGTGATTTCAGGCAGTTTGTGACTAGACCCGCACCTGCCTGTTGACTTCCGCAAGAAGGTAAGTTTTCATCTTCGGGCCGCCAAATGCTAACCAGTACTCCGCCACTGGAGAGATAAAGCAACCCTTAGGCTTACCTTTCCCAATGGTGCCCCGCGGGGAGGTAATCTATTGATGATCTTGTTGCTGTAGATTTCATTAGCCTGGCTTTTTATTGTTGGTGCCTTATCGGTAATGTGAAAGCGTGGAGCATATATTTTGCATTGTCTTGAAAAGTCACGTTTTTATTAGATAAAAAGGAAAGTACAAGCTAGATGAAGAGGTTACAAAATTAAGGGACACGGAATCCATCTCAGGGGAGGTCATCGTTCTTCTTTCTCTTCAGAGCCGTGCATCATCCCTTCCCCCCTCAAAACTGGCAGGGTGAGTTGTAGACATACGCCTATCGTAGTTTCTTTGGTGGTGCCCGACCTATTTTGTTCTGTTGGTGCCATCCGAGGCGGGCCCTTATTCTTTCCGCTTTAGCTCCTGAACATAGCATTCCCTCACTAATACCTGCTCTCCTCGGACTTCCCCCACTCCCTGGGGAGTTGGGAACTTCATTTTGAGGTGGTAGTTTGACGCGACGACCCTTAAGCTATTGAGGGTGGGCCTCCCGATGATGGCATTGTATGCCGACATAGTCTTCACCACTAGGAAGTCGACCATAACAAGGGTTGTGCAAGGCTACTTCCCATAAGGATGGATAGTGAGACGCCCCCAGATTCCGTTTGGATCGGACATACATCCGAAGCGTCAGGACATGCAACACAAGGTTACGTGCCCCCGTTCATGACATATAAAATGCAATGTTCCTAACATGCATATAGCATTATGCAATATTCGCAGCGGATAATTTTCTTTTTTTAGCATTACTATGCACCAAACTTATAATATCTCAAATAGTTAAAACATAAACCATGCATACTTAAAACACCCATGATTACAGCACGAGTCATAAAAGACAGTAATCGTAAAACAATGGAGACCTGGCTCCATAATTACATTGCCAAAATATACTATTGGCTAGTTCGTTGAGTAACTCACTTAACTCGACTAACGATGCCGGAATACTACCCAAAGACCTAACTATGGAGGCTGCAAGTTCCGTGTTGCGTCTACGACATCTAATCAACCTCCTCCAGTCTGTCAGTGTCTACTCCCAACTCTGATCCTGACGCATCGCCTACCATTCAGGGGGAATGGTAGTTGGGACTACCACAGTAAGATTTGATTACAAACCTCAGCAAGTCATAGGAAACTTCCACACAGGTTAATGATGCATGCATGACAGTAAAAGTATGAATGCATAATCAAAGTCATAAGTAAGTATATCATAACTTGACTTATAGCATGGCATAAATGACAAAACTTGAACTGAAACTGAAACTTAGCTTGACGTGATATGGCATGTACGTAAACTTAAAACATAACAAGGACTAGCAACATAGCATGAACGTGAACTTGAAACATAACATGGACTTGAGACATAGCATGAATGTGAACATACATAATTTGAACATGAACTTGAACATAACATCAATCTGAGCATGACATAACATAAATGTGAACTAGAAATATAACTTGAACGTGAACATGACATAACATGAATGTGAACTTGAACATAACATGATATAAACATGAACTTGAAACATATTCTTATCTCATGGGATCACCCATGATTGAGCAATCTTATCTCATGGGGTTATCATGATTGACATGAACATAAACTTGAATATAACATAACGTGAAACATGACTTGAACGTGAAATACATGAACTTGGAATCTTTTTCAATAGACTTAATCATAAAGTGACCATATGGGTGCTACACGGGTCCCCTTGAGTCGTGTGTCCCTGCCGATTTCAGCATCACAACACAAGTGTCTATACCAACTGTGAGTGCATTAATACGTACTCCACAGTTGTTGTGGCCCCACGTATTCTACGTGTCATAATTGCTGTGTCTCATGTAGTATATGCTCCACAGTTGTTGTGGCCCCATGAATTGTTTGTGCCACACTTGCTGTATACACACGTAACATAATGTGTGGCTCCATTGGCGTTAGTGCCTGGCGCGCTCCGGTGACCAGCTAGTTAGGCCTCATTTGCAACCTGATGACTGTACTTCGTTAATCCAGGGAATTTCACACCTATTTAGACACTCCAGCGTGAACAAAGAAGTTCCACTAGGATATTACCCCGTCCTAGCGCTTAGGGTCGTGATTGACATGAATAACTTAACTGGCATACATGACATTTCGTAACGTGATGTGACTTGAACGTAACATAAAAGACAGAAGTCCTAACATAGCGTAACATGACATGAATGTAAGATGACAAACATGACATACTTTGAGACACAAATGTAACAAAAAATATTTCATAACATGGTGTACATGTAACAGACAATATTTCGTGACATGACATAACATGTAACAGAAAATATTTCCTAACATGACATAACATGTGACAGTGAATATTATGTGACATGATATACATGTAACAGATGTCATACGTAATGTGACATACTTGCAACAGATAGTAACATGTGATAGAATATATTATGTAACAGATAAGATTTTTATGACAGAATAATTTGTGTAATAGATAAACATGTGATGGAATGGCATGGCATGGCATCTATAACAGCATACGAACATAAACTGTAGTTCCCTTACCCATCACACATACACAGTAAACTGATAGTAAGTTAAGAGCTAACTTACCTCGATTGTCGCATTCTACGAGAATAAGTGCGAAACACGAGGAACTGTAAGAGGATATTCTAAAAGTTAGAACTTTAATTATTAACTATTAGAAATGTGAAAAGAGACAACTTAGAGTAAAATTACTATTTTACCATTTATATGTGGGAAAATGACTATTTTACTCCTAACTTAAGGATTTGACATCCTAACTCTAAAAATTATCAAAATTTATATTCCTCATGTAAATTTTGTCCTAGACTCACATAACAACTCAGAAAAATTTAAAACCAATCACAACTATGGAAAACTCACAATGGCCGAAACATTCATAGACCATTTTTCTTGATTTTTGTTGTAATTTTTTCTATCTTCAAAACCCATGATTAAACCAAAATTTTGTAACAAGGATCTTTCTATCCTAAGTTTAAAAATACACTTAAAATACCCATTAAGGAAAGCTAATCATCAACACCAAACTTTTTGTCAAAAGACCCAAACTTTTTAACAAAACGTAAACCCTTAAATCATAAGTTTTGACCTTAATAAAAACATCTCCAAGAATTCTAAAAAATCAAATCTTACTTCTAACATATTCATAACATCATCCTAAGATCAACCATGTTTTAAATCATCAAACAAAAGCCACCACCGAAAATCACAAAACAACACTTGGAGTTTTTGGTTTTAAACTTAGTCCAAAACAGAAACTTTTCTCTCCACTAACTTTGATCAATCTCTTGATCCATGGCTTAAACACATGTTATCTTCAAAGCAAAACATCTCATGGTTTACAAATGTGTCCTAAAGAAGATCCAGCCATCAAACTTAAAATCACATGGCTAAAACTCAATAAAACATGGATCTAACCCAAAAACATCAAATCTTAAGCCTAACTGAAATCCTCTTGCATAGAAAAATCATACATTTAAAACTAATACTAAATATCTTCAAAATAACATCCTAACATGTATATAAGAGGCTTAGGATCATATAAAAATATCAAAGCCTTTGGAATAAGATCAAACCATGAAATATTCCAACTTTCACAAAACAAAAACTGTTTTTCTACTTCCAGTTTTCAAGTTTCTAAATCTAAGGAAATCTATCATCAAAAGTTTTAACCATACTACAAAATCTCAATGAACATTTATGAACACATGCTAACAACACTCTATAAAATGTTCGGACCATGATAAGTCCATTAGCTTGGTCAAAAAGTCCAAAACATATCATACTCTCCAGTTTCCCGCCCAGAATGACCTTTCTATGGTTAAAAATACTTTTGACCAATCAAATGAGCATGGAATGAGACTAATAAGATATCCACAGAAACTAAACTCAAAGACGAACAACTTATGTGAGGATTCATCATGCGAAAATAATTACAAAGGGTCGAAAATGGCCACGCAAAAAGACCCAGAAATTTGCTCGAGAGAGCTCTTTTGGGTTTCTCTCTAAGAACGGGGGAAAGAAGTGATACAATGGAGAGAAATGTGTCTTGCATGACTTTAGAATTCTGGAGGGGGAAGTTATGGGCTTGAATGACCCTTGATTGGAGGTGGTTATGTGACATAAAGTGGGGAATAGAGAGGAGCATGGATTGCCTACAGCAGCTATGAGAGATGTAGGTTGATGGAGTGGATTGCTTCTTCATATCAAGGCTCTATTGGGTGCAGTGAATGCCAGTGGATGATATGCCATGTGGGGGAGGAAACTTCTCCAAGAAGCTTTGCCAAGGTGGCCAATTTCGTGGGCCCCAACCAAGTGGGCTTCAATTTGGGGTTTAAATGGGGGTTTGGTTAGGGTTTGAGATGCTATCAAGCCCAAAACTAATTTTTCTTGGCCATATCAAATTCGCAAGGTTTAAAAGGTTGGATAATGATGTCATAACAATGATTTGATTAATTAATAGCATGTGGAAGTGATTTAATCAAGTGATTAAACGCTATGCTAGAAATCAGATTAAAAAGGGTTTGGTGGCCAACTTTAGGGTTTGGGAAAACCGTTTAGGGTTTTGGTTTCAACCAAACTTTTGGAGTTTCAATTGGATTCCAACCATTTAGGGTTTTGCTAGGGTTGAAACCCTCTTTGTTCTGGCACAATTTAGTTGATCTGATGAAACAGAGCTTTGCTTAAGTGGAATGATCTCACACCTTGACTTTCTTAACAAATCCATCTAATGGTTCCTCATGGTGCCAAGTGTTTAATACTATTCACTATGTGTGGCTAAGATCTTGTCCTGTGTCCAAATAAAACTCCTCCAACTTAATTTGGACATTTCACATTGTGATTTTGAAAACACTACACTGGGTGCGCTTATCAAGGTTACTATTCACTACAAAAAATACATAATAAACTTAGTACTGAAAAATTCTAAATATTCATATTAACCTATAGTGAAAATCGTTTACCGACGAAATTCAACCATGAAGTGCCCTTAAAAATAATTTCACAATTTCCAACAGACGTTTCGTCCGGAATTATGAAAATAGGCTATTGCGCCATAAAATCCTAAATAATCTACTGAGTCTAATGGCGTAGACCATAACACATTCTGATACTTCTAACTACCTCAAATAATTAAACTCATAAATCTAGCACTATAGTAAGTGATAACATTGATTATGATGACAGACTAAAACTTGAACAATTGGTCGATTCGTCAAAACTTATGGGATTTTCATGAGATTCCTAAAGTCAATAGAAATTCCACCAATGAATATCTAGCGGGCTGTTACAAATAGCGTGATGGTTTCCATTGGCTGAACAATGCTTCTGGAAAAGCCTTTTAAGGGCATGGGGTCTGGCAGCAACCGAGAGGCCTCAATACCTATCTTGGCGAAAGCTCCCCAGAACTGGATGTCCGCGAAGCTTTTGTTATAGATGAGGATTCTGCGGGTGGTGAAGTTGGTAACAAGCACTGTGACCACTAGGGCGTCATCGTGGAGGTACTTGACGCCTTCTTCATCAGCCTTCATGAATGAGATTGCCGAAGTAGGGTCACCCTTTCGTTGTTTGGCGGGATGATACTCCACGAAGTATACCTCGTAGTATCAGGCTTGTCTGGCGTGTGCTTTCCTGCTTGATGAGGTAATGCCCCCGCTCGTGAACCCTCTAGCTTTGGTCGGAATCTCCCCAAGGGGGGTTGCTGCCTTGGTAGTGAATGGGGGGGACCTGGTGGTGGCCCCTCATCGCCAGTTGTCATTGAGGGTTGTTCGCTCGTCTGTTTCGGTCGCCTCGGTTCCAACTTCTTTCTCTCGATCTTCCGCTTCTCTCTTGCTCTTGTCTTCGAGCCTGGGAGTGGCGGAGTTTCTGTTGTTCTGCATATTCCTTCCCTCTCAGGGAGAAGCAATCCTCAGTATTGTGTGAGGTAGACCGATGGTACGTGCATTAGCTGTGCATTGTTCCCCAGTCATCTTCCTTTTGCATGGCGAACGTGGCCCGGTTGTACCGTGTCCAGATCCTTTTGCTGGGACTTATTCTTGCCGCTTCTCCTGGGAGCCTTTCTCCCATTTTTCATAGGGCTTGGCCTTGGTTGAGGCCTTCTCCTTCCTCTCTGCGTGCTCCATTTCCTTCCTCTGTGGCTTCGTTAATGCCCGAAGAGTGTCTTCGAGGTTGATGAAGTTGTCGGCCCGGTCCTTGAATTCTCGCAATGTCGTGGGAGTCCGTTTGGCTAGCTTGGCCATAAATTGGGAGCGTGGCTAGATGCCTCCCAGGAGCACCGCCAAGGTTATCTTCTTATCTCAATCATCGGTGGTCATGTGCTCTTTGCTGAATCGGGCTAAGTAGAACTTTAGGCTTTCATCCTCCATTTATTTGATAGTGAGTACGTGTGCAGCCGAACTTCGCCTCCTCCGACTGGACATGAACTAGGTTAGGAACAGCCTGGCTAGCTCGCTGAAGCTATCCACCAATCTAGGTGCCAGTGACCCGAAAAATACATGTGTCGACCCCTTCAGGGTTAGTGGAAGCACCCTACAAGCTATTTGGTTGGGGAAGCCATGTAACGTCATGTGAGCCCTAAAGGTTTTCGGGTGCTCGAGGGGGTCCCTTCCTCCATCATAAATCTCCATATCAGGGACTCTAAACTTTGGTGGCAAAGGAGCTGCCATTACTTCTTCAGTATAGGGCAGACCCCGTGCTTGTGAGCAATTGTCTACCATTGACGATGTATCCACTTTCCTGGTTATTTCCTCATATTTCCCTCTGAAGCTATGGAGTTCGTCCTATATATTTTTCTGCTCCTCATCTTTGTTGTGTCCTGCATGTGATCCTACGTGCTCTGTGTCGTTGTATCTTGCCCTGTCGTCTTTCTCTCTATGAGGTTTTTTGAGTTCCTCGTTTTTTCTGTGAAGTGTCTCCACTCAACCAGTTAGTCTCGTCACCCATGTTCACATAAAATATATTTGCAAGTGCACAAAATCGTAACAAGTAGTAAATTGTTTTAAAAAAAATGATTATCGAACCCATAGGGAATAATTATGCTATTGAGTATTAAAATTGACTAAATTAATTACTATTTGGAAAACCAAAATTTGAAGAATGATTTTTCTAAATTAAATTGAAGAAACAAAATATTAAAATTAAGATTTTAAAAATAATAAGAATAGATCTAGAGCATTTGACTTTACCTAGCAAATCTCACACAATTTATTCTTCCTTGTTATAGAATCCCATTTATCCCAAGTTGATAATAAAAATTCCTTAACTATTCAAAATTTTCTCTCGAACAATATCAAAAATATCTCCAACTAATAACTCCATATCTCTATGTGAATTTAACTAATTAGAGATTCATTAAGTTTTTTGGATTTTTCTTAAAAGTCACACTGGTCGCGATATAACATCTCTGCTTTCGTTCAACTAATGGTGTTTAATCTTAGAGCTTTAACCATAAATCACCTCTTGGTCTCATTGCAATCCAAAAGATCAAACAATAGTTAGCTAGAAAGTTGTAAGCATTAAGAAACACTCAATCATAAAAATATTGAAAATAAAATAACTTGGAATATAAACTGTGTTCAATGCTAGGCTACATCAAAAGTCTAGAATATAGAATTAGTTCATAATAGAATTGAAAAGAATAAAACTGGAAAGAAACTCAAAGAATAACTCTGGAATAATCAAAAACCTAAAACTCAGACTCTTTGACCCAGACTAAACTCAAACTAAGATTCAAAAAATAAAGACCCTTATTCATCTCACAAGACGGGATTAAATAGATGTTAAAACTCAAATCCGTAAACAAAATAAATGCGGCTACAATCTAGCTTAAAAATCTGGAAAATAGTTTCTAAAGATAGATGTTAAC
Source organism: Juglans regia (assembly GCF_001411555.2). NCBI lineage: Eukaryota > Viridiplantae > Streptophyta > Magnoliopsida > Fagales > Juglandaceae > Juglans > Juglans regia. The sequence continues at coordinate 17,033,777 of NC_049902.1, read as the reverse complement.
GTAAAAGGAAATTATCTTAAGAATATCGGAATTATCTAAAATGGAAGATTCAATGATATGCTGCTTGATTTATGGAGTTCAGGATGATTTGGTAGATAATAGATTGATTGCAGAACTCTAAAAAGTATAGGCGAGAGTAGATGCTGTGTGCACTAAATATAATTGGCAGGCTTGGAGGTCACAAGTGAACGGGTGTGGAGGTCGGTCACAAAGGAATGGGCCTCTCCTCGCCTATCGAGTGGAAAAACTCCCGACCGAGATGAAAGACTCCTCTCGCATTTTCTAGTTATTGCCCATGATGTCGTTTAGGTTGGTCGTTTAGACTAGTTGCTCAATCTAACCGCCTTGAGCCTTTTCGGCAAGTCTTCACACCTTTTGGTCGCGCCTTTTGGTTGCGAGTCTCCTCACCTATGGAGAGGTAAGTCTTCTTGCCTTTGGGCGAGAAAGATCTCTTTGTGGCCCACGGGACAAGGCTCCTCGACTAAATCTCATTGGCCCTCTTCAGATCTTGTTGTCTTTCATCGACCTGGATATGTAGTCTCTTCTTTTGTACCAAAATGCTCTCTTTTTGTACTAAATCTTCTCATTTCATCAAATCCAAGAAAATAAATAAAAATATGTAGAAATAAAATAAAATTACTAGTATTGAAGGGAAAATGATATTTTTCATAAATAAAAGAGTGATAAAAATCACATAAAAATAATATTTATCAAATACGCCCAAACTTAAGCTTTGCTCACCCTCGAGCAAAGAAGAAAAGAAAAGACAATGAAAACAAGCATTGGATTGAATCATAAAATTTATTACCTCAAAGATTGTCTAAAATCTATAATTTAAAGGAATCATTCAAGATCAACCAAGTCCAAAAGTTAGTTCAAAACTCAATTCCACTACATTATCCATCTCCACATTTATGCATACCCATCATTCTCACTTCATTATTAGATCTTCGGATAGTTTTATGTGAACAAGTAAATCAATAATGGATTTCTAAAAACTCCATAGGCTTCCTTTTCAAATCACACTCCACTAATGTAGAACAGAAACTATCCCCAGGAATCAATAGGTCTTTATTAAGCTTGTAATGTAAGGTTAGGGTGAGGGCTACAAAGAAAAGGTAGGATTCAAACAAAACAAGAGAACTTAAATTTGAACATCAACAAAATAAATAGAGCATTCTCACTTCTAACACAAATATCTATTCTCAATCATTGTAAATTTCATAACATACCTCTCTTCATTGCACTTTCGAGTATCTTTCTCTTTATCCCTGTATTCGACAGATTGGATTTTTTTTTTTTTTGGTTGTGTGGAAATATTCCATACTTTTTTTACTGCCTTTGTGGATGACTCTCGTCGACCTTTACTTATTGGCTACACAGTAGACGAGTTGACTTTTTACACCCCCAACTAATGATTTTGATAATATTGTTATAATTACTTTACTTGTAGACCTTCTACCTCTCTTGCCTTTCAAGCTCTTGTGAGTTTGTGACTTTGTAAAAACTTAGTTCTCTTGAAAGGTAAGGATATAAGTGTTTAGACTCAACTAGGGTAGGGAATATGAGGTTTACAAGAAAGAAAAATTTAAGGCCAAAATATATTTCAATAAAGCTCAAAGGGGCGACTAGAGATAAAGATAATAAGCAGGAAAGTTTGAAAGACTCAATCGGTCCAAAGAATATCTTAATAATTTATCCAGTAATATTCTGTCTAGGATTTCGCCTCGAGTGTAATGAAACAAGTTCTAGAGTAAGTTGAGACCAAATAAACTCACAAAATTCACATAAAATTTCTCTAGGTACTCAAAACAATTAATGATCATAAGAAGCATTTATTGAACATAGGAAATATCAAATTAAGTAAGATCAAGTAAATAATTAATAACTAGACTTAAGCAATGAGAAATTTTCCTAAAAAGTATAATCAATTTCAATCATATTCTTATCATAGGCTTTGTATACATCAAACCATATTGTTTTTATCATCATTATTATTATGATTATTTTTTTTTCTTTCTTTTTTGAATAAAATAATATCATATCCCCCAAACTTAAATATCACATTGCCCTCAATGGGAAAAAGGAAGAAAAACTAAAGCAAAGGATGAGAGAGGTAAGAGATGCTCCCCTGATTGTTTCCAGTTCTACCAAGTGAATATTTTCCTTGAAGGTCCAGCCGTGTACTCCTTGGAGATCTCCTCACCTCTTTGTTCTTGTAAGATGAAAGAAAAAGAATAATATTAAACAAAAAAAGACTTAAAAAAAAACTTGGGTTGCCTCCCAAAAGTGCTTTATTTAAAGTATATAGCTAGACATTGTCCTCTCATCATTTATTACTGGCGAGATCGATGGAACACTTTTCCGAGTTAAATCCTTCATCCATTTACTTTAAATGTGCATTTTGTCTCATGGTGGACTTCAACCGCCCCATAAGGAAAGACACGGGTCACCACAAACAGTCCCGACCACCAAGAGCATAACTCAAGTTGAAGTCTTGAGTTTAATAATAGAACTTTCTACCCGACTTCAAATTCCCTTCTCAAAATATGCTTATCATGCCATCTTTTCATTTTATCTTTGTAAATCCAAGCATTCTCATAAGGATCATCTCGGAACTCATGTATCTTGTTGATCTGCAATATTCTCTTCTCTCCAGCCGCTTGTAAATCAAAGTTCAGTGTTCTCATTGCCCAATAGGCTCTTTGTTCTAGCTCCATGGGTAGATGGCAGGCTTTTCCATAAACGAGTCGATAAGATAACATCCTGATCGGTGTTTTTGAATGCTATCCGATAGGCCCATAGCGCATCATCTATCCTTCTTGCCCAGTCTGTTTGAGAGACACTCACGGTCTTCTCCAGTATGCGCTTCAACTCCCGATTAGACACCTCAACTTGGCGGCTCGTTTGAGGATGGTATGATGTCACCACGTGATGAGTAACTCCATACTTAGTCAGTAGTGCTTCAAATTGGTGATTGTAAAAATGCTTCCCACCATCACTGATTATGGCCCTTAGAGTGCCAAATCAGGAAAAAATGTTCTTCCACAGGAAATTCACTATGACCCTCGCATCATTGGTTGGGAAGGCGACCACTTCCACCCATTTGGAGACATAATCTACTGCAACTAAAATAAATTTGTTAGAATATGAGGATGAAAAAGGACCCATGAAATCTATACCCAAACATCAAATAATCAATCACTAAAATATTGTTTAAAGGCATTTTATGTTTCCTAGAAATGTTGCCAACCCTTTGACAATGATCACATAAATTAACAAAATTAAAAGAGTTTTTGAAAATAGTCGGCCAATAAAAGCCGCATTGTAAAACTTTCGCTGCTATTTTTGCCCCACAAAAGTGGCCCCCCACTTCCAATGAGTGGCAATGTCTGAGTATGCTCGTCATCTTCTCCTCGGGCACACATCTCTTGATTATTTGATCCACGCAATGCTGGTATAGAAAAGGTTCCTCCCAAAAATAATATTTCAAGTCGGAGAAGAACTTCTACTTTTGTTGATATGTCATTTTGGGCGGTAGAATTTTGGACACCAAATGATTTACCATGTCGACATACCATGGAAGAACTTGTATAGCCAATTATTGCTCATCCAAGAAGGTCTCATTAATTGAGAAATTCTCCTCACCAGCTGCCTGTTTAAGCTCAAGGCGAGATAAGTGGTCTGCCACTACATTCTTGGTACCTTTCTTATCTCTTATTTCCAAATCGAACTCTTGTAGTAGCAGAATCCATCTTAACAGTCTTGGTTTGGCATCTCTCTTTGACATCAAGTATTTAAGAGCTGAGTGATCAGTGTAGACGACCATATTTGAACCTATCAAATAAAAGCAAAATTTGTCAAAGGGAAACACAAACTACTAACAATTCTTTTTCAGTAGTAGCATAATTAAGTTGAGCTCCTATTAAGGTCCGACTTGTATAATAAATAATATGAAAAATTTTATCTTTTCTTTGCCTTAAAACAACCCCTATAGGATCATCACTGACATCACACATTAATTCAAAAGGTAAATTCCAATCCGGTGACACAATGATAGATGTTGAAATTAATTTATTTTTCAATGTTTCAAAAGCTTGCAAGTATTCATCAGAAAATTCAAACCGAGTATCTTTAATCAACATAGTGCAAAAAGGTTTAGTAATTTGGAAAAAATCCTTTATAAACAGACGATAGAACCAGGCGTGACCCAAGAAGCTCCTCATGCCTTTCACATTGGTTGGTGATGGGAGTTTGTCAATAACTTTGATCTTTGCTCGGTCGACCTCAATTCCCTTAAAGGAAATGCGATGTGAGAGCATTATTCCCTCCTTGACCATGAAGTGGCATTTTTTTCAATTTAAAACAAGCTTTGTCTCCTTGTATCTCTGCAAAACTAAAGTTAAATTAGATAAACAGTTATCAAAAGGGTGACCAAAAACTGAGAAGTCATCCATGAAGACTTTCAAAAAAATTTCCACCATGTCCGAGAAGATGGATATCATGCATATTAGAAAAGTAGCTGGCCCATTGCAAAGACCAAAAGGCATGTGCCTATATGCAAAAGTGTCGTAAGGATAGGTGAAAGTGGTATTCTCTTGATCTTCGGGTGCAATGACTATTTGATTATAACCGAAATATCCATCTAGAAAACAGTAGTAGGCGTGGCCGGCAAGTCTTTCTAGCATTTGTTTAATAAACGGTAAGGAAAAATAGTTTTTCCTAGTTGCATCATTCAGTCTTCGATAATTTATGCATACTCGCCATCCCATGATTGTCCTTATCGGTATGAGTTCATTGTTTTCATTCTTGATCACGGTTATCCCTTTTTTCTTTGGAAAGACTTGCATTGGACTTACCATGCACTATCAGAGATTGGATAAATGATCGGCATCTAACAGCTTCAATACCTCTTTATGTACCACTTCTTGCATTGATGGATTCAATCTCCTCTGGGATTGGATGATCGGTTTAAAATTATCCTCCATTAAAATCTTGTGCTTGTAAAGTGAAGGACTAATTCCTTTGATGTCCAAAATGGTCCAACTCAATGCCATCTTGTGTTCCTGCAAAACTCTCAGCAACTTCTCTTCATCTACATCACTCAAGGAACTGTTAATAATGACTGGAAAAGCAGAGTGCTCTCCTAAGAAAGTGTACCTTAAATTTGATGGAAGTAGTTTTAGTTCAAGCTTGGGCGACATCGGCTGAGATGAGTTTAGCTCTTCCACTTTCAGTTTTATTGAATGAGAAAAAGAAGGTATAGCTTCCAAATATCTCTCACACTTCTTAACTTTTTCATCTTCAGATTTAATAGATGTAGTAAGACATACCTCAAGTGGTAGCTTTGGAAATTCAACTCCATAAGTCTCGTCAGTCTTGACCCCGTCTCGGTCACTTATTTGAAAATAGGAATGTACCTCAGACTGGAATTCCATAGATTGAAACACATCGAATGTGACTTACTCCTCGCTGACCATCAAAACAAGTTTCCCTTGCTGGACATCAATTAAGGTTTTCCCCTTCGCCAGGAAAGGTCAGCCTAATATCAAAGGGATCTCCTCGTCCTCCTCCATATCGAGTACAACGAAGTCGGTCTGGAAGACGAACTTATCAACTTTCACCAGTACATCCTCAATGAGTCCTCTTGGGTATTTAATAGATCTGTTCACCAACTGTAGAGAGATGGTGGTCGGCTTCACTTCTCCAAGACCTAATTTCCTGAAAATAGAGAGAGGCATTAGATTAATACTTTTCCCTAAGTCGCTTAAAGCTTTATCAAAATAGGAATTTTCTATAGGGCAAGGGATTGTGAAACTCTCTGGATCTTTCAACTTAGGCGGCGACTTCTTTTGTAAAATTGAATTGTTCTCCTCGATCAGCATCACAGTTTCATGCTCCTCCAACTTCCGCTTGTTTGATAATATATCCTTAAAAATTTTTGCATATTTAGGCATTTGCTCTAAAGCTTCAATGAGAGGAATATTAATATGCAGTTACTTAAATATACTAAAAAATTTAGAGAACTGATTATCAATCTTATTTTTCTTTAATCTTTTAGGAAAAGAAATTGGTGGATCAAAAATTGAAGGAGAATAAGTTTCAGAAGTAGACTCCTTAGATTTCTTGGATTTTGCAGCCCCTTTATTCTTCTCAGCTTGCTAGTCGGTTGCCTCTCGATCAATCTCTTTCACCTTGTACTCGGTTTCCTTCTTCTCGGACTCCACATTTTCGGTAGCTTCTTCATCTTACTCAGTATTTACCGACTGTGGCTAGTCATATGTTCTCAATGTTATGGCTTTGACATGTTCCTTCAGATTGGTTAGAGTGTTGCTCGGTAAACACATTGGAGAGCTCACTGATTTGTGCCTCAAGATTGCGGATTGAAGTCGAGTTGTTTTGGTTCACCATATCATTCTTTTGCATGTACTGCATGATCATATCTTCAAGTGTCGGCTTCGTCTCTTGCTGTGGAAACTGTTGAGGTGGTTTAACCGGTACTTGATTATTGCTCTATGAAAAATTAGGGTAATTTCTCCATCCGGGATTGAACGTGTTTGAATAAGGTTTATTTTGACACTGGAAATTGGACATGTAATGGGCTTGTTCATAACTTGGTTGGGCAAAAGGATTCCCCACTTGGCAATCTACACTTGAATGATTTCCTGTGCAATGATCACAAACAACATTAGTTTGAATTCATTAACGTTCATTTTATCTATTTGTTTGGATAAATTTGCGAATTGAGCAGCAGTTGCGGACATAGAGTCAAGCTCAATGACGCTGGCCGCCTTCTTTGGCATTGCTCTCTCTGCGGCCCACTTATAGTTGTTAGACGCCAACTCTTCCAGAAGTTTATATGTGGTTTCAGGGATCTTACTCATTAATGCTCCTCCTGCGGATGCATCAAACATAGATCAATTTGTGGATCTCAAACCACTATAAAACGAATGTACTTGAAGCCAGGCTGGGAGGTGATGATGTGGATTTGCACAATAGATCCATGTATCTCTCTCATGCCTCATATAATGTTTCACCCTCAAATTGGATGAAGGTATCATTGTGACGGCCCCAAATTCCTCTTGGGATCGGACGGATATTTGAAGCGTCGAGACATGCAACACAAGGTTACCTGCCCCCGTTCATGACATATAAGATGCAATATTCCTAACATGCATCTAGCATTATGCAATATTCGCAGCGGATAATTTTTTTCTTTTAGCAATACCATGCACCAAACCGAAATATCCCAAATACTTAAAACATACTTCATACATAATGACGTACTAAACAACTGAGATCACTACACTAGTCCAAAATGGTTGTGATCAAAAGAGTGTTGGAGATTGAACACCACAAATACAAGTAGTAATGAGGTAACTACTGTACTACCATCTACGTCACACCATTGTTTAGTCGATCATTTCCAGTTGGTCGATTCTCGATTCTCCTTCAGATCCTGTAACAAAATCTACCATTCGGGGGGAATGGTAGTTGGGACTACCACAGTGAGATTTGATTACAAATCTCAGCAAGTTAACAGGAAACTTCCACACAGGTTAATGATGCATGCATGGCAGTAAAAGCATGAATGCATAATCAAATCATAAGTAATCATAGCATAACTTGACATACAATATAACATAACTGGCATAACTTAAACTGAAACTGAAGCTTTAGCATGAACGTGACTTGAAACATAACATGGACTTGAAACATAGCATGAACGTGAACTTGAAATATAACATGGACTTGAAACATAACATGAACGTGAACATGCATAATTTGAACATGAACTTGAGCATGACATAACATAAATGTGAACTTGGAACATAACGTAAACGTGAACATAACATAACATGAACTTGGAACATATTCTTATCTCATGGGATTATCATGATTGTGTGAACGTAAACTTGAACATAACATAACGTGAAACATGACTTGAACTTGGAATCTTATTCAATAGACTTAATCATTAACGTGACCATATGGGTGCTACACAGGTCCCCTTGAGCCGTGTGTCCCTGCCGATTACCGCATCACATCACAGGTTTCTATACCAGCTGTGAGTGCGTTAATACGTACTCCACAGTTGTTGTGGCCCCACGTATTCTACGTGTCACAATTGCTGTGTCTCACGTAGTGTATGCTCCACAGTTGTTGTGGCCCCATACTTCATGCTCCACAGTTGTTGTGGTCCCATGACTTATTTGTTTGTGCCACAGTTGCTGTGGACACACGTAACATAATATCTGGCACCATCGGCGTTAGTGCCTGGCGCGCTCCGGTGACCAGCTAATTAGGTCCCATTCGCAACCAGTTGACTGTACTTCGTCAACCCAGGGAATTTCACACCTATTTAGACACTCCAGCGTGAACAAAGGAGTTCCACTAGGATATTACCCCATCCTAGCGCTTAGGGTCGTGATTGACATGAATGACTTAACTGGCAGACATGACATTTCGTAACGTTACGTAATATGAACATGACATAAACGTAACATAAAAGACATAAATCTTGATGTAGCGTAACGTGACATGAACGTAAGACGACAGACATGACATACTTTGAAATATAAATGTAACAGAAAACATTTCATAACATGACATACATGTAACAGGCAATATTTCGTAACATAGCATACCATGTAACAGACAACATTTATTAACATGGCGTAACATGTGACAGTGAATATTACGTGACATGAAATACATGTAACATATAGCATATTTAACTTAACATGACATACTTGCAATGTATAGCATTGTATAGTAATACGTGATAGAATATCTTGTGTAACAGATGAATAATTCATGACAGAATAAATTCTGTGTAACAGATAAATATGTAATGACTTGGCATGGCACATATGATAACATGCATACATACAATTTAGTTCCCTTACTTATCACTCATACACATTAAACTGATAGTAAGTTAAAAACTAACTTACCTCTATCTTCGCGCTTCGAGACAAACTCAAGTGCGATCACGAGAAACTGAAAATAGTGATTTCTAAAAATTAGAACTTAATCACTAACAATTAGGAATATGGAAAAAATATCAACTTAGAGTAAAGTTACCATTTTACCCTCTACATGTGGAAAAATGACCATTTTACCCCTAACTTAAGGATTTTGCATCCTAACTCCAAAAATCACCAAAATTTACATACCTTATGTAAATTTTGTCCTAAGCTCAAATATCAATTCAGAAAAATTTAAAACTAAATATAACCATCATAACTCTCTAGGGCCGAAACTTACAAGGCTAATTCTTTTGCTTTTTGTTGTAATTCTTTCAAATCTCAAAACTCATGATTAAACCAAAATTTTTCTTCTACTATTCTCATAACATATTCCTAAGAATAATCATGTTTTGAATCATGAACAAAATTCATCAAAATCACTAAAACCATACTTGAACTTTTTGGTTTTTCTTCTAAGTTCAAAACAGAATTTTGTTTCTAACTTGTTTTTATCAACCTCTTGATCCATGACTTACAAAGAAGTGATCTTCAAACCAAAACATCACATGGCTTAAAAAGGTGTCCTAAAACAGATCCAAGCATCAAACTCAAGATCACCTGGTTAAACATCAACCAAAACACAAATTTAGCCAAGAACATCATCACTTTGGCCTACCCGAATATCTCCTTGCATAAAATTTCATATCTTCGAAACTAAGATCAAATATCTTCAAAATAACATTCTAACATGTATATAAGAGGCTTAGGATCTTCCAATAAAAATATCAAAGCCATTGGAGTAAGATTAAACCATAAAAGATTTAAACTTTCTCAAAACAGAAACTGTTTTTCCTCTTCCAGTTTCTAAGTTTCTAGACCTAAGAAAATATTTCACCAAAACTTTTAATCATGCAACAAATCCTCAATCAATAATCATATACACATGTTAACAGTACTCCATAAAAATTTCGGACCAAGATCTATTATTTAGCTTGGTCAAAAACTCCAAAATATAACACACTCTCCAGTTTATCGCCAGAATGACCTTTCTGGGGTCTAAACAACTTTTTACCGATCAAATGATCTCCAAATGGAACGAATAAGGTATCCACGTAAACTAGACTCCAAAATAAAGAACTTTCATGAAGGAAACTTTGTGAGAAAACACTTAAAAAAGCTTCGAAACAGGCGTTCAAAAGAGGTACGAAAAACTGTCCGAGAGTGTCTTTTGTGTTCTATGAAGGAAAAGTGTAAAGGAGAGTTGCTTTTCTTGGGATGGACTGGAGAGCTTTTTACACAAGCTATGTAAAGTGATAGGACTGAAGGAATGGTTGAGTGTTGGCCTTTTCTTCTCATAAAAATCAGACCAAGATCTTTTCTCAAGGTGGAGTGTGAGAGTGAAAGAGTAAGGTGGCCCTTTAGCTTTGTCTTTCAAGAACCTTCTAGGCCCTTATTGTACAGATCTGGCCAGCCAAGTGGGGGTACAAAACTTAGCCATGAAGCAATGCTAATGGTGACCAATTTCGTGGGCCTTAATGGGCCTAAACCGAATGGGCCTAAATTTTGGGGTTTAAAGAGGGTTTGGGTTGCTATCAAGCCCAAATCCAATATCACTTGGCCCAATCAATTTTTCAAGGTTAACAAGGTTGGATAATGATGTTCTAACACAAATTTGAAGGATTAATAGCATGTGGAAGTGATTTAATCAAGTGATTAAACACAATGCTAGAAACTGGATTAGAAAGGGTTTAGAGGCCAACTTTAGGGTTTTGGGGAAACCGTTTAGGGTTTTGATTTCAACCATGCTTTTGGGCTTTCAATTGGACTCCCACCAATTAGGGTTTCACTAGGATTGAAGCCCTCTTTGATCTGGCACAATTTGGTTGAGCAGATGAAACAAAGTTTTGCTTAAGTGACATGATTTCACAGCTTGGTTCCTTCAAATCCATCAAACGTTCCTCATGGCGCCAAGTGTCTAATATTATTCACTAAGTGTGGCTAAGATCTTGCCAAGTGTCCAAATAAAACTTCTCTAATCTAATTTGGACATTCCACTCTGTGATTTCGAAACACTACAATTGGTACGCTTATCGAGGTTACTATTCACTCCGAAAAAGTGAATCATAAACTTAGCACTAAAAATTCCTAAATATTCATATTAACCTACAGTGAAAATATTTTACCGAAATTCAACCTCGAACTGCTCCTAAAAATAATTTCACAATTTTCAACAGACGTTTCGTCCGGAATTATGAAAATAGGCTATTGCGCCATAAAATCCTTAATAATCCACTGAGTCTAATGGCGTAGATCATAATGCGTTCTGACACTTCTAACCACCTTAAATAAAAAAAACTCATATTTCTAGCACCATAGTGAGTGATAACACTAACTATGTTGACAGACTAAAACCTATGCAATTGGTCGATTCGTAAAAACTTATGGGGTTTTTACGAGATTCCTAAAGTCAATAGAAATTCCACCAATGAATTTCTACCGGGCTGTTACAATCATTCCTTAATTTCGTTGTCTTCGCCGGAGGGAACTATTTCGCTAAAACTTTTTGTGCCAACTCATCCCAGGTGGTGATGATGTCAGCGGCAAATAATTTAGCCAACCTTATGCTTTTTCCCTAAGTGAAAAAGGAAAAAGTCTCAGTCGAATTGTATCATCTGTCACTCTGTTGTATTGAAACGTATCACAAATTTTCAGGAAATTTGTGATATGGATGTTAGGATCCTCTTGTGACAGCCCTCCAAACTGGACAGTTTGTTGGATCATTTGAATGATGGCCAGCTTGATCTCGAAGTCATTGGCTTGTATGGTTGGCCGCCATATACTAGACATTGCCCAATTGACCGAGGGAATCGCATAGTCTCTTAACGTCTTGTGCTCCAGGTTGGCCATATTAACTTTGGATGCGGGGACCTCTTTCTTTTTCTTTTTATTGATCCGACGTAAGGTTCTTTCAATCTCGAGATCGAAAGGTGTATGCTCTAAAGATTTAGATCGGGGCATGCACATCTGATTCCTGAAAAGAAAAACCAAACTGAGATCTAATTTCAACCAATTCTTTAAAAATAAATAAAATAAAATAAAATCCAAAGTAGTAAAAATCTAGATGGTATCAATATCAATAACAAATAACTATTCCCCAACAATGGCGCCAAAAACTTGTTCGTGTAAAAATATATCTGCAAGTACACATAATCGTAATAAGTAGTAAAATATTTTAAAGAAAATGGTTATCAAATCCACAGAGAATAATTATGCTATTGAGTATTGAAATTAACTAAATTAATTACTATTTGAAAAATCGAAATTTGAAAAATAATTTTTCTAAATTAAATTGAAGAAAAAAACATTAAAATTAAGATTTTAAAAATAATAAGAATAGATCTAGAGTATTTGATTTCACCTAACAAATTTCACACAATTTATTCTTCCTTATTATAGAAACCCAATTATTCCAAGTTGATGATAAAAATTCCTTAATTATTCAATATTTTCTTTCAAACAATACCAAAAATATCTCCAACTAATAACTTCATATCTCTATGTGAATTTAACTAATTAGAGACATATTAAGATTTTTGGATTTTTCTTGAAAATTACATTAGTCGCGATAAAGCATCTCTGCTTTCGCTCAACTAATGGTGTGATATGAACCCGCATGAACGGAAATTCTAGAACCCACAATCAATTTGAAAACTCGCCAAGAAAGCCAAAATCAAGTCAAGGATGGAGAATCTAGACCCGATGAGAACTCGTTTCAAGAACCTAGATTATATTAAAATCTAGACCCGTTGAAGAACCCGTCTCAAGAACCCAGATTACAAAGGAGGAACGCCACAAAGGTTGTGATTTACCTTTGATAAGTTCAAAAGTTCAATTAAGAACAAGAGGAGTAAAACTCAACTCACAATGAATAAATTCATCAAATTTCATAAACTTCATAATCTGATTAGAATGAGGCTACATAGAGTATTTAAAGCAAAACCTAATGAAACCCTAGCCAAAATAAACCCCCATCTTCCAAAAGTGCCCCTGGATGAACAGTGCCTCGGCTACAGTGCCGCGCTACAGTACTCGGCTACAGTAACCCTAACCCTAGTTCAATAAAATAATAACTTTCCCAACATGCCCTTGCATAGGCCCCCTTAAGTGCTTCTCATAATAAACTCAATTATTCTAAACTAATAAAATAAGTTCTTTAAATGAATTAAATAAGTTGAAACCCTTCAAGAGCCCAAAGCCTTTAAGTCTTGTCGTTGCCCTCTTTCGTAACTGATCAAATGAATTAAAACTGGATTTTCATCCTTCAAGGCCCATCTTGAATGTTGGGCTCTTGCTAAACTTGTCCCAAGTGGATTGTATCAATCCTTGCATTGTCTCCTTGATCTTCTTGACCCATCTGGAAGTTGCAAATGATCTTTAAGGCTAGGACCATCTTGGATTCCATCATTCCCCCTCTCCTCAAAAGGATTCGACTCGAATCTCCACCTGGATCAAAGGGAAAATGGTTAGTAATATTGAAAATAGTAGAAACAAGATAGTTACCTGGAAGATCTATTAGATATGCATTTTCATTAATTTGTTCAAGAATTTGGAAAAGACCATCCAAGCTACTCCTGTCATCAACAGGTAAAGATGTTAAATCTAAAGGAGTGAATGGATTAAGTCCATAAACAATTTCAAATGGTGAAAATTTAGTAGTAGCATGAACACTCCAATAATATGTAAACTCAATGAATAGTAAACAATACTCCCACAAATGTTCATGAAGCACATCTAAAGTCTTCCTCGAACCAAAATGACCACTCCAATATGCAAACTCAATGAATGACAAATGATACTCCCACAAATGTTCATGCAATACATCAATGAATGCCAAATGATACTTCCACAAACGTTCGTGCAACATGTCTTTGAATGGCAAATGATGTTCCCACAAACAGTCATGCAACACAACAAAAGTCTTCCTTACACCAAGGTTACCTAACAAACCACCATGTCCATCACACACAAGCAACTTATGCATAAAACTAGTAGGTACACAAAATCTATTATTTCTAAACAAGTACCAATCTAGTTTATAGAACTTACCAAATGATGTTTTCTCACATGTTCCATACACACTAGCAAAGTCATCATCATTAGCATGCAATTCCTTATCATATTCAAGTCTCAACAATTTTGCATCTAAAATGAAGATAAGGACATACCTTCTTGCTAAAGCATCAACCACAAAATTTTCCATACCTTGTGTGTATTTTAATACACGAGGAAAAGTTTCAATACAATCTCCCCGCTTAGCACGCATTCCAGTCAACAACTTATCTTGTCCCTTTAGGTGTGTCAAGGACTCATGTTCTTCCAAGAGAGGTCGGTTAGGAATTGTCGCACCTGGCACAAAATCAATGTAGTGCTCAATCTCCCTAATAGGTGGCAATCCACTAAATACACCACTAGGAAACACGACCTCATATCCCTGTAACAAAGAAACAACAACACTTGGCAAAGAGTCGTTAAATTCGTTAGCATAAAAGCTTGCCTTAGCATAAAAACTCACTTTTCTCTTTGTTTTTCTCTCACTTTCTTCACACTCTCTTTTCTTTCCACTCTCTTTTTCTTTTTCACTCTCTTTTTCCCTTTCACACTCTTTTTTCTTTTCACTCTTTTTTTCTGTCACTCTCTTTTTCTTCATCTTTTTTTGTACTCTCGACCTCACAATTATTTTTCAACTCATTCTCTCTTTTGCTTGAGGTCTTAGTCTCACCCTCTTCTTTTTTCTCTCTTTCTCCATTTCGGTTTCACTATTTATTTTCTTCTCAATCTCATCTCCACTCTTGCTTTTCAGCTCAATCTCACTTTCACTTTCACTCTCACCTTCACTCTTGGTTTTTAGCTCATTCTCACTTATACTCTTGCTTGTTTGCTCAATCTCCTTTTCACTTTTTCTTTTTTGATCACTCTCATTTTCACTTTTTCTGTTTTGAGCAACCTCACTTTTCAGGTTCAATTGATCCCCATGGACCTGTGTTGGAGTTAAAGGAGCAAGTTTGATTGTTTTTCCATCTTTTTCAAAACTGTACATGTTCCTTAACCCATCATGGATCACCTTCCTATCATACTGCCATGACTTCTTCCCCAACAAAATATGACTAGCATGCATAGGCACTACATCACGAAGCACCATATCCTGGTATTTTCCAATTGAAAAAGAAACTAGTACTTGCTTATTTACCCTAACCTCCCCACAATCACTCAACCAGTGCAACATGTATGGTCTAGGGTGTTTCAAGGTACGTAAATTCAATTTCTCAACTAAAGTAGTGCTAGCCAAATTAATACAACTCCTCAAATCAATGATCATACTACATACCTTGTTGTTGATGTGGCATCTAGTATGAAAAATATTCTCACTCTGCTGCTCTATATCATCCATCTTAATTTTTGTATTGAGTGCATGCCTGGTAACAAGAGAATCACCATACTCTTCATTCTCATACCCATTTTCAACACTAAACTCGGGACGCCTCCTATCTCTCCTGCCATGAAGATTTCTAATTACCACATCTTGATGATCCATCATATCCCTCACTTCACCCAACACCAAGTTCAACTTCTCAAACTGTTGTTGCATGACTTGCAACACAAAAGATGTGTTATCTACCATCTCCTTTGGTGATGAGTCACTCCTATGAGACATCATAATGTGTTGCACAAAAAGAATGTTAGTGGAAAATCTCACACACTCCCTTACGTGTTTACACTCAAATAATGACACTCCACTCGTGTGTAACTCTGAATTGGCTTTTTACTCGATAATAATCTCACACTCTCTTACCTTTTACCTCAAGAGTTTTCCCACTCAAGTTCGTTAAGAACTAGTTGAACTAAATCAATACAACACGACCTTGTATTATTGCAACCAGTAATATAGATCAAAGAAACAAGGAATGAATAAAATGACACGAGACTCAAGGAATTTATACGAGGGAAAGAGTAATTTTTACCAGAAAGATGTAATCAGCTCCTATGATGATAAAAGCTTAATCAACAAAAACTTTCTTTCTCTTTGTTGTAACTATGTAGCAACTTTGAATATGCTACCTTCTCTTTTCTTCATCTTCTTCCTTTCTTTTTTTTTTTTTTTTTGGAATTTTCTTTTCTTTTCTTTTCCTTTCCTTTCTTTTCTTTTCTTTTCTTTTCTTTTCCTTTCTTTTCTTTTCTTTTCTTTTCACCAGTTCAATCACAAATAGCAATATTCAATTGTGAAAATCAAGCAATTGAATTCAAGTACGACAATGAAGTAGAAAAGAATCAATGGAACGGCACTCCAAGCAACAGATAAACTTAGAGATGCAGGAAACCCTAGAATTTTGAAACCCTAGGTGATGCAAATTTCAGTCAAACCCAAAATCCTAAGAATTTTGGAAGCTTACTTTTTGTTTCTTTTTGGCAATCCTAGCACAATGAAGCCCTATAATTAAATTAAAGGATGCTATAATTAAAAGATAGAATCAGACCTGATTGGAAACCTGGCTCTGATACCAAATGATATGAACCCGCAGGAACGGAATCCCTAGAACCCACAATCAATTTGAAAACTCCCCAAGAAAGCCAAAATCAAGTCAAGGATGGAGAATCTAGATCCAATGAGAACTCGTTTCAAGAACCTAGATTATATTAAAATCTAGACCCATTGAAGAACCCGTCTCAAGAACCCAAATTACAAAGGAGGAACGCCACAAAGGTTGTGATTTACCTTTGATAAGTTCAAAAGTTCAATTAAGAATAAGAGGAGTAAAACTCAACTCACAATGAATAAATTCATCAAATTTCATAAACTTCATAATCTGATTAGAATGAGGCTACATAGAGTATTTAAAGCAAAACCTAATGAAACCCTAGCCAAAATAAACCCCCATCTTCCAAAAGTGCCCCCGGATGAACAGTGCCTCGGCTACAGTGCCGCGCTACAGTACTCGGCTACAGCAGCCCTAACCCTAGTTCAATAAAATAATAACTTTCCCAACATGCCCTTGCATAGGCCCCCTTATGTGCTTCTCATAATAAACTCAATTATTCTAAACTAATAAAATAAGTTCTTTAAATGAATTAAATAAGTTGAAACCCTTCAAGAGCCCAAAGCCTTTAAGTCTTGTCGTTGCCCTCTTTCGTAGCTGATCAAATGAATTAAAACTGGATTTTCATCCTTCAAGCCCTATCTTGAATGTTGGGCTCTTGCTAAACTTGTCCCAAGTGGATTGCATCAATCCTTGCATTGTCTCCTTGATCTTCTTGACCCATCTGGAAGTTGCAAATGATCTTTAAGGCTAGGACCATCTTGGATTCCATCATGGTGTTTAATCTTAGAGTTTTAATCTCAAATCACCTCTTGATCTCATTGCAATCCAAAAGATCGAACAATAGTTAGTTAGAAAATTGTAAGCATTAAGAATAAGGAATAAACATTCAATCATGGAAATAATGAAAATAAAATAACTTAGAATATAAACTATGTGTTAAGTGCTAGGCTACATCAAAGCTTTAGAAAATAGAATTAGTTCATAATGGAATTGAAAATGATAAAACTAATATTCTTCGTTAAAGTCGGTTGAGGAAACATGCGGCTCTCGACTCTACTCTCCAAATCTGGCTCCTCAAAAGAAACTCAAAGAATAACTCTGGAATAATCGAAAATCTAAAACTTATACTCTCTGACCCAGACTAAACTCAAACTAAGATTCAAAAACAAAAGACCCATATTCATCCCACAATACGAGGTTAAATAGATATTAAAACTCAAATCTAGAAACAAAATAAATGCGGCTACAATCTAACCTAGAAATCTAAAAAATAGTTTATAAAGATAAATGTTAATGTAGAAGGAAATTATCCCAAGAATATTAGAATTACCTAAAATGGAAGGTTCAATTATATGCGGCTTGATTTGCAGAGTTCGGGAGGATTTGGTCGCCAATAGATTAATTGTAGAACTCAAAAGAGTAAAGACGAGGAGTAGATGTCGTGTGTGCTGAATATAACTGGCGGGCGTCGAGGTCACAAAGGAACGGGCTTTCCTTGCTTACCGAATGGAAAGACCCCCGACCGGAATGAAAGACTTCTCTCACATTTTCTAGTTGTTACCCATAATGTCGTTTAGGTTGGTCTTTTAAGTTGGTCGTTTAGACTAATTGCTTAATCTAACCGCCTAGAGCCTTGTTGCCAAGTCTTCGCACCTTCTGGTCGCGAGCCTCATTGCCTACCGAGAGGTAAGTCTTCTCGCCTTTGGGATAGAAAAACCTTTTTCTGCCCACGGGACAAGGCTCCTTGCCTAAATCTCATCAGCTCTCTTCAGATCTCGCTGCCTCTCATCGGTCTGGATCTGTAGTCTCTTCTTTTGTACCAAAATGCTCTCCTTTTGCACAATCTTCTCATTCCATTAAATACAAGAAAATAAATAAAAATATGTTGAAATAAAATAAAATAAATAGTATTGAAGGGAAAATTATATTTTTCATAAATAAAAGAGTGATAAAAATTACATAAAAATAACACTTATCAACCCACTCCTCCATGGTTTTCAACCTTGCTTCCATGGTGTCTCCCATATCTCTCATGAGTTGTTTGGAAAGGGTTTTTGCAGGCATGAGAAGAACATGCAAGATTAATTATGGTCCCACAGTTCGCGCCACTGTTAACGTCGTGTTTCGCATACCTTTAGGCCAAGTTCCAACAACTCAGGTCTTCAAAAACAAACCCTGCACATCGTAGAAAAGACTACGGCTTTGAGAGGGAGGCATCGGGGCCGGGTAACCTCCGATGCCAAAGTTAGTAAATATTCTTGGAGGGTAGCAAATAAGTAAGAGAGTCTAGGACAAAAAAAGAGTATTCTTGTACATGAGATTTGCTATTTATAGTACCAGTCTGATGAGCAGTTCAAACCTGCTTTGATGAAGTCGGTGTTCCTCGTACTGTTCCTTTTGTCAGAGTCTTTAAATGCGATGTGGCTCTCTGACGGTGTCATTAATGTGGCGTGCTGTTCCGGTTGCGAAACCATTAATGTGGCGTGGTTCTCCAACTTTCTCCGCCCAGTCTTTCTTCCCTCTAGTTCGTTTATGCCTTCTCTGTCAGTAGATCAACGGTTCCCCGTATATCATTCCTGCTGTGTGGGCGAACAGTTGAGGACTAGACACTACACGAGGGGTCCTCAAATCGACGAGTCCCATCCTCTGCAAGACCATACCTCCTACAAGTAATGTACAGAAGAGCCTCCTAGTGGGCTGAGTTGATGGCTTTTTGCTTCGAGCCGGGCTTAATTGAGCCTCGAGGGGAAAATCTCCTTACACCTACATTTGGATCTTTTAGCATATAAGCTATGTTCTTTCAAAACTGTTAGCATTGATCTCAAATGTTGCAAGTGATCATCAAAAGACTAACTATAAACCAAAGTATCATCGAAAAAAATCAAGACAAACTTCCTAAGGATAGGCTTGAATACCTCATTCATTAATCCTTGGAAGGTGGCTAGTGCATTGGTGAGCCCAGAAGACATCACCAAGAACTCATAGTGGCCGTCATGAGTTCTGAATGTTGTCTTGGGAATATCTTCTTCTCTTACTCTGATTTTATGATAGCTTGATCTTAAATCAAGCTTGGAAAATAATTTGGCCCCATAAAGCTCATCAAGCAACTTATTAATGACTGGTATTGGAAATTTTTTTTTGATGGTTTCTTCATTGAGAGCTCGATAATCTATGCACATCCTCCAACTTTTATCAGCTTTCTTGACTAGCAAAATAGGTGATGAGAAGGGACTTTGACTTGGTCTAATGACTCCACTCTTCAAAAAATCTTGCACTATCTTCTCAATCTCACTTTTCTGGTGGTGAGGATACCTATAAGGTCTTACTGACACAGGTGTAGCCACTTCCTTCAACACAATCTGGTGGTCAAATGACCTTGGTGGTGGCAGCCCCATTGGCTCATCAAAAACTCCTTGAAGTTGATCTAACACAGATGATATTTCAACATGTACCCCCCTCCTGCTTCTTCTCTTCTTCTATTGCCATAAATTGTAAAAACATCTCTGGGTACTCACAAAGGAAGACTTGAGAAGTTGGTCCCCATTCTCCACTGCTACTTGATCAGAACACAAACCCTACAAATTCAAACTTCTGCCTGGCACACTAAACTGCCTCGACATTTTTGTGAAGTCCCAATTAATAGGACCCAAGGTTTTCAACCACTGAACTCCCAAAACAATGTCACACCCTCCTAAGGTCAGAATATGGAAGAGAACCAAAAATTTGGTACCCTAGATTCTAATCAGTTCTTCACACTTTCCATGACTGAGAATCTTATCCCCATTAGCAACTTTTACCTACAGATTAGAAATTTGTTGAACTTTCAAATTGATTGCTTCCATGACTAATAGATCCAGGAAGTTATGAGTGCTTCCTGAATCCACTAAAATATCTACTAAAAAAGAGCCAATTTCGCCCAACAACTTCATGGCATTGTTACTAGTGCACCCATATATGGTATGGATTGAGATCTCCAACTCCTCATCTTCAATTCTTTGCCCATTCTTACAATTAGCAACTATATCAGAATCTTTTTCAACTTCACAATCTTTTTCCTCCTCCACTGACTCCTCCAACTGCAACAAGTAAACTTTTAAACTTTTACAAACATGGGCTGGATTCCACTTCTCATCATAGTGGTAATAAAGACCCTCTCTTCTTTTTTCATCCATTTGGGAAGAGAAAGCCTTTTTGGTTGTAAAATTACCCCTTTGCACCCTATTTCCCCCTTCTGATGGTATCTATGAAATTCTTTCATCAGTCACCCCATCTTGTCTCCAAGACTTCCTTGAAGTCAAAGTCAAAATGTATTCTTCTTAGATTTTTGCTAATCCAAAGGTTGAACTGAGATTCACTGGATTAAGCATCCTAAAAGGGAGTCGGATTTCATCATTCAACCTACTCAGAAAACAATTGAGTTTGTGTTTTTTTGACAACCCTTTTAGCCTATTTGAAAAGCCTTTCAAATTGAGCCTTGAAAGAGGCTACATAAGCTATCTGCTTTAATCTTGTCAAAGCTTCCATAGGATCATCATAAGATGTTGGCCCAAATTTTACCAACAATGCCTTAACAAATGTATCCCATCTTGTAAATTGCCCCCCATCTAAGGCATCTTGATTCCACACTAACACCTCCCCCTCCATGTGATAGGATGCCATCAACAGCTTCTGATTATGAGGTGTATGGTTGAATTCAAAATATTGGTTGACCTTAAAGATCCACATAGCAAGATTATTCCCATCAAAATGGGGAAAATCTAAATGTAATTCTCCTTGATAAAAATCCCCTCTCTTCATACACTTCCTCTCTACTTTCTACATGATCATCATATACAGAATTCACTTGTCTAGACTCAACTAAAGATCTTATCATATCAGTTAGTTGCTCTAACCTTTCATTGATCCCACCAATGGCCTGATGGTGGTCATCTAATTGCCCTTGCAGAACCTCTTGATGCCTCTGAGCACCTTCTTATTGAGCCTTCAGTGCAGCAGATCTTGTCCCTTCTACCATGAGAGGATCACATCTCTGATACCAATTGTCAAGTAATGACAAGTATCACAACTAACTTTACACTAGCAAGAACCTCGAACCTAGAATTAAGAATAAGCAAGAACAAACAGAAAATCAAGAATGACCAAGAATGACTCAAGAATGTAAAGAACTCATTCAAGAATAATATGTAAATCACATATAGGAATATTTTGAGGAAATCCCAACCTCCCACAAGTCCATTCACTTCTTAGATGCCTTCTTCTTTTTCCATTCCCGTTTATATACACGCGGGTACAATTCATGACTTATTAAAATGCACCGTATAATGAACAAACTAAATGAAGCACACTACATGTAAAACACACGCTACACATTTCTACATAGATGAAACACATCGTTTCATTAGGGCTGGTTTGGGGCACAAGACAAAACACAAAATTTTCATCTCATTTCATTTCATTATTACACATTTTTCAAATCCTCCTACAAAATATAATAAACAATTCAACTTTTTCAAATCTCATTTCAACTTTTTCAAATCTCAAAACAATAATAATATTAAAACAAAATATTTTAAACTTTCAAACAAAACACAAAATTCTCAACTCAAAACGCCCAATTTCACCTTCCTTTCTTTTCCAATCGTTAATACCGTTGCTTCCCTTCCTCTTCCAGTAGATACACCCGTGACAAATTTTATGGCTTGGATCTCTCATTTACCCTATATTCTACAAGTGCGGATTCTCACATTTTTGTCTTTATAATTTAGCAACATACAAGTTCGAAAAAAAAATTGCTGCAAAATCTATTTTACTTTTATATTATCTTTCTGTTGATTGAGGTTCTTTATGAGACTGTCATATCTTGAAGGTATTGGGATTTAGTTGGCAAAGTATATCGTCCTTTTAGCTGATGAGTAAGCAAATGTTGGTGGTAGTGTCGGCTCTAACCTTGTGAACTAGCTTAAGAGCATTTTCAACCAGCCCTACCACAAAGGTATTGGGTCACACAACTGTTACTTCTCAAGCCCTGGTAAATCTATTGCGTACTTGTCTAAATGAAGCTGGGTGAAAGCCTAAAATGGGAGAAAGGAGATTCCCCTGTCAATTTTTAGTTTATTATCAAAATTAGTAGGAAATAGAAAATCCTTGGTCATGATTGGCTTGTATATTGAGTTTAGGCAGTTTTATTGGCTTTACTATGCTGTTGCTAATATCCCGTGATGCAATGTTTTATCGATCTACATTTTGTCCCTTGCTTTATTTTATTGGAATTGTTGGTATGTAGATCCTAGTTTGTTTTCTTTGTATCATAAAAAAATTTATCAATATTATGACAGTACTAAATGGTGACTTGCTATTTTCATGGTTTATTAAACTTTTGGGACCTTATTACATGCTGCTCTACTTATCACAAAAACAATTCCAAGAATGAGAACATGCTTTTACTCACTTCTGCATGAAAATGTCTTTTGTCCACGGTACTTGTGGAGGGAACCATGAATGTTAATTGGTTGTCTCTATTGTGTGAAAACTACGTTTTTTATATGGTTCATCCTTTTTTTCATTTGCCTTTAACCTTTTGTGAACAACCCATCTGACTTTGGACCACATTCTCATATTTCAACACCTTTTTGTGCACTTTAAGGAATACAAGAATATGGTGCAACCTTGTTTTGTGAATATATTTTAGTAAGCAAACTTGAATTATTTTCATTACTTCCAGGTTTTAATCTTTCTTATAGCTATAGCATGAACTGATTTGGTAAAGTGTTTTCATGTGTTTTATTCAAACAATGTGTTGGGAGAGATTAATCATTTGCTTTGCTATTATTGATTTGAATCATTTGTTGTAGCAGACTGAATTATTTGAATCATTTGTGTTGGCAGAGATGGGAAGTTGCTATTGCTTTGGATGTCATGTGTTTGATGTGTTATCTTTCCATCTCTTTTCATTCTTTCTGTGGAAAGTTGTATCTTGTCATTTTTGGTGGAAGGGTTTTTAATTTGCAGGAGTAAAATGATCATGGAATAGGGTTTTGGGGTTGTGCCATTTTGATGAGGAATGAGTTAGGGTGAATGTATTTACTGCAGTGGTGATTGAGTATTTTTTTTATTTTTATTTTTTTTGAGATCCAATTCTTAATTAGAGTCCAGGAATCTCCTTGCAACAATGATTGGAATTGTTGAGAAGGGGTACCGGTATTTACAAGCATGTCCTCCCAAGTCCAACCACATTCAAATACATACATAAATACATATATATATTTATATAATCATAATTATAATCTTTTAGTTTGAGTACTGATCTGAAGTTCGTAACCCAATTAAGTATTTATCTGAAATCATTTACAGAAAGATTGTTAACTGATTCAATCTATCTTCCAAGTCAGAAGTTGTCAAGTTGATTCGAGGGAGAGTCCCAAATTCGATTCCAAAGGGATAACGGTGATCAGAAGAGACACTTGAATGAAAAATTAAGGATGCAAAACATGAAATAATAGAAGAAAATGCGAATTTCCTCAGATATATTGAATCTGGATGCAAATTTATGTTGAAGAGGTAAAAGATCAAACGTCTAAGCTACGGGTTTCACTCTTCATGGATTATGCTTTAATTAAATCTCAAATCGTTACCCCTTCAAATACTAACTCGGTCAAGAGACTAGCACTTGGAAGATTCAGCCATTTAATCCCAACTTCCAATCAATACCAAGGTTTCCTACTGAGTTGCTAATCAATTTCAGAATAAACGTTTAAACAATGAAACCAAAGATTGTGCCTCATATTGCAAACCCAAGCATCTCTTGTCAACAATAAATCAAAGATTCGAATGATGAATCCATGTTGATTCTAGTATAAACTGATTTGCAACTTCATAGGATTATGAAATGAAACCAAAGAAAAATGGATTTATTCAAACCACAATTCAATCCGAGCTACTCCCGAGCTTAGTTACAGAATTACTCTTGCATGGCGAAAGTAAAATTCGGTTCAACTATTACAAAAAACATTAACATAAAGAGTATTAAAGCATAAGGCATGAGACGTTCATTTCCTTTCCTTTGTAATTAAAATATTTTCATCATCTTTCTTAATCCGATGCACATGCATTTTTGTGAACAACATATATTTTCATGCTATACTACATATAAGAATAATCAATAAGTTTCTTGAGAGAACATGTATGAAAATCTCATGATTTAGAACCTACTTGCATGCATTACCTTATACACAGACACACAATTATAATCAATAGGGTGCTTAACAAGGGCTATCAAGAAAGGGCTTGTACATACTATATTTATTTACTCTTTTCTTTAGAAGAACATTTGTAATAAGAGAGAGAAACATTCTTTCATAAAGAGAACTTGGTGTAAGAAGCATGGTCATAACTACTTACCTGTGAGCTTTACTAGTGGGTTCCTTTGAACTTGAAAATAAACTCTTATTCAATAAAATGGAATAAACACATTAATATTCATCTCACTTTAAGCTTTACTAACCAACACCTTTACAAGCTCACTTTAATTCCAATTTAGAATTAAAGTGTTTTCCTTAAACCATTCTCACTTAATGAGCATTATCTATAAGGTACCACCTTAACCCATTTAGCTACCCACCATACCCACTAGGCCAGACATTAAAATCCTCATTCCAAACATTTTAAAGAAACTCATGAAGTAAATAACATGTTTGCTGTCCCTTTAAAGACCATTGTTTTCTTCATGAACGATAGATGGAAATTTTAGGTTAGAAATGTATAGATGGTAAGAATTTATTTACAAACAGAAATGAACAAAGAATTGCTACGAGTCTGAAATTTTCATCAAAGAGAGCATTTGATAACTTCGTAATATCGTATGGAAGGTAAATCCAACAAACGGGCCAAAGCTCACAAGAGGGTTGATTTTGTCACTTGTTTTTCAACGGTTTTTCATACTAAAATTTAACTTTAGTTGAACAAAAGGTGAAACTGAACAAAGAGAATGAAATGGGCTGGTTTAAGCCCCAAAACGCAGAAAAATTCTGCAACCCTTGGACAGCTAGCAGGTCTTAGTGCATTATTACATTTTAACTCTTCTCATTCAATCACAATCCCAATTACATAGGCTAAAGACATTAGTATTAAAGAACACTTGCAAGAAACATCATCTTTGGTTAAATCATAGTACCAAACAACAAGGGTAAATCCCTTATAAACCAGAAAATCACAACATTAACTCATCCATTGAATAAAATCCTTGGTTGCTTACTAAGACTATCTGTGATACCCCCCATATGATATGGATAAGGGTAGGTGGTGTATGGGATCCCACATTGCTTGGGAATGAGAAGTTCTTGCTCTTTATAAAGTTCTAATAGGGCTCCAATTGTATCATTGACTAGTCCTTTTAGAGTATAGGCCATGTGATTTGGGTCATCCATTGGGACGTTACAAATGGTATCAGAGCCTATCCCAACCAGAAATGTGGGACTTGAGCCGTGCCACCTACAATTGACTAGTCTTTTTAGAGTATAGGCCATGTGGTTTGGGCCATCCATTGGGACGTGTAACATACGGGTCTAAATTTAGAATTTAAAACTAGTATTTTATTTATTTATTGGTATTTTATTTTCTTTATATTTATTTTTTTTATTTTAGATTTTTGTGATAACAAACAGATCGTTTTAGTGATTCCTTTCCTTTTAAAACTTAAATATTCTATCCACTTAGTCCTCGTGCTAGTTTCGGTTTCCAGAGTATGTGATCAACTCCAATTCAAATTCTTCAAACCCTCTCAGAAACTGTATCCATGAAAGAGTCGGTTCCTAAAGTTGAGGCAATTTCAAATTTCAGCCAATCTCCTAAGAGTCCACGTCGTCTACTCCCGTCGCCTATAAGAAACTCACTAAACTTCTGTGTTGCTCACCTCAAAATACCAGAGAAACAACTTACTTTTTCCGCTTGAGCCTTTGCTGCCCAGTCAACACTGACCACCCTCGGACGTCGGAACCCTACCCTCGGCGCCAGAAAACGCCGGCCGTCTCAACCCCGTTGAACCCACCCCCTCAGGTAAGCCTCTGCTACCACGCGCCACCTTCCTCCATTTCGGTTATTTGAGTTTCAAATCCATCTCTCTCTAAATTCTCACTTGTTCTCTCTCTCTCTCCCTCTCTCGGTGTCGCACCACCATAGGGATTCCCCCAGTCACGTCGCCGGTCACTCCCAGCCCCAGAGCCGCCGTCGCACACTGCTCTCCCTCAGTGAGCATCGCGCAACTCTCTCTCCCGTAAGCCTGTGTCCTTTATAATCCTTTTGCTTCAATTTTTCCCAAAATACCCTTTCTACTAGGCTGAGTTTTATTGGGACTGGACTTAGTTGTATCTTGACTGGTTTATAAATCTGGTTGGACTTGAGTTATTTCAGAAACTATAGTTTTGAGTTAAGTGGGTTGTTTTCATGCGAGCCTAAGGTTTAAATTGGGCTGATTATTATGTAGGCCGAAGCTTTTAATTGAATAAATATATTAGTCATATACTTATTTTTATAGATAAGTATTTAAAGGATTTTAAAGCATAAATTTTAAAGTATATTTTGTAAGTATCTTTTGAGTCTATTATTTAGTTAATATTCCAATTGACTTTTAATTAAGATTTTATAAAATTATTAAGTTATAATTTAAATAGAAGTTAAGGAACATGTTATGAGTTTTGAATAATATTATTATATATGATTTTAAGTATTTAGAATGCTATGACACGTTTGTTTTTGAAAAGTTAGTGACGATTAGTACCTTGTATAGGTAACGCGCTACAAGTTGGAAATCAGGAAGCAGCGCTAAGAGGTAAATAGTATGATCATATTAATAAATGCGTATGGTGAATATTATTATTATGTATAAAAAGGTGATGTGCTTATGATTGTTAACTATGCTACACTAAGAGGCAAGTCAAGGTTAGTTTACTTTTCGATCTTGATGAAATTTGAGATTATGCTTGAGTGAATGAATTTATTGTTGATTGATTTAATGTTACTAAATTCACATGAAAGCCATGAAATGTTGAAGTAGTAGTTCAAAGTCAAGTATGCCATGTAATAGTCAGATTACGCAAGCCATGTTCATGAAATGCTTAGGTTATATATGCCATGTTTGTGTAATACTTAAACCATGTATGCCATGTTCAAGTAGTACCTGGATCATGTATGCCTTGGAACGCCATAAAACATTCATAGCATGTTATGTAATATCACGATATACTATGCCATGCTAAATCATACAAGAATATGTCATGTACAAGAATATGCCATGCCATGTCATGTTACGCTATACCATGTACAAGATTATGCCATGTTAGAGATGTTCATGAAGCCTAATCAAATCACATGCATTAAGAAATATAAGAAATGTAACGGTACCACGGACTCAAGCGTGGTTAACCACAAGTTAAATGAAACACGGACTCAAGCGTGTTTCATTTCATGATATGCAAGTTTAGTGAAACACGGATTCAAGCGTGTTTCGCTCCATGTTATGCAAGTTAAGTGAAACACGGATTCAAGCGTGTTTCGCTCCATGTTATGCAAGTTAAGTGAAACACGGACTCAAGCGTGTTTCACTCCATGTCATGCCAGATAAGTGGAAACATGGACACAAGCGTGATTCACTTCATGTTAATACAAGATAATCAAGATGTTATGCATTCACAATGACATGTTTTGTTTATATATGCTTCCGCTTATGTTAATAATGAAAATGTGTGCCATGTAAATATGTGATGATATATGTATGTAAAGTCTTTCAGAAGATCATGTTACATATTTTATTGTAATTCATGAAGTTGTATGTGCGTTCTGAAGGGTATCCTAGAAATGAATTGTATGTTAGGCAAGGACCATATTTTACGATACGATGTACTACTTACTGAGTATTCAACTCATTATTTTTGTGTGTTTCTTGTTTTCTTCCATGTCTGATTCTCGCAGATGATGTCTATGATGATGAAGAGCTGGATGGCCAGGAATAGATCTAGTACCAAGACTTAGGAATGAATAAGTGATTTTTCACCAGAGTTAGATTTCTTTTATGTCATGCATAGGATTAGTTTATGTTTCTTTATATTTCGTTCAGTTTCCAAAAACAATCATGTTCATTTCAGTTTCGCGTTTTGATGAATTTCAATAAATGAGGTAATTCAGGATATGAATCTCTTTATCGGGCATTATGTTTTAAATGTTGGTAATATCTCTATCCTACGGGAAGGGGGTGTTATAATTGGTATCAGAGCCCAGGTCGAGAGATTCTGTAGACTTTTAGAAGATATGATTCTAGTATAGAAAATACCTAGGATGACTCCTGGCCAGCTCGAAGTTCAAAAGAAGTTATCTACTATCGTGATTGATGTTGTTGGTTTGTTTTGCTTGATTGAATGATTGAATGATTGAATTATTACTTGCTTATTGGATGATTGGTGTTGTTAGATAATGGCACCGGCTAGACGTAATGTGCACCCTGAAGGTTCCTCAGAACCTTCACCTAATGAACCTGAGGTGATAGCTGCTGCTGCTACCAGACTTCTCCGGTATTTTGTTGACGAAGAAGGCTTGGTAGCCAAGGCTCCCAGGGGCGGTTGTACCCTAAACCAGTTTACACAGCAGCATCCTCCGACTTTTGACGGTAGAGCAGAAGCACTTGATGCAGAAAGTTGGATCAAAAGAATTGAGAATATTTTCAGGGCTCTGTTTTGTACGGATGAACAGAAAGTGGAGTTTGCCACTTATATGCTGGCAGATGAAGCTGATGAATGGTGGACCTCCACAAGGGAACTTCTACTGCTCGAACTTAATGATGGGGTATCCATCACTTGGGACCGTTTCAAACGGGCATTTCTAGATCGATATTTTTCCCTAGCACTCCGTGAAGCAAAAGCTAGGCAGTTTCTCGACCTAGTGTAAGGGACCATGACGGTGGAACGTTATACCGCGACATTTGTGGCATTATCACGATTTGCTAGTTATCTAGTTCCTGACGAGGAAAAGAAATGTGATAAATTTGAAAGGGGCTTGCAACCGAGAATTCGTAGTCGCCTGATACCCTTGAGGATTCGTAATTTCACTGACTTGGTCACGCGAGCTACCCTGATTGAAGAAGACATGAGAGCAAATGCAGAACTTTTCAATCAGAGGAAGCGCCATCAACCTCTACCTGAGCCCAATAGGAATAAGAAGCCTACTCCCAGCTACCAGCCACGTTTACCTCAGAGCTTTGCGACGAATCCAGTCTGCCAGAATTGCGGGAAGAGGCATCAGGGAAATTGCCTAGTAGGCCAGAATGCCTGCTTCAGATGTGGGCAACCAAACCATATGGCCCGAGATTGCCCAAGGAACGCGCCGCCTCCAGCTGCAAAGAGTGGTCAGAGGTCTACTGCACCAGCTAGAGTGTTTGCCCTTACCCCAGGTGACGCAGAGACAGCTAGTGATGTGGTTACAGGTACCATTCTATTATTCTCCCGTTATGCTACCGTTTTATTCGACTCGGGTGCCACACACTCTTTTATAGCACATACCTTTGCTTGTTGGAATGAAAGAGTACCAGAGAATCTTGAGTGTTCATTGTCTGTTGCAACACCTACTGGTGAACATATAGTTTGTGATACCATGCTTAGGAATTGCCCCATAAAAATTAATGGGAGACTTCTCCCAGCAAACTTAGTGATTTTTGAGATGCTGGGATTTGACATAATCTTGGGAATGGATTGGTTGTCTCGAAACCACGCTTGTGTGGATTGTTTTAAAAAGGAAGTGGTTTTCAAACCACCGGGCGAGGAGGAATTCAGTTTTTGTTTAGGGAGAGGAGTTGCCCCACCTCTATTAATATCGGCCTTGCAAGCAACTAAGTTACTAAGACAAGGAGGGTCAGGATTCCTTGTTAGTCTAGTAGCACCACCTGCAGGGGGACCTAAGCTTGAAGATATCCCTATAGTCAGGGAACTTCCGGATGTGTTTCCAGAGGACCTTCCAGGGCTGCCTCCGGATCGAGAGGTTAACTTTTCAATCGATATCCTACCAGGAACGGCACCTATATCAAAGGCACCATATCGGATGGCTCCAGTCGAGTTGAAGGAGCTTAAAGAACAGTTGCAGGAGTTGTTGGAGAAGGGTTATATTCGCCCCAGCGTTTCACCATGGGGCGCACCGGTCCTGTTTGTGAAAAAGAAAGATGGTTCTATGCGACTTTGTATTGACTACCGAGAATTGAACCGGGTGACTATTAAAAACAAGTACCCACTACCTAGGATTGATGATCTTTTTGACCAGTTGCAGGGGGCCCAAGTTTTCTCTAAGATTGATCTGCGATCGGGCTATCATCAACTTAAGATTAAGCCGGAAGATATTTCGAAGACGGCGTTTAGAACGCGCTATGGACGCTATGAGTTTTTAGTCATGCCATTCGGTTTGACGAAAGCTCCCGCAGCCTTTATGGGCATGATGAACAAAGTGTTCCGGGAGTATGTCGATCAGTTTGTTGTAGTTTTCATCGACGACATTCTCATATACTCCAAAAGCCAAGCAGACCATGAGGACCACTTGAAAGTTGTGTTGCAGATCCTAAGAAAGGAGCAGTTGTTTGCGAAATTCAAGAAGTGTGATTTCTGGTTGCAAGAGATTACCTTCTTGGGACATGTTGTGACAAAAGAAGGAATTGTAGTAGATCCGTCGAAAGTTGAAGCGATTGTGAAATGGGCCAAGCCAACCAATGTGAGTGAAGTCAGAGGCTTCCTAGGACTGGCAGGATATTATAGGAGGTTTGTCGAGGGGTTCTCCAGTATCGCAGCACCGATGACTAAGCTGACTAGGAAAAATGAGAAGTTTTTATGGACAGAAGACTGTGAAAGAAGCTTTCAAGAGTTGAAGAAAAGATTAGTGACAGCTCCCGTACTCACTGTTCCCTCGGGCAATTCAGGATTTGTTATTTACAGTGATGCCTCGCTCAAGGGTTTGGGTTGTGTCTTGATGCAGCATGGGAAGGTTATCGCTTACGCCTCCAGACAACTCAAAAGTTACGAAGAGAATTATCCGACACATGATTTAGAACTTGCAGCAGTTGTGTTCGCCTTGAAGTTATGGAGACACTACCTCTATGGGGAGAAGTGCGAGATTTATACAGACCATAAGAGCCTAAAGTATTTCTTTACTCAAAGGGACTTGAATATGAGACAACGCAGATGGTTAGAACTTTTGAAAGATTACGACTGCAACATCAACTACCATCCGGGTAAAGCTAATGTAGTGGCAAATGCTCTAAGCCGGAAGTCCTCCTCCTGTACCCTTGCTACTATGTATACCCCACAGAAGCATATTTTATTAGATATGGAACGGGCAGGGATAGAGATGGTTATGGATACACAAGCTCGGTTGAGTAGTTTGACTTTGGGATCAACGTTGATAGACCAAATAAAGGCTGCCCAATCTACTGATTCAGACTTAGTTAAGATCAGAGAAGAAGTCCAAGAGGGAAAAAGGCCCGAATTTACTGTATCTGGGGATGGCACCTTAAGGCTCAAGGGAAGAGTATGCGTTCCAAATGTTAAGGAAATCAGAGATGTAATCTTGAGAGAGGCTCACCGCTCACTCTACACTGTTCACCCAGGTAGTACTAAGATGTATAGAGATTTGAAGCAACAGTTCTGGTGGAACGGTATGAAGCGAGAGATAGCTAGCTATGTGGCTCAGTGTTTAACTTGCCAGCAAGTCAAAGCAGAACATCAGAGGCCGTCCGGATTATTACACCCACTCCCTATACCTGTTTGGACATGGGACGAAATTGGTATGGATTTTGTGTCAGGTTTTCCTAAGGCACCAGGAGGACAAGATGCAGCTTGGGTAATTGTCGATAGGTTGTCAAAGACAGCTCACTTCATTCCAATTCAGATGACGTACTCTACAGACAGATTAGCGGAACTGTATGTACTCGAAATCGTCAGACTGCACGGAGTTCCCTCTAAGATTGTGTCGGACAGGGACACTCGTTTCACTTCGACTTTTTGGAGGAGTGTACAAAAAGAGTTAGGGACATAGTTGACTTATAGTACAGCCTTCAACCCTCAAACTGATGGACAATCAGAAAGGACAATACAGATATTGGAGGATATGCTTAGAGCCTGCATGATAGACTTCAAAGGTAGCTGGATTAAATACTTACCCTTGATAGAATTTGCGTACAATAATAGTTACCAGGAGAGCATTCAGGCTGCACCATATGAAGTTCTTTACGGCCGCAAGTGCCGGTCACCTCTCTATTGGGACGAAGTGGGAGAATGTAGAACCCTGGGACAGGAGATTATTCAAGATATGCATGAGAAAATACCAGTCATCCGGAAGAAACTTGCCATTGCACAAGAGCGACAGAAAAAGTATGCGAATCAGAGACGGCGAGATTTGCAATTTGAAGAAGGAAGCAAAGTATTCTTGAAAGTGGCACCGATGAAGGGAATCATGCGATTCGGTAAGAAAGGCAAGCTAAGTCCAAGATTTTTAGGTCCTATCGAGGTACTAGAAAGGATTGGAGCTGCAGTTTACAGGTTAGCCCTTCCACCTCAGTTGTCGGCTATTCACGATGTCTTCCATGCCTCTTTGCTTCGAGAGTATGTTCCAGACCCCACACATGTACTTGAGTACGAGCCTCTTCAAGTTCGCGAGGATTTGACTTATGAGGAATTTCCAATCGGAGTTCTTGCACAAAAAGCTCAAGCACTCCGCAAGAAGACCATTCCTATGGTCAAAGTGCTTTGGAGCAACCACACGGAAAAAGAGGCTACCTGGGAGCTAGAAGAGGACATGAGGATCAAATATCCTTATTTATTCGATTAAGGTACGTTATCTCGAGGACGAGATTTCTTTTAAGGAGGGGAGATTGTAACATACGGGTCTAAATTTAGAATTTAAAACTAGTATTTTATTTATTTATTGGTATTTTATTTTCTTTATATTTATTTTTTTTATTTTAGATTTTTGTGATAACAAACAGATCGTTTTAGTGATTCCTTTCCTTTTAAAACTTCAAATATTCTATCCACTTAGTCCCCGTGCTAGTTTCGGTTTCCAGAGTATGTGATCAACTCCAATTCAAACTCTTCAAACCCTCTCAGAAACTGTATCCACGAAAGAGTCGGTTCCTAAAGTTTAGGCAATTTCAAATTTCAACCAATCTCCTAAGAGTTCACGTCGTCTACTCCCGTCGCCTATAAGAAACTCACTAAACCTCTATGTTGCTCACCTCAAAATACCAGAGAAACAACTTACTTTTTCCGCTTGAGCCTTTGCTGCGCAGTCATCACTGACCACTCTCGGACGTCGGAACCCTACCCTCGGCGCCAGAAAACGCCGGCCGTCTCAACCCCGTTGAACCCACCCCCTCAGGTAAGACTCTGCTACCGTGTGCCACCTTCCTCCATTTCGGTTATTTGAGTTTCAAACCCATCTCTCTCTAAATTCTCACTTGTTCTCTCTCTCTCCCTCTCTCAGTGTCGCACCACCATAGGGATTCCCCCAGTCACGTCGCCGGTCACTGCCAGCCCCAGAGCCGCCGTCGCACACTGCTCTCCCTCGGTGAGCATCGCGCAGCTCTCTCTCCCGTAAGCCTGTGTCCTTTTTAATCCTTTTGCTTCAATTTTTCCCAAAATACCCTTTCTACTAGGCTGAGTTTTATTGGGACTGGACTTAGTTGTATCTTGACTGGTTTATAAATCTGGTTGGACTTGAGTTATTTCAGAAACTATAGTTTTGGGTTAAGTGGGTTGTTTTCATGCGAGCCTAAGGTTTAAATTGGGCTGATTATTATGTAGGCCGAAGCTTTTAATTGAATAAATATATTAGTCATATACTTATTTTTATAGATAAGTATTTAAAGGATTTTAAAGCATAAATTTTAAAGTATATTTTGTAAGTATCTTTTGAGTCTATTATTTAGTTAATATTCCAATTGACTTTTAATTAAGATTTTATAAAATTATTAAGTTATAATTTAAATAGAAGTTAAGGAACATGTTATGAATAATATTATTATATATGATTTTAAGTATTTAGAATGCTATGACACGTTTGTTTTTGAAAAGTTAGTGACGATTAGTACCTTGTATAGGTAACGCGCTACAAGTTGGAAATCAGGAAGCAGCGCTAAGAGGTAAATAGTATGATCATATTAATAAATGCGTATGGTGAATATTATTATTATGTATAAAAAGGTGATGTGCTTATGATTGTTAACTATGTTACACTAAGAGGCAAGTCAATGTTAGTTTACTTTTCGATCTTGATGAAATATGAGATTATGCTTGAGTGAATGAATTTATTGTTGATTGATTTAATGTTACTAAATTCACATGAAAGCCATGAAATGTTGAAGTAGTAGTTCAAAGTCAAGTATGCCATGTAATAGTCAAATTACGCAAGCCATGTTCATGAAATGCTTAGGTTATATATGCCATGTTTGTGTAATACTTAAACCATGTATGCCATGTTCAAGTAGTACCTGGATCATGTATGCCTTGGAACGCCATAAAACATTCATAGCATATTATGTAATATCACGATATACTATGCCATGCTAAATCATACAAGAATATGTCATGTACAAGAATATGTCATGCCATGTCATGTTACGCTATACCATGTACAAGATTATGCCATGTTAGAGATGTTCATGAAGCCTAATCAAATCACATGCATTAAGAAAGATAAAAAATGTAATGGTACCACGGACTCAAGCGTGGTTAACCACAAGTTAAATGAAACACGGACTCAAGCGTGTTTCATTTCATGATATGCAAGTTTAGTGAAACACGGATTCAAGCGTGTTTCACTCCATGTTATGCAAGTTAAGTGAAACACGGATTCAAGCGTGTTTCGCTCCTTGTTATGCAAGTTAAGTGAAACACGGATTCAAGCGTATTTCGCTCCATGTTATGCAAGTTAAGTGGAACACGGATTCAAGCGTGTTTCACTCCATGTCATGCCAGATAAGTGGAAACATGGACACAAGCGTGTTTCACTTCATGTTAATACAAGATAATCAAGATGTTATGCATTCACAATGACATGTTTTGTTTATATATGCTTCCGCTTATGTTAATAATGAAAATGTGTGCCATGTAAATATGTGATGATATATGTATGTAAAGTCTTTCAGAAGATCATGTTACATATTTTATTGTAATTCATGAAGTTGTATGTGCGTTCTGAAGGGTATCCTAGAAATGAATTGTATGTTAGGCAAGGACCATATTTTACGATACGATGTACTACTTACTGAGTATTCAACTCATTATTTTTGTGTGTTTCTTGTTTTCTTCCATGTCTGATTCTCGCAGATGATGTCTATGATGATGAAGAGCTGGATGGCCAGGAATAGATCTAGTACCAAGACTTAGGAATGAATAAGTGATTTTTCACCAGAGTTAGATTTCTTTTATGTCATGCATAGGATTAGTTTATGTTTCTTTATATTTCGTTCAGTTTCCAAAAACAACCATGTTCAATTCAGTTTCGCGTTTTGATGAATTTCAATAAATGAGGTAATTCAAGATATGAATCTCTTTACCGGGCATTATGTTTTAAATGTTGGTAATATCTCTATCCTACGGGAAGGGGGTGTTACAGGACGTTACACTATCACTTGGGAAAAATATTAAAAATACACATTCTCATCTCTTCTAATAACACACAAAACAAAGTTTAAACATAGCTAACAACATAATTTAAACTCAAGAAAACATAAGAAGTAATTATACCAAAATGCCTTGCAAGCACACGGCATGGGAGAAAATAGAACACAAACCCCAAAATTTCCCTTTACTCTACTCGGTTATCACTCAACCAAGACAAAAGCAAGCGGAGCAATTGAGTAATTAGCCTAGGACTACAAATCACTCGACCAACACATGATTTTTTTCGAAAACCAAAGACACATGGCAAGGATTTGGCGCGCACACAATACGATCCATACGAAATATTTTGAGAAATGGAGCATTACCTAACTTGGCTTCCCTTTCAAGAATCAAACGAGAAATGGAAGAGGAAATCTGAAGATTCACGGCTAGAACACAAGCAGGAAAATTTCTTAAAAACCCTAGGTTAAACCCATAGATCCAAGATCCCAACTAGAAGCTAGAATCATAGAAACTCACCTACAAAATCGTTCCCCTTGAAGAAACTTTGGTTGGATCTTAAGCTTGGGAAAGGGAAGAAATCGGCTTGAAGAAGGAAGAGGAGTCGTGCGGGCTAGAGGAAACCGAAAGGGTCGTTTTGTGTGAATGAAGGCAGTTTCACTTAGATAGGGCTTGAGAGATGTTTCTTCTTTCTTGCCTTAGAAACCGACGGATTCAAGGGGATAAAGACTTAATTGCTTTTAGTCAATGCTTATCCCATAAGCTAGGGAGATGAACGGTGGAGATTTAAGTGTGGGAAGATATTTCCCTTACCTAACGGTGGAGATTTAAGTGTGGGAAGATATTTCCCTTACCTACCCATCCTATGGTGGGGAGAGCTTGGGCCATTTCTTGAATAAATGAAAATTAGAAGGCTTAAGAGAAAAATATTGTAAGTTCTTAAAATCATACCCTTAAATTATTTTAATAACCCACATAAAATAAAACACACCCATCTTAAAATAAAATAATAAAATAATAAAAATATTTTTCTCAAAATATTTAACTTAAAGAATTAATAAAATGACATAAGGACCTACGTAGTAGGACTCGAGTATTACAGTTGGACTTGACTAGTGAAATAGAAAAGCAACCAAGGTATTCTGCTTGTGTATATTCGACTTTAGCAATCAGCAACTTAATCAAACATTTCTCTTGCCTGCGTAACTGAGTATTTGATAAACTTCTATGTTAAGGTAAAATCTAAGCTATTGGAAATTGAGGTAACCCGTAATTCCAACAATCCTTTCTCAAGCATAGAAATTTGAAAACAGACATTATGCAATTCAGCAAAGCATTTTCATGAAAGCAAAAAAGCCTAAGATTCAATCAAGGTAGTTTAAGATCAATGAAACACAATGAAGACACTTAGCAACAAACTTTCTCCACCCCCAACTTATAATGAGCATTGTCCTCAATGAGTAAGAGATAACAGCACTACGAAGAAGGAGTGGGAGAGAGTTACCTAAATAATCTGCAAGGTAATGACAATAAAAGGGAAAAAGAACGATAGAACAAAAACCTGCAAAATAAAAGAAGCAAAGCAAAACAGAAAAAAATAAAAGGAAAAGTACTAGGCAACAGCAGGATAAGTAGGATTGTGCAAAGGAATGGTGGTGGCCTCAGGTGAAAAATATTTCGGAAAAGGTTTAAGTGTTTGGCCATTGACCTTGAAAGCATTTCCATTCTGAGGAAAACCCATTTTTATCAAATAAGGGCCACTCCATCAGGATCTTAAATTGCTAAAAAATAAATGAAGTCGAGAATTCTAGAGTAGAACTTACTGATTAGGTTCAAAAGATTTTCTCTGAATGTGCCTATCATGTAAAATCTTCGTATGTTCTTTGGTCAACTTAGAATTTTCATAAGCATCCCTCCTTAACCCATCTAATTCAGAAAGCTGGAGTTTCCTCAAAGAACCAGCCTGATCAATGTCAAAATTAAATCTTTTTATAGCCCAATAGGCTTTGTGTTCAAGTTCAACAGGTAAATGGCATGCCTTACCATAGACCAGCCGATATGTGGACATGCCAAGAATGGTCTTATAAGCAGTTCTATAGGCCCACAAAGCATCCAACAAATGCAATGACCAATCTTTTCTGCTAGGCTTAATTGTTTTTTCGAGGATTTGCTTAAATATCTCTATTAGCTAACTCAACCTGACCATTTGTTTGGGGATGGTATGGAGTAGACACTTTATGATGTATCCCATACTTTTTCAAGAGGGCAGCAAAAGGCTTATTGCATAAATGAGTTCCATTGTCACTAATGATAGCCCTAGGCATGCCAAACCTAGCTAAAATATTTTCTTTTAGGAACTTAAGCACAATTTGATGGTCATTATTTTTGCATGGAATAGCTTCAACCCACTTAGAAACATAGTCCACTGCAACTAAAATGTACAAATACCAAAAAGATGAAGAAAATGGTCCAAAAAATAAAGCCCCCAATAGTCAAAAATTTCAAGAACTGAAACAGGTTGCAGCAGCATCATGTTTCTCCTAGTGATTCTACCTAGTTTCTGACATGATTCACACATTCTACAGAAGTTGTAAGCATCTTTAAACATGTTGTGCCAATACAAACCAGATTGTAAGATTTTAACAACTGTTTTGTGGGCAGAAAAGTGACCACCACAAGCTTCAGTGTGGCAGGCAGCAAGAACAACAGGTATATCAACATTTGGAACACATTTACGGATGATTTGATCAGAACATTACTTAAACAGATATGGGTCATCATAGAAGAAATGCTTAACCTCTGTTCTTAATCGTTTTGAATCTTGAGCAGTCCAATGGGGAGGTGTTTGGCCTGTCACCAGAAAATTCACAATGTCAACAAACCAAGGAACTGAGTCAACTGAAAGTATGTGCTCATCAGTGAAAGAATCCTAGGTATTAAAAAAAGCATATTAAATAAATACACAAAGTAGTAAATCTAAATGGATAAAAAAATTGTGGGATAGATGGTTCAATTTCTGTAAATGTGAGCCTAGAGAGGTGGTCAAAAACTACATTCTCCATGCCTTTTTTGTCTTTAATGGTGATATTGAATTCTTGGAGGAGTAATATCCATCTGATCCACCTAGGTTTGGCATCCTTCTTTGTTAATAAATACTTCAAGACTGCATCATCAGTGGAAATAACCACAGGAGAGCCAAAAATATAAGCCCAAAATTTATCCAAAACAAATACAATTGCAAGCAATTCTTTTTTTGTGATAGAGTAGTTCTTTTGAGCTCCATTTAAAGTTTTGCTTGCATAATATATGACATAAAAAAGCTTATCTCTTCACTGTCCAAGTACAACTCCTATTAAAAAATTGCTAGCATCGCACATAATTTCAAAAGAAGAGACCAATCAGGTGGTTGCATGATAGGAGCTGTGGTGAGCAAGATTTTTAGCTGATCAAATGCATTTTGATGTTCAGAGGTCCATTCAAAAACAATGTCATGCATGAGCAATTGACATAAGGGCTTAGAGATAGAACTAAAGTTCTTTATGAATCTCCTATAGAAACCGACATGTCCTAAAAATGCCCTAATGTCTTTTACTGTTTTGGGAGTAGGAAGCTTAGAAATCAGGTCAATTTTGGCTTTATCAACTTCAATACCCCTAGATGAAACAATATGATCAGGAACTATTCCCTGTTGAATAATAAAATGACATTTTTCTCAGTTAAGCAGCAGATTTTTCTCCTCACACCTGGTTAAAACAACTTGCAAGTTAGTTAAGCAACTTTCAAATGAACTACCAAACACAGAAAAATTATCCATGAATACCTCTAAAATGTCCTCAATCAAGTCACTAAAAATACTGAGCATGCACCTTCGAAAAGTGGTTGGAGCATTATACAACTCAAATGGCATTCTCCTAAATGCAAAAGTTCCAAAAGGACAAGTGAAAGTGGTATTTTCTTGATCTTCTGGTGCTATCTCAATTTGATAGTAGCCCAAAAATCCATCTAAGAAGCAATAGAAAGCATAACCAGCAACTCTTTCTAAGACTTAATCAAGAAATGGCAATGGAAAGTGTTCCTTTCGTGTGGCTGCACTAAGTTTTCTAAAATCAATGCACATTCTCCAGCCCATGGTCACTCTTGTAGGAACTTGCTCACTTTTTTCATTTTTTATCACAGTTATTCCGGATTTCTTTGGCACTACCTGAATATGACTAACCCATTTACTATCCGAGATGGGATAAATAATAACCACATCTAGCAATTTTAGCACTTTATTTTTCACTAGCTCCTTCATTGTAGGATTCAATATCCTTTGCATCTCCCTAGAAGGTTTTGCATCCTCTTCCAAATAAATTTTATGGGTGCACACTAAAGGGTTTATACCTTCTATATCAGCTATTGTCCACCCAATGGCATTTTTATGTTTTTTTAGAACTTCCAACAACTTTCCTTCTTGTTCACTAGTTAAATAGGAAAATATTACCACTGGAAAGGTGTTGTGAGGTCCCAAGAAGGTATACTTGAATTCGGATGGCAAAGGCTTGAGGTCAAAGGTTGGGATTTGCTACTTTAGTCTTGCTGTCAATGGGGGAAGTTGCTCAAACTTTAGCTTCCAATGCAAATCAGCTTGGTTTCCTATAAATGAAGTAGAAGAAAAATCATTAGAAATGTCAATTGGATCAAAATTATCTTTTAAATTGATCAATGGATCAGTA
Organism: Juglans regia; assembly: GCF_001411555.2. Lineage (NCBI taxonomy): Eukaryota > Viridiplantae > Streptophyta > Magnoliopsida > Fagales > Juglandaceae > Juglans > Juglans regia. Next base: position 16,992,855 of record NC_049902.1, on the reverse strand, counting down.
GAATGGTAGGACAGTGGTGGAGTTTCAGAAAAAATGTTTTCTAACAAGTTTACTTCCTGCACTTCTTCCACTTCTTGGGGCTGCCTGCACAAATTGAAAATATTTAGTTCTGAAGTCATGTTTCCAAAACTTAGCTCTAGAACACCACTTCTAAAATTTATTAAAGCATTTGAAGTAGCAAGAAATGACCTTCCCAAAATTACAGGTGCTTGAAACATATAATTAGTTGAAAGTTGTATGTCAAGAACAACAAAGTCAACCGGGTAATAGAACTTATCAACTTGAACAAAAACATCTTCCACCACACCTCTAGTATCTTGATTGACCTCTCAGCTAGCTGTAGAGTAATCGAGGTAGGTTTTAATTCGCCTAAACCAAGCTTTTCATAAATATTGTAAGGCAGCAAGTTCACACTAGACCCTAGATCTAGCAATGCATGACCAATTTTGGAATTCTCAATCATGCAAGCAATAGTGGGTGAACCTGGATCCTTGTATTTAGGTGGGGTATTGCTCTGTATGATTGTACTGACTTGCTCAGTGAGAAAGGCCTTCTTTTTCACACTTAGTTTCCTCTTAACAGTACACAAGTCTTTTAGAAATTTTGCATAAGTGAGAATTTGTTGCTTAAAAACTTCTAAAATTTCAGCATGATTTTTGTCTTTGTGTAAAGGGGCTAACCTTGTAGGAATATGTGCAGGTGCTGGGCAAAAAACTTTTTTAGGTGCTGCTGATTTTTTTTCAACTTCATCTTGAGAAGGGTTAGAAACCTTACTAGTTTTGTCTGGCCCTTGAGTAGGGATATCCACCACTCTACCACTCCTCAAAGTGGTGATTGCTTTTACTGGTTTAATGTTTAAACTTTTAGCTTCAACAGAATTTCGTTGGGACTTGGCCTTGTGGATTCAGTTGCGCCTGTGCAGGGAACTTCCCTTTCTCTTGAACACTCAAAGTTGTGGTCAGCCTTGTAATTGACCCTCTGATGTCATTAAATGCTTGCGAGTTCTGGTTATTGATTGCGGCTTGACTTTGCAAGAATTGCTGGAAGTTTGCTACCAATTGTTGCAGTGTCTTCAAGGTTTTTTCTCAGTGCCAAGGGTGCTTGCGAAGAGTATTGAGTAGGTCCTGGTGCTGCTGGGTGTGTGTTAGGTGCATAGTATGAAAAACCAGGTGCATTGGGTGTCGGATTAGCTTATTGATCATTCCTCCAGCTGAAGTTTGGGTGGTTTCTCCAATTTGGGTTGCAAGTGCTGGAGTATGGACCTGAAAAAGGTTTAGAAACCATGTTTGTGCTAGTTTGATCTAAGAGAACTTCTTTGAAAGCTAGAATCTTAGGATAGTCATTAGTTGAGTGAACTTGATCCTCACATATAATGCATTTCTCAGAAGTCTTTTGCACAGCTGATCTCATTCACCTTTTTATGTCAATAGTTTCTAGTTTCTTAGAAATCAGTGCTAATCTAGCATGCAAGTCATCCACTTCCCTCAAGTTATACTTTCCACCCCCAGTTATGATCTTTAAAGGTTCTGCCCTATCATAAACATCTGAGGTGTCCCATGGTTGTGCATTTTCAGCTAAATAATCAAAGTATTCAAAAGCTTCTTTGGGTTCTTTGTTAAAGAACTCTCCATTACACTTTGTTTCCACAAATTGTCTCGTCTTGGGTTGCAAACCCTCATAGAAAAAGTTAATGACCCTCCAATTTTCATAACCATGATGAGGGCAAGCATTAAGTAAATCCTTAAACTGCACTGATAAAAAGTTTCAGTATATTTTTTAGCAAAGTTCATAATTTGTCTCTTTAAGGCATTAGTTTTATGCATGGGGAAATTTTTTTTAAGAAACTCAGTTTGCATTTCCTGCCATGTTCCTATAGATCTAAGCCTCAACGAATTCAACCAGATTTTGGCTTTGTCTTTCAATGAAAATGGGAACAACTTCAGCCTACTAACTTCCTCCATGCAAGTTCGGTCCATAAAAGTTGAGCAAACTTCCCGAAATTCCTTGATATGCAAATAATGGTTCTCAGATTCCATACCATAAAAGTGAGGTATCAAAGGAATCATTCCAGGTTTAAAGTTGAAATTATTTGCATTCAAGGGCTGGATTATGCAAGAGGGTGAGCTGGTTCTAACAGGTTGTAAATAATCGCTAAGTGTTTTGTTAGGGTTACCAACCCCACTTTCATCATGTTCATCTTCAACCATTAGGCTTGAATTTTCAGATGTTAAGTCAAGCGAAATGGATGCACAATCAGAGTATGTAAATGAATCTATTCTAAGCAGCCGAGATGTCTAATCTCTAATCCAAGCATACATACAAAAACACAAGCTAAAAGAAAATAGAAAGCAAGCAAATAAAATGGAAAAGTTTAGATGTCACCGAAGTTGTGAAGAGGTATACAACACCAAAGCATCCTCTCAGCAGTAAAGAAAGGCTCTGAGTTACACCATTTGTCCCCGGTAACGGCGCCAAAAACTTGATTCGCTGATAAAGCTATCTTCCAAGTGCAGAAGTTGTCAAGTTGATTCAAGGGAGAGTCCCAAAGTCGATTCCATAGGGACAATGGTGATCAGAAGAGACACTTGAGTTTTAGGTGCATGAGGATGCTATTGATTTCAGAAAGGGATGTAAAAACTATTTGAACAAATTAATGTATAATGCTAGTCTGCACTTCAAAAGAAAACTAAGCTAATTCTTTATGCACACATGGAAATGTAGCAAATGAAAAGTGTATATGATGAAATTTTTCCAGATTAGATTTCCCATGTTTTAATGAAAAATTAAGGATGCTAAACAAGAATAAATAGAAGAAAATGCGAAGTTCTTAGAAATATTGAATCTGAATGCCAATTTATGTCTAAGAGGCAAAAGATCAAACATCTAAGCTACGGGTTTCACTCTTCATGGATTATACTTTTATTAAATCTCAAATCGTTAGCCCTTCAAATACTAACTCCGTCAAGAGACTAGCATTTGGAAGATTCATCCATTTAATCCCAACTTCCAATCAATACCAAGGTTTCCTACTGAGTTGCTAATCAATTTCAGAATAAACGTTTAACAATGAAACCAAAGATTGTTCCTCATATTGCAAACCCAAGCATCTATTGGGCCTCTTGTCAACAATAAATCAAAGACTCGAATGATGAATTCATGTTGATTCTAGTATAAACTGATGTGCAACTTCATAGGATTATGAAATGAAACCAAAGAAAAATTGATTTATTCAAACCACAATCCAATCCGAGCTACTCCCGAACTTAGTTACAGAATTACTCTTGCATGGCGAAAGTAAAATTCGGTTCAACTATTACAAAAAACATTAACTTAAAGAGCAGAAAACGAAAGGAAGAAAATGAAAAGTTCTGCTCTCTCTAATCTCCTCCCCCGCTCTCTCCGTAGCCCAAGAATAAATCACCGATCCCCTTTCTTTTTCATTATTTCTCCATTTTTGTTCCCCTACTCTCCCGTTTGCCTTGCTGTCATAACCGACTTCTCCTCGACTGGACCACCGAATCTCCTTCAGCTTTCCTCCAGCTCAACACAGAATCAAATTCGGTTAAAACCTCTCCATCCAGCCATATCCTCATAGTAAATAGATAGATACAAATCAGTGCTGATACAAGGTTATAAAAGGAAATTGATATTTTTTCTTGAGATCCACTATGTTATCACACGATGAAAAGGTTAAGGTGTCACATGAGTGCCTCTGCCAGCTGGTGTATTACAATTAGGCTCTAGCACAATTAAGCATATTAAACCCAAAATGTTACCAGATTTATATTTCAGCAGCTATTTCCATTCTAATGCATAATTAAACTGTTGTCAAAGATCTTCTTCTACATTTTACTTTATCACAATGCTTAATTATACATTTTTAACACCTCATCATTAACCATGCTTAAAATCATGATTACATGCTTAGTCCCCATTCAATTTAAAAATAAAAATACTATGGTGGCATTAAAGTCGTGAATACAATAGAAAAAAATTGGACGTAAAGGACAGAAAAGGCTGCTATATAGCACACTTCAGATATATATATATATATTATATAAAAAGAAAAAAAAAAAAAAAAAGAGGGAATTTTGACCCAACTTGACTTGTGCGGGTCGGTTTGGCTCGCCTTGAGTTAGGGTTAGGCCGAAACAGGGCCCAAATCCAGTTTGAATAGTTCAGGTTGCAAGGCCTCAGTCCATTGTTAGCTCAAATAGTGATTGATGAGAGGCCAAACCACCACCCAAAACCACCATGTCATACGACAGCTTCAAGTCTTAGTACCATGGATTGTGTTGCTCATGGTTTTGCCCCTAGTTTTTGGTGAAAAACCTCCATGAATTGGTCATCCTCACATCCCTTATCAATCCTATAGTCCTATATAGGTCGTCCATGAGAGTCCCTTCAAGTCTTTGTTGCTTTCCTTTCATTTTCTTGAACTCGAGTGGAACTATCTGAAATTGTTTCTAGTTGAACTTGCTTGAATTGTTTGAAGCCTTAGGACTTGATATTGATATGATGAAATTATAACACGTTTTTAAACTAGTCATGAGTTGATCCAAAGAATCTTAGCATCTTTATTAAAGAGACGCACATTTTTTTTGGCGTTGAAACTAGATCACACAAAATTGTTTCTGGTTTGAGGTTTTGATGATTTTTGGTTCTCAAAACCTAGTCTAATAGCTATAAAATTCTTATACGATGTTCTTAAGACTTTCATTTAGATTTCAAGAGTTCTTTTTTTTTTTTCAAGACAATTAGTTTTAATAATTATTTGGAAGCATGTTTTAAATGAAAATGTTTGGTTATGGCTAAATATTGAAGATTTTGAGTTGCTTGATATTTTGTAAAGGTTTTGCCGTATGATTTTTAGATTTAATGCTAGGAACATGTTTAGGACTTGATTATGAAGTATCCATTTTTGTTCTTTAAGATTTACATGATGCATATTTCGAATTTAATGTGTTTGTTCCAAGTCAAGAACACATCAAACTCGATTTGAACCTTAATTTAATGTCGAGTTTTGCATTTTTTGTTGATGTTCAAGCATGATCATCACTTAGGTGATAGGTGAGATTTACAAACATGTAAAGAGTGATTTTATGGACTTTTGGAGTCCTTGGAGTTTATCCAAAAAGTGTTAGATCAAGTATCAAGGAGTTGTTCTATTTGTCTAAGATTTGGTGTTTTGACACTTTTATTGGCATGAGGAATTTATGATTTTTATGCAGTGTATATTTTTAGTATTAGCATGGTTTTAAAAGATAGGATATGATTTTTGCATGTTACATAAATCAGTTTGAGCATGATAGTTAAAGTTTGATGAATTGCAACAAAATTCAAGAGTCTAGTCTTAGTATAGTTTGGCCAATGCATATTTTACGTAGTTTTGCTTTGTTTTAAATTTTCTTGATTACATATTTAGAATTAGAACAAAATTTACACGAGAAATGAAAATTTACATTAGGAATGTAAATTTTGGTAGAATTTGGAGTTAGTATGCAAAACAAAAAAAGTAGGGGTAAAATTGTCATTTCCCTCATGTAGGGGATAGAATGGGAATTTTTACATAAGTCGGTAATTTTTATGCTTTTAAGTGTTTAGTAGGATATTCTAGCCTTTAGAATTATATCATTTCAGTGCACACTATTTTCCCACTACATTTATATATGTTACACTATAGATACTGTAAATTAGCCTCTAGCTCACTTTCAGGACATTTATAAATGTGTGGTGGTAAAAAATCATTTTTTCATCTTCATTATGCTTATTTATTTTAAGTACATGATTATGTATGAGTAAGTTAGCCTCTAACTTACTTTCTGGTGTAATTTTATATGTGCGATAGTAAGCCATATTTGTCATATTATTGTCATTCACGTGTATTGTAAATGTTCTGATATGTCATGCTATGATTTATTTCAAGTACAAATTTATCTGTTACATGTCACGAATTCCATGTCACTATTACATACCATGAATACCATGTCATTGTTAAACGTTTATCCATCACATGCCACGATGCCACGTCATCGTGTATGTTACATGTTTATCTGTTACATGTCGTGAATATCACGTCATCGGTTACGTAGTTTATTAGTTACACGCCTTGAATACATGTCATGAGTCACACAAGTCCATCAAGAAATATTTTCTCAGTTAGCCATACATGGGGGTACTCGTAGAGTAACCACTATGATTGTCCGAGTATCTCCATTGATAATTCATATAAGGTACTTCTGTCGTAATATTATGATTGTTAGAGTATCTTTACTAAATGCTCATGGCATAATTATTCTGATTGTTAGAGTATTTTCATTAAAACTATTATAAGGTACTCCTGACATAATCATTCTAATTGTTAGGGTATTTCCATTAAAATACTCATGAGGTAATCATTATGAATGTTCAAATATTCCTGAAGAAACAACTAGTGTATATTTTATTAACAAAGTTCAATTCGTGTCAATTTCATGATCATGTGAGTTTCAGTTCAAGTCAGTTCAATCGATGTCAGTTTTCAAGTTATGTCGGGACATGTCATGCTATTTTCCAAGTCATATCATGCTCATTTATGTTCACATCAATATTCATGTTATTTTTACTATCATGTGTCAAGACGTGTCAAGACGTGGAAAGTCGGTAGTGATAGGAACTAAGGTGGGCCTACTCTTAAGGATCCTTTGCAAGTTCCAGATGGGCCAATTACAAGATCAAGGGCCAAGAAGATCAATGAAGCAATGCAAGGATTGGTGCAATCCACTTGGGATGAAGCTAGCAAGAGCCCAACACTCAAGATGGGTTTGAAAGAAGAAGAACCAGTTTTGATGCACTTGATTCAAGCTGTGGAAGACATGACTTAGAGATACGGCCTATTGTTATTGGAGGCTTCCAATTTGGTTAAATGATTTATTTTATTAGTTTAGAATAAGTGGGTATGAAGATGCTTAGCTCACATGTCTTATTTCTTATAAACTATGTTTTTGAGGAGGCCTTGTATTTTGGCCAATGGCTTGTTTGGAAAGTTACTTTTAGGAACTAGGGTTTCATCAATTTATTGGAGGGGTTACTGTAGCCGCGCGTACTGTAGCCAGTACTGTTCATCAAGGGTAAATTTGGGTAAAAGGGGCTTTATTTTGGCTAGGGTTTTGATTAGGTTTGGGTTTAAAAACTCTTTGTAGCCTTATTTGAGGGGTTAGACAATATTGAATTTTATTTGTGAGTTGAGTTTTCTCCTCTTGTTCTTGATTGAACTCTTGAACTTATCAAAGATAAATCACAACCTTTGTGGCGTTCCTCCTTTATAATCTGGGTTCTTGAGACGGGTTCTTCAACGGGTCTAGATTTTAATATAATCTAGGTTCTTGAAACGAGTTCTCATCGGGTCTAGGTTCTCCATCCATTGACTTGATTTTGGCTTTCTTGGAGAGTTTTCAAATTGATTGAGGGTTCAAAGGATTTCATTCCCGTGGGTTCATATCAAGTAGAGCATCAACTGGATGAGATTGATTCGATCACGACGCAATGAGGAGGAGCTAGTTACTTCAATCCTCTAGTTTCTAGATAGGATCATGGCTACCTTCGCCGAGTTGTGCAAGCAGCTCATCGAGCTAGCTTAGTAGTTATGCTTTTAGTACTGTACTTAAGGAGCGCTGTCTCTAGTACTTAGTTATGATACAATTATGACGGACCAGTTTTGTATCATTAGAGTTATCAGTTCGTTATGAAGTTATGAATCGTATGATGTTTTGGGATATAGTATCTAGTACATTAATTGTTTAGCCAAAGAAAAAAATTATCTGCTGCTTATATTGCATACTGTTAGATGTATACTAGGTGTATTGAATCTTTACCTGTCATGAACAGGGGCAGATAACCTTGTGTTGCATGTCCCGACGCTGTAGAGTCAGTTGGATCCAAGTGGAACCTGTGGGTGTCATAGGTAGAGCTTGAGTTTGAGGTTTAGAATCCATGGAGAAGAAAATTAGGCAAAGAGACTAATATAGAATCCAAGTGACTAATCCCGAACCATGACCCTTACCCATGGGAATGATCCATGGATCCAAAACCCTAAACCTGACACAGTTGGCCAACACATGCATATAAAAACCCTAATGTCGTATCATGCACGTGCACTCAAACTCTCTCAACCCTAGGGTTTCCTTTGTTGCCCAACCCACAACTCTCTTCTAGCCCTCCATCCCAGTGCTTTTGGCCTCCAAGCCCCACCTCATGACCAAGAATCCATTGCTAGGTAGGCGCCGGCATACAACCCTTGAACCCGAGGGTTGTATGGCCACTACTCGATCTGATATGAACCCGCGGGAATGGAATCTCTTGAACCCACAGTCAATTTGAAAACTTCCCAAGAAAGCCAAAATCAAGTTTATGGATGGAGAATCTAGACCCGATGAGAACTCGTTTCAAGAACCTAGATTATATAAAATCTAGACCCATTGAAGAACCCGTCTCAAGAACCCAAATTACAAACGAGTAACGCCACAAAGGTTGTGATTTACCTTTGATAAGTTCAAAAGTTCAATTAAGAACAAGAGGAGTAAAACTCAACTCACAATGAATAAATTCATCAAATTTCATAAACTTCATAATCATAATTAAAATGAGGCTACATAGAGTATTTAAAGCAAAACCTAATGAAACCCTAGCCAAAATAAACCCCCACCTTCCGAAAGTGCCCCTGGATGAACAGTGCCGTGCTACAGTAACTCGGCTACAGTAACCCTAACCCTAGTTCAATAAAATAATAACTTTCCCAACATGCCCTTGCATAGGCCCCCTTAAGTACTTCCCATAATAAACTCAATTATTCTAAACTAATAAAATAAGTTTTTTAAATGAATTAAATAAGTTGAAACCCTTCAAGAGCCCAAAGCCTTTAAGTCTTGTCGTTGCACTCTTCCATAGGTGATCAAATGAATTAAAACTGGATCTTCATCCTTCAAGCCCCATCTTAAATGTTGGGCTCTTCCTAAACTCTTCCCAAGTGGATTGCATCAATCCTTGCATTGTCACATTGATCTTCTTGGCCCATCTGGAAGTTGCAAATGATCTTTAAGACTAGTTGCAAATGATCTTTAAGACTAGGCCCATCTTGGTTCCCATCATTCCCCCTCTCCTCAAAAGGATTCGACCTCGAATCTCCACCTGGATCAAAGGGAAAATGGTTAGTAACATTAAAAATAGTAGAAACAAGATAGTTGCCTGGAAGATCCATTAGATATGCATTTTCATTAAGTTGTTCAAGACTTTGGAAAAGACCATCCAAGCTACTCCTGTCATCAACAGGTAAAGGTGTTAATTCTAAACGAGTAAATGGATCAAGTCTATAAACAATTTCAAATGGTGAAAATTTAGTAGTAGCATGAACACTCCAATTATATGTAAACTCAATGAATGGTAAACAATACTCCCACAAATGTTCATGAAGCACATCTAAAGTCTTCCTCGAACCGAAATGACCACTCCAATATGCAAACTCAATGAATGGCAAATGATACTCCCGGAAACGTCCATGTAACAATTCAATGAATGGCAAATGATACTCCCACAAACGTTCATGAAACAAACCTAAATCTTTCCTTACACCAAAATGACCACTCCAATTATATGCAAATTCAATGAATGGCAAGTAATACTTCCACAAATGTTCATGCAAGAAGTTAATAAATGACAAATGATGCTTCCACAAACGTTCATGTGATACGTCATTGAATGGCAAATGGTACTCCCATAAATGTTCATGCAACACATCAATGAATGAAAAATGATACTTCCACAAACGTCCATGCAACACGTCATTGAATGGCAAATGATAGTCACACAAACATTCATGCAACACAACAAAAGTCTTCCTTACACCAAAGTCACCCAACAAACCACCATGTCCATCACACACAAGTAGCTTACGCATAAAACTAGTAGGCACACAAAATCTATTCTCTCTAGACAAGTACCAATCTAGTTTATAGAACTTACCAAATGATGTTTTCTCACATATTCCATACACACTAGCAAATGCATCATCATTAGCATGCAATTCCTTATCATATTCAAGTCTCAACAATTTTGCATCTAAAATGAAGACAAGGACATACCTTCTCGCTAAAGCATCAACGACAAAATTTTCCATAACTTGTGTGTATTTGAATACATGAGGAAAAGTCTCAATACAATCTTCCCGCTTAGCACGCATTCTAGTCAACAACTTACCTTGTCCTTTCAAGTGTGTCAAGGACTCATGTTCTTCCAAGAAAGATCGGTTAGGAATTGTTGCACTCGGCACAACATCAATGTAGTGCTTTATCTCCCTAATAGGTGGCAATCCACTAAATACACCACTAGGAAACACGACCTCATATCCCTGCAACAAAGAGACAACAATACTAGGCAAACATACGTCAAGTTCGTTAGGATTAAGACTCGCCTTAGCATAAAAACTCACTTTTCTCTTTGTTTTTCTCTCACTTTCTTCACACTCTCTTTTCTTTCCACTCTCTTTTTCTTTTTCACTATGTTTTTCCCTTTCACACTCTTTTTTCTTTTCACTCTCTTTTTTTCTGTCACTCTCTTTTTCTTCATCTTTTTTTGTACTCTCGACCTCACAATTATTTTTCAACTCATTCTCTCTTTTGCTTGAGGTCTTAGTCTCACCCTCTTCTTTTTTCTCTCTCATTTTTCTCTCTTTCTCCATTTCTGTCTCACTATTTCTTTTCTTCTCAATCTCATCTTCACTCTTACTTTTCAGCTCAATCTCACTTTCACTCTTGCTTGTTTGCTTAATCTCCTTTTCACTTTTTCTTTTTTGATCACTCTCATTTTCACTCTTTATGTTTTGAGCAACCTCACTTTTCAACTTCAATTGATCCCCATGGACCTGTGTTGGAGTTAAAGGAGCAAGTTTGATTGTTTTTCCATCTTTTTCAAAACTGTACATGTTCCTTAATCCATCATGGATCACCTTCCTATCATACTGCCATGGCTTCCCCAACAAAATATGACTAGCATGCATAGGCACCACATCACAAAGCACCATATCCTGGTATTTCCCAAATGAAAAAGAAACTAGCACTTGCTTATTTACCCTAACCTCCCCACAATCACTCAACCAGTGCAACATGTATGGTCTAGGGTGTTTCAAGGTACGTAAATTCAATTTCTCAACTAAAGTAGTGCTAGCCAAATTAATACAACTCCTCAAATCAATGACCATACTACATACCTTGTTGTTGATGTGGCATCTAGTATAAAAAATATTCTCACTCTTCTGCTCTATATCATCCATTTTAATTTTTGTATTGAGTGCATGCCTGGTAACAAGAGAATCACCATACTCTTCATTCTCATACCCATTTTCAACACTAAACTCGGAACGCCTCCTATCTCTCCTGCCATGAAGATTTCTAATTACCACATCTTGATGATCCATCCTATCCCTCACTTCACCCAACACCAAGTTTAACTTCTCAAACTGTTGTTGCATGACTTGCAACACAAAGGATGTGTTATCTACCATCTCCTTTGGTGATGAGTCACTCCTATGAGACATCATAATGTGCTGCACAAAAAGAATGTTAGTGAAAAACCTCACACACTCCCTTACGTGTTTACACTCAAATAATGACACTCCACTCGTGTGTAACTCTGAATTGTCTTTTTACTCGATAATAATCTCACACTCTCTTGCCTTTTACCTCAAGAGTTTTCCCACTCAAGTTCTTTAAGAACTAGTTGAACTAAATCAAGACAATACAACCTTGTATTATCCCAACTAGTAATTAGATCCAGGAAACAAGAACAAGAGAAACATGAAGGAATAAAAATGACACGAGAATCAATGAAGTTATACGAATGAAAGAGTAACAATAAGACAAGATACCAACTTGAGTGATGTATGCAGCAGCCCCTTTGATCATAAGGTTTAAATCAACAAATTTCTTTCTTTCCCTTTGTTGTAACTATGTAGCAACTTTGAATATGCTTCCTTCTCTTTTCTTCATCTTCTTCTTCTTTTTTTTTTTTTTGGAATTTTCTTTTCTTTTCTTTTCTTTTCTTTTCCTTTCCTTTCTTTTCTTTTCTTTTCTTTTCTTTTCCTTTCTTTTCTTTTCTCTAATTCATCCACAAACAGCAATATTCAGTTGTGAAAACCAACCAATTGAATTCAAACACACAAGCATGGACAATGAATGTAACACCCCGTATTTTAGTGTATTTTTTATTTAAGGATTATTTTTATGTTATTCAAAAAAATTATTCTCTTGTTTTAAAATTACTGGATTTTAATTGGGTTATTTTTTTAGGATTTTTAATTTGGTGAAAATTATTTTTGTGCTTTTTAATATTTATTTATTGTCATGTATTTAAATTGCTTTTAATATTTAAATTAATTACTGTGAGATTTAATTATTTCAATTTGACTTTACCATTACGTTTAAATTATTTTATTTAATTTGTGGTTTTAAAATCATTTCCGTTGGATCATTTTCGTGACCCAAGTTATGAGGACTGGACCTCATTTCTTTCCCTCTATTTTTCTCTTTCCTCTCTTTCTTCTTTTCTTTTTCTCTTTTTCTTTCCTTTTTCTTCTTTCCCGCTGCTTTCCCCCCCGTGCCCGAGCTCTCTCCTTCTCTCTCTCCCCGTGCGTCCGTCCACCTCCCAGCCCAGTCGCCGTCGCGCCGCCGTGCGCGACACCGCCCGGCCGACTAGCTCCCCCACCGGCCGGCGACCTCACCCTCCAAATCCTAGCCCCTATCTCGCCGCCGGTAGCCCGCACGCACCCTCCAAAGCCGCGGCCACCATTCGCTCCAGCGCCGCCGTCGCTCCACCTCCGGCCACCATCTTCCTACCACATCATCCCCGACCTCTTGGCAACCCTTTGGACCCAACCCCAGCTCCGATCCGTCACCGGTGAAGCCACACTAAGTACATTTCCGATTTCGACTTTTTGGCCTTAAAACCGCCCCTTGCGCTGCCACCCACGGCAAACCACCACCACCATTGGTTTCACCGACCTCTCTAGGCCCTACCCTACCATTTTGGGGTCTTCGTTTGTCTCCGTTGAAAAGTGGGTATTTGTGACCCACGGCCACAGTGTATTTTACACTGTGGTGTTGCTCAGACGTTGCCTTTTTCAACTCCGTGATCCTCCGGAAATTATCATATAGCGCTGTAAGTATTTCTCCAAAGAATTCTCATGAATTTTATGTATTTTTGCACTAACGCTTTTCACTGTATTTTTGGCATGCCGGACTGAGTCCGAGGAGTACGGGGGTCGGATGGATTTATGATTGGAGTTGTTTGGGTTGGTTTGATTGGATTGGTTATTGGTTATTGAGGAATGTGGATTTGTGTTGGTACATGTGCATATCATTATTTCATGCATGATCATGTTTGTAAAGGAAAACTGGGTTTTCGAGTATTGCATTCATGTTCATGTGTTTATGAAAACTGGGTTTTCATGTGAGAATGGAATTTGGGTGCGTGCGTATCACGACCCCAAGCCGAGATGGGGCATTATCTCGGTGGAGCTCCTCTGGTTACTCGGGAGCGGAATAAACTGAGTAACATCCCCTGGATTGTCGCTGGGCGACAATGGGATCGGACGAGAGATTCGTGCCGACTTCGTGGTCCTTCTGCTGGCGGGGACTAGAGGATGTCTGGCCATGTACGCGCTGGGCGCGGAACTGGGCATCGCTCGTTGGGTAGTGGATGTACCCACGAACGTGTTGGGCGCGTAAGTGGGCATCGCTACAAAGCCAGGGTGTGCGGATGACCCATAGGGGAGATCATGGTGCATACACTAAAAATGGACTATTTTCTGGGAAAATAGCGTGTGTTGGATTTTGTGTAATTCATTTTCTGGGAAAATGTTTTACGGAGTATTTTTGGGCCAAATGAGATTTTGGCGTGTGTTGGAAAATTAATCATTTTCGGGGAAAATGATATTTTGAGGAAAATGTATATTTCTTCATATGCATGCATATTGGTGGCATTAATGCATTTTTATTTCCTGAGGATTATTTTTGGGTTATACTTACCTGCGGTACCATTCTGTGGTAACGCAGATTTTGATGCAGATGAGGAGGAGGGTGAGCCTGAGGAGACGGCTCCGCCCGAGGAGTGATCTGGGATCACTAGCTTGTTATTTATTTTACCCTTTGTATTTTTGGGACATGTGTTAACTTTATTTTGGATGACTGTATAACTGTTTTTAAAACTTTACTGATGTTTACTTGTATTTAAATTCTGGTACTTAGTTGACTAATCCGCTGCGTTGTTTTTGTACACCGTTGCATGTACACACACTTGGCACGTTCGTTGGGATGTGTGACCGTGTTGTCATTATCCCGGCGTCTCGATTCCCGTGTTTTCCTTACATGGGGGTCGGGGGCGCCACAGGTGGTATCAGAGCAGTTCGGCTCTTGGTAAAACCACATGTCCCATAGGTGCAGTACCAGAAAGTTTTAAAAGTTGTGATTTGAAAATTATTTAATTTAAAGTTTGTGGTTTTTATTGGTTTTATTTAGTTATTGTATATTACTTGTTGTTTATTTATTTTATTGATTTATTTATGTTATGTTATTTTATTGTTTTAATCATTTTATTGTGAGCTTTTGGGTTGAGACTGCTTATTTTCAATTTGGGAAGCCGAGGTTGTTTGAGTTTGGGTTTCTGTCAATGATCATGGATGTATTGTATGGAATTGATTTTGATTAAGGCTGCGAGAGTTAATTGAGGAATTTGAGTTTTAATTCGTGGTTTTTGGAAATGGAGTATTTTTCTACCAAGATGTGATAAGAGTTTTTGGTCAATAGGAATGGAGCTACCTTGTACTCGATGGTGTTAGTTTCTTGAGGACATAAGTTTTATGCATGTTGCGAATATCAGAGTGCGCAGCAGGAGTGTGGTATTTTTGGTTGTAGTCAGGAGTTCAGATTGTGCTGATTTTGGGGAATTAGTGGTGACTTGAATTTTGACAAGATACTTGTAATTGAAGATTAATAATTTAGTTGTGCAATTTGTTATTGATGGTTAGCTTTGGAAGTGGCTATTAGGTTACCAAAAGTAGAATTCAATGGAGGTTTAGAAGTTGTAGCATAGGTGTTGATTTGGAGTTGGCGGCAATAGTTTTTGCTCTTAAGATTTGGCGGCATTATCTGTATGGTGAAGCCTGTGAAGTTTTTACTGACCACAAGAGCTTGAAGCATCTGTTTACTCAGAAGAATCTCAATATGAGACAGAGACGGTGGTTAGAGCTGATTAGCGACTATCAATGTGAGATTAAGTATCATCCAGGAAAGGCAAATCTAGTCGCTGATGCTTTGAGTAGAAAGTCTCAACAAGTGGATGAAGCAGAGTCGTCAGATTTGGACTCTCTCCTTTATGGAATGAGGAGACTTCTTATCGAGAGTTCTCAGCAAGAGGAATTATTATCTTCAGTTTTGGATGTCCGAGTAGTGGATTTTGAAGAATTGAAGACTCTTCAAAGAAGAGATCCTGAATTGTTAGCTATCAAGAAAAGAGTCAGGAAGTCTAGAGGACCCTTGAATTACAGCTTGGATAAGGATGGTATTCTTCGGTTTCGGGATCATAGAGTGATTCCCCGAGATTCTGAATTTAAAGAGCGGATTTTGGCAGAAGCCCATGCGGCTCCTTATTCAGTTCATCCAGGAAGCACGAAGATTTATCGAGATTTAAAGAGGAATTTCTGGTGGGAAGGAATGAAGTTGGACATCGCTTTGTTTATTGAGAAATGTGACACGTGCCGTCGAGTAAAGGCTGAGCATCAAAGACCTGCTGGTAGACTTCAACCTCTCCCTATTCCTGAGTGGAAGTGGGATGATATTTCTATGGATTTTGTTGTGGGTTTGCCAAGGACTCCTAGTGGGAAGAACTCAATTTGGGTGATTGTTGATCGGTTGACCAAGAGTGCCCATTTCTTGCCTGTTAATAATACTGACTCTTTGGGTAAGTTGACTCGGTTATATGTCAAGGAGATAGTGCGTTTGCATGGAGTCCCCAAGAGTATCGTGTCAGATCGGGACCCGCGGTTTACGTCCCATTTTTGGAAGAGCTTGCAGGCGGCTTTAGGCACTAAGTTGAAGTTTAGTAGTGCATATCACCCTCAAACAGACGGTCAATCAGAGCGTACTATTCAGACTCTGGAGGATATGTTGCGGTCTTGTGTCATGGGATTTCAAGGAAGTTGGGAGAATCATCTACCGCTTATTGAATTCTCTTACAATAACAGTTTTCATTCCTCC
Organism: Juglans regia; assembly: GCF_001411555.2. NCBI lineage: Eukaryota > Viridiplantae > Streptophyta > Magnoliopsida > Fagales > Juglandaceae > Juglans > Juglans regia. Next base: position 16,976,575 of record NC_049902.1, on the reverse strand, counting down.
ATCCAGATGGCCCCGTATGAAGCTTTGTATGGAAGGAAGTGTAGATCACCCTTGTGTTGGGATGAAGTCGGCGAGAGTAAAGTAATTGGGCCTGAGATAATTCAAGAAATGAAGGATCAAGTTCAGTTTATAAGGACTAAAATGGCGGAAGAGCAAAGTCGCCAGAAGAGTTACGCAGATACAAGAAGAAGAGACTTATCATTTGAAGAAGGTGATTGGGTTTATCTTAAAGTCTCTCCTATGAAAGGCGTTAAGCGCTTTGGTAAGAAAGGAAAGCTTAGTCCAAGATATGTTGGCCCTTTTCAGATCGTAGAGAAAGTTGGGCTTGTTGCTTATAGAGTTGCCTTGCCGGATTATTTTAGGGATGTTCATGATGTGTTCCATGTGTCTTCATTGAAGAAGAGTTTTGGACAGCAAGAGCCACGTTTTGTTGACCCTGAACGCATTCAACTTCAGCCTAACCTTACTTATGAAGTTGCCCCGACGCAGATTGTAGATTGGAAAGAGCAAAGATTAAGGTCCAAGACAATACCTATGGTGAAAGTGTCATGGGGTGATCCGTTGGCTCAAGATTACTCTTGGGAAAGAGAAGCCGACATGAGGGAGCATTATCCTTACTTGTTTGTTTGATTTTGACGGTATGTTCTAAGTATGCTCTCGGTTGAATCTTGTTCCTGTCTTAGTTTAATGTTTGACCTTGCTAATTTTGAGGACGAAATTTTTTTTAAGGGGGGAGGATGTAACACCCCGTATTTTAGTGTATTTTTATTGAATGATTATTTTTATGTTATTCAAAAAAATTATTCTTTTGTTTTAAAATTACTGGATTTTAATTGGGTTATTTTTAGGATTTTTAATTTGGTGAAAATTATTTTTGTGCTTTTAATATTTATTTATTGTCATGTATTTAAATTGCTTTTAATATTTAAATTAATTACTGGGTGATTTAATTATTTCAATTTGACTTTACCATTACGTTTAAATTATTTTATTTAATTTGTGGTTTTAAAATCATTTCCGTTGGATCATTTTCGTGACCCAAGTTATGAGGACTGGACCTCATTTCTTTCCCTCTATTTTTTCTCTTTCCTCTCTTTCTTCTTTTCTTTTTCTCTTTTTCTTTCCTTTTTCTTTCTTTCCCGCTGCTTTCCCCCCCGTGCCCGAGCTCTCTCCTTCTCTCTCTCCCCGTGCGTCCGTCCACCTCCCAGCCCAGTCGCTGTCGCGCCGCCGTGCGCGACACCGCCCGGCCGACTAGCTCCCCCACCGGCCGGCGACCTCACCCTCCAAATCCTAGCCCCTATCTCGCCGCCGGTAGCCCACACGCACCCTCCAAAGCCGCGGCCACCATTCGCTCCAGCGCCGTCGTCGCTCCACCTCCGGCCACCATCTTCCTACCACATCATCCCCGACCTCTTGGCAACCCTTTGGACCCAACCCCGGCTCCGATCCGTCACCGGTGAAGCCACACTAAGTACATTTCCGATTTCGACTTTTTGGCCTTAAAACCGCCCCTTGCGCCGCCACCCACGGCAAACCACCACCACCATTGGCTTCACCGACCTCTCTAGGCCCTACCCTACCATTTTGGGGTCTTCGTTTGTCTCCGTTGAAAAGTGGGTATTTGTGACCCACGGCCACAGTGTATTTTACACTGTGGTGTTGCTCAGACGTCGCCTTTTTCAGCTTCGTGATCCTCCGGAAATTATTATATAGCGCTGTAAGTATTTCTCCAAAGTATTCTCATGAATTTTATGTATTTTTGCACTAACGCATTTCACTGTATTTTTTGGCATGCCGGACTGAGTCCGAGGAGTACGGGGGTCGGATGGATTTATGATTGGAGTTGTTTGGGTTGGTTTGATTGGATTGGTTATTGGTTATTGAGGAATGTGGATTTGTGTTGGTACATGTGCATATCATTATTTCATGCATGATCATGTTTGTAAAGGAAAACTGGGTTTTCGTGTATTGCATTCATGTTCATGTGTTTATGAAAACTGGGTTTTCATGTGAGAATGGAATTTGGGTGCGTGCGTATCACGACCCCAAGCCGAGATGGGGCATTATCTCGGTGGAGCTCCTCTGGTTACTCGGGAGCGGAATAAACTGAGTAACGTCCCCTGGATTGTCGCTGGGCGACAATGGGATCGGACGAGAGATTCGTGCCGACTCCGTGGTCCTTCTGCTGGCGGGGACTAGAGGATGTCTGGCCATGTACGCGCTGGGCGCGGAACTGGGCATCGCTACGAAGCCAGGACGTGCGGATGGTCCCTAGGGGAGGCCATGGTGCATAGGGTATTGACGGATTAAATGGACTATTTTCTGGGAAAATAGTGTGAGTTGGATTTTGTGTAAATCATTTTCTGGGAAAATGTTTTACGGATTATTTTTGGGCCAAATGGGATTTTGGCGTGTGTTGATAAATTAATCATTTTCGGGGAAAATGATATTTTGAGGAAAATGCATATTTCTTCATATGCATGCATGTTGGTGGTATTAATGCATTTTATATTCCTGAGTATATTTTTGGGTTATACTTACCTGCGGTACCATTCTGTGGTAACGCAGATTTTGATGCAGATGAGGAGGAGGAGGGTGAGCCTGAGGAGACGGCTCCACCCGAGGAGTGATCTGGGATCACTAGCTTGTTATTTATTTTACCCTTTGTATTTTTGGGACATGTGTTAACTTTATTTTGGATGACTGTATAACTGTTTTTAAAACTTTACTGATGTTTACTTGTATTTAAATTCTGGTACTTAGTTGACTAATCCGCTGCGTTGTTTTTGTACACCGTTGCATGTACACACACTTGGCACGTTCGTTGGGATGTGTAACCGTGTTGTCATTATCCCGGCGTCTCGATTCCCGTGTTTTCCTTACATGGGGGTCGGGGGCGCCACAATGAAGTAGAAGAGAATCAATGGAACGACACTCCAAGCAATTGACAAATTTAGAGATGCAGGAAACCCTAGAATTTTGAAACCCTAGGTGATGCAAATTTCAGCCAAACCCAAAACCCTAAGAATTTCGGCAGCCTACTTTTTGTTTCTATTTTTTTTGTAATCAATCCTAGAACAATGACGCCCTAGAATTAAATATGCAAGAAATAAAAAATAGAATAAGACCTGATTGGAAACCTTGCTCTGAATACCAAATTATATGAACCCGCGGGAATGGAATCCCTTGAACCCACAGTCAATTTGAAAACTTCCCAAGAAAGCCAAAATCATGTCTATGGATGGAGAATCTAGACCCGATGAGAACTCGTTTCAAGAACCTAGATTATATAAAATCTAGACCCATTGAAGAACCCGTCTCAAGAACCCAAATTACAAAGGAGGAACGCCACAAAGGTTGTGATTTACCTTTGATAAGTTCAAAAGTTCACTTAAAAACAAGAGGAGTAAAACTCAACTCACAATGAATAAATTCATCAAATTTCATAAACTGATTAGAATGAGGCTACATAGAGTATTTAAAGCAAAACCTAATGAAACCCTAGCCAAAATAAACCCCCATCTTCCAAAAGTGCCCTTGGATGAACAGTGCAGTGCTATAGTAACTCGGCTACAATAACCCTAACCCTAGTTCAATAAAATAATAACTTTCCTAACATGCCCTTGCATAGGCCCCCTTAAGTGCTTCCCATAATAAACTCAATTATTCTAAACTAATAAAATAAGTTCTTTAAATGAATTAAATAAGTTGAAACCCTTCAAGAGCACAAAGCCTTTAAGTCTTGTCGTTGCCCTCTTCCGTAGCTGATCAAATGAATTAAAACTGGATCTTCATCCTTCAAGCCCCATCTTGAATGTTGGGCTCTTGCTAAACTTGTCTCAAGTTGATTGCATCAATCCTTGCATTGTCTCCTTGATCTTCCTGGCACATCTGGAAGTTGCAAATGATCTTTAAGACTAGGCCCATCTTAGTTCCCATCATTTTTGATGAATTTGTTCATTATGAGTTGAGTTTATCTCCTCTTGTTCTTAATTGAACTTTTGAACTTATCAAAGGTAAATCACAACCTTTGTGGCATTCCTCCTTTGTAATCTGGGTTCTTGAGACGTGTTCTTCAACGAGTCTAGATTTTAATATAATCTAGGTTCTTGAAACGAGTTCTCATCGGGTCTAGATTCTCCATCCACTGACTTGATTTTGGCTTTCTTGGGGAGTTTTCAAATTGATTGTGGGTTCAAGGGATTCTATTCCTGCGGATTCATATCATTTGCCTAGGTTAGTTCCTATGTCACTGTATGCACATACACTTACACACACTCCTTGCCGCACACACTCGGCCACCATCTTGACACCATGTTTCTAACCACCCCAACTCTATGCTAAAGCCACAAAGATCCCTTGGAGCTAGGACTGTAAATGAACCAGTTCGTACGATTATTTACTTGATACTTGCTCAGCTAAACTAGAATTGAGCTCGACTCGTGAAAAATATCTCGATCGTAAAAGCAGAAACCCGCTCGATCAGTAAATGACACATATTCAATTAAACTTTACTTAACTCGGTTAACCTCATTAAGACTCACTTGTTAATGCCCTACTCGGCTCGTTAGTTCGATTCAATTATATATATATATAAATCATTGAATATATATATATATATATAATTTATTTATATATATTAGTATTCTTATATAAACACACATATGCTTCTATACATAATAAATTTAATAATATAAGTATAGTTATCTTTATAATTAAATATGTAGTATGTATCCCAATTACTTATATGTATTCATTTATACCTATATATTGAATATAGTTCATAATATGTTAGTTAATTAAGTACTTAAGTTCCTAACAAAAAAAATTAAGTACTTAAGTGATTAATTATAGTAGATATTTTATATAATGTGTAATAGTTAGTATGTAAGACTTGGTAGTTTCATATATTATAATGTCATATAAGAAATGTATTCATAAAGATTTTATAATTTTATAATTTAATATAAGGTTTATATATTAGTTGTAAGAATTTCATTAGATTTAATATTTGTTTTGTAATTTGGCATTTTTAATTATTCAATTCATTCAAAAAATATATAAAAGAGTACAAACAAAACTCAAGTAATAACTTGACTTGGGTCAGCTCAGCTCAAGCTCGTTAAAAAGTACAAATAAAGATTGATAAATAACTCGACTCAGCTCGAACTTGAGTTATTTGAGTTTGGCTCGACTCGATAACCCAAAAGCTCGAATTGGCTTAGAACGATTACAACCCTACTTGAAGCCGCCTAGCACCACTAGTGAACCACACACACCTAGCTCAATGCTACCAACCAAGGAACACCTGTTTTAGTCAACACATTGATGCAGACACCCTACACTCTTGGTAAGGATCACCATTGCATGAATTCTCTTAATTAACATAGGTACAGTCACATCCAAATAGTGGATTTTAGACAACATAAGTTGAGTGGAAGAGATGACATATGAGTTTAGGGCAAAACCGAAAAGGGAATGAGTGGTGATGATGTTTAAATAACACCCGGAACCTTCAAGTTTATAAAGTAGGAAAGCTAGGGTTAAACTAGAATTAGAGTATCTAGTTTTAGAAAGTGAATTTGGACTTAGCACAACAAATGGGCCCTAGCCCATTAAAGAGCCCACAGGAGTAAGCCTTCTAGGTTAGTACAAAAACCTACTTTAATTATAACTTCTAACCCCAAGTCCTAATTAAAACACAATTTCTAGTTTAACCATAACTCCTAGTTTAATTATAACTTCAAGTTTAATTACAACTCCTAATTTAATCAAAACTCCTAAGGAAATCACATCTCCTAGCTCTAGTCAAAAACCTTAGAATTAACCTAGTCTAAAACCTTAGGATTGACGTAGTCTAAACCAAAGCCCTAAATGTCCTAGCCTTAGCAAAAAACTCTAGGATTGACCTAATCCAAGTCCAAAACCCTAGTACTAGCCGAAAACCCTAGGATGACTAATACACCAAGCCTATTTCGAATTTCTCTAGAGCAAAACACTTGAAGTTTTATCCCACTTGGACTTGCATCCCTCAAACTCTACTTATAGGACCCTAAAGCTCATGTACACACACATAGTTCACTCCTCAAATTGGCATTGTACTACTCCTTTGCATTCTCTAAAATTCACGCCACACCCTAAACACTTCATAAGCCACACCTTCGACCACCACCATCGCCAAGCCTTCTCACGTCGTGCACCACCCCACTTCGTAGGTAAGTTTCTCTTATTTTTCCCTCACACCAACACACACACACATGTAAGTCACGGGTTAACCACCTCTACCTGAGCACTCGCACACACACATGTCACGGGTTAATCACCCCATACTCGAGCCCTCACACACACACGTCGTGCTGATACCCAAGCACACCACCATCACGACATTATGACCCTCAACCACACATTGATTATATGCCCCAACCATCAAAGCATGTAGAGAACCACCTAAACCAACCACAAGCCAAGAAGAATTAGGTTTGCAACCCCAAACCTCTCGGCCTCCCTATCCATTGTAGGTCTTGCTTTTGCCCTAGGTAAACACCCACTCCACTAGATGCATTAAAACTCTAAGCATGCTATGATATATTAGTGTAAATAGGAGATAGAGAGAAAGAGAGATTACAAGCCTAGAGTAAGCGAGCATCTCTCGACTAAGCCTCAAATTGAGCATGATGCAAGCCCCTAACATGACCATGTCATGGGCCTTGAACCTGAGTATGTCACAAGCACAAAACCAAGTATATCACAAGTTATAAGCCCTAAGATGAGTATGAGATAAGCATGAAACCAATCAAGCCATAGCATAGCATTGAGTAGACACAACGATAGGCAAGGAATAGAGACAACCAAGAGACTTAAAAACCGAGAGATCCATGCATGAAGCATAACATGCATAATAACCAAGGATTTAGGAAGTTTACATGATTACTTAAAATATTATAGGTTTGGTTGAAATGTTTGGAGAAATGAACGATTAGCTTAAATTGCATAAGGATCGAGGTAAGTGACTGTAATCATGCCTTTTACACATTAATTTATAGTAAGCTAAAAAAATTCTTTTGCAAAAGTATATATCTATTAATTTTTTTGCAAAAGTTTATAGCCCTTCATTGATAGTCCCCTTTTATGATCGCAAGGGTCACCAACCCTAACATTCGTTGGTTTAACACTGTGTAATGGCCGCATAATGATGAGGTTAAGGTAACAGATCATTAATGATTTAATGATGTTAAGGAAGATAAATGCTTATACGTGAAGATGAGGTAAAAGAAAGTTTCTTAATGCTTTATGATTAATGTTTAATTTATTCTTGAAGTTGAGTAAGAACGATGATTTTAAATAAAAACTTTATTTTTATATTATGTTTGTTGCATGATGTGGTTCTTACTAAGTATTTTACTCATTTTATCTATTTTTAAATATTTTTCCACACTAAGTGAGAAAGAGTTAGAGGAAGTTGCGGGTGAGGATGTTGTTGTCCAGGAAGTTGACATTGACAACGAGGCTTGAGGCTTAAAGAGAGGATTTAGACTTTATCTTTACTACTATATAATTTATGCTTCCGGAATGCTTAGAACAAGAAGAATATTATATTTAAATAAGTGCTACTGAACACAATGTTTATTTTGAGAGATTTATTTTATTAAAATATAGTGAGAATTTATTTATGGGATCTTTTATTGATATGCACCCACGGGAAAGAAATCCCATGAACCCACAATCAATTTGAAAACTTCCCAAGAAAGTCAAAATCAAGCCAATGGATGGAGAACCTAGACCCGATGAGAATTCGTTTCAAGAACCTAGATTATATTAAAATCTAAACCTGTTGAAGAACCCGTCTCAAGAACCCAGATTACAAAGGAGGAATGCCACAAAGATTGTGATTTACCTTTGATAAATTCAAAAGTTCAATTAAGAACAAGAGGAGTAAAAATCAACTCACAATGAATAAATTCATCAAATTTCATAAAACTGATTAGAATGAGGCTACATAGAGTATTTAAAGCAAAACCTAATGAAACCTTAGCCAAAATAAACCCCCATCTACCAAAAGTGCCCCTGGATGAACAGTGCCGCAGCTACAGTGTGGCGCTACAATAACTCTAACCCTAGTTCAATAAAATAATAACTTTCCCAACATGCCCTTGCATAGGCCCCCTTAAGTGCTTCCCATAATAAACTCAATTATTCTAAACTAATAAAATAAGTTCTTTAAATGAATTAAATAAGTTGAAACCCTTCAAGAGCCCAAAGCCTTTAAGCCTTGTCGTTGCCCTCTTCCATAGCTGATCAAATGAATTAAAACTGGATCTTCATCCTTCAAGCCCCATCGTGAATGTTGGGCTTTTGCTAAACTTGTCCCAAGTGGATTGCATCAATCCTTGCATTGTCTCCTTGATATTCTTGGCCTATCTGGAAGTTGCAAATGATCTTTAAGACTAGGCCTCTCCTTAAAAGGATTCGACCTCGAATCTCCACCTGGATCAAGGGGAAAATGGATCAAACATGATACCTGGAAGATCCATTAGATATGCAGTTTCATTAATTTGTTCAAGAATTTAGAATAGTCCATCCAAGCTACTCCTATCATCAACTAGTAAAGACTTTAAATCTGAAGGAGGAAATGGATTAAGTATACAAACAATTTCAATTGGTGAAAATTTAGTAGTAGCATGAACACTCCAATTATATGTAAACTCAATGAATGGCAAATAATACTCCCACAAATGTTCATGAAGCATATCTAAAGTCTTCCTCAAACCACAATGACCACTCTAATATGCAAACTCAATGAATGGCAAATGATACTCCCGCAAACGTTCGTGCAACAAGTCAATAAATGGCAAATGATACTCCCATAAACGTTCATGCATCATGTCTAAAATCTAATTTTCACCAGAATGACCACTCCAATTATATGCAAACTCAATGAAACGCAAATGATACTTCCGCAAACGTTCATGTAACACGTCAATGTATGGCAAATGATACTCCCACAAATGTTCATGCAATACATCAATGAATGACAAATGATACTTCCACAAATGTTCGTACAACACGTCTTTGAATGGCAAATGATATTCCCACAAACATTCATGCAACACAACAAAAGTCTTCCTTACACCAAGGTTACCCAATAAACCAGCATGTCTATTACACACAAGCAACTTACACATAAAACTAGTAAGCACACAAAATCTATTCTTTCTAAACAAGTACCAATCTAGTTTATAGAACTTACCAAAAGATGCTTTCTCACATGTTCCATACACACTAGCAAAGTCATCATCATTAGCATGCAATTCCTTATCATATTCAAGTCTCAACAATTTTGCATCTAAAATGAAGACAAGGACATACCTTCTTGCTAAAGCATCAACCACAAAATTTTTCATACCTTGTATGTATTTGAATACATGAGGAAAAGTCTCAATACAATCCTCCCGCTTAGCATTCATTCTAGTCAACAACTTACCTTGTCCCTTTAAGTGTGTCAATGACTCACGTTTTTCCAAGAAAGGTCGGTTAGGAATTGTCGCACCTAGCACAAAATCAATGTAGTGTTCTATCTCCCTAATATGTGGCAATCCACAAAATACACCACTAGGAAATATGACTTTATATCCCTACAACAAAAAGACAATAATACTAGGCAAACATACGTCAAGTTCATTAGGATTAAGACTCGCCTTAGCATTAAAACTCACTTTTCTCTTTGTTTTTCTCTCACTTTCTTCATACTCTTTTCTTTCCACTCTCTTTTTCTTTTTCACTCTCTTTTTCACAATTACTTTTCAACTCATTCTCTATTTTGCTTAAGGTCTTAGTCTCACCCTCTTCTTTTCTCTCTCTCATTTTTCTGTCTTTCTCCATTTCGGTCTCACTATTTCTTTTCTTCTCAATCTCACATTCACTCTTGCTTTTCAGCTCAATCTCACTTTGACTCTCACCTTCACTCTTGCTATTCAGCTCATTCTCACTTTCACTCTTGCTTGTTTGCTCAATCTCCTTGTCACTTTTTCTTTTTTGATCACTCTCATTTTCACTCTTTCCTTTTTGAGCAACCTCACTTTTCAGTTTCAATTGGTCCCCATAGACCGGTGTTGGAGTTAAAGGAGCAAGTTTGACTATTTTTCCATCATTTTCAAAACTGTACATGTTCCTTAACCCATCGTGGATCACGTTCCTATCATACTACCATGGCTTCCCCAACAAAATATGACCAGCATGCATAGGCACTACATCACAAAGGACCATATCATGGTATTTCTCAATTGAAAAAGAAACTAGCACTTGCTTATTTACCCTAACCTCCCCACAATCACTCAACCACTGCAACTTGTATGGTCTAGGGTGTTTCAAGGTAGGTAAATTCAATTTCTGCACTAAAGTAGTGCTAGCCAAATTAATACAACTCCTCAAATCGATGATCATACTACATACCTTGTTGTTGATGTGGCATCTAGTATGAAAAATGTTCTCACTCTGCTACTCTGTATCATTCATCTTAATTTGTGTATTGAGTGCACGCCTGACAACAAGAGACTCACACCATATTCTTCTTTCTCATACCCATTCTCAATACTAGGCTCATGCCGCCTCCTATCTCTTTCATCCTGAAGATTTCTAATCACTGCTTCTTGATTATCTATACTATCCCTCACTTCACCCAACACCAAGTTCAACCACTCAAACTGTTGTTGGATGGCTTGCAACACAAAAGATGAGTTATCTGCCACACCTTTTGGTGATGAGTCACTTCTATGAGACATCATAATATGCTGCACAAAAAGAATGTTAGTGAAAAACCTCACACACTCCCTTACGTGTTTACACTCGAATAATGGCACTCCACTCGTGTTTCACTCTTAATGGCTTTTTCCCGATAATAGTCTCACACCCTCTTGCCTTTTACCTCAATAGTTTTCCCGCTCAAGTTCTTTAAGAACTAGTTGAACTAAATCAAGACAATACAACCTTGTATTATTCCAACCAGTAATATAGATCAAATAAACAATGAATGAATAAAATGACACGAGACTCAAGGAATTTATACGAGGGAAAGAGTAATTATAAAACAAGATACCAACTAGAAAGATGTAATCAGCTCCTATGATGATAAAAGCTCAATCAACAAATACTTTCTTTCTCTTTGTTCTAACTATGTAGCAACTTTGAATATGCTACCTTCTCTTTTCTTCTTCTTCTTCTTCTTTTTTTTTTTTTTTCGAATTTTCTTTTCTTTTCTTTTCTTTTCCTTTCTTTTCTTTTCTTTTCTTTTCTTTTCTTTTCTCTAATTCATCCACAAACAGCAATATTCAATTGTGAAAACCAAGCAATTGAATTCAAACACACAAGCATGGACAATGAAGTAGAAGAGAATCAATGGAACGACACTCCAAGCAATTGACAAACTTAGAGATGCAGGAAACCCTAGAATTTTGAAACCCTAAGTGATGCAAATTTCAGCCAAATCCAAAACCCTAAGAATTTCGACTGCCTTCTTTTTTTTTTTTTGGGAACCCTAGAACAATGATGTCCTAGAATTAAATTTAAGGATGCTAGAATTAAAAGATAGAATCAGACCTGATTGAAAACCTTGCTCTGAATACCAAATGATATGAACCCGTGGGAATGAAATCCCTTGAACCCACAGTCAATTTGAAAACTCCCCAAGAAAACCAAAATCAAGTCAATGGATGGAGAACCTAGACCCGATGAGAACTCGTTTCAAGAACCTAGATTATATTAAAATCTAGACCCGTTGAAGAACATGTCTCAAGAACCCAGATTACAAAAGGAGGAATGCCACAAAGGTTGTGATTTACCTTTGATAAGTTCAAAAGTTCAATTAAGAACAAGAGGAGATAAACTCAACTCACAATGAACAAATTCATCAAATTTCATAAACTGATTAGAATGAGGCTACAGAGTATTTAAAGCAAAACCTAATGAAACCCTAGCCAAAATAAACCCCCATCTTCCAAAAGTGCCCCTGGATGAACAGTGCCGCGGCTACAGTGTGGTGCTACAGTAACTCAGCTACAGTAACCCTAACCCTAGTTCAATAAAATAATAATTTTCCTAACATGCCCTTGCATAGGCCCCCTTAAGTGCTTCCCATAATAAACTTAATTATTCTAAATTAATAAAATAAGTTCTTTAAATGAATTAAATAAGTTGAAACCCTTCAAGAGCCCAAAGCCTTTAAGTCTTGTCGTTGCCCTCTTCCATAGCTGATCAAAATGAATTAAAACTGGATCTTCATCCTTCAAGAGTCCAAAGCCTTTAAGTCTTGTCGTTGCCCTCTTCCATAGCTGATCAAATGAATTAAAACTGGATCTTCATCCTTCAAGCCCCATCGTGAACGTTGGGCTCTTACTAAACTTGTCCCAAGTAGATTGCATCAATCCCTTGCATTGTCTCCTTGATCTTCTGGGTCTATCTGGAAGTTGCAAATGATCTTTGAGACTAGGCCCATCTTGGTTCCCATCATTTATGCATGGTGCAAAGAATGTATGTTTTTAGTGTTAGTAATATCTGGTTCCTCTAGCTTTACAAGCCTTAGAGGGATGGTAGCATCTATTCATAAACCCTTATTTTTAGAAAGATAAATACATGTGAATGTGAAATTGTATGACTGATAATGTGATTCAATACTTATAGTATGATTATATTTTCAAAGAAATGAAAAGCAAGGCAAGGCAAGGTAAGCTTAGAGGAAGAACAAAAGAAAAACAAAATGTATGATTGCATGTGACTGTTTAGGTAAATGATATGGCCATGACAGTGAAGACGATATACCATGAGGGCCACCTTGAGGAGGCTGGGTTCTTATCTGCTAGCCACAAAAAGAGCCATGACCTCAAGGTCCACTAACCCTGACATATGAGGCTAATAGTGTGTAACGACCATTAAAGATATATGGTTAAGGAATGCATGCTTCTTTTATGTTTTAAGGTTAATGTTACCTATGCTATGAGGTAGATGTTGCTGGAGAATGTTAATGTTTGACTGAAAACCAAGACTATTATTATGTTATGATGTAGTTCTCACAAAGTATTTGACTCATTTTTATATTTTTATGTTTCCCTAACCCAAGTGAGGATGATTATGGGGATGCTTATCATGGAGATGACCTGAGGCCTAAGACATGGAGGAGGATTTTATTTATTCACAGTATTGAGTGATTTATTCAATTCCTCTAGCTTTGAAATCCGAGAGGGGGGGTTGGGTGTTACAGGGTTGAAAATAGGATATTTGCATTGAAAAATTTGGTTAATTAGGTTTCAGGTTGATTGAGTTTTATTTGGGGTAATTTTATGCAATTTGTGAAACTGTCCTGAATTAGAGTTTGTGGTTGAAAGCACAAGGATATCATAAGGTTGAACTTGACTAAATGGGTTGTTACATTAGGCAGTGGGTATTTTTAATACTAGGAGATGGGATTTGATGGAAATGGCTTTTGGTGTACATATTATATAGATGAGTAATACTGGATACAGTCATGTTGGAGATATCTTCTATTCTTATAAATTTCACTACTAGTCATACATTATTTAATTAGTTGGGTTCTATTTATGTAGAAGCTAAAGCCGTATAATTATTATTGGTAAAAATTGGCTGTGTTTCAAAATTGTGAATAGTGGGACTATAGTTTTAACAATCTTTTTCTTACATGAGTTTTTGGTTGGTGAGTAAGGCTCTTTTTAGGATAATTAATAATACGAAAGTGATACTTCTGGGTCTTGGTTGTGACACCGTAACTGCACAGTTGCACAGCTTAGACAGTTCATTGCCAAGTTCAACGAGTGCTTCTATGATAGATTTTTCATAAAATTAATTGAGATTAATCTATTTTTGATAAAAATGTGTTTTTGCTATAAAAAACACCTTGCTTATAGTTTTTTGCACTATTCTTTGTTGGATATTTGGACTGAAATTTTTTCGTGAATTGTGGAAATATTTGCAATTTTATTCACTATTTGCTACTACTTAAATTGTATACATCCTCATATTGATAAATGTGCTCAAATGATATTTTTTGCTTGTTGTAATGCTACAATTTTTGTTCCCTATTAAAATACCCATAGGCATAAGGTTCTGTTTAAACTCTGATTATTGGTCATGCCATGTGCATCAATTGTTGCTTTTGTTTTGGATATTGGTATAATATAATTTATATTAGTACCAACATCTTTGTTCTAATTTTTAGTGCACCCACTTTGGTAACAAGGTGGTTTTTGTGTAGATTTATCTCGAGTGCACACTCAGCTTGTCAAGCTTATTAATTGATGGGAACCACGATGGGCCTAGTCTTAAAGATCGTGGAGACAATGCAAGGATTGATGCAATTCACTTGGGACGAGTTTAGCAAAAGCCCAACATTTAAGTTCAAGGGCTTAAAGGATGAAAGTTCAGTTTTGAATCATTTGATAAGCCCTTGCAACATGCCCTTGCAACAACATGACTTAAAGGCTTTGGGCACTTGAAGGCTTTCAATTTATTTAATTCATTTAAAGGACTTATTTTATTAGTTTAGAATAATTTGATTTATTACGGGAAGGACTTAAGGGGGCCTATGCAAGGGCATGTTGGAAAAATTATTATTTTATTGAACTAGAGTTTTAAGAGGTTACTGTAGCATTACTATAGCCGCGGCACTGTTTATCCAGGGGCGTTTTGGGTAAAAGGGGCTAGAGTTTTAATTAGGTTTTGGTTTAAATACTCTTTGTAGTCTCATTTTTAGAAGTTTATGAAATTTGATGAATTTGTTAATTATGAGTTGAGTTTATCTCCTCTTGTTCTTAATTGAACTTTTGAACTTATCAAAGGTAAATCACAACCTTTGTGGCGTTCCTCCTTTGTAATCTGGGTTCTTGAGACGTGTTCTTCAACGGGTCTAGATTTTAATATAATCTAGGTTCTTGAAACAAGTTCTTATCGAGTCTAAGTTCTCCATCCATTGACTTGATTTTGGCTTTCTTGGGGAGTTTTCAAATTGATTGTGGGTTCAAGGGATTTCATTTTTGCGGGTTCATGCAAAGACATGTTGAATGGCACATGAACCCACGGGTTCAACTCGTCTTTTCATAGGCCCCCTTAAGTCCTTCCCGTTATAAATCCAATTATTCTAAACTAATAAAATAAGTCATTTAAATGAATTAAATAAATTGAAAGCCTTCAAGTGCCCAAAGCCTTTAAGTCATGTTGTTGCCCTTTCCATAGCTTATCAAATGAATCAAAACTGAATCTTCATCTTTTAAGCTCTTGAACTAGAATGTTGGGCTCTTGCTAAACTCATCCCAAGTGGATTGCATCAATCCTTGCATTGTCTCCACGATCTTTAAGACAAGGCCCATCTTGGTTCCCATCATTAATAGTGAGAATGTGTCACTTTTTGTGTCTGCTCGATTAGCTATCAAGATCCACAGTCCTACCATGGGGATAAAGATGGCCTCTAATTAAATCACTAATACTTTTTCTGTTAGTGCTTATGTCGAAGGTTGTTTTTATTTATTTATTGTAATGTTATTAAATGTTTATTAATTACAACTGAGTTATTTTCTAGAGACAATCCATTTTTGTAACGCATTGGCTGATGTTTTGCACACTAAAGGTTTACTACTTACGGTGTTGTTGAACTCTATTATTTCCATTTTTGAGATGACTTGAGGTTCATGTTGAGGATCAGGTAAGGACAATAGTGTATAGTGGAATAAGTGCCCAGGGCACTAGTGAACTTGACAGACTTGAGAGGAATGTTCATTAGTATAAAAGTTATTTTCTTGAATGAATCTTTATGAAATAGTAATGGTACATTTATTGAATTTTTTTTTTTTTCAAATTTCTCTCTATTTATTAGTAATTTTGGTAAAATGATTTCCTAATGATGGACACTAAGGTGGACCAAGTCTTAAAGATCATTTGCAAGTTTCAGATGGAGCAATCACAAGATCGAGGACTAAGATGGACAACCTAAATCCTGATATGAACTCCACCAACAATTGTGATGAAACCCGATAACAATGATGGCTTGGAACCCCAAGATCATATTGACAAGATTTGTTGAGCCTTGACCAGTCACCCAACTAGATGAAAACCTAGACTACGAAGGATTGAAAACGCCACACCGAGAAATCAGAATCAAGGTGATAAGTTTGGAGCTTGAACGCCACAAGATTAACTTGATAAGTTCAAAGAGTTCTTTGAAGAACCAAGAGGAACACAAGACCTCACAAAGACAAATAAGTTTATGAAATTTCCAATCTAATGTTAAAACTCGAAATAAACCCTCTATATACTTGGAACAACCCTCCAAGAATAGGAAAAGTCATAACTACAGCTTTAAAAGCAACACAAATATTAACATAACAAGTCCCACGATTTTTAGGCCTCTTGGACTTCTAGAGGCAGCCAAAAATGGCTAAATGACTAAATTCAATGTATTTGACATACCCAGGCAAGACCAAGTTCATCACCTATTTAATATTCTTGAAACTCAACAAATTCACGTCCTTTAATGGTCAGACCATACATCATATTTTTATGTGCTAATTAGCCTCTTCAATTGCTTTGATGACATGGACTAAGTCTTGAATATTATTTGAGCCCATCTTGGTCTTTTTAGAATCAGCCCAATTCTCTTGGATTAGCCCATTTAGTGCTTCCTTGAAACGTTTGGCTCTAAGTCTTGTAATTGGGCCACTAGGAAGTGACAAAGGGTCTTGTGCACAAATTCAGCTTCATTCCCACTTGTATGATCAGCATGACCAGCTCCTTGGTTTGCATCATTCTCCCCCTCTTGAGAAGGATTTGTCCTCAAATCATCACCTACATCAAAAGGAGACAAATCAGCAACATTA